>NW_022589751.1:7212150-8412150 GCF_004348235.1 Phoca vitulina | reverse complement strand
TAGTTCTAGGGTTCGGCCAAAAGGAAGGGTCTGGGCTGGAGATGTGTGAGGCCCTCCCATGGAGGGGAGAGAAGAAACCACATGATCTTCTTCCTTGTCTTCCTGGAGTGAGTGGGCAGTGAGCAACGGGAGGGACTCCAGGTGACTGAGTTGCGGGGGAGAGGATGCTGTCCCGACTCCTCCTGCCCATCACAGTGGGTATGGGACTCAGACATAATGCGTGTGTAAACTCCAAGCCTACACAGATGTTGCGGTCAGTGCTCCATTGCGGGGTGGAGCAGGGGAGGGGTTAATCTTCCCGAATTCACAGAAAGACAATTCTCAGGCAGGGAACCTCTTCCCCTCCTCCCTTTCCCTCCCCGAGTCAGTCTTTGGGAAACTTATGGCCTTGGACCTTTAGAAGCAGAGTCCATGCAGAGAGGGCTTCCTGGCAGAGGAGGACTTGGACAGAGGCCTGGGAAAGGAGAGAAGGAAGGACTTTCCAGAGGAGGAAGATGACATGGAGTTATTTTACCCAATTTAAACTAGAGTCCAGAAAGGAAGGGCTGTGTGTTTTGAATACCCAGTGTGTGTACCAGCTCTGTAGTAGGCGCTTTCATGATGTTTGTCTCGTAATCTGTACGTCATTTCTGCCTCTCTTATTATCCCATTTTACAGATGAGGCAACAGTGTTATTTTGCTCAAGGTCTCGGTGGTCTGGCAGGATTTTATTTTATTCAGATCTGACTCCAGAGGCAACAAATACCCACTTCTGTATTCTGTAAATACCGTATTCTGCTGGCTCTTGGGGGAACATAGGGAAAAAGAGGATGATTTGTCTTTGTGACCCTTATTCCCAGTGAAGCACTTACTTGAAATGTGGATCCAGCCGCCGTCCACACGCAGCATTCCGACGCAGTGTGGCATCTTGGAGAATGGTAATGGGGGGGGGGCACTTAGAGCTCCTCGGGGCCTGGAGCCCTCATTTCACAGGTTAGGAAACCGAGGCCCAGCAAGGAGAAGGGATATGCCAGGGTCTGGGCAGAGTGGGGATGAGAACTAGAAGAGTCTGGAGGCTTGGAGACTTGTGGGTCTTTTAAGGCCTCCCTGTGGAAAAGTTTGTTTTTAGACAACAATGGAAACCTTTGTCTGGAGAGTTGGTCTGGGCAGGGTTGGATCTGAAAGGTTCTCTGTGTGTGCGTGCGTGCGTATGTATGTGTGTGTGTGTGTGTGTGTTTTCTTTCCTTCACTTTAACCTCAGATGCCTTTGAACCACGGGAAGGATTCCTTAAGACCAAAGGTTAAGACCAAAGGCATTTAACAGGTGGAAAGGACATAGGAAGAAGCGGGAAGATCAGAAGCCACAGAAATAGAAGACTAAACTCTAGGCATGACTAAAAGGAATTTTCCAGGCCCATAAATAATCACTAACATTTATTGAATGTTAAATTCACTTACTGTGCCAGGCAATCGTTACATGTCATTTTATGTTAATTCAGGGTCTCCCTATGAGGTAGGTGGTATTTTATTGCTCCCATTTTAAAGATGAAGGAACTGAGGCTCACAAGGCTAAGTGACCTACTTAAAGTGGCAGAGTTGATAAGACGGAGAGAGGCAGGACTCCAACCCAGGCCCACCCAATCCAAAGCTCTGCCTTCAATGCCCAAGCTGTTTTGTAGGACTAGGAGTTCTGGGTGCCTGAGTCTTTGGAGATGTATGGACTAGCGCATTTAGGGAGCTCACCCTCTGGCAGTGGTGCTCAGCCAAGGGTGGTTTTATCCCTGTAGGACATTTGGCAATGTCTGGAGGAGACATTTTCGGTTGTGGTGATGTATAGGGGGGCTATGGCCTCTGGTGGGTGGAGGCCAGCATGCTCTTAAACGTCAGCAGTGCCCAGGACGGCCCACAACAAAGAGATATCCCGTGCCAGATGTCAGTGTGCTGAGATCCAGGAGCCTTGCCCTTTGGGGACCTGGTTCTGTTTTCCCCTCAGAGCACAAGGCTAGTGGAAGGCCATTTGGAGAGCCCGTCTGAAGAACTCAGTTTGTTCCCTTATCTTCAGGGACTTATGTTGTTGTACCTCAGTGGATGTTTGCGGTTTGGGCCCCCCATTGACTGAGCCCTGAGAGACTGGCGTGGGGTCGTGGTGGGTGGAGGCCAGGAAGAAAAATTCCAACAAGGCGTGACAGGCCAGGGTGGCCCAGGGCCGCAGGTGAGAGGTGGGCGGGGTGCAGTCTGGGCTACTGAGAATGGATTCAGCTGTTTCTGTGTGTGGAATTGAAATAAGTCAGGTCCAGGGAGTTGTGTAATTCAAAATGCCTTTATTAAATTTTTCCTATGACTACTCACCATCGGAAAGGTCTGAGAAAGGGGTATACGTGCTGCGCATCTAACTTGGGTAGTACCCTGCTGCTTGCCAGACATCTTTGTTACTGGTTACTGTTTAACTCTGGTCTACCCCATGCCACATAGGACAGAACAGCAAACAAATGTGGGGAAGCCCCAGGACCCTTGGCCTTTATGTGAGCTTCTCTGAGCAGCTTGTGCTGAGCGTTGCTGGCGCCCGATAAGTCTGACAGAACAGCCCCCTCTCCTGAGAGGGCACCGCTTGGGCAGTCCTGAGGGAAGCCTCCCTGCTTCACCCCAAACTGCTCTTTCTTCAGGCCCCTCTTCCAGGTCAGACATGGAAAAGGTGGTCCTGGTCTCAGATGGTCTACATCACCAGGGAAGATTTTCGCCTCCCTTTTTGACCCTGGTTTCAAGCAAGCCCTCCCTGGCCAAGCTTTCTACTACAGTGCCTTTCCCCCTGCTGGCCTCGCTGACAGGAATGATCCCCCACTACTTTCCATCCCCTGGGCCCCACCCCAAAGCTCTCTGGCCACTCCAGCTAGCAGGATCACCTCCCTCCTCCAGACACCCTCTGTTCCAGTGAGTCCTTTGGTCTTTATTCAGTCAGTGAATTCTAGGCTTCCTGTGTCACCTTTCAGACACTAACTAGCCGTGTGACCTCGGATGAGTCACTTAACCTCTAGAGAAGCAGCATGGGATTGAACCAAGTCAGGTGACTTCAGTTCATTTCCAGCATCAGTGCTGAATGAGAGTTACAGCCATAGGACCTGGGGTGTTTCTCTAAGGTCGTTGGCAAGTCAGGTTCCCCTTTGATCTCATACAGATTCATGGAGGACTCGGAACTGGTTAAGGAACCGTCTTTGGACCAACTAAGCAAGCTGCTTTAATATTAAATCTTGACTCAGCAAATGTTTGTTGAGTGCCAGCTATAATCAAGGGTGTGTGGTAAGTTCAGTAGGGCTGTAAGTTGGGGCCTCTTGGGCTTTGTCCTCAAGGAGCTCATAGCCTTGTAGGGGCTGGGTATGTCTACACCGTAATAGAGTAGCCTCTCCAGCGTATCACCCTCACAATTGTGATAACTTCCCCCCTGCGCATGAGTTAAAGTTCTGTAAGAGCTTGATTTTTTTCAGTCTTACTCACTATGCACCTAACACAGAGTGAGCAGTCAGATTTTTGTTGAACGAGTGCAGTGAAAAATGGTACCAGTTGACTTGGGTTTTGAAGGAAGGGTAGGAGATAGACCTACCTGGATGGGGGAGGGGGACATTACGGACTGACAGGGAATGTGGGTGGGGTAGAGGCAGGAGGAGGAAATGTGTGAGCAAATGTACAGATGTAGCAAGGCTCAAGGCATGCTGGGTAACTTCCAAGTCCCTTGTGACTGGACCCTGTGATGGGATCAGTATCAAGACTGGAAAGGTAAAGTGGGGCCAGATGTGGAGAGTCCTGAATTCAAGATGTGTTAAAGGGTTTGGATTTATCCTACAGTAGGATGACCTCACATTGTAGTTTCCCAGCGTGGCTTTGGCTGTTGTCCCCATGTGATTATTAATAGTGCCCCCCCCCGGCTCACAGGTGTCCCTGTTTGGATGATAAATTGTATGACCCCACAATCCTAAAGTCTACTCGGAGCCCTTGAAGGGTTCACGGTGGCACACGGTCCTGCTGGCGTGGGGAAGGTCAGTGCCTGGTGGCACCTGGAGGCAGGAGACAGGACCTTCTCCAGTCCAGGTAGAGAAGGCCTGATTCCAAGAAGTAGTAGTGGCATCTGAAAGGAGGAGAGAGTCACAAAAGAGACTGAGGCCAAAGTGACACCATGCACAGTCTCTAAGATGGCCCCAAAGTGGCTCTTCCCACGATAGACACATTCTAAAGTTCACACCCACTGGGTAAGCAGTTCTCTAACTTGAAGTTATGACTGATAAGAAAAACATCTACATTGTGCCTGTTTCCTGAGCAATTAAAAGTCAGAGAAGCTTCTCCCCAGCCTCCAAAACGTTCTGGTGAAACACACTGGTATTCACTTTCCTAAACCCCAGCATTGTTCCTTGGAATTTAAAATAGGTTATGAATGTGCTTGATGTCAGGAAAGATAAATCTGTGAGGAGGACTGTAGTCAATACATTTCCTTTTTAAGTAGAAACAATATAAAGAGCTTCATTCAGTCCCGAATCAATCTCACTTTGTTGCCATGATTGTGTAAAACCTGACCTGCTTTATGTCCGTCTCACTGTTTATATTCCCCTGATGTTCCCCATCTCAGCTGGCCCTGCACGAAGTCAAAGCCTTTTTAGGCCATGCACTGCTCCCTTTTCCCAGGGCTGGCTTATTGCATGCTGCAAAGGGACTATGCTCTGAGCAGTCCCTTCATTCTGTATCTGGGGTGCTCTTCAGGGCGGCTATTCCGTGTGCCCCCAAATGAGCCGCCTCTGTCTCAGAGTTGGAAGGCCAAATTCCTTGGGTTTTTAAAGTCCCATTAAAAAGATGATTACATTTTAAGATTTTATTTTATTATTAAGTTACCTCTACACCCAATGTGGGGCTTGAACTCACAACCCTGAGATCAAGAGTCGCACGCTCCACCTACTGAGCCAGCCAGGCGCACCCCCAAAATGATTACATTTTAAAATAGTTGATACATACACATGGTTCAGAAATCAAAACACTAAATGTTATGCATTGAGAATTTTCTTTTGTTTTTTTAAGATGTTATTTATTTATTAGAGCGTGCATGAGGGAGGAGTGCGGAGGGGGGCAGAGGGAGAGGGAGAAGCAAACTCCCCGCTGAGCAGGGAGCCTGATGCGGGGCTCCATCCCAGGACCCCAGGATCGTGACCTGAGCCGAAGGCAAATGCTTAACTGACTGAGCCACCCAGGCGCCCCTGCATTGAGAATCTTCATTCTTACCCCTGCGATGTCCACATCACTCCCTCCTCCAACCTGGGCCCTATTAGGTGGGCTAAATGTAATATTCCAGTTTACCTATGACAGTCCTAGTTTGTGTTTTCCATCCCAGTGAATGGTCAGTAACACCCGCTTTCATCCTCAAAAATGTCCCAGTTTAGGTACTAAATGATATATTCCTCTACAGACAGGTAATTATTTTTATTGGTTTCTTAGATTTCCTTCCAGAATTTCTATATGTAAGGGGGGGTAACATACATTGCCTTTGTCACTGAATACTGAATATACCTTGGAAAACTACCTATCAGTAGAATTGGGGTGTCCTCATTTTGCTGAAGTATCTTTGTGTTTGTAGACACTAGTGGGCAGTTAACTTTCCCTTGGTTTATCAGTTTAATTACTGTGTAGGAGTTGCTTCTGTTTACCTAGAGAGAAACAAAAGACTGTGGGAAATGAAGCCAGCTTCCTTCCCTTAGGAAAGCCAGTTCAGTAGTAAAGTCATCCTGGAAGCTTTAAGGCACCAGCTTTCTGCTGAACACGGTACTGGGCACTTTGGATGAAGTGGGTCCTGCCTTTATCTCTACTTGTCTAAATGCTTCAAGATCTAGCTCAGGCCTTCCCTGATTCCCTGGCCAGAATTCTTTGGCATCCCCATCTCCATCCACTCATCCATCCATCCACCCATCCATCCATCTACTCATCCATCCATCCATCATCCATCCATCCATCCATCATCCATCCATCCATCCATCCATCCTTCCATCCTTCCTTCCTTCCTTCTTTCCATCCATCCATCCATCCATCCACCCATCCATCCATCCTTCCATCCTTCCTTCCATCCATCCTTCCTTCCTTCCATCCATCCGTCCTTCCATCCATCCATCCATCCATCCATCATCCATCCATCATCCATCCATCCATCATCCATCCATCCATCCATCCATCCATCCATTCATTTATCGTTTCAGCAGCCAGCCTTCACTGAGCACATCCTTGTGCCAGGATCTGTGCTAGAGAATAACAGAGGAGGAGCTCCTTGCTGTAGAAGACAGAGAGATGGGTGTGTGAGCTGAGTTACAATGCAGTGCTCAGGCTGGTTGAGGAAGCACAGAGTGAAGGGTGCCCCAATGCTGTTGAATTTGGGGAGGGCTAGGGAGACTTTCTGAAGACACTTCCCCTAATGAGACTTGCTTTTTACTCTCTTCTCTAAGTACTTGCCTTATCTTCACTGTTGTACCAAGGTCCTTCATATTACCCTCAGCTCTGGCCCCTTCCCATTACTGCACGCCTGGTGTAGTGCTCTGCATTTCATAGTCATTCAAATATTTACTGAGTAAAAAAGTCCAAATTAATTAAGTAGACCTAGCCTCAAGGATCTTAATATCAAAAAGAGCAGGTGAGATGTTCTTTGCTGCCTTTGGCCTTCACGGTTTATCTAGGCAACTGGTATCCTGCAAAAGCGCCTCTAAATTAGTGCCTGCCCCTCCCTTCAGTCTCCTTCTCTCCCTGCTAAGTGTCCCCCTCCATCTGTCACCATCGCTGTGGTCAGGAGCCCCCTGACTCTGACTGACGCTGACAAAGAGCTGCGTGAGTGGGAACCCCAAGTCCCACCCCCGTTGGTTTTGGTTTCCCCCTTGGAATGAGGGGGGTAGGGTATGACCCCCAAGGACGTTGCACCTCGGACATTTCAAAAACAATGATCTCGGGAATGAGCTGTGGCACAGCCAGCTTCTTCTTTTATCTCCTTCTAAGACGTCCAGCTTCCCCTGCAGTTTCCTGGTGCCACAGGGGGTGATCAGTCCGGGATAAGAAACAGCCAGGCCAAGAAAATGACCTTTTAATAAAGCTGAAAGGGCCACCGGGTGAGCGGGGCTGGCCAGCCGTGTGGCCGCCAGCCACCGGGCCGTGTGCTGTGTGCTGCGGTCTGCACCGGAAGAGTCCCAGGGAGTGACTCCAGCCGTGGCTGCTGAGGAGGGAACAGAGTCCGGTTGTCCTGGAAGAGGGTTTTGGCCAAATGTTAGCAGATGTTTTTCTAAAAGTGTGCAGAGCAGCCTTTTGTGGGAAGAGGTGAGATCTGTCTGACAGCTCACACTCCCTTGCCCTCATCTGTTCTTTCTGCAGTAGCTTTCCGCAGGAAGTAGGACAGAGGGGCTGGTGTTCCTCAGGTAAATCTTGGACCGATGCTGAGTGTTCACTGTGTGCCTGGCACTGCCCCGGGCGTCTTCACATCCCACTAAAGTGGCAGTTCTCAAACTTCGGGGAGCATCAGAATTCACCTGGGGTACATGCTAAAAATGCATAGCACTCCCTGCTGGGGCCCAAGGATTTGAATTTCTAACGTGTTCCCTAGGTTAGGCAAGTTATCTCTGGATATCGTCAGCTGCACGTAACACACTGCAGCTCAGACTGGCTAACAATAGCAAAACTCGTTTCTCAACTTGGCGGGGGTGCATTGTATAACTCCCAGACCCACCAGCCCCGTGGGCTGCAGTGTGAATGGTGCTCCCTGGAGCTGGCAGTGGGACAGTTCTGAATCTAGAGGGAGGGTGGGCTTTGGGGTCATTTCGGTGGCTCAGTGACGTCAGCAAGGCCCCAGGTTCTTCCCCATCTCTGCCATCTTTGGTGTTGGCTTCGTCTGCAGAGAATAAGACGGCTGCAGCGTTTCCAAATGTCTTAGTGAGACAACCACAGCCAGAGGAAGAAGAGGGATCTAGATGGACTTCTGGCTCTCTCCGGAGCCAGGACGGTTCCTGAGGCCCCTCCAGCTCTCTCCCATGATGCCTCCTTGGCTGGAGCTTGGTTGCATGTCCATCCCTGAGTCGATCACTGTTGACCGGAAGGTGATCACACTCCTGGAGCCATCTGGAGGAGAGGCAGGTATCCGAACAAAATGGAGGCTCTGTTAGGAAGGAAGGAGCAGGGACTAGCGGTGGGGAAGGCAATTTCCAGGGCCCAGTGTGCAGGTGGTCCGAGCAGCACTGCCTCCCGTCCTGAGCAGCCGGGCTGTTGGTAAGGTTATCTCTGTCGTGCAGATGAGGAAATGAGACTCCCTGAGCGTAGTGACTTGTAGATAACACACCCATAGCTTGTGGGGGTTGGGAGGGAGGGAACTGAGGTGTTTGCGCGTCCTTTTTAGCCCTAGGAGAGTAATCATACTTTTGTTTTTTGTTTTTAGCCTTTCTGATGTGTCAGAACTGCCTCCTTCATTTCTGATTTCTCTTCCATGACTGCAATTATTCATGGCAGGAGGCCTTCCTCTGTTTTTCCTATGGGGATATTTCTCAAGGCGTGAGGAGAGATCTATACTGAGCTTCCCCCACCTCTGCTTTGGTTGTACCTGAAAGCAGTTGAGATCACGATATCCACCCCAGTTTGGGGGGAAGGGGGTGGCTAGCATGTCAGCCCCTAAGCCAGGTGCAGTGCTTACATTATCTTAAATCCTGGTAGCAACCTATCAGGCTTTATTCTCCGTATTTTAGGGATGGGGAAACTGAGTCGCCGGAAGGCAAAGCTGACGGTGGTGGTTGCACAGCTTGGGGGCGGTGGAGCCAAGCCTGCCGGCTCCAGCTCAAGTGCCTTTTCCCTACTCTACGCTGGGGCTTATCAGCGGCTGCCAGCCTTGTTTATGTCCTTGAAGGAAGGTTCTCAGCGAAAGGGGTTTTAGTGTCAAAAGAGTTCCTAAGGGGCTGAATGTTTCCTCTGGGAATAATTCTCAGGGCACCAGGAAAAATATCCTGAGCATAATATACACAAGAAAGAAACAGGAAATCTGGTTTGCTATATAGCAGCTAAAATGCCATTAGGAAAACCCTCCAAAAGGCCTAAAGGTTTGTTGGATTTGAAAATGGCTGGCGCTGATTGAGAGGGGAGGAAACCCCTCCATGGGTTTGGGAGACGACCGGTGAACGTGGACCGAGTGGCAGGCAGCAGGAGTGCGAGGTGGAGAGTGAACACCCCGCTTTCCCCCCAGCTCTGCTTCCGACTGTGTGATCTCAGGCAAGTCACTGAACCTTTCAGCGCAACGTCCGCACCTGTAGCCTGCGGTCCTGGCCGGCAGCTGGCTGGGCAGGGGGACCAGAGAGGCGAAGGGGGGGAGCGGGCCTTGCCAGCTGTGCAGGGGTGAGGGAGTGTCAGGGTGTACGCCCCAGTCGACACCCCAGAGTTTTAACCTCCTGCAGTTCTACCTGGTCGTGAGCTGTTAGCTGCCTGGCGGGGGCATGTCGGAGCGGTGGAGGGCAGCCGGCTGGCTTTGGCCTGAAAAAGCCCCTTTTTAGCTCTGGACCCTTGGGTCCCTCCCATGGCACTTTGCCCGACCTACGCCTTGCGGAGTGTTGCCCACAGATGCGCAGGGGGAGATAACAAGTCGTACCCGGTGGGCCGAGATGAATGCCCCACGCTGAGCACAAGGTGCAGGCTGGGGCTGCTGTGGGTTGTGGGAGGACCCTGGGGGCTTAGGGAGCACTGGACAGGCCGGGAGGACGGAGCCAGCAGTGTGTGTTGAGGATGGACCACAGGTGTGTGTATGTGCGTGTGTGTTCGTGTGTGTGTGTGTGTGTGAGAGAGAGAGAGAGAGAGAGACAGGTGAGGCCCTTTCCAAGTGCAGCCAACATACTTCTCTGATTATGGTGGTGCTGGACACAGCGACCTGACTTTAAATATGAACAGAGGAAGCAGAGGGAGGTCCCCCCCCCAGTGAAGCATATCTGCAGCTTCATAGGGTTTTGAGCCTGTAGTAAGAGATTTAAGATTGGTTTCTCCCTCCCAGCCTTCCTACCCTTCCCATTTATATTGGGCAACTTGTGCGTAGCGCGCTGAGCTTGGTGCTGAGGTTTCGAAGACCAAAATCATTGTCTTTGAGGAGGAGTCTTGTCGCTAACCGAGATCATTACAAAACTGTGTGCTAAGTGTTGACAGGTATGTACAGGGTCCTCTGGGAGAAGTAGGAGGGAACACCTGGTTGGGTCAGTCGGGGGGAGGGACAGTATTTCTCCGAGGAGGTGACACCTGAGTCGGGGCTTGAAGGCTGGGAGGGAGATGTGCCTGGCAGACCAGCCTCTTGGAGGGAATCTAGGCAGAGGGCGGTAATAGCTTTCACCTGACAATAAAAACAGTTCCTGAAAGCCTGCTCTGTGACAGGGGTGAGGCAGAGGTGGATGGGACTCAGGCCCGGCCCTGCAGGTGCTCGCAGTCAGGGGTGAATAGAGAATGACAGGGCAGGTGACAGTGTGATTTAGCGGATGGACAGAGTCGGTGGAAGCCGGGGCCCTGCGGGTTAGTTGTGCTATTGGCTTATCAGCCTTTGTCCTACGGGACCCCTTTGCAGGTCTTCCGTTGGTGAGAGGCTCTGTTTAGGAAGCTAGCTTGCTGTCTGCTGCCCTGGGGTCGACTGTGTCCTTCAACAATTTGGATTATTCTGTGAGACATCTATTCATACTTACGGGTTTCTTCCTTGTGGAGTCTGCACTGGGTTTAGGAAGCTGGACTTAGGCAAAACACTTCACTAGTCTGGGCTGCCCACTCCCCCCCGCCCCAGCCTCCCCACTATGGAAGAAAGGCTGTTGGATCAGATCAGTGTTTCTCAAACAGCAGTCCAGGGACCAGCTCCTTTAGAAAGGCAGGGGTGCTTGTGGAAATGCAGAGTCCTCGTGGGGTGGCGCCTCCTCCCTGTTCTTAAGGCCAGATGCTTGGGAGCGGAGCCTGGGATGTTGCCTTTAACAGGCACTCCAGGTGATTCCTAAACATCTGAGAGTTTGGGGACATCTGGGCCACATGATTGCAACCTCTAATCCTTTCAGCCCTGATCTCCTCAGCCACATATACGTCCACCGGAACTGGGAGGATAAAATGTTGTCCTTCCCTAATGTTTTATCCTTGCAGTGGATGCCTTCAGCAAACTGCTCCGTAGTTGAGGTGTCCTAGCTGGACCTAATCCGCACGCCGGTTTTGCTCTTGCTTAAGGAAGAAAAGCCTTGTTAACACGGACCCGAATGTGGCTGTCAGAATCTGTTTATGAATCATTACGATAAACACCTATCTTGGCTTTTCATCTTGGCTCTAGATGTTTGACTTGCTTCCCTCTTCTGGGTCCTTCCCCCTCGGCCTCCTGCATCCTGACGAGGTCATCTCCGTTTTGATTCCCTTCCGATCATCTTTGCGAGGTTATTAACGGAGGTTCACAATATTTTATTTTTTTTTAAGCTATTTATTTATTTTTAAATTTTATTATGTTATGTTAGTCACCATACATTACATCATTAGTTTTTGATGTAGTGTTCCATGATCCATTGTTTTCGTATAACACCCAGTGCTCCATGCAGTACGTGCCCTCTTTAATACCCATCACCGGGCTAACCAATCCCCCCTCCCCCCTCCCCTCTAAAACCCTGTTTGTTTCTCAGGTCCATAGTCTCTCATGGTTCATCTCTCCCTCCAATTCCCCCCCCCATTTTTCCCTTCCTTCTCCTAATGTCCTCCATGTTATTCCTTATGTTCCACAAATAAGTGAAACCATATGATAATTGACTTTCTCTGCTTGACTTATTTCACTTAGCATAATCTCCTCCAGTCCCATCCATGTTGATGTAAAAGTTGGGTATTCATCTTTTCTGATGGCTGAGTAATATTCCATTGTATATATGGACCACATCTTCTTTATCCATTCATCTGTTGAAGGGCATCTCGGCTCTTTCCACAGTTTGGCTATTGTGGACATTACTGCTATGAACATTGGGGTGCATATGGCCCTTCTTTTCACTACATCTGTGTCTTTGGGGTAAATACCCAGCAGTGCAATTGCTGGGTCATAGGGTAGCTCTATTTTTAAATTTTTGAGGAACCTCCACACTGTTTTCCAAAGTGGCTGTACCAACTTGCATTCCCACCAACAGTGTAAGAGGGTTCCCCTTTCTCCACAACCTCTCCAACATTTGTTGTTTCTTTCCCTGTCCATTTTTGCCATTCTAACTGGTGTAAGGTAGTATCTCAGTGTGGTTTTGATTTGGATTTCCCTGATGGCTAATGATGATGAACATTTTTTCATGAGGTTCACAATATTTTAATAGCCGCCGTGTGTGTTCTCATTTTTTTGATATTGTGTCTGAAAGCACAGGTTTTAATGTTCAAAGTAAATAAGGGCTATATATAGCTGCCCGGGAATCTTCCCCAGCTTCTTACCCCCTCCCCCCCCCACCACGAAATCTAATAGCCCCTAAGATGCCACAGTGCTGGTGACTGAGAAGCTGTTGCCTAAGACCACTCTCAGCCTGACCCCCTCCTTGTATTCAGGTGTGAATGAAGCGGTCTTCGGTGAGGACCAGGCACATAGTCTGGCCCATCGTAATGATGAAACCTTGGCATCTGGTATTCCATATCTTAAAAATTAAGAACTTTCCTCTGGATCTTGGTTCAGTCTGGTTCTCTTATTCTGTGTTGTGGTTTTCCTTGTCGAAATCAATCTGTAAACACAATTCTATACTAGTAAATTCTGACGAACGTTTCAACATTACCCAGGTGGGAGGAATCCAAAACCAGCCTTAAACGATGAAAGTGGCAGATGTAGGAATGTGCGCAAGCAGACAGGGCCAGCGTGACGCTTCTCTGCCTTCCCTAAGGAAGCCCAGTTTCTTGCCCACGGTGTGTGCCCAATGTGTGGCTGCTGGAAGGATGGATTTTTTTATTTTTATTTTTATTTTTTATTTTTTTTTAAAGATTTTATTTATTTATTTGAGAGAGAGAGAGAGCACAAGAGGGGGGAGTGGGAGAGGGAGAAGCAGACTCCCTGCTGAGCAGGTAGCCCGATGCAGGACTCGATCCCGGGACTCCAGGATCATGACCTGAGCCGAAGGCAGTCGCTTAACCAACTGAGCCACCCAGGCGCCCTAAGGATGGATTTTTTTAAAGAATGAAAGACTGATGATTAAACTGGTGAAGGTAGGGTATTCAGAGGGTGGACAGTATGATTTTGAATTTGCCCTTGGTTCTTAAGTTGAATTTTCATGGAAATATCATTAGATGCTGGATTAGTTGCACTGTGGAATGGCAGCGAAGAGACCAGGTAGACGTGGTATGCATGTTAAGTACTTTGGTACATCCGTTAGTTGTTTATTATTTGCCAGTCATTAGATAATCCCCAGAGACTGACTGACAAACCCCTTCATTTTGTGTCCTGGGAAACTGAGGCACAGGGATGAAGTAATTAGTGTGTAAATGTCCATAGCGAAGCTGTTGGCAGGCTTGTTGACCAATAATCAAGGAGGATTTAGAGGACCTACTCTCTACTGGAATACACAAGGATTAAAGTTTTGCTTTGCAAAGGCTGTTAGAGGTGCAGGAGGTCACCTTGGAGTATGTAGTTGCTTTGTGACATTTCTGTCACTTAGCTGTTTAGCTTTTGCTGGTGTGTTTCCAAGGACAAGGAGCTCACTATTCACTGAGGCAGTTCCTTTTATTTTTTTAATGCTTCTAATTATTAGAATTGTTTAATATGAGCCATCATCAGCTTGTCTGTTAATTTTCTACTTTAGGACACATTTCTCACCATATTTCACACCATGATTCATTCATTCAAGTATATGCGTTGAGCACTGGTTGGTTTTAGATTCAGGAGAAATAAGAGTAAACAAGATAGAATTCTTGCCTCCTGGAACTTAGAGTCTCATGTTAGTACAGTGGAAGGAGCATTGAACTAGATGTCAGAAAATGAAGAAATTTAAAAAGAAGAAAGAAAGAAGCAAAGGTTTTGTACCACTTGCAACCTGTGTGAACTTGGCTAAGACACTTCGTTTTACAGAGGACATTATCCCCTCTGACCTTCTAAAGCAGTGAAAATTCACTGGGTTGATGTATCTTACGGAGTATTAATTGCTGATTATTATTAGGAGCAGTAGTAGCTGTTGCTTCTAGAGCAGAAGTGCTCAAAGCCGGGGAGGCGGGGGGTTGGTGCTCAAGGCCAGCCGCGTCAGCGTCCCCTGGGAGCCAGCTAGACATGCAAGTTCTGTCGCAGCACCCCAGACCTGCTGGCTCGGAAACTCGGGGTGGCCGTGGGGCCTGCAGTTGTTTTTTCAAGGCCGCCAGGTGATTCTGATGCCTGCCTAGTTGGAGAATCACTAGACTGAACTGCACCTTGGATTCACCTGAGAGCCGGGCTTTTCAGCCTCTGCCTACTGTGCCCTGAGGACTTAGATCAGAATCTGAAGGCGGGGCCATGCGGAAACTGCCCAGGCTCTTCTCCTGCGCAGCCAAGGCTGGAGGAGCCGGCGTTTATGGGGTGAGGAGCACGGACGGTGGAGGTACTTTTGCTTTGGTTTGAGTCCCAGTTCTGCCCATTATCAGCTCTGTGGCTTTTGGCAAGAAGACTCTGGCCTCAGTTTCCTTATCTGCATTACGAGGATAAAAATGCTCATCCCTCAGGCTTGTCTTAACAGTTGAGCGGGGTGATGTGTACGAGTCTCCTAGGATGTGTCCGGCATGCTGGTAAGTGAACGAGGACTGACGCTATTGGTGGTAGGATGGATTTTGAAGTTGATGATGGGTCTTTGAAGTTGATGATGCTCGTCTTTTCTCCCAGCCCTCTTTTCTCCACACTAAGCCTCTCCTCTTCCTTCTGGGACATAATTTCCTGCCCCCTCTTTTGGGAAACTCCCTTTGTCCATGACTCTCTTTAAAGGGCAGTGGCCCATTTGACAGTATCCATCACAATTACAAATGCACCTGCTTTTTTTACTGTAGTTCTGGTGCTCGGGATTTGTCCTGCAGCTATACCTCCTGCAGAGGGGAGAAATGGTATGTGTGTTGATCTCTTACACACTGGAGTAGCAAAAGACTGGAATAACCTCAGTGTCCGTCAGTCCAGACTCTCCATGCAGTTCAATCCTGTGCAGCCCCACAAAGAATGAGGCTGCTCTTCAGGTCCTGGCAGGGAACTCTGTAGGATCGATATTTCAGGTGAAAAAAGCAGAACTGCACATAGAGCGTGCTTCCATTTGTGCAATAGAAGGGGAGGACAATATACGTTTATTTGCTTGTATATGGGTATAGTACCAATGGAAGGGAACAGAGAAACAGGTAACATTGTTTGCCTCTGAGGAGGAGACTGGGTGGCCACAGGACCGGGTAGAAGGGGGACTTTTCACTATAAACTGTTGGGTGCCTTTTAAATTATGTGATTGTAACCCATTGAAAAGACCATTTAAAAAAGTGTGCTCTCCTGAGCGGCGTCCTCCACTTGTGGCCTGACCGCTATGGGGTACAGTAGGGGTGTTACCATTTTCTCCTGGATTGGACAGTGTCCTACTTTTGATGCCATTTAAGATTGCGTTACTCTTGGCATGGCGGGCTCCGATGGACCTTGTGGTCAGCAGCAGCACCCAGCTCTGTGTCTCGGGAGTGCTTGCCAGGGCAGGCCTCTCGGACTGGACGAAGTGTGGAACTGCCACCCCCCCCCCAGCCTGTACTTGCACACCCGGCTGTGTTTGGCCCAGGATGCCAGGCTGTTGGGATCATTTGCATCTAGATTCGGTCATCTGTAGCGTTCGCTCTTCTTCTCCGCTTTGTGCCATCTGGGGGTTCGAGGAGCCTGCCTCCTGTGTCCGTCTTTAGTCCGGTCATTGTCCAGAAGACATTGGACAGGGTGTGGCTGAGGATTGAATACTGTGTCGTGTTGTCAGTAACCTTTCTCTGGCTTGTCATCGGGCCATTAAAGATGGCAGGGTGCCAGTTTACTCACCAGATGTTCAGTGCATGCCCCTTACGTGCCAGGCACTGTGCTGGTGCTGAGGGTACACAGAGGAACAAGACCACCTTCTTGCCTGAGAAGAGAGAATCATTTGGTACAGAGGCTAGAGAACTTTTCTTCTAAAGGGCCAGATAGTAAATACTTTTGGCTTTGTGGGCCCTGACAGTCTGTCATAAACACTTAACTGCCCCTGTAGCACAGCTGTAGACAGCATGGGGACCAGTAGCCTGGTGGTTCCAGTAAAACATTACAGACACTGGTGGCTGGCTGGATTTGGCCTGTGGGCGACGGTGTACGGACCCCCGGTCTGGTGGGAAGACAGACTAATAGTTCAGTCAAGTTTAATAAGTGCTGGGAGAGGGGTATGGATATGTACAAAGTACAGTGGGCCCCAAAGCAGGAGAGAGTGATGTGTATTTTGTGGGGGTGGTTGTTCAATAGGCTCCATAGTCCTACACTAATACAAGCTGTTTGACTGTTTCCCTAACTTAAGTGAATCATGGGAGTTGAAGATGCTTTGCTGACATCATGATAACATTGTAGCTCACATTTCACCTGCTCCACCCATTTGGTTATCACAACAAGAAAACACTGATTGCTTTTTGGCAGGACTTGGTCATCCTGTACTCATGTTCATATTCTTTTCTAAATGTCCTCAAACCATTTGTTGTACACTTTTGCCAGGAATCGTTATTGGTTTGTAGTTATCAGGGCTTACTTATTTGTAGGTGTCGAGGGATTGCCCACTTTCCTACTTTAAAATGGGGACATTTACCCATGTCTCCTGCCATCAAAGCCTTCTTCTCCTTTGTGTGATTTTTGAAGTTGATCAGTTGCAGTTCTAAGAAACTTTTATAGTCCGTTTAATATGCATGAAAGAAATTATATTGTGTAAAGAAAATTTGGAACCACATCAAAAAAGTGGAAAGAATGCTGAAATAAATCAGTCATGGCTCACCACTCCAACTTGGCCCCTGGTAACATTTTGGTTCATTTCTGCCAACTATTTGAAAAATAAAGCTTACAATCAGACTGCTTTGGAAGGGCTTTGGCTTATAGGGGGAGCCTGATGTATAAGCTAATTACTAAAATTGTAGAGGAGCAGGATTCAGGTGTGTTCAGAGGGTAGTGGAAACACGGAGGAGAAAAGGGTCCGATTCACCTGGATAGGGAAATGGCTAGGGAAGACTCCACTGAACAGGTGACTCTTGATAAGCAGAAGCATTAGTTGGAGGAACAGGAAACTGAGTTGTATCTAAGCTACAGTCACAATCATGTGCTAGATGTATATAAAAAAAAAAAAAAACAAAAACTGCAAGGAAATGTCCCAAAATAATACTGTGCTAGGAATGTTGGCAAATGTGGTTTTATTTTCTCTGCTTTTTCCAAATGGCGGTCTATTGCCTCTTGTTAGTATTTTTCTTAACACCACACACACGTGCCCCAGTCTTCAGTGAGTCAGGGTTGCAGAGCATGGCTGCAGCCTGCGGCCGGGCCAGGAGCTCGAGCTGGGCCGGCAGGGTTCATGTGGCCCTGTCATTTTCATCTGTGGCACCCAAGGATGAAGTCGAGAAGCCGATAATGCTCCAGTAGCCCAGATCACTAGGAGTCATCCAGTGAGTAGTCCAGTATTAGCTCTGACATTTGAAAGTTCTAAGCAATTCTTGGATGTGACTTGAGTAAAACGGTACAGATTGCTGCTTTGCAGCCCAGCCTGATTAGGTCCGACCTTGCTTCTCTGGGCTGAAGCTGCTGACATACCAAGGGTCACTTTCAAAATGTTCAAGTGCAAAAGCTTGAGATAATGGTTTGGGAGGTAAGTGACGTTACTGGGGACATAAAATGTTTACATGCAGATTTCTCTCTCCTTCTCCGCCCCCCGCCTTAAAAGTCATGAGAAACACCCAGGCATTTACTGCCATCATGCCCCGTGATACTTCTGGCTCCTAGATTTCCGGTCTTCAGCATCCATTTCCACCAGCCATGTCCAAAGGGCACCCAGAACTGGGGAGGGCCTTGCACGTGTGCTGCACGCATTGAGTCGTATCTCACCCGTCTCCTCCACCGAGGAGGAGAAGAGTTGTCGGATCGTCCTGGGTCCAGGTTTGGCTTAGCCTCTTCCTTGCTGTGTGACTGTAGGCAAGGTGTTTGAGCTCAGCTTTTTTTCCTCCATTAAATTGGGATGATAAAATGGACCTCACAGTTGTAAGTAATGTAGGTAAGCGCTGGCCCAGTGCCCACCCTATGAGCAGGTGCTCCGTGCATCATGGCTGCTGTTAACTGGTTACTACCGTTTGATTGTTGGCACCAGCCTTGTGAATCGGCTCGTGTGTGTCCTGGAGGCGGTTGTGCAGAAAGAACTCTGGCCCTGAGTTCATGATCAGCACTTTGCACCAGTGATTCTGATTATGGACATGAAGATGGCTGGGTGTGGGGTACTGATGGGAGTTGTGGTCCACCTGCCTGCCTAAAATAACATTTGGCGGAATTTCACCTGGAGAGATCATGATTCACAAAGACTTCCTACAAGATCCCCGAAGGGTGGACGTCAGAAAATGTCAGGTGCTTTGTACAGTTGCATTGTGTTGATGATAAAGTGGGAAACACTCGAATGTGAAGGTCTCAGATATGTGTTGATTGACTAGAAAAACAAAAGGGGAATAACCAGCAACAGGGGAGAACGGAGAAAAGGAGGCCCTTCTGGGTTGGGTCTTGGGACCGTGTAAAAGCTTCCTCACCCTCCTTGTCCTTCTCTAACCTGTAACCACCCTGGGAGCTGGCTCCGAGCTTTCTGAAGGCCTGGAAAATTTGTCTTCTTGCAGTCGGTGATGTGACTTCATACTCTGTCTGGGAAAGCCCCAGTTTTTACCTTTTTTTACTGCTCTGAAGTCCAGCTGAATCCCAGATTCAGTCTTATGCGTGACCAGAAACAAGATAAAATTAGGAGAGAAAGTTCTGCCCTCAGTCAGGAGGCCCTGAGGGTGGGAGGGCTGGCTCAGAAGCCACCAGAGAAAGGGTGATGAAAGGGTTAATCAGTCTACATTTGTCAGCCTCTTCAGGTGAAAAAGTCGTCTCTAAATTAGGGCTGACATAGTCCTCAGTTCCTGGAGCACCAAGCTCTCTCTGTATGCTGCGCACCTCTGCCTCCTGGTAAATACCAGCTGTATCTGAAGGCCTGGGATGACCTTCGGTCCTTTTTGTCCATTCTTACCCTGGCACGGCCGTTTGGGCGCGGGGAAGACAAGGAGTCAGGCAAAAGTGGGACCTTTGCTCTGAGGGCTGGCACGCCATAGGTGTTCAATAAAGATTCTTTGGTCTCGGCATCAGGTGCAGCCCCATGTGTGGTAATTATGTTGAATTCAGGGCACAGATAGAATGGAACCATCCTATGTGTCTTTTTTAATACCTGCACAGTCAAGGAGATGGTATTCAGAGGACTCAGGTCAATATATAAAAAACACTTTGAATATCTTTGCAGGAATGTCCATGTTAACACATTTTAGAGAACATGGAAATCTGTTGCTCTTAGTTTAGCCGCTCATTTCCTCCTCCCTGGTGTGTGGAACCATCGCTTGGGACCTAACAGCTGAGCTCCGTTCTCGATCTTGGTGCGGGTCTCTCCGCCTCCCAGCATTTAATGCGCAATCCTGGCAGTTCTCTGTGCTCTTTCAAGTGTGCAAGCAATAACACTTTATTTTTATATACCTTAGCATTTTTACTTTATAAATGTATATTTTATCATTTCGAGGGTTTGCCTGAGTATATTTAGGCGTTAAGAGCTTATTTTAGGAGCTGGAAAATGTCTTCAAGTTCTATGCCTGGTATCTGGGTAGGTGGGTCCACTCAACATTCGTCCGTTTGCTTTTCGTCTTTCGTGGGAGATGGGGTGTTCATGTAGTACGGTTGGTCTGTCAGGCGTGTTATATCTTTGATGTTTGATGTTTAGCGGGAATCGCACACCTCCCTCTGGGAGGCAGCCTGGGTAAGTAGGGCCAGGCAGCTTCAGGGGGGTGGCTTACTGGGTGCTGGGCTTCCTCTTTAACCCCATTCCCTGTTTTTCCTTCTCGTCTCCTCTTCTCGTTTGATTTCCCTAGTTTCTCCTGACTCCCATGCCACTGAAGTATTTTGTATATGTTGCTAGATTTAGTACATTGAGGCTTGAGAAGCAGGGGATGTTCTACCCCCACTCTGCCTTCTTCTGCTCCTCCTAGCTCAGGCTTTGTTTATTTATTTTAAAGCATGTTTATTTTTTTAGTAATCTCTCCACCAAACGTGGGGCTCGAGCTTATGACCCCGAGGTCAAGAGTGGCATGCTCTTCCAACGGAGCCAGCTAGGTGCCCCGCTCCGGCTTTACGTTGACAAACATTTTACAAAATGGCTTTGATCATTTCCCCATGTCTTGCTGTACGTGTAAAAAAAAAAGTCTGTGTGGGTTTTGCAAAGGATGGGATGGCTAAGGGGTCAGCAACCTTCCCAAAAATGGACGTCAGCTATTTGTGCCTCCTATTTTGGTGCTGGGGGTGACGGTGCTCCCCCTTGGCAGGGCCTGGAAGGAGGTGGTGGCCAGCGCCAGGCTCCTTGGCTTCCGCTGCACCCGTTGCTGACTCTGCTTTTCGGCTATTGTGTTTTGGCTTGTGAAGTGTCGTTTGTATTGGCCATAAAGTCTGTGCTGTTCCACAGCCTTTTCACCCTAGGAATTACACAATTTGAGCATTTTTGACCTTGTAAGGCTTGGTAGAGAGACTGTAGATCCCAGATCGCTCTGCACAGCCGTGCAGGGGCTGACACTAGGGAGAGATCATTGCTTGAACGGATGGCCTCGGCCTCTGAAGGCTGATCCTTCAGTTCGCCTTGGCTTACGCGTTGGAGACCTTCCAGAGGGAGCTGGTGCAGTATAGACGCCTGGTGGGCAGGAGCCTGAGGGAAACTGGGGGATAGACACCTGCTTCTTTCACAGCAAAGGATATTTTTTCATTTTCCTGCTGCAGAAGGGAGGTTTGTGTTTCACGAAACATATGGTAAACTGGGCCTTTTCCCTTATTGCGTATCCTTGGTTCATTCCAAGCCAGTGCTCAGGGGGCCTAGTAGAAAAGTCAGTGGCCTCTGTCCTTCCTTTCCCACCAGCAAGCGCAGGGTCTTTGGCTCTGCTTAACCTCTGCTTTCGGTGAGGGAGGGCTGAGCAGCCGCAGGGTGGGGTCCTCGGTGAGAGCCTGGCAGATGTGACCGGTTTTGACGGGCAGGCCTTTGTGTGTGCCCAATAGCACTAGCTCTCTCGAGACGGTCATCTGGTCCTTTCTTCTGCACTACTGGGGAGGAAGCCTCCCTGGAATCCAGGGAGGTAAAATGACTTACTCTGGGTCACATGATAGCAGAAGATCCCAGACTAGAATTGCCTGCTTTCTGCAGTGTGTTTACACCACTACATTGGCTCACCGAAGCCTGTGTGTCCTTCAGAGTCTGGAGAAACTTACACGGAATCAGCACGGGGATAGGAGCTGAATATGGCTAAGAGCAAACACTTTGCAATCTAATTTGGGTTCTAATTCTGGCTTTGCTGCCTATTAACTTTATGATTGTGAGTGTGCTCCTAACCTCCCTGATTCTGTTTCCTCATCTCTAGGATGGCAGCCATCCCCCCACCTCGTTAGGTTTTGCGGCTCACCCTGGACTGATCCCTGGTACGTGTAGACAACCATCACATTGCCGATGGCAGGAGCATTTTCCACACCTTGCTTCAGTGTTTAGGGTGGGGTGAGTGTGGAGTCTTCCCACCTCTTTAACGGATATTGAGGTAGGCAGACTGCAACAAATCCCAACCCTGCCTGGACCCCTGCGCCATCTGTGTGCGGGCCTTGCCCTGTGCACCGACAGAGGCCCTGGGGGACGTGCGCCCATTGGAAGGAGACGCCTGTGGGTTTCATAATCCTCCTCTCCTGGCTGAGTGATATGGCAGAGGCAGATTGATTTTATTGCGGCAGGAAGAAAAGAGTTGCCTGCTTCTCCAGGTAACCCTGGGTCTCAGCCCACCGGCTCCTGAGTTACCTGCCTGTGTACAGCGAGCTGCACATGGCCTCCTGTTCCCTTACCTGGCCCTGCCTAGCTGCCCTGGTATGATTCATTCTCTGAGGATCTGAGTACCTGCTATGTTCGAGGCGCAGAGCACGACACATTGGTGAGCATAGACAGAGCTAGGCCTTGATTTCATGGAGCGCATGAGGTTGTGGGGAAGATAGACATTAAGCAAATAAGAATAAGATTATACTTGTAAGGTTGGGAAGAGTACTTTGGGGCCTTCGGAACATATACTAGAGAAATTTCACCCAGTCTGGGAGGCCAAGGAAGGTTCCCAAAGAAGTTACCATTGAGCTAAGAGCTGGAGGAAGACCAGAAGGGAGAGTTGGGGGTGACCAGCCACCCTCCTTCCTTTCCCTTGGTCTTTTAGGAGGCAGTCCATCCTCCAATCAATCCTTTTGTAATTTCAAATGTTTGCTCTGTGTGTGTGTGGTTTTGTTTTTTTTTTAATTGCATAGTTTTCAGGGCAAAAATATAGTATGGCTGCTACTTTAGGAGTTCAAGTGGTGATAGCTTATATTTTGTAATGTCTACTGTGTGGCAAGCACTGTATGTACAGTGTCATTTAATTTTCCCAGCAACTGTGCAAGGTGAGGATTTTGATTTCTAGGTGAAGAAGCTGAGGCTCGGAAAGGCAAAGGGACTTGAGCTTTGTCTCATGTTGTTTAATGATGGGAAAGTTGGGCTCTGATCCCTCTGGGCCACTGCCAAACCTACCTGTGCCTTCTGCCTCTCCCGCTTGCTGATGGAATTTTGTGGCTTGACCTGGGGATCCCATCACTCTGTCCATGTTGTGTCCATGGGGAACATGCAGTCTGAGCTCCAGCCCTCCAACTTAGAAATGAACTTTTGGAGCATGGCCCACTTGTCCATTGAGGATTGTTGTCTGTGTCAGGTCAGCATTGAGACTAAGTGGATCTGTCTCACAGTGGTTTTAAAATTGCTTTTTCAGTTCAAATCCAGCGTTAATGGAGGATGGTCTTAGAAATGGTCACTTGAGGTGAGTAACAGTGGGCCAAATAGAAGAGATGCCTATTTCATTCTTGCTGCCCACAGTCTCCCTGTGGGCCATGGGGAAAGAACTTGGTTTGGACTGGTAGTTTTTAATTACTTAGAGTTAGGTCTCTGCCACTCTTCTGTGGCTTGTCAGTGAGTGGGCTGTGGGTGGGGGTGACATGTGTCAGTCACTTCATCTCTGTGAGCCTCAGTCTCTTTACCTATAAAATGGGATGGTAATGCTGCTTTATCTCCTCAGCATTGCTGTGAGATTCAAATGAATTATAGGGCCTTAGAACTAGAAGAGGGTATCCATAAGATAATGTTTAAAAATGTTTTGTAGGCCTATGTGAATGGATGCCAGTCCATTGTTGATTTACTGTTACGGTTCATATTATTAATAGCATAGCATGCCCCTTCTCAAACTTCAGCTATATCAGAATCACCTGGAGGGCTCATTAAGCCACACATTGCTGAGCTGCTCCTCCAGAATTTCTGATCTCGTAGCCCTAGAGTGGGGCCAGAGGATTTGTATTTCTTTTTTTAAAGATTTATGAGAGCGCGCATGAGAGCGAGCGGGAGGGGCAGAGGGAGAGGGAGAGAATCCTCAAGCACACCCCCGCCCCGAGCACGGAGTCTGACACGGGGCTTGATCTCACGACCCTGAGATCATGACCTGAGCCGAAACCAAGACATGGTGCCTTAACTGACTGCATGCCCGAGGCGCCTCAGGATTTGTATTTCTAATACGTTCCCATGTGATGCTGATGCTGTTGGGCTAGTGTGGCCACACTTTGAGAACCACTGAAACACACCACTGAGATCTGGAGCCCCTTGGCCCTGCCACTGCCTCAAGCCTAGAGAGTGCTAGGTGAAACCCATTGATTGTTGGAGGATAGTGCACGTGATGGTCCGTACAGGCCCGTGTTGTAGCCACATAGAGCTGAGTGGGCATTGGTGACCCTAGGTCATTGGCTACGATGTCAGGAGTTGGGTGGGAGCAGCTCACTGTTTCTTTGAATCCCTTAGGACTTAGGATGGCTTTTGGTAGTCCCCACTACTCAGGGGCAGAAGGTATCTCTTGCAGGTTGCTTTGGGCCAAACTTGGACAGTCCCATCTGCACTGGCAAACTCTTTCATTCTTTAGACTGGCCCAGACCCACCCAAACTGAAGCCATCTTTGGTTCCAGTAAAGGAATCACCTTTCTTATGATCTTCCCAGGTTGTAGCGGAGGGAGAGTCTCCCTGTGGGCTGGGTGGCTCATCTTCATATTCTCTCTCTTAGCCTAGGAGATTCCTCACTAACTGCTCAATCACTTTCCTCCCTCTCTCCGTGACATGTGTGGTTTCTGCTGAAATCTCTTTCCTAATTGAGATACGCAACCTTTCTCTTAATTATCCCCATTTCAGAAGAAAGGCTGGAACAGGCTAGCAGCAATTCTCACACTTTGGGGATCAAATTGGCTTGCTTAAAAACACAGATTCCCTGGCTACACCCTCAACGACTTTGATTTCTCAGGTCTGGAGAGATTTTAGGGATCTGAGACCTAGACTTGGGGATCCAGTTAAAGAGAATTTGACTTGCTTCTCAGTCTGCCAACATGTGGTGGGCACGTTTACTCCAATCACCCAGCAGCCCCTGCTTGGATGTCTGTCCTCCTCTGAATCTATATTCCATACCTGAGAGAGACAAAGGTGTGGGGCTGGGAGGGGAAAGGGTTGGCTTAATGTTGGCTTTCTGTTCAGCCATTGGTTCTTTGAGGAGAAGAAAGCCTCAGGGTTTCTGTTTTGGCCTCTAAAGAGATCATTTACCTTCCATTATATTCTGCTTACCAAACTATTCCTACCCCAAGGCCCGGTGCAAAGTCTGGCTGACGTTTGTAGCCAACACTTGATCCAGTCTCTCAATTTCTTGTGACTGATAATGGTTTTTTAACCTTTTTTTTTCCTTTATATGGCTGTCTGACTAGCTTGCACTGGGTGGTTTTTAATCTCTGAATTTCTGTTGTAAGCATCATGGAATTTCTGTTGTAAGCATCATGTCTACATGGTACTGGGCATATAGATATCTAATCAGTGGTGGGATAGGTAGGTTTCCTATGACCTTTCTGGGCTGGGATGACCACTGCTTGATACCTGCACAGATCTCAGAACCATGGCAGTAAGGGGCTAGAACTGGCTTGATTTCCAGTGTCTTAGATGGAAAGTCTTTTATGTGTATGTGTGTGTGTGCTTTTTAGGCCCTTGAGGATTACTGTCAAATAGTACTTCCAAGGAGGGAGCTCCCGGCAAGTCTGGGCCCTAACTGAAGCTTGAGTTTTTAACCAAAAATAGATGAGCATCAGGAAGGGAACTGGTCAGATAACTATTCCACTGCATCAGTGGCTGGCAGAGGCTGCTGGCTACCACAGGGTCCGCTGGGCATCATCTCTGGCAGCGGATTACTCGTAAGGCTGGTGGAGTGTGTGTGTATGAGGAAGAAAGAGAAAGAAAAGGTCCTCACTTCAAACAGCATACTTCCTGTGTCTCCCAAGGATATAGTTTGTCCCTTTAAATGTTTCTTTTTTCTTTTTTCTACATAATAGTCAATGTTCAAGATTGTGAGGAAAAAATTCAGGAAACAACCCAAAAACCCAATTTTCAAAAGAGCCTGGGCAAACCGTCAGCATTTTGTAAAGGGCCCTTTCTAGCCTGGATCCTTTCTGTGGTGGCCTGCCAGGTCCCTCCGGCAGGATTGCCGGCTGCTTTGCCCATTCTTTGCTCTCGGTCTAAAGTAACTTCTCAGTTCATTCTAGTTCTTTTTCGTTTTCGTGCTTCTTGCATTTGGGTAACGAAATTTAAAGGGAGAGCATGGAATCAGTGTAGTACAACCACAGACCCCAAGCCTGTTGGAGTGGCAAGAGTTTTCCTAAGATGGGCCTCGCCGGCCCGCAGAGATCCTGCAGCTGCTTGGGGCCAAGGTCCTCAGCCCAGGGGCCCTGTGTCTGAATCAAATACTCTACTCCTGCCCGTGCTGCCATTGCAGAGATCCTGGTTCCCTCTACCCCGCCGCTTGGCCCAACGCAGGTGTGGCCCGTGGAGAGCAGAGGGCTTCCAGGGCCAATGGCCAGTGGAACTGCTTAAGTTCAAGGAGACTAATGAGGAAAGGCGTGTTGTTCAGATTGCATTTTAACATGGGTTGGGAATAACACTGGCTGTAAAAACATGATCAGAAATCTGCAAAATCAACACTCTTTCTTCCTGGTAAGCATGAAAGCCTGGCAGCTGCACCTCCCTCACACGTGTTTGGCCAACTGTCGTTCAGGACATCATGCCTCCCGCAGTGGTGTCTGGGAGCTGACTGAAGCCAGGATTGGCATTCCAGCTCTTTGCTGGTGGAACAGGGCGTTTCAGGGCTCTCAAGAGCTGTACCCGTTCAGGTTGTCATTGAACTTAAACTGGAGCACGTACGCACCCATCTGGGGTTACATGGACACTCAGATACGGCCCCACGTCCCTGGTCTGGCTTTGCCAAGTCAAGACCCAGTGCAGGTGGAGGAATGGATCTCACTTAGAGGTGATTTGTGGGTGATTTCTTTTCCGTCAGAATCCTCACCCTCTCAGTCACCCCTAACCTCTGTTATACAAGAGAATTTTGTTTATTTCGGAGAATCAGCCCACACACAGGCTTGAAGCAAGTCCAAAAGGAACATTTGCCACTGTACGAAAACGCGTCTCATCTTGCTACTCTTTGATGAGAACTGGTGCATCCCTTCTATTCACCCCTCCACCCCCTTCCCCCAGGGGCCTAAATCCTATGTAGAAAACTTACTGTATGGGAATTTACTGGTTTCTTTCTCGAAATGGAAACTAGTGCCTGACTTTCTTAAGGAAAGCAGAATTGCTTTATCTGCGCTCTCATTTTTCTTTTTTTCCTAGGAGTTTTCATGAATCTTCATAAGGAGATGGCTTAGGGACAGTTGTGGAGAAGAATGCGGCAGTAATTAAGAACCAGTATTCCTGGGACAGAAGCCCACGAGGAGCCTATGGCTAAAATGGGAAGTAAAGGGCTGGGTGATAAGGCCGCAGGTAGATTCACTGCTGGCCAGATTACCAGAACAGCTAGCTCCCCGTTCTCTATGAGGGAGACCGCTCGTTGCAGACCTCGGGTTGTGCCGGGTTTCTATCCCAGTCAGTGTTTTTTCTCAGACACTCGGAGCTGTAGAGGACAGCCATATGAAATGCACAGATCTCTTAGGGCCGGGAGAGAGAGAGCTTACATTTCAAAGAGTAATCAGAACCCAAAAAGCTCTTTTAAGATATGTCCAGCATCTAGGTTATAAAAAAAAAAATCTCGTATGTGTAGGATGGGGGTGACCTGATTTTAAAAGAAGCTCTTACGGGGGGAAAAAAGACTCATTTTGGAAGATCAGAAAAAGAGGCAGGTCCCTCTTAGAAGGATGGAGAGGGCAGTAGGTGGTTCTTGAGCTGGATGCCCTGACCGTTTTAGGTTTCCTTCTGGAGCTACCACTCCCACCCCCCAAGGTAAAGCTGGGCGGGTACATGCCCCTTCTGCCTGCAGGCACCGCAGGTCCAGTGTGAGTTGGCTTTGGTTCGTTCTCCTCCCTGGCCTCTCTGAGAAACCACCACCTTGCCCACACAAAGCCTTTTTCATGCCTGCACTGGCTTTTCCAGGCAGGGGTCTGAGCTCTTCTTATTTCTGAGGGTTTCCTCATCAGGCCCTAGGCCCTGGAGCTGACAGCTGCCTTTGTTTTGGAAAAAAAAATCTGCAACATGGTCTGTAGAAAATGGATAAATGGAGCACTTTGTTTTCCTGTTTTAAACTTAAAGACAGATCTGTTCTGCCAATGCAGAAAGTAATTAGAGTATGAGTTCAGTTCCTTAGCGCATCAGTTAAGTAAGGGTGGCAGGAAGAAGGTACAGGTGTGAGAGGGGAATAAAACGGGAAGCTGTGGGGGGGCGGGGAATAAAACGGGAAGCTGGGGGGGCAGCTAGTGACAGGTGGGCGGGGAGAGAGGGGCAAAGAGACTTGCACAGGAAGAAACAAGACACAGTCAGAAAATAACAATATCAGGTGAAACCAATTTGTCGTAAGGCCTCCGCCCCATTGCAATTTTATGTCTAGGAATTCTGGGGAAATCCCAATCACTATCAAAAAAGGGTTTGTTTTTTCTTTGTCATTGTACCATGTAGTTACAATAGGACAACCTGACCTGCCTGTCCTCACAGAAAGAAATTTTTATTGATGGTTTAAGAAGCTAAGGCCCAGTTTAATACTTTGGAAAATATTCCTTCTCCCTCAAAATAAAAGCCTTATGATCACTGGATGAATCCAAAGAGTTAATGAAAATTCTGTTTTTATTGATATATGGATATACATATGCACATATGTCAGAAGAAACTACCTCCAAACCATCCCATGGTTCTCTCTGGATAACTGTTTTCCTCTTTTTCTCCCTTTTTTGGAGGAGGAAAAAAGTTATTAAAACATAACTCTGGAAAATATGGAGAAATAATATCATTGATTTAAAGTATTCCCCCCAACCCTAAGTATTGTTTTTTTAATAAAAACTTAAGTTGGAAAATAGATGCATCCAAGGTACCCTAGCCCCTCCCCCCTTTCTTCCTTTTAAAAGTTGTAGTTTTTATCAAAGTTACATATGTGTATAGTTTCAAGAATCAAATAGTTCTACAGGACCACACAGGTTCCAGTCTCCTTACCTCCACCCCATTCCTCAGTGGCATTCACTTAAAAATCTTTCTTTTTTTTTTTAGATTTTATTTATTTGACAGGGAGAGAGACAGTGAGAGAGGGAACACAAGCAGGGGGAGTGGGAGAGGGAGAAGCAGGCTTCCTGCCGAGCAGGGAGCCCGATGCAGGGCTCGATCCCAGGACCCTGGGATCATGACCTGAGCCGAAGGCAGATGCTTAACGACTGAGCCACCCAGGCGCCCCATTCACTTAAAAATCTTAACAGATTCTTCTAGTATTTACTTCCACATTTTCAGTAACTTGCATGTGTTGCTACTTTGGGGCATTATCTGTTGACTCCTCACCACATAAGATGAGCATTTAGCTCTTCCCTCTCCCTGTATACTATCCCCTTTTGACTCTGGAGGAAGAAAAATCCTGTCCTCTCTAAAAGTCCTGAGTATCATGACTTATCCGAGAGGGACAAAGGATCCTTACATGGAGTGACATACACATCTTTTGGCTTTTCGTGATCTTGCCAACAAGACTTTTAAAGTCTGTCCAAAATTCTAAGCTCTTGGTTTGAATTGATCCTTGTGTTGTTACTAGCTCCATGGACCAACCAATACCAAGAACCTGTTGGAATCTGAATTGAATTAGGGCATCTCCTGGATGTTGTTTTTTTGGACCAAATATCAACTCATTTTGTTATCCTTTGCTTTTCCATAAAAGAGTGTAGAGAAAATCCACCATCCTAATTTATGGTGGGCCATTGTTTGCCAGACTTGGGGTCTTGGACACTCTCAAGGAGATAGCTTCTGTCTCTATTTGACTGGTGATATCCAAAGTTTGTGAGATGGTGGTAGAAATACTTGTATCCTGGGAACCCTCAGGAATTTATGGGAAGTCCTAAAAGTGCTCCCTTTTCCAGAAAAGCTGCTGCAGTCCAGTCTCCGGGTAGAGCATGTGGACTCTACTCTGAGTCTCAAGAGTTTCACTTTGTTCCCGGAGCCACCCACAGACACCTCTGCATTCTTTGTCCAATTCTAGAGGCCATTCCTTTGGCCTCATCTATTTTCTCCAGGCTCGTGAATGACTCCTACCTCCTCTCCTTTGCCTCTATTTATGGCCCTTCTGAGTTCTGGAGGAGACTTTGCTGGGCTACAGCAGTGATCTTCCGGTCTTTCTCACTCATGAGGAATGAGGGAAGGGAACAGGGTGGGACTTCCACTGTAAGAAATGAAGACTCTGAATCTTAAAGGTGTCAGGGACCTTGGAAACCACGTGGTTGGTTCAGCTCTGCTTGCCTACTTCCCAGCAGTGAGGGGGCCACTCTTTCGAGAGGCTGCCCCTTTCAATGTTGGGTGGCTCATCTCATTGGGAAGTTCTTTCCTACTGGACTGATGTCCTTGTCTGGGACTCCACTAAACAGGTGAGGGCAAACTTGAAGGTCCAGTTTGTTGAAACTAGTCAACAAATTATTCCCCCCATTACTCTTGTATAAGCAGTATTAAAAATGATTTTAAGAGGCAGCTATAAAAGATGCTGGTAAAAATTAATGTTTTCTAAGCACCAAGTGTGTTGCCAGAGAGGTTCAGTTTTGTTTTTCTTTTTCATTATGATTTGGATTTATTTGAGTCTGATAGAATGGTATCAGTGACAGGAGGAATAATTACAGTATCTTCTGAAATCCTGTCCTGGAACCCCACCAGGAACTGACCCAGATTCATGCCAAGGAACACATCATAGGTTTGGGGTTTTTAAAGATGTGTTTTTAAAAATGCTTGTTTGAAATGCTAGACTTTTTGATACTTAAAGAACATTGTTTTAGAGGGTGTAGTTCTTTTTTGATCCTCGGAGTTTAAACTTCTTAGTTCAGGGGTGGCCATAGTGATCAATCCTATATTGTGAGTTTAAGAGGCCTCTGAGAAGCAAGACCAGCACACGTGTGTGTGTGTGTGTGTGTGTGTGTGTGTGTGTGTGTGTGTGCACGCGTGCCCACACCTATCTCCCCTTTCATCAACCAGGTCTAAATTTTCCTCAATTCTTACTGCTTTTACGGATTCTTCAGAAATGCTTGCCATCTTAGGAAAACTGGGTATAATCTTTAAATAAAAATGACTTGCCATAAAGAGAGACTGGCAGCAATAAATCAACATGTTAACATTGGTAGTTGGATTATTGTGTTTCCTTTGAGACTTCCTGTTTTCCCAGCTTTCTGTGATGAACATATATTAATCTATATTAGAGAAAATTATTTGGGGGTGGGGAGAAAGCATGGTTGCTTTTAAACTCTTTCCTAGTCTGCCAATGAGGTAACAAGGTGGAGAATGCAGGACGGATAACAGATTGGAACCCAGGGACGCTGGGAGCCAGCGCTACCATGGGAACTGTTGTCCTCTCTTTTTATCATCAAAGATGCCTCTCTTTTATTTTTACTTTTATACTTATTTGTCTTCTAAATTTCCCTGATTTGAAAGATTTCATCTAACCCAACATTGTGTTTATTAAGTAGTAAGTAATCCCCCATAGTTGATCCCTCCAACATAGACTAACTGCCTGTAAGAATTGCCTGGGTTACTTTATGGAGTTGATGCTCTTCCAGCTGGGGGGGAAGGTGTGATGTTGGCCCCCCTGTTAGGCACTCATCTATGTTCTCCATCTTTCTGGCTGCCGGTGTGGGACTTTCCGAGCCGAGGACCCAAGGTTGGGGTTCTGCAGTTAGAGCTCTTCTGTGTTTTGGGCCCAAGACCCTGTATTCCCTCCAGTACTGGTATCTCTTCCCATAAAACCTGCCTTGGTTTCATTTCTAATGCAACAACATCAAAACAGCCCCAGACCAATAATACAGTAAGGCTTCGTGACTGTGCTAACCTTTTTCTGCCTCGTCATTATCATCATCATGGTAATAACAGTTGGCATCAGTTGAGCACATACTGAGTGCCAGATCCTGTGTTAGATGTCGATCTCATTTGATCTTTACAACTCCTCTGAGAAGCAAAGACTGCTCATCAGCCCCCATTTTATTGATGGGGGAAACAGGTTCCGAGAGGTTGAGTAATTTGTCCAAGGTCATGAGGCCAAAGAGCCACAAAGCCAGAATTTAAATTGCTTCTCTCTCACACCCTCCATACCTTTTCTCTAATCCCTTTCCTCTTTGGTCTGCTCTTTCCAGACCAGGACCTCAGCTTCGGATCTTCCTCACATCCCAACACATCACCTGCTCGTGGGTCTGGAGTGGGTGGGCTCGGGGTTCATGGGTCCTCAGCAGGAGGCGCGGGGAAGGTGGCCAGACTCTGACAGTGGAGGCTCGGGGCCGTGGCTGGGCTTATCCCTGAGCGTGTGAGACTGCAGCTGGGACTTGGTCTCTCCTTCTAATTTTCCACTTTGAGAGTGGGGCTGTAAGGGGTGCATGAAGGTATTCCCCAGCCACAGAAAGGATGACTCCCTGCCTCCAGTGCTGTTTAATTCCCTCTGGGAGTTGGGGGCGGTGGGCAGAGAAAGCCTCAAATCCCTTTCTTCTGGAAAGGTGAGGAAGCTAGGGGAGGTAACTTCTCTGCTCACAGGATGACCTCGGCTCCATTCCAAGGAGAGCGTGTGGAACAGGGATTCTTAATTTTTGTTGGGTCATGGACCCCTTTGAGAACCTGATGAAAAGTTTGGACTCCTCCCTAGAAAAATTATAGTAATAATAACTAACATTGTGTTGTGAGCACTTAAACAGGTATTACCTCTTTTAATCCTCCTCCTAACCCGATGAGGTTTAGGTAGGTACTCTTGTTTTCCCTGTTCTACAGACAAGGAAACTGAGGCATTGCGATGTTAAATGGCTTGCCTGTGGACACATGTTTAGAAAGTGGTAAGGCCTTTGCATATGCTATCAGTTGGACCCCAGGAGCTAGAGTACCTCAGTTCTAGAGTACAAACCACCTCCTGCATTGCTTACAGATGGAAATGTGTATGTGTAATAAGATAGCAGGTGGATACCACTCCCCCACAGCTGGTGATCAACCTGCTGTCATGGTGGTGGAGGAAGGAAAGGCTGCTCTTGGCTCCCCTTTGCAGAATCTTCCCCCATCCTCTTGGACCAGTTAGGTGCATCTGCGTGGGGTTTCTAAGTGTCCCAGCTTTGCGGGGATCCCACACAGTTATCTAATTGGCATTTAATGGTGGGTGGGGAGTCGGACAATCTGGGCTTCTCTCCTGGTTTTGCCCCTCCAAGCTGTGTAGCTTGGGGAGTCATTCAGACTCTTCTGAGCCAGTCTGCTCATCTGCAAACTAGAGCAGATGAACTCTGGCCTTCATTAGGATAAGGAAGGTCTTACCACTGTGGGAGGAAGGCAGTGCCCTTAAGCAAATGGCCGGTGCCAAGCAGTGTGCACATCGTTCTGTTAAGATTAATGAACCCAGAGACTGATCTGTGGCTGCTGACCATGCTTGACGACTGCAGCTTTAGAAGATACAGAGAGTATTTTCATAGAGTGGCAATCGGTGATCCTAATGAGATTTTGGAATAGTTTGTACTCTGTACTTGTCTGCCTGTCTGCCTTTCTGTTCCCCACCTGTTTGTTCATGACCCCCCACAGCAGGTTTCCCTCAAATCATAGATACCTGGGATGTTAGTTCTGGAAGGGAACTCCGATCACCTGTGGCCAGCCTTCTCATTTTGCAGGAATGGAAATAGGCTCAGAGAGGTATAGGAACTTGTCCAAGACCACACAGCTAATCCATGGCAGAGCCAGAACTTAGGTTAGCAGTCTTTCATTTGTGCCGTATGGCTGTCCCTGTGTCCATCGGACACAGCTCTGCATCAGTTTTTACCTTGTGTGGCCCTCATCCCCTCTACTTGCTTCCTTGAAAGTAGAGGCTGGGTTATTCTTTTTTTTTTAATTTGAGAGGGAGGGAGGGAGAAAGGGAGGGAGAGAGAGAGCAAGCGAAAGCATTAGAGCACGGGGAGGGAGAAGCAGACTTCTCGCCAAGCAGGGAACCTGACATGGGGCTCGATCCCAGGACCCTGAGGTCATGACCTGAGCCAAAGACACACGCTTAACTGAGTCACCCAGGTGCCCCGAGGCTGGGTCATTCTCATCATAGTTTCTCCCTCTTTCTCACTGCCTCACTGTGTGGTGAATGAAGGAGCCACGCCATCTGCATGAGCAGAGCCATCTCAGGAGACCTTTATGGCGCTAGGCCCACAGGCTTCACACATTCAGATCCGGGTAACTTCTCCATGCACCGGGATGAATTTCTGCTGTTGACAGAGATCTGGGAGCTCTCCCTCTCCATATACTACTTTATCCCCATTCATGTAATGGTGGATATACCCCGCCGATGTGTTCCCGGAAGCTCTGGGAAGCCAAGCTTGGTTTGTGAATGGCTGTGCTGGTGCTCTCGATCCAGCGGAGGTCTGAGCTGGATATAAAGAGCATCTTTTCTGAAGCTGGGCTGGCTGATCTGAGTGGTGACAAAGCACCACGGGGCATTCACACTGTTGAGCTTGCCCTGCTCCTTGCCACAGGCCCTGTGAATGTCCATGGGCTTTCTCTTCTCTTTGCTGAACAGTTTGCCCAGTTACCCTACCTTCTTAGGAGAATTTTATCTTGGTTACCTCCGTTGCTGGCCCGTTTTCATCTAGAGTTGGGGCAACAGATAGAAGCAGAGTTGGAGGACCAGGAACTGGGGGTGGGGTGTGTGTGTGTGTGTGTGTGTGTGTGTGTGTGTGTGTGTGTGTAAGTGTAAAGAGGAGCTGTATTTGTATCTGAGAAGGCCCAATGCTTGTGTGACAGAAGAAGGCATGCGGGAGAAGGGTAAAGAGAGGGAGGGAGAAGTGTTTATGGGATTGGGAAGAGTGGGGAGGAGGAGAGGAGTCAACTTGGAAGAATAGTTGCTGTCTGTCTGAGGGATACAAGTGGTAGAGAAGGGGGAAGAGTTTTAAAGATCGTTCCTGGTGCATTAAGACTTCCGTTCTCTCCTGTTGGTGTTCAATAAGAAATGCAATAACATTTTGAATTTTTGTTATGTTTAGACTGGATTGTTTGCTTATGTGGCCACCAAGTGGAGACTGGGCTACTAGGAGACCAGGTTATGTTGACGTTTCTGGTGTGTTCTGTCTGGGAGACAGAGGCTGAGTGGGGGGCAGAAGAGTGTGAGAAGCAGACTCTAGAGTGGGGGTGAGCTGGGGGAAGTGGCCTGTGGTGGGGTTTGGTGTGCCAGAGTCCGCGTGCAGCTTGTGTTCCTCTCCCCTCTGAACGAACTCCTACATCATTTTCCTGCACTAAAAATAAAGAAATATGTCCGAGTTCTCAGATTCAGTGCTTAATCACTTTGGACCCTGTTTGCAAAAAAAAAAAAATACAAGGCAGTTTGGACGTAGTGGGGAGGGATGCAGCGATTCATTCAGATTGTATTTTTTCCAGAGAGAGGAAGTTTGCCCTAAGAAAAAGGACAAGGTTGAGTTTCTTGGTTGTGTTTTACTGACGGAACTTTTATTGGAGAAGATTATTTAAATGTTTGTTCTCCAAGAAATTGCTCTCTTGTACTGGTTTGAGATGGAGATGGCTTAGCACACAGGGTTTTTAAAGCAAGGGAAGGACCGGTGCCTGGCTTAGGTAAAGAGAGTTCTTTCTTCTGCCAGCATGCCTGGGGGTTCAGTTGATGTGTGCGCTCTGCCCGTTCCGCGTGCGCATCCAGTAAGAGGACTTCCTGCAGGCCCTGAGGAAACAGGCTGTTGGACCATGCAGGTCTGTGCATCACGTCCTGGCCCCTTTCTGGGCTCCGAGGAGAGCAGGAGAGACGCTTCTGGAGAAGAGCCCCAAGCTTTGGCCCGATATTGAGAAAGTTCAGGCGAGCGTTGGTGCTTTTGGGAACCAGGCAAGGGCAGAAAGAGGACCTGCCCTCGTTCCTCTCATGTTGCTGGTGGGAGTGCTCAGCAGCACAGTTGTTGTTTTTGTTTTAGCCCAACTGCCAAGCTATTGGGCACCTTGAAATTACCTATCTATATTTTTTGATCCTCTTAAGGGGCCTTATGTGAGGGCAGGAAGTGTCAGTGGCCTTCTGGTGTTTGGAACAATGTCCAGGGCAGACGGTCATTTCCTACCTAGCTTTAAAAGCTGTTAGGAACGCAGCATTCTGCAGGGGAAAGGCCCTGCTCAGTTCCTGGCCTGTCCGGGGCCACACCTGCCTCGTTCAGGCTGGCCCAACTCTGGCCAGGGAAATCTCGATGTGGCTCTGATGATGTTGGTCACAGTTCTCAGCCGTGTGTTTCTCAGAGGGACTCCTAGAATGCTCCACGGTTCTTGTAAGTAATGCATATACCAGGTGGACAGAGTCGGGGTCTCTGGGGGATGGGGGCCTTCCAGGTGATTCCTTTGTACCCTCTGGGTGGAGAACCACTGTGCCATCTGCAGCCATTGTGTAGAAGTGGGCATTTTGCTTGGTAAATTTGATGCCAGGAGATCCTGGGTTCAGATTTTAGGGCCTTAAGGAAGTCGGAGAAGGGAGGGTGCAGGTGTTGAGTACCAGCTGTTGGAAGATGCCAGGCCTTTTTTATTTACACTCAGCCCAGTGTGCTGGATGTTATGATGCTGGGTACAGGGGAGGAAACAGTGTCAGATTCGTAACTTGCTTAGGATCGTGCAGTTGAGTTGGTAGGTGGAGACCAGGCTTGACCAAAGTCCTAATTGTTTTTTTTCCATTATGGCTGGCATCCCCATGCTGGAATGTTGAGCGTCTCCTCGAGCATGGCTGTGAAATAGAAGGATGATATGAGCCATACATGTTAAGATTTTCTAGAAGCCACATTGAAAATGTAAAAAGAAGCAAGTGAAATTAATTTTAACTACAGATTTTCTTTAACCTAGTATATCTAAAATATTTCAGTATTTAATCAGTATAAAAAATGTCACTGAGATATTTTACATTCCTTATTTCCATACCAAGTCTTCAAAATCCAACGTGTATGTCACCTTCCCAGAACGTCTCTAGTCCCACTAGCCACATTTCAAGAGCTCAGTGGCCCTGTGTGGCCAGTGAGTACGTACAGGACAGCAGAGCTCTAGCATCTCTGGACTGGAGAAGTGTGTCCTGCCCTGCTGCTCAGGGTAGCCAGGGGTTTCTAAGTTAATGGTTTACAAAGGCCATAGGATGAATCAATGCTGGGTAGTCTGCATGAATGTCACCTGAAGGAGGGGGGTATTATAAGTCCTCAGTCTAGGGTCCCAGGTGATTCTTCTGGGTAACCTGACTGGAAACAGCTGCACTAAAAGCATTCACTGGGCCATTTCCCTCGGTTCTGTGGCTTTGCCCCGCCCCCTTTCAGGGACACTTGCATTCCAAGCACGTTCTCTGGGGGTGGGGTGGTGGTGTGATGGGAAAGGTGGGGGAATGTATGCCCTGAGGGCCCTTTTCCTCCCTTACTAAATAGAACTTCAGTTTCAATGGGAAAAAAAAGGACTGCTTATTTATCTGGATGTGATCATGCATAAGGGGTGGGACCTTCCTTCTCGGTGGCTGAGAGCAGGATCCTCTGTTCTCAGGAAAGGTAAGATGAAAAGAATAAAAATATTTAGGGGAGAATGGGATACTGTGTATACTTAAGCTGTGTTTTTTTCCAGAGGTTTGGTTTTAAAATTTATTTGCTGACTTAGTGGAAGAAATCTGGTCCTAAAGAGTTATAGTCCTGGGGTCCAAACCTCAAATGCCTCAGAGGTCCGCCAGGTGACAGGTGGTGAAGGGCCAGAGATTCCAACTCCAATCTTAGGAATGTTCTTCACTTCCACAAAGATTGTGGTCTCCCTTTTTTCTGGAAATACAGGACCCTGTTGGTCTGTCATTTTCTTACTGTTGAGAGACAAATATTTCTGTAAGGGAACAGGCAGTGTAAGCATTGTGATAAATGGCAGTGACACTTACTTGGTGTTTAGAGAGACGGATCTGAGAGCCATGCGCCTTTAAGGGGGCATAGCTACTACCCAGTCCATCCAATTGCTGTCTTTGAGGCCCACCGTTACCAGATCTTGTTATTTTAAGGAGAAGCCACACATCTAGAATATTTAAAAGGTAATAGCTTGGCCTTTTTTTTTTTTTTTTTTTTTTAAATTTAGAAATACAGTTGAGGGGCGCCTGGGTGGCTCAGTCAGTTAAGCGTGTGCCTTCGGCTCAGGTCATGATCCCAGGGTCCTGGGATCGAGTGTCGCATCAGGCTCCCTGCTCAGCGGGGAGTCTGCTTCTCCCTCTGCCTGCCACTCCCCCTGCTTGTGCTCTCTCTCTCTCTCTCTCTCTCTCTCTGACAAAGAAATAAAATCTTAAAAAAAAAAAAAAGAAAAAAGAAATACAGTTGAATCTTGAACAACACAGATTTGAACTACATGGGTTCACTTAACCCAGATTATTTACAGTACTATAAATGTATTTTTATTTTTTTTTATTTTTATTTTTTTTTAATATTTTATTTATTTATCTGACAGAGAGAGACACAGCAAGGAGGGAACACAAGCAGGGGGGTGGGAGAGGGAGAAGCAGGGTTCCTGCCGAGCAGGGAGCCTGATGCGGGGCTCGATCCCAGGACCCTGGGACCATGACCTGAGCTGAAGGCAGCCGCTTAACTGACTGAGCCACCCAGGTGCCCCTATAAATGTATTTTTAATTCCTTAATGATTTTCTTAACATTTTCTTTTCTCTAGCTTTATTGTAAGAGTATATAATACATATAACATAAAATATGTGCTCATTGGTTATGTTATCGCTAAGACCTGGTCAACAAGAGGCTATTAGTAGTTAAGTTTTGGGGGAGTCAAAAGTTATACATGGATTTTTAACTGAGCAGGGGTTGGTGCCCCTAACCTCTGTGTTATTCAAGGGTCAACTGTAGGTATAGATTCACAGGAAGTTGTTTAAAAAAAAAAACAAAAGTCCAGGGGTTCCTGTGTGTCCTCCCAGCTTCGGCCATTGGTAACACCTTACGTAAGTATAGTACAGCATCAAAACCAGGAAATGGATACTGTTGCAATCTACAGCCCTTACACGGCTTTTACTAGTTCAGTTTATATATGCACTCAGTGTGCGCATGCATGTGTGTGTTCTGTGCAATTTTATCAAGTGCAGATTTGTGTAACCACCTGTACAGAGAAAGTCTGGCTTTTCGATTCTGCAGATAACATCAAAAACTCTGTTTAGGTCTAAAGTACATGCCATAGGCCTGGTGTGGCCTTGCTGAGCCTCCAGTTTTCAACCTCTGTTCTAGTCTCACCCTTTCTTTCTTTTTTTAAAATTTGTGTAACAGAATTCACTACTTTAACCCTTTTAAAGTATTTAATTCAGTGTTTTTTAGTATATTCACAATGTTGTGCAACTGTTAACACTATCTAATCCAGAACATTTTCATCACTCCCTAAGAAACCTGTATCCATTACCATTCGCTCCGTCCCTCCCTCCCCTTAGTCCGTGGCAACCATGCATCTACTTTCTGCCTCCTTGGACTTGTCTCTTCAGGATATTTCATACAAATGGAATCCTGGTACTCTATGTCCTGGTCTTCTGTGTCTGACTAGCCCTTTCATTTTACAGAGAATGAGAAGTGGAGCCAGAGAGGGAAAGTGATGTACCCATTAGTATACTGTTAGTGAGTGGCCAAGACTGGACTTGAACCCAGAACCAGTACTCTTAGTACCATACCTTTCTGCCTCTCACCATTCAGCTGTTTGTTTTTATAATATGATGATAAAACTACTTGGTCTTAATAAGCATGCTAACAACAGAATGTCTTCTGTTACTTGTGCTGAGTGTTAAGGTTCTTCATGGAGTCACTGTGGAAATGAAAACTGTCAAAAAGAAAATAAGATAATTCACTTAAGTATGCTTTTACTGGGTACCTATTGTGTACCAGGCTCAGGGCCAACAGGGATGAGTTAGATTGGACCCTAACCATCAAGGAGCAGTCCACTGAGGGAAACAAAAGAAAGAGTTTCAGGATATTAGGGTAAATATCATGACTGTGGGGTAGAGGGGAAGGGTAGCAGGCCGAAAGCTCTGGGGGCTTTGAGAGGTGAGAGGAAGCTAGCAGGTCCTGAGGCAGCGGGAGAGACCTGAGCAGAGGTTTCAACTTGAGGAGTGGTAGTTGCACACACCTGAGCTGTGAGCTGATTAGTGGTGATGGGGGTGGAAATGGGGAACTGGATATTGGTGATACAGCTGGAAGAGTGGGCTTGGGTCAGAGTCCTGCAGGTCAACTACCCCTGTGGATGTCTGTATTTTGCAAGCTCATAATGGCTGAATGGAAGCAGAGTAGGAGAAGCCGAACTTGGGAATTGAGTCTCCAGGGGGAATACCCAAGTCTGAGCAGTTGGGGTAGGGAGTGGGATATGCAGCGGTAGAATCAGTATCTAAGTATCAACGAGAGTAAGGAGAATCAAGGCAAGAGAAACCAGGAGACCATTCCAGAAGCCATGCCATGATGAAGTCATGCCATAGAACATGTTTGGAGGGCTCTCAGCTCTGTTTCCAGTGGCCTGTCTCCACCTCCTTGCTCACCCACTTACTGAGCACTTGCTTTGTGCCAGGAACTATTGTGGTGCTGGGTTTGCAGCAATGAACAAGTCAGGCAAGATTCCTGCCGCCTGGAGGGAAGCATGGATAAGTTAAGGTTATTACAGGTTGTGATAGTCCTATTGAGAAAGTAGCTTTTGCTGGTGGGACTAAGATTAGGCAGTTAGGGCTGGCCTGAGTCAAGAGGTGATATTGGATCTGAGTTCCCCATGGTGAGAATACCCCAGCCATGGCAAGACACAGGGAAAGAGCTTCACAGGCAGAGAGAACAGCAAATGCAAAGACCGTAGAGGGAAGGAGCCTCTGGCCTTCTGCAGGGGGAGTACTCTGGGCTTTGTCAAGATTTTCTCGGGGTGGGGGGGCACAAATCAGGACAGGTATTTTGTGGAGGTATCCTGTCTCAGGAGTGGAGGGGGGCCTGGGAGGGAATCTTTGTGAGGAAGAAAACTATATCCCAGTGGAAGAAAGTATGAAGTCACTCATACTTAAATGATTCATTTAAAGTAGGCGTGCTTTTTTTTTTTTAATAAGGGGAGCTAAAAATTATTTTGCTATTTTTCAACTAATTTTATTCTATTTTATGAGCTTTGTGTCGTTCACAGAACTTGGAAACCTTCATTGTGCTTCCTACTGAATCTGAAGTAGGTGGGAGGGCTTTAAAAAGTTCCTCCAAACCCACTTTCCTCTGCCAATGGGTGTAGAGGGAGGACAGCTGGGCAAGGGACCAGAGGCGATTCCTGTTTGAGCTACCTTGGCATCGAGTATTTGGGCATGGTCCCAGTGGGATTTGTTCTGGGATATAGGGAAGTACTTTCCGGGCCAAAAAAGTTCATTTTGCATATATTAGAAAATCATCTTAAATAAAATGATATATACTGCACAAAAGAAATAAAGATAATTATTTTTATTTGATTCCTTCCCAAGTTGGTCAGCCTCAAGGCCAGTTGGGGATTTTCTCCAATTCTAGACTAGCTTTCTGAGCAGTTCTTCTGAGTCCACTAAATTAGTGGGCTAATTAGTGGGGGCCTAGATTTCAGAGTCTAGTGGCAGACCTAAGTAGTTAGGGGATGGGTTAGCTTGATCATACTTCAGTTGGGAGATATGAAATTTGAGGTGTATCTTGAGGGAATCTGGAGGGTTTGAAGGCATCATATTGGCATACAGTGATTAGTTGGGCAAACAAGCAAAAGACTCCTTACCAGGTAAACAACAAAGGAGGTAAGCATGAGTAAGTGCTTGTGCTATGGAGAGGTACATAGTGCTCTGAGGACCTGTAACCCTAGAGGCTCCCATTGGACTAGACCTATTTGGATGGTCTAGATTGGTAGGAATGAAGGTGGCTAATGTGACTTCCACAACACCTAGCATTGTTCTATATTCTTGGGGTAGGGTAGACAGGAGGAGGTAAATGAGAGAGGTAATGGTTCCAGGTGTTTGGCGTTTGGCGATTTCTTTTGGAGGGATAAGTCAAAGAAATGTCTTGTTTTAGGCAAGGGCATAATGGTACTGCAGGAAACAATGGATTGCCTAAAAATTGATGACCCCCAGAAGGGGCAGATTAGTATCTTGAGCTTTTCCTAGACTTCCTGTCCCACCTACACTCTTCCAAATTTGCATTATGGCTCAAGTGGAGGACCCTGAGGCTGGCGGGGATGCGTAAGAGTATCCTCCTTCTGGTGAAGGATACTATGGAATGCTGCTGGGCCTTGCGATCAGGAAGGCTGATGTTGGTCAGCTGCGGGTTTCTCTGGTGCTGGGCTGTCTGAAGGTCACCTGGTAGCATCTGGTGATGTCAGGAGAGAGATCTTTTTAGGTTGGCCATTCACGGAACCAACTTATTCCCGTCTGTCATCTTCGTGGCGCACAGCATTTACTTTGCCATTCTTGGCTTGAGATTGCTCAGGCCATCAGTTAACCACAGAGTGGAAATCTGGAAGGAGAAGTGCTCAGCTGGCGTGGCAGGTTTCTAGGCATTGCATTGATCTTCAGTGTCTTCTCTTTGGTGGGCAGTAAGGACTTGAGGCAGAGTACTTTGTGCCTTGGAGCTGTTCCTTGAAGGCCACCTTGGTGACTGGATGCTCCCAGACCCTTTGCCCTACAGGGTGAGCCTGCATAGGTATGAGGGCTCCGATCTGCTGAGACTGGAATCTGGAAGCAGTGGCACCGGGTCACCGTATGCAGGCATTCTATGCTTATGTATTTAGAATAAAACGAGTTAAGTGATGGTTCTCTTAATGTGATGTAGGGAGTGGCCAAACACACTAAGAATGTGCAACGCCCCCGAAGCCTGGATCCTTGCATCCTGCCTGGAGGATGCTGAATTAATGACCTCGAGGAGATTTTCTGGAGCTCCTGAAGCCTCTGAGTGAAAGATACTTTTTTCCAAATGGGAAGGACTCTGGGCATCAGAATCACCTGAACAATGCCTGGGCCTCCAAATCAGAGATTCTGATTTAATGAGTCGGGGGCCCAGGAATTTTTTTTTCTTAGTGATTCTAATTGTCAGCCAGATTTGGGAACCTGCCCACCAGTGACAGATCCAGGGAAGTTCTTCCCACTCTTGAGGTGAATTTTGCCTCTTTGTTTGCTCATCTTGGTCTTGAACCCTGAGCAACCCTAACCATGCACACGTATTTGGTCTTCACTCCTCTTTATGTTCCTTTCCAAAATGTCTCTTTTGGGGTGCTGGCCCCTGGCTTTGCTTCAGCCTAGATTGGGGCTGGCGGCTCATCCCTATCCTATCCATGAGAATGGGAGAACTCCACCTGGGGATTTTGATGGGCAGATATTCTGGGACATTTTCTTACAAAACTTCCTGCTTAAGGCTTGACTGCATAGTAGATTCTGGCCATAGAAATCCAGGCCCTGAGGTAGATACAGGATGGGCTCATGACTGGCACAGGACAAAAAACTATCAGCTGTCTTCTCAGGGACATGACGGAAGTACTAAAAATACTAGAAGGGTCAGTATTTCTACCACCATGTTTCTTGGGCCTGGCAGACTCTGGGACAGCATTGGTTGCCCTGAGGGAGTCCTAGGTGGGCATTGCCAGGAATCAGTGCTGATAAATGGTGGCACTCTTGATATGGGCACTTGGCGAGATAAATGTCCACAAGTGTACATGACCTCTCAGCAGATGTTGGGTCAGGTGGCAGGGGCTTTTTTTTTTTAAGATTACTTATTTTAGAAAGAGCGTGAGTGGGGTGGGGGGCCTGGGGGGGGGGAGGGAGGAGAGTGAGAACCTCAAGCAGACTCCCCACTGAGCATGGAGCCTGACGTGGGCTCAGTGAGAGAGAGAGAGAGAGAGTGCCTAGATTGGCAGTCAAGAGACCTCTCACAATCCTGAGATCATGACCTGAGCTGAAACCAAGAGTCAGACACTCAACCAACTGAGCCACCCGGATGCCCCCAGGTGGCAGGGGCTTTTACGACTGACAAGGTAACACGAAATGTGGATGAGACCAAATTGGAGGGGCTGTTCACTCCTTGCTTTTGCCCATGTTGCCCCATGGCCTATAATTCCCACCCTCTCCTCTTTTCTCCCCCTGCCTGCTCCACTCCCCTCCCTGCTTTAGGATTTCCTCGGCATCTGTCCATGCTGGGAAGTGTCTATTCCCCTCAGCTGCACCAGGAGCCCCAGCCCAGTGCTCCTAGAGCACCGGTGCCTTCCCAGATCTTTAGGTTTACCCATTTGTGTTAGAACTGTTTTTGAGTATCAGATCTGTCTTTTACCTTGACAGAGCAGCTTAAGGGCAGGGACTGGATCTGGTTCATCTTTTTGTTTCCATCGCCTTGCACACTGCCTGGCGTGTAATTGGGTTCAGTAAGTATCTGTTGAGTGATCAATGAATCAGTACATTCTTTGAGGGGATGATATAAATAACTCCTACCAAGATCTTCTAGTTGAACATTGTTTATTATAGTCTAGTACCTCTATATAAGCTTATTTGTAGCCTTGTATTCAAAATGCATATCAAAGGACATTTTTCTAGCATAAAGAGTATTTCAGACAGTTTGGGACATTAACTGACCACTTTTGTAGTAATAGATGCGTGGTATTTATGAGACTTTTTTGTACTTAAAGGAGCAACTTTTTTTTTTTTTAAGATTTTATTTGTTTTTTTGAGGGAGAGAGAGAGCACTAGAGAGAAAGAGAGCAAGCCCAAGTTGGAGGCAAAGGAAGAGGGAGAAGCAGGCTCCCTGCTGAGCAGGGAGCCCGACCACACAGGGCTTGATCCCAGGACTCTGGGATCACAACCCGAGCTGAAGGCAGATGCTTAACCGACTGAGCCACCCAGGAGCCCAAGGATCCACATTCTTGAGACTGTCACATTAGGAAGTGAAGCCTTAGGGAACCTAATGGAATTTACCTTCATTTGTCAAAGAATAGAAGAGTATGGCAAGCCTTTCAGTAGAGCGGTTTGGATACTTCAACTCTATCTCCTTGACTTTAGTATTAGCTTTGAAAGACCCATACATGCACACCTGTGTATATAAAATATTTTTTGTTTTACAATATAAGACTACCATACGGTGGGACATAGTGGAAGAGTGCCTAGATTGGCAGTCAAGAGACCTAGGTTCTAGAATTAGCTCTGCTTCTAACTGTGGGAGTAGGCAAGTCAGTTTCCTGCTTATACTTTTATAATATGGAAGTGTTGTACTTGTTCAGGGATTTCACATGCCTTCCAGAGTGGGGGTGCTAACTTAAGTTGCTGATGTGCTGTACCATTTTTTTCCTCTTGGAACTCTGCCCCTTTTCCTTTTACGTTCCCACTTTCGTTAAGTAGAGGGAATTATTTCTGTATCTCTCTCTCTCTCTCACACACACACACACAAGACCAAAAAATCCAATAATACAAGGGCAGTGATAACCACAGCTCTCTCTGCGGTGAGACATTAGGTAGTGGTAGGGAGTGTGGCATTTTGGAGTAGCCAAGCCTGCCTGTGAAGGGCAGCTGCTACTTAGCACAGCTGATCGTTTTTAGACATGTGTAGGCCATGTTGACTGATTTTTTTGTTGTTGTTGTTTTGTTTTTTTTTTAAGATTTTATTTATTTATTTGACAGAGAGACAGAGCCAGAGAGCACAAGCGGAGGGAATGGCAGCAGGAGAGGGAGAAGCAGGCTCTGCACTGAGCAGGGAGCCTGATGCCGGGCCTTATCTCAGGCCCCTGGGATCATGACCTGAGCCAAAGGCAGATGCTTAACCATCTGAGCCACCCAGGCGCCCCTGTTGTTGTTGTTTTAAGAGAACTTAGAAGTCTGGGTTTTTATGTGACCTCTGTGATTTTTAAGTTTTGGCTCAAATTTTCTAAACCTATCCTACAGATCAATTGTAATACTGCTATAGGCTAGATGTAACCCACTGGGCTTTCAGTTTGTGAGCCCTGTTATAGACGATCTCTAAAGCTTCTTTCTGTCCAAGGTCCATTGATTCTAATGGGGACCATTTCAGCTGGTGAACTAAAGATTCTTGTTCCAGTTGGGGAAGTCAGAGAAGAGAGTGGGGGCTGGAAGAGGAGGATGGGGGCGTAAGCCTAAACAGGCTGCCTGCCGATTGGTGTTTTGGTTGGCCTCCTTGGGGAGAGGCCACAGAGTGCCTGATTCACACCACATGTTTTGTATCTTTGTCATTGCAGGGGCTGGCATTTGTTGGAAGACTTTGTGAAACCTTCTCTCTGCCCAGAGCTCAGGACCAATGCATCCCACCACCTTAAACCACTGGTAAATACGTGTTTTGTTTTGTTTCCGTTTCTGTTTCTTTTTTTTCCCCTTTTTTTCCTTCCTTCCTTCCTTCCTTTCTTGTATCCATCTGTCCATCCATCCATCCATCCATCCTTCCACCCTTCCTTCCTTCCTTCCTTCCTTCCTTCCTTTCCTTCCAGCCATCCAGCCATCCTTCCTTCCATCCTTCCATCCAGCCTTCCTTCCATCCATCCATCCATCCATCCTTCCATCCATCCTTCCATCCTTCTTTTCTTTTTTGAAGGAGAGAGAGCACGAGCATGTGCAGGAACAGGGGAGGGGGAGAGGGAGAGCAAATCCTAAGCAGACTCCACGCCTAGTGTGGAGCCTGACATGGGGCTCCATCCCCTGGCCCTGAGATCGTGACCTGAGCAGAAATCAAGAATTGGATGTTTAATCGACTGAGCCACCCAGGCACCTCTGTTTTGTTTCTTCCGCTGTAACGAAAGGAAATATTTTTGGTGGACTGTAGAATGTGATTTTCAGAGACCACACCGTCCTTACTGTACTAGGAGGAAGAACACTGGGCTGGGCCGAGGCATATCTGGGTTCTGATACCTACGTGGTTCTGCCACTTCTACTCTGGGATCGCAGGTGAATTGTTTGACCTCTCTGGGCCCTGGACAGGAAATGAAACCTGTCCTGCTAAAAGAGATCCTATATCTGAGAATGCTTCATACAGAATAAAGTGCTGGACAAATAGAAAGTAACCCTATTTAGCTTTGAGATGTACAGCTGGGTAGTTCTAAGCTAACAAATTAAAATGTGAACAGATATTTTGGAAACACGGATCTTAAACACCTATTTTCTGAGTCTTCCAGAGTGGTCCTTCAAGACCTTTGTATTTTCCTTTTCTCCCCTTTCCCACCACTGCTACAGCTGCCCTTTTCTTGAAAGACTGAACTAACTGCATTTCCCAATTACCTTCATTTTTATTTGAGATCAGATAATTTCAGTTAACAAATGTTCTTCATTTTTCCAAAAGAAACTGAATTACTCATCACAGCAGGTAAGTGTCTTGCTTCTGTGGCAGTGGAAGGAAGCAAGTTTCTGTCCTTTGCAGCGGTGCGTCGGGGCTGAGCCAAGGATGCTCCGGAGAGCACCGGCTAGTTGATGTTGAAGGTCTCGTGTGAGCTCTTTGAGGGGAAGAACCACCATGAGCCAAGGAGGCAGTAGGACCCATGTGTCTGGATCCCCACCACTCTTTGTTGAGAAAAGCCGGTTTGTTTGCTGACTGGCTGGTCAGCTGCCATCATGTGGACCAGGAGCTGGTATGACCTAGTGAGACAAGTCTCAGTGGCATGGCCAGGTGGGGAGCTGGCGGAGTGCTGGTTGGTGCAGGAAGGACAGGCAGTTAGGACAGGCAGGCCCAGGGTTAGAGACCCAACTCAGGCATGGGAGGCTGGCCAGATTGCTGTGTCTAAAGGGACACAGTGGACATTCTGGGTCCTACAACCAGAGTCCCATCTGGTCGGCAAGAAGAGCTCCATGGTGGGGTTCCTCAGGGAAGCAGATGGTCTCAGGTGGGTGGGCCACTACCCATTCAGCAAATATGTATTAATACCTACTGTGTGCCAAGGCACTGCTCTGGGCATTGGAGATTCAGGGGTCTAAAGGCAGACTGTGTCCATGTTTCTGGAGCTTAGATTCAAGTAGGGTGGCAAATAACGTGAGCTCCGAGAGGGCAAAGATCTTTGCTTATCTTGTTCACTGGATATCCCGAGCCCTTAGAAGAGCACCTCGCATGCAAACATGATGGGTGTTCACTAAAAATTATTTTATGAACAAAGTAAATCACTAAATAATAATTTCAGGTAGTGATAAGTGCCATGGGGGGGAAAAAAACCAAAATGAGTGGCTGGAGGGACTGTTTTTGAAAGAGTGGCCTGAGAAGACTTCTGTGCATGGGGGAGAGAGGGGGAGAAATTCTGTGCAGAGATCTGAATGGAGTGAAGGAATCTTGGGGGAAGTGTGTAGGCAGAGGGAGCAGTAAGCAGAAAGAAAAGCCTTTGATGTAAGCTGAGCTTGGCGTGATAGAGGGACAGGAGGTCAGCCAGTTTGGCTGGCCTTGAGCTGGGACGTAGGTATGGGGAAAGTGATATGAAGTGAGATCAGTGGCAGGTAGGAGCCAGATCTTGTAGGCCATGATAAGGAGAGTGTGATTGGACAACACTGGAGAGTTTGAGCAGAACAGTAATCATCTTTGTGCTTTACAATTATTTCTCTGGGTCCTGAGTGGAGAGTAGACTTTGGGGGCAAGAGTAGAATCAGTGTAACCTGAAGGGGTCCAAGCAGGAGATACGGGCACGACTTGGATTAGGGTGGGGATTATAGAATGATGTGAACTGGGCAAGCTCAGGATATATTTTGAAGGTTGTGCCTTCTGGGTTGGGTATGGGGTGTGAGCAGAAAGAATCAAGGATGAGCCTAGTGTTTTTGGCTGGGTGAATGATGTTGCTGTTTACTGAGATGAGGAACAGAGAGGGATGTGTGGCGGGGGACCCTGAGGGTTCAGTTTGGACATGTTAAATTTGAGGTGCCCATTTGGTATTCTCCTGGAGATCTAGAGTTGGCTGGGGCTGGAGATGGTATCTTTGAGAGTCATCAGCATGTAGATGATATTTAAAAGCTAGGAGACTGAGATTACTTTGGTAGAGAAAGGAGGACTAAATCGGATTTGGACAGAGAAAGAGGCAAAGGGTGGATTTTCCATATAAAATCCCTAAGAGGTGAATGAAGACACATGCTAATGAATATGGCATGATTTCATGTGATAAGAATATAAATTATTCAAATGAGATAATGATATAAAAGTAGTAAAGCCTCACCTTATATAAAAAACTTGAAATACCCAAATTAAGAGAATTAGTTTTAGAGTTGCATAATTTTAAATCAGGTCGGCTGAGTGAATTATAAACTGCATTTATGCAATTGGCACATGGCTGTGCCTTTGGCTGGCAAGCAGAAGGTTCCAGCATCTTTTGCCATTAATAGCCTGTAAACTACACTGTTCTTTATCTGTACTAGAACTTCTGCAAGCCATTTTGATGACTAAGTTTAATTCACTGCTAATACATTTCGGGTTTTTCATCCTATAATCATACCATCCAAAAGTTCATTATTTTATTTTATTTTATTTATTTATTTTTAGAGAGGGAGAGGGTGCAGAGGAGGAGGAGGAGAGAGAGAGAGAATCTTAAGCAGGCAGAGCCTGATGCGGGGCTTGATCTCATAACCCTGAGATCATGACCTGAGCCGAAATCAAGAGTCAGACACTTAACTGACTGAGTCACCCAAATGCCCCAAAAGTTCATTAAATGAAGGCTCACTAAAGTGAAAAACAGTGCATGAAAGTCATTAGTTGTGCAATCAAAGTTAGATATGATCACATTCTATGAAAAGGCCAAACGCCTTTTTTTGGTTTGTAGAACCACAATGTAGGAAATATTTAGAACATCTCTGAAATATCAAGGATAAATGTTATAAGATAAAAAGCAGCAAAAATATACCATGATGGTTGTAGGAGAGAGATGCATTTCAGGTAGCACCCATGTCCCTCAACTGCCATCGGCTGACGGGAGGAAATCCGTTCTGAATCCTACACATTTTTATCTATTTGTGGGCTTTGGGCACAAAATGCACCGCTCCATATTGTTTTTGTCCGTTTCTAAGATAAATCGCCCTATTGAGCTTCATGCACATTCTCATTGGGTTCCTTAGTTTTTCCATTTTTGCACTACCTGGTGAGTTTCTTTAGTCTTGTTATCTCCAGGCCCCATAGACATTTTTGCTGCCTTCTTGAAGTCGCCACTCAAAGTTGGCTGGCCACCTCCCTGTCCCCCTGGACTTTGTCTCTGACTGCCCTGGTGAGCCTCTCAGCCCTCTCCAGAGGCTTTTCAGGATCTTTTAGGAATCCCTTCTTTGAGGACACTGTCACCTCTTCCCCAGGCCTGGTCTTTTCATGCCTTTTCTGGACATGACAAAATAGGAAACCCATGCAGCTGTTGAGGGCAGTGTGATAAGCAGCCTTCTAGAATGTACTGTTTCAAATATTGCTTGGGCAATGGGAAGCCCTAACTTGCATTTTCATGTATTTCCAAGCCCTCATATTTCATTGAAAATATTCTCCATGGGACTTCTGGAGCATCTAATAAACATTGATTATGTAGCATTCTCTATCCATAACCAATGGTTTATAGCAAAATGAAGCTTTCAGTGGAATGGAATGTCAATCGTGATGATTGACACCAACGCAGGTTTTAATTTTGTCTTTTGGAACTTAAATATGATTAAAAAGAATGAAACTTACTGACAATCATGGGAGGAGGATTTCTCCTCCCTGATTCCTTCTTAGTAAGTGCTTTTAGGAATTAAGAAAAAAAAAAAGAAAGAAAAGGCTGGTACCTTCTCATGTCCTCGGAGACTGAGTGGTCAGGCATTAAAAAATGGTGGTATCCTCCTTAAGTTGAAAAGCAGAACAGTGCCTTGGTGCTTGTATGCATGTAGACCATCTCAGGAGGAGATGCTAGAGAGTAGTAGCCTTTTGGGGAGGGCAGTGGTGTAGGAAGGATGCTTACTTTTCATTCTATACCCTTTTACACTTTAAAAGAAAAAAAAATCCAAAGTGGAGTCACTTGTGCTAAGCCCCTGTCCGCAAACCAAGACTTAAAACCTAGCCTAACTATGTAACCTTTAACAGTCAATCTGGAATTACCTGGTCAGCACTACTGAGGAGGGAATCTGCCTGATAGACCCCCGCCTTCCCCCAAAGGAAGGTGACCTTACCTGGAACAATCCACTAGAATAACTTCTTTGCCCCACCTCCTTCTGCCTATAAAAAATCTTCCATTTTGTATAGTTCCTCGGAGCTCCTTTCTGCTAGATGGGAGGCTGCCCGATTTGTGACTCAGTGGATAAAACCAATAAGATCTTTGAATGTACTCCGTTGTTTTGTTTTTTAACAACTTCTAAATTTTTTTGTATCATGTTTATGTATTAGCTTTAAAAAGCATGATAAGTATCCCTTTTAGCCTTTAATATATGACCTAGAAATAGAAAGCTTAAAGTTCCTTCATTACTTGGTTTTCTAAGTGCTCTTGCTCGATGTGTATTTGGATTGAAGACATTGCCTGTTGAGTGTCCATTGCCTTTATTTGTTCTGAGGCTCCATGTTCATCAGCAGGTTGGGACTAGGCTTCTTTAACTTGAATTTCCAATTTTTGCATATATTTTGCATATATCAGTCAGTCCAGTTGCTTTCTTTCCTCCTTCCTTCCCTTCTTTCAGAAAGGACTTAAGGCTGTTTCTGGCTGATATTTTATTCCACAGCTTTAGACAAAATATGAATTTGAAATGAGGCGGGCTTGCCGTGAGTTGAAACACAAATTATTGCTGTTTCAACCGGACATCTCTCTGCCACCGTTTGAAGCAAAGTATTGTTGCATTGTGGAATAAGACATGGAATTTGGAATCCAGTAATTGACAGTTTCTAACCCCAGAGCTCAGTCCAATTTAAAAGCAACTCAAATTCATTTTCCTTAAGAATCTCAGCTACTGGAGGGAAATGCTCAACGTGGAATTTGCATGAGTTGTCACCTTTCCTTAAGTGAAGGCTGGAATTCAGGGTCTGATACCAACGCTGCAGGGTCCTACGCTGCTGTTGGGCCATGTGCCCTGGGAGGCAGCCTCCGCAGGGGTCACTGTCTAAAAGTGTCTCCCTGGGCTTGCTGTATTGGTTTGTGTCACCAGAGTTTCATAGGGCCACTTTCCGGCCAAAGTTAGTTACCGCGTCCTGCGAAGACATGCTATTCATTTCTGGCAGCAGTGACATTTTTGAGGTGTTGGTATTTCTCCAGGAGATTTACACATTTGATTTTGTACTTTTCAAACAGGAAGTTTTATCACATTTGTCGGCCACGTGTAAAAACAAGATATTTTTCTCCTTTTCCATCCAGTGATCACAAATAGAGAGTGAGTAAGCTCTTTTGCCTTTCTTTTTCCTCCCTGGTTTGGGGAAGTAAACATTAGATGGTACTGGTGGCTGTCACTAAAACGGGGAGCTCATCATCATCTCCCGTGATTACTGAACATCATGGGAAGAAATCATTCTGATCGCTCCACTGACTAATTTAGACCAGGCACCATCTGATACCTACCTCACAGCACGGTGCCCTCATCCTGCAGTCTCCTTATCAACATGGAGATGACTCACTCTGTTTTCCTGAGAGAGATTTTCTCTGGTTTGCTGATTATGGCAGTGATTAAATAAAAAATGGCTCCTGCAGAGGTATGCTGGAAAAAAATAACTGCTTGTGCTTGAACTTGCACAATTGAACTTTCACTATTATAATCAGTTAGGTATTGTTTCTTAGGCTTTTTTGGGAGAGGGCTCAAGAACCCCTCTAAGGTACTTATGCACAGGCCCAGTCTGCATATATAATACGTTCACATTTTTAGGAGGTGACACCCCTCCCCCCAGTTGTCATGCCTTCTTGCTTAGTCACACAAACCATTAGCTCACTCTTATAAAAGTGACTCTGAGTGACAGGTTACCGGCTCTGTATGGCATTTCTGTTAGAGAAAGATTAGGGAAGATAGCTCTGTTCAAAGCAGCCTAACCTCAGTGAAATTTGCAACTGCCAGAATTGTCCCAACGTGGACTCAAAAGCTGGAAATACTCTTCTATTTTAACAAAAAAAAGGAAAGAGATACCTTTACCTTTTTTGCTTTCCAGCAACTAATTTCGTGTTTTTCCCAAGTTCATTTCTTCCCTCTTTCTGCCTCCCTGTTCCAGAGAAAAGTTATTACAGAGGAATGCAGGTTTTAAAAAAAGTATATAGAGATCATCCTTCATTTTCCAACAAAGTTTGTGTTTCTAGATGTTGCATTTGTTCCCTGAGTTAATTACGTTTATGGCATCCTGTCTGTTGTGGCAGGTTGCAAACTAGCTGCCCACAAAACACCAGTTTTAAGTTTTCTGAAGTAAGTGGCCAGAATTTTAAGTCGGAAGATTTCGCATAATTTGATTTCTAACTCCTCTTGACAATTAGAATATGTTGCAGTATCGAGCCATGTTCTTGCATGGGAGCGGCGTGGGCTAGAGTGAGAACCAGTGGTTGTCCCCTTGGTTGGGGGTGGGGGGAGGCATTTGGGTCCCAGTTTGCTGTAGTCCCCACGCCACCCACTTATCACTTGCTTGGCCCTCTCAGGCTTTTGGTTTCATAACCCATGACTTAGAGTGTCCGTTTAAAACCTATTCTTGAAAAATCAGGGGATCTTTTTTTCTTTTTTTTTTTTTAAAGATTTTATTGAGAGAGAGAACAAGCGTATGGGAGAGGCAGAGTGAGACGGAGAAGCAGGATCCCTGCTGAGCAGGGAGCCCGATGCGGGGCTCGATCCCAGGACCCTGGGATCATGACCTGAGCCGAAGGCAGATGCTTAACAACTGAGCCACCCAGGTGCCCCAAAAAATCAGGGGATCTTGAGGTTCAGCAAAACATCATTTTGGTATCCTCCTTTATAAATAATGGAAATTAAATTTAAAATGATAGGGAGAAAAATATTTGGAGCAGTGGAGTAGTGAAAACAAATATTTTTTCCTTAAAGAGATTTGTGCATATTTCAATGAGAGGAAGGAAAGAGAGCAATAATGTAATTTTTGGAGCATTCTTTACAAATACCAAGTCATTATATTAGTTTTGAAACATATCATGTACTCTGCATAATATGGTTTGCTCAAAAAATTACCATGTTGGGAACATTTATACAAATCTAATTATATTTTCTCTTTAATAGTTCCCCCCCTTTTTTTTTTCCTTCTTTCAAATTGAACTACTGAACTTGAAGGAGCGGAACATTTTTCAGTTTTTTTTTTCCCCTTTTTACAATAAGACCAAAACCTAAAACTGGATGACAGAAGTCACCATTTTCACGAACCACAGTTGTTAGTTTTTGAGCCCTGGTACCTTCCAAAGTAACTGGAAAGGTTACAGGAAAGGAACTTTGCACCAAACACGACCAAGCCAACACACCAACCTAACACTTTAATAAGGATGTGAATTTAATCTGAACCATTCCCATTTTATGAGCTTTGTGATGGGCAGTTTGTTCTAATAATCCCTTTTTTCCTCTTAAAATTATTCTTGTAACCTCCTTGTAAGCAGAATGCTAGCCAGAATGCAGACAACATCTTTGTCCTTCAGTTTCTGGGTTTAAAGTGCGAGCCCATCACCGAGGAGCCAGGTCTCCTCACCCTGGCCACCTGCAGGCCCTGACTTGCCACCAACCTTAGAACAACCTCCCCGCCCTGGGCTTCATTTCTTTCTTGCATTAAATGAGATCATATCTGGGTTCCCCTCAAAGGTTAACTGTCTAGAATTCTCTGTCATATGTCACTCTCAGTTCTGGGCATGAGTTTTGGGAAGCTGTGCTGTTCTGGCCACATAACAAGTTTTACGGGGTTGGAAGAGCAGAGTCTCAGTGGAGAAAGTTCCTCATGTCATCAGGAATTCCTCATGCTTGCCTCTAATATACGTGGAAGAGCTAAGTGTAATGGGATTTGTACTCAGCAAGCTCTCGGCACAACCCTGCACTCACTGCGCTGGGAGAGAACTTGGTAGCTCTGCTTAGTGGATGGGGCAGAGGTGAACTAGGAAGAAAGATTTTTATCTTCTTGGCATTCTGTAGAATATTTCTGATGATTGGTGCTCCCAGGTCTGGAAGTGGACTCCTCTTCACTAGCTGGACAGTCTTAACACTTGAATTGTACAATCCTGGGTCACACTTTTCCTTTATGTCTTCGTGGCAAGTCCGACACCAGTTCCATACCATCTCTTGGCCACTGTGTGGCAAAACTGTTGACCGGAACAAATAAAAACATAAATAAATAAATGGCAGACAGAGAGGCTTTCACAGAGTAAACAAGACATGTTCTAGAATATGATTGACACAGGACGGTGTCCTAGAGGCCGCTGTGGGTGTTTTGTGGTGGGGCCATGTCCGCAGTTGGCAGAGAGTGTGATCGGCTTCTTTTCATTGGCTGACAGCGTATAATGGCACATAGAGCATGGAAATAGAAACAGATACACATCCATACACATACAGTATACTGTATGTAATATACATTAAATGTCTTGTATATGGATTTTATATTAAACCTTTCTCTTTTTAAGATTTTATTTATTTATTTGACAGAGACAGACACAGTGAGAGAGGGAACACAAGCAGGGGGAGTGGGAGAGGGAGGAGCAGGCTTCCCGCTGAGCAGGGAGCCCGATGCAGGGCTCGATCCCAGGACCCTGGGATCATGACCTGAGCCGAAGGCAGACGCCTAACGACTGAGCCACCCAGGCGCCCCTGGATTTTATATTAAATATATTGGCGTACTTGAGGACATTTATTTCAGAAATAAATGGCGCTGCCATGATTCTGTGCTGCTTGAGTCGGCTGTGTGTGTTGGAGCCCAGCAGGGACCAGAGTCTCGTCTTGCAAGGGCCTCAGGATTGTTTTAAAGGCTCTGACAGATTCTAGGCTGCATTCTTCGTTCACATGCCTGAAGATACTGTGGATTTTGCAGCGCTTTTAGATTGTCTCTTCAACATCAGATTCATTGATTTGTTTATCAAAACAAATCTCTTTGTCTCTTCAACATCAGATTTACATTTATTTGTACTCCTTTATTCAGATGACAGCTATGGAGTAGCTAATACTTACGTGATGCTTTTTGGCCTACGGAGTATATCCCTGGACCTTATCCCACTTAGATGTGCTTGTTTCAGAGTCTGGTCAGATGCGTGGGCAACAGTCTGCATTGGTCGATGACTGTGGTTTTTGTTTCTTAATGGAGTCTTTTTACTTTCTTTTGTACTTGCGAGCAGCTTTAGCCACAGCTTGGCCTGGGCTATTTAGGAAGGAACTTGGGACAGGTGGACAGAAGGGTTGCTACGGGAGCTGGGCTTGGACAGTCATGCCCAGGAACAGAGGAGGTGGGAGTCCTCTACTGAGCATGCGTGGGGTGGGTGGGATGTGCTTGTGGCTCTGAGGAAGATGGAAACTATTTGGCACAGCTGCCATGGGCTGGGCACGAGGGGCTGAGCAAGAGCAAGGCCTGCCGAGTGCCTGGGAGGAAACCTAGTGAACAGCAGGTGTGGCCTGGCTGTGTGACTCGGGGACAAAGGGAGAGGCTGGAGGGCGGGCGGTAGAGATTGGACGGTTGCTCGATGGTTGACCCAGTGTAGGCCTACACCCACCCTGAGAGTGTGGCCATACAGGGAGCTGTTGAGGTGGACAGCAAGGAAGTTGAGGGGGTCTGGGGATGCTGGGTGGCAGCTCTTCTTAGCATGGCTTATGAGGCCCTTTAGCTCTGAACTCCCACCACGCATGCCCCGTTGGGCCATTCCTGTGTGCTATTTTTCTTTTTTAAGATTTTATTTATTTATTTGAGAGAGAATGAAGAGAGAGAGCACAAAAAGGGGGAGGGTCAGAGGAAGAAGCAGACCCCCCGCTGAGCAGGGGACATCAGTTCCCCTGATGTGGGAACTCGATCCAGGGACTCCAGGATCATGACCTGAGCCGAAGGCAGTCGCTTAACCAACTGAGCCACCCAGGCGCCCTCCTGTGTGCTTTTATACGTATTATTCCCTCAGCCAAATTCTTCCCTCCTCCACGCGCTGGCCCAGGCATCGCTGCTGGGACACTGTTCCTGCTTTCACTCTGCTCCCTTCTCTGCTGGGTGGGCCGACCCTTCGCCCTATCCACATGTGTCTCCCATGGCACTGTAGAGACTTGTTTACAGGCTGCTGCCTGGTTCGTTGAGTACAGGACTGTCCTCGTCCCTAGACATGCAGAATGTATTCAGCAAATGTTTGCTGAATGGAGGCCTGACTGCTGTGTTGCAATATCAGTTTATAGCAGACTGTTAGATCTGGAAGAAAACTGTGAGATCAGCTGGCCCAGAAAGAACTATTCTTTTTATAGTTCATGGAGAACAGAAACTCAGAGAGGGTGAGTGCCTGACCTGATGTCACACAGCTTGCTCAAGGCAGAGCTAGGACTCACATTCACCTTCTCTGACTCCAAATGCCATGGCCTTTGCACTAGGGCCACGACAGCCTCCAAACGTGTCTGCGCGGGACTTCTAAGTGTGTGAAGAGGGCGAGCCTCTGCCTCTGCCGAGCCCGTGGTCGCGGCCTCACGTCCCCGTTCACAGGGGTATGTTATCTCCTCCTTCTCCCAGGGAGGAAAACCGTGTCCTGACAACGCAAGGAACTTTTCCTCTGCATTGTGCCAGGTTTACAACAGCCCTTACCTCACCGCTTCCCCTTCCCTTTCCGGGTTTGTCCTAGTTTATCTTTGGTCAGGGCGAGCATCGGCAACTGTTTCTAAGTAAATAGAGGAATTGCAGATTCAGGGCTGGCAGCGTCCAACATTCAGTGCTTTGGGCTTCAGCCTGTCCCCTTCTAGCTGCTGTCATTGCTGCTCCCGTCTCCACATTGCCCTGATGGAGCATGTGTTCAGGACTGGTCGTGCACAGTGGAAGTTTCCTTCTTGGAGCAAGCAGAGAGCTGTCAGAACACTGAGAAAGGGAAGCCTTCAGAGAACGAGAGTGGGCATATGCCTGAACCATTCTGTACCAGTAGAAAAAACAGGGTGTCTGTCGGTTTCCAGACCCATCCTTGGAGAACGCAATACATTGGGGGGGTGTCTAGAAATGCTGCTTGTGTATTTTCCGTCTCCAGAACTTGCCTCTGAGCTTTTGGATGATATCTGATGTGTAGAATGTTCTGTCTAGGGTTAAAGTCTTGGTGTGACGGAGGGTGGGGTGTGGTGAGTTCCCTTACCGCCTTTTCATGGATGACGCAGTTTCTTGAGGTTGGTTCCAGTTCACTGTGGATCATCTCAGCTCCCTGCCCATCACCCCTGGTCCGAAGTACCGCAGGGTCAGTTCCAGGACTAGAAGGTCCACTCACTGAGTGCTGGGAGGCAGGGTGACTGGTGTGAACCTTGGGGTTCCTCTGTTAATTGACCAAACAGTATATGGCCCCCCCCCCAAAAAAATGCCCATTTTGGTAAAAATACTTTAGAGACCAGGGTCTTCAGATTTTCTTTTTTACTTTAGGGAGCTCTGCAACACTGCTCTCCCTTAGCACTTCCGTATTCCTCTCTTTTTCTTTTCTTTCTTTTTTTTTAAAGTGAGATGATATCCAGTGCCCCCAGTAGCTCAGAAATCCTGTGGCTTGGAACACGCCCAGTGTCTTTGGTTTTGCAGGGCTTCCAAAGCCACTTTAGACCTTCTTGGCTCCCAGCCACTTAGGAGCCTGTTTCTGATTCTCCCTGGGCTGGTCTTGAGTTCCAGGTATTGAGCTACAAATACATCAGCCAAGGATTTGGATTACATCAGGAAGTATTTTGATTTGCTATATTTTCTGCTTGGCATCTACTCATTTCCTCCAGGGACATCCCTTTCCTTGGGAAAAATAACTCCAAAGATGCTTGTCTGACCGATGAGCTAATAAGAAGGCACTCCAACCAGGCGCTTCCCTTTAGGGATCTTAGCCTGTCAGTCACAGGTCACTGGGTGAGAAGGGTATCACCCAATGTTAAATGTTGCTGACATCCACTCCCCCGACCCACCCTGCCAGCAGTGGTCCCTATGTTGGCTAGTTTGAGAATGTCGATCTCAGAACAGAACCAGCTTTGACTAGAGCAGATGTTGACCAGAAGGTGTTTCTAAGGTATCAGCTATCACACTGCTGGTGTCTCCTAAGACATACCCTGAGTAGAGGCCTCTCTGAGCCCCCACCCTGAGCTCTCATCCAGGTGTGTGTACTCTTTCTCCGTGGTGCCATAACTTCTCTGTAGTTACGAATGAGAGCATTAGAAGGGGCTCTGTCGGGGTCCCAGAGCTGAGTTGGGATCTCAGCTGGAAGCTCTCTGAGGATCATCACAAGGACCCCCTCATGCAACTAAACTTGACTGCTTTTTTCAGGAACCAATTCAGGATCTTGGAATTTGTGTGAAGCAGGTGGTCAACCAGAGTACTACCTCCTCCCCAGTTTCCCCCCTACATGGGTAGACTTTACATGTATTCATCTTAAATTTCATCTTGTTAGATTTGATTCACCTTACAACCTGTGAGGAACTTTTAATATCCAGCTTTTGTCTCCTCACAAGGTGACGAGCCCTCCCTCTAGTATTACCTCTAGATATAAGCCTCATGTATGGGACAGGGCTGAGTCCACGCATCTGCAGGCTGGTGGCTCATTCATCTCTGTATAAATCTGCCTCAGTGCTCCTATTTATATTCACAAGAATATCATTGAACTATTAAAGCCCAGCTCAAGGGAAGTTACACTCATATGAACTATCCGTCTTATAAATCTAACAAAAATGGGAATTGGTTAATCTGATACTTATTTATAGTGAACCTCTGTCAGTTTTTGGCGATCGTCACTCTTTCTTGGGTATTCATCTATTTAATACTCCAGGCTAGGGGTGCCTGGGTGGCTTAGTTGGTTAAGCATCTACCTTCAGCTCAGGTCATGATCCCGGAGTCCTGGGATTGAGTCCCGCATCAGGCTCCTTGCTCAGCGGGGAGTCTACTTCTCCCTCTCCCTCTGCTCCTCCCCCTTGCTCATGCTCTTGCTCTCTCTCTCTCTCAAAAAAATAAATAAAATCTTTTAAAAAAAATACTCCAGGCTAGAATTGTGCTGGACAAGGGCGCCTGGGTGGCTTAGTTGGTTGAGCGACTGCCTTCGGCTCAGGTCATGATCCTGGAGTCCCGGGATCGAGTCCCGCATCGGGCTCCCTGCTCAGCGGGGAGTCTGCTTCTCCCTCTGACCCTCCCCCCTCTCATGTGCTCTCTCTCTCTCTCTCTCTCTCTCTCTCATTCTCTCTCTCAAATAAATAAATAAATCTTTAAAAAAAAAAAAGAATTCTGCTGGACATGAATGCCAAGCCTCTTGGCATATACTTCTAGAATCTTCCTTTTGTGAATTAGTTCCATATCTTTGAACACCATTCCTTTCTTTGAGGTTTCTGAAGGATTCCTGACAGTGATTCATCTGTGACACGTGTCCATACTTTGGCTGTCTGTGGATGTGATTCACTGAGCCTAGAAACCTGACTTGACTTAAAGTAGCTGTTGCTCTCCCAGCTCCACACCTGTCTTCCACTCCAGTTGCTTCTTACCAGAGTTGCCTTTTCCATCATGAAGAACGTTCCCTCAGCACTGACGAGGAGCTGTTTCTCTGCTCTCTGTAACATGACACTGGGTTCCCCAAGCAGGCCTATACTTCTTTGCTTTTCTTGTCACGCTGATCATAGCTTTGCAAACAAACCAACAAACAGAAACCTACCCCTGATGGTTATTCACATTTCTCACGTGTTTTAACGCATCCCAGACATTAGCCTTTTGGACTTTCGTCTGACTGATAAATGCTACTGTCCTTTGTTCAGCCTCAACTCTGTTCTGCCTTCCTGTGGCCCAGACATGAGAATAAAGCATTCCATGCTAGGAGTGCTTTGCAGCCATTTAAAGGACTTTACAGGGCCTTCCTGGCTGTAGTCCTCCCCGGCCTCTTTGGACCACAGGAGTTTTTCTCCAAGCTTAGATAACCTCTGCCTCCCTGTTTGCCTTTCCAAGACTTAGCTTCTCACCATCGTGTTCTTGCTAATTTTAAGTTGTGACTGGCTCTCTGGGCTGCCTGGTATAACCATGCAGAGCTGAGTTAGTGACTCAGGACTGGAGTCGGCCATGTTGACCGCCCAGAACTTTTATTCCCGCCCTGACTCCCCAAGAGACCAGCTCTTCAGAATTCCCACCCAGGGCAGGGCTGGGCTGGGTCCACCTCTGCCAGAGTTGAATTCTCAAGGAGCATCTGGGCCTCTCCCTGAGCTGAGGCAAAAGACCAAGGCCGCCCAGCCCCAGGGTCAGAGAGCCAAAGGAAGGGAATAGGCGAGGGATGGGCCAGCAGAGCGGACGGGCTGCCTGAGCTGGAAGCAGGACATCTGGGGGAGGCTGGAAAGTTTGCTTTCGATAACTCTGAGGACTCTAATGCGGGGGGCCCAGCCACAGGGTGTTCCACTTTTTTGCAAGAGGATCTCAGTACTGGGAGAGTGCCCTCTGAGTCGCCATCCTATTTTGGGATGAATAAGTCAAGGAGCAGCTCTATCCTGGCGCCTGGAAGTGCCTCACATTCCCTCATTTTAGACTTGCCATTCCTATAAAGAAAAGCTTCTTAACTCCTTTACAGATTCTGGATCGTTAAGACTCAGGCTGGCTGGAAGTTTATCTCTTTACTGTCTATGGACAAGGATTTACTGGAAAAATCTCAGTAAGGGATGTTGGTTTAGGGAAAGCTTTTTAGAGGACCCACTTTAGGAATGTGCATTTGCATACAAACAATGAAAGTGCTAATTAAAATGATTCTCACATAGTCATTTTAACAGTGCAGGGACTGCTGCTTGGCAACATTTGTATAGTGGAAATGAGTGTACTTGGAAATAATAAAGTAATGCTCCTTTCATCCATCTAACCGGCTAAGACATATTGAGCGTCTTCTGTTTGCACAGAACTGGGCTAGAACCAAGGGGGTTGGGCATGAAAGGTCAAGAGTACAAAACCTGATGTTTGCCCTCTAGGGTGACCGACCGAGGGGTTTCCTGGGACATGAGACTACCTGGAAAGTCCAGGGAGAACCCGGGTGTTTGGTGATCCTACCTCAGGAGTTGAAAGATTAATAGGAATTAACAAAGTACCTAAAGTGTTCTCTCTGTCAGTGGAGACCACACCTGTTCACATTGTTTTAGAAATTGTCTGTATTCTGCCCTAAGGGTTTTTCCCCCTCCAAATGGAGTAGTCACATTCCCTTTTGAAACCACATACTAACATTTCAGATCTTTCTGCCACCGTCATCCTTACTGGCATCAGCTCTCACAGGGCACCTGCCGTGTGCAGGGCTCTGGTCTTTGCCCTGCGAGGTGGGGCTGATTTAGCATTGAGGTGCTATGAGAGCCTTTCCAGCTCCTGACGGACCACCACCACCAACCCCTTGCCTTTTTAAAAAAGTGTTTTAGGGCACAGAAGGGGCAGAATAAATATTTGTGGATCAAAGCTTATTAACGTGGCGGTTAATCGTGCCCAGGCCAGAGTCACATGGACTTTCACATTCTCTCTGCCGTGGGCTCGCTTTATGATCTTGGCTTGCTTGTAACTTCACCTCTGAGCCTCATGTTCCTCATTTGCGGCATCGGGATTAATACAAGGGGTTTATTATAATACATCATCATCATCCTAACAATTACAACAGGCTGCATAGGATAGTGTATGATAGAACAGACTCTGGACTCAGACGGCCAAAGTTCAGAGCCCGCTCCCTGGTTATATAACCACGGGCAAGTTATTGAGCCTCTCTGGGCCTTCGTTTTCTTATACAATGGGGATAATACTAGTACCTGTATCAGAGGATTGTTAAAAGGAGGACTTGGACACGAGTCTCTGAGTCTTCCAAGGTGATGAGGGTAAGTTAGTATGACAGCATTCCAGGCAGCTCCTGCCTGTGGTTTTGGCAAAATAAAGCCATTGTTTGGGTCTCAGCTTTCAGTTAAAATTCCGATGTAATCTCAGGCCTATGTTTAACGCTGCCCGCCCTCATTTCCCCTTCTCTGATCTATATTCATGTATATCTAAATGCTATATATGCATGCTTATCTTAAAAAATGTACGGCTCGCACAACACCTTGTGCCTGGTCTGTCGTGTTACATAAATATTTGCTAAATTTTAGAAACTATAAAACTTATTTTGGTTATTTTAGATTCCTGTGAGATTAGATAGGACAGATGTTATTCCCTTGTCACCTGTCTCTTGTTGTTGTATCCGAGGGGCACAAATGAGAAGCTGATGGGTTAAAATGGTTTGCCAAAGGGAGCCTGGCTGGTAAATGTGGAGAGCGGGCCTAGAACCCATGGTATTTGCAATGAAAGATAGGGTACCTCTACACGTTTATCAAGGGCACATGGGTGTGCACAAAAACATTAAGCATTTGCTATAGTAAATCTGGTGATCAGTGAATAGTGTATTTACTTCTTCTCTCCCTACTGCCCTCACTCCAATGTGCCGTGATCCCCTGGCGTACTGCTAACTGATGTCCTCTGTGAATTCCAACATTGAACTTGTTCCCTGCAGTTGGGTCTCTGAAGCTTCCTAAGGTTGCCAGTTTAAACCTTGTCCAGATCCTAACTGCCTACTGTCTGGCCATACTCCCTTTGGAGACGAAACGATTCTGTGTTTATGTACCTCCTTTCAGAGCCCCTTCAAGGAGCTGTTTCATTCGGGGGAAGCCCAGGCCAAACAGGAACACTTCACCTCCCCCTGCCTTTGTATTTGGTATTGAAGCAGTTCATTTCTTGTAAGAAACTTAGTTATGAAAGGGGTGTATTGAGGAATGTGAATATCGGTTTAAAACACTTGTATTTGCCAGTCTCTCGTTGCTTAAGCATATACCCTTAGATTAAAATACGTTCATGTTTGTTCATTAACATGGACACTTTTAAAAAATGCTGCAGCGTCAGGGGTTAAAATATAAAATTCTATATGAGCAGTGAAAGGTGGTTTAGTACTTAAGTCCTATTTTTGAGCTCTGGAATTCAATTCCTTCCTGTTACCAGCTGAACCTGGGACTGATGTATTAGATGAAAATATAGTCCTATCTTCAAACGTGGACAACAGGACATTCTGTCCTCCAAATTTCAGCGTTTGAATTGGCTGTTGCAGGAAACTTGGCACCCTCTCTTTCTTTTCAAAATAATAAACAGAGATGATGTTGCCTCAGGTTTCATCTGATGGGGCTTAGATGCTATTGCCTCATAAAGGCTGATTCATAGACAAATGGGAACTAATTATAGTAACTTAAAAATAATGTCCCCGTTTAAATTTGGCAAGGCAAGATGCCTTGCATGTTTTGTAGGACATAAGAGACTCCATTTCTTTAGTGGCACGGAGGTGACATGCCCATTGCTATTTCAGCCACACAGTGGCTGTGCTGGGTCACTACCGGCCCTCTTTATTTGATTTTGTTAGGGATTTCTCATGGTTTCTCGTGCACACCGCGTGCACAAACATTGAAACACCTCTTACTACTATCTACACAGGGAATTCTTCCTTGCTATTTATCCATTGCATTTTTAAGAAGCAGGTGTCCCAGTGGAAGAAAGTGGATGGCATTTTAAATTTATTTTTTAGTTCTAAGTATTTCGGAATCACTACTATGAAAAATTATTCAATGAAATGAATAGAGAATGACCACAGGGTGTTCTGGTCACTTCTCACCCTCCCCACTCAGAATTAAGTTGGAAGACATTCCATTGTGATTTTCTTCAAATAACTTTTGTCTTTGAATTTGCTTTAAATAAGTAGGTGATATGTGACCATGTTCAGAATTCAAAAATTAGAAAAATATTTGTGATGGAAAGTAAATCTTTCATCTCTCTCTCTCTCTGAATTCCTGTCCCCGGCCCTCTCTTCAGAAGCAGTGCTGGGCACCGGTGTCTTGTAAACTGTGCTGGAGGTTTTCTCAGCATCTGTGAATCTGTAGGTCTGTCTGTTTTCTTCACGCAAATGACTTCACACTATCCATGGTGTTTTGAACTTGGCTTTTCTATTTAACCATAATCCTAGAAATCATTCCATCTCACATTTTGAGCTACCTCATGGTCGTTGGTAGTTTTGTTTCTTTTTTTTTTTTTTTTTTTTTAAGATTTTATTTATTTATTTGAGAGAGAGAGAATGAGAGAGACAGCACATGAGAGGGGGGAGGGTCAGAGGGAGAAGCAGACTCCCCGCCGAGCAGGGAGCCCGATGCGGGACTCGATCCCGGGACTCCAGGATCATGACCTGAGCCGAAGGCAGTCGCTCAACCAACTGAGCCACCCAGGCGCCCCGTAGTTTTGTTGTTTCTGTTGAGTAGATGTGTCAGAGCCCATAAACAGTCGTCTATGAATGGTATTTAGGCTCTTTTCCTCTTTTGCGACTAAAATCCTGGAATACTGATAATCCCATACATCTGCTGCGGGATAGGCACTCCCTCTTGGGTAGTTATCAGTGTGGGCTCTAGAGCCTAAGGGCCTGGGTTTAAGTCTTGGTTTCTCCATTTACTGTTGAACTCTATGGTCTTGGCCAGTTACTTATTCTTACTGGGCCTCGGTTTCATCGTTTCTAAGATAGTCTTTATCTTAGAGGCAGGATGTGATGATTAAAAACCTTGGTCTGTAGAAAGCTTACAGACAGCGCCAGGCATGTCGACAGGTCTGTACCTATTTACTAGTGGTGTCATTTTGCATGATGTGGAAACATCTGAATTTGAAGATGTACTTATCTCTGCGTGTTTCTGAACCACTACTAGTAATACACAGCTTTTGAGTGTGTGGGTTCTATCCTAAATTTACCGAAATGCCATGTTGCTCCTCCCCCAGCCCCCCATTTCTTTGTTGCTTTTGTGTACATCCTGGAGGAGAAAAGGAAAGATTGAATTTCTGGCCACTCATGTGTCCAGACACCTTCAAAGGCATCAAATGCATTGCCCATGGTGATAATTTTTAACAAATGGTTCAAAAATTTCCCCCATCCATAACTAGCTTAGAACTTTATGATACTTAAATATGTTACATTTTGGCAAATACATTGTGTGTATGTGTGTATGACTCAAATTTATTTAATGATTTCACCATATTTGAAATTATAAATCTTTGGAAAAGACTGGAGAGTGTACTTACCCTGGTTTAGCTAACTTCAGTAGAAGGTACAGGGTCTTACGTCACCTATAAATCTTACATCGTCAAAGACCACCACCTTTGGATTCAGACAAACCAAAGCTAAAGTCCCCATGTAGGTGTTTGCCAGGTGTTTGACCTTACACTTGCAGGGCGTTGTAAATGAAGACATCCGTCCACCTCATAGGACTTTGAGGTTGTCGAGAGAGAGTAGGTGAAGGACCCAACGGTGTATGGCACCCAGCAGGTGCTCACGAACCATCAGTTCCTTTACCCTTCCTGTCCTGCATCCCACTTCCTCCTGCCATCAGCACAGCCCCTTGGAAGTAACCTCTCCCACCTGAACCCCAGTGTTCTTCGTCTCCACTCTCCTCCTGACTTGCCCTGCGATTCACCAGTGTGCTTTCTCTGCTTCAGCTGGGAGGGCAGTTGATCTCTCAGTGATTGTCACGTGCATCTTACCCGGTGTTAACCAGTTTTCAGTGAGTGCCCGCAAGCGAGTGAGTGAGAGTCAGGCTTGCCGTTTCCCTACCCTAGCGAGGTCATTATGGTTGCTTTGAAAGCGGTAGCCAGCGACAGCACTGCAAGGTTGTAATTAGGGGCCACGGTGTGTTAACACTAGCTCCGGAAGTGATCACAGAGAATGGTGTTTTCATACTTGACTATTCCTTTTGAGAAAATGTGCTGTAGCCAACTTATAAAAATTATTTTCCCAGATAATTCTTTTTTTGGGGGGGGAGGTAGGTGTGGGGGAGAGGTCTTGAAAGTGTTGCACTTCATCAAAGCTCCATTAGAAGGCACTTGCAGGAGGCCTGTTTTGACCATTTTACTCCCACTTCCCAAGAAAAGCGTGAGTCAGCTGGCTTATAGACTCGGTGGCCAGCTTTGCTTGGCCCTTGGTTTAATGTCTTGGAGGTGGGCTACGGGGGACCCGAGCAGGGGAAGTGAAGCTCCAGCTGGAAAGGGAGCAGGAAGACCTTTGTGAGATCCTCCAAATCACTCCTTTGGAGAGAAGCTACTATATTTTGCATGAAGTGTTTTGCTGTGAATTTTTGAAATAGCAGTCACACCCATATTCAAATGTAAGAACCAGGGTGCTCTCCAAAGACATGCACAGCCAGGTCCCTTCCATTCTGCAAACAAATATTTGGATGATAGGAACCATTGTTGCCACTTGGAATGCTCTTCCCAATTATCCTTTTTTTTTTTTTTTTTTTTTTTTTTAACTCAGGCTTTCCTATCCTTTCACATCTAGCGAATTCCCACTGTCCAGTTTTTGTAGTTTTTTTTGACTCTGGCCTGTTTGGCTGTTTGTTAGGTAAAGCCTTATGTGTTGAATTGTTAGTTATTAACCCTGTTGTCATGTAGATTCATGTAGGCGGTTTCCTCTGTCAATGCCTCGGCTTCTCTTCCCCACAAGGTCTTCACTCCTTAGGCTGGGGCACTCCCCGGCTCCCGAGCCACTGTAGATGGGTGTAGGGCAGTGGTTCTCAAAGCGGCTTCCTTCCCACAGCAGCAGCCCCCGAGGACTGTTGGAAATGCACAGCCGCCCCGCTGAATGAGACAGTCCGGGGGCCGGGCTCAGCAATCTGCAATATTCACGAGCACTCCTGGCCGGCCGCTGTATGATGAAGTTAGAGACCCTCTGGTATAGGGAGAAGAACCGGGGTCTGGGGGTCGGAGAGGTCTAGGCCTGATGCCACCTCTGTCATTTGCTAACTGACTTTAGGGAAGGGAGTTTTTCTGTTTCTTCTCTCCCATTCCAGGGGTAGTTTGTAGAAATTTGTTCTGCAGGATGTTAACGGGTACGCTAGAGGGAGGGGTGGGGCAACCGTTCTGTGGGCAAATAAATGAACAGAATGCTGCCTTACTGAATTTCAACAGGATTCCCTATGGCCAGACTACTCAGATGCCTAAATATGTCACTGAGAGTCACCGTGGAAAGACGTTGCAAATTTGTTAGATTCTAGAACATCTTTTCTGGCAACAGTATTTTGTGGAGCATGTTTTGGAAGATGCTGGCCCAGGTGATGTGTGAGGGTCCTGTTAGCCTTGCGATTTTTTTTTAAGATTTTATTTATTTATTTGAGAGAGAGAGACAGCAAGAGAGCACAAGCAGGGGGAGCAGCAGAGAGAGGGAGAAGGAGGCTTCCCGCTGAGCAGAGAGCCCGACATGGGGCTCAATCCCAGGACCCTGGGATCATGACTTGAGCTGAAGGCAGACGCTTAACGACTGAGCCACCCAGATGCCCCAGCCTTGCGATTTCACAGCCCTGTAAATGAGTGCGAAACTCCGAAACTTCAAACTCAGGGTGAATCAGACATGATGCCAGAATTTATAATTTGGGTAAATCAGACTTACACAACAACTTGAGCATTGGAACAAAATGGAAGTAACTAAACATTGAAGAGTACAAGGTTATATATTTTTATTTATTTATTTTTAAAGATTTTTATTTATTTATTTGATAGAGAGAGACACAGCGAGAGAGGGAACACAAGCAGGGGGAGTGGGAGAGGGAGAAGCAGGCTTCCCGCGGAGCCGGGAGCCCGATGCGGGGCTCGATCCCAGGACCCTGGGATCATGACCTGAGCCGAAGGCAGACGCCTAACGACTGAGCCACCCAGGCGCCCCAAATTTATATATTTTTAAAGGAGCAAATTTTTCTTATATATTTTTAAAGGAGCAAAACTGAGGAGTCCTCAGTTCTTAGGTAGAAAACCATATACTAGGGGAGAAGCGGGGAAGGCAAGTTAAGGCAAATGTCACTTACTAAGCATATTGGGAGTCCTGGCAGGAATCCTATGGCACATTCAAATCAGGTAATTGAAGGAGATTTAAATAAAGGAACTATTTATAAAAGGTGTAGGCAGAGTTTGGGAAAAGCAACAATGGTTGACGCAGGACTCATTCCTCTGTATATACAAGGTTTTTCACATATCCGGTTTAGTCCTCACAATCACCCCAAAGAGAGGTTTTATTATTTCATGCTTTGCAGAAGAGGAAAGTGAAGTTAAAGGAGGCAAAGGAAGTTACCCTTCGATGCTAGCTGGGGAACGGAGGCCCAGTCGTGACGGCTCCGTCAGACTCACAACCCGGCGCTTTCCCGACACGTTTCTTTAGGAGAACATCCTCTTTCCCCTCCGTCTTTCTCCGTATGATGAGGCTGAAAACACTGCTCTCTAGAAGCTCATGTTCTGAGCCAGATGTGTTGCTCTGAGTAATCCGTAGACAGAAGATAGTGCGTTAGGCAAATATGTAAATTAACAGAAATGTGCAGCTTATATATATGGGGGAGAGAGAGGCGGGCAACAGGCAGTTCCCATGTCCAGGTGGGTTGGGGCTGTGGAAATCTGTCATCCATCCTTTTTTGGGGATCGGTCCCATTCTAGAAAATATTTTTGGAGGCTATGGGAGCCATTTGAAGGGCGTGAATGAGGCCGCTTAGCTCGTTGGGGCTGGGACGAGATAGAGGGAAACTTTTGAGACATATGGCGCAGCTTGGGAAGGCTTGCTGTGGGAGTAGCATGCAAGAGTGCTCTATTCCTAGGTGCTTCCGCCAAATGGAGATGGTGCTGGTGGTGGGAGGTGGGCAAGTGTGTGGGAGAAGGAAGAGGTCATGGTGGGACCCTCAGGTGCTTCTGACTCCAGTTTTTATACTGGGGCCACACTGTCCAGTGAAGTGTCCTTAGCCTAAGACCTTTGTTAGAGATGGTAAAGGTTGAATTTTCTAAGAACTTCTCGATTTTTACCTCCGTCAGGAAGTTTCAGATATGAATGCTTCATTCCTTTTATACCCTAAGAAAATTTAAAAGTCCTGTTTCTGAGGAGGTTACTTTTCCCATGTCATGTTGAGTTTGGGTTGGCTTTTACTGCTCAATTAGAATGTATCTTATGGTCAAGTCCTCTTTATTCCAGAAAACAAAAACACCTCTCAAATACCGTGCACAAGCCCTGCCTTTGAAAACATCTGGTAAAAATAACAAGTCGCTTGGAAAACGGTGATTCTCAGATGCGACCCCTGCCTCTTTATTAGCAGGGAGTCACTGGAGTAAACCTTTATTTCCTGTTGCTTCCACACAGCGGTCCTTCACGGAAATATTTTGCATGTTTCCTTAGGCAGCAGGGAACCTTGAAGGGCAAACAAAGTGCGGAGGCCCCGGATCGGAACAGAGATGCCGACTCTGCCTGGTCGTGCCTCAGAGTGCCTGGGAGAGCCCGCCTGGGCCTCGGAGCTTTGAAGCTGTGCCAGGCCTCTGCCCCAAGCCGCTCAACACTTCAGCTCTCCCCCAGGCACCAGCAAGGCCCCACCTGCCACACCTCCAAGCTCTTTTTCCAAGAGAGGTGTTTTAAAATAGTCTTAAATGGCAGACGTATTTTTTTTCCCCCACAACATTCCTCAGACATCTCATAAATTATTCTGCAGTGAAACTTTAATAGGGATGCTTGGAAGATGAAGAGTTCTCATCAGTGGAGTTTTTGGTAACTTAGACAACTGTTAACCCCAAGCCCTCCTGCTTTCTCCACCCCAGAACTCATTGAAGACACTCGCGAACTAGAGAGAATTTCCCTGAAACCGTGCTTGAGGCTGTCTTCGATGACAGGAGGTCTTAGGTTCCCTCATAATGTTGTATGTTAACTTGAGTCCTGTGATGTTCCAATATTTGACTCTTTTTGGCTTTCAGGGCATTTGATATGGTTCAACCTGATAATGGTAAAGAAAGTTGAGGAGTTTGGGGCGCCTGGGTGGCTCAGTCATTAAGTGTCTGCCTTCGGCTCAGGTCATGATCCCGGGGTCCTGGGATCGAGCCCTGCATTGGGCTCCCTGCTTGGTGGGAAGCCTGCTTCTCCCTCTCCCACTCCCCCTGCTTGTGTTCCCTCTCTCACTGTCTTTCTGTCAAATAAATAAAATCTTTAAAAAAAAAAAAAAAAGAAAAAAGAAAGTTGAGGAGTTTGAGCTCAGTGATTTCTGGCTTCACGATAATATCATGAGAAAAAAAGGTTTTTTTGTTTTTGTTTGTTTGTTTTGTTTGTTTTTAAGAAGTCTCTGTTACCCACCTCCCTTGCCATTTGCTTCTTAGGAAAATAGGTAATGAAAGATTCTGGTTGCAGAATTTGCCATTGCTGCTCACTGTCTGCTGTCACAGACTCTACACTGGGGGCTTCTACAAATATGCGTCCCACCTACAGCTGCAGACCTCTTGGGTTCAGTGTATGTGCTCCTGGGGGTGAGCATGTGAGCCTTCTTTTTGCGGGTTTTTAGTCTGTTTTGTCTTACGGTTGTATTTTACATTATGCTTACTGACTCGATTTATTTGGTGACTAGTTTCTGGAAAACTGGAATTTAGGGGAGAACTTAAATTATTTATTGGTACAAAGACATAGAAAATTTGAATTTGGAGCTATCCTAATAGTCTTCAGTGTGTAGTACAATGCAGAATCGTGGTCACTGATGCTCTCTAGACGCCTTTTGGTTCATAGAAAGATAAAGTGTATTAAGGATGCTAGTATACTTCATTTCATGGTATTTCTCATTCTTCAACAATTGGACATTGTTGTTAACCAGTGTCTTAGTCTTTTCAGGCCAGTATAACAAAATACCACAGACTGGGTGGTTTAAAAACAACTGAAATTTATTTCTCACAGTTTTGGGATGTTCCAAGTCCAGGCACCAGCATGATCGTGTTCTGATGAGGACCCTCTTGCATGTTGCAGACTTCTCGTCATAGCCTCACATGGCAGAAGGGATGAGGGATCACTCTGGAGCCTCTTTTACAAGGGCACTAACCCCATTTATAAGGGCTCCACCCTCATGATCTAATCACATCCCTAAGACCCCACCTTCTAGTACCATCACCTTGGATGTTAGGTTTTCAACATATGAATTTTGGGGGGACATAGGCCTTTAGACCATGGCAACAATTTTATCATCTGGAACATTCCATTATTTCTTTGGATATGGATATGGAAAGTTAGTATCTAGAAAGAGTTTTTCTTAGGGTATATTTCTTAGCATCATTTGCCTTTTTATGTAAAAGCAAATCAAAATATTTATTGCCCCTTTACTACATTCAAGGAACTGTGTGAAAATTCAGAAAGAATATTTGTAGTAAATAAAGAATTTTGTTCCTCCTGAAATATGGTGTTAGCATGACATTCTCCTTACCAGTTGGTCTTTAGAAAAATAAGGCAACATCCTTTGGGGGAAACAGTGCTGAATTGGGAGTTAAAAGCCCTTGTTTTATTCCTGTGGAGGTCACAAGCTCACTCCAACCATGTGGGCAGGCCTTTCCTTTCCCACCTGGACTGCTTTCTTGTCTGTATGGTGAAGGTGTCAAACTGGATTATTTCTAAGGTCCTTCATAACAAAATAAACCCAACAGTGATTTTTATTGAATACTTTGCACTATGTAAGTTACAGAGATAGTTCCGAATAAGTCTAAGAGAGTCTCTTACTTCTGTGAGTTTTTAAAGGTTCCTCAGAGCTAGATAAACAGAAACAAAACCCCAAAACATTTATTGACCATCCTACAAGAGTCAGTCACTGCAAAGAGTAGAGTGAGCGTGTACTCAGCCACCCTTCAGAGAATTATGCCTTGTTTACAGAAGAATGAACAATACGAGAGCCAACACAGAAGTGGGACAAGGTGAACCAGGCTGGGAGTGCCGTGAGTCAAAGCTGTCATTTGTCAAGCAGTGCACCGTGCCCAGCTTTGTGCTAGGAGCTTCTGAGTGTGTGACTGGTGTTACCCAAACCAAACCTCCACATGGGAGGGATGCTGTGATGACTCCATTGTACAGGTGTGGAAACCCAGGTCACTTGCCCAAGATCACACCATCGGTCACTGACAGAGCTGATGATTGATACTGAACCTACATTCTTAATCACCATGCCTCTGGGGAAGGTGAGGCCACGGGTGGAGCGAGGCAACAGGCCTCTCTTACTGAAGGAAAGCATGGACTTGCCAAGGATTAGTGATGGAAGGAGAAGGGGACATTCATGACCATGGGCCACCTACAGGGACCCATTTCCTTCGGTTCTCTCACCTCAGTCACCTTCACTGCCTTGCTGGAGCCCGGGGCCTACTGCCCCTCTGTAAAGTGTGTGGCCCACGCTTGGCCAAAACCATGCCCTCCAGCCTCCCCCCAGCACTCGTGCCAGAGCTAAAAAGAGCTGTGTGTGTGTTTACTGGAACTTGGGATATCTTTGCCACTTGAGTTGACAAGAGTCAAATCAAGGGAGTAAACAGCTGGACTCAAAGAACTACGTGGAATTGGAGAGTGACCCCCCCCCCCAACAGCATAACTCTAAAAAGTTTTTCAAATTTCTTTTCAAATTTTCCAAAACTCCGTTTTACTTCAAACTAACGTTTCTCTTTTAACATCTCCATTTGTAGAACCAAAAAATTCTAGTTTTGGAATCTGCTGTGAACGGCTTATAGTCCTTCACTAATTCTCAGTTCATCCCGTGGACCGAAGGGGTCGCCTGTATCTGCTCACGGGCCTCAGTCCAAGCTCCTGTTCCCTGTCAGTCCCTCAGCAGCCAGCCATGGACTATGTCTGGGCATCACATGGCTTTAACAAAACAAAAAAAACACCATTATCTGGCTTTTAAGCCCCTTCCACGGCTTGGGTTGTAGGCCTCTCGAGGGCAGTGATGGCGTTCATCTCTGTAGCCAGCCCCGAGCACAGCATGTGGTGCGACGTCGTAAAGGCTGGCTGTGTCTGGAACGATTCGTCGCGCTCATTCTCTTAAACACCAAGAAAAATGAATGCCGTTTACAAAACGAGTGGGGGGAGTGGAAGGAAGGGAAATGGAATGCAAAGCTAGTATGAGGTGATCTTTACGAGCCTGGGATTTAAGGCCCCTTCAGGTTTTACCTCACGGTTCCACAGCCTACTGGTCACGCGACCCCGGGAGAGACATTGAACTGTTGCCTCCTTTCCTTTTCCTTTTCCTTTCCTTCTTGATTTATTTACTTATTTATTTGAGAGGGAGAGTGTGTGAGCATGGGGTGGGGGGGGAGGAGCAGAGGGAGAGGGAAACTCAAGCAGACTCCGTGCTGAGTGTCGAGCACGACGTGGGGCTCAATCTCATGACCCTGAGATCATGACCTGAGCTGAAACCAAGAGTTGGCACCTCAACTGACTGAGCCACCCAGGCGTCCCAAGTGCCTCCTTTCTAAATTGGTAGCAGCAGTACATCCGTCATAAGGTTATTAGTGTTAAATGAGATATTGTATGTAACATGCTACGTATAGTGCCTGTGCTTAAAAGGGGCGCTCTTGATGATCAAAATAATTGTATTTTCTTTATTGCTAGGGGGACAAATCAGATTTGGCTACCTTTCAGAAGAAACAGGAAGCAGACCTGAGTATATGGCTCCCTAGCTCCCCAACTTAAAAAAGTTTACACGTTGCAGAGTAGTATAATCCTGAATACTTTGCCGTTACCTGGATCAGAAACAAGTTCACCGGGGTATGAGTGGTATTTGTCCAAGTTCGGACCTACAGAGGAAGAGGTTGTGTTAGGGTGGTGACAGTATGGATCTTTTTCTTTAATTTTCAAATGTTAAATTTTGTGCTTATATTTCTTTTGTACTTTAAAAAAATAAAAAACCTGTTAGATGTAAAAAGAACTACACTCTTGAGATGAAAAAGGGATTCTTCTAAAAAAGAGTTTAATACTTAGCCGCTTTTGAATTTTTTCAGCTTTAACTGCTTTTCTGATTGCTATCTGCAAGAAACTATTTGCCGTTGCAGAATAGTTACTGGAACTGTCTAGTGGAAACAAGGTGAGAAGTTAGGAGTTTGAGTTAGGTAAAATGTTGCCCTTACAATAATACAGGATAAAGTATTTAATGGACTTGTAGGAATCAATGTCTGTTTAATTTTAAAAAATGCTCTTGAGATGACATCAACAGATGTATCAAAATATATCTTTTTTTTTAAGAGTATAGTCGTTTTATGGGTTTCGGTATGAAACAGTCCTAAATTTGGGGCACATTTGATTCCTTGGCTTTCTCAATCATCCAGTTTAGGAATATTTAAGCTAATAGATGAATGTGCTCCTCGTAAGTCTGTCTTTTGGAAGCCCTGTGCCAGCAGTGTGCAGATGGGGCAGCCGTCATGCCTGGCAGGCCCTGAAAGTGGGATTGCATTTGCACCTTGTCTTATGCGCTGCGAACATTTTGCGGGAAAAAAGGAAAAACTGTCTCCCTGCTTAAATGAAATTCTGACACAATCGATGCAAATTATAAATTATATTTAATTCGATGCAACAAATTCATAATCATTTCCAGCTTTGTGTCAAGTGTGTTGGTGAAGCTCTGGGCATTTAATACTGCAGTATTAAAGCTGCAGTAACTTGGTCACTTTGGTGTTTCTCAAAATAGGGCCTTAAACCCTATGTGCCAGAAATGCAGATTCTAGGGCCCCCTTGGAACTTCTCCATCCACACATCCGGGGGCAGAACCTGTAAACCGCATTTTAAACCAGTGCTTCCTCCACGTGGCCAACATAGAGCAGTTTTTGATACCGAAGGAACATTTTTGCAAAGGTTATTTCAGTTGTGATCTGAATTGACAATATTTTTGAATCCAGAGAGTTCAAATTTATAAAGAAAATTGAAGTACAAGTTAAAAATTTAGTCGAAGGGCACACGTACAAATAATTTTAAAAATGCTCCTTTTCTGCATTCTCTGGTTCCTCAGGGTTGACTAAGAACAGCATTGCAACTGGTACTTTAAGATACCTTTTTCGACATCCGTAAGAAAACTTACATTTGGGGAAATCATTGATGATTAAGTCATTTTTGAATTTATAAAAGGAAATTGCTAAGCTTGGAGGAAAAGGGATGAAGAGAAAGACCCGGTGTTACCTCCTATCCAGTGTTAAGACCAATATTTAATTTAATAGATACGATTTATTTGGGGGCAAAAGTAAAGCCAGCAGCCAGTTCTCCACAGCAAGACGATGATGAATGCCTTAGGCTCTTCCACCCACGTAGCAGCATCTTTGGCTTTTAGAGTAATAAAAGTAAAGCCAGTGAGAGGTCAGTCTGTGTCTTGCCATATTCCCTATTACAGATACAGCTTTTAAGGAAAAAATAATCAGAACATGAGAGAAAAAAAATCACTTTATCTTAAAATTTCTTTGACTTAAAAATGATTTCATATAACATCTCTATTTAAATATTAATGTCATTTTTGTAGATTTAAGTGATAGAAGAATTGAGTAAGATTTAAATAAAACTTTTCCACCTCGTTAGTGAAGAATTGTATATATATTTATTCATATAACTTTAATAATTCTTGTAAAGAATCGATAATTTTTGTTGAGATACTGTTTGAGTTGGTCCGCTAGTCATCAGCTCTGTTTTACTGGTCTTTGGGGACCCCCGGCCCCTCCGCCTGTATCTTCCTCCATCTGTTCTCTCTCCCTGCTGACAATGGACTCAGCACATTCTAAGAGAAACCATGCTTTATTTCCAGTAGGAGCAGAGCAATACTCTAAGGATGATTTCCTTATCTTTCACAGAAGGCCTGAAATCTGCCTTCTAGCCCTGTGATTGATCTGTGAGCTCCCACGACCCAGGCATTCAATCTATTTTCTTTGCTAGGACTTCCCAGAGCCATGGCTGGGTCACCCTTTGCCTTTTCTGGCAGCTGGTTTCACTCTGAATTTAATGAGGGAGCCGAGCCGAATGGCCAGAGGAGGGTTTCCCCGTCTGGCCCCTCATTGGAAGGACTCAGCCGCTTGTCCACGTTCAATGAGTAAATGCCCACTGCTGGGCCATTCCAAGAACGGGCCCTTCCAGCTGGTTCTTGTCTGGACAGTGTCTGGGGCGCCTTCTGAGCCTTCCTGCTCCTCCCTCCCTTCTCTTTGGACTTGAGTGTAACCAACAGGGAAGCAGGAGCACTAAGTATTTTAAATCACACCTATAGGTAAATTTTAGCGTCACTGAGATGTTCTGTCCTTATTCACTGGTTGGACATGACAGTCTGGCAAGACCTGTTGGCAGACTTCACGTAGTCCTCCCGGATTTCATGCTCTCTAAGCCCTCACTGCACCTGATTCTCTGCATTTAAGTTTCCCAGTCTGTTTTTAGAGCTGTGATATTAGCAGGTGGGAATTTGAAATGCTTCATCACCATGCTCAGAGTTCAAGTATTTTTCATGTCTGTTTTTAAGAATTTTAAAGAATTTTAAGCTCATATTTTAGTCCCCCCTCCCTTATAATCTGGTGTATTTACTTAGGCTTTACATTTTTGCATAAGAAAAAACTTACGCGCTTTTATTATTAAACAGATAGGAAGAGAGTCTATAATTTTGTGCTTCTTACACTGGATTTCCTCCAGACATGTGATATATTCACCAAACTCCACAAATACTGCAGCTCCCTGAAAGAAGATTGGGAACCAACCCAAGAGTTCTAAAGTTACATTTTTATGACAGATTTTTGTTGCATGCTTGAAGGGCAGGGGAGATTTTTGTATGGGACCTTTTCTTTCCCCCATCTCTGCAGTCTTCTTAAAATGCCCTCTGTTAGAATCCTGGTGGTTTGACTTCCAGCTGTGTACAACATACTATAAATTAAAATGCAAGAACCACTATTCATTCCTCACATTTAGTGAACTTTTATTGAATGAATTAATGGGCTCAGCAGCACCAAAGGGCATCTGATTGTGGACTTGCCTTAAATTAATGATGTATTTTTTAGAAAGGAGAAAGCCATTTATTCCCCAACTTTGTACTTGTTATATAAGATTTTAGACTTCAGTTTTAAAGACATTTGGACTTCCTGTAAATGTTATGAAACCTTAGATTTTAATTTTCTACTGCTGCCTTTTTTTTTTTTTTTTTTAAGGAAAGAGAATGCCACAATGAAATTTTCAAAAGCCATTTAGAGTACTTTAGTGCCCTCATGACTTACAAATTCCTATGATCTCAGATGCTTGTCTCAGGGGGCTTAGCTTCTAGAAAGCACACAGGACCACAAGCATGGGCACTGTAACATCTCTTGCTGACTTGCTTGTCTTTCCCCCACGCCCCGTCCTGTTGGAAGAGCTCGTCAGGGTGGGGGTTCTCTCTGTTTCAGGGAGGATGTGTGTCTGGATTTGCTTTCTCACGTCAATGGATTGGTCAGGACTTCAGGGTTCATAACATTTGGAAACTGTGGTCCTTTCCAACCCTGACCTATTATGATACTCTCAGAGTCCTTTGGCCACATGAAAACTTCTTAAAGATCAACCACATTGCATTTCTTTTCCTTTTTTTTTTTTTAATTGAACTCAGTTACCAGCCTTTTTGCAGACCGCCAAGGGCACTGCTGTTCTAGAACCTATAAAGTTCCGTACAAATGTAGGGTGCTGCTGAAGCGGCCGCAGGTGTGGTGTGTTCTCTGTCCAGGGCAGAAAGCCTTCGTTCGTGGTAGTGCCTCCACCTCCTTCCAGCAGAATCCCAGGAAACCGTTGTTCTAGTAAAACAGTGACTGACCAGAGCCTTTTATTTACCAGCATTTCCACCCACCTACTACTCTCATTTTTGGAGTTAGAACGAGACTAATGGGAAATAAACCAATTCTGTCACCACTTGATGGTTTGTTGAGTTCTGACTGTGTGCACGCACCGTGGCTCCGTGGATAGCGCTTGGCCCCACGACTCCTTACAGCCCCAGGGAAGTTAGTGCTGTTCTAATCCCTTTTTCACATGTGGGAGAAACTGAGCTTCATAGCGGTAGGATCGCTGCCTAAACGCCTGGAATGATTTGCTGACAGAGTCCAGTGTGAGCCATCTAATATTCTCTCAATCAGGATCTCTGTGTCGTCCCTCCCCCTCTCCCCCAAATCCCACATTAACTGTAGTCGAATACATAGTTCTCTTCTTCCAACATCTTGTGTCATATTTACGCGTGCTGTGAGTTGTGAATACAAGGTTATTTTGTGTTGAGAACTGTTCTCTGTAACATTAGTTTGAAACCGATCCCTGACTCTGTCATCTTTATTCTGTTTTAGTGGTGGTTAATTGTAGTGTGTGTCTAGTTAGTCAGCTTCTTTGAGTTATAAAGGATTCTTGACACCTTTTATTTTCTGATAATTTTATGTCAGCCACCAAGGCAATTGGGCAAGAAATAAGATTGGCCGTGGGCAAAAGTGGCAGAATGAGATTTAAGGAGTAAGCTCAAAAAATCAGATTCTCTCTGAGCAGCAATTTTTGCTGCAAATAAGCAAGACAAGACAAATGTAGAAATTGTCAGCTGTGGTTGCTGTAATCAACGCCTCTGTGGAGCTTCTCATAGCCAAACGGGCAAAACAAGTTTGCTGGGAGCTGCTTTCCTGGGCAGGGAGGGTCTATGGGGTTGATGGAAATTAGAGGGGGAGCTCTGATAAAAAAAGATGTAGATGTCAATGCCCCGTCCTTTGGCCTGGTCTCAGCTCACCTACACTCCCTGCACCTGTGCCCCAACCTCTGTAGTTCGTCCTGCATGCCTCAGTCAGATTGATCTCGACTTAGGACAGGTCTAAAGAACTCACCCTGGGTTCTAGAACCTGATGGAAGCAAGCACAGATGGTATTGCCTGGCATTCGAGGCCAGTTGGGGCCCGTGTGCCCCACCTACCCAATGTTATTTCCATATGCTCTTCAGTAAAAATCCTTTCCAGTTGTTCCATCAACTGGACTGGACTTGGGTCTATTCTGTGTACGTTCCATGCTGTGGACCAAACACCGCCGGGTGGAACCCACCTTGGAAAGCCCAGCTCACGCACTTGCGTGAGAGTGGCTTGTGACTAGCAAAGGGCACGGAAGACAATAAATTTTACATGGGAGTCAAGTGATAGCCGGTAACATCCATGAGAATGAACTGTTCCATGAAAGGGTAGACCAGTTACATGGTCTGTCTTTCCCCAACAGCACCGTCCCTTCCCTATTGTCCAATAGCTGCTCAGAGAATCCAGCTGAGGGGAGAGTGGTTTTGAGCCTCCCCATCAGATGCTACTGAGGACGATGACGATCAGCTGCGAGCAGCTAACATTTACTGAGAACTTTCTAGTCCCGTGATGGGCACTTGGTGTGCTCGCTTTCATCGCTAACACTCTGAGCCTGTGGCTGTTATTCCCATTTTATAGATGAGCAAACAGGCCTGCAAGGTCAACTGACGAACCTCAGATCAGGCCTCTAGTAAGTGACAGAGCAGCAACTGAAATCCAGGTTATTTTAGAGTTCCTCTATGCATTTTTTAAGGCGTGTGTGTGGGTCATGGGGTGTTGGTGGGTGTCGTTGATTCCTAAAGGCTGCTAGAAAATGCTGTGTGTAATCATACTCAGTGTAGCCTCCCCCAGTGAACACTTTCTCTAGAGAAGTTAATATAAGAACTGCAGGAGTTCTTATATTAGAGAGGGAACACAAGCAGGGGGAGTGGGAGAGGGAGAAGCAGGCTTCCCGCCAAGCAGGGAGCCCGATGCAGGGCTCGATCCCAGGACCCTGGGATCATGACATGAGCTGAAGGCAGTTGCTTAACCAACTGAGCCACCCAGGTGCCCCTTTATTCCACTTTTTATTGCATCTATAAGACTCCTTAACTTTCATTGAGGATGAGTTTCTCCATTTGCCAGGTGGGTATAGAAACCTTACAAGGTGTTCTCAAAATGAGAAATGGCATGTGTTAAAGTGGCTGGTTCGTCTGTCTGCTCTGAAGCGTGAGCACAGGGTCTCGCCCAGAACGCATGCACAATAAATGGGTTTGGATAATAACGGCTTGGTTCCTTGAGACCTAACCTTTAAGAGAGAGCAACTGTGAAGTGTCTTAAAAAAGCATGATGCCTTTATCGAGAGTGTCCTTCGTTGCCTGACTTTGCATAGGAAGGCAGAGCCGAAGATGGATTTCTTGATTCTTAGATGCTCCTTCAGTTTGTAAAGCTTAATGTTTTGTACAGGTAAGTATTGTTAAAGCAATAAACAAAGGGAGACAGGACTAGATCAGCACCTTCTTCGCTAGAACACTTTTCCTTTCGCAACACAATTTACAATGTTTCGTACATACTTTTAGATTTAATCTTAGAAACACCTTATGAAATTAGGTATTATCCATTTCCTTGTATAGGTGAGTAAACCGAGGCTGAGAAACTAAGGGACTTCCCAATTTGCACAGCCCTGGTGGGTTTGGATTCAAACCCCATTCTCACCGTGGATTTTTGTTGTTTTCTTGCAGCCGGTAACCACACGTAGCGACTGTTAGCAGGTATATTTTTCTCCATGCATTTATTTTTAATCTATATGTGTCTTTGTAGTCAAAGTGGGTTTCTTCGAGACAACATACAGTTGGCTCTTGTTTTTTTTAATTCACTCTGATAATGTGTCTTTTTTTTTCTTTTTTTTTTTAAAGATTTTATTGATTTATTTGTCAGAGAGACAGAACACAAGCAGGGGGAGAGGCAGGCAGAGGGAGAAGCAGGCTCCCCGCCGAGCAAGGAGCCCAATGTGGGACTCGATCCCAGGACCCTGGGATCATGACCTGAGCCGAAGGCAGCCGCTTAACCAACTGAGCCACCCAGGCGTCCCAAGATAATGTGTCTTTTAATTGGTACATTTAGACCATTTATATTCAGAGTGATGATTGATATAGTTGGATGCACAGAGAACAACTGAATTTAGAAATGTGAGTGTGTATATGCATATATATACAATTTCTATTTATATAAAAACATATAATAGATGCCAACCTATTTCCAAGTAGTCTGAGAGTTGTCATATTTAAAAGATAAATACTTTTATTGAATGTTTGCCATATATGAGCTTGCTACTGTATCTTAGTGATTTTAGCTTAGTTTGAAGAAAACCCATTTTGGAAATTTGCATTGTATTCTCAAATGCTTAGATGCAGCTTTTACACCTGATATATTGAAAAAGTGCCTAAAATAAGTACAAAATAAAATGATGAGAATAGAGAAAAGTAGCTAAAAAATAATTCACTGATTATTCAGTGATTAATGGAAGTCAGGGTCTCCCGTTCATTACTGGTAGGGACCAATGGTCTGATGAAGTCCTTAGCCTCAAAGGCCTGAGTTAAAGAATCATTGATTCTGGGCCTTGTCTATATGTGTTCTACCTCAGTTATTCAACAGATGCCACTGAGGAGAGAGATTTTCTCAGAAAAGATACTGTTTTCTGTGTTTCGTACTGGCTCTTTGCTAACTTAATGTACTTTCAGTAAAATTTCAAAACTCCTTAAGGAAAACAAGCAATTCCTGAATAAGCCAGTATTATGAATTGAAGTATTTAAGTTACGTATTTGCAAAAGACCCAGAGTCATTTTACTGAATGGAACTTCTGTTCCCTTATTCCTGAGCATGGTGTGGGCCTCTACCGCAGATGTCCGTGTGATATATGATGTGGTGCATAGCCTTAGGAGTGTTGTGGTTCAAAAGCCAAGTTGAGAGGGAACTGTGGATTGTCTAGAAGAGTGGACACCTCTCCTGCCATATCAAGCCCACCCTTCTTTCAGGTTCTAACAGACCCCTTTTCAGCTTTTTAGGACTTTTTTTCAGCCACACACAGTAACTTCTTAGTCTCCTTTTCCTGTACTGTAGACTCTGGCCCAACCTTGATTCTTCTGAGAATTCAGAATGCCCATGGCTGTGGTTTCCCTACAGGTAGGCATCGTGTAGTGACGGCTGCAGAAGAGAGGTCTCGTCTGTATCCCGGACTTGGAGGTTATGTGTTCACAGCCGAAATGAGCTAGGATGTTCTCCGTTTATCTCGTGAATTTGGGAATCTGCCCTTGTTTGAATTCTCTAGGTTGTCTCAGTGGAGAGTTCCAAATGTGCGGGATGCTGCAATTAGACATCTTTGTTTTGGTTCTGTAGACACAGCCATATTTGGGAAACACAAATGGGCCAGTTTTCGTATTTAAGACTTGTCTTGGTTAACAATGCATGTTTAAGAAACTTCGTGTGCCCAGAGTTGTACATATAAAGAGTTTGAGAAGGAGCTCAGGGCTCTGGAATGCCATGAAGTCGGGTTAGGGGCAGGGAATTGGCAGCAAGCAGGCCTAGGGAGCAATGGGGTACCGTGTGTGCTGTCACCTGGCAGCCCCTGCTGACTATTTTAAGATGAAACATTTTGGTGCAATTGCTTCTCAGGAAATCTGGCTGAACATTCTAGTCGTTTTATTGCCCCCCTTGTCCTCATAAGGAACTACACGGGAGTAGTTTGGCTTCATTAAACAAACGCAATCACTGGCGATTAATGTTGGAATCTCGCATTTAGAGCATTTGCTATTAGTCTTGTGGAAGATTGCATCATGTGGGGCTATGTTCTAATGGACAAGATTGTTAGTGGCGTGTTTTTTAGCTTGTCACCTACGTTTTCTCTTGAAAGTTCTAAATATTACACAGTTGCATTTCAAATGCTAGGTATGAGCTGAAAAAATAACTTTTCATTTAAAAAGAAACATAATCTAGAAAACAGAAATGAAATTTAAAAGTTGCCTATAATTCCATGCTGCCAAATCATTATTAGAATTTGGGCATGTTTCCTTTCAAATATATGGATATGTCTTTTTGTTTGTATGTTTTAAAGATTTATTTATTTTAGAGAGAGCACGAGTGAGCACGGGGGTAGGGCAGAGGGAGAGGGAGAGAGAAACTCTAAGCAGACTCCGTGCTCAGCTTGGAGCCTGATGCGGGGCTCGATCTCACGACCCTGAGATCACGACCTGAGCCGAAACCAAGAGTCGGGCACTTAAGTGACTGCACCACCCAGGTGCCCCTGGCTGTTTTATTTTTTACATAACTATAATCACAAATGTCACACAGACCTACACCCTGCTTTCCTCACCTACTCTTATAAGAAGTGTCTTCCCATGTTGTGTGGTCTACATAGCCATTATTTTTATGACTGTTCCAACAGTCCACCCAGGGGTGTGTGTGGCCATGTAATTGGTCCCCTGTCACTGAACACCAGAGAGTGTCCAGGTTTTCACTATTTTTAGTAAAGCCGTGAGAAACATCTCTGTGTAGGTTTTTGTCATTTGCGGGGCTTTCTTTGGGCTAGATTCGCCGAAAGCACAAAGGGATTGAGGTATGTCGCTCTTGATGTGTAACGCTAAAGACAGGGATAACAATTTATAGTGTCACTGGCCATGTAGAAAAATGTCAGTGCCTTTGCTTTTGTCCACATTGAGTATTAGTGTTTTTAAATTTATGGACTAATTAAGAAGTGGAAAAAATAGTCATTATTTGCATCTTTTTTTTTTTTTTTTTTTTTTAACTAATCAGGTTAAGTGAACCTTTTCTCATGGGTTGGTTTGTTTGCATTTTTCTTCTGGGACTTATTTCTTCATGGCTTTTTAATTTTTTTCCTGGCAGTAAGTATGAACATACTGTAAGATCAGGATATTAATCCTCTATCATGTATGCTGCAAACCATGCATTTTAATACATAGATAATGTAACATATGATTGCAAGTTATCCAAATTCTATTGTCTGGAGCTCAAATAATATTGCATTGATAAGACTTGAAACTATTTGGGGGCTGTATTTTGCTTATTGGCAATTGGCAGAATCAATTTTGTACGTTTATTTTAAGGCTTCGTTTACGTATAAAAGATAAAACACCATTGCAGGTGTATTGGTAATTAGCTTTCCAGCTCTGGATCTGACCTGTCTCTGGCAAGGGTCTGGGATGAGAGTGTGATGATTTTAGTGGGAACTTGGGCATCAGATTTCTGGATTCTGTGATTGGAAATTGGTCTTATTAAAACGAGTTCCTTATCAGCATGACTTCTAGTGGAGATTAAAAACAAAACTAAACCCAAATAAAAACCTGTAATTTTTGTTGGGCCAGTGCATCTGGCAACTAGGGTTGCCATTAAAGGTTGGGGAGGTGAGGGAAAGGGTATTAGTGGGAAGAAACCATGAGATGAAGGACTTGGAAAGGGGAACTCTTATTCAGGGTGCAGCAGGAATGACAGTCTGGTACCGTGGAGTTTAGGGCTTACTGAATATATGGGGGAAGCAAGATGGAAGACTCACCGGGACCTTATCTTACATGGCCTGATGCTGTATTCAGGAATTCAGACCTCAGTTTTTAGACCAGTGTTTCCCAAAGTGCGATATCTCAAAGTGAGCTGAGAAGTATGTCACTGAACATTTGAAAATGTTAGCATTCATTCCTTGATTCTCTGTCCCATGCAGAACTTACTCCTTTTCTTTCTGTGGCCCTGTACCATGTAGCTCAGATTGCTAGCAGAAGGGCTCTGCATCATATTATATTTCAGTGGGACATGTCTGTCACCCTACCACTCTGCGGTGGCCTCAAAGACCGCAGCTGTGTGGTTCGCGCTGGTCTCCTCTGGGCGAAGCACTGTCCTGGTTGCACAGCAGGTGCAAGAGAAATACTGTTTGAACAGTGTCACCAGGCCTGTGTCTTAGCCACCATTATTCTTTCCTAGGAGGTTTGGTGCCTTTTTTCCTTTAGCCCTGTACTGCCCAGCCAGCCCTCTGAGCTCACAGGGGCTCTGTGGGTTGTTTTCCCCGTGGAAATGTGACCTCTAGGGAGTCCTCCACGGCTAAAGTCACAGTGTGGCCCTCCATGGCTGTGTAGGGTGGTTCTGGGCTTCGTAGGCCATTATCATGGTCTAGGAATGAGGTGGTGGAGTGTGAGTGTGAGCGTGAGGTTGGAAACCCAGAGGCGGCTGAGGCGCAGGACTCATGAAGAAGGAAGAATTGACTAGACCAGGCAGCTTGTCAGGTGCGGGGTAAGAGGGGGGTGACAAGGGGAAAGGAGAAAGCAGTGCGCACTGACTGGTATGTGCGAGGGCAGTGGATTCTCTGCACTGTTAATTGGGCACTTGCCAGGCACCATACCAGATGTTGGGACACAGAGATGAGCAAGACCCAGCCTTGCCAGAAGGTGCTCACTGTCTATTGGGCTCAGTGCATGAGGCCTGGTTGGAGGGGCAGAGAGACTGGAAGGCAAGGTGGGGGTGAGATGAGTATCGGACTCAGCCATCTCTTGTCGCTGATTATTGGGACTTGGTGTTCAATGAGTAATGGGGTGATATTGGAAGGTTCTAAAAGGGGAAATGGCACTGGCCAGTCTGTGCATTAGCTGTGGAGGACTGATTCTCATCTGGAATTCTGTATCCATTGCCAAGAGGCCAAAGGCTGCAGGTGGCCTGAGGAGGAAGAAAAGGGATAGGGGGCTTAGTAGAGAAGTAAAAAGCAAGACAAAGGGAAACTTTTTCTGAATCTCAGTTTTTACACCCCAGTAAGGGTGTGGATTGGATTTCTGGTTTATGAGCCTTTTTTTTTTTTTTTTTTTTGGTAGCCACAGAACCCAATCATCCAAGGGAAACTCAGGAAATATAAATTAATGAAATCAACAAAAGTACAGCTGCCCTGGTTGAAGTGAAAGGTGGGGATGGGGTGGGTGGGTTACCAGCACTGTGGCATGAGGGGGCTCATGGAACCTCCTTCCAAAGCAGGCAGAAAGCTAGTGAAATGGGCTAGGTAACCTACATGGATCCTTTTGGCTCTCGTATTCCAGATCAAATCCCCAAGGAAGTGAGCATGAAGATAGAAAAGAATGAGGACCCAGTGTGGGGTCCTCTAGATCTTTGAACTCCTAGAAGAACAGTGGAAGCCCTGATCCAGAAAGGAGATTCTCCTGGCCTGATGTAAACCACCCCACAGTGGCACTTAGAAACCAGGACCAAAAAGTGTTTGTGGGAGGAAGAAGGAGTTAAGTGTTTTAAATTCAGTGGAAAAGGTCAGTGAGGCCCCGACCAGTGCAGAAGCCAGTGTTGGGCTTGGCCGTGTCTGCACTGGAAATCTTTCTGAAGGCCATTTCAGATAATTGGTTAGAGCGGAAACCAGTTGGAGAGACTCCAGGAGGAAATGAGAGGATGTGGAGGATGGCCTTTCTGATGTGTTTTCCTATGGCTCCCTCTCCAGAAGCATCGGTCTTTTCACAAAAACCTTGTGCTTGTTGTGCTTTGAGCCCCCAGCTATGTCATGGGATTCCATACCTAAGTTCATGTCACGGTTGGGTTTATCCTGTCTTCCTCCCCTTGAAAGGCAGTGTCAGCAGCTCAGGGTGTATCCTTTCTGGCTTTCTGAAGAACCTTCTGCGCCCTCTTCAGCAAAGTAGAGAGTGCATTTGCAGAGAAATGACCATTCATAGAGATTGAGAAGAGGATGAGCTGTTGAAAAATTGGAGAAATTTGACTTTGCTGTGTGGGTCAACAAAGTATAAAAAGCAAAAAGGCCGAGCATTTATTCTGGGGCTTTGTGAGCTGTCACTATTCTTTTCAAGCCATTGGAAGGAAGTAGCTGCAAATATATCAAATCAAGTCCCAGACTGGATTTCAAAGCCAGGGTATAACCAGGGTTTGGTTGGGATGGGGAGCTAGCTTGTTTTTAGACAGCTATGTTGGATTTAAGGAGGGTCCTGATTATCTTGAAGTGAAGACTCCAAAATTGGGTTCTAAAGGCTAAATAGAGACAAGGACAGAGTTCATGACTGAGCACCCACTGAGTTCTTGGTCATGGGGATGACACAGTGTCTCTCCTATGGAAACTTAAAATTGTGTGTGTGTGTGTGTGTGTGTGTGTGTGTGTGTGTATGTGTACACACACATCCTTAGTACATATGTGGGGAGAAGCAATGGAAGCCAGACACCATAGGGCATAGGAGAAGCTGGAGCACCTTTTGTGAGAGGTCAGTCTGAGACTCCTTCTTTTCCAAGAATCTTTGCTGGACCTTGAATTCATTTTTACAGACAAACTCAATTCTTCCCTCGTCCTACATCCCTGAACCATCCATATAAGGAAGGACCTTCTTTCCTTCCCCAATAAACAACCCATATTTAGTTATTGGATCCTGTTTGAGCTGGAAGCATGAGTATAACTTTTGCTTTTTAGTAATTATTCACTCTGTGTCATCAAGACTTATCTCAGAATTATAGGGTCGTGGAATTAGGGAGGGACCATGCAGAACCATCAGTTATCCAGATGCATTCTTAACAAGTCTGGCTACTTTACATTTTGTTCTTCTGGTGGAATGTCTGTGTTGACGCTGTGGCCCTTTACCCAAGTACGGTAGGTCCTGGCTGCCCAAGCTTGACCCTCACTGGCCCATCCAAGCTCTGACACTGAGGGGCTTCCTGCGATTTACTGGGGGATAGCTGTCCACTTGGAGCTGTATGGTGTTGCCACTAGATGGCACTGTTCATCTTTTTGGCTTGTACCCAAAGGTGCCTGCCTCCTTTGGAGGCGACTTGTGGGAGAAATTCCAAAGACATACCATCATGTTCTCAACCAAATCAAACCCTTTACAGCTTAGTTTTTAAGTAAATATTAAGTGTCAGGGGGTTTTATGTAAAATAAACTCTCACATTCTACATATGATTTTAATAGCTTGCATTATCTCTGAATAAACTGCAGGGACTAGATTATGACTTTCAAGGCTTACAGTGTGCTGGTCAGACTCAGTTTGTGCACCTTCCTGATACCGTCCTCACCGTCCCAACTCTGAGCTCTTCAGGTTGTAGAGACAAGACCCTTTGCTGAGGCCCCTTGGGATTCAGGTCTGGATGGCCTCACTTGAGGAGAGAGGAATGAAGATTCTCCTCTCGGAATGAAACCTCTGGGACTTCTTCCTCCCCCTCACCTTGTGCCGGTCAAGATTCTTGGGTTGCAAATGACCGGAAACTGCCTCTCAAACTGAGCTCAAACTGAAATGGGGTTTATTGGTAAGAGCTTGGGTAGTTCCGAATTTGTGGGAGGCTGGAGAACTGCCCTCCGAACAGAGGCAGGAATTCAAGGAGACTGAGTGGGATGGAATGAGAGCTGAAATTGGGCCCTGTGATAGTCGGGATAGGGCTGCAATAGTCCGTAGCTGCCACTGGTGGGACTGGACACCGGGCACCCTCCTTGGTACAGCCGCCACGGCCACCCTTGCTGGAGATCTTATTTTAAACTGTCCCCTTCTTCTTTGTGTCACCTGCAGCTGATTCAGTCACCAAATGAGAGCATGCCGCAGAACCTACGACCCAAAAAGGCTGTGTCCAGAGCTGGTGCTCACCTGTGCATGGTCATTGTCACCCATTACTGTCATGCTAGTTCTTAAAATATTAAAACAGTGTCCTAGCACTGTGGGTCCATTCTCCTTCCATCTTACAATCCAGCCACTAACTGGCTAACACCTGGCATGGGGGGGCCTCCCAGAGAGTGCTACAGCTGACCTCTACTGGGGGTGCTGGGCACTTGTGGCCAGGTGATGGTATTTTGGATAATCTCCCTGACCGGATGTACATTAGATCAGTTTGTAAGCAAGAGTGGGGCTGACACTTAGAAATTACCAGTGTCTATGTTGAAAAATATTACACACGCAAAGGGCTGCCCACGTATGACGGTGATATTCATCATGTGTGAGTTGAGGTACCTTTTTTGTTTGGTTCATAGGACATTTCCATTCATCTCTTTCCTAGCCTAAGAATGCGTTTGTGCCAGGTACTTATTTTTAAAATGAAGATGAATTAAACAGAACTGTCCAGAGGGAAGTGGTAAATGAATTATGAAGGGTTAATACAATAAAATATTACATAGCCATTAAAATAATGGATATGATGACTGTGTAAAAACCCAGAAAAATGTTGAAATCTTTATTTTTTTAATTTTTTTATTTTTTAAAGATTTTATTTATTTATTTGACAGAGAGAGAGGTAGGAGAGAGGGAACACAAACAGGGGGAGTGGGAGAGGGAGAAGCAGTCTTCCCGCTGAGCAGGGAGCCCGATGCGGGGCTCGATCCCAGGACCCGGGGATCATGACCTGAGCCGAAGGCAGACGCTTATTGACTGAGCCACCCAGGCGCCCCTGAAATATTTAAAAAGTAAAACATAAAGCTGTCTAGACATTACGTTTACAACTATATGTAAATGGTACTTCTGCAGATAGAGGTTAGAAAGGACTGTAAAGAAAGAAAATACACATTCTATTAAGACAGCTTCATGCTTGAATCAAAAGCCCTTCTTTAATCACTTTAAAAGTTGAAGAAAACCTTAATGAAACTATTAAAATTATTTTAAAAATAAAAACGTTTGGATGCTATCCTTCTTGCCCCTAGCATTCTACTCTGTTCCAAGGACAGTGAGCAAGGACAGTGCCTGGCCTCATGTGTTAAAAAGGAAAGTAACGCATGTCTCCTTGCACAGACCCTCAGGCCATGCCTAGGCCTTCTTATTGCAGAATTCATGAACTAGGGAGCTGATTTCCTCTCCCTCTTTGCTTCTCACATTTTAAAGTGCAGAGAGACCAGCTGGAGATCTTGTTAAAATGCAGATTCAGATTCAGTCATTGTAGGGTCGAGTCTGAGTTTGTGCATTCTTAGTAAGTGCCCAGCTGATGCCAGTGCAGCTGGTCTCTGGACCACACTTTAAATAGCAAGGTTCTGCACATCCCGAAGTCTTGCTTTTCACATCGTCTTTCCAGTATGTTCACTTAAGCCATTTTATTCAAAATATGTGCAAGACCAGTGCTTTGGAAACTACAGAATATTGTGGAGAGAAATGAAAGACCTGCATAAAGGGACAGAGGATCTACTCTCATGAATTAGAAAATTCAATATTGGTAAAATGTTAATTTCCCTCCAGACTGATGTATAGATTCAATACAGTCCCAATCAAAAGTCCAGCACGCTTTTTGCTCGGTTTTTGGTAGAAGTGGGTAAGCCTCTCAACTTTGTGAGAATGCAAAGGATCTAAAAGAGCCAAAAATGATTTTTGAAAAAGAATGAAGTTGGAAGACTCACACTACCAGATTTCAAGACTTACTCTAAAGCTGGAGTAATCGAGAGAGTAAGTTATGGGCTCAAGTCAGATCCGTGGAACAGAACAAAGTCCAGAAATAGACCCACACACATATGGCTGATTGCTGAATGATGGTGGGCTAAGTGAGAGAAGTCAGGTGCAAGAAGTCAGGTGTAACATTCTAGGAAAAGGGTTAGACTCTGATGATAGAAAGCAGATCCGTGGTTACTGCAGACTTGAGATGAGACCATACTAAATGAGGGGCTGGTCTTTGTGAATCAAGAGAATGCATTCCCCCCTCAGGCCAATAGAGTGCAGAACCTGACAGCCTGGGCCTTCGAGTCTGCCCGTCTGGGTCCCAGTACCAAGCTGTGCCCCCCTCGCACCTCCGTCTCCTTATCCATGTAAACTAATACAGTGTCAGTGCTTACTCTGTAGGGTCATTGGGAGGATCAAATGAATATATTTAAAGCATCTAGAACATTTCCACGTGCGTAATATATATGTATAACTTATTATCCTTTGATAATCATTTTGTGTTGTGATTTTAACATCTTTCTTCTAAAATTTGGTTCTTTCTTTACCCTCTCCTTGACCCATGTGCATTCATGGAACTTGAGGTTTTTAATAGAATCTTAGAACTGGAAGAGATCTTGCTTAGTACCTAAACCAAGTACTGGTGACAAAACTAAGGCCAAGGAAGTAGAGTGCTGTGCCCAAGGTCAAGGTCATGTTCATAGGCAGCCAGCCAAGAACTAGAAGCCTGGCCAGGCGACTCCTGGTTATATATGGTGTCTGCATTTTTCATGCAAACCATGGGGACTAACTGTGAACCCGCCATTCATCAGTTCTGTTGTGTTGTTGTCTGTTTTCCTGCAGAGCAGTTCGGAGCCCTAGTAGCGGAAGACTTGTCCTGTTACCATCATGAGCTCTGGTAAGTCATTTTAAACCCTGTCTTTCTCTTCTGGACAAATCTACAAAACTGGGTAGTTTACCCAGATTTCCTACTTACTCATAAGGCCCCAACTGCATTTCATTTTTTATTTTTTGAGACCTGGGCAAGCGCCAAAGCTCTGTCATAGGTTGTCATTGCTACTGTCGCCTTCATTACAAATGATTTAATGACTGCCTACTATGTGTTAAGCACTAGGCTTAACATGCACCACGTCCTCATCTTTATAATATCTCCTTTTCTTGCTTTTTAAACAACTTTATTGAGGTATAATTGTCATACAGTGAACTGCAGAGATTTTCAGCATACAGTTTGATGTTGACATATGTATATACCTCAGTGGCATTGTTTAATCCTGGTGACTGCAGCAAAAGGAAACAGATCGGCCATAATTGTCCCAGGGTGCAAGCTAATCTAACACTTCCTTCATCGAGGCTGGAAGAGCAGCTTGCTCACAGTTTTGCAATGCCTTTGGTAGTAAAAATCAAGACCTAAAGAAATGACCAGTTTTGCGTATTTTTAGTTTAGAGCTGGGGTAGAAAGCACGGGCTAGGGAAGTCAGAGAAGGGAACAGTTCCCTGCTCATTGTGCAGCCAAGAGTTGTCAGTTTTCCAGTCCAGAATTCAAGGCAGAGAAGTTTCCATCTGGAAATTAAGGCCCACCTTGGCTCTGAGCGTGCCCTGGAGCCTCCCGAGGCCCATAGGCTGTGTGTGGGGTATTGGGCAGATGACCAAGTAGCAGCTCATTCATGAGTCTCCTAATTCTGCATTATGTCTGGAGTGTTACCAGAGATCTCTGCAGATTAAAAACAAGCCTTTCCATGTATTGACATACGGTGTCCTTTTAGCCAAATCTAAATTGTGCAGGACGGGTGTGCTTAGGACTGAGGGGGGCTCCAGGTAGAACAGCACAGGGCCTCAACTTGGCTTCCTCCCAGACCGACTGCGCAGCCTCTGGCCTGTGGGGACCCCCCTCTGCATTCTGCTCTGTGAAACGGACGTCATGGAAGCATCGGCTCCCTGGGACTGTGAGGATTAAGTGACATGGTGCCTTGGATGTTCTGTGCCCACCACGTGGCCAGTGTTCCGTCCTCGCTTATCAGCTCAGATCTCCTCCTTGCAAGGAGGGGGCTTGGCTTGTTCTGATCCCTTGAGCCCTTTTGCTGCACGTGAAGAGGCTACACACCTTCTTTTTCCCTCCAAGTGGACTTGGGTACTGCCAGGAGCTCCTGCTTTGTCACTCTTCGTTTGCTTGGCTTTTTGGTTTTGTGGTCATTTAAAACAGGCCAGGAAGCGCCTTTTTTTTTTTCTTTTTCCTGCTCTGCAGCCTAAAATTTCTGGATCTTCTATCAGGATGAGCCTAAGCTGGCATTGCGGCTCCTGGCATGCCAAAGGGCAGGAGGCAGAAGAAGGGAGGGCGCGGCAGGAGGGTGAGGGTGTGGACAGGCCTGTGGGACTTCTCCCAGGTTCGCTCTCAGGCGTGGTGCTTGGAGGCATTTTATAGAAAGAGTCCAAAAAATCCAGACCCTCTGACCTGATAATCCCACTCTTGGGAATTCCTGTCTTAATTCGGAGGAAACAAAAACATTACCCACATGAAGGTGGGGAATGAGTAGGTTCATTGTGTGTATTTACTTGATGGAATATTACGCCACTATTAAAAGTGGTCATTAGGAAGAAAGCAGGTATGAGGAAAACATTTGTTTTAACCTTTGGTGGAAAGAGAAGCATGAAAATGATGCATTCATTTTATTCCAAGTTCGGCCTGGGCTGCCAGTCACCAGGGGCGGGGCTTTGCTTGTGCTCTCTCATTGGATTCTCCTGGCAGACCCACAAAGACCAGCATGGTGTACCCTGGCCTATTCTGTGCATGGGGAACCTGAGGCCCTGAGAGGTGGAGGATTTGTCTGGCATAGCCAGCTGGTGGGGAGTGGAGCTGAGGCAAAGCCAGCCGTGGGCACCAGCACACTGTGCCGCAGAGGTCTGAATGGGAGGTGCTGGGACGATTTTGCAAATTTTCTTCAAGTTTCGCTATGTTTCATGAAAAGAAAGCAAGGAAAGGAAATGCACGGGGCTTAGCCCGGTGGGAGCTCAGAGGCTAGCGTGGGGGGGCCCGAAGCAAGGCCTGCAGCCCCAGAGAAGAGATAGTGGAGAGGAACTAGGGCAGGTGCAGGGAGAAGAGAGAGTTACAGAAATAACAGATGGGGTGATGGAACCTATGTTACTTCTTTTACCTGGATTTCTGGCCTTCTTGCCAACACCCTCCTTCCATCCATCCCAAGAATGTAGGTGCGAGGGAGATATTGGCATCGGGGGGAATTAGCCTTCATCTGCAGGTGGGTGGGGGCAGCGAGCAGGACAGAATCTGTGGGGCCAGTGTCGGGAGGTCCAGGCTGCTGGTGGGGAAGGGTGGTGGCCCTGCTCGTGTCTGGATCAGGAGCATCCGGGCTGGCCCAGCAGTGTGGGCCATGTCAGGGAGGCTGATTGTTGGGAGCCTAGGTAGGTGACCTAGTCTCAGCCAGGGGAGCCACCGGGTTTTGGGACAGGGCTTCAGTCCCAGCATTTGGGGAGATAGTATATAAATATAAGCTCTTTCATATAGAATATATTTAGCTTGTATTATAGACTATGTAGGAGCCATTTTTTATTTTAAAAATAAAAAATGTTTCTCCCTGTTGGGGGCAAGAAGATGCCCTGGGGGATGGAGCAGACCAGATTGGAGACCCCAGCGTAGTGATCTTGGGCGGGCCTGGCATCCTCTCTGCGCTTCAAATTTTTTATCTGTGAAATAGGAGTTCCTGACTCCCAGCTCCAGGGGACTGGGTCTGAAGGATAAAAATGAGATGCTACTTACGGAATGTTAGCGTGGATCCTCAGATCCGGACAAATAGATGTTTAAGAAACCATGGCTGTTATGATTATATTTGTGGCTTGGTTAGCTCTTGGCTGGTGGGGGGTGGGGGTGGGGTTACTCCAAACCACACAGGTGGGTCTTAGGCTGCTCTCAGTGCCTTTAGCTGAGCAGAACTTGGAAAGGTCTCCATTGACCTAGAGGAGGTGACATTTGCGGTAAGCAAGCCTCGAGGAAGCACAGGATTTCCCCAAGGTAAGGAAAGCAGAGGAGGCATTCCTGGTGTGGGTCTTGTAGGAACCAAGCCTAAAGGTCTAGAAGTTCATATCTGACAAGCTCAGGGGTTATGAGGAGATGGGCATGGCAGGCAGGGGAGGAGGGAAACAGAGCAGGAAAAGGCTATAGGACCAGTGGTTAGGAGAGCCCAGAATCCAGTGTGAATTGCCCAGGCTTTGTCCCCTAGGTAGCTGCTGGCCACTGGGGCTTGTTTGCTTGCTTGCTTTTAATTATCAGGAAGGTCAGTTAATTTAAATATAACCAGGTAGGCCAAGATGTAAGTCCTACAACTTACTAAAAAATTATATTCCAAACAATCATTTGTACATTTGAGGGAACTCGGAATACATTTTCTCCTCGTGGATGATTTTTTTTCCTCATATGCATGATTGAATTCCCAACTAAACCCCAATATTTTTATTTTTAAAACAGAGATGAAATACCATCTACTTAAAGTATACTGAGTTGTCGTAGAAGATCCTATTGCATTGTCCTGTTTCGTTTTCGTCTGTCCTGCACCCTGGGGCTTTTTAACCCAGGGAGGGCCATGGTTGGATCAGGAGCTAGAAAGTGCTCTCTGGATGCAGACTGACAGTGGGGGTGGAGAAGGGACAGAATGAAGACAGGGGGAGCGGTGGGGAAGCCAGGTCATCTCTGGGACAGTAACAGAAGAGCCGCAGTGGGGGTGGGGGGGCGAGGGGCAGTGTCCAGAGACATTCCAGGGGATGGATAGCATGCTTCTGATGACGGGGGACGTGGGTGGGTGAAGGAAGGTGTCAAAGAGCCTGAGGTCTCTGTCCTCTGACAGCTCTCACTCTGGATGCTCAGGGATGCGATTGAGCTGGCCTTCCGGTGAGTAGATAAGCCTTTGTCAGTCAGGAGATGCCATTTTGAGGGAATGAAGCAGATTTTTTAAAAATGTCAGAAATGAAGCCATAGCGAGGCGGCGGGAGAATTTACGTCACCTACCACATACTTCCCATCCCCAAACAGCTCTTGGGTTCTCTCCTGGTTCAAGCCACACAGCGTTCTCAGAATTCTCCCATGGCGCCTGAGGGGGCGCCTGAGAAAGCCAGCATGTCCCCAGCATGTCACACACGCAGGACTCAATAAATGTTGGGGAGAGAGAATCCCAAGCCTTGTGCTCTTTGTCTCTCTTTCAGAATGTGACGTTGGTGCTTCTAAAGCCGTGGTCAACGGGTTGGCGCCAGGCAGCAATGGGCCGGACAAAGGTAAGCTCTTGAAGGGAAGCCCGGCTGGGTATTAGGAAGCAGTTCTAGATGGAACAGAGTATGTGGGGCCAGGGCCACTGGCCTGGTACGAGCAGTCACTGGTCGCATCGGGCTGTGAACCAGAGGCCTGTTTCCTGTGCCGACTTTGAGACTGGGAGCATGTTCTTGCATCTCATGGGTCTGAGGCCACTCTTTCCCACCGTGAGGTCGCATGGTAATAAAACCTGTCCCTCACTCCCGGGATGTGGATAACAACAGGTCAAGTACACCGACCGAGGCCTTCGCCTGGTGCAAACGGCATTTATCGACGTGGAGTCTCCCTTACCTGACATTTTACCTTCAGTGGCAGTAAGTAGTGATGCGTCCACAGTCCTGTCCCAGAGGCAAGAACCTCTGATTGCTGAAATCAGTTATTTCCGTGACATTCGTTCCATGTGCATCCTCGATTTTCAGTTTTTAAAAAATTTCAGGACAGAAGATTTAAGTGGGAAGTGAGTGATGGGTACGATGACTGTTGAGTCCCGTTTGCCCTGTGGTCTCTCCTCCACAGCCTCTCAGCATGGCTGCCCATGTAGCCAGGCTCCAAGCGCCCATGTCACTTCCTCAGTGTGGCATGGGCCGAGCGATGAGGTACGGACTCGCGTTCCGCTTCTGCTGCTCACAGACGGACATCTGGGGAGGTCCATTATCTTTATGGGTGTGAGTCCCCTTATCTAGGAAATGAGGGAATGAGATGTTCTGCTTCAAATTCTGGGTTTTAGTGATTCCATCCATGCTCATCCTAAATTTTATGGCATCCAAGAGAGGAGGGGGCAAAAGTCCTGTCACTGGGCATTCAAGTCAAAATGCACCATCTCACAAAGAATAATTTCGGAATGTGACATGTTTGGCCTTTGTTTGTAATTTCCATCTGGTTCAGCCAAGTAGTCCTCTTGTGACAAGGCAAAGTGTGAAGTCAGGAGGAGCAGCTGGGAAGAGAAGGTACAGAGCACGGGAGGAGCTAGGGAACGGGGGGCCCGGTTAGTTTGGGGGTCGGTTCCTCTGTGGCAGGAGGTGTCCTGCTGCTCTGTGCTCCTTCTTCCCTCCCCGACCACCCTTCTCCACTCACGGTCCGGGATGCATTCTCAGGGCCTTGGGCAATCTTGGCGAAGTCACACTTGGGGGTGGTGAGGGCAGTGCCTGAGGAGTGGCCCCAGGGGCGTGTTTCAGCATCCAGGGAGCATGGGGAGGGCTGGGGGCTCTGATGTTTGTACAGCCTATGGGGCCGTCAACCCCATCCCTGTGAATTCATTCACAGAGCAGACTTCAGGGGTGTGGAAGAGGGTGGCAGGTGGGCGCGGTTTCCACTCTCAACTCAGTAGACTCAACCCTCCTTTGGAAAGGAGACAGCAGATGTAACCCGAAGGTCGTCATGGCGGCCTGGGGAAGTCACTGAGCCAGGTCCCTGGACAGCTGAGCTCCAGCCTCTTCACCTAGGAGCTGGATGACTCTGAGTAGCTCAGCCTCTTGCTTCTTCCTCTGAAAGTGGTAACAAGAATCTCCCACTGGCCAATCTCCTACGTGGTCATAAGGAGCAGGCAACGGGATCGCTGTGCAAGCATGTTTGTATCTCAATACATGCACTGTTGTTATTGTCTACTTAGTTATTGATGGCCGTGGGCTACGTGACCGCCTTATGAGGCGGCAGCGTGATGGGCTGGAAAGTGAACTCTCTGTGGTTGAGGGTCCTGTCTCCCTCCTGTCCCCTTGACAGGTCTTGCTTCCCAAACAGCCCTTACCCCCCAATTATTTTGTAGATGTGGGGCCAGAAGACCTCTGAGTGTTGCTCATTGGGGTGACCCTGGTGCCATAGCGCCTGAACTCCATCTCTCCTTGCTGCCATTGGAGAGACAGGGTGAGGGGAGGCTTCCCCACAGGCTGTGAGAAGGAGGGTTTGGGGCTGTGCCACCATTGAGACTTCAGGATCTGGGGAGGTGGGGGGTCCAGGAAAGCCTTCAGAGGGAGAAGTAGGGGCACCCAGGATATGAGGACAGCAGCCCCAGCCACATCCCAGGCAGTTCTGCTGGTTCTCTGGCGGCCCAGCCGGGTGTCAGGATCCCGGGATGTGTACGTGGGTGCTGCCCAGAGTCTTGAGCATGCACTGGACACCTGGCAACCTCTTGTCCAGGAAAGGCTGGGTTTAAGCAAGAGCATCTGCTGCCCAACAGATGGAGGTTCTGATTTGCTCGGGGACAGAGGACCATGGTGGTCAGGGTCCACAGGCACAGGAAGGACCCCAGAAGTTGTGATGGTGGGGAGGCAGCCGTGATGTCTGAGGGGCCCAGGCAGCTCACCAGCTTGTTCCCTTCCCTCCCGCACTCATCAGGGGCCTGAGCCAGGGCTCTCTTCCTCGCGGCCCTGCCCCCAGCACAGACACCCCGGCCTTCTCCCGGGGCCCCTCGGACCCTGGGGGCTCTCCCCTCCCACTGTGTGCCAGGCCATCTGCCTGTCTGGAAATCTTTTTGTCCAGAGGCTTGGCACGTTCCTGGTGTGGCAGGAGGCACAGATAAACACTGACCAACTGCGTATGGGTGACGGGGGGACGGGGTTCTGCCATCCCGGCAGGGAACTCTGGAGAGAGAAAGCAGGTTATTTTAAATGACCGCATCTACTGCTCTTCGCATTGTTCTTTTTGTGTGGGCGACTTCCTCCTATTGTCCCTGCCCAGTTCCTCAACTGCCTGAGTGTTTCCCAAATGTTCTTTCTGGATGCACCATTTACCCTTTTGTGTTTTCAGCAACTGCCGACCCTTTACGTGCACGCTCTATTTCTGCTGTTAAAATAATTCCCGTGAAGACAGTGAAAAGCTCTTCAGGCCTGGTACTCCCTCCAGGTATCTCTCCTTGGGTTGGTTTCTTTTTTTTTAATTATTAGCAGATCATGCATGGTTTTCCTTCCTTTCCTTCTAACAAAGACTTGGAGGCTTAATTCTTGCATGTTTAGGAGCTCTTCCCTCTCACGTCCTTAGCTGGTTTCCTTTCTTCCTGTCCATGCGTGCGTGTGTGTGCGTGCGCGTGCGTGTGTGTGTGCATGTGTGTGTGTGTCCGTGTGTGTGTGTTTTGTGAGGCAGCATGTCTAGAGGAATACTGATAGATGCCTTGCCCCTCCTCTCTTTAGGAGAAGGGTCAGTCCAGAGGCTGCATAATTTACCCTGGCACAGGTCTCTGGTACGTGGGGTACGTGATACATGGAGGTGCGTGTGGTACATGGCTCTCCCCGGAGGCTTTCAGCTCCCAATACTTTATTTACAACTTCAGTCTCCCCGAGAATTAACGTGTTTACACAGGGAACCTCTGAGTTGGGCTGAACTTGAAGCAGCTGCTTTAGATGCCAATCCTAGATGCACTGCTGTGCTCCCCTAAGCCCCGACTTCACCTGCAGTCCCTTCCTGCTGCTCCTGTCCGAGGAGGGGCTGCCGCTCAGGTGTCAGCTCTGACAGACAGCTTCCTTCTGTGCTAAATGGCACAAGCAAGGCCCAGGTGGTGCTTTATCCCAGTGGTGCTCTCCGGAGTTGGGCAGATCTGGCCATGCATCCGGGAGCCTAGGATGGGCTGGATTTGTCATTTTGTAGCTCATCCTTTTTGAAAAGGCCATGAATCAGTTTTCCCAGTACTTTTGTGACCTCAGTCACTTATCCTCTTGATAGGGTTGGACAAATCACGTGCCCACCAAGGTCACTGCCTGCTCTGCCACACACTGTCTTTTTGTGCTTTGCTTTCAATGGGAAGAGGTGCTGATGGGGCAGATCTGTTCTCTTCTGTAACACCAGTGGTCGGTCCGTCTGAGTTGTTGGAGAGGCTGCTGGACTGGAAAGGAGGAGAGAGGAGGCTGTACTTCTCTCTGCCCTGGCACGGGAATGGGGAGGCGTGGATGTCTGAGCCTCCGTCCTGCCCATCGCCCACCTTAAGCCTTACCCCATAATCCCAGTCTTGACAATTTTAGGTCAGAGATCCAGGCTGTGCTGTGAGCAATTTGATAAAAATGAACTGTGGCATTCGGTTCAGCTGAGCTGCACGGAAGGAAACACGTGCCTTCTAGAACTGTGTGATCTATGTCAGTTTCTTGACTCCTCATCACTGGTTTTCCTAGAGGATGAGCATCCACATCTTCTGAAACCTATTTTGAAATCCTTCTCAATGGAATTCTGAAAGATGACCTGAGTGTGCTGTTAGGCCATTGTGAGCTGTAGGAGAGGTCAGGGCCCAGGGAAGGCTCGGCAGGGGGCGCAGTAAACACTGTTCACTGAAGGATTTGGTGTTTCTTGTCATTTTCCTTGGTGTGAATTTTCATTAAGTTTGGAATGTGAGGCTCTCACCCATGATCTTTCTCCACAGGCAGTATATCCTGTCATCATTTTAAGGGTCTTGAGTTGCAGATAGAAGATTTTTTTTTCCTTTTTCCACTGGAGAAGAGGGAGCAGTGATTTTTTTTCCCCAGAACAACTTGATTCCCAATATTGCCAACTTGCTCTTTCATTAGAAGGGTGGTCTGGAAGCTTGAGAAATCTCTCATCAACTCTTTCTTGAATCATGCCTTACTAATTGGTCAGAAGTCTACTCACCAATCTAAGCCTCATCTAATAAAAGGAATTAACCTGCTTTCATTTTGAAATGTTTTCAGCTGATAATTATAACTTACACAGAACTCATTGTCACCTCCATTTCCCCTGAACCTCATGATGTGTGGTAAACCTCCGAAAACGGGATTCGTCTCTCTCCTCCACCCACAAATTAATTCTCATTGACCATCACATTGACCATAAGACTGCGTGGCTGTAAGCAGGTTCATCTCATTCCCTGGCTGTGATGAGTTGCCAGCTGACTGTTGCTTTAATCCTTCAAGAGCCTTGGATTCAGGCTTCTCTTTGCATCTTTCCTTTTCAGACATGGATCCTACGAAAATCTGCACTGGGAAGGGAGCGGTGACTCTCCGGGCCTCATCTTCCTACAGGGAAATCCCGAGCAGCGGCCCCATGAGCCCTCAGGAAACCCCGCAACATGAAAGCAAACCAGGTGTGTGACCCCTGTGCCTGGGGGAGGGGTTCAGAGTCCCCCCGGGAGGGAGAGAGGCCCTCCTGCTTTTGCTCGGAAGGGTGTGCATTCACGGGCTGCCTCCGATTCTCCCGGAGGTCCCTGGAACCGTCAGCACCTTGTTCCATCTGGGATGGGTGACGATCAGTGCCCTAAACTCCCAGGTGCTCCCTTGCTTCGGGCAGAGGCATGGCAGTGGCCACCGCTTTGTTAGCTGGTGACTGGAGAGATGAGGAGAAACCTCGCTACAGAGCTGGCGGCTCTACAGACTGCATTCTCGAGGACAGAGGTGGCTTAGGCTGCATGGGAGGGGAGCAGTGCGATGGGCTAGAGGTTGGGTTCCTCAGTGGCCATCCCCACTTTTGAGAGCTGGCTCTAAGTGGCCAAGCAGGGCTGGGGCGGTGGAGGGGGTGAAGCCAAGGGAGGTTGAGAAGTGCAGGCGCCTGACTGACCTGGCTCCCAGGAAAAGAGGGGAGGGGCAGGGCTCAGGCCTGGGGAGGTGACCTGGCAGCTGAAGCAGCAGGAGCAGAAGAGCCATTCCAAGGTCACTGCACCCTGGGAGCTACGGGAGACAGAAGAAGCCCATCTGCAGCCCACCTCCCATCCGGCTCCACTGGTCGGGGTGTCTAGAGAGTGGTGTTGAGACTGGGACTTCGGAACCCGAGAGATCTGTGTTCACATCCGTGGCCGTGCAGTGGACAGGATGTTCCCTGTCTCAGCCCTGGTGGTGTCCTTTGTAGAAAGGGCTTGATAATTGCACCTGCCTCGGAGCATTACTGTGAGCGTGGAGTGTGTGAGGTTTTTGCACCTGCCTAGACGTTAGCTGCTATTAGTAGGTTATGATTGTGATTATTGTGACCTCTCTAGAGAGGGTTTTCCAGAGCCCCCCAAGTGTTCTGGGAGTTGAGAAACACTGAGATTTCACAGGGACAGCTAGCTTAGGGTGGGGCGCCCCTCCCCTCCAGTCCACTCCATACGGCACTGGTGCTCACACCTGAGCTGCATCAGAATCACCGGGAGTAAAAGGCCAGGCTGCTGGGCCCCAGGCCGGGGCTTTAGGAGTTACAGGTATTCCCACTTACAGGTCTGAGGTAGTGTCTGAGGGTTTGCATTTCTGACAAGTTCCCGGTCATGCTGGGATGCTGCTGGTCCCAGGATCACATTTGAGAGCTACTGCTATAGGGAAGGGGAGTTTTCTTTCCTTCTTGAAGGAAATGAAGGAAGAAAAGGAGTGAGAGTGAAGACCAGTTCCTTGGGACTGGAGACAAAAGGAGGTGGGGCACACAGACTCTTTGGTGCAGCGGGGAGCAGTGTGTTGTGATGAGACGGAAACCTGAAGGAAGGAGCCGGTCAATGGCCAGCATCCTGGAAGCTGACTTCCTGTGCCAGCCACCTACAACTAGCGCCAAGGCAGATGCCCAAGGATGAAGCCAGGCTAGGGTTTGAGCACAGGCCCCGTTCTGATAATGCTGTGCCCTGTGGAGGGCTACGTTTTCCCTGGTCTCAGGGAAGGTGTAAGTGGCCTCCAGCCACTATAGGTTGAAAGTCGCTTCTTGGCCCTGTGTTCCTCCAACCATACCTGCCTTTTGCCCCACTGCAGTCTCCCACTCTAGCCCTCCTGGAAAGGTGGGGCCAAGGAGTGAAGGCAAAATCATTTCTTCCTAAGGCTAGCTTCATCCAGCTTCTCCTGGCCCACTTGGGAAGATCCAGCTCCCAAGGATGTTTGGGGAAGAGAGAATCCTCAGGGATAATTGAAAGAAAAAGACCATACCTACAGCCCATGGCTCAATAAAATGACCTTATCAAGTGCAGGGCCCTTCCTCTGGGGATGAATACGTAGTGCGAGTGGGAGGAGAGGGTCCTGGAGCTCCCCCTCCTGGTTATCGGGTGGCACTAACATGGAGCGCTGAAGGGTAGCCTTCCCCCGGCAATCTGTGGGCTTGGGTTTACAGGACCGTGCAGTGATGTGAGCACTTTTAGGAAGCTCCCTAGTCTCCGAATAATTCTATATCTTACGAATTCTGACAGCTAATTTGGGTGAAGAAATATCTTGTTTTAAAATGTGAATACACTGAAGAATTAGGGGAGAGCTATCAGTCATGCACACCTCTATAGTAAATCGATTTTAGGAGATTATTTTCCTCCTTATAAGTGGAGATCATTGACTCCAAGTCGGCAAACATTCATTTAGTATCATCTGTGTGCCAGGCGCTAAGTAGTCCGTGGGAATTGTGGTGAGAAATAGGGAGATGGGAGGGAAAAGGAGCATAATTCTGGGTGCATCAGATGAGGACAGAAGCCCATTTGCTGCAATAGAAGAGTCAGGCGTGGGCTGCTCATCCACCGTGCTTTCCGACCGTGGGGAAGCCACACCTTTGAAGCCCAGGTAAAGTATGAAGGACCTGGGCAAGATGGTTTCCAAGCCTTTCTAGTTCCAACATGCTCTGTGACCTTGGGCAGTGTGGGAATTAACCTGTCACAAACAGAATCGCCCTCACTAAGGACAAATTCGAGATTACATACCAGGACAGGTTGGGTGGAAGGGACAAGCTGGGTTTGAGTAGAGGGGAGAGTACCAAAGAGGCTGGAATGAGTTAACGCTGGGGGGATGGGACTCCAGGGATGGGACCTTCCAGCTGGAGATCCTGTCCTCTCCCTGTACTGCTCATTGGCCAGCATCTTGCTGGCGCCTGACTGGCTGTGTCTGTGTGGCTCTCCAGCTCTCCTCTCATCCCTCTCTGCTCCCTGCACCTGGGCCTCTGCATGACAACTTGCTCCACATCCCCCCCCGCCCCCCCCACCAGTCTTCAGTCCCGTCTCAGGGCCTGGGAGTCCATGGGCCTTGAGAGGCCTCATGAAAACAGCTTTCTGCAGTATTTGTAGGCAGCCATGTCCAGCCCAGACCGGGAGCCCAAATATGAGGCAGCAAGTGTCTCCTCCATGCTTCCTACCCCCAGTGCCTTCACAGATAGCTGATGTCAGGTAGCGTCCAGCTCTCTCCCCTGTCACCCGGGCCAGCATCTGTCCCCTAGCTGCTCCGTCTGCCTCCTCTCTGCCTCACTCCCGGGCTTCACCACCTTCTTCCCTCCCAGTAGGCCCACAAGTGGCTGATCAGTTGCCCGGACTGGAATCTCCAGTCTTGTACTACTGCCCAGCACCTTCTTTGCTTACGTGACCCCTTGACACCCACATTTCAGAAGTGTCTCCTGTTCCCCGTCCTTGCTCCATCTCCCTCATCCTGTGAGACACGGTCTAGTTCTGCAGTGACACAGCCCTCTCTCGAGTCTCAGCTCTGCTGCTTCCATCTTTGTGATGTAGGCAACTCATTCAAACTTGGCGAGCTTCACTTTCCTCCTCTATGACATGGGAATGACCTCGGTAGAGTTGCTGGGATTCAGGGAGCTCTTTCACACCAAGATTTAGCACCGAGCCCAGCACACAGCAGGTGTTCTTTGATGGCAGCCATTCTAGCTGTGCACATCCGGAGGCCTGGGGAAGCCTTCCAGTAATTTCAGCTAGAGGCCATGAGGGCAGTGGGAATGAAGAACAGGGCCAGGGTGGACGTGCGTTTGGAAGAGTGAAGTGGCAGGGCTCGGGGCGGTGTGTGTGAGGAGCACGGAGACGTGGACTCCCTGCTGCATAGGCACTGCTCCCCTGCTTGACCCGGAGAAAGGCTGTGGCATTTGTGGAGACAGTGGCTTTATGGAGGGGGCGAAAGCAATGTTGAATTCCATTGTTTGCCATATTGAGTTTCGGGGCAAGGGCAGGACTTCTAGGAGGAAGTTTCTAATAGACATTTGGAGTTTGGAGTGCGGATTTGGGAACCATGTGCAGCCAGACGAACACTAGGAAGATGGAGGTGCTCTCTGAGGTGGAGTGAGATGGAGCCCTTGGAGTTGCCCAGTTTAAACCCACCCTCTAGACTCCGGCCCTCAAGTGGTAGCTTGACTCTGGATCCCCAATCACAGCTTCCTGACCAGCCTCCTAATCTCTGAATGTGGACCTTGGTTTTTGGGTCAGAAGCATCTGGAAAGAACTGCAGTGATCTTAGTGCTGACGCCCTGCCCCGGGGAGAGGTATTACCTTATCCCTGCTTCCTGATAGCATTTGCCCGGCCAGGTCTGGGTATTGGCTCTTCTGGTTCAGGGTGACTCCACCTACGTCCCCAGGTCAGGGTGTTCGTTATTCTAGAAGAGACACGGAGCCTAATGAACTGCTGAGTGTGATACGAAGCTTCTTGTCTGGTATAGCCTGAAGACCATCAATCCCTGTGTTCTGACCCGCAAGCCAAAATCCAGTTCAACCCTTACGTCTTGTTAATTCTGTGCCAGTTTGCTCCAGTCCTTCCTACCCGGTTCTTGACCACCATGTTAGCTTTGGAACTAAATCGACGCATTTCCTCTGGTTTGACTCTCAGGTTTGTGCTCTAGAAATGGCAGTAGCAAAAAGATATCATGAGAAAATGGACATGGAAGCAGTTAAAGACACTCTCTACCCCCGGTAACTCAGAGTCCTCTTTATGAACGCCTGTACAAGAATGAGGGCCAAACTAAGCAGTTGGAAGGAAAAGTCTCCACAAGAGAACACCCTCACTCCTTCTTTTTTTTTTTTTTTTTTTTAAGATTTGTTTATTTATGGGGCGGGAGGGGCAGAGGGAGAGGGAGAGAATGCCAGGCAGACTCCCCGCTGAGCGTGGAGCCCGACATGGGGCTTGATCTCACAACCCTGAGATCATGACCTGACCTGAAATCAAGAGTCGGATTCTTAACCAACTGAGCCACCCAAGGCGCCCTGAGAACACCCTCACTTCTGACACCAAATGCTAGTTGAAGGGATTCCCGAAACTACCCTCAGGTTTCATAATTTGCTAGAACTCAAAGAACTCATTGAAAGCTATTATACTCATGGTTATGATTTATTACAGGGAGAGGATACAGATTAATATTGGCTAAGAGAAGAAGCCCAGCATGGACTCTAGGGAAGAACCAAGCATGGGGCCTTTTGTTGACCTCTCCTAGGGAGTCAGAATGTATTAATTCCCAGCACTGAGATGTGATAGTATGTTCCGAGTATTGTCAACCAGGACGTTCTCCTGAGCTGTTGTGTCCAGAATTTCTATCCACTGCTCTTACTCTCCAGTCCATTAGGAGGTTGAGCTCTTGATGACTCAGAGCCCCCACCATAAATCACATTATTGATCTGGCACAAAGACCACTCCCATTGGGATGACATTCCAGGGGTTTAGAGATTAATTGCCAGAAGGCAAAGGCCAGACTTCTTTTTGGGTAAGGAATAAAAAATAAATAAATAAACACAAATAAGATTTGGAACAGTATTAGGCCCACTTTTAACACCTCACCTAATTCTTGGATACTCTACTAGAACACATCAAATCTGACTCAGTAAAAGTCGTCCTAAGATCCCAAGAAGAACTGATCAGCAGAACAACTTTAAAGCAGACCAAATTGAAATTAGCACAGAATGAGAGAAAAGAAAATATCAGGAGGCTGTATCCACAGGCCACAAAAGATTATGTATAAAGAAGAGATAGAGGAAAAGATAAGATAAAACAAATTATACTTGTCCTGGAAAGGCTTGGTCTCTTCAGGGCTGCAAAACCTATCTAGAATCCAGCTTTCCTAGACGCTCCTCCCCCTTCAGGAGCATTGAGATGACACTGAAAGAAGCATTTTGACAGCCTTCTCAACCAAGAGTTAATAACTGATGATTATGTATATAATATCTCACCTGCCGCACTCAGGTGCAAGTGCCTGTGGGCTGCTGCCGACCTTGAAGGTTCAGAAGACTAGGTAACAGAGGATGATGGATGTTGGGAATTCGGCTCTCCTTTGGTAACGAAGAGAGGAATGCCTAGAGAGGTCCTGGGAACTGCCTTTTCTGGGGCAGGGTGAGGGGAACAGTTTTAATGACTTGGAATAAGAAGAAAAAGAGGGTTGATCCCCAAGGATATTATGTTCTCAAAGCTATTTATCAAACAGCAGATGTCAACAGCTCCTACTTATTTCTGTGTTTGGGGAAACTTTTTTTCCTTATGCTTTGGAGTCCATTTTTACTAAGCCCTAACTAAGCCAGAGGTTCCCATTTAGTCCTCACGACTCAAAAGAGGTAGATAACCCCTTATTTCACAGGCGAGGCTGTCATTTGCTGTAGGATGCGCATTTAGCAAGGACTCGAGCTCGGCAGTCTGATGCCAAAATGGTCGTCCCTTCATGACTAGTGCTTTGGAGGGACAGACTCCTCTCAACTGTCCACAACACATCTGTTTGTCAGCGCCACCTGAATAGAAACAACCCAACCAAGAACCAAAGAGCATGCAAAATAATGTGCCCCCATATCCATGTAGAAAGCTCACATCCTTCACTGGATAGCCCCTCACTCCGAACCTATTGAGATCAGTGTATGTGTCGATCTAATACATTTGGTAGAATGACTTGACAGAGATGGACAAGAAGGAACTTAGAAAGGAAGACGTAACAGAAGTTGATGGATGCAGGAAGGGGGTGGGGTGCGGGCACCACTGTCACATTGTGTCACCTAGTGGTTGAGGGCCTGCCATGTGTAAGGAAATCTCTGGGCCAGGGATCTGGATGGAGGCTACAGTGAGTGTTAAAAATGGTCATTTTTTTTAGGATCCTTCACATGCCTGATCTCTGAATCTTCAGCAACCCTGTGAGGTGTCCATGGAGTCCAGGTCGTATTTTATAGATGAGGAAAAGGAAATACACAGTGGTTAGCAGCCTGCCTCTACCTCGCAGTAATGTGCGTGAAACTCAAGTCCTGTAAATTTCCCAGCTATGTGATTGGAAAGAGAAGACAAATACCTATGGATTGTGCATAAGGGGGTGGCAGAAATGTAACCGGCAACCTGCTGAAGGAACATACAACCGAAACACGCTGTAAAAACTGTTTTAGAGGGGAAAACAAAGCAAAAATGGATACAGAATAGTTAAAAGTTAATAGAAAACAGTTTCCCAGAGAAAGGATATTCTTTGAGTATTCCTTTAATCATGGTTTTCAAAGGTGGACTGTGGACCGGCAACCGTAGCATCACCTGGGAAGCACGTTAGACATGTCCAGTTCCAGGCTTTACCTCCTATCTACTGAGTCAGGTACAGGGGGGGAGGCAGACAGTCCGTTCTAATAGGCGCTCTGCTGATTCTGATGCAGCCAAACTGCTGTACCTGGATGCACATCACCCGAAACCTTTACCTCTGCCTTGCCTTCTGTTCCTTTTTGGCTCCCACCACCTCCCTGGAACATAGGTGGCTGACGGTGGTGGGCAGAGTGCTGCCCTGGATTCTGGAGACCTAGGCTGAGTACTTTGTGTTTCCTGGCTGTGTGATTTTGGGCAAGTCACTTGGCCCCTGTTTCCTCATCCATGAAGTAGAGCGATCACCTGCCCCGCAGACCTGTTGTGTGACTAAATCAAATAGGAAATAGGTACAGAAGTGCCTAACAGTGTGTGGCACTTGGATTGGTGGTCAGTGACATTGGTAAATCTCAGCTTGCCACCTGGAAAGCCCAGCTCTTGTCCTGGAGGGATCCACATGGAGATGGGGTTGGGGCTGTGAGAGCTGCTGTGTTAGTCTCTCTCTCTCTCTCTCTCTCTCTCTCTCTCTCTCTCTCTATCTCGGGTAAGGTAAGAGTAGGTAGGGCACGAAGAAGGAAATTAAGGGGTTGGCTAGTTCAGGAGTTGGCAAACCGGCCTGTGGGCCAAATCTGGCCCATGTCTATTTTTTGTACAGCCCATGAACTAAGAATGGTTTTTAGGAAAAAATGGATAAAATGAAAATCACAAGAGGAATGGTATTAGATGCATACGAAAATTACATGAAATTCAAATTTCAGTGTCACCACACTCATTCATTTACATATTATCTGTGGCTGCTTTTGTGCTATAGGACAGCAGGGTTGAATGGTTGCGACTGCTACCATACGGCCCTAAAATACTGTCTGGCCCTTTGCAGAAAGTGTGCTGAGCTCCGGGCTAGGTGGAGGATAGAGCAGAGAGACGAGATGATGCGGAAGATGATAAATAGCAAACATTGACTGAGCTCTGGCAGGCACCGTGCTAAGCATTTCTCATGCATTATGTCATTTAATCCTTATAGCAACACTTGGGAAGCAGGCATTTCATTATCCCCACTTTTCAGATGGGAAAACGGGCTTGGAACTTGCTCAGGGTCACAGAGCCCATCAGTGGTGGATCCACGACTTGAGCTGAGGTCCAACTACTTTCCCAGCCAAGCTGGTAGCCCCTGTGCTCTGCTGCCTCTTGGTGCTAGGGGGCTCACGTTAGGAGGGGTTCAGGGCCTCTGAGATGTGCTGGGCATGGCTGGGAGGGCAGGGTGGTAGCCAGCTAAAGGGAGACAAGGGTGCCTTGTAGCGTGATGAAAGCTCAGGGTGATTCAATTTTGAATTGTTTATGTGGCTCATTTAAATGGAAAGAAGAGAAGCAGGCAGGGAGAAAAAAAAAGTCCTTATCACAGCAGATACCTCTGGGCTTAAATCATGCTCTCCCCCTAGCCCAGCGCCAGTCGCCAGTCGCCACAGAAAAAGTGCTTATCTACTTCTCCCTCTCCCGTGTCTGTTCATTAGCCCAGCCTGCTAATGAGGAGAGGTCATTCCCAGCCCACATCAGGGTTGGAGAAGGGGAATGGGAGTTACTGGGGACCCGGCAGGGGAGAGTTCTGTTGCCTTTTTGTCCGTAAAATAAGAATGTCAAGGAACAATTGTTTCTTCATTACTGTGAATGTGAGCCTTGTGTTTTCAAAGGTCACTGCCTGTGAGCACATCATGGTTTAGAGTGGGTTCCTATGGTAATTAGGCCATCGTGACTGAGGGCATTTTGTGTCCGGCAACGGGGTGCTGGATTTTCCTCTTTCTCTGCGGTACATGCTTATTTCCTCCAAGTGTAACCATTTCTGTTTGTCCCTTTTTCTTCTTGTTTTCATCCTTTCTGCACCGCACGTAGTTCTGGACTCAGAGACTCCCTCAGCAGGTAGGACTTCTCTTGCATTCTTTCTGCCCCCGCCTTCCACCAGGGACTTCGGTTAGAGGGGAACCAGGGAGTGTTCCCTCTGAGTGAGGGCTTGCTTTCTTTTTTTCCCCCATCTCTCAGATGAGTGGAGGCTTTCTTCCAGTGCTGATGCCAATGGAAACGCCCAGCCCTCCTCACTTGCTGCCAAGGGCTACAGAAGCGTGCATCCCAACCTTCCTGCTGACAAGCCCCAGGTAGGCATGTGCCGGGGGTGGGGTGGGGACTGGTGAGCGGCACCTCTTCTGAGTCTACGCTTGTGACCTCCTGCTTGCCTGGCTGGATAACGGACTAGGTTCTGAGTCGCGCTTTTGGCCAACTCGGGAAAAGCTCTGCGAGGACCAGAGTGAGTGAAAAGTTGGGGATCAAGGGTCACAGAGGCATGGATGAGGATGGTCCATACCAGGGAATAGGAAATTTAAGCCCAGTGTTTTCTAGGTCTGAAACACACGTGGAAATGTTCTGAAGGAGGGACTCTGTTTAGCCCTGAGTAAGCGGTGGGGGGGGAGGTCTGAGCCTGTTGTGTTAAATACTCTGGAATAGGATAGTCAAGAGTACACTCTCGTGTTTATTCCGTTAATTTGCTGTAAGAGTTCCAGCAACTCTAGCCTTACAGATGACGATCAGGTAGCTGTGGCCGGCCCCGAATCCAGCAGCCCACAGCAACCCCTGAGGTTGGACAGCTTGGAGGAGGGATAATTTTGCTCAAGTCTTTCCCCTAAGTTGTTTTCCTGATCGTTCTTCCTTCCTCTCCCTGTGGCTACTCTGCCATTTTGATGAAAGAATAGCCCCTGTTTTAACTCAGGAGATACATGAAGAGTGGTTTTTTTTACATAGGAGTAACATCCATGGAACGGAGCAGTACTTTCTTTTAAAGCAAGCTGTGCTGCTCAAAAAAATGTGGCGGGACCGTGTTCCTTGTGTGGTCCACTTCCCTGGGCCTGTCTTCTGCGAAGGTGCTCCAAGACCTCACAGGGGCCTGGGGATTCCGAACGCCACCCTGGTTCCCACCCCACTTCTCCAGTGATCCCCTTGCTCCTGCTCCTGAGGGCATAGAATTGCACCCGCCTCTGAAATGCAACCGAGTCAGAGATGACGTCTTCCTTCCTCCCTGCAGACCCTGTCTTTCTGGGCTTCGAGGTGTCTCTGCACAGCCCCGCTAAGCCCTCCCGCCCCTGCCATGCTTGTCTCCCCTAGGCCCAGCCATGTGCGTGCCAGGCCAGAGCCACAAGTGTGCCCGGTCTCCTGAGGCCCTCATGGGCCACAGCCGTGCAGTAAATGACTTGCCATCGCCGTTCCGCTTCCCAGACCTTTCCTGGTGTGTCAGTTGCTGCCGCCAGGCTCCTGTCTCTGCGGTCTCAGGAATGGATACCATTGGCACCTGTCCGGGTTAGGAAATGGTGCTAATTAATCCAAGGCAAATTTGGAAGGACATCCTCCTCCCCTATCAGTGCCTTAGCCCAAAGGTTCCTTTTAGCTTCTTAGACAGCTCTTCTAAAGAGATCATTTTAAAAGCATGTGAATATATAAAAATTCCTCTTAAATAATTTATTTACTACAGCTTTATTGAGCATTCATTGTGTTCAGATCATGATGTTAAACATTGCATTCAAGGAGTTTATAAGGGTGAGCCTTATCATAAGGGTGAGCATCCTGTAGTTATCGCCTATAAATAGTGTATTTTCTTTTTTAGATTTATTTTAGAGAGAGAGAGTGGGGGGGGGTGGGCAGAGGGAGAGAATCATCAAGCAGACTCCCCACTGAGTGCGGAGCCAGATGTGGGGCTCGATCTCATGACCCTGAGATCACAACCTGAGCTGAAATCAAGAGTTGGACGCTCAACCGATTGAGCCACCCGGGCGCCCCTACAAACCGTGTATTTTTTTGTCTGTCACTATCCAAGAATTTTTTTTTTTTTCCTGGGGTGTCTTCAAGGGAACCTGGCAGATGGGTGATACAGAGGGTTTATTCTGTATATTCAGTGTAAAACTGGCCACCCAACTTTCAAGAACTTTAGGTCATACATTATTTCTTGGATTTGTTTTCTGAATGCAAAAATGGCTTCTTGTCCCTAAAGCCATTGCCAGAGCTGTACGTATATCCTGGCTCAGACAGAAGCAGGTGGGCCGGGCTGGTGACTGCCTTGGCTCGGCTTCAGATGAAGACAGTTCTCAGAGTCCCACAGGCCTCGCATCTCCTTATAAGGAATGAGCTGGGGTCCAGGAGACCCAGGGGCCAGAGGGCAGTCCTGTCTCCTGGTGCTTCCATTTGCTACCTTCCCTCCTGCTAGCCTGGACCTGCTGTCCCTCTCTCCTCCCCTCCAGGAACGGGGAACCAGGGCTTCCTTCTCTCTGGCAGCATCATCGTGTGGTCACCAGTGGAGGCAGAGATTGGTAGTTTCTGGAACTATATCAACTAGGAATATATCCGATTCTTCAAGCAGCCCCATTTCTTCCCTGTCCCCACCTTCTACAAAGATAAATGGGGTTTCATTAGTAGCCAGCTAGGCAGGAATGGAAACGGCCTATTTAGTTCCTACAATGTTTACAATAAATCAGAAAGTAGTTCCTTATAAAATGACGGTGCCTATCCCCCTCCTTCTTTAGGACAGGAAGGCCTTTGGCTCTGAGTGCGTTGTCAACACTCTGGGGAAGCGTCCTCTCTACAGGGTCAAAGCCCCGGGAAGGCTTGTGCCTGATGTAATGCAACCCTGGCACCTTTTATGGCCATAACCAAATTAAGTTAAAAACTCATTGAAACAGATTTCTATCTTTGGACAAGAAGGAATCACACATGGGACACTCGAGCTCAAAGTAAAAGTAAATAAATCTGAGCCAAATTCAGAATTGTCTTTTGCTTCCCTCCCTGACAACTCTCACTCAGCCTAGCCTGTGGTCCCTTTGCTGCGTGCTAGTTCGAGTGTTTTGTTTCTAGAGAGCATTGTTCAGTCTGAGACATGCCCCAACCTCCACTGTAAGTTCACGGAAACCAAGTAAGTCCCAGCTGGAGGGTTTTCCTCCTGCTAACTACTGAAGAGAGGCCGTTTGGTTTGTGTTTTTGGCTGGTGCACATGGCCTCATTCTGCTGGCACTGTCATGGACACCCTGTGGGAAGGATAGGCATCGAGTTAACCTAGGGTATCCAGATCATTTCTTCTCGATCTGGGTTATTTGTAGCTTGAAAACTGAGTTTGTTATGGGATAGGTTGCTTACTGTTTCTGGGGCTGATATTCTAATCCACACTCAAAAAACTTGATTTCTCACCTATTCACCCTTCCCCTTTCTACCTGCAGTCCACAAAAAATAAAATAAAAACCCCCAAACAGACCCACACCCTTGCACTCTCCCAGTTTTTGGTTATAACCCATTTACCAGGTAGTGACCAAACTCGTAATACACGTGACCTGTGCCATTTAGAGGACATTCTGGTTTTCCTCTAGTACTGAGCTATCTTTTTTTTTTTTTTAAGATTTTATTTATTTATTTGACAGAGAGAGACACAGCGAGAGAGGGAACACAAGCACGGGGAGTGGGAGAGGGAGAAGCAGGCTTCCCACCGAGCAGGGAGCCTGATGCGGGGCTTGATCCCAGGACCCTGGAATCATGACCTGAGCCGAAGGCAGACGCTTAACAACTGAGCCACCCAGGTGCCCCAGTACTGGGCTATCTTTAAAGATAGGAAGCAGTGAGGAAAATCTAGTTGTCTTAGCTTAGGCTGCTATAACAAAATACCACAAACAGGTGTCTTAAACAACAGACATTTATTTCTCCAGTTCTGGAGGCTGGAAGTCCAAAGTCAAGGTGCCAGTTGATTTGGTTCCTAGTTAGGGTGCTCTTCCAGGCATGTAGACAGCCACCTTCTCACTGTGTCCTCACCTGGTGGAGTGAGCTCTGGTCTCTCTTCTTCTTATAAGGACACTAAGGCCCCATCATGGGGGCCCCACCTTCATAACCCCATCTCACCCTAATTATCTCCTACAGGCTCCACCTCCAGACACCATCACTTGGGGCCAGGGGTTCAATATATGAACTTTGGGGGGACATGCACATTTAATCCATAACACTAGGAAAAGAAACTTCTCATTTTCTGGTCTAATTTCTAGTTGAGCCATGATTGACAGATGGTTCTCATTGAAATGAGGATCATTCTGGAGATTTACCCCGTTTCCTCTGCCCCACTGAGACCCACGGAGGAGCTGGGAGCTGTGTGGAGGGAATGAGATGTGACCTACAGCTTCCTAACTCTCAGCCTGGAACCAGAGCTTTGGGCTTACTTAAGCCAAGAGTGTGAGGCTGGTCACCCCACTGTGGGATTGTCTGAGGAAGGGGCTGGAATTGAATGAACCAGGCACAGTCCAATTCGGTAGGCAAATCAAGTGCTTCGTGGCCTGGTCCCTTTGTTCTCTGTGCATCAGAACGGGAGACTGCGTGCTTTTAATCTCATGCCTGTCTTCCTCCTAATAATTAGTTCCATCAAATTGCTTCCTCTGAGAAAAGAGCACAGGTGGATTCTAAATCCTTAGCATTCTCTTCTTGGTAAGCTTTAATTTGTTATGCTTATGGAATTGAGTGCTAAATCTCAGTGATTCAATTAAGACATCTGTCTCCTGTGAACACAAATAAGGATGATTCTTCCAATTCTCTATTTCCTAAGGGAAGAGAATGAAAGACATTCAAGCGTTTCAGTGAACTTAAACTTTGAGCATGAAGGGCATGGAGAGAGAAATCTTTGAGGAAAAGAGAGTGAGAAAACTGAGGGGGCTCTGGGGCCTCTTGCCCCAGCCTTGAGCCCTTGGGCACCCGTCAGTCAGGAGGGCTAACAAAGGGTGCAGGTCAGCCAAGGATCGCTGTCAAACTGACTTAGCGCATGACCTCTCCTGGGCTGAGATGTGAGTCAGGCCTGCCGCTCCAGGTGAGTATGATTCAGCCCTTGGCTTCACCTGGAGGACTAGTGTCGGGACCTAGAGGAGTGCTAAGCTCAGGGTTTGCTTAAAAACATGTCAAGAATTGTTTTTCTTCAGATCATGTTATGGTGTTATTTCTAATGGTGGTCCTTCTTTCCATTTCCCTCCTCTTTCTTTTTTCCCCATTTTCATGCTATCTCTTGAAAATAATGCTAAAGGTTCTTTCTCCCCCTCGGCCTCCTCTCCCTAAAGACCGCTTTGCATGGCAGCATCCCACCATCCACAGTACCTCCAAGGACTCCCTCTACCTGAGCTCACCAAAGCCTTACGTGCCCCCCAGCACCCCCAGCCAGCAGAGGCCCTCACGACCCCAGCTCGTCCCCAAAGGTGTGCCGCGCCCTGGGCCCTCGCTTCCAGGTTCCATGTTCCCCGGTGCTTCCTCCCAACCCCGGCAGCACCATGTGGCCACCAGGACAGTTTACAGTGAGAATGTGAGCTCTAACCCACGTCATGAGGCCGATGGGAATAAAAAGGTCAGCAGCTTATACATACCTTGTTTATCCAATAACATCTGCCGGGGGGCAGTGGAAGACGCCTCTCGCGTTGCACGTGACCCAGCCACGGGCACTCCCTTGGAAGCTGCAGGCGCTCGCGCACCGGCTCCCAGCATTGTGTCCCTCACAGCCAGCACAGGGACACCACCCTCTGCTCCTCCTGACCCTCCCCAGCTCTTCTTTGACATCCGTAAAGATGCCACTAACCGGGGTGCGAGCCCTTCCCTGTGCGCTCGGCCTCCGTTCCCAGACGCGGCGAGACCACCTGTGCTAGGCCCCCAGCTTTCCTCTGCTCCCGAAAACCGGAAGAGAAAAGAACCTTACCTTTTGCAGCCGTGTTATCCAGCCAAGGCAAGGAATGAGGAATGTTTATGTGTCTTCTACACCATCTCTCTCCAAACTCGTGGAGGCAGCTCACTTGTTTTCTGAGCAGCCTCTCCTCCCTCTCCTTGTCAACATTGCCGCAGCCTGAGTCCCGAATTCTGCTCTCTAAACACCTTGGCACAGCCCTCTCTGTCCCTCTCTCTCTTCCCTGGTAGTATGTAAGTATGCCGGAGTGTGGGATCCGTAGGCTAATAGGCTGAGATACGGGGTGTCGATATTTGATCACAAGGGGCCAAAGAAACTGTATTTGCTCCCAAGCTTTCAGGCTCTGCAAGCAGTTGGGGGGCTAAACACAGCCTGTCTGCCTGTTCTGTTGTTCTCTTTCTCTCTCTCTAAAGTGTTAAAAGGATTCAAAAATAGATGGATGGAAAGTCAACTTGGATGGGGTTCCCTCTGTGTCATGGAGTGTCAGGAGGCCAGCTGGCTAGCACCGACTGTCTCATGTACTCTGAGGAATGGGCACCGATTAAATAGTTCTCAGAGTACATCACTGCATGTCCAGTCTCAACTGTTTAAATATGGAATTCCTTCTTCCCTGCCGTGCCCCTTTACGTAACGACCCCCTTATTTCCTACAGGATGCCACTTTCTCCAGTTCAGCCCAGCCTGAGATAATAGTTGTCCCTCTCTACCTGGTTAATACCAACAGAGGGCAAGAAGGCACAGCCAGACCTCCAGCATCTCTGGGGCCTCTTGGCCCCGCAGGCCCGGCGACCGCCCCTGCCGGCTCACCTCTGACCTTCCCGACTCTAGATGATTTCATTCCCCCTCGTCTGCAGAGGCGGTCCCACCACAGCCAGCCAGCCAGCGCTCCTGGCCCCCACCCCCCCGTTAGCCAGACACCACCATCCTTCTCACCACCTCCTCCGCTGGTCCCTCCGGTCCCGGAGGGCCTCCACAGAGCCTCGGAGCCTGACCTCACGGGAGCTGTTTCAAGTACCGTAAGCTTCTGGAATCCCCTCCTCACGGCTTTCCTGAATGTCTGCTCCTGGCAGTGAAAAACCCCTTTCTCACTGAAGTACTAAGTCGTGAGGGACGTGTCCGCTGCCACTGTGCTCGTGTGGTCACCGGACCCTGTTTGCTTCCCCCAGAGTGCATGCCTCCTGCGCGTGTGTGTGTGTGGTCTCCTACAGCTGCTCACGAGCCCCTCACGTCCCTCTTCCTGTCTGTCCTGTTCGGAATGCACATCTTGCTGAAAGAACTCCGTTTTCCTTCCGAGAACCTCCGTGGCCTTTCCTTTGGCTCGTGATGCTCTTGAGAGGCCAAGCAGATGCGGTGTTGAGAGCCGAGGAAAGCTGAAGAGCCGTGTGGGAAAGCCAACGGCATTCTCTCCACCAGGGAGCAGTGAGCCTCCAGGGGAGGAAGAGATTCCCTCTTTTGTTGAGTTAGCAAGTAAACTCTTTTATGTACGCTGATGGCAGAGCGTAGTTTAAAAAAAAAAAAATGAGGGAGTTGAGTTTAATTGAGTAAATGGATCTAAAAGCCCTGCACAGATGTTAGCACTGTTTTCTCCAAAGGCAGAGAATTGCTAGGGCCCCTGACTAGTGGCTCCCAGGGGCCTTTGTGGCAAAATGTTGCTCCAGGGGTCACGTGGAGGTCAAGGGCCCTGACACCTCAGGTCCCATCCCGTGAGGGATGAGTCCCCATTGTAGGTGGGAGAGTCCATGTGCTTTAGAGGAAAAGCTAAATCAGGGTACCCAGTCTTTCTTCTCCTCAGGAGCCCTGGGAATCGAGAGGATCTGAGAACCTCAGAGTGAATTGTAGAATGGGAATGCATGGATCTACTCCATAGGCCTGTGGGGTGCAGTGGGACCAAGTATGTTCAAGTTCCTAGGATAGCACTTCTGATGGAGAGAGCACTCAATAACTGTTTGCTACGTTGTCGAGGACTTGCCCTCGCAAATGGGGGCCAGAGTCCCTCAAAAATAAGTTATTTGCTAATTAGCAATTAATGAGCTCCTACCATATTCCAGGCATTTTGCTACATTCTGTAGGTACAGTTATGAACAAGGCACAGGCCTTGCTCTCAGGGTTTTTCTTAGGTACCATATTGGCTCTCAAGCTTAGTGTACATGGGATTGATTATCTGAGAGGCAAAAAAGCTCATTTAAGTTGTCAACTCCAGGTTATACTTCTAGAGTCCTGATTGAGTGGATCTGCAGAGGGGCCTGGGGCTCTGACCTGGTAACACACATCCTGGGGATTCTGATGCTGAGGGGCCTTGGACCACATTTCAAGATAGAGTGGGTCATGTAATTGGCTGATGCAGCTAAATGTTCAGTAACACCCCTTTGTGTAAAGGTGTGTGCCTACAAAACTGGCTCTAAGGGTTCATTAAACTGAAGCCAGTCATGCAAAAAGCAGGGCAGGGAAACTTCTTTTTGGCTTGTAGGAGAACTTATAGCCAGGTACCAGGCACACCAGAGCTGGGGATGGCTTCATTCTGGTCTGGGTCCTCTTCGCAAATCTCTAGATGCAACACAATGCAGTTAGGTCAGGACTCAGGCAAACATGGCCCAGGGGCTTTGGATATCCTTTGCAACTCAATCCCGTTGGAGGAAAATGCTAGATTGTTTCTAATGCACTCCCCTCCCTCCAACCCAGCTCGTAGATGAATTGAGAAGCTGTTCTTGTTTTGGAGAGTATAGATATTCTTCCCTTTGGCACAGAGTATTTCTCTAGAGCAGTATATAAAGCAGAATTTTTAGTGCCCTAGTGTACAATCGTGAGTAGTTTTGTTGTATATTCTAAAATTTATCATCTGTATAGACCCAGATTTTCATATCGAGTTTTGTTACAGGTGATCCAGAACAGGCTAGTTAGGACAGTGTCCTCAGTTTCTCAAACCTGACTGATCAGCCTGGTATAGACTTCTGGGGGAGTCCTCAGCTGGCCTGATAACTTCTGGTTTGGTCCCAGGTAACAGTAAGGTGAAAAAGGGAACTGCTTGGGATCCTCCACTCAGTGAGAACTGTCAAGAAGAGCAGGAGGCCCTGGGGATGGTGGCCAAGCCACAAGTTGAGATTTGCTCCATCTGTAGCTATTTGAGAATAAGAGGGGAAAAGAAAATTCATGTGAATTGATCCAGGTTCTTTAGTCAAGAGCCATTTTTGTGATGTTCCAGAAATAAGACTTGTGCCACAGAATAAAATTTTGTGGAATGTTTCATGTTCACATGATCCATCCAGATACCACAATAAGCATTTATACCTTAAGGAGCCACATGCCTGATTTTGTGTGTGTGTGTGTGTTTCTTGGATGCATTATGGCAGAGTTTTCACGGATATATCATTTATCTTTATTAAATCACTTAGGAAGTAAATTAAGACAAGTGTAATTTTTTTCTACTTTACAAATGAAAAAATGGAGATGAAGCACTTTTGAACAAGATCATATTATGCCTCTTGAGTCTCGGGAAAGCTTTTATTCACTAAATTGAGCTGTTGCTCATAACTAGCAGCTGCAACATTAGGGCACTTTTCAGAATTAGACTGAAGCCCCTACTGTGTGTCGGGAGCTGTCCCTGGTCCTGATACTCACATTCTTTCTTTTATGGGCACGTGTTTTCTTGCTGCAAAAGTTGTTCAGGTACATCTTTGCAAAGAGATGGCTCCAGTCATTCAGGTGGTGTTTATTTACCAAGCACCTGCTGTCTGCAGGGTGTTGTGCTAGGTGCAGGGGTCAAAAAAGAGGAAGGGAGGCATGGCTTTTGTCCTACAGGTGCTTAGAAGCTGATCTCTGGAGCATACTAATTGCTTTGAGCCATACTTGCATCTGGAGAGTAATGATCAAAGTCTTGCCTTTCAAACTCCTTAAGAATGACATTCCAGCTGGAGGTCTGTAAATTCCAAAATAGAAATTTTGTAAACAGGTGTGATAGAAGACTGTATAGGTATCCTTACTACATATTGAGGTCTTATTTTCCTGTCTTTAAAAAAGACTGCCATCATTCCCATAATGCAAATTGTAATTTTAATAGTAATGATTCTGTTGGATTTTATAGCTGAAACCTCAGGTTTTTGAAGTCAGGATTTTTATAAGTCTTTACCACTTCAGAGATCTTTGTCACTCAATACTAGAGTGGAAAAAAAAATGTCAGGGTAGAACTGGTTAACATCCAAATCTCAGAAGCAAGTGCTAGTAAGTTTGTTGAGTGATGCAAATAACAAGAGTGGCTTTCCAGGAGGACCAATACTTAATTTTTCCCTACTCTTACATCGATGGCTTCTTGTCCTCACATTGTCTCATGTCTCTTTAGACAAGTGTACTAAACTTTCCTGATTTTTCCCTTAAACCAGCTCTCGTTCTCGGATCACATTTGGAATTGCATGAGTCTTGCATGTTGTTCTACTTTGTTTTGAATTTCCTTTTTCAGTAACCGGATTGATCCACAGTTATTACCAGGTGAAAATAATGATATTGCTGAGACTTCCAGTAACACTCACCTTCCCTCTCTACCCTTACTAACACCAACAAAGAGACTAAACCTTCCAGATTAAACTTCTAACTGGAATTAGTGATGTCTCATTGATTACATTTCTTTTTATAATTAAGGTCCTTGTAAAGCTGTAGATTTCTTCTTTTTAAAAAGCATTAACATTAGATTTCATGTACTTACAGTTGGTTACAATGTGTGTTCACTTTTCAGGATTCAGGTCCTCTACTAAATGAAGTTTCTTCATCCCACCTTGGAACCGATCCCCAAATCTCTGCACCAGTTAGCAAGCCATCATCTGCCTACCCCTCTACGACAATTGTCAATCCTACTATTGTACTCTTGCAACACAATCGAGGTAAGGGACCTTCGCAGAGCGCCTCCAGCTCACTGGCATTAACAAAGCTGTTCTGTGACTTCGGGGGGCAAGAATTCTGCCATTCCGCAGAAATTTTCACAAACCCCATCCTTCCCCAAGGCCGTCTGCCCCCCGTTTACTCCCATGACCCACAGCAGGGAGACAGGCCCCTGATTCGGAATGATGTTGGGTATCTGCGTAAGTAAGCTGGTGTAGCATGTATTGCGCGCCTGGGGCAGTCACAGTTGTCTTCAGATGGTAGCACCAAAAAGAAAGAAAAGACAGAAGGGAAAAAGTCTGTGCATCTTAACTCCTCATCATGAGCATTCAGATCAGAGCTTTGCCTGGAAAATCTACATACAGTAATACCTCTTTTAATAAGTCATGTGGTTCTTTGACATCATGAATTTTCTAAAAAGCAAAATTTTGAGTACCAAAATAAAAAAAAAAAGCATAACGGGTGGAAACCTTTATAAAATATCAAACGTGTTTTTGTGGCCTCTAAAGCAGGCACTGGACTTTCTCTTGATGACTCACTGGCCTTGACTCTTGCCAGCAGTTATCACACTGGGCTGTCATTTGGTGCACCCTCTGGGGACGTGAGGCTCACGTGGCTGTTTGTCCCTTATGCTGCGTGGCCCCATACAGCTCTGCTGAGGGTTTCCATGTTTGTTTTCTGTTGTTTCTCTTACTGCTTCTAGTTGGTTCTTCCCCTTCTCTGAAGGGGCATCTTAGGTAAAGCAGAAGCGCTTTGAGGTAATAGTTGTATCTATTGACCCTTCTGCTTTAAAATTTCAGGAGATGATTCTAAGTCCCAAGTTTTACTAGTTGGAATTCAATGGAGAGAGAAACTTTCCCTTCATAAAAATCCTTTTCAGTGTGAAGTGTAAAGTTGTCAAGCTGTTTCCTAGAGCAGAAAGGGCTTTTTAGTCTGAGTTTCAAAAAAAGCTGGGCACCAAACCTCTCCTTTTCTTGACTCGCTGCTCGCCTACTGCATAGTTCCCCCAGGCCCCCCCCCCACATTAACTTGGATGAGAATGGAACTGGAATCTATTTTTAATTGTTTTCCATATTAAATGGAGTTTTCTGTTTCCTGCTTCTAACTTGTAAAACAGATGAATGAAACATTTCCTCTCACTTAAAAATCTTCCCACTTGAATCTTAAATAGTTATTTGAGTAATTTTTTTTTTTTTCATTATGTATGGCCTCCATATTAACCGTCCTCCATGAATCTGTGTTCTTCCAAAGATGACAAGGGTCCCAACCCTAACCCTAAACTATATAAGACCCCATTCTCAGTAAGGGCCATACCCCTTACTGGCAATAGCTTTCTCTGCCAGACAGTGTCCACAATGCAGGACAAAGTGAAATTTTGGTTCTCTATGAACTTCTTTGTGACTCATCTTTAAAAAAAAAAAAAAAAAATCCAAACAGAAGCAAGTTAGTTCCCAGAAGGAAAGGCAGTTTCTCTAAAAATGGGATTTATTCCCAAGGCAACTTGGTTTTTGGGAAATGCCAAGTGTAATGTCAGCTGCTTCCACCAAGTTCCTCTGATGACACCTAGTGAGACATCTTTGGGCACAGAAATGCCTATAGTTCTTTTTTGTTTCTTCTCTGGGCAAATGGATTCCTCTTATTTGCCCAAATGCTTTCGGTTCTTGCCTTTCTCTTTTGTGCAGTTCTGCCCTTTGGGTTTAAAGACCAGAATCATGCTGCCTGAATCACACATCCTTCAGTAAAGGATACAAGTACATTCGTTTTTTGGAATTAAAAGTAGCTTCTCCTAAAGAGTAAACCATATGTTCCCTAAGGAGGCGGAGCAGGAAGAGTGGAGGAAAATGGAGGCGCCTAGCCACCTAGCTTTGGATCACTAAGTGTCAGTGGGCTTTAGGTCATGTGTTTTTGGCCTCGCTTTGGGATTTACCCAGCCTGGCAGCAGTGCTCATAGAAAGTACCCGTAGAAACAATTTCTTAACTATTGCAAAATCTCCTGAGGGAATGATAACTTTACTCTACTTCTGGAATTCTAGTTTAGTCATCCTAAAAAAGGTTCCCTTTTTTTTCTTGCCTAGATGGCCCCAGGGCACAGTGTGACAGTAACCCTCTCCCTGCAAGCCAGGCCCCCAACTGTAGACACACGAGGGGGCTGCCCTCGTACGTCTGCCCTGGCACGCACCACACAGCTCCTCGCCCCTCTCCTCAACGTTTAGACTGCATGTCTGAGGGCAGCTCACTTACGATCAGTCTGGAAGGAGGGTTGGAACTAGAAAACTCAGGACTGAAGAGGTGCCTGGGCCCCCTAGCTCAGAGCTTCTCAGTCTTCAGTGTGCACGGTCTTGGGAGTACATACTTGCAGATTTGGATTCAGGAGCTCTGAGGCAGGGCTGAGATTCTGCATTTTTTTTTTTTCAGCAACTTGCAGGACACATCAGTGCTTCCGGTCCATAGACCACACTGGAGACTAAGAGCTCCGTGGCTCCCAGACTCTGGGACTCATGGTCACAGGAAGCAGCCTGGGGACTACCCCTAGGGTTGCTCATTTTTAACTATAGTAAATAACACCCCTGAAAAACAACTGCTCTTATCCATATCACATGTCATTCTGTGAAAGGCCATTTCAGATCCCAGAAGGAGGAACAACATAGCCTTTTAAGGTGAATAAGTTTGCTGTTGCCTGCCTGATGAGGAAGCCCTTGCCTCCGGTTGGCAGACTGGAGTTTAGGAACCCTCGGTCTGGTGGGCACTTCGATTGGACAGATGAGGAAACTAAGGGCAGAGTTTATGCGATTGGTCCATATCCCCTAGCAAGTTGCTGGCGGAGCTGAGCCTAGAGCTCGGCTGGGCTCCTGTTGTCCCTCTGGTGTGAACTTCGTCCGCATCCAGAGGTGGGCAGGCTGTTCCACTGGCTGTGAGCACCCCCACTGCTCTGTTTCCTTCTTGCCCACATGGATTCTGGAGGGAGGGGAGGGCCGCAGCCAAGGGGGATGATGACAGCACCCAGGGGCTGGCCGGTGCTCTATTTTTAACTATGCGGCTGCTTTATATTTAGCAGCCGTGGAAGGTAAAGGTCATTTTTGTGCTTACCCTGAAGCACGTACACACAGAACTCTCAGAAGGAGATCTTGGGCTCCCCTCCACGAGAGCCCAGGAGGGTGAGGCAGCGAGAGACCATCTGTGTTGGGGAGCAGTGGTGGACTGACGATCAGGGTTGGAAGGCAGCCCACACTAGGAGTTGGGGATCCAGGTTCTAGGCCCTCCTCTGATGTTCAGTTCATGGGTAGTGTGTGCCGCTTCTCTGGGGTGTCTCAACCCACCTGCCCTACCTGCTAGGGTTGTTGCAAAGATTTAAAGTGTTAACGTACGAAAGCTCTTAAAACAATGTCTGGTGTTTGACCGAGCTCTTGGGAGGGGGTAGCTGCCATGGTTACGATCACGGTTCTGTTTCCCTCAGAACATTACTGAGACGTGATAACGTCCTGGTCCCTTGAAATCAGGGGAGTTGGGAGGATCTCCTTCCATGATCCGATCACCTTGAAACCAGACGGAAACAACCAGAAAACAGTGACCGTTCCCTGAATCTTGGTGCAGACGTAGGAGTAGGGGCTTGGAGACACCACACCTGGACAACGGAAGTAATGCCCCAGCATTGGGCTGGGTGTGGTGGCCACGCCACGGTCTGGCATCTCAGCCCAGGGGACAGTCAGGACGCCAGTTTGGGGACGCTCACGAGTTCTGGCAGGACTTCCTGGTCTTACCGTGTCTGTGTAAATCTCACGATGTGTATCTTTTCTTTTATCACAGAACAGCAAAAACGACTCAGTAGCCTTTCAGGTAGGTGCCAAATATTTCTTAACACGCTAACACCTTTGATGTATGAGCAGCACAGTCTGATGATTTCCTCTGATGTGCTGGGGACTCTGTTCCTGGGCCGTAAGGATGGTGAGAGCAGGCACCGTCCTGCCTCCTCCCTGCAGCCTGTGGGGCGGACGAGGCACCCCACACCAGTGACCCCAACTTGTACACGGGCCCTGGGCAGCTGTGATCAGTGCCTTGATGGGTAAGAACAGGGTCCTCTGAATAAAAGAACAAAGAGTTGTGCCTTAGGTGGAGCGTTTGTGGCAGGCCTTGCTGAGGAAGTCCCCTTTCTGTTGCTTCTAATCCTTCTCCTGGGATGTGATAAGTCAGGGTTAGGAAATGTGGGCAGGTTCTTTTCTTGTCGGGTGGCAAGCCTGGATGCCAGTCAGTGGCATGTGATGGACCTGGGTGAGAGCCTCCAGACCAGCAGTGCCTGGAAGGGGGTGAGAGCAGCCAGCGGAGTCTCCTGGAGACCTGGTCCAAAACCCGGATTCGCAGGCCACAGCTCCAGAGATTCGGATTTAATGCGTATGGGTGAGAACTTGCGTGTCTAACCGGGTCCCCAGGGATGCTGATGCTGCCTGTGTACTGACCACACTCGAGGAGCAAGTCTCACCAAGACCTGGCAGTGGTGGGCATGGATCCGCTAGATAATCAGGTGTCAGGGCTCCATCCCTGGTGAAGCATAGCCCCACGTAGGCAGAACTGTGAGCAAGCCCAGGAATGGGAAGGTTTCGCCATGTCCTTAGGGCTTTCTGTAGCCATTCTGCTTTGAGTCCTGGTCCTACTTCTCCCCAAGGGTGCAGCTTAGGCAGGCTGCTAATGACTGAAACCACAGGTCAGTTCTCTTCTCTGCCAAATGGGAAACGCAGTAGCGCCACATAGGTCCTGCGTACGAGCAGCCCAGCGCCGAGCGTTGGCTCTCACTAGGTGCTCGGCAGACAGGAGTTTCCATTGTCAGCAGACACCGCCATTGAGGCGTTCCTCACTTTATTGAGTGCCTGCTTTGCATCCGGCCCTGGGCCAGGCTCTGTGGCCGTGTCTGGGAAGTGTACTGCCCTCCCGCAGCCCACGGTGCGGTGTGATGGTTCCTAACCGTTTCGTGGTGATGGACTCATTTGAAGAATCTAATAAAGGCGGTAGATTCATCTCTAGAAGAAACCACACCTGTCAGACGGGCACGTGGTGGATGTATAGACACGTGTGAATCTGGGTCAGGAATCCCCGATCGGTGGATACACCAGTTTTCACCATTTTCTGAGCAGCTGCTTCACGATTTCTGTGTTACTTCCTGCTACTGCTGCCCTTGGGATTCGTGGAGAGCCCGGGGGGGAGATCACTGGGTTCTCACACCCACTCTGCTTTATCGGGACTTGGCCCCAGGACCAGGACAGGCCGTGGTTGAGCACGAGGTGCCCTTTGCTGCCCCCTCCTGACTCTGCCACACCAACCCTCTTCAGTCCCTGGCCCCAGCCCAGGTTGCTGAGACCAGGGTGGCTCTGAAATGAAGGGAGCTCCTGTGAATGCCGTCCTGCCTTTGGGATTTGGGAAGCAGCAGTGGAATGGATGAGACGGGCCCAAACACAAGTTAGGAGGCCCACAGTTTGGTCCTGTCTCTTTCTTTTTATTGACATCATTTGTCCCCGAGTAAGTGACTTTTCCTTCCTGCAGCATAGTTTCCTCATGTGGGAAACAGGGATGATTGTCCTCGTCCTTCCTTGGAGAGGCGTGAGGCTCATGTGCAACAAGAAGGGGGGGTGCGGTATGCTTCGCACACTGGAAAGTGCTACGTGATGTTAGGGCTTCTCCACCAGGCTGGCAGGCTCAGGCCACTTCCTTGGCTCCAAAATAAGCCTAATGTTTCCATCTTCCTTAAGTTTTAGGATAGAGCCACTAATGGCGTTTGATAGAGTGGGACATAAAGTAAGTGCTCACTAAATGTTAGTTTTTGTTGAAAAAGAAGCAGCACCATTTTGTTCAGCAGCTCTTGAAGGAGAGAGGGCTGGCTGGGTTGACTCTGTCTGCTCCTTAGCATCAGTGAGGCTTTGCCCAGCATACCTGGGCTGGTGGCACTTGAAGGGCCACTCACCTCAGCCCGACCCCACAGTCCTTAACAGGTTTTTATTGAGCCTTTATGGGGCTTCTTGTTCAACGAGATTCATTCGGGATGGAGACCCACATGGTGTTTGGCCACCTCCAGCTCATGGTTCCCTTGGGGAGATGGGCAGGGAAGCAGGTCTGGGCTGGGGCGGAGGGTCCGGCACATCTTCCTCAGGGACATGTCAGCATTGCTGTGGTCCTCAATCACTGAACTTTGGGTGTGAAGAAAAGGGAAGCTGCCCACAAACACAGAGGCCCTGTCCTAGGTTGTCAGCATTGTCACTCACTGAGTGGCCCTTTCCAGCACCTTCCTTTTAAAAGCTCAGTATAAAACTGGAAGGAAATGCTGCAGGATGTCCTGTTGAGGGATCAGTATTTGCCTCATGAGAAATAGCAGCAATCCCCATTGTCCTCTGGAGGTGGTCCTGTCACCTGCCTGGTACAAGAAAGTATCATGTTAGGTTTTCACTATGTAAAAAAAAAAAAAAAAAAATTTCTTTGAGGCTGCATTTCATCTCTCTGTGCATTGAAATCTACTTAGTCATGAATCACATGATCACAGGCTTCTAAAATAAAATAATTCAGGGCTAATTTTTGTAGAGCCAAAGAACTCTGACAGCTTTGGAACAAATCACGGGACTGTCAGCCTGAGTTTTGCAGTTAAGTGATTCTTGTTAGAGCCACTTGCCCTAACGATTAAAAAAATGTCTCTGGGTCTGGGAACCCTGAGAATGCCAAGTCTGTGATTTGCTGCTACTTCTTAAGAGAGGACATTGGAGTGAGGAGTGTGAGCACCTCCAAGCACCGGGTGAGATGGCTTGAAATCAGCCTCACCTGCTGCTTTCTGGTGACAGTTAGGAAGGCCTTTCCAGGCACAAGGAAAATGCTCAGCAGAGCCATATTAAGGGTAGACTTGGGTAACTTGAAATTGCCCTGCACTTCCAGGCTTCCTGCCAAATCCTTGGCCTCCTGTTGGAATTGCCTGGGAGCATGAGAACTCCTCCCGTGAGTCCAGTCTGATCTTACCATCCTTGAAAGCTCATGGCTGTGATGCCAGGGATCGGGTCGTCTGAAGCACACACCGAGCCCCTGGGTCTCGCACAGAAGGTTTAGAAACCATTCTGCAGTCACAGAATGAGTCCGTGTTTCAGAAGTTAGTTTGAAATCCCGGCCGGGTCGCCCCACCAGGTGGGCGTGCTGATGCAGTGTGTCCCCTCTTCCCCAGCCCCTCCTCCACACGGGGACATCTCAGACTCGGGCACAACCTCGCGTGTGCCCTCGGGCCCCTCCTTTCCGCTGGATTTTAGTCTCTAGCCAGCCGTCTGCACTCTTTCCTTTCCCAGAGATGAGAAGCTCTCCCTCGGTCAGTGACCAGGTCCTGCCAAGCACTGGCTGAGTGCCAGGCCCCTCTCGCTCCCCTTCAGTCTCACCGCCAGGGCGTCGCTGCTAGGACTTAGACTCCCCCGGCTCAAAACCTTTTGGACCCCTAGCCTCTTGACCTCTCTGGTTGCCACCTGCCATAGTCTGTCCTTGTGTGCTGACCCCCCACCCCCACCCCAGTTCCTTCCCTACTTCCTGCTCATGTGATCCTCCCTTTCTCTGCAGCCTGGCACCCACCCCCACCGCCCTCGGAAACTTGCTCCCTCCGTCAGTGATCCCGTGACTCTTCTTTTGCCTAATCGAATGCCCCTTTCTCTGCTTTGGTTTCTTTTTCTTCCTTCCTTCCTTTCATGGGTTGGATCACCCACTTCTTGGAATTCTGTCTTCTCTGGCTTCAGTGATGCCTCACTGTTCCTCTTGGGTTCATTTCCTCCCCCTCCGATAACTCCTACGTCCTTTGGGGGATCCCTTCTGCTCCTCAGCCTGTCGGCTGCGACACCCCTCAGCGCGTGACGTCAGCCCTTGACTCTACCCGCACGTACTCCTCCATGAGCGCTTCCATCTCCCTGACCTCTTCCATGACGTCTGTGCTGATGGCCTCACCGGGGCTCTGCTCCCCTATTTCTTTGAGGGCATTTCTGCTTGGATGTCTCACTGTCAAAGTTACCGTGTCTGAATGGAAGCAGCCATCTCTCCCTGCCTTCCCCACCCCAGTCCCTTTATTTACTTCTGTTTGGATCGGGCCAGGCTCGAAGCCTTGGTGCCATCTTGGAGGGAGGTATGACAGGGTATGGTTCAGAGAGAACCACTGGAGTCAGGTGTCCCTAGTCCAAATCCTAGCTTGGCCATGTGGCAGCTGTGTGACCTCAGGCAGGGCACTTTAACTTCTCTGTGCCTTGATGCCCTTCACAGTTTTTTTTTAAAAATGGACAGATAATAGTTTCTTCCTCAGAGCGTTATTGGATGAACTGAGATAATGTATATGAAGAACTGAGCACAGTGCCTGGCACCCGTGTAGCTCAGAGTAGTTCACAGGCTCCTTGCATTTGCTGATGCTGTTCCCTCTGCCGGGGGCACCCCTCACTTCCTGTTTGGGTGACTCCCTCTGAGACGTCAGCCCTGAACCTAAGTTCCTCCGCTAAGTTGGATGCGGATTCTATCCGCCCTGGTCATCCTACATTCTCATCGCTGGCTCTCTTGCCCTTTCTGCCCACTGGCCATCAGCTCCTTGAAGGCCCGTGCTCAGAGAGGTTCACCCCCATGGCCACAGGACATGTCATGCGTTGCCATAATGCCTTCCCACAGTAAGTGACGTGGCTTGGAGTAATAGAGGATACAAAGTAATTTTATAATCTGTAGACCACACCTGGTCTGTTTGTTCGCTCTCTGTAACCTCTAGTCCTGAATCAAATCAACTCTAATGTGCACTTAGTGATTGAAAGGGCTAGATGATAAATATTTCAGTTTTCACTAGCCATAGTTTCTGTTGTAGCTACTCTGCTCGGCCACTGTAACTTGGAAGCATCCATAAATAATACACAAACAAATGGGTGTGGCTATGTCCCAATAAAACTTTACAAAAACAGGTGGCCAGGCCGTAGTTTGCCAACCCATACTCTAAATGAAACTCATTGGTATTGGGAATTAGCAAACACACTTCCCCCAGCTGGATTGTTTGGGAGATTTTTACTTTGGAGCCACCAGAAGAGCTGGTTTAGCTAATGACTATTTCTCGCTTCCAGATCCTGTCTCCGAAAGAAGAGTGGGAGAGCAGGACTTGGTACCAACCCAGGAGAAACCCACCTCGCCTGGAGGGGCTACTGAGAAAAAGGCGAAGGATGACAGTAGGCGGGTGGCTAGGAGTGCTCAGGACCTGAGCGATGTTTCCATGGATGAAGTGGGCATCCCACTCCGGGTACGAATACAGACCCATAAGTCCTACCTAGGCTTCCTCTTACGCCGGTGACATGCATACCCCTGAGTGCATGTGACCCTACTTGCGGCTGACGAAGGCTTCATGAGGAAATGCCTCAAAGACTGAGGCACTGCCCACTCTCCAAACCCACTGAGGGCTGCAGAGACGCTCAGAGTGCAGCAGCTTTCCCCAAAGCATGTTAGGTGTTAATAAGTCTCATGAGGAAGGGGGTTTGAGGTTTAGGGGACTATGGGGGAAAAGCAGGGTGGAACATAGGCAGAGCGGGTTCTCTGCAGCAGAACCTCTGAGAAGCTTCGGGCCGGTACACGTTCAAGGGGAGAGAGAATGTTGTGGGCAGTGTTTCCCAATCCCCCTTTTTTGTCCCTTGGAGCACACTCAGAAATTGTAGGTCTAGGCTTACAGGGCCCTGGGGAGTGTGGGACTCAGGGTCCCTGTTGATGGGTTCAGGAAGAAGTTCCTCTGGATGGGAGATACTCCCGTCAGCCAGGGTGAGCAAGAAGGTCTAAAGGAACCACAGAATGAATTCAGGCTTCCCCAGTTCTCCCCCTCCACACAGACGTGCCAGCCTCCTGCAGGCCCCGCGGAATTCAAGGGAAGCCTGCTTTTGAAACCGGATTAGGGTGAATCCCCTTGTTTTCCGTGAACCCCTCAGAACACTAGCTGCAGTATGTTTCTCTACGGTCTCCGTGTAACGAATGGACATTTTTTTGTGTCCCTTTGGAGGAGGAGTAGAAACAGCAATGGGCTGAGCCTTGGAAGAACTGTTGTCTGGTCCTAAGTAATACTAAGTATACAAGAACAGTAATAAGTATAAAGGGAGCCGTGAAGGACAGTCATTGCCACCACCGCTTAGGGACGGCACGGTCTCGTCATTCACTCTGTCAGCCATCATTCACTCTACAAGGTGAACACAGATAGAATTCCCATTTTATAGATGAGGAAACAGTGACTCAGAGTGATTACAGTGCTTGCCCAGGATTGCACAACCTGTGGGTGATGGACCAGTCTGACTCCGAAAACCCACACCCCTAACCATCGTGTGAGGCGGCCTTCCCACTCACCTTCTCACCAGCTCTGTGACCTTGGGCATCGTTTTGACTTTTTTCCTCATCTGTAAAGTGGGAGTGAATATGCCTGATCTAACCACCCATCTGTACCCTTCCTTGTTTTATTTTGCTCTTAAAACAAAAACAGCCCAGCTTTGTGGTTAGGATGAGAACTCTCTGGCCCTCTCCAAGGTGACTACACTTTTACAGAATAACCTGAAATGGATGGGGGCATGCAACTATTCTTTGCCTCTTACGTTTCTAGGAGGCTTTACTTCTGCTTAGTTGTCTCTCTAAAAAATGAAATTTTTAAAAATTGTATGAATGGACACATTTCAGGTGGATCTTTGTTTACTTTTTTCAAAATCTGCATCCTTTTTGGCCAAATATTACTCTGCAGATTCAGGTCTGAATCTCTTGGTCTGGCTATTTTATTTTTAAGATTTTATTTATTTTATTTTAGAGAGAGAGAGTGTGTATTTGAGCAGTGGGAGGGGCAGAGGGAGAGGGAGAAGGGGAGAAGCTGAGTGTGGAGCCCGACACGGGGCTCGATCTCACGACCCTGAGATCATGACCTGAGCCGAAATCAAGAGCCAGACACTTAACTGACTGAGCCCCCCAGGCGCCCCTTGGTTTGGCTGTTCTTTCTCAAAAGTTTTGCATTTTTAATGAAGATTTAAATGTGGTATCACCAGGGCGCCTGGGTGGCTCAGCCGGTTAAGCGGCTGCCTTCGGCTGAGCTCATGATCCCAGCATCCTGGGATCGAGCCCGACATCAGGCTCCCTGCTCAGTGGGGAGCCACTTCTCCCTCTCCCTCTGCCTGCCACTCTCTTTCTCTGTCAAATAAATAAATAAAATCTTTAAAAAAAATAAACGTGGGATCACCAAGATGTATAGAGTTAGTGAGTTTTGACCTCAGATGTTGTCACTTTCCATTATGATTTCATGATCATAGAAATTCTGAAATGTGCTGACATTTCCATTTTATTTTACTGTTTTTCTCTAGAACACCGAGAGATCAAAAGACTGGTACAAGACCATGTTTAAACAGATCCACAAACTAAACAGAGGTACTGATTTTCATTTGTAGAAGCTATGCTGTGTTCATATGTTGACTATTGTGGTGAGGACTTAAACTTGCTTTGCTAGGATGTCAGAAGACTGGGCCCTACGCTCAAGTCATTGGGCACCAGCCTGCCTGAGCCCAGCCATACGCCTGCAGAGCAGAGCACGGAGGGAACGCTTGTGCTCTGCCTCACATGTGGGATTTGAGGTCAGCTCTCAAATCCTCCCTCTCAGATGTTATGGGATGCAGCAGGTTGAGCCCAGCACTCCACCTATGCTCCAGCATCTGCCTGCCCGGGATGTGAGCAGTTCTGACTCCCACCTGCTTCCAGCTTTAGGTGCAGCCCCCCGTGTCAGCCCATGACTGCCTTGTAGGCAGAGCAAGTTGAGAAAGCCCTGAACTGGGAGTGGAGAAAACTGGTCTCACCTGGATTTAGTCCCCTAAGCACTCATGTGACTTTGGGCTAGTCATATACCTCTCTGCATTCAACCCACTTCCCTTCCTCCAAGGGATGTTGCAGGGTCCAAATGAGAGCAAATTCTGCCTTAGGAAGTAGAGTGCATGGTGCACCTGTAAGGTGGTGGTAAAATGAAAAATAATCTGCCCCAACTGGGAGCCAGCATTTGGCAGGTAGCCCTGAGAGTCAGTCAAGAGCTGACACACCAAAGCCCGCTCAAGCTTGAAGAGAAGTGCTTCTGAATCAGAGGCCCACTGGGCTATCAGCAGGTGATCCAGCATGGTGGGAGAACCCCAGGCCAGCGCTCAGGTAGCTCATGACCCCACCAGCTCCCATCCGCCTGTGCGGCCAGTCAGCTGATGGGGATGCAGCTGCACCATGGGAAGGGTACCACTCCTACCATGGGCAGAGCATTCTGTTGTTCCTTGGGGCCAAATCCAGTCTGGCCGCCTAGCACAGATGACACATGAAGGCAAAGAGAAAGCATTCTGGTCGGTGTCGGCCTAAGCCGCAAATAACCGGTCTTTCTGATTAGCTGCAAATGCCAACTAACATCACTGTTAATGAGCTCCTACAATGAGTTCACAATGAACCTGGCTGTGCCTCTCTTCAAACTCTTTCAGAATACTGAGATGTTCAATGTTTAGTGTTTCTAAACCAAGAGTAAATCCACTGTGGTTGGGTGGATGAGCTCAGTCATGGTGGTGATGCCAAAGGCTGGGTCTCTGATTGGGTGATGTCAGTTCTGTTGGTCACTTCCTCGAGCTGATGTCCATCTCCCCCAGCACTCTGTGTCTCTCTCACCTTGAGACCTGGCTTTGGCAGCCCAAATGCCAAGCCACAGGTGCATATGTGAACAGTCTGTTATTCTGTGCCACAGGCAACATCACTTCTCTCCTGTTAGAGGGATTAACTCAACCCAAATTACAGGTTCTAAACAAAACCAGCTGCCCTAATGGTAGACAGAGATGTGTAAAAAATTGAGAATCCACTGGTTTATTTGGAAACTTGAAGCTTTGTGCTAAATCCTTCTCGCTTACTAGAGCCTGTGTATATGTAATTCTTTGTCCAAGAGGAAAAATGATACTGTCTTTTTAGATGTGTCTCAGTAATTCAGGCAAAAGGACTGGATTTTTAAAAGCAATCTGAATTTCTTTCATGTCACTAGTGAAGCTTAGTATGTTCCAGAATTCAAGGAGCCTGAACTGTGTGTGGATCCCTATTCGTTCATTCTCTCCATTTGTATCTTCCTCTATTCTCTCTCCCAAACTTCTTCCTCTGCCTAGACACTCCTGAAGAAAACCCTTATTTCCCTACGTACCAATTCCCTGAACTTCCTGAAATCCAGCAAAATTCTGAAGGTACCATAAACTTAGACAGTGTATCTGTTGTCCTAGCCTTAAATTAATTCTTATAGTTCCATTCTAGGAATAAGATTTGGCTTTTAGATTTTGTTTTTATAGTCCTTTTTGGTTGGTGAAAATTTTATTTCACTCATTTGCATGATGTGCTGTATTAAAATAACTAAGGCCTTTCTAATTCATTAATCTCGTGTTAAGTGTGATGCCGTGTGCTTTAATAACACTAAAGTAGGTAATCGTTCAAAAGAATCAGTTGCGGGATTTGTCAGTTCCTTCACTTCATGGTGGGTAGTTTCAAAATCCACTGCTTTTCTCTGCTACAGAGGACAATCCTTACACTCCTACCTACCAGTTTCCAGCATCTACTCCTAGTCCTAAATCTGAAGGTAATTAAAGGAAAATCATGTGCCTCTCTTTGTACTGGTGATGTTACTTTCTTCTTCACCTTGGGGTTTTTTCTGGTGGCTAACGGGCTGTCTCCCAAGCATTTGCTTCCCCCATCCTTGTGTTTTGTGGTGGAGTCTTGCTCCTCGCTGACTGTATGACCCGAGTCTATCCAGATGGATTTTAGTACTGGTCCCTTGGAGTTTACACGATTAATGGGGTAACCAGTGTAGCTTAGTTATAATGCTTTGAACATTTGGGGCTCTGGGAACAGCTGCCAGTATTTGGGGTGGTCTCATGGTGCTGGTGGCTGGGCAGTGACGTGGGGAGGCAGTCATGATGGCCGATGGGCAGCAGGTGGACACACCTGCTGTCAACAACAGACAAATTACCTAGTTTCTATATGTGCTGTAACCCGTCACTGGGCCCCTCACGGATCTTCAGGGTATATCTCCTTGGTAGGGAATTCCCAAAGAGGTATCCAGGTATGAGGTCCGTTCATGGTGGGAGATGATGTCTCTTGAAAATAAGGGTTTTGGCCAGCTAAAAAATGTTTCATGAAATTGCTGGCTAGGAATTTGGACCTGCTGGGAAGGATGGTCACACTTGTATCTAAGAGCAAAAAATCTAGGTGTCGAAGAAGGTTCTAAAAGGTAAGTTAAAGGCACCATCCTGAGAGCTACCCTAGTCCCAGGGATTATCTGATCCTTGGGTGAGTGACCCAGAAAGAGGGGCGTGGAAGGGAGTTTACAAGAGGAAATTTCATTAAATGCTCTTCAAGGATGAGATGTTGAGCTCTCTGAACTTACTTGATTAGTACTGAGCATTAGTACCATGCATTGTCCTTGGAACTGAAAATAGTACCATGAATAAGATATATCCTCTGTTCTCAAAAGTGCACATCCAGCAGAGAGACAAGGCCCCTTCCTTGCTCTGTGTCCAGAGTGGTGGCAGTTGCAAGAGCATGTGTCCAGAAGGCCAGAGGAAAGCTTGCTGGTGCAAAGGAGCTCCTCAGTATATATCTGGAGAATGTTGATGAGTGGGGCTTCGGACCATGGTACCATAGTTCTTTTTTCGAGATGCAGCCCTGTCCCACCTCCTCGGTATTTCTCTGCTCTAATTAGCTCAGCAGACTGTCCTCCACAACCCTTCTCGTCACTGGTAAAATCGTGCATTCACTCATTCATCAAACTCTTACTGATTGCCTCTCATATATGAAAGGATGTCCTGGGATGTATTAGATACAGTTTTAGTTAAAATACCAGATTCCATCTTGGCTCTCCCTTTGATGTGCTCGTCAGTGGTTTCCAGCCATTTCATATCTGGGTTTGGAAGAAAAGTCTACCAAACAAACCCAGCTTCCAACTCGATGCTAATGATTTCATTGTTATCAGTGACCACCTCACTTCCAACTCGATGCTAATGATTTCATTGTTATCAGTGACCACCTCACTTCCAACAAGAATCTGTCTGGTGTGTGATAACCTAGACTATTTATCCTGGGGTGCTGATTCTAGCCAAAAGCGTTGCTTAAGAAACAATTGACTGAGCTGAGTGAGGGAGACATTTTATTTTTTTAGGGTGATTTTGACGAAATGCGATTTTCGGTTGGTGCTTCATTTGGACTTGAGAACCCAGCACCAGGCTCCCTTCTGGGAAGATGACAAGTGCATGGAAAGCGTGAAGGCATAGTGTCCCATAGGCAGAGGAAGGCCCCCTGGAGAAGTCCTGTGGAGAAGCAGAGACTCCGTCAGACTGGAAGAATGCCATAGGCCTGCCACGGGCAGTGCTGGCAGCTTCCACGGTCAGCCTGTTGGTCTGAAGACGGGGTTTCGTGGCCTCACACACGCAGCTGCCACGCCTAGCAACCCTGGCTAACAGTGACGTCTGCTTTTTGGTACACATCAAGTCAGGCTCAAGAGGGAATTGGGGTGATTTGGCCTTGAGGCATAAACAGTAAGGGATGATATGGTAACCTGTCACCTAGAATGTAGGAAGCAGACCTTAATATTTTTTATTTTCAAAGACCAAAGAGGATGAAATTGTCGTAAAGGATAAAAAGGGGCAAAAATTAGTTTGAACATAAAAGATTAATAATAACCAAGGTGATTAGGCTTTAACACAAGTGTCTAAGAAGTCTTCTTCCCCGGAGATCTTTTAAAAACAGGGTGGATTTCATCTCACCCCTGCTCCTGCTGCAGATGACAGAGCCAGACACAGACCACAGATGTGTTCAGTCACATGAAGGCTCTTTACAAATGAGGGAAATGTTTGATCTAGATCACTTTAAAGAATCTTTTTTTCTTTTTTTTAAGTAATCAGAGATTCTCTGGCTTGTGGTTGTGATGTCTGTGAGCTTTGGTAGGTCCCCCTCAGCCCCGTGCTTCTGGGCTCTGCACGCCCTTCTTAACGTGGAAAATATTTATGCCTTTCAAAGAAAGGTGTTAAGGACAAATTAGCACCTAGCCATAGATTTTAATGAGCATTAAAAAATAGCCCACTTTACTGAGAAATATGAGCTGTCATTCCAGAGTCTGTCCTTTGCAAGGAGACTGTTGTTGCTGCAGGTTTTTTTGTTTTGCTTGAGCTCAGAATTTGAAACTAGAATTATTTGCAATAAACCTTTCAAAACCTAGCCTAAGGGCCGCTTCCTCCGTCTAAATTCTAGTTGCATATACAGTATAAAAAAAAAATATTTCTAAGTGTCTGAAAGCTGATTCTCCTGACTAGTAAAAGACTACGGGAAAGTTTGTTTATGCCGGCTTAGCAACCTTTTTTCCCCCCAACTATAATGAAAAAGCAAACTTGTCCAGGCTTTCAGAAGATAAATAGAATTATCACGTCTTAACTTGTGAAGTTTAAAATGTACTTGAAAAGAAACCTGTAAACTCCCAACAGGGAGCAGTCCCTTCTAATCCTTTTGTGATCTCTGAGACCACTCTGGGACAGGAGCGGATTGCTCTTTGTTTCATGAGGTAGTGAGGAGAGATTGGGGCTAGGGAACTGAGGAAGAGCAGAATGAATTCAGGAGACTGACTTCTTGAAATTTCACTATGTACCTCGGTCACTAGAAAGCTTATCAAAAATAACTTACCAGAAATCCTTTGGGAATAACTTTCAAGTAAGGCTGAGCAAATGAGTATGACTTTCTTTTTTTTCTAACCTTCACTTGACCCACCCTCTCCTCCCCATCATTCCTTCCTCTGTGACCCAAAGCTACTTGTCTGTGAATTCCATTCTGTTCTCTCTCTTAAAGGCGGAGAGATGTCCTTCTGTACCATCTGAGATGTCTGGTTAGAAAGATTGGGGGGGTGGGGAGAGAGACCGTTGACAGCGACCAGAGCCAGCCCCACCCACCGCCGCACCCAGACGTGGAGGGGCTGCTAGGGTGGGTCTTCAGACCCGCTGCTGCGGCCTCATCCCCTGCCTCCTGCTTTAGGAAATAGCAGTGTGGTGGCTCGGACCTCAGCAGCTCACAGGCATGATTCCATTAATAATAATAATAATAATATTAATAATAACAACAATAGCATAACCACCACAGCGCCTGCTGCGACCACCATTTATTGAGCCCTTACTGAATACAAGGCCTCACATGCTGAGTGCATCACAACTGTTACCTTGTTTCATCCTCGCAGGAACCCCGCAAGGTAAGTCCTCATTTCATCAATAAAGGGTGTAAGGCTCGGGAAGGCTAAGTAATTTGTGCAAGATCACACAGTAAGTAGCAGAAGCAGGTTTTAAACGCAGATCTACAGGGCCCCCAAGCATGGGCTCTTTCTTACTCTGTTCTACTGCACTGCTGATTCCTTTACCTCTCCTGCTGCACCCTGTGGTCTTGGCTGACCCTCTCTGACCCCTAACTCCAGGCGCCAATGTCTCCCGGGATGGCATGTGGGGGTATGCAGTTAGGAAACGTCCCCAAGTGATTTGACACATGGCCAGGACTGAGAACCACTGGAATGGAGGAGACCACCCTTCCCACCCTCCAAGAAGGAGAAGATACTCGCCAGTGCAATCCAAGGGAATGGGGATATAGAATTGGGGTGGTGGGGGGGACTTTAGATTCAAAAGAGCTAGCCTTCCCGCTCTGAACATGGCCAAATGATGTTGGCTCTCTTGACATGCTTTGTGTCCACAAAATGGCCACGCTTTTCAAATGACGCCTCCGAATCAGCACAAAACCAGGTATCTGGCGTGTTATTCCATGGTCCGTGGCCTGTGAGAATACTTTTGGCCATGTCAGGGTCAAGGGCTGTCCTGTCAGCCAAGGGGGAAGTTCCAGAGACCAGCTTTTCCTCTTGCTTTTGGATGCTCCTTCCACCAGTGTCAGGCCGATGGTGACCACTGCCACCTTCTGGTGAAGTGTCTCAAGGCATCCCCAGGGCGTGGTGACAGATCATGCCATAGTGATCTGTCTCATGGACCTTTCTCCTCATTCCTAGATGAGGATGCGCCAGGACAAAGATTTGGGAGGCTGATTTCTCCCAGGCACATCTGTATTTGAGTTAAAATAATCCTCTACTGGCCTTACAGGATTTCTAAGAATAGCCTCGTTTTGCCTGAGTTCAAGCAAGTAGTTGTATCGTGAAGATGCCTGGCCAGGCTCTGTGTGCCTCCTGTCCCCACTGCAGCTCGCACTGCCCAGGGGAGGCGGGGCCCGGTTGCCCGCGGCGGTCCCCTTTGCTCTCCTGAGGACAGCCGGGCAGGAGGGCTCCGCCCGGCAAGTGCAGTCTTAGAGCAGCCTGCAGGATAGTTGCGAGAGCGTGCGGTTACACCCTCTCCACCTCCACAGGCCAGGAACGCTGCTGGAGGTGAGGACGGTGAGTCTCCTTCCAGCCCGCTGGTCCTGCCCTTACTTCTTTCCTTCTCTGTCTTGTTCTCTTCTTCAGATTCTTTTTTTTTCCTGTATTTTTTTCTGTAGCTACTCTATACCCTTTGTGGATCTTTTTTTTTTCCCTTCCTAATCCCTTAAGATTTGCCTTTAACCAGAACATAGGCAGCTTTGGGAATGTCTCCCCGGGCTCCCTGGACTATTCCTGACCACCTTGCCCCGTATCTCCTTTTGCTGATTCTTCCTCCGATCCCACCCAGACTTTGTCCCCACTTCTGTATACATCTTTTTCTTTGAATATCTTTGTTTGTGGGGTGAGTGTGTGTGTCTATCTTGACTCCTTTATCCTTTCTCTTCCGAAGTGTGTGGAATGAAGCAGAAGGAATTAATTTGAGCAGTAGAAAAAGGTTGTGTCAAAAATGAGCCCCTGATGTTAGGAAAATAATTTTAAGTTTAAATGCCTAAGAAATGCATAAAATTAAAATTTAATTGATAAAGGCACATGATTATGTAAATACTGCTTTTTGTGCATCTCATTTTAGTCAGTTACATATTTTTTATAAAATAATCATTCTCAACCAGCACTTGTTCCAGTGTTTCTAAGATTGTTATAAATTCTCAAGAAAGAAACCCCCCAAATCCAGGAAAAGTCTTTTTTAGAAGTTCATTTAAAGTCACTGTGGTTGAAAGAGCAATTATGTGCTTCCCGGCAGTTTTAGGAGAATAGCCGTCCCCAAATCGAGCCTCCAAGGATAGATTGCCAAAGCCTAGAGGGCAGTCGCTGGTGTGTAAACATCGGAGCCCAGCAGGGGCCTTTGGGTTCCAGAAGTGGATTGTTCACCCTGAGTAAATCCCGCTGAGCCTTAGAGCTTCCTGGAAGTCGCTGGCACCGGAAGTTCTGGGTGTCACTGCCAAGGCTCCGAGGGGCACCGTCAGCATGTGGCTTCACCACGAACAGCAATCACAAGATCCCAGCTCAGCTGAGCCCCCTAAGGCGCAGTTTTAAAGAACCCGTGGAGAAACCATAAAGGCAGGATTTCAGACACAGACAATGTCTGTGTTCACAAACAGCTTGAAAAACGTTTCATTTACTGTGTCTTAGTTGTGCTTAAAAACATACACTCCATTGGCTAGCTCTAATGTGCAGAAATGCAGAAGGGTGATCCTTGTACCCAGTTTTCCCATTCATTGGTATTTTTAACTTCATACCCATCTACCCCAGTGTGGCCTTAGCCTGCCAGGAGAAGGGAGCAAGAGAAACAGCAAGTAGATGATGTAGCAAGAGTGACTCGGTTTTACCCATTGTCCCTAGAAACCAGCAAAAAACTAGAAGTGGGTAACTCAGAAAACTTGCTTAGGGGGGCACCTGGGTGGCTTAGTTGATTAAGTGTCTGCCTTTGGCTCAGGTCATGATCCCAGGGTCCTGGGATCGAGTCCCGTGTCGGGTTCCCTGCTCGGCAGGGAGTCTGCTTCTCCCTCTGCCTCTCCCCCTGCTTGTGCTCTCTCGCTTGCTCACTCTCTGTCAAATAAATAAATAAAATCTTTAAAAGAAAAAGAAAGAAAACTTGCTTCAGCCTCACCAGGGAGGCGATGATGCAGAAAAAGAGAGCAAAGGCTACAAGGGCTGGAAGTCAGTCTGGCCAGCACCGTAGTGCACGACTTGAGTTTCAAAACAACACCCTCCCCTGCCTCTTCCACAATAAAAATTGTAGAAGAGCCACAGTTTTTCCCAGGATTGGGTAGATGAGGCTAGGGTGAGGAGTAGGACAAAGCCCCCATCCCTGTCACAGGGCTTTGAGGCAGCACAAGGAGGAAGGGAGTCGGAAAGACCTTGGGTCCATTCCTGCTTTGTCCTTTTCTCACTGTGTGGCTAAGGGCAAATTCTCTTAACTTCCCTGGGCCTCCTTTTCTTATCTGTGAGATGAGAGATGTACGTGCCTCCAGGAGTTTTCTCGAGGATTGACTGAGATGATGTGAGTAAACTACCAGCCACTGTTCGGCACTTAATGGAAACCGTGATTGTTTTTATTCATAAGCAGAGGTAAAATTTTCTTACATTAGATTTGTAAGACAAACATCAACAATTAAAGTAAATTTTGCATCCCCTGGGACCTGCCCTGATGGCTAGTGTTCAGCTGAATCCGTGGAACTTCAGTCTGCCGTCTTCAAAGGCGAACTGAAATCCACATGTTGGACTCAGATGCCGTGGACACAGAAATGAAGAGCTTGCTCCCCCAGAGGGGCTCCTGCCCTGCGTTGGCCGTAGCTGGGTGACTTTGCTTTTCCTACCTCCGTCAAATAAGAAGTAGCTTTATTTTATTTTTATTTTTTTTAAAGATTATATTTATTTGACAGAGACATGGCGAGAGAGGGAACACAAGCAGGGGGAGTGGGAGAGGGAGAAGCAGGCTTCCCGCTGAGCAGGGAGCCTGATGCGGGGCTCAGTCCCAGGACCCTGGGATCATGACCTGAGCCGAAGGCAGACGCTTAACGAACTGAGCCACCCAGGTGCCCCAAGAATTAGCTTTATGAGCGTTTAGTCATTCCAACGTCTGTTGCCTTCACCCCTATTTTTTTCTCCTCTTACTTTTCAAAATACATAAATTATTTAACTCCCCAAGCTGTGCTATTTTTTTTTCCATCTTATAAGAACTATTTCTCATTTTCTTCTAACAAATCTTCCAGATTTCTGCATAAGGAAGCTCTGGGGAGAAAAAAGTGTTTAAAGAGCTTAGGCTTTAAACATTTTTTTTTGAATATTTAAATGCCGTGTTTCCCCCATGAAAACGTTGCTTCTTACCCCAAGAACCAGGTAACAGTTACAAACTAATCCTGACCTACTGTCTACGGATAGGCTGTCATTCCATGATTCAGAGATACAGGGTTTTGAGCTAAAATGCTAGGCTGGATTTTAAGCAGTACATACATTGGTTCCTAAGTAAGCTAATTTCTCATTTGGCAACCACCATTTTTCCAGTCAAATCTCTACAGTCAGAGCTGATTTTTAGTTTTCTTTGACATCATGGCATTTTCAGCAGAGTAATCAGAAGTTCTATTAAAAAACAAAAATAGGCAAGACAAAATTCTTCAGAAAAGTACTCCAAAAATACATTTTACCTCTTCTGCCCTATTTTCAGAAATTAACGTAAATCACCTTGCACATGGCATGTATAGCAGGGCAAGTCTTGTTCAACTTTGATATCGACTAGTTCTTATCCTTGAAGCGGAAGGAGGGAGGGAGGGAAAGATAACTTGGTACCTAATACCTTTCCTTTATTTGTTTGGGCCGGGGGGAGACCTGGAACAGATAAAAATAGGGAGAGGAGAGGAGGGACTAAGAAGGGCTGCCAGAAGGCATCTGGGTGGCTCAGTCTGTTGAGCGGCTACCTTCGGCTCAGGTCGTGATCCCAAGGTCCTGGGATCAAGTCCTGCATCGGGTTCCCTGCTCAGCGGGGAGTCTGCTTCTCCCTCTCCCTCTGCCGCTCCCCCTGCTTGTGTTCTCAGTCAAATAATAATATATTTTAAAAAGGGAGGGGGCTGCCAGAGAAGCTGTCTTTGAATAATACTCAAGATAATAGCAGTGTTTTATTTATACTTCACAAAATATCCCAGCCTTTCTTGCTCTGAAACTTAGAATGATTTGCAGAGAGATAGGACTTGATTAACACTTAGTCAACATGTGACATTGGAGTCTTTGGCTTGCGTTTGCAGGTTACTTCATGTTTTTTGTTAAAGCTGGCACAGATTTTAAGGGAAGGAGTTGGGTCTTCATTTCATCCTCAAGAATTCTGAATTCAGGTTGGCAAGGTACTAGAAAACAGGACAGGCTGACTGATGCAACCTGACTCTTGTTGGAGAAGTGCTTTGGTGCGGGGGGATTATCACGGGCGTAGTGACTAAATATCCTGCATTCTCAGGACAGTTCCAATTTAAAAATCCGTTTCGGTAAATGTCCGTGTGCTCTCGTTTTGAGTTCAGGGAGGCTACTTCCACGAGGGGCTCAGCTCTCATCTCGGTTCCGCAAGTGTCCATGTCCTGGGGTTCTCTGTATTGTGGGACGTGTGCCTTGCCCTTGCAGAGCAAGCCCACAAAACCCTGGGACTTGGCTGGTTCCAGAGTCACCGTTTAGACACTGAGCCCAGGCAGTACGTTTGCAGAGCAGACCTGTCAGCTCGTGCTGTGTCTCGAGGAAAGCAAGCTACTCAAGCAACTAGGTTGAGGTGGAATCAAAGCAAGAGACTAGGAGGGTCTTCTCAGCCTGTTTCCTTAGCCGCAGCTCCTCTTTGGTGAATGGTATTGTGTATGGAACTGCAGCGTATAAAACAGGTCACAGCCGCTATGGGCAGCTGAAACCGCATCTTTGGGCCTCCCCCAACCCATCCAGTAATGGGCCTGGTGGACTCTGGGGGACTCAGCAGGCTAGACCAGAGACTGTCAGCATGAGCATTCGGGGACCTCTCTCCGCCCCTGTTTCCAGCCCAGGCTGGGGACCCTGTGTTCTCGCTTTGCTTGTGGAAATTGTCTTGAGGAGGACCTTTGGCTATTTGTCCCCATGCTTCCTTGGTGTCAGGTGGCAGTCAACCCCCTGGTGTCATGAGTGGACCTTCCGGACTGCAGGTCGGCAGATCCTGTTTGGTTGGGTGGGCTCTCAGATGGGGTCTGCGGTGGTGTAGCTTCCGGCACTGGGCCCCTCCTCTGTGTGTCGGGCTCCCAGTGTGGCTGGACGCCGGTGCAGGACGGTGCAAGTGGGGGGACATGTCACTTGGTTCCCTTACCTCAGCCAGATTGCTCCTGATTACGTTTTGTTTTGTTCACTAGATGAAGATTCAGATCTATACTCACCTCGGTACTCCTTTTCTGAAGACAGTAAGTGATGTAGAATTTTCTGCTTGCCGGGGAGGAACAGAGGGTGGTAGGTGAGGGAAGACATCTTCCTGTTTTTGGTTTTCCTCAGTTTTTGCAAGTCTTTTGTACCCACTTTTCTTCTCCAGCAAAATCTCCCCTTTCTGTGCCTCGCTCAAAAAGTGAGATGAGCTACATCGACGGTGAGAAGGTGGTTAAGAGGTCGGCCACACTTCCCCTCCCAGCCCGCTCTTCCTCACTAAAATCAAGCCCAGAAAGGTAAGTGCTCCCTCACCCACAATCAGCTCTGAGAGTTAGGGCTCTCATCCCCAAGCTACCACTGAAGTGCACTCCCTCTGCTGATCAGGCAGCCTTAGAGGCAAGAGTCACAGACCCAATTTTGAATCCCTGTGACTTATCCTCAGTCTCAGTGTCCTCATCTGTTAAATGGGGATACATTTTACGTTCATAGGGATGTTGCGAGGATAAAACGAGCTAATGCATATAACATTTCTAGTAGTTCCTGGCTCACAGTATGGGCTTAGTGAACGTTGGCTATAATTTTTTTTTTAAAGATTTTACTTATTTAATTGACAGAGAGAGACACAGCGAGAGAGGGAACACAAGCACGAGGAGTGGGAGAGGGAGAAGCAGGCTTCCCGCGGAGCAGGGAGCCCGATGCGGGGCTCGATCCCAGGACCCTGGGACCATGACCTGAGCTGAAGGCAGACACTTAATGACTGAGCCACCCAGGTGCCCCAAATGTTGGCTATAATTATCATGACTTTACCCTTCTCACAAGAGAAATCTTAACTGTTTAAAATTTGTCATGTGTTTTCATACTCTTTGTGCATTCTGACAGGGTCATACCAGAGAATATGATTTTAAAATGAAGCCACACTTACCTTTTTTAAAGACTTTATTTATTTGAGAGAGAGAGAGCACACACACATGCATGAGCGAGCAGGGGGAGGGCCAGAGGGAGAGAGAATCTCAAGCAGACTCTGTGCTGAGCACAGAGCCTAATGCAGGGCTTGAGCTCAAAAACGATCCTGAGATCATGACCTGAGCCAAAATCAAGATGACTGACCCACCCAGGCATCCCAAAGCCACACTTATTAATAATTATGCAATGTGTATCATTGAAAGATAAGGCTTGGAGTGGTCCTAAGGTTGGTGTTCGTCATCTCCTAATGGCTGTGCTGAATGACCCACTTTTCTCTATTGAGTTCTTATTCCCGATGGAGCAAACTTTTATGCCATCTGGACTGGTGTCCCATGCATCTTCAGGCTCCCTCTTTCACCACTTCCCAACAAGGCTCTGACCAAACTATTTTTTTTCCTCTAAGTACACACTCAGTTTCACCCCTCCATACCTTTTCCATCTTCATAGACAAATGAGTGGCTGAGTCCCACACATAGGCAAGTGGCATCTGCCTGAGGGTTTTGATAATTAATTTGAAAGGAAGGCTGGGTATACCCTTAAGTCTTTGTGGGTACACACTCAAGTGCATTCATCAAGCATCTGCTGGGTACATTCTGTCGCAGATTGAACCAGATGCTATGGGGGAATATAAGCATATATAAATCACTGTCCCTGCCTTCGAGAAGTTTGTAGCTTTGCAGGAAAAAAGTAACTATAGTCACAGTGCAAAATGCCATACTGTACATGCTTTAAAAATTTCTCAAGAACTTCCAAGGGTTCACGTATCCTCTGGAACCCATTGCTGGCTCACGTTACGTATCTACACCCAAGGCTGTGATTTGGGTGACTCCTGGGGCAGGGTCTGGAATAGAGAGGAACGTGGTTATTAATTGCAGATCACATTTATTCAGTGCTTACACCATGGGCCTGGTGCTCTGCTAAGTGATTTACATGCACTGTCTCATTTAATCCCTCCAGTATCCCCATTTTGCAGATGAGGAAACTAAAGTAGCCGTGGGTGAGGTGTTTGGCTCAGCTCCCCAGGCTGGCGAGTGCTGTAGCAGGGACTGGAACCACTTCTGACGGGCTCCAGGACCTTCGTTCTCTCCCACTGCGCTAGCAGGAGTGGGAAGCACAGGCATGTTTGGGAAACGATGAGCTCCTGAGAGGAGAGCAAGCTTTGCTGCCGCTGTTCCCCACGCTTCTCCTCGTTCTCTGCGCGTCCGGTGCCCGGTTTTGAGCACAGGACACCTCAAGCCTTTTGTGAAGCCAACACGGAGATGTAACTGGTTATTTTGAGAAGGAAACCAGCTCAACTAAATGCTTCGCGCAGAGTCCGATTTTATGCTTCTGATACAAAAATTTCTTGATTAGACTGCAGTCCGCCAAAGTCAGACCGTGTCGGATGCCAATTTTCATGAACATAGCTCTAATAGGATTTTCTTTCTCCAGAAACGACTGGGAGCCCCCAGATAAGAAAGTGGATACAAGGAAATACCGTGCAGAGCCCAAAAGCATTTACGACTATCAGCCGGGCAAGTCTTCTGTTCTGACCAACGAAAAGATGGTAATGTGTATATTAAAGTTCTTTTGTCTCCCCTGCCGTGTTCTTTAATCTGGATGCATTGTGCGCTTGGATTATATTCTTTCTCCCCTGAGATAGACTCTCTCTGTTTCGAAGACAAATGAAAAAATGAAGTATTTTTACCCTTTTCATTTCTGCAGGTGTTTATAAAATGAGTCCTGAGAGTCTGCTTTGAAAGATGCCATATTGAGCTTTGTTGTTCTTTTTGTGCATGATTTGAACTAATTTAAAATGGTCTACTAATGTAAAGATTGATTTTGCTGCTGTCTTTTTAAAAACGTCTAACCGTTAATTTATCAGGCTTACTACTAACTGGACTAAAGTCAGGGTTTTTTTTACGTGACTCTTATTCGAACATGCATAAATTTTGTAGAAGTTACGAGCACCTCATTAAAAGCTAAATAATTAATATGTTGTTGTGACTTGGGAAGAAAAGACCCAGGCTGTTAGAATATGTCTTGTAGGTCTTCCTTTTCTGACAAGTGCACTATGGAGGACGAATTTCATATTCAGTCTGGTTTCTAATTTTCTACACATGTTCACATCGCCGAGCAAGTGCAAGTGGGGGAAATGGCATGTCTGGGCATAGAAGACCACCCTGGAAAAGCGGCTTCTTCTGTGAAATGGGAAAGAATTTTTGCAGACTGATTAGTTTCATATCTGTCCCTCACGCTTCCTTTTATTCACCCTTCGTTAGGAAAGCTGGTTCAGAATTCGGATCACGGTTAAAGGGATTCTCCAAAGCTCTATAAATATTGCAGCCCTCCAGCCATGCCAGCAGGATGGAATTATCATGCTGGGGATTGGTTTTTATTAAAATGCGGTTACCACACTGAGAACAGATTAAGTAGGCCTCTGAAATGCAGGTTCAAATTATTTTCCCTCCACCTCTTCTGCTCTACATGTTTTAAGTAATAATTGATTTGACTTTTACTAAAATAAAAATGTGACATCTTTAAAAGCACAAAGGGAGAAAGTAATTTTAATTAGGAAGAAAGGTCAACAGTTCACAGAAATGCTTTAGGGTTGTCATTCTTTAGCATTTACTGTGCACCACAGTTATTTTAAGCAAAAAGTTCAGAAAGGAGCAGAGAATTTTGCCTCTGACTCCACCCTGCCCTGGGGGTTCTCTCCCTGTTAGAAGATCATACGCACTGAAGTTAGCCTTCCACACACAGGTGTGCCCAGAAAGACAGTCATGTGCTTGGGAACATTCCTGATACTTGAATAACAAGCCGGGGATGCACCATCACGTGTCCACACTTAAATGATGTAGTCCTTTCTTTTTTGAATTTTTTTCCCTGCTGTTTTTGCCACGTGAACAGAAAAGTTGGAATGTGTCCATGTGGCTTGCCTTTTGGCATCCAGTATCCAGTTTGCCAGAATTTGAGGACACCTCACACCCCCACCCCCAACCACCACATACACACACACTTTTGTCTTGTCCTTAACTGTGGATAGGTATGCTAACTAGTGACAGATATAGAATCTAAATTTGCTCTCAGAAATGCACAACTCCTTTTGAGGGGAAAAATGTTTTTCCAATTTGAAGTACTCCTGTCTGCTTCAGCCTGCCAACTTAAATGGCGACCTCACGGGCACATCTACCCGTTGTTTGCAGGAAGGGTTGGTGGTAGACTTGTAAAGGCTGCCAAAGAGCTTGTCTCATCCTTGGAGTGAACCCAAACCATCACAGGCAGAGGAAACCCTGTGCTACCTTCAGAATCCCCCACAGTAGATTTACAGCCTTATGACCTCTTCAGCCATGTGGCCGACTCCTATGACATTCTTCATAACTCCCGAGTCCCCCGTCGTCATAGTCTGAGTCCATCGTCTTGTCCTTCAGCCTTGGGATTAGAGATCTAGTGGTCAAGCCCTGCTTTGTCAGAAATGGCCTTTTTCTGGCTTTGTCCCTTTTACTTCCCTCCAGAACTTCAGCTCAATTCAACAGATAGATAGAGAATCACTTTTATGTGCCAAGCCCTGGGTTAGAGGTTGGGGTCCCTGCTGCTCCCACAGGAATATATTGGGAAGGACAGACATTAAAATAGTAATTACAGACATGATACAGATTCGGATGTGTAAAACAAGGGGGTTTCTCCCCAGTACACGGTCACTTTGAGTTCCTTCCTGGCTTTTCACGTTTGTCACTTACCCCTATTTTAGCTCGGGGTCCTCTGCCAACGCAGAGGGTCTGCCTTCTCCTCAGGATTATGAGAAGGGGATGTTACATACTGGACAGAGCACTGGGCTCGGAATTGGAAGATCTGAGTTCAAATACTGACTCTGCCTTCAGCTATCTTGGGGCAAGTCCTTTAACTTTTCAGAGCCTCAGTGTTTTCATCTATAAAATAGAAGTATTGCTTGGCCTGCCAATGTTACTGAAGTACTGAGTATTGAAGTGAGTACTGAGTAGGATTGCATACTCACCGAAGTATCGAATGAGAGAACCACGTGCTGTAAAATGTATAAGAGAATTATATGAACGTTATCAAGTGCTGTGCACATGAACGTACCACATTCAGATTGTTTAATTAAAAATTGAAGCTAGTCTCTGGCTCCCGTCCAAGAAGCAAAACCATCCTCAAGGAGAATCAGGCATTTTTCTGGCAGGTCATCTGCCTTTTCCAAGGATTTGGCCGAGCTGGGGAAAGTAGCCCACAGTAGCAGAGAACTCAGCCTGGCCTTGTGGAATCCACCCTGCCTGCCAGGACGGAGATCCTGCTCTGCGTCTAGAAGGACGTTTCCTATTTGTCCATTCCATAATGGGATCTACAGCTGAGTCGTAAATGACAAAACCGAATGCAGATGTTAGTGCTGTGTGGTGGTACCTCTTTCACTTTCTCCCCAGGCAGCTGCTCTGGGCCCACGCAGTTGACATGCGTCCTGATTCAGTTCTCAGCACAGCGTTAGCCTTCGCAGTAAGAACAATCTGCAAGCAACCTTGGGCAATAAAATGGGCTAATTCTTTCAGGACCGAGTACCAAGACATTCAGGCCATTTCCTGAAAGAGTTGGTACATTTTATTTAAAACAACAACAACAAAAACCTAACCGATTCCCAGGGAGTGGTTATAAATAGTGTTCAAAGATAATAAACATGAAATGGGTTTCATGAAACTCCCACCATGTGAGGATCTAGCATGTCCCAGAGCCTGGACTGTCCCTCCGGAAGAGTTGTGTCCTTCTTGCTGTTGTGCCTCATTTCACTGAATAAATTAAGAATCCTTTTGGAATCCATTATTTTACATCATTTCAGAATCCAGTGAGAAGGAGCACACCTTCTCCTTCGAGATTCAGGCCCCTAAGTCCCTAAAGACAGCTGGAGGAGATTTTAATCTGGATGCAAGGGGGCAGACTCCGTTTCAGGAGACATTTCCCTCTGAGTCCAGCTAACTTATATTCAATGCATGTCACGTAAAGAAAAGTTCTCTGCCACGTCTTCCTCCTTTTAAAACAAAAGTAGGAGTAACGGTGAAGACCCTTCGAAGGATTTTAGAAGAAGGGATTGGTCAGGGTCGCAAAGAAAGTTGACCGCCGTTTCTCCAAACTGCCAAAGGCCTGTGAACAGAATGTGAAGAGAAACGTGCCCCCAAGGAGCTGCTCCGTGAAGCAGTGGCTTGGAAAACGTGGCCACAGGACCTGCCATGTGGCATTGCCCTGAGGGAGTGACGTTTCTTAGATACTGTTTTCAATCTCGGTGCAAAATATACCTTTTCTATTTCATATTGTTGTCGGAAAGATCACCATATCTCTCTCATGTAGTGACTGCCAAGGTATTTTGAAATGTATCTACATAGATGAAATTCATGACGCCATGAGCCCCTCATGCTTTTGTCTGCTGTGAACTTGTATCTCCAGTGTCTGAAGGGAAAACCTGATTTGCTTTCCAGGCATTCGTTTTCCAACTAATTATTTCCAGAAACACATGTGATTCCACAGAGCGAGATGTTAAGACTTTATAAAGATCTGACTCGATATGAAACCCCGTGGAATCAAATGATCAGTCTGTGTGAACCGCCTCTTAGAGTTGCATGAAGTTGAGATATCTGACTTAATTTTTGCAACATAACCCAGAAGTTTTCTCCCCCCTGTTCTGTCGTCTGTCTTGTTCAGCTTTTCCCTCACTTTATTTTTCCCAGTTCTTTAACATTTATTTGTGAAAGCACAAAGTATATTCTGTCTGTATTCCTCCCCCACGGATGCTCGTTTAAAATGTTTTTGCACTTGTGTCCTCTGTTCTTTACTTACACCATCTTTCACTGTACTGTGTATAGGACATGATTTCTCACCTACTCATGTGCCATTAAAGATGCAGTATTAACAAATTGGCTTTTACAAAGTGTTGGTATCTGCATTTATTTGGAAAACCCTCAAGGCAGCTTTGCAAATAAGTACTAAAACTATACTAGCCAATAAAAATTATTTGCTCTACTCATCTAGCGTAGATGGCTAAATGTTTGGTGTGCTCACCAGGTTATTTGCTCCTCACTAACAGTTCTTCCTAAAGAGGAAATACAGGCTTTCTCTTCTCCCACGATACAGTTATTGAGGAATATGCCCATATTCCGATCTGTCGTGGAGGGCAGCAGTGCGGTGCAGAATTCTCCATCCGTGGCCCGTGTGCCTTCTGCCTCAGGGCTGAGAATGATTCACTCCCTGCCCCTACCTCCGTTTCTCTGCTTTTTTAAACCCATCCTCTCCCACCTGTTGTAGCTCCTTGTTTTTGCTGATGTCCATAAAATGGATGATTGCTGCTATTGGATACAGTTGCTGTTTATCCCTGGAAACCACTGCATCTCTACTGGCCTGTTCCTATGTAATCTCTGCATAATGTTATCCTTCTCTCTCTTCCATTTCCCTGTCACCAACCCCTATAGAGTCGGGATATAAGCCCAGAAGAGATAGATTTAAAGAATGAACCTTGGTATAAATTCTTTTCGGAATTGGAGTTTGGGAAACCGGTAAGTTTAATAGCTTCAGTGGTTATAGACACCTTTTTAAATAATGCTGTTGATGCATTGTTGCTGCTAAAGAATCAGATCTGTTTGTAAGGAATGCAGGAAGTGGGGGGCAGCCATTTCAGTGGGCAATCGTGGGATTGTCTCTTCTCACTACAACCTGTAAGCTTTCCCGCACTTTACTTCACCAAGAAAGGACAGTGAGCCCTGGAATTATTTCTTGCGAGAAAATCACAGAGAAACAAGACTAAATCATTGCACTAGAAACAAATATCACATACCTTGTAGCTGGCATTGTTTTGTCCATTGGTTCAATTACTTAACTAGAGTCTTTATGGCAAACTGAAGATAACGCAGGAAAATGCATTACACACTGAGAGGAGCAGCATTGTTACTGCTTTAAAAAGATTTAAGTACATATGCAAAGGAAGTGCCCCAAACAGCCTCTGTATGTAGATGTCATCCACGAATGCATCCCCATTATAGGTGGCTTTGGAGAATGATTTCTAGGAGTTAGTGTAATATTTCCCAAAACTTAAAATGGGATTAGGCTGAATGCTATATTTGCTAGAATTTCCCTGTGATGTCACTGAGTTGCCTTGGCACAAACTGATTTTTGGCACATACATAAGGAGGATTTTCTTAGCCCTTCACCCAAAGGTGTATCACCCAGAGGGGAGAGTTGAGTTCATTTTTCCACTGGAGAGGACTAGAAACTGACTTTCAACCTACCAGGCTGATCACAGAGCCGATTTAATATATGCTGGGACTGAAATACTGTCCTTTGCTAACAAATATGGAATTATTTGCAATGACAGATTCAGTAAAACAAACGAATCACACCATAGATTGTTTCATACCTTTCCCTAAAAGTTAATTATCTCAGATGAAACTAATTTAGTTATTTGGCAAAGGAGAAATGGCTAGAAATGTGTGGATTTTGAAGTCTTACTACAGCTGCAAAAAAATTTACAGGTGGAGGAAGTTAAGTGTATAAAGATAAGACATCTTATTTTGTTAGATGTTCGTGTGAAACTTTTTCATTAAGATGAAGACAAAGAGAAATGAAGCGGGTGCTGTGGAATTTCTAGTTTGATTCAGTGAGGCTGAGCTTTGTTAGAAAGTTGAGGCATCTTCTGAGTTAGGAGCACCTGACTTGCAAACTTGCCGCTGGTAGGAACGTTTTCCTCCTGCCTTGTCCTCTGCTAGACGCGGGCGGCTCATGGCCCCCGAGCTGGCCTGAGTGAACAGCGCCACCTAGTGACCAGTGCAGAGGGACGTGTCTAACCTGAAGTCTGCCCACCTTCTCTCCCCAGAGCTGTGGTGCATACCTCGTTTCTCTGTTCTCTCCCTTTTTCTTATTTACCATTCAGACTTCAAAGAAGTCTACCTCAGGCAACCTTCTCCACACTCAAATATTGAACAGTATCTTAACCCTTTTCTTTTTCTTAAAACTTGCTCAATTATCTCACACCAAAAGCTACTTTTGAATTGTGTGGTCCCCTCCCCCCTCTGCCAAACAAACAAAAAAAGACCATGACTGGTATATATAATAATAATGCTATCCTTTCATCAAGGAAAGCAAAAAGCTGTCAGCTTTAAATTATGTGCAATAAAGAGTCCGTGCCATTGATTTTGCAAAGCCTTCTCAGAATCCACACATTTCTAGCCATTTCTCCTTTGCCAAATAACTAATTTAGTTTCATCTGAAATATTAACTTTTAGGGAAAGATATGAAACAATCTTTATAATGTGATTCGTTTATTTTACTGAATCTGTCATTGCACATAATTCCGTATTTGTTAGCAAAGGACAGTATTTCAGTCCCAGCGTACATTAAATCGGCTCTGTGAACAGCCTGGTAGATTAAACACTGTTTCTGCTGGAAACCATGGTCTGAGCACCGCACAACCAATGCAAACAAATGTTGAGAACACAGTCCATTTGTGTAGTGGGACCTTCCTAGAATTGGTGTCCCTACTCTGTTGTTCTAACTGCCTCTTAATTATTTAAAGACTTAACGGTGCTTTTCCAAAATGCCATTTCCTCTGAGCCATGATGTTCCTTGCAGAGACCTTAGAGTCCTTAAATGAGACTATTTGAGTGGGTCTTTTAAAGTAGTAAAAGATAATACTGTGGAAGACTTGCCCAAATAACTTAATCAGTGCCCATATCCTGAGGAACAGTGTCAAGATGAACGGTTCCTCATGGTCAGAAGCATCCTAAGGGTGAGCTTATCATCTGGTTGAACCAATTTGATGACTGCCTCTTACGGCCAGAGTTGGGGAAGAAGGTGTGGTAGGGAGAAATTTTTTCTTCATTTCTGTCCTACCGTCATTACTCTGGGCTATAGTAAAAATAAGAGAGAGAAATCAAAGTGGTGTAAACCACAGAAATTGTTTTGGAAGGCTTTTCAGTCATTCAGAGAAGCAGAATGAAATTAAAACTCCTACCTAATCACGTGGATCATTTTTATTTATTTTTTATTCCACACCAGCTCAGGACCCACTTCCCCCAAGTGAAGCCTGCCAGAACTTGGACACTAGACATTTACCCTGAACTCCTTTCTTCCTCAACTCTTGCACTTAAGCCCACCACCCAGAATGAGCTGAAATTGCAGCACGGTTCTGTCTGTAATACTTTTTAGCTCCGATACGTTGTTGTAGAATATCAAATAATTCAAGACTCCCCGGATCATTTTTGGAAGGATTTAAAACCAATTTAATTTGTAAGCACTGCCTTATTTTTTTTGCAGTAAAGAAAGAAATGAGTAGGTATCCTAAGTGACTTTAAAAAGTCTACTTCTCCAGGGGAAGAGTCCAAGTGTAGTAAGCACTTAAAGATGAATGGTAATTGTTAATAGCACTACTTTACAAATTGCAGAGTACACATACACAGAGACGGCACTACTGACCCATCACTGTCAGTGATGAAAGTCCCTTGGATTCAGATTGCAGATTCATTCCTAAGTCCCTTGGATTCAAATTGCAGATTCATTACTAAGAGTCTGGATGTTAGGTTTTTTTCTTTCTCCCCCCTCTAATTTCTGCAGAAATCCATGTGATTTCTAGAAGTAAGCTCAAGGCAAAATGTCACAACGTAAACCAATTTGAATGCTTGCACAGAGTTACAATGATATTTGCACAAAATTCCAGGAGCTACTAATGATCTCATCTTTTTCAGGGGTCATCGTATAAGACATTTCAGGTCTAAATAGGCAGAACAAGAAGGTTTAGTTGGTGGGGGAGAGGTTCAAGAATTACAGGAGGCTTGTAACTTCCAGATGTCCTACCCTCCGAACCCTTCGCTCATTAAATTCACAGTTCTCCTGGCAGTTTTAGGAATGCAGCTCTCATCCTAACTTAGAGTTAAAGGAGAAAAACATAACGCTACAGTCCCGCTGTTCAAATTCAAATTATAAACTGTTCTCTAAGGCAGACGGAAGGGATGGCTGTACCACCAGCAGTATTATCAAAGTCTGGTTAAGCTGTAAATGGAGATTTAAGTGTTGTCTAGTGGAATTATCTAGTTACACAGTGCATTTATTGAACACCCATTTTGTACCTGGATTTCATTGCCACAAACCACAGAAAGCACATTTTGGTTAAATTTACCCTCCCCTGGCCAAATCTCCAAAGTCATACGTTTATTAAACATGATGAATTTTGCCTTGGAGTAGACTGCTTCAAAAATGTAGAATCTCGGTGTCAATCTTAGTTTGAAAACAACAGTGAGGATGTATGTCAACTATACTTCAATTAAAAAAAAAAAAAAAACAATGAGGAATTTTAAAGTTTTGATTTTTGTTCAAATTGGTGTTAATGCTTTTTTTTTCTTCTGTTTTCTTTTTTTACGTTTTCAATGTTTAGAATCCAACAATGACATACTCTTGAGATGTAGACATAGAAACTTCCCAGTTAACGTTTCTAGCTCCTAAATTCTGCAGAATCCCTCCCTGGGCAGCCTCCTCAGGAGGCCGAGTGCCCACTCCCTGTGCTTTGAGTTCACTTTTCTGTGTTGATACAGTTCTCCTAGCGTGCCCCTCTTTGTTTGAGCCAGTCTCCATGTTTGTCTTTATGTCTTTATGCTCATTTCTTCATTTCCTCCTCTGCTTCCCGTCAGCCTCCCAAAAAGATATGGGATTATACTCCTGGAGACTGCTCTATCCTTCCTAGAGAGGATAGAAAGGTAATTCTGCCGTGCCTCCTCCGTGGGCTGTGTGTGTGTTCTCTAGCCTGGTTAGTGTGAGTGTGTTGTGGGTTTTTTTCTTTTTTTCTTTTACTTTCTTAAATCACTTTTTTTTTTTTTTAACTTGATAACTTGTTTTTTTTCTTTTGGCTTGGTGATAAAACTATTTAACAAAGTCTCTACGACTTCTACTAATGTTGAGAGGTTTTTAAAGCAATGCCTTATTCTCCTGACATCCTATTTGTCACAGTCACCATACTCTGAAAAGAGAGAAAAATAGGTCTCTCGCGAAAGGTAGGTTTCCGTGGTATTTGTAGTTCTCTCTAGCAAGTAGAATAGACTTTTGAAGCTCTGAAGACTTCAGGATTTATATTTTCTCTGCCTAATGTTGCATTCTCTGTTTTCACGTCTTCACCTGATTTCTAGTGAGCTCTTGTGTTCGGTCATGCCATCTTTGCCTTATTAAAGCCCTAGCACTAAACAAATTCATTTTTCAAACTTAACCTTTCATTCTTTCTGCCTGTCCTCTAAACTAAAACATTCTTTCCCATCTTCTCTTTCTTGAACCAGACTAATCTAGAAAAAGATCTCAGCCTCTGCTCAGCAGAGTTAGAGGCACGCTTAGGAAACACGGAGACGCTTAATAAAGCACCCAGTGCACACCCGTCCCAGGTATTTCCTAGTTTTTCTCACGCTGTTGGTTTCTCTTCCAGCTTGGTTTTGTTTTCTTCTCTGCTCTCGGGTTTCGATGTAGTTGAGGCAATGAATGGTTATGCTGGGTCTTTATAAGCTGCATGGCTTTCTGACTCCTATTTTCAATTCCTTTCCCCGCCCCCCAAGCTAATTTTTGCTTGGATTTCTTTTGAGCTTGGCATCTTCCTTAAAGAGAGTTTTTCAAATATGCAGGGTGGCTGGTGATTTAAACGATGCCACCCCCTTGTCATTCTCTTTCTCTGCTCTCGGGAGGGGACCCTTATAACTTCCTGTCCTTTGCCTCCGTATACCTGCTCCAAATTTTCCGGGAGCCATTTTTGGGGGCAATTCCCTTGTCTTTTTTTTGCAGCCCTGGGAGATACCAACCTCAGAGATCACTTTCAGAAACACGGTGGCGGTGATTTGAGTGCCTCTTACATGCATGGCATGTACTGGCAGAGTAGTTGTATTTGTCATTTAAAGGGTCAGAAAGTTCTCAATGAAAAAATGCACTCCAGAGACCAGACAGCCTGGCCACAAACAAGCACTTGAAACTCAACCTGTATTGACATTTCTAGAGGGGGCTATGTCAAAATGTGGCTTATTGAAGGCTATGTCAGAGAGAGAGTCCAAGGTAAACAGGTTCCCAAGGGGAAGAAAAATACCAAGTATTTGGAGAACCGCCCCCAGGGCTCCCTGACAAAACAAAAAGGACTCTTACAAGGAAAGGGTTTCTTTACAGAAAATAAAAAAGGCAGGCAGACACTGCGGAAGAGGCTAGGAAGGTCCACAGACTGTGGCAGGAAAAGTGGAAAATGCTATGGATCTTGTTCTATTTAAGCAGAACTAAGACAAGGAGGGTCAGACCTCCAGCATGAGTGACTCGGGTTATGAAAAGTCTTGAGTGCCAGACCCTCAAGCCAGGGAAGGAGTGAAGAACCAGGGGGTTACGGCAGCAGCCAAGGTGGGCTGAGATAAGGTCAGATGCTGAGGAACTGCAGGTCAATCAAGGAAGTTGTGTTTCCAGGCCCCTCTTCAGAACTTTGGGGAGGCACGAAGTTGAGCCACGGTGCGCACGGTCAAAGCAGATAGGTCGTGGAGCAGGGAAAGGGGATGCTCAGTTTCAACCAGGGCAGAGACTGGAACCAGCTGTAGCCACTGTGGGATGGAAGGTCTGAGCTAGTTCAAGAGTGAGAACTAACGGCAGGTAAGTCCTAAAGTGCTCCGGGGTAGGACCGGAGTGCTAAGATTACAGGTCATAAAATGAGTCAGGGGTCCCCTTTTAAAGTAGTCTAATAGGAGCAGCCCTATAACACATGCAAGGATGGAGGGGCAGCTGGAGAATTACTGAACTCACTGAGGCCTCCCTGAGGTCAGAGACAGCTTCCAGTACCTGGACTCCTGCCCAGGCCAAGGTGGGCACCAAGAAGGGTCTGATGCATGAATGAGTCATCTTCACATTGGTTCAGTTACATGTTCCCCATGAGTCCCTAATAGGTATGGGACATGCTGAGAGAGGCTCTAAATCCGGCAAAAACAATGAAATTTGCCTTCAGGAACATGACCGTTTAGGCACACTCATAAATAAAAGATGTCCAACAGTACACAGCAGTGCCTGTGAAGAGCTAAAAGAATGGTATGGGCTCTAAGTGCCAGGAGGAAGAGTGATCTTGTGGAAAAGTAGGGAAGACTTCCCAGGGGAGTTAGCCGGGACCTTAAAGGATGGGTGCAGTGTAGGTACGTGGTAGAAATAGGGGGCATCCATGTGAAGCACAAAAAGAGCACAGAAGTGATCGTGTTTAGCATGTATTCAAGGAATAAAGTAGAAGATTCAGCTATAATAGAAAATTGGGGGTGGTAGTAGTGATGGGTAGGTGTAGGAAAGAGGGTTGACCCTGGATTGTAGAGGCTCAGAAATACAGTTAGGAGATGATTTTGTGCACAGCCCAATGATGTGGTTCAGGAGTTGTTTTAGGAAGGTCGGCATCCTCTAGAGAGGCTGGGTTGAAAGGAGAACCTCCAGTTGGATGTGCAGAGGGCAAGGAGGCTACTGTGGTGGTCCAGGCATGGAGTGATGAGAGCCCACACTCCAGTGGCATCAGCATGAAGGGGAGGAGGGGTGGTATGAGAGTGCTCATAGAGGAAATTGCAATGGGACATTTTAACTAATTGGTGTGAAGAACAAAGAATTGGGGGATGGAATAGGGACAGAAACAACTCTAGGGTTTTGGCCAGGAAGCTGGAAGGCTGAGGACATCAGTATGTCACATAAGAAAGATGGGGAGAAAATCCGTGGAGAGGTAAGATGGAGCTAGTTTTAGGTGATTCATTCGTGAAGTGTTGGCTGGGTATCACCTAGGGCCTATCCAGTAGGCAGCTGGAAATATAAGACTATGTCTCCTAAGAGAGGAAGGGGCCTACATAGTCAGTTGGAGTCACCTGAAGAGAAATGAAGGCTGAAGTCCTAGGAGCAGATGGAAGATTGAAGGACAGGAAGGACGAGAGCAGTAACTACCCACTGGGATGTTCGATGACATGGAGCAGGAGAAGAAGGGGAGGATCAGAGGGTGAACAGTTCAGAGAAGAAGGAGGAAAAGTAGTAGAACAAGAAGAGCAAGTATGACAACTACCTGGTGCTCCAGAGAGGTCCCCAAAAGTAGACTCTGAGGAAAGGTCAGTGGATTTGATAACCCGGAGGTTTCTAAACACCTTAGAGGTTGCTGGGAGCTAGAGAGTAGGGAAGCATCTGGGGATCCCCCAGGGGTACAGCACTGTTGAAAACATGTGAATGTGGAAGGAAGGGGCGGGGGGTGTTCCCAGAGGACTCTGCAGGGTCACACAAAAGTTTTCCAAGATGGAGACCAGGGCATCATCTTCAAAGTGGATGAAGACCCAGAATAGGACAGGTGCCGAGGTGAGAGATGGGCAGGAGACAACGGGCAAGAGGGCTGCCTTCTCTGAGGAATAATGGTGGGCAACTGGGAGTGGGGGAGGGTAGAGTCCTCATGCTGGGGCAGAGGCGCCCTCCAAAGTGAGAGGACCCAGCAGGTTGAGGGTGGGTGTTCAGCAGGTAGAGGACCAGGTGGGTGAGCCCCGATAACGGTTGCTTCCCCTCCCGTCCTCGCCTCCTTCTTGGACAATCTTCCTTTTCTGTCTCCTGCTGTTTCTCTCCTTTCCCCCAATATCTCTTTTCCAGATAGCATCTTTTCCTTGAAATGATTATTATTAGAGATAGGAGTATTTTTTAAAAGTTAACCTTTTCATCGATTTATTCAACTACCACATTATTTTTTTAAAAATATATTGAGCCCTTTGCCTTTTTTTTCTCCAAGACAACAACAGAAACCTTAAACTACTTAATTATATTGCCTTTTCTCTGCATGTAGCTTTTGGTTGTTTTCTTTCTTTTGCATAGTGGCCTGTCATTTTATAAAATGCTCCCCCACTCCTAGGTTTTGTGAAACTGCATTTCTCCCCATTTCCACATTCTAAATCTGCAGGGTGAACAAATGATCTAAATACAGTGTGGTCTTTCCAAATACATTTTTTGTATTTTCTGTACCTAAGGTGTTGGGTGACCCTCTCTCTGGAGGTGGCATCTGGGGTGCATGAAGGAGTCTCTGGTGGGCTTGGCCAGGGGCTCTGAGGACTGGGGATAAGCTGATGATGGCGGTGTTGTCTTGTCCATGTCACTAATGCATGTTGGCCAGATGGTGGGCTATCCACCGCGTGGATCTATATTTATATGAAAGCTAAGTCTAAGCTAAGGGGTCATTTTCCACCTCACCCAGAGAGCGAGAGCACCCACTGGCCCAGAAAGCGTCCAGCACTGAGACCTTTCCGGCCAAGGGCCCCATCTCCCAAAGGTCCTTGGCTACATCAGGAAAGGAAAGGGGCTGCTCTCTTTCCCCCTTGACTTGGAACATCTGATGCAAAATCAGTGATCTACATTCTTTTCTTTTCTTTCTTTTTTTGACATTTACAGAGCTCAGCAGTCAGCCCCAGCCCGGAAATTTCTTCAGAGCTTCCTGGATAGTAAGTTGCCACCACGTACATGGCTTCATGTATTAATGTCAGAGACGGGAAGAGGCTTGTGTTTTGGATCCGAGTATGTTTTATTTGTATCAGTCTCGTGGCTTTAGTGATAAGTAGCCATTTAATCATTGTCCTCAAATTATGTTTCTTCTGTTTTCTCCTCCTTCTCCAAATTAATTTTGTGATGATTCCTATTACCTTTGAGAAGCTTTTTCCTGTGTTGGCATCTTTACCTTTAGAATGTGAGTTTGTCTGAGTTTGGAATCCAAGCTCGCCTCATTTGTTGGTTCTTGGAGGCGATGTGTGACTGAGACAGGCTGTGCTGGGCATAAAGGTGGGGGGATGGTGGGGTTGGGTCCTCGGGTGGCACCTGTCACAGGGAAGGATGGGGCCAAGAGGGGGCGGACTTGACTGATGCTGAGAAATGTGGATTTATTTCCTTATACCAATCAGGATTCTGCCTGGGTGATAAGTGCATACTCCACTCACTTCGTGGAGTCACCACCAGCCTCTTTCCCCCTCTCCAGACCATCCTGAGCCCTGTACGGATTACTTTTCTCAGTACTTTGCCATGCGGCCATTATCCCAGCTGAAATGTCTCAGTCCTGTCCCCTACCCCTTTCCTACACAGTACATGGCAAGCTCTGAGCACGTATAAATAGGCCCTGAGCCTCCTTGTACCCAATTTAATGTTAAGGCCTCTTATGGCACTTCTGTGGCTGGGTACCTGAATCATACTCATGTATTTTTATAACTGCTGATAAATTAGAAACTCCCTGAAGGCAAGGGCTGCCTCTCTGGGGTACCCGGTGCACCCAGTGGAATTGGGTGCTTGTTCTGGTGGAAACAGCTTCTCGTCACCATCGTATCTGTATCTCAGTCTTGGAAGTATGATGAGGGCCAAAGACACGACTGTTGCCTGTTCCTTTGGGGTTGGGTAAACCCACAAGGAGCAAAATCCACCTCTTCAAATAGAAGCCTCGCTTGATCGGAATGCTGAGTTTATGGAATTTTTGGCAAATGTTGTGGTCACTTGGGAATGTCCTACCTACCTTGCCAAAGAATGAATTGAACAAGAGTAGTTTCATTTGAAAGTCAGTCAGCTGGGATTAGGGTATTTCAGTGGAAAATTAGAAAAATCTTTTTTTTTTTTTTAAGATGTTATTTATTTATTTGATTGATAGAGAGCACAAGCAAGGGGAGTGACAGACAGAAGCAGAGAGAGAAGGAGGCTGCCTGCTGAGCAAGGAGCCTGATGTGGGACTTGATACCAGGACCCTGGATCACGACCTGAGCTGAAGGCAGATGCTTAACTGATTGAGCCACCCAGGCACCCCCAAATTGGAAAAGTCTTAATTCTTTTAGTGACCAAATCTCTCACTAGATCCATTCTGTTCATTTTTTTTCTATAAATATGTGTGTTAATGATTATGATTAAGGTACCCCAGCGCAAGAAGAAATTGAGAAGATATATTAGAACAGCAGCTAGAAGGGAAGTTACCTGCCTTAGGAGACAGTCCGCCTTGGGAAAAGTCCAGGCATTAAGTCATTGCCTACTGTGGGGTCGGTCATCAGGCCAGCAGTGTGACAGACATCAAAGCTCAGATCTAGCATCTTCCCGATCTCCCTCCACTCTGGGCTCTGAGGCTCATTCTCTTTAAAGAGCTAGTTGAACTGTGCTTTCAGCTGCAAGGATGACAAGTCACAGGTCCTCTAGGTCCCCAGAGATGTGCTTTCAGAGATGAAGTACACCAGATGACCTTAGGCTACCTGCAGATAAAGGCCACAGCTCCGGGGTGACAGGGTGGCTCAGGTGGTTAAGCGTCTGCCTTCGGCTCAGGTCATGATCCCAGGGTCCTGGGATCGAGTCCCGCATCGGGCTCCCTGCTCCGCGGAGAGCCTATTGCTCCCCCTGTTTGTGTGCACTCGCTCGCTCTCTCTCTCTCTCTCTCTCTCTCTGACACATAAATAAGTAAATAAGGCCACAGTTCCCTGCAAACTCTCCTTGGTCCCTGAGGCCACCTATTTGTCACTTGGACAGTCCTGACTGCCCACTGATTGCTCCAGATCTCTCCCTGCCCCTACAATCCTGTTTTCAGGATGGCTCAGTGTTAACCCTTCTACCTGGTCTCGCCCCTCAACCCCCTTTCCTTTCCCCGTCTCCCCAGAGTGCGCGGGACAGGAAAGGCTGCTTCTGGTGGCTGGCCGAGTGAATTCCTTAGTTCACTTGGTGAGTTCTTGCTGGATCTAGGGCACCATGCTCTGTATTATCATAGCATAAGATACAGTCCCTTAGTAGTTTTGGCAGCAAAAACACCCCCCCCCCCAAAAAATGTTGGTAAATGAGAAGGCAAAGTGGCAAATGAAGGAAGGAGACCAAGGATTAAAAGTATTCAGGTTTGGGCCCCCGGGGGTATAATCAGTCAGTATAATAAGTTAATAAATATAATAAATAAGAATGAAAATAATCATAAATGTATTCAGAAGAGAAAGCAGTACCCACGGGCTGTCAAAGTTAGGAATGCAGGTCTTGAATGAAATAATCCCAGTGACTTGCTGGACGTTTACTACGTGCCAGGCCCTGCAGTTAGCATCGTACGTTCATTCCCTCATTGAGTCCTTTCACCATTCCAGGAGCGATCCCCATTTTATAGGTGAGTAAACAGGTCCGTAAAGGCAGCGGGATGCCCATGATTCCACGGTTGGCACCTGGCAGAGCTGTAGCTGGAAGAGAGACATTGACGTTCTAGGCCAGGGGATGGTGTTAGCGGTAAGGTCTCGTCTGCACCGTCCTGATTCAGAATGGGGCAGGAAATTCACAGAAAGCATGCTACGGTTTACTGGTTTTGAGTGATTTAAAAAAACAGTGTAAGTAACTAGGTATAATACCGTTAGCAGGATCGAAGGGGCCGAACGCAAACTGCTTAAAAGAGCAAATTGCTTTCAGACATTCTGAGTATTTGTGGACCTAAAGATATTTGCTGGGTTAATTTATCAAGCGCTCTTATTTATGTCATTGAAATAGGTCTCCAAAGACCTCTGTGTTTCAGCCGTAGCCTGGCTCTCATTAACTACTTGGGAGGAATAGATAAGTTTTATCCTCCTGCTATTCTTCCAGTTGGGGATTTTTCAGTAAGGCAGGCGGGGTTTTCTTTCAGTTTGTTCAAACGAGGAAGTAAGGTTTTTCCATATGGTGGGGAGCCTGACACCCAGGGAAGTGCACAGCAAATGTTTGCTGAATAAATGAATGAGCTTGTGAGTCTTAATTAACCAGCATCCAACGCGCTCAGCACTGAGGTCGGCAACTTGCAGACTGAATCTGGCTCCTCTCACTGGATGGTTGGGAAGGATGATTGAAAAAAAAAACATTGGCAAGACTGGACTTAACCCCAGGGATTGAAGGAGAAGACACAGAAATGGCTCAGGTTCAAAAACATCATAATTAAAAAAAAAAAAAAAAAAGTCACTGGAGAAGTTGTGTTAAATCCATTTTCATATCTTGGACAGACTTGCAGTTTTAGAATTTTATTCATTACCGTGATTACATATCACAATGTTAAAAGAATGTGGGTGTAGAGAGGAAGAAATTTACCCGTAGTCCCAACATCCCAGTAGAACTACCAGTCCTTACTGTCAAAAAATATTTTTTTTTGCTTGCAATCACAGTGTCCAGTTTTGTATTTTATTTCCCTAGAGTTATCAGATCTTAAATCAGCCCTGAAGACTACTCATTCTCTTCGTTGGCATTTCAGCTTGGATTAGCAATCATACATTTTATTGCCTAACCAAAGAGCTTTCCTCTATTTGGCCAGCAAGTGGCGCCCAAGAACAAGCTGATTTTTCCTCAAAAAACTCTTCTTTCTCTTAACCTAGGATCAAAACACAAATCATTACCTGAAGAACTAAATGAAACGCTAGAGACTCCACTGGGCCTTGAAAATGTAATTTTCATTTCTCAGAAATCTGCATGCGAGCATTTAATTTTATAGAATCATTTATTCTACTAATATTTATTGAAAAGCAGTGCTAGGCGCTAGGCATGCAAAGATTAATAAGATAAACCACCTGGGGGCGCCTGGGTGGCTCAGTTGGTTAAGCGACTGCCTTCGGCTCAGGTCATGATCCCGGAGTCCTGGGATCGAGTCCCACATCGGGCTCCCGGCTCAGCGGAGAGCCTGCTTCTCCCTCTGACCCTCTCCCCTCTCATGCTGTTTCTCTCTCTCTCTCTCTCTCTCTCTCAAATAAATAAATAAAGTCTTAAAAAAAAAAAAAAGATAAACCACCTGCCCTCAAGGGGCTCGGAGTGTAATGGGGACACAGACTTGTAACTCACAGTTAGAATCCAGTATGGTAAACGCAGTGGCAGGACCCAGGAGAGAAGGAATGACAATCACATATTATAAATCTAAAAGATCATTTTCTTCCTGCAGTACAGAGGCTAAAGATGAAACTGCCCTCCCCAGATTTCCTAGACTTCTTTCCCCAAAGCCATGGTTTAAAGCAGTTACTTTTTTTTTTTTTCCTTGCTGAAAACAACAGATGGTTTTGGACAGTGAATTCCATGAGGCTGGAATTTTTTGTCTGTTGTTTTCCCTGTTGAAGCTCCACCTAGGAGAGTGATTCACACTTAATAGGTGCTCAGTAAATATTTGAGTGAATAAAATGAGCAGTGGAATGACCTCGTGAGATCTTTTCTAGAAATACCATTGGCAGTGATTTGCAGAGATGACCAGAGCGAGTCAGGGCTGAAGAGGCAGTAGTGAGGGTGCGCTTATTGCAGAGGTGTAGGTGAGCAATGGTGAGGTGGTAGCCGGGGAGGTCGAGGGAAGGGACTGGTGCACGCTGTGTCGGGACAGGGAGTAAGCAGTACTTGGTGACTGGTTAGGCTTGGGGAGCAAGGAGAGGGAGAAAGGGGTTGATTGCCTGGGCTTTCTGGCTTGGGCCATGGGAGACAGGAACAGAGCTGGGTTTGGTTTGGGGCATGTGGAGTTTAAGATGCCTGAGGAATACCCAGGTGGAGGTGTCTAGAAGGCAGTTGAATGTATGCATCTGGAGCTCAAAAGGAAGGTCTATATAATAACAGATTTGAAGGTGGATTTCTTGGACAGTCTTATCATACCTATTGGTTTTACAGATGAAAGAACTTGGGCAACAGATTGTTTCCAAGTTTTTCAAACAGAGTAGGTTATCCTTAGCTGATGCGCATTGCTCGTGGGAGTCAGGCTGGAGTCCTCCGGAGCCCATCTGGTTACAGGGTTGCAAACTGTTGACCCTAAGAGGATCACTCCATTCTCTCACTTTCTTCTTCCAGTGAGTGTGTTTTTGTTGAATCCCCTTGAAACTCAGCGCCCTTTGCATCTTAGCCAGAGGTTGAGTTGTCTGCGCTGTGTCCTCCAGCCTGCTGTCTTTGACCTGGAAACTGGCTCAGCCCAGGCTGCTAAGAGCTGGGCTCCAGTGCTAAACTAGGCTTGTTCTGTTAACGGGGTCGTAGCTGCCAATGCTGATTGGGCTTTGCTCATCAGCCCCGCTGCTTTTCTCATCCCGTCTGATCTCTTTGAACATGGCAGAGACCCAGCAACTCTGTGACCTTCAACAATTGCCTTCAGCACTCTGGTCCTCAGTTTCCCTTTGGTACAATGGGACAAATGGTATCTGTCTTTCCAACATTAGGAGATGTGATGGTGAGGATACATTTGAAAACATTGTTCCAGAGCTTGTAGATGTGTTTTTAACCAAGGAGGGCCTCAGTTGGGAAGTGTTGCCCATCTGGAAAAAGCATGTTGGCTTCAGTATCAGAAAGAAAACAATTAGCTATAGCAAATCCCTTCTGAGAGATTTCCTGAGTGCTGGTTTGTCATTCTGGTGGGGAAGCAGGACGAAATGGTGATAATGGATGGAATAAAGCCAGAAAGTGGAGTGGTTGAGGGCAGGAGGGGATTTCTGACAGGTCGTGAGGTAGGGGAGGTGTGAAAGCAGGCAGCTGGGTGCGGCAAGAGTCATGACCAAATGACATTAGGTGGAACCAGAAAAGACCGGCTTGGAGTTTATGACCGAGGCTGAGGCAGTTCAAAGGGCAGCAGGATAGAAGCCTCTGGCAGTCCCTCCCCAGTGCTGAGGGCAGTCTGGTGACCCAAAACCAGGGCAAGCAGGGCCTGAGACTGTCCGCTCACCACTGCGGTTGGTTGGCAAGGCTAAAGGACACCTGCACGTGGACCTTTTAGAGGTTGAGATTGTATAAAAAGGAGCACCGTGGGGTCAAACTGGAGGACAGACCGGAAAATGCAACCAAAGTGAAGGCAGCCTCTGAAAGGGAAACTGAGAAGAGGGGCAGATTTATTTTTAATTACGAAATTCAAAGTTAAAGTCCATTTAGATGAGCTTGCATTGACTGAACTTGGCATAGAGTGCCACAACCTTGCAAGTCGCCTTTCAGGGTCCTCCTGCCCTTTGGCTGGAGTTGATGCTTTTATCAATCAGAAGGTTGGGGGGGACATCTTCAGGCCCCCCTACAGGTAGAGCAAAAGCTGTGTGGGTGGCAGCCCTTGTCCCGAGGCCTCTGTCTCCAGGGTGGGAGTGGACACCCCCGGTCAGGGGCCAGGGCACCAGCAAGGCCAGCCAGCCTCGGCCTGGGCCGTGCTAATTCCCTGTAGTCTCTCTGTTTCCACCGTTCTGAGGGCTCCGTAGCCAATGACATCAGGAGCCTAAGTGAATGTGATGAAATTCTTACACTTACGGAAGAATTCTAAACACACTTCATGAATCAAAGCATTTCCTTAATCAGATCACGTGTGCCAATTTTACTTTCAGAAAGTGTGACCTCGCATTCATTCAACAAATATTTTTGGGTATACTCGTGGACCCTCTCGTGGGCCCCTGCAGATAAGGGCACGGCCTGGGGGAGGAGACGTGCCCCGTCATGCCCCTTCCGGAGGTTTCTCCCCTGGACACGCTGGAGGCCGCTCTGCAGACTACGCTCACTTACGTGCTTTTATGGTCTCCGCTTTATGAGTTGGTTTTCTTTCCCCTTAAATTTTCAGTAATGTTCTTCTGTCTAGGCTGAGAAGAGGGGAAAAGCATTTGATCCCCTGACGTAGGCCGGAGAGAATGAGGAGAAGGGACGGGGGCGGGGGGGGACCCCGACCTCCTAGGCAGTCCCCTGAAGTAGAGGAATCAAAGCCCTGAAAGGCAGGCTGGGCACATGGGAAGGGTCTAGGAAGTGCTGGCTGCCGAGGGCTGGAAGCGGTGCTATTGCTCAGGGAACTTCCCTCCTTGGGGGTAGACACATTGCCCGTTCTACCAGAGGCGCCTCCTCCTTTCCATTTCTGACTCCTGGGCTCTGGGGCCTCTTGTGCCCCGGGGTACGTTCACGGCAGGGCTCGAGCATCCCTGGGCCTCCCGTGGTGTGCACGCCTGGGCTCTCACTGCCTCCTCATTAGTGGGGGAATGCTCCGCTGGGGGTGCTGGGGGGTGCCCAACGACGCAGCTCAAGTTCTGGCTCTGCCGTTCCCCAGTCAGTGCCCAGATCTCTTGGTGCCTCCTTCCCTCGTCCAAAAATGGGGAAAGTAGGATCGTTCGTGAGGATTAAAGAGAGAAGGATCGTCAAGCCTCCCACATAGGACATCTCAGCACGTTTAGTAGAGTTGCTGCTGCCATTAACTGTGACCATGGCGACCGAGAGGCTGTGTGAAATGTAGGAATAATCCCATCATGGAGGGATGGGGAGAGGGAAAGAGATTGGAAGATGTGTGATACAGCAAAGGAAGTCCAGAGTTCTGTGTCCAATCTGGGGGCCCAGAATATGTGGGGGTTCACTATTGTAATTACTTAAGTTTTTCTATACACTTGATACTATTCATCATAAAATATTGGAATAGAGAAATTCTATCAAGCTGTTTACATCTCCAGAGCTAAAAAAAAAAAAAAAAAAATCCATATTGATACCAGTAAACCGAATTCAGTAAGCCCGAAAAGCAGCCAAGCAGAGGCCTGAGTACTTCAGTGGGAAGGGGGTCGTTCCCTTATCTGAGTGAGTGTCTGTGTGTCTCCATGTGTCAGTGGGTGAGGGCATAGAAAACTGGGATTAGGGGAAGGGAGGGGCTCAGTGAGTAAGTGCTCTTAATTTTTTCTGCGCCCCACCTCATTCCTAAAAGGATTTGTGGTAACTTGCAAAAATACCTAGAATTTCAACAAGATAAAAATAAATGAAAGATGTAAACGAGCCATGTTTATACTCCTATTACATGTCATAAGATTCTGACTATGAATTTTGAAAGAAGCTGGTGTAACATGTGGCTGGGATGATAACAGCATATAGAATCCCAGGTTCCACTTTCACTTGGTGGCTGATTTTCCTGGAGACCCGGGAGAATGGTTGACTTCAATGCTCCGTCAACCAAAGTGCTTGTGAAGAATAACCCAGAAAAATAATCCAAGTGGTGAACTTGACGTCACCAACTCCGGCAGGCGACCTGTCAGAGGCTCCACTCACGTCCTCGGCTGTGTCATCTTGTGTGAAGCTGCTGGGCCCTCAGCAGCCACCCACCCCTCCCCACCCCCTCCCAGCCCACCCTCCCCAGGCCGAGTTTCTCAGTTACTCTTTTAAAGCACAAATGCAGTCATCTCAGCACTTTTGCTGTTTGGTCAGATTCCTGAGCATTTGGGGCCCCCCCTTGGGCTTGTCTTGTCCGAAGAACTCTAACTAAATAAGAATACCCTTTAGAAAGTTCAGTGCTTGATTAGGATGCCAAAAAGTGTGCCTCTTGTCCTCAGGTGGTAATGTGCTTTTGAGAAAAATGTCAAACATTCTAAGTCCCGTTCTTTTTCTCTCTTTTAAAATTACATTGTCTTTAGTATCTATTCTTCCAACTTCCACGCAGTGAAGAGGGAATCAGACGGGGCTCCCGGGGATCTCGCTAGTTTGGAGAACGAGAGGCAGATTTACAAAAGCGTCTTGGAAGGTGGAGACATCCCTCTCCAGGGCCTGAGTGGGCTCAAGCGACCCTCCAGCTCAGCCTCCACTAAAGGTAACTGGGTGAAGCCTGCGGGGCTCCGGCCCAGCCACACGGTTTTCCACATGCCTCTCGCCCGTGCAGGCCCAGTGTCGGGGTGTCGGCAGCGGGTGACTTCCAGCTACTGGAATATCCTTTGCCTGGTGCAGGTCCATTTCCAGGCCTTTGAGCCCTCTGAGCCCCCTCCCCCAGTTTTTCACCGGCCATTTTTCTTTCTGGTATTACTTTCCCTTCCTTTGAACCCCAACGTTGCTCTCCCTAAAGCATCTCTCTCTTTTTTGTTCTGATTCCCTTTTCTTAGGACATAGCTGAGCCTTAACCCTTCGTAACTGTAGCAGGGTGGCCATTTTTTGTTGCATCTTTGCTCCTGCTTTGCAGCACAGATTATTTTGCTTCCGGACATCGACTGGAAATTAAAAAAAACAAACAAACAAACAAAAAAAACCCTTATGACAAATGAGCATGTGACCTCTCCTTTTATTTTCTTTTTAAGCAGCTTTCAGCTTTAACCTAATGGGTCTGTTTATTTTATTCTGCATGCTTTCCAGTGGATCGTAAAGGTGGGAATGCTCACATGATTTCTTCATCTTCAGTTCCTAGCCGAACGGTTAGCACTAGCAATGCATTAGGCCCCGTGTGTAAGCACAAGAAACCCCTGTCCGCTGCAAAAGCCTGCATTTCGGAAATCCTTCCCTCCAAATTCAAACCCAGGCTCTCTGCTCCCAGCGCTCTTTTGCAGGAACAGAAGAGTGTCTTATTGCCGGCAGAAAAGGCTCAGAGCTGTGAGAACCTTTGTGTTTCATTGTCTTTGAATGATTCCAAAAGAGGTCTCCCCCTCCGAGTGGGGGGAAGCATCGAGAACCTGCTCACGCGCTCCCGGCGGGAGTGGGACAGCAAGTCGAGCAGCACCGTGAGCCTCCAGGAGTGTGGCACCAGTGCCAGGAGGCCCTGCCCTCTCTCCAGAAAGGCCGGGATGCAGTTCACCATGTTCTACCGGGACATGCACCAGATCAACCGAGCTGGCCTCTTCCTGGGCTCCCTCTCCTCCTCGAGTGTGCGAGATCTTGCCTCCCACTTCGAAAGGAGCAGCCTGGCATTGGCCAGGGGCGAGCTGGGCCCCAGCCAGGAGGGCTCGGAGCACATCCCCAAGCACACCGTCTCCTCCCGCATCACAGCGTTTGAGCAGCTGATTCAGCGGTCCCGGTCCATGCCGTCCCTGGACCTGTCCGGGAGGCTGAGCAAGTCCCCCATGCCTGTGCTGTCCCGGAGTGGCCTGACCTCAGCCCGCTCGGCTGAGTCCCTCCTGGAGTCAACCAAGCTCCGGCCCCGGGAGATGGACGGGATGAACCCGGGGGGGCTCTACGCCGCCCCGACGTGTAGCAACATGGCCGAACCCACCTTGGGCTTCAGGGGCCTCGTGCCTTCTGAGCCCCTCTCTGCCTGCTCTGACGAGCTGGACCACTGTTCAAACATCTCCAGCGACAGCAGGGAGGGCAGCAGCAGCAGTGTCCACGGAGACTTTCCCAAGCACCGCCTCCCCAAGTGCAAGGGCACCTGCCCGGCCTCGTACACCCGCTTCACCACCATCCGGAAGCACGAGCAGCGGCAGACGTCCAGGCAGCCCGACTGGCGCCCAGATCTCAGGGGGGACAGGAGCACACTCCTCAGGAACATCTACCTAATGAGCCCCCTCCCTTTCCGGTTGAAAAAGCCCCTCCAGTACCACCCCAGGCAGCCTCCCCCTGGTGACTTCTCAGCCCCCCTGGCCGGCCAGAAACCAGACCTGCCCAGCCAGCCCCATCAGGACGAGACCCCCTCTGAGGGGAAGCCCTTGGTTCCCAGACGCCTGTCTTCCCGACACACCATGGCGAGGCTGAGCCGGATCTCGGAGCCCCCTCAGGGGAGACCCGCAGTCCCAGAGGACTGCCTGAGGGCCTTTCATAATGGCAACTCCATGCCGTACTCAGACCCTGGCCTGGACAGGAACAACAACCCACACAGTGAACTGGGAACATCCCTCGGAGGTGGCATTTGTGTATTTGCCCAGTCTCACCTCACCCGTCTCTCCACCTTGCTTGCTCTGTCCCCTTTTCCCGTGTGCCCTTGGTGCTCATTTTCTGGTCTGTCTTTTGTTTTCTGTTTGTTTTGCTTGGCAATTAATCATGGCTCGTAGTGGCTGCACTTCTTTAAAAACAAAGCCCCCCATGTCATTTAGACTAACCACCAAACTCTGTTTCGAAAGAAAAATTGGCCGTTTAGCTCAGCTGAGAAATTCATCCATTTGAACTCTTGAACCCCTTGGAGTTCACGCCAATCCACCGTCACCCCGCGGTTTTTTGAGAGGCAGCCTCTCCCAGTGGCCCTGTGTGTGTGTGAGTGTATGGTGTGTCCCTGTAAGATCCTGCACGCCTCTTAGGAGGGACACTTTTCAGAGAAGGTCCTCTCTCCGCTCACGTTTTGCCTTCTGATGAGTTTGCTTTGTATTAAACTGGCTTTTACAAGTACATCCAAAAAGGGGGGTGGGGGGGGCGGATTTGGTTCCTCTTCAGAATTTGAGTATTGGTCAATAATCCATGACAGTAAAAACTTGATATTGATAATGGCTGAAGGGTGAAATCTTATCCCAGTCTGGTTTCCCACTAAATCTTTGCATGTTTTAATTCTACTTTGTTGTTTTGAAGATTCAGAATCACCAAGACATTTTATACCTGCTGATTATTTGGAATCCACGGAAGAATTTATTCGGAGACGTCATGATGATAAAGAGGTAAATGCCATCTTGAAAATCTCTTAGCTCTTAGATAAAAATATGAAGGAAGCGAACATTCTAGACATCTGTCAGAGAGGTGACATGACCTAGGAATGGGAAGCAAAGATTGGCATCTTCACAAATGGCTTTTTATGTGGCATAAGCTCAGTTGTTCCACTTCTCCAAAAAGTAGGACTGATATCCCCACAGGCACTAGGTTCTAAATGCCAAGTCCCACTAGCTTCCCTGCAGGGGAGGTTCGCCCTGCATTCAGCGCCATGTGAGGGGACCCGCAGTTGGCTCCACTCACTCACCCCCTCCCCAGTCCCCGCCTTATTATTCTCTACATATATCCCCAGTCCTGCCCACCCCTCTTTTGGCACAAAGCACAGTTCCTGTTGGGGAGGGTGCAGCAGGAAAAAGGAGACTGAAAAGTAATAAATAATGACCACCATGATACATTTTATAAAATAATTTGAAGAAGTTGCCTTTAACTCAGAAGAAGAGCTACCCCCATAGATGCCGGGAAACCCCCACCAAGAACTTCCGGGCACGCACCTCTTCTAGCAGCAGCTGAGATGTCTACACAGCAGTGGAATGACTGGGGAAGGAGCGTGTTCTCTTGGGATTTCGGAAGAGGCAGTTCTACGTATCAGCTAAAGGGGCAAAATCACAAGAGTCTGTTGTGATAAAGTCGTGTTTCGAGGCATTCTTTCTGGACTTTGCATTCCCAGCAGGAAGGGTCCAATAGACTAAACCAGCTCCAGGAACCATTTTCCCGTGTCAAGTTAGGAGGTGGAAGAATTGCTTTGAGCCTGGTGCTAGGAGGAGAGAGTGCCCGTGTGTACACAGCTCTGTCCCTTTCCCAGTAAAGTCTGAAGCCCCTTTCCTCCGTTCCTTTTCGTTGAGTGGTTTCAGAGTTGAGGTGGATTTTCCTTCAGGATTTAGGATAAAGCTGACCTTGGGGGGCTGGATGATATTAGTCATTGCTGCTGAGACAAAAAGACCGTAGCTCTCCCTGCCTGCAGGCATAATACGGACAGTATTCATTAAGACGGTATCTGTCCGGGGAAAGAAAGAAGGAAGCATGTGACATGCAGGCTTACTTGTAAAAACAGATGAAAAACTCACAGTGAGGGTCCATCAGGCCACAGACCGTTTCACCTCTAGTAGCTGTCCCTGAGATACAAGGAAGAAGATGACATTCCATTTTATTAATATAAATATTAGTGTCCAACGTGGAAGGCTTTGTGATAGGATCATGCCCGCTACACGGGAGGCATATTTTACTTAGTTGGTTTAGCAATTGCTGTATTACAGGGTGCGTTCAGAAGGGGAGTATCTTGTTCCCTGAATGACACTGGCTCACAGTTGTGTCTTCATTCATGGTGTTTGGCTTCTCTGGTTAAACTGTGGGGACGATGGATTTGCTGAGGTCCGATCCAAGCACTGGGCTGGGAGCTTCGCTCCCTTCGCTGCCCACTTCCACTGATCATATGTGACCATGGCCTGAGCACCGGGGGTCACGGGAGCCTCCAACAGCGGTCCCTCCCCACTGCTACAGAAACAACTCACACTACCAGCTAATGGAGTGTCAGTCCTGACAACTTCCTTTGCAAATGCTTTATTATGAACATTGATGATCGTGGCATTGCAGAAAATGAGAACATGTCAGTCCTGGAAGGGACGTTAGTAGGCCTCTAGCCAAGCCCCCTTGTGTTAGCCAGGACGGGACTCCAGGGGAATAGTGACTTGCCCGAGGTCACACAGCACGTTAACTGACACCAGAGAAACAGCTAGAAACCAGGGCTCCACGTTCCTGGGCCAGTGCCCTTTCAGTGGCTCTGGGCTTTGCAAAGCACTGTCTCATGTCTTTTCTCATGTAATCTTTATGACAACTTACCTGAGCACTGGGCATCCCACAGCCATTTGAGAATTCGTTTCTTGATTATTTGTAGTTCCTGGCGACAAATGGGAAAATCAGTCCCACCATCCTTTGGGACTGGGTGTCACGTGAGGCATTTAACTGCCTGCTGGAAGAAGACTAATGCCTTACTGAAATTGCTAAGAATTACCAGTCCTCCGCAATGCTTTTCTACAAGGGATGGTAATCCCAGGAATGTACGACCAGTATGGAATAAGAAAACACATTAAAATTCTATTCCATAGCGTCACTTCAATAGGACATGAGGACATTTGGTAAAAGGCAACATTGTTTACTTATTTGAAAAAGCCTTTAAAAACAGAGGAAGAAAAGAAGAAGCCTTTAAAAATAGAAGTAGATGACTGTTTCCTTAATTTAGAAGAGCATAATTCTTCTAAACTGAGGTGTTTTTATTCCAAGTTCATCCTTTATATTTATATTCTACATCACTCCTTTAAACTCAGCCTCATTTCACCTAATGAAGAAATAGTTATGTAAAAAGTACAGTAAGAAAGTAATTGATGTTGTCTGTCAGTCACAAAAATAGCTTTTGGTGAGTGTGCTAAGGCCTCCTAGACATTGTGCTCAGGGGAGGGGTTGGCCAGCCTAGGAGAAGGGGTGTCATAGTTTCTGAAATGGGCATCTCTACTCTGGAGCATATTAGAGTAACAGACCTAGGAAGCACAAAAATGATCTAGTTGCCATAGATCCTGCATAGTAAGAGCCCAGATTCGGGTAGGAGGAATCAGCCAGCCCTGGCCCCACCGTGGGAAGACACTGGGAACTCATCACTGCCTAAACGAGGTGAGGGCAGCACCCCCAGACCCCCACCTCCAGCCCAGCATGCTTGTGGATGCTCCAGATACTCTCCCCCCCCCCACCCCAGAGGGCCTGGACTTTGTGGCCATGTATTGGGGGCAGGAGGCTTTTGGCTGAACCAGGAGACAGTTTTCTAGACTGTAACTGTCTGGAATTCATCCTTCCCCCGTGGCCCAGGGTTCCCCAGGTGTCTCCCACGTGGTGCGGTCCCCCTCCTCCACAGAGTACGTGGGGCGTGGCTACAGGGGGATGTGGTAGTTGTGGCCATTAAGCCCCTCTGACACCTGACCCTCAGCATTTCCCCCCATTCACCCAGCACCTTTTTCCTTAGTTGTTTTGTTGGCAGTTTTCCAACACCCTGGACCAGATGATTCACTGCCCATTTTATGCAATTTCATGGCAGAAACTTTTAGCGGACCAGAGACGACTTAAGCGTGAGCAAGAAGAGGCCGATATTGCTGCTCGTCGCCACACGGGCGTCATTCCGACGCACCATCAGTTTATCACTAACGAGCGCTTTGGGGACCTCCTCAATATAGACGATACGGCCAAAAGGAAATCTGGGTCAGAGGTCTGTTTTGGTTGCCTCGGTCTGCTGCTTGACCCAAAGCAATATTTGCCTCCCCTTAGCATTGCCTTCTGTAGGCCGAGTTAGTTCTCCAAACGGCATCTGTCATCCTGGCTTCCATAGGCTTGCTTTGGCTCTTCTGTGGCTGGTCATGGACATGAGTCCCATTATGTCCTGTGCTCTGTATGTTCAAGCATGCCTGGCTGTGGGACCGGGATCTGCTGGCACGCACCCCCACCCCATGCATGCCTAGAGCATCGGCTGTCTTCACGAATCCAGTCCTCTACATCCTGCATTTTATCATGACACTGTGTTGCCTGTGTATTCTGCCTAGAAACCTTATACCTTAGCCCGTGTGTGTTAGTAGCTATCGTGTGGGCAGTTAGAAGATTCTTCTTTGAAGAAATGGTTTCGTGAAACTTATTATAAAAGTTAGCAAGCAATGCGTTGTTTACACCATTTACCCAGGTCCCGAAATATCAGAGAATAATATTGCCGCTCGGTATCGTATGATGAATTAGTTGAATAAGGTGTTTCGTAGTGCTGAAGCCTCACTGAAAAATTTTGAAACCCAAGGGGTTTTGTGGTTAGGATATGCCCATGGAGGGGAAGAGGGCTCTCTGAGAGACATTTCATTTGTTCCCTTAATTTTGACATTTCTCAGCTGAGATTACAAAACTTAATATTATAAAAGGCATGAAGAAAGCACAAACCTTTGAAGCGATTTTATCCAGGCCTTGGCCTCCTGCGCTCAGGCCAACATGTTGAAATTCTTATGCCGGCCAAACACTGCTGCTTGCGTCAGAGTATGTTTTGCCATGGGACCCGAAGTGGTCCCCTAAGGATTAGCTCCTTCTGGGGAAGTGTGTGTGTCTGGGGCTTGGGAGGTAGGGAGCTGGGGGAGTGACACCGAAGCATATACAGGTTTATAAATCAGTGTAATAGGGGATTGATACTCACGTTTCTACCCTCTGAGTGACAGGCACTGGCTATTCTCATCAAATGGTTTGTTTTTTGTTTTGTTTTTAAAGAAATGTCTCTCTGTGACAAAGAAAGAAAAGAGAACCAGAATGAGAGAAAAGCAGGGAAAGGGAAGGACACTCTACGGTGATGGAGAGAAAGAAAACATAATGAGGAAGAGGCAGAAGTTAGCAGGGGTAACTCCGACACAAGGGAAAGGCAGCCCCCAGCCCTCAGCATTCCAGCTCCTCAGAACCACCCTCTCCCGAAGGCTCTGGTGATGGATTATCCTCATTCACAGGCCTACCCGCTGGCTAGTTAGTGATGGGGAAGAGGGGAACGCAAGGCGCCATAGGGCTGCATAGATCCATGTATAGGAACATGCACACAGAAACGCAGCTGGGGCAGAACAGCTTTGGAGAGAGGCAGGCAAGCTGCCTAACTCTCCCTGCCTCCCTTCCAGAGCAGTGATTCTCAAACTTGGGTGCTCATCAGAATCTCCTGGGGGCTTGTTAAAATACAGATTGTTGGGCTCCATCCACAAATATTCTAATTCTGCGGTGAGGCCCAAGGATTGCCTTTCTAGCCAGTTCCCAGGTGATGTTGATAATGCCAGTTTAGAGACCCCACTTTGAGAATCACTGCCCTGGATGTTGACTGACAGCCATGGGAGAACAGAGACCAACAAGTCCCAGGTGCACAGGGCTATGTAGATGTACTCCAGCCCCACTGAGTACAATGTGGGTGACCAGTAATTCTGTGCAAGACCCTGTGTGGAGGCAGAAATAGGACCCAGACTGTGCCCTTGGGAAGCTGGGAGTCTAGCGGGGGAGGCACCCTCGTGACCACGGTCTGTGCTGTGGGAGCCGGGGTGGGGAGATCATTGGGCCTCAGGGAGACAGGCAGATAAAGAGGGAGATGCTACTTTGCATAGGCAACGATGACTCAGAATATGTCTTAACAGTTCCATGGAATCAGTGTTTTTCTCAACTTTGAGTAACATATGGATTCTGATTAATGGAAAAAAAATTTGTTTTCACCAATCCCCAGTATTGGCCTAAGCCAATTTACAAATTAAATAGTTAATGACACACCTGTAAAACTTAATTAATTTGACCAATAGGTAAAATCCCTTTGCCTGAACTCAGTTGCCACACAAAGTGTGAATATGGTGCTGTTTGGTATACATTTTTTAAAGTTCCCACAGCTCTAGGGGCGCCTGGGTGGCTCAGTCGTTAAGCGTCTGCCTTCGGCTCAGGTCATGATCCCAGGGTCCTGGGATCGAGCCCCGCATCGGGCTCCCTGCTCCGCGGGAAGCCTGCTTCTCCCTCCCCCACTCCCCCTGCTTGTGTTCCCTCTCTCGCTGTGTCTTTCTCTATCAAATAAATAAATAAAATCTTTAAAGTTCCCACAGCTCTATAGCTGGCTGTCCTTGGGTAACGACCATCTTTTTTTTTTTTTTTTTTTTTTAAATTGGAATCACTGTGAAATTTTTGTCCTTACAATGTTGGTTATCTGGCCTTCTCTTTTGAACGTGTCATTTATCATTAACTCCACATCCGCTCTCTTCTTTTTTGCTTACGACTACTAAATTGTGCTCTTCGGCCACAGACGGACACACATGCAGGCATTGAAATTGTGTGGCATGGACTGTAAAGGAGTCATTCGGTTGACCTCTAATACATATGTGAGCAGATAGATAGAGGCGAAACATCAACATGAAAATGCAAAAATAAATTCCCGTGGGGAATTCACCACCCTTAAGAAAATCCCTACAAGATACCAGCTTGAGGAGCCTGCTAATAAGGGACATATCACTGAGGGGTTTCGGACCTAAAACTAAGCTTGATGGAGCTTTTATTTATTTTATTTTTTTAAGATTTTATTTATTTGACAGAGAGAGATAGCAAGAGCAGGAACACAAGCAAGGGGAGTGGGAGAGGGAGAAGCAGGCTTCCCACAGAGCAGGGAGCCCAATGCGGGGCTCGATCCCAGGACCCCGGGATCATGACCTGAGCTGAAGGCAGACGCTTAACGACTAAGCCACCCAGGCGCCCCTTGATGGAGCTTTTAAATACCTTTTTTTTTTTTTCTCACCGAGTCTCCCATTTTCCCCCTCTGCTTTGTCCTCTAATATTGAAGAGAAAGTATGTGAAATTGGGGAGAAATTACCCAAAGACCTTAACCCACGTCAGGAATTGAGATTTGATCTGAGGGATACTTGAGAGCCTCAGCCAACTTCAAAGCAAGGAAGTGATGGACAGAAGTATTTGAGGAATGTTATTTGTGCTCCTGAGTGACAGTAGATGAAAGTGAAGAGAACACAAAGTCAAAGGAAGCTTTGTGTGTGTAGGAGCTAGAGGTCAGACCTGAGCATGCTTGTGGAGGGTTCTGGAGGGAGGGTTGGTATGACTGAGTGACAGACTTGAGGAACTGGAGTCTGAGGAGGACTTCCAGGCCTGGGGGTCCAGAAGGAGAGGGCTACCTGAAAGGAAAGGAAGCTTTGGAGAAAGAAAATGAACTCAGGGCTCGCTTTGTCTGGCTTTTGGGATGATCTCACAGGCCGAGAGAAATCTACAGAGTCAAAGATGATGTGAGAGGTGAATCAGGGTGTCATCCACTTGCAGATCATAATTTAAGTCAGGAGAATAGGAGATGTCCCCCAAAGAGTAGGAATGTCTGAGGACTTCTGGCCGACTGGTGTGTGTATGTGTTGTTTTTAATAGCCATGGTCAGCTTTGGGGAACCAGCGCTTCAGCTTTGGGACTTTTTGAAACATCTCTTCCCCAAATCTGGCCCTCCTTAGGGAGGTTCTCATGCATGACATAGTTGATCAAACATTCATCTAGTGTTCTGCTGAGGTCAGATAAGTGGAATTTTGCCCAGATTTCTCCACCAGAATGAACTAGTTAGAGTGAATTTTTCTGCTTTGCTTTCTGGAAACTTCCGAAAAATGTGTCCTTTTCATTGTACATAAATTGTGATTTTAAATTTTCACTGTTTCTTGTGTTTAGATGAGACCTGCCAGAGCCAAATTTGACTTTAAGGCTCAGACTCTAAAGTAAGTACTACCAGTTTGTTTTTATAACTGCCTCTTTGAAACACAGCTCACTTGTAGAGATGGAGAACAACAACGATGATTAAAAACAATAATTTATAGAGTTTACTACGTGCCAAGCACCATTCAAGTTACTTACATATGGTAACTGATCCAGCCATCACCAGAACCCTCTGGGGTTGGTGCTGTTGTTATCCCCGTTACACTAATGGGGAAACCGAGAGGCTGTGAGGTTAAGGAGCTTGCCCGAGCTGGTTAGTGATAGATGCAGGGGGTTCAAACCCTGGCAGCTTGCTGCCAGAGCCTGGGCTCCTACCACTGTGCCACCCTGCCGCCTCCTATCCAGGGACTCAGTTTGCTTGATGAAGTGGTGGCTCGAGCTGACCCACTCTTTCTATTTCAGGAACCAGAACCAGTATCTAGAATGATAACTTCATTAGTTTTGCTACAACATCTTATGACATTCAGTGGTTGTGGGAACCCACAGGAAAGCAGTATGTTCCTCAAAGGGCTAGCTCCATAAAATGTTTCTCAAAAAAAGTCTTCCATCCTAGCAGTGAGTCTAGGAACCACCGCACATTATGTCAATATCTCCTATGCCCCCTTCTTCCCACAGAGACTTTGCTATTGGCGTAGTGATGGCTCTAGAAGGCCCTCGATGAAGAAACCTGGTTAGCTTATTTAACTCAGTGTTATCTAATTTTAGATGACCAGGAAGCCTTTGTATTCCATGGGATGAAATTTGGAAAATGCTAGCAAGCCTGGGTTCTACAAGGAACCTGCTCACTTCCTATCTAATTACGGATTAAAGTGGGCCATGAGTTGCCATGGTAGCAATAACCAGCAGCCATCCCATTGCCCTGCTGATGGGAGGCTCCACATCTCCATTCGTGGTGATGAGAGGGGAAGCTCTCCATCACTGGACACTGAGTAATGCCATGGAGAAGGCTACTCAGCCATGATTCTGATCTCCTCCAACACAAAATGAGTGACCAGGCCACAGTCTGCAGACCTAGGCACAAATTCTGGTATGTTGGGTTTGATTGTAATTACTCCAGTCCTTTAGCTCATCAGCTAACAAGAGGTAGCAGTCTAGTGTGCTGGACAGATGGGCTCTAGGGTCAGGAAGTCCTGTGTTTGAGTCGTAACTGGGCCCCTTACTGTCTCTGTGACAGTGAGCAAGTCACCAACCTCCACCTCAAATTTCCTCATTTATAAAATGGACATAAAAATGCCACTCTTGCAGGGCAGCTGAGGTAATAGATACAAAACATTTTGCATAATGTAGCAAAAGTCAGCATCTTCCCCCACCCCTTCTTTTTAACCAGAGAGAAGATAACAGAGTTCTATAAATTAATTTTTAGTTTAACCAAACAGTACCTTTTCCCCCTTTTTCCTTTGAATTGAGAGAGGTCCGTGACCATGTTTTCCTTTGAACTGACAGAGGTATTGTGATGATAATCACACAACAATTTTTTCCTTAGAGCAACTTAGAGAAGGCTGATTGAGACAAAATTGTCACCATTTATCAACAGTGATAATGCTGGGGGTGCCTGAGTGGCTCAGTCAGTTAAGCATCCGACTCTTAATTTCGGCGCAGGTCATGATCTCAGGGTCGTGAGATTGAGCCCCACATCGGGCTCCCCACTGGGCGTGGAGCCTGCTTAAGATTCTCTCTCTCCCTCTCCCTCTGCTCCTCCCCATCCCCCACACACTCTCTCTCTAAATAAAAAAAGAATTAAAATGGTGCTAATGTTGGAGAGAGGAGTCTACCTCCTGGCTCCATGCTGTTATTACCCCTTGCTCCCTCCCAGAAAAGTTAATACAACTTTTTTTTAAAAGAGTAAAGGACAGATCCATTGACTTGAGTCTTCTAAACATCTTTAATCACTGGGTTCTACTTTTCTCCATAGTATGTTACTCAAAAAAGTGTCCTGTAGGAGCACTCGAGTGAACAAAGTTAAACAGGTTTCTTACCCGCAGGACTTCTCTGAGCCTCTCCTGTGCTGATAATATACATGGTGACACTCCAGAAAAGACCTGAAGGATATCGTATTAGTGCTTCTGGAACCTCATTACCACCAGACCTTGCGCTGTGGTTCTTTGGGAGATGGGCATGTGGTCCGCAGTGCAGGAAGGATGACTGCAGACCTCTCAGCCCCCACAAGCTGTCGTCCTCCTTGCTCACCACGGGGGCCGTGACACTCCCAGCTGCCTCTACACCTGTGGGTCACCGAGGGTGGGAGAGCGTGGAGCGCACGGACCTCCAGCAGGGGTGGATGTGCTGAGGGTCCTGCACATCCACGTGTCCGTGCTTGGGGGCTAAAGAGAGGAGGGGATTCAGACACCCCCAAGGAGAGCTATAGCAAAAAACTGGCCAAAAACATTCTCTCTTACAGAGACAAATGCCCTAGATCCCCTCCCCGGGCTTCCTCAGGATTAGAACCTTGTCTGTCAGTGCGACACCACAAAGGCTGCCTTGTTCTTGCACTCAGCACAGTGAGGACTTGGGGTAAAGTCTTCCAGATGTGCCCCCATTGTTTAGCCAGCGCCCCTCACATAACCGAGCGGCTTCCTGGCACTGCAGAGGAGACAGGCCCACCCCCTCCAAACTGCAGTCAGAGCCTTTCTTTCCATTGCTTTTGGTTGGATGCAAATGGAAAGGATCTAGATCATTTTTTTTTTAATTCAAAAAACTTCAAGCTACAATTGTTATCCTTATTTTGCTTATAATTTATCTTTTTCATCTTTTTTTTTTTTTTTTTTTAAGGAGCCCTGGTTAGAGGTTAACAGCATCATTATTAAGGCCAGCAAAGGGATGGATGGACATAGAAAAGTTGCAAAAATACATGAAGAACATTTTAAGGAAAATCCACTTTTCTTTCCAAGGTTCCTTTCCCATGTTGAAAAGGAAGTAGTGAATTCCCATTTCCTGAGTGCTAACTCTGTAACAGGCACCGTGCTGGGTGTTTTACTTGAAGTTTGTTGCTACATTTTTCCAGCAACTCTGAGTTAGCTCCTATTTTCAGATAAAGTATCTCAGAGAGATTACGTATCTCGCCCCAGGTCTCAGAGCTAGTAAATGATATAACTGGGTTTTAAACCCAGATCTGCCTGATTTCAGAGCTTTTCTACTGCATGATGATAGACGGGCGGGTGGAGGGTGATGTGGTGGGCGGCTGGCTGGCTGACTGGATGGAAGGACACAAGGATGTCAGTCTATCACAAGTAATTTGAGGGTCATTTCAAGCAATGAAAGCATGCCTTGCCAGGGCATAGAAGGAGCATAGTGAAGACCCTGAAAGTATCTACAGGGAAATGTTTATCATCATTTACTGGACATCAGTTGAGACTACTGGGTGCATTGTTACGTGTTGCATAAATATTCTGAGCGTAAGACCAGCATTCACAAAAAATACATTGAGGAAACCACAACAAACTCACACGGCCTGTGAGCACTTTGGAGTGGGGAGTCCTTTTGAAAGTTATCCATCCCACAGAAGACTGGAAGGATGCCAAAAGGGATGTAACTTCCTGAAGAGTGGGGTTCTCCCTTCCGAATATGGAGGCTCCTCTTCTATAATTTGTCCCCTTTGACCTCACTCAGAGTCTCCTTTTGCTAAAAAATGGAGTGTCTTCATCTTACACATTTTGAGACATCTGCTAACATGCTCTGACCTTCTGTCGACAGGGAGCTTCCTCTGCAGAAGGGGGACGTTGTGTACATCTACAAGCAGATTGATCAGAACTGGTATGAAGGAGAGCATCACGGCCGGGTGGGGATCTTCCCGCGCACCTACATCGAGGTACCATCCCTCCTTCTCTTTGCACAGAAGAGCCCGGTCATGCCCAAAGCACCACTCACTTACCCAGAACTTGTGTTTTTTGTTTGTTTGTTTGTTTCCTCCCTTGCTCTTATCCCCTCGCTTTCTTCTCTTTTCCTTCTCCTCTGCCTCTTTCCCTTTCTCAGCTTCTTCCTCCCGCTGAGAAGGCTCAGCCCAAGAAGTTGGCACCGGTGCAGGTCTTGGAATATGGAGAAGCTATCGCTAAGTTCAACTTTAATGGTGATACGCAAGTAGAAATGTCCTTCAGGAAGGTAAGCGCCCTCTCTTCTCAGCCCTGGGGCTCTGTTTGGATGGCCCTGTTCTCTCGGGGAGGGGGCGTCACGGCATATGGGACGGCGTCCCGTACATACCATACTAGTCTCTTGGTACCATCACTGTGCCCGGGAGATGTGCCCCGTCAAGGCTTGCATGAAGGGCAGGTGGAGAATTTTCTGAGGTGAGGCATTTAAAAAATAAACCCTAGGCTTTGTCAGGGTTTAATTAACATTAAGTTCACTGACTAACGGCAGTATTTCTGGAGTCTTAGACCTCTTCAGCCAACATTTTTTGAGCATCCAGTGATGTGAAAAGTGGTTGTGACTAGGTTTTACGACATATTCCTATGGCCCAGTGAAGAAGAGCAAGTCCTTTGAAGCCAAAAGTCAACTTTTGGGGAGTTAAAGACTTTTCCAAGCCGCCCTTTGATCATCTGTAAAATGAAGATAAATGACCCTCTCTTAGAGCTGTTTTAAGAGGATTCAAGGAAACTGCCTCTGTGAAGCCCACGGCATGATGCATGGCATCTCGTCGGTGCCCTCAAGGAGCTCAGTGTGCTCGCTTTGCACACAAGTGAGCTGTGCAGGGATGCCCTTCTTCCCTGTGATCACATGCTCTCTTCCCGTGTCAGAACTCTCTGGCTTTACTGAAGTTATTAGTTACTAATTTTAGTGAGGATTTAGGGAAATGAACACATGCCTTAGAGAAAGATGAACTACCGTATGGAAAAGAGAATCACCCTTCATGCCCAATATCAGGAGACCAGTAATTGAGTCATTATATGTGTGTACAATAGAACGGCCTGCAATGGGCCATGATGCTGTTGCTGCAATAGGATTAAAACTGTAGAATTCTATTTGTTGATAAAGAAGGAGGTTCGTTCTATGTCATAAAGGGTGAAAAAGAAGGTTGGAAAGGGGAATACAGTGCATACTCAGTTTTCGTAAGTAAAAAAATATGTGCAAGTCTAATTCACATGAACAGAATTAAATCTGGGAAATACATATATCAAAATATTAACTGTGGTTACCCCGAGAGATAATCTTCTGGGTAATAATAGTTTTCTGCTTAATGTTTGTGTTTTTACTTTTCTATAGTGGTACAGGGAAAAAGCAAAGTTCTAAAAAGGAAGGAAAAAAAAGATAACGCTCCAAAACCTTTGCTTTAGAGAAACTTGGATATCAGTTTTGTGATAAATGAGGCAAAACCCCTCCATTTGGCTGTTGGTTAGGGGGGATGACTCTGACCTTCTCCTTTACTGCAATATTTAGAAACTAAGCTTCACTTCTCAGCCTCCAGGTAGCTCCCCTGTCAGCACTTCATCTCCGTGACACGGATTTTATCCGGGTCTAGCAAGGAAGGTTTTTCTGAACAAAGGATGTGATAAACAATGAAGGATGGCACAGGGTGCAGGCAGGGGCCTCAGACCTGCCGAGGCATGGTGGCACAAGGACCCTTCCTTGCCGTATCTTGCAGGGTGAGAGGATCATGCTGCTCCGACAGGTGGACGAGAACTGGTACGAAGGGAGGATCCCAGGGACGTCCCGGCAAGGCATCTTCCCCATCACCTACGTGGACGTGATCAAGCGGCCCCTGGTGAAAAACCCCGTGGATTACATCGACCTGCCTTTCTCCTCCTCCCCAAGTCGTAGTGGCACCGTGAGCCCACAGGTACCTAAGCTTCTCGTCCCTGGTCTTCACATTCCTCACGACCAATCCACAGTGCTGCTGGCACACAGCCTCTCTGGGGTGGTTCTGCAGCACTGTGATGAGGAACCATCTGCAGTAATGCAGAGGATACACACCAGGGTTTGTTTTCATGCATATAAATGACACGTTTCGAGAACTTGGGAGGGAGAACTATTATCGTGGGGAAAAGAAAGAGCTTAAGGTGATGGCTCTGGGGATAAGATGATAAGGGCAAGAGAAATGAGAGACTTTAGCAGTTGGTCCAAAACTGTATAGGAGCAGCCTACCCTAGGGGAAGCTGGTTGTCTGGGGACCACCAGTGTCCCATACATACCATGACCCAGGATGGTTCTCTTCATCATCTTTTTGGTCAAGGCTGGCCTGCAGAAGGCAAAGATTGAAAGAGAGAATTTCACGTTCTCATCCTCAGACATATGGACCAGATCCAGAGTATTCTTTGCAAGCAAGAACCAGGCTGGGAAGGGAACGTATAGCATCTCTGTCTACACTGGGCCGAGAGGAAGTAGGTTTATAGGCATAGTAAGATGTTTGCATCCCTAAACATTACTTATGAACAGACTTGTTTTAAAAAATATAATTATTCCAAACCAATCCCCACTTCCCCAAAGCCAAGAAAGAATTAGGACCTTGGGTTCAAAAGAGGCATGGTGGGGTGACTTCCTGTGAAGACCACTGACCATACCACCGTGGTAAGTTGTAGGGAGAATGGCCAGAGGTGTGAGAGCAGGACCCGGACCTGGACTTGGGATGACACTTGGGTGGTGCCTCTTTTCTGTCATCCTCTCATTATTTCCTCCTCTCCCACCTGCCCACCCCTGACCCCAGGGATGGTTCCTGGCAGAAAGCATTAGATGGGCTGACCCAGGGCTCCTGCACAGCGAGATCCATCTCCGGCGATCTCACGGGGAGAGGGCGTGGGGTCGGCGCAGGCCATTCTGCTTCGTAGTAATTCGAGTAACTCAGCGAGATTTTTCGCTTGACTGTAGCCAAGCACAACTGTAAAACAAGAGGACTCCACTGCTCGTACCCCTGTCTGGAAGGCTCTTTGCTGAGAACTCTAGAGAGAATAAAAGCCCGAAGAAGGGGCAGGGCAGTGGCAGGGCACCTTTTTTCCTTCGTGCTGGTAGGTCAGGGCCTCTTCGGTGGCAGCGGGGTTGGGGTGGGGTGGGGTAGGATGGGGGCCTTCCAGTGTGTCCCTCTGGAAGTCTGATTCTGCAAACCGGGCCAGCGCCATCTGACACCGCCCCAATGGGCCCCTTTCTCCCGTCTCTGTTCCACTCACTTCGCCCGCCCCTCCTCCACCGCCGGCACACACCGCGCACACACACACCGCGCGCACACACGGCACGCACACATACGGCGCGCACACACACCGCGCGCGCACACACACCGCGCGCGCACACACACCGCGCGCACACCGCGCACACACACACGGCGCACACACACACCGCGCGCGCACACACACCGCGCGCACACACACGGTGCGCACACACACCGCGCGCACACACACCGCGCGCACACACACGGTGCGCACACACACCGCGCACACACACACCACACACACACACCGCGCGCACACACACAGACGCACACACCGCACACGCACACACGGCGCACGCACACACACTGCACGCACACACACACGGTGCACACACACAACCCCCACACAAACACCACGCACACACACACCGTGCACACACGCATGCACCCACATCCCACTTTCTCTCCAACCTAACCAAACGATTTCATTTTTTTGGACACCAGAGTGTCCTCGTCCTCCGCATTTCATTCCTCTTTGTATATCCCTTGTGATTATTTTCCTCCTGTCTTCTTTATGCTGACACTTGTACCTTTTGCTTCTTTCCTTTGTTTTCCTCTCTCTCCTTTTCTTTTTAAGTTTGCCAGTCACAGCAAGCTCATCATGCCAGCCCCCTCATCCCTGCCCCACTCCCATCGAGCCCTGTCCCCCGAGATGCACGCTGTCACCTCTGAGTGGATCTCCCTGACTGTTGGGGTCCCAGGCAGGCGGCCTCTGGCCCTGACCCCACCCCTGCCTCCTCTGCCGGAGACTTCTGTCTATGACACCGACCACCTCGCCTCGTGGGCGAGGCCCGGTTCCTCTCTGTCTCTCAGCCTTCCCCATTCGAGCTGGTCTGATCTTTCCACCCCACGCTCGATGGCTTCTCCACTGGCCCTGCCTCCCCCCCACAAAGCTGCCTCCTTGGCACACGGTGCCCCCGCCTCCCTTCACGTCAACAGGGACAGTGGTGTCCACGTGCCACCGCCAGGTGTCCGCCAGGATAGCTTCTCGCAGTTGCTGCCAGGGAGCTCTGATAGGGTCATCTCGGAGCTCAGCAACGCCTTTAGCAGCCAGGGTAAGCGGCAGCCGAGGCGAGAAGAGCGCGGACAGTGTGAGAGATCAGAGCGGGAGGCAGGTGAGAGATGCCCCGGAGCACCCAAGATCTCTAAGAAGAGCTGCTTGAGACCTTCAGACGTGGTCAGGTGCCTGAGCTCGGAACAGAGACTCTCAGATCTCCACGCGCCCGAGGAGAGCCGGCCCGGCAGGCCCCCGGGTAGCCCTTTGCCGGGAAGGGAGGCTGAGCAGACAGACCTGCATAGAGGTGGCGAGCAGGCTAAGAGGAGGGCCGCTCGGAGTGCTGTAAGCCAGGTAGGCCTGCAGCGTGACCGCGTGTGCCTTGGCAGGGTGGGCTGGACGTCTCAACCGTGGCCCGCCTACCGCGGCCCCGTGGATGCCGGTGAGAGCCCTTCGCTTGCCTTGGGGGCAGAAAGAGTACCCAGGAGGGAACGGAGGGGCCATCGATTAAGGTACCAGGCTGGGGACAGCTGGAGGCAAAGGACAGTCAGCACTCTGGCCTCTTGAGGCGATTCAGAAGTCACTCCCACTTTGGGTGCCTCCTGGCCTGGTGCCAAAGCCCCACGAGAAGGAAGGCCTTCCTCACGTCCATTCATGCCTTGGAGACTTCCCTCGGTTTGCTCTAACACAGCTGAGAACACCAGGCTTCAGTTTGGCTCCGTGTGGTTGGTTTGGTGTGAGCTGCACTTTGTGTCCGTAACCCGTGGTGCTCTGCCAGTGCTCAGCTCTGTCAGGTCTCCGTCCCGTCTCGTGTTCGTGTGGGAGCACAGGGCTTCTGTTCACTGATGAACAAATGCATGTTGGTCCTAAGGAGGTGCATGCAGACCCAGCGCTGGGGCCCCAGCAGGTACAGGGTCCTGGAATGGGCACACCAGGTTTTTAGGTGACTGTCCCATTTTCTCTCTGGGTCAGCTACAAAGATTTCACGGACCAAAGTGGCCTCAGGGTGTTTTGAGGGCTGAAAAACTGGGGATGGGGATGAGGACAAACGTGGCAATTAGGTCATGATTCTAATTTTGGCAATGCTGTTCAGTACCCTAAAAGTCAAAGACTTCGGGCAGTTTCTCCAAAGTAGCTGGGGTTGAATGCCGGTTCACCTCTTAGCGTCTGTGACTGGGAGTCACTTCCCCTCTCTGAGCCTCACCTGTAAAACAGGCTCACAGCGTGGTTGAGAGGGTTCCACAGAGTAATGCATATGAAATACCACGTGCAGGGACTGGGAACAGAACGTGGTCAGCACCTTGGCAGCTCTCCATGTTGGACAATCTGGAGCTGCTTCTGGAACGGAGAACATTCTAGAATGCCTTTAGTATCAGATGGAATTCTTGAAGAAGCCTCATTTATTGTTTACTATGTACAATGCCCACAGTAGACTATGCTTGATCCTCAGACCTGCCATCCTAGTTTTTCTCTAAAGTCACTCAACAAGTATTTATTTCGGGCCTGTAGACACCACTCTGTAGCAGGGCAGGGGACTGGGGTCAGTGCTTCCCTGCTCTGGAGGAGCCTGTGTTCTAGCAACAAGACAGGCACAGCGGCATCGTGACTGCAGTGACAGAGAAGTGCTTGAAGACCACCGGAGCTCAGAGGCCTGAGACACCGACGAGGCCGGACCTCTGGCCCCAGCGTAATGGTTAGGAGCAGAAAATCGCTTTCCACGGGAAGAGCAGTGTGGGATAGTGATAAATAATCAGGCCAGCGAGCCACAGTCTTCTCTGTGCAAAGTAGGAGTAAAAGTGGTCTCTCCTTCAGAGGGTAGTTGTAAGGATTAAATGAGCTAAGAGTGATGGCCGGCCTGTGGGGAGGCTCCATAAAGTGGATTGTTTCTCCAGCTCTGAGCGTGGGACCTAGGGAAAATAGCAGAACCTGGGGAAGGCCTTGCCTGGTCCCAGAGCAGGTGCTCCTGGAATGTGCGCTCCAGGAGGAAGAGAAGGGTGTGTCCAGCTAAGCAAAGAATAGTTGGTTGGGGAGAGATGGTGAAGGGGCTAGCTGAAAAGAATTCAATGTCTCTGATGTGGGAACAGTTCTGTAAACGTCCTAAGTCAGCCCACGGTGCCTGGAGACCTCATTATTGTCGGCCGTGAGTCATCAGCACAGCCCAATTCCAGGACCCAATGTGTACAGGAAGTGCGCATAGTGCGGGAACTCCGGGTGAGTTGAGAGGTATATACTTCCCACTTCCTAATGGAGGATGGGGGGGCGGGGGAGGTAACTGGCAACATGGGAAGACAGGCCCGTTGAAAATTGGTGGGCCTCCAGAACCCGAGTGTACCACTTCCTGTCCCCGCCCTTCCTCCTGCTCTTCCAGCGCCAGTCCTTCTCCATGGGTGCGCCCGGCCCTGGCCCCGGCCTTGCTCCCTGCTGAGAGCTGGAAGGTTGTGTGAAGGGGGCCCCTGCCCCCACGCCTCCCGCCCAACCCCTCTACTTTCCTCTCCTGTGACTGGGAACAGGAGCCAGCCACTCACGGAAGGGGGACCTGCAGAAGCTCCCTGCCCCTTGAGGCCCTCTTGGGGTGACAGAGCTAAAGATGGAAAGGACTTCAGGGACAACTGTTCTTTGGTGGCCTGTGAGCTTGCTGTGGCCTCAGGCTATGTCACTTATTTGGATAAATGCATTCCAGACCAGCGTGTGTGATCAGGAAAATCGCCAGTCACTGTTCTCCTTGCTGTGGGGAACTGAACAAAAGTTCAATTTTATGATAGTTGTTAAGAAGCTAGGTTGAATATCTGACCAGTAAGTAGAGGGAATTTAGCGGCGTACCTTAAATGAAAAGACAGTCTAAAATGTTAGGATCTTTTCTTCTTTCATTGCTAATATATCGAAGGCCTCATGTGATCTGGCCATTTCAGACAGCAAGCCGGCTTCGCCTTCCACAGCCTCCCTGCTGGCTTGCCTCCATAATTCCCACCTGTCCTTCACTTCTCCACTTAGATGTTACTTCTTCCAGGAAGCCCCTCCTGACTGCTTCCCCTTGCCCCTGCAAGACTGGGTTAAGTGCTCTGACTTTGTGCATCCACGGCCCTGGCACCTGATTTGGGGGATCTCAGCTCTATTGTCTTCTTACCTTCACTTGTCTGTGTCGCCATTAGAGTGTTAGCGCCCTAAGGTCAGGGACCATGACACCTCATATTTGGAAGGTACTCAATAAATACTTGTTGAGTGAAAGAAGAGATAAAAACGTGTCTGACCCCAATTAAAGCTATGTATGATCTCCATTGCAGGGGGTGGTTAAGATAATTATATATATATTAATATGTATATTATTATATATATAATTATAATGCAGACAGGGAAGGAGAGTCAGTTCACCCTGAAGGTTCAAGATGAGAAAGAATAAGCAACAGGAGGGAGAAGGTGGCAGTCTGGTAGATTTTGTAAAGAAAAGTGGCATTTGACATAGGGCTTCAAGCACAGGGACGTTTATAATAGGCGAACAGCAAGAGGGTGTCAATTAAGGCAAGCAAATAACCCAGCCAAGACCCACAGGTGGGAACAGGAAAGGGGGCGCGGGGAATTGTGAGTTTTGGGTGAGGCTTAGGAGGTCCACAGGTGGCTGGAAGAGGGGATTCTGGGGAAAGGGCTGGGAGTAGAGCCGGGAAGCACGTAGACACCCACCAGCAACGTCCAGTCACCTTCCTCACAGTCACGTGCCCCTTGTGAATCAGTTGTCAAACTTCCGTATTTGGTGCTAAGTCCCTGCGTGGCTGCTTCCTCCCCCCTTCGTCACCTGTCCAGCCCCACCCCTGCCGCCCCCAACGCTCTGTGAGTGGATGAACACTGGTGAAGGGCTTTGGCTTTTCACTCCTTTGTAGACTCCCAGACTGAAATCACATTGGGTCAGTTGCTCATGTTTTTAGGTGTGTGTTCTTTAGACAGTGGAAGGCGTAAAGGAAGGGCAGGGGGTGTTTAGGGGAACCACCATGTCGTGGGGAGAGCACTGTGCTGGAAGTCGGGATCCCCGGGCTCTGGCCCGGCACTGCTTTTGGCCTGCTGTGTGTCTTCGGATGAATCACTTCCTTTCTCTCGGAGCTTCCTCATCCATAAACAAAAGATATAGACAAGAGAACTGAAGGTCTTTTTAACATTGATGTTTTATGATTAGCTAAAAATCCTGTGTGAATAAAAGGGGAAAGAAGGAACAAATGCAAAATTTTAAGTAGGGGGTTTATTATTAAACCTTCAGACCTTCACAATTGAAAAATGAAAAGTTTTCTCCTGGTTTGGGGGGTGTACTAGGACAAAAACATGCATACAAACAAAATGCCCAAGAGTTCAGAATTATCAACCAAATTCTTGGATTCTGTCGGGCATCATTTTGGCCAAGAAGGATTAGGGTGATCAAGACCGTGAAGGGGAAGATCATCTTACAACTCTCAGTCATTAGCATCATCAACTGTTGACTGAGCTTTCCCAAGAGAGAGGCACCGTTTGCTGACTGGCGTCAGCAGCGAGAGCTCCTACAGTTGGCATGAGAGATCCTCACAGAATTTCTGAATTAAAAAGAGTCTTTACAAATCACCTACTCCAGGGACTCGTAACCTTTTCTAGATCACAGAACTTTTGAGAATCTGAGGTCAGCTGAAGACTCTGGGCCAGTAGTCTGGGGACGACGAGGGGCGCACACACACAATTTTGCATCAAGTTTCAGGAGATCCACACCTGCGTCCATCCAAAAGCTTCCTGGGAGTCCGTGCCCCCCAGGTCAAGAGCCCCTAGTCTATTCTACTTTTATGATGAGTTGAGAAAAGTGACAAAAACTTTTGTGATATTTGTTTGAGTCCCAAAGGGAAGGAAGCCAGTCAACAATAAAATCAGTATTCAGGAAAGCCGTGTGTCCTCAAAGCGTCTGAGAAGCACCAGATCAAACTGCACAGCCTTAGAGAAAGGCGAGGAGAGAACGCTCAGGTGATGACAGAAACAGGCTTTGGCGGATTCAGAGGGAATGACCCTTACTGTGTGGAAGCTAGCTTTGTTCCCAGAAAGGTAACAAAGACAGAGTCCTGCTTTGAGCATGGGAATTAAGATGGAAATGTTTTCCTTTGACTCACTCAGAAAGGAAATCTCTAATAATTTACAGGATGGGGAGAGGCATTGGCTGCAGTTCCAAAAATAACCAGCAGGTGTTCTCTCAACACCTGAGGTAGGGAACTAAGACCTCAAGTTGAAGTGTCCACCCCTCAGAAGGTGTTGGGAGCAATGGTAGCAACCGTCATGCCAGCTACAGAGTACCTCCTGAGGCGACCTCCTGGTCAGTGACCTCTCCAGCTACTCTCATGTGTCCCTCGGGCAGAGCTCAAGCTCAGAGAATCAGGGTGTAGCAGGATGCCCAGGGTTCGGGGTCTGAGAGCTCGGGGTTCACATCCTGGCTCTTCAGTTCCCAACTCACACATGTTGGGTCTTAGTTTTGTAGGGTGAGGTAAATGTGGACCACCTTGTTGAGTTGTGAGGATGAAATGAGAGGCCGTGGAGATGAACACGCCCAGCACAGAGCCTGTCACTGGGACTCAGTAAATACCTGTTACGTGATGCTGAGGTAACAGGGCAAAGAAACAGAAGCAGTTTGCTTTATCCTCCTACCCCATTCCACCTAAGAGAGGAAGATGGAGGTGGGGGGGTGGCAGGGAGAAGAAGAAAGTAGAAGATAAGCTGGAAGAATCCTTCCACTTTGTGTTCCACAAATCTGGAATTTAGAAAACTGAGAATTTGCATTCTGTAACTTAGTGCTTCTCCCTGTTCTCTCTCACCTTGAGTATGAAGGTGTCCTCTTGGAAAGTTTTTGCTTTCTTCATCTTTGAATACATATTTGCCATTTCTCCTCTGATTACTTTAGGAAGGAAACAGACCACACACTACAGACCATGACGAGAAGGCTGAGCATTTGAGTTTAGCGTTGTAATCAGATTCGAGTTACGACAAAGTAACGTGTTCTCTGAGGAGCAGTCTGCAAGGGGATTGTATCTAGGTGGGAAACAGTTGAACCGATCGGCTGTAATTTGTTTTATGTTTAAGCTGGGATCTTTTTCTTAATAAGCTCAGGGAGAACTTGGTCCTGTTGTAAGGGTCCCGTGGAGGTGTTCTAGAGCCGAAAGCCAGGAGCCCGAATCATTCAGGCCTCCGGCTCCTCTGGCCGTTTGCCTGTGATGTTCCCGGAGCTGCAAATCTGCCACCATGCAGGGCAACCCCTCGCCTCCCACAAACTGCCAGAGGAAGCCCTCCATCCACATCTAGAGGCTGCAGTCAGAAGCCCTCTACCCAGTACTCAGGGGACCGTGAGTGCGGTGCCCCGTTCTTAAGCCAGGTCAGCCCCTGCCCCCCGCCCCAGACCCTAGTTCTCAAGTCATAGGATGCGTGCACTCTGACCCTTATGTTAGAACCTCGGAGCCGAAAAGGATGTTTATGTAAATCATGTCCAATCCTCTTATTTTACTAAGAATTTGAAATCCAGAGAAATTCAACATTTTGTTCAAAAGACAATGAATTAGTGTCACAGCCTGGCCTGGAACCCAGTTTTCCTTGCACCCAGTCTCGTCTCCCCCTGGGCGCCAGTATGGGTCACCAGAAAGAGAGGTGGGGTGGGGTCTGAGCAGATGACAAGATAGGTGTGTGCAGTGGGTTGAGGAATGTCGTCTCTGAGCAGACTGGGGCTGGGGGCGGGGTGGGGGGGGTAGGAGGGCAGAAGGGACCTGTGATGCTTCCGGGGGCTTGGGCCGCTCTGAGGTTGAGGTCCTTGTTCACATCTTGTTCACATCTCCAGGACTTCCTGCTGTTCTTTACCCTGTGGAGAGTTTATTTGGGGTTTCAAGGCTTTGGCACACACCCAAAGCTGGAAGAGAACGCTTACTAACTCCTTGGTGGCACCGGGTGTTTCGTGGATCCAGAGGGATTAATAGCCCCAGGGAGGCCGGGGTCACATTCCTGGGGGGTCTTCTGTGAACTGCAGATAGAAAGGCAACAGAGCAAGGATTCATGCAGGATTGCTCACTTGGAGAGAATAAAACCAGCACTCCAGGCCAAGGGGGACAGTTTGTGAGTGTGTGTGCAAATATGGATGCAAAGCAGTTTCCAGATCAGCAACTATCCCCTGCTTACTGTCAGGTGTGGGGGGGTGGGGGTAGTGCAGCGTGTGTGTGTGTGTGTGTGTGTGTGTGTGTGTGTGTGTGTGTGTGTGTGTTGGGCTGATGGCTGTTTTTCTAAACATGTGGGAAAAAAAAAAGTTGGTGTGTATCTCCAAGAGTTTGAAATGTACTTGGCATAAGATAATACTCTCTTTATTCTTAACCCTGGATGAGGTCGTAGTTAGAACTTTGTCTACTTTTAGCCTTAAGTACAGGCAGGGGAGGGTTCAGAGCAGCACCATTCAGTAGGAATATAACGTAAATCACATACGTAATTTAAACTTTTCTGGTTACAGTAAGATGGAATAAGTGAAATTAATTTTAACAATATATTTTATTTAGTCCAACATATCTAAAGTAGTATTTAAACTATTAATATAATTATGTAATAGTATATAATCAATCTAATTATTAATGATATAGTTTACAGTCTATATTTTATGCTGTTTGAAATCCAGTATGTATTTTTACACTTAACAGCACATTTCATACTGGCCATATCTCAAGTGTTATTGGCTACCATATTAGACAGCATCGGTTCAGAGGAAGAGATATAGAAAACTATACACAGTTAGAAATGGGGCCGGGGAGGGGCACCTGGGTGGCTCAGTTGGTTAAGCGTCTGCCTTCAGCTCAGGTCATGATCCCGGGGTGCTGGGATCTAGTCCCACATCAGTCCCCTGCTCAGTGGGGAGCCTGCTTCTCCCTCTCCCTCTGCCTGTCCCCCCGCTCGTGCTCGCTCTCTTGCTAAAATAAAATAAAATAAGAAAATGGGGCCAGGGAAAGAAAAATATATGCCAAAGGAAAAAAATCTGAAGGTAAATAGCCTTCAAAGTGAAGGGCGAATCCCTGCCTGGGGTATCAGTGGTCTCCATCTCCCCTGAGGGTCCACATGCCACACACACCTCCCCAAAAACTGGTTTCTATCCCAACTATATGAAATGTTCGATTTAAATGTAAGGAATGCATTTCAAACAGGAAGAAACTGAATCTTAGCTAATAGGATAAATGTTTATCTTGCTTTTGTCCTTCATTCCACAAACTCTGAGTACGGAGTCCAATCATCCTTACCTCTCGGGGATGACTTAAGTTTGTACTAGATGTCAACTTTGTCTAGATGTGAAGCCGATGATGACGATTATGCTCTGATTTGGATATGGCCTGAGACCAAGGAAGATACTAGCTGGGTTAGTATCCCTTCCGGTACTGTGCATCCTTGAGTTAAGGACTGGACCATATCTATTACCGCACACTGTACCTTTTACATAAAGAAAAAGTATTCGGGAAGAGAAGCGACCGCACCTGTTGTCACAAAGGGCAGAAGCCAGGTATTGCTATGGTCATAGCTGTCCCAACGGGACTCGAGAGGAAGGTGGTGTATGTTGGTTAGACACTGAGGACTCAGTATGCGGTGGCTTTGTCACCCTGTGTAAATCTTCACACTTCCTTGAGCCTTAAAATTCCTTTTCCACCTAAGTCAAAAGGTTAGTGTAAAAGTCAGATGAGGTAACGGATCTCTGTGTGCTTTGAAAGCTGTTGTTTGTTTTTAGGTGCTTTGCAAAAAAGAGCTAGTAAAATATTCAGGTCCTTTTTGCTATATCTGATGCACCAAACCTCTTTTAAGCACCAAATATTTGCTTGATGATGGATTCTAGTCACTCCTTTTAGATTAAATTCATTGAAAGATGCTACAGGACTTCTGTAAGCTATGGACATCATGGGAAGAGGTGGTCCACATCCTCTCTTTGTCCTGCATTTGACCCAAGGTCATTAGGCCACCAGCCGCAGTTTGGAAATATTTTGGTTATTATGAGAACTTTCATATGAGGTATGACCCACACTGATCAGTCTTGGCACAGTCTAGCCAAAGAATCTCAGTGAAGGATAATTAAGGTGCTCTACAGCCTTAATCCCCCAGATTGATCTGTGGACCAGCATCAGGGGCATCACCAACAGAACTGTAGAGTGTCGAGGGCACGGGATGGAATGAGCACTGGGTGTTACACGCAACTGATGAATCACTGACCTCTACCTCTGAAATTAATAATACACCATATGTTAATTAATTGAATTTAAATAAAATTTTTAAAATAAAAATTAAAAAAATGTAGAGCCTCAGGATGCACCCCAGGTGTGTCCGGTCGGAGTCTGCATGTTAACAGGGTCCCCAGGTGACGGCAGCACACACGGAAGGTTGAGAAGCAGTGTCGCAGCCTGCCACCGAGTGATAGCTCAGCCTCGGCTTCCACAGCCACTGGGATCGGCAGCTCCCTTCCTCTCCTGGGAGCCCTTCTACTGGACAGCTCGCACTTGCAGACTTTTCCCTCCTGTCCAAATCTGCCTGTGAGGGATCACCCAGAATACATTTCCTTCTTCTGCCACATTAAAGCCCACATAGCAAGTGTCATTGAAGTGTCATTACTTTCCTTTGTTACACAGAAGCCTGGACCCGGAGGCTGGGTGGGTGGTGAGTGGGGCCACACAAGGTCACCTGGCAAAGACCAGCAGGTCCTGAGACATTGGAGAAGGACCATGAAAAGGCCCCTTGCAGTTCTGGCTCTTCCTTTACTCCTGCCAGAGTCCAGGGTTTAAAGAATTGCCATTTTGAAGAAGTTTAGAGAACTTGAAGAGGTTTCCCAAAAGGACAGGAATATAGAAGTGATGTCTGGGGTAGAAGTTGGTCCTGCGAGATGTGCTAAACACGAGGGGGTGGTGTGGTGGCATGCGAGGGGCCGCCCAGCAGCTCGACCTCTTACTAGCTGTGGGACATTGGGGCATGAACTTAACCCCCTGAGCATCAGCTTCCTGGGTTTTAAAGGCAAACAGGATGATAAACCCTGTTCTGCCTATCTCCAGGGTTTCTGTAGGACTCATGGAAAATAAAACCAGTGAGCACTCTTAATGACATGGGAAATGGTCCAAGGATGAAAGAGAAGATCCAGTGGGACAGTAAATGAATCCAGAAGACAAATCTACCACTGGCTTGCTGTGTGACCTCAGGGGAAGCCCTTGGCCTCTCTGGGCCTCTCTGAATCAAGTGGGTCATATACACAAGATCTGAGCACCCTTCTAGAAGGCCCTGGAGTTACCATGGCTTGTTGCTCTTGGTGCACATTACCGAGAGGGTTTCTCCAAGAAGGATGGCTCTTCAAATATTTATGTAGGGAGATTTCTTATAGCTTGGAATTGAATCCTTTCTCAGGGAAATGATTCCAGACACTCTTCCTGGCCTATCCTATGGGAGACCCACTTTAAATAATGGGTCTGCTTGGCCACAATCGCACCTGTGTTTCCATGTCACCATGTGATACCTGAGCTGGTGAGTGAAGAGTGATGGTTTCATTTCTGCAGCTGTGTCAGGACACCCAGTCCTATTTCTGGAAGCAAGCTCTGCCCTGTGAGATACCTGAACTCATTCCTGGTTGGAGGGTGTCATGTGCAGACTTTTCCAGGGGAACGGTCTTGTTCGATGCTTCCGATATCACCAAGGAGTTTTTCAGAAGCGTTTCTGTTTGTTTTCACAAGTACAGGTGTGGCATACCTGTTAGTTTTGTGAGCCTGCTTTGCCAGAGGAGGCTTCCAGTCGACAAGAAACTGAAACTGGCTTTTGGTTCAGCAGCCCTTCCATAGATGCTTTGCCAGCTGAGAGCAAAAGGACCAATGTGTGTGTTTATGGAGGGTCATAATTGTTCCTTAAGACAGCCCTTCTGTGTCTCTTTCCTGCCAATCTGGGGACCCTGTGTTCATGCTCAACTCACTGTGCTCATATTCCCAACCTCCCATTTCATTGCCTGGATGCTTGCTTCTAACTCTGTACATTGCGTTTTCTCCTGTGCACCCACCGTGTTGTCATGGAAACTCGATGGCCGTAGGCCATGAGTATCCGGCGTCATCGAGTGTGATGGTGTGGTACGTGTATTTGCTCACACTTTTATTTTGAATCCGTTCCAATGTGACATCTGCTAAAATGTCTCCCTTATAATTTGCTTGGTGATCACAGCCTTCTCATCATTCACTGAGAGCAGGACCTGATCTCACAGAATCTGAAAAGAGCTATGTGGTAAGATGCCTGTAGCTTTTCTAAAGAGAACCCTTACTGACTTCTAGTCTCGACTGGAGTAATGCCTGGCTAACTCACAGAGCCATTATTTGCAAGAATTATATGGCGGTTGTGCTAGAGGGAAATGTTAGGCCCACCCCCTTCCCTCTCAGAAAGCAGAGGAGTTTAGAGACCATATTTGTACTCTGCCTACATGTGGGATTAAATTAATGGTTAGTGCATGATTGGGGATCCATACTTGCATTTCTATCCTGAAGTTATTCCATTTGTGATAGTTACTCACTAATTACAGGCTTTTATGCTGCTGCCTTTATTTTTAATATTCATACTAAATTCCAAATTCTTCTGTATCTTACCTGTTTTTTCCATGCTTACGCCTGGATCCCTCCTGCACTCCACTACTGGAATATCTATTTTTTTAACCTGGATCTTCAACTCTGTTGTTTCCCTGGACTTATGTGCTTCGTCTGGAATGTTACATCTCTTCCTCTCTTTCTTTTTTTTCTTTTTGTTTTTTTGTTTTTTGTCCCCATGTTGACTGTTTTATGGGGGTTTCTGGATATCTCGGGGCCACTCACAGGAAGCAGTTTGCAATGAGATCATAAACATTGCCGAAAAATCTGTTCATTACTGCAGCACTGTTTCTCATCCCCTTGACTTTCATCACAAGGTATCCCCTTCTGACAATAAATCATCTTTAATCATTTCTCAGCAACCTCAAGCCCAGCAGCGAAGAGTCACCCCAGACAGGAGTCAAACCTCACAAGATATGTAAGTACACTTGGCGAACTTCCTTTCTCACATTCTTAGTAGACTATTGGCTTTAGAGAACGAGTCATTGACCAAGTGTGGGGGCAGCTACTTGGGGGAATGGACAAGTCACCCCTGGCTTCTCTGAGGATTTCTAGTTGAGGCCATGTTTCCCATCAGCCAACATGAAACAGGTGGTGGGTGGGTGAATAAAGGAGGTCACAGACTACCGAGAGATAGAGACCAGGAAAGAATGAACTGCCATCCAGGGGCAAATGAGAGCAGTGCTGACTGGCTTCAGTACTAGTGTTGTGGGAATATAGAGGAAGGGGTCATTGGTTCTGCCTAGAGAAATAGAGTTGACCCACTCATTAAAAAAAAAAAAAAATCATTGGATATCTCCTATGTTTTAAGCATATAGGAGCAAACTCCATTCCCAGAAGAAGAGAGATTTGGAATGAGCATTGAAAGACACATTGAAGGGGCCCCTGGCTGGTCAGTCAGTAGAGCATGCAACTTGATTTCAGGGTCATGAGTTCAAGCCCCACGTGGATGTAGAGCTTACAGAAAGAAAGATAGAAAGAGAGAGAGAGGAAGGAAAGAAAGGAAAGGAGGAAAGAAAGACAAACTGGATTTGAGAGCTAAAAGTTCTTCCCAGCTGAGGAAACCACACATGCAAAGACCCAGGGTAGATGGTGTGTTTGGGGAACTCGGAGAAGGCCCATGTGGGGAAAGGACTCAATGGAATGGTGCACTGAGCAGCATGAAGCCCATCCAAAATTAGAGCTGACTGGGGGACCCAAGCTGCAAGGTTCTGGGACCTTGGCCCCCCAGTCTCCACTGTCTGGGAGTGAGGATAGAGAAGCAGGTATCAGGAGTTACTTCCCAGAGCTGAGGCTACCAAGGCAGCCATAGTGGAAGTAAAGAGGAAGATAAGGCATTCTGAGGAGTCCAAGTTGGTTGGAGACAGCAGGCAAGTATGGAAACATCAAAAATGTATTCGCTTACCAACTGGAAATCTATCTGCATCTCTTTATTCCTCATTGGAGACTTCCTTCTGGCAGACAGATCCATCTACTGAATTATCAATACATTTGGATAAATGTATAAAATTAAATGGTCCCTTTGTTTCAGCAGAGGAAAATGAACCTCTCATTCCTGGGGACTGGCTCCTCTTACTTGTTTCTAGTCTCATTTGCCCACTTACTGGAATTCACTGGCATCTACTGGACATGGTAGATGGTTGGCTCATTTGCAAAGTTTTGCCCTCTACTGTTGTGTTTCAGAATAGTAAGTACACAGAATTGTGAACTAGTGCATAGTAGATGCTTCTTAAGTATCTGTCAAAGGAATAAATGAAAACAAACTTTTCCTTGTCAGATTTTACAAGTAGGCCAGCCTCCTCCAGTGAGCTGCTGTCAGGACAGACAGAACAGCACAGACAGATTGCCTTAGGCCAACTAACAAGTAAATAAAAATCTTACTCCCAAACATCACTGGGATAGAAAGAAAGCAAAACGCTTTCAAGAATTTTGGAAGAATGACATCACATTTAAAAACAATTAACGAGGGGCACCTCCTGGCTGGCTCAGTCAGAGGAACGTGTGACTCTTGATCTTGGGGTCATGAGTTTGAGCTTCACTATGGATATAGAGATTACTTAAATGAATAAATAAAAACTTTAAAAAAATAAAAACAATGAAATATGTATCAGCATATTAAACTCAAGGTAAGCAATTAGAATGTACTTTTTATATCTTTATATTAATGCAACAATTTTATATATATACAACAATTGCTTTATGCTCTCCAACGTATATGTCCAGAATATAGTGTCTATCTCTAGACCTGAGTAACTTCTTTTTTTTTTGGACTTAAGTAACTTCTGATTATCCTTGATAATCTATATACATTCTCCTATGTTAAGAAAAAGCCTTGGTTAACTTTAAAGAGGGGGCATCTAGACAAAATGCTTAGCTATGGTAACCAAATGAAACTAAATAAAAGGACTGATCATAACCTTGCTTGTCAGAGGCTTCCCATCCTCTGACATCAGTCTTTGTTTCCTTATTATATACTGAATGGATCTCCCCAAATGCTACACTGTCAGGGAAATAGCCAGTAAAATACTTTCATCCCCACTGATGAGTACGAAACACTACCTAAGTGTTGATTTAACTGAATTGGGCTTTAAAACCTCATTATTTGATCCTATCAGTGTTTGAATCAATGTCTCTCATTTTTAGATTTAGCTACCAAGCATTATATAGCTATATACCACAGAATGATGATGAATTGGAACTCCGAGATGGAGATATTGTCGATGTCATGGAAAAATGTGATGACGGATGGTTCGTTGGTAAGTGATCTCCTCGTGCTTTTCTTACTAGCTGTGTATTGAAGAAGTAACTAGGAGTGATAAGCCATGCAAAAGGCAATATTCTCTGCACAGAAAAAAGAGCCTTTCTCAAATCCGGTACTGCTGTCAGGAATGCTGGGCCCCCCACTTTATGCTTGCTCTGAAGACAGTGTGCATGACGCTCATGATACTGGACCCAAAAACCAAATACGCCAACGCGACTGCACAGAAGGGCAATTGTCAAATTCATTACTTGAGTTCTGTTTGTATTCCTCTTGTGCGTGTATCTGTTCTACATTTGAAAATTTTCTTTTTTTTTAAACTCTTATGGAACAGCACAAGAAAATTTGAGCCTAGGTCTCAACTGTGAAACTCAAGCATATGTGTAGATCTTCCAAAGACCTTATTTACTTCAGGCTTCTCATAACTTTAAAAAAGCAACCTGCCTAATTAAAAGATTCACCTTCAGAGAACAGGAGAAAGATCAATGTTCTTTGAGATTTTGTTACAAAGCAGATACTTGCTTAATATACTTTGTTACTGGAGTTCTCAACAAATAGCCTGTGAGACAAGAATTATCCTCAGTTCACAGACTCAAAAACTGAAGCCTGAAGAGGTGACGTAACTAGCCCAGGTCACCCAGGTAGCCAGTCACGGAGCCAGTACTTGGACTCAGCCGCATCTGTCCCCAAGCCTCTGTTCTTTCTCCTCAGGCATAAATATGCCTTTGGGAGCCACTGACTCCCTTTTTACCTCTGTTTTCCCCTTGTACAAATGGCTTTACCTTTATCGTCTTTCTAAGACCAGCTCTTTCCTGATCTCTCTGGAAAATCTTTGCTAACGTGAAGTCCTCTCAGATCTGGGGTAGTAAGAATGGGAAGGCCTCAGCAGAAATGGGAAGCCAGAAAGATTTGCCTGGGCCTCACTGGCCTCTTAGAAAGCTGCCCCATCCTCCCCAGGCCCCCAGAAGCCTGTGGCCCCTCACTACCTTGAATCGCTCCGATCAGAAGGAAGCCAGTCTGAGAAGTCGGCAACACTCCAGTGGAGTGCAGTCCGGTGGAAACAGAATACACGCTGTGGGTGGAATGTAAATTTTTCCGGAAGCCACCTTGAAAGAAGTAAAATGAAACCCTTGAAACTAATTCTAGGGATATATTTTATTAAAACCAATGCATTCAAGCTATTACCATTTGAACATGTAATTGGTATAAAAAATTGTTAGTACGAATAGAAGAACAAACTATCCCACTAAGCCTTAGAATTCTGATGTATATTTTATAGGTACAGCGTAGCTCAATTCAGACTAGCCACGTTTCGTGGCTGTCGTATTAGAGAGTGCAGCAGTGGTACAGATTCGCTGTTAAACTCCTCCAGGACTATTTACATTTTTTACGAGAACATGGGGTAGGGTGAGGGGCACCATTTCTCTAATGGGGGCACGCCTGGCAGCTAGGCAAAGGAAATATTCCTCAATCCCTCAAATGCTTCAAAACGTAGCCTAGTGCTCAGAGGAGAATCAAGTAACCCAGTGGAGCTCATTTTTCTCGTCCATAAGGAAAGGTGCAAGCCAGCTATAGGAGCACATCTCTCACCCCTATCATCGTCTCCGTTCTCTGCAGCCTCCCCGGCGGCCCTCCCTAGGGGGTTCAGTTAGTTGTTTTAGATGTCTTTATCGTTGATGCTTTCTTTTCGCTTCGGGCAACAGCTCCAGCCTGCTGGTGGTGGCAGCTTGAAATGCTGTGTCCACCGGGGTCCTGAAGCCATATCCAAGCCAACTGGGAAAAGGATGCGGTTGTCAAATTGTGCTATCTGCCAGTGATTGGGGAATGATGACATGGTCTGGGTCTGCCACCACCCCCACCCGCAGCTTTAGAGAGTCAGTCCCGAGGGAAGGAGCTAGGTTAGGGATCCGGCAGTTCGGGATGTAGAGCAGCACAGGAAGGCCTTTGTGCCCAGGTAGCTCAGTGTTCCTGGCTCGGTGGGAACCCTGAAAAGGTTGGCAGCAGAGACAGGGAGTCAGCCCGGGGCTTAGGCACAGGCTTCTGAGAGGAATTTCCTTTTGATGTGTGGTCCTATCCAGTGGACTTCTAGAAATCCTACAGTTTAGAAATTCTGAATTCCTGGTATCTTGTGTTGAATAAATGGGCTCATTTTTTCCAAAAAGGAGAAGTATTGGAAAGAGCAGTGGGCTGGGAGTCAGAAGTCCTGGTTCAGAGCCTGCTTCTGATGCTTGCTCAACTGTGGGACTTAAGCTCTGTGAGCTTCGAATTCCTCATCTGAAAAAGGGGGGAGTATTGAGAATGCCTGCCTGGCTTAGCACCCAGCATTATTTTGTAGCCTAAATGAGATAAGGCAGGGAAAAGTGCTTTGGAAACCATATGCTGTCCTTCATGCCACAGGGTTGTTATCCAGGGACGCCTGGGTGGCTCAGTTAGTCGAGCTTCCAACTCTTGGTTTCGGCTCAGGTCATGGTCTCAGGGTTGTGGGATCGAGCCCCAATTTGGGCTCTGTGCTCAGTGCTTGGAATTCCACTGCTTGGAATTCTCTCTCCCTCTGCCCCTCCCCCTGCTTGCACGCGCACTCTCTCTCTCTCAAATAAATTAATTAAAAAACAAAACAAAAAAACAAAGGGCTCTCTCTGAACTCACATGGGTGAGTCTTCTGATTTTGCTTGTGTTTTGTTTGTTTGTTTGTTTTTTATAGGTACTTCAAGAAGGACAAGGCAATTTGGTACTTTTCCAGGCAACTATGTAAAGCCTTTGTATCTATAAGAAGATTGAAAACCAGAGATTATTTTTATTGGAGGATGAAGCGTAATTCATGAACTGGACTCTTTATTTAAACATTGAGTCAGTAGGAAAACTAATGCAGTGGATAAAGTAAGAAGCAAAACAGAGGGACAGAGAAGTGTTGTGTCTAAAGCCTGAGCCTGTCTACGCTTGCTGTGTATCAGGCAAGCCGAACTGAGGAAAAAGGAATGAGGCAAATCTGTATTTACTTAGCTGCTTCTGGGAGCCACTCCAAGCCTTCCCAGCCTTTCCCCTTCTTGGGTAATCTGACCTGTAACACAGTCCAGGATCAGTGAGGTCAGAAATGTCTCTTGCTGCCCAGGCCTTGACCAGCTCTGGCTCAAAGCGGTCATTTAGCCAGAAGCAGCCGTCGGAGCACCAGGCAGATCCCCAGCCATTCTCCAAAGGCCCCGCACCCCAGCCACCCCAGAGCCCACCGTTTTCCCAACATTGCTGGAGATCTGCCTGGGCTGCCGAGGCCATCCCTGGACAGTGGCGGGGGCCCCCCAGGCTATCCAAGACCATGTGCCTCACTCCTGGGGTACGTGGAGAAATGGAAGCAGAACAGCCTGCGTGCAGCATTGCCCTCCACGCCCCTGGTGTTCAGACAGAAAAGCACATGAGGTTTGCCTGTGGGCGTGGGGTGCCCAGGTCAGGTAGTTAAATTTGTGTTTCCAAGCGATGAAGTGAAGAAGTTCTGTAGCTGTCAAGGTCACTTGCAGTGTGGTCCTTTCCCATATCACTGACTTTTGTAAGTGGTCACCTTCGGCACAATTTCATTTACCAGAATGCCAGTGCTAAGCTTTCTTTTCTGGATTGTTTCTGGCCAGGGCAGTGTGAGGTCGCTAGGCCTGTTCTCACAGAGAACCAAGGATGGCGTTCAGTGAATCATTTAATAGGCACTGATGCACACTGGATGCCGGGGCGACCGGTGAGCAGGACGTGCTCCACGCCGTAGGCCCACCGCGTCCTCATTTTTACTCCCCGAAGTAGTTCAGGGACCACCCACAAAGTGGTGGCCCAGGGTCCTGAATCCCGACGCACCCTGGTGAGGCCTCGCTTCAGAGCAGAAGGCACACGGGCAGCGGCCCCACGTGCGAGGCAGCGGGAGGCCTGCCCTCTGTGGGGCCACGTGTGAGGAGGGAGGCCCCTGTGACGCCCGGGGTGCTCGGTCACAGCTCCATCCAATTCGAGGATGTTCATCAGCCCCTCTGGTAGACCCCTTGAAGAAATAGGGACTGGCCCACCTGCCTGCCGGGAACTCAGAGGTGATGGGAGGGGCAGACACACAGGAATATTGGGTCCGGAGAGACTGTGATATGTGCTAAGAAGGGTATGAGAGAGATGGAGGTGATCTTTCCCTGGAGAGACTCTAGAAAGCATTGTCGTATTTCTCTCTCCATTCACTCACTCTTGAACAATGAGGCTGCTAGAAGAAGCTTTGTCCGAGGGTAGTTTATGGCTGGAAGTTCTTGGAACTGTTTCCAGAGTCTTCAAACTCTCATCCTCCCCACAAGTACACATCCAAGGTCACAAATAGAAGCAGCAATTCTAGGTAGGTAAGTGTGTACAGGAACCCTGGCTCTCTGCATGTAGCTCAGAACTGCCGGCGGACCATTGTCCCAGAGTCTGGAGTCTTTACAAGTAGGCGGAGTTCGTCTTCAGCGCCTCTGCCTCGCCCTCTGTCTCTCCACCCACCTGCCACCCATCAGCTGTGCACCCCCCCCCCCCATCAGACAGCCTCATTCTCTCCCTGTCCTCCTTTCAAGTCCCGGTCTCAGGAAGGAAACTGCTGCTTACTCCTTCACACTAGAGTGCGAATGACTGATAAGAGGAATGTGTTAGCTTCTTCCCAGAGACATTTGTTTTTAACTAGGACAGAGCAGAGCCTTAACCCCACGGAGTGAGGCTGTGGAACTAACGGTGGGGGTAAGGGGTGCCGGTGGTGGAGGAGGAGGAGCTTCCTGGGTAGAAGGAGCCTTCCCCATAGTCTTTGAATCAGACTCCTTGCTGCGGAAGGTCCACTTCCCCATCCGAGGGCGCCGTTTGTCTCTCTCCGAGGGCATACGGTACGAGTGCATATGCACGTGCGTTTTGCACGACAGCACTTCACTCGCTTTTGGAATGTAACTCCTGTATCGGCCGACATGTTTCCTGGTCTGTCTTAGATGCAGACAATTAATAACGATCTTACTCTTAATAGTTTTTTTTGAGGGGTGCTTCTTGATTAAGTAGGTAATTTTGAACACCTCTTTAAATACAGCTAGAAAATAAAACCAATCTGTAAAGCCGCATTTGCATATGATGCCAGCCTCACGCATTTGTAGATCCCCAGAAACCCAGGTATGCCTCACCGATTTGCCCGTCTTTAACAAAATCATGTTAAAATTTGCAGAATTTGCATCGAACTTCGGCTTCCTATGTATGACAAAACAAGGAACAAAGGTTTCCGATTGCTCTTTTGTCCTCAGACATTTAGTAATATAAAATACCTATTTTTATGCTGAAATATTTATACAAGTTTATTAATAGCAAGAGCAACTAACTGGGCCCATGCCTTGCAGCACATTTTGATACACTCGCCGTGCTTCTGGGGAAAGGCAAGCCCCCAGCTACTTACCTTTTGCAGTCTCTCTCGGATCAGTAAGAGAAAAAAGATCATATGCGTAAGAAGCAGGACTGTAAATATGTATATTTAACTTTGTATAGCCCATGTACCTACTTTGTATAGAAAAATAATTTTAAAAATTTGAACTGAAGGGGGGTAAAATGAGGAAGTCATGAAGTTTTTTGCATTTTTATTTAAATGAAGGAATTCCAAATAACTCACCTGCGGATTTTTAGCACAAAAATAGCCATTGTAAAGTGTTAAAATTTCAAATAATCATTCTTTCTGGGAGAGAAGGTAATTGTTATCTCAGTTATATAGGTTTTTTTTAATTTTGTTTTTGATTTTTTTTTTTTGCAGTCCTATTTATCTACAGTAGGTATTAAGTTCTTTTGCTAGAATAGGTTACTACAGAGAAGATTATATTCTGAAAGAAAAATAACTGACATTATATATAACCAATTAATTTAAAGTGTTGCCATTTTAATTACACCTGGAGAGCATGTACTATGCGGACACAGATTGTTCTGTTCATTTATTTTTCTTTATTGCGGTGGATTGATTTGATAAATGGATGTGTTGAGTTACTACATTTGCTGTACATATTTAATAAACTTTATTCAGAATTGCGTGGCATATGTTTGTTCTTACCATTCATTGTTTCTTTCCTTCCTTCGCCAAGTTTCTCAGGGGAGGCTTATATTCACTGCTTCGATATCGCATCCTCTCCTTTCCCTTCTTAATCACATACCGTCTCGCTTTGCTCCTGGAAGACCTCACTTCTTACCTTACTCCTTTCTCAATAAGCTAACTCTGTGACCTTCTCTGAATGGACTACTGTTGGCCATCTCACCATGCTTTCTATTCTGATTGCAAAAATAATGATGTGTCTTTAAAAGCACAAGTGAAACATTATAAAATATGTGCAATGGGTCTTGATTTGCTCCGCAAGACATGGGTACAGGAAATGATACAGCATTTGGTTTTCCTAAATCGAGTTAAATCGGCTATGAGCCTTCTCTTGCTATGATGGGTGAAAATGCAGTCTGTCCCCTCTCAAGCCAAGCGTGTCAAGATGGTGGCATAGGCATCCAGCCTCCCCTGGCATCCCGTGACTGGGACCACACCCATCTCTGGGGGGCAGGGCCTGCTGTGCACAAATCAAACCTCCACCTTCCCCTGGTTCTGTCCTTCTCCACCTCTGTCAACTCAGCACTGCCACCTCTTGGGGGTGACTCAGTGGCATCCCTCTCTGTAGACGTAGGCCTCAAACAGTCATGGGAGAAGGGTTGCCTTCCAGGGGGTCTGACGGCCTCAGGACTGAGCCCGGGGTCACAGGCACTACTTTCAGGCTGTTCATCCCTTCCAACAAATCCATCAGCTGTACTTTCAGAGTACATTTAGAACCCAGCCTTTTCTCTCTGGAGAAAGCCATTTTCTCTCTGGATCCTTGTGCTTGCTTTCTAACTCACCTTCCTGCTTCCACCCTTGCTGCCTCTACTCCGGTCTTAACAGAACAACCAGAGTGAGCATTTTAAAGTCTATCCAAAACCCTCTCGCGGCTTCTCACATCACTGAGCGGTACCATGGCCTCAGGCCCACTGGTACACTGTCCCACCCCCCTCCCTTACCTTGGCTTCGTTTCTCCTTGTTCCTTATGGCCTCAGACTCGTCAAGCACACTGCACGTTCAGGATCTTCCATTCTGTCTTCTGGGCCCGGAAGACCCTTTCTGCTGGAGCTGCATGGCCTTCTTCTCCCCTCTCTTTACATCTTTAGGTTGCCTTCTCAACGAGGCTTTCTCTGACCACTTTATATATAACAGGACCCTACTCTTTCCACCCAGCATCCTCTCCCCCTTCTCATCCTCTGTGCTTTATAACTCATCAGCATCTGATATGTGTTTCACGATCCTGTAAAATCCATGAGGATAATTATTCCATTTGGCTTTTATATGCCCAGCACCCAAGAAGAGTGCCTAACATAGTCGGCACTCAGTCACTTGATCAAGTAAATGCGTAAATAAATGAACCCCTGGGGCCAGAGATCTTAGAACTCAGAATACTAATAATGAAGGAAGGGATGCGTTATCAGTCCTTTCTTCCAGCAGCAGAAATAGAACAGCAATTAATCTCAAATTACTCTGAGCTCATACAAACAGCAGGTGAGAATTTTCTGTAATTACAGTCACCTCCCCACAGAGATGACTGCTGCTGACTCTCCGCTCTATGGTCCTCTGAGCTTTCTTTGTATAGTACACATGGTCTATAAACAAAAGCTTTGCATGGTCTTACACACTTTTTCCTCCCTTAACAATAGAGCTTGGACATGTTTCCATAATTTACTTAATCAATCCCCTATTGATGATGCAAATATTGCCAGTTTTTTCCCCCACAATAAACAATGCTGCATTGAATACAATTGATTGGCTTAAAGAGCAAGAACATTTCAAATCTTGAGATACTGCCAAACTGCCTTCCAAAATACATCACAACAGTTTATACTCCCGCCAAGTATGGGAGTGTCTGTTTCCCCACCACCCAGTTATCTGCTTCCATGGAATGCTGTTCCTTGGTTCATCTGCCTTTTCACTGGCCAGCCCTCTTTCTAGATCTCTACTTGCATTCCCAGCCATCTGTTACTTTCTCTTAACACATGCTCCTTCGGGGACTAGATCCCTCACAATGTAATTTGGCAGAAAGAGCCAGTTGTATGGGGGCTCCCGTTGATGATAAGTGGTAGAAACCTAACACTACGGGCCATTCTTGGGTCAAATCGCTGGAAAGAAGGGAGTTGGAACCCTCCTCGGGCAGGAGTGAGTCCAGACTCTCGACTCTCGTACTTGTCTTATTCTTGGCGCCTCTCGTACTTGTCTCATTCTTGGTGCTGCTGGCTTGTTTGGCCACGCTGTCACCTACCGAGTGCGGCCATAGGCAGCCCGGGGCTCATTCTTACAGGCCTCCGACACCCTTTTCTAGGGAAAAGGGCCTTCCTGTTGCGCTTCCCTGAGAACAGTTCCAGACCCTGCCAGGTCCAACTTGGGTAGTTAGCCTTCCTTTGACTAATCACTGGCCGAAGCGGGTGTAGTATGAGTGACAGCCTCACCAGCACCATGTGGACTGGGGAGAGGAGAAGGCCAGGGGAGGGGTGTGCTGCTAGAAGAAGGAAAAAGGCAGCTGGATCAGTAACTCAATGGTCCACTGTGCAAGCTAGACTCTGAGCGTTACTGTGACAAGCTTTGGAAAATGGAATACCCTTCCCTATCAATACAAATGTCAGTGAGCTGAATGTAGGCTATGTGCTGAAGCTCTGCAGGCCAAAGTCTTGAGAAGAACATGGTGGAGAGCACGGGATGGCCACCCAGACAAGGGGTTTGATGTGACCACGAGGACACGGCCAACTGTATCATATGCTAAAAATACTAGGACTCTTCTGAAGGAAAAAGGATTAGCGTCTCAAAAGTCACGAAGAATGTTTGCATGAGTCGTACATAGGTGTATTTGCCAAGTCTTGGCATGTCGAGATCGAACCTGTCTCAGGAACGCTTAGCGGAGGCCCTTAAGACAAATGAAAGAAGTTACTACTTGATACAAGTCATCTGTGGAATGGACTAGCCAGGCAGGTGGTTCAGACTGAACATAGTCAAGAAAATTTAAGATGAACTCACAGATGGAAAAAGCCCATGATGAGGCATCTGAATGACCACGTGATGCTGGTTTCTGATGCCTATCCCGGGGGAGGACGACTCTGCTCCTCCAGCACTCACCTTGGTGTCAGCAGAGGGAAAACACTGGGTAGATTAATAAGAGTCTCTGGCCCCCTCTGTCTTACTGGTTTTTAAAGTGAGACTGACAGGGGCGCTTGGCTGGCTCAGCCGGTGGAGCATGCAACTCTTGATCTCGGGGTCATGAGTTCAAGCCCCGTGTTGGGCATAGAGATTCCTGTTTTAAAAAGTGAGGCTGACAAACCTACGTGAATCTGCAAAAGAGAGGTAGAGCTGAGAATCATCGTCTAAACAGTAGCATAAGTCATATAGATTGACTCGAGCTTGTATCATCAAGGTCACTGGGTCTCCAAGGATGGCCCGTGGACCTGTTGGAGTCCCCAGGCCCTTTCAGCAGATTTTTAAAGCCAAAAACTGTCTTAATAATGTTAAGATGCTTGTGGTAGCCAGCTTCCAAGAACACCTTTGGTGATCCCTACCTCCCAGTATTCACGCCCTTCTGCACTCTGTCAGGGCTGGTCTGTGGAACCAGTAGAATACGGCACAAGAAATGGTATGTCACTTCCAAGACTAGGTCATAAAAGCCATTGCGGCTGCTGTCCCTTGTTCATGGGGAGAAGCAGACCACGCTTTAGAAGTTCTAAGACTGGGGCGCCTGGGTGGTTCAGTTGGTTAAGCATCTACCTGCCTTCAACTCAGGTCAACTCGGATCCTGGGATTGAGCCCCGCATCGGGCTCTCTGCTCAGGGGGAGTCTGCTTCTCCCTCTCCCTTTGCCCCTCCCCCTGCTCACTCTCTCTTGATTTCTCTCTTTCTCTCTCCCAAATAGATAAAAACTTTTAAAAAAAGTTCTAAGACTTAGTTGTCATATTGGATAAATATGCTAATTCTTCCCAAAAGTAGGGCTATTAGGACAATGGGCTGGGAGTCAGAAGACCTCTGTTCAAGTGCTGCTTCTGGTACTTCAGTTGTGAGACCTCAGAAATGCCACTTCAGTTCTCCGAGCTGGGGTTTCCTCACCTGGGAGGGGGAGACACCTGGCCCAAGGTGGGTTCTGTTAGGAAGGAGGAAAAGGACATGATGTTTGAAAAGCAACTTGCAGTGCCCAACACAGAGCATTCCTGTTCCTCTGGTGTCTACTCCGTACCAGCATTTTTCATGCATTTTCTCATTTACTTCTCATACCAACCCTACAAGGTAGGCATTCTGATCTCCACTAACAGGTGAGGCACCGGAGACAGAGGAGTTCAGCCCAAGGTTATCCAGCAAGTAACTGGATTCGGTCTGACTCCAAAGCCAGTGTCCTTTCCACTGATCACACCCCGCTGCCTCCAAGCCAGGACAGACAGCCAGGATGAGTCTGCAGATCAGTATACCTCGGAACATCTAAATTTTACCTAGAGATTATAACATCTCCAAGAATGACCTCATGGAATAATGCTAACAGTGATAACCATTTGATGAGCACCTACTACATGCTTAAACATTAGAAGTTCAAAAACAGGTCAATTTCCTCAGTCTTCTACCAGAGCCAAGATAACAAAGGCACAGAAGGAACCTTCAGGTACCCCTGCTGATTCCATGGCATCTTTTTCTTTTTTTTTTTTTAAGATTTTATTTATTTATTTGACAGAGAGAGAGAGTGAGAGAGGGAACACAAGCAGGGGGAGTGGGAGAGGGAGAAGCAGGCTTCCCGCCGAGCAGGGAGCCCGATGTGGGGCTCGATCCCAGGACCCTGGGATCATGACCTGAGCAGAAGGCAGACGCTTAACGACTGAGCCACCCAGGCACCCCTGATTCCATGTCATCTTATCTTCTACCACTCACGAGCCTCTCCGAAGTGTGGTCCAGCCTCGCTGCTCGTACTTCCTCACCACACCAATCCTTTGTCACCTGCACTGTGGCTCCCCTCTGTAGGGTTATAGATCTGCAAAGCTCAGAGGCCCCCCAAGAACTTTGTACTCTCCATATTATCTATCAATTAAGAATGACTCCAACTCTAATAGCAGGTGGCCCCCAAATGTGACAGCTTAGCTGACAGATGTGTCTCATTATCTCACAGAAAAGAAGACAGGCTCTGGGTTAGTCTATCTGACTCCCCTGGCCTTTCTATCATGATTACAAGCTGGCTAGCGTGGCAGCTGCAAGCATCACATCCTCATACAACTGCATTTGAAGGCAGGAAACAGGGAGCAACGCAGGACAGAGGTTTTCTCTGTACATGCTTTCCTTAAGGAAGGAAAGTCTTTTCCAAAAGCACCCCCCAACCCCCGCAGACATTTTCCCATATCTCATTGGCTGGAGCTGATCCCATGGCTACTCCTCGCTGTAAAGAAATTGCCAGAGGGCGTTGGGCAAGGTGGAAGAGAGTTCGGAGTGACTCCGGGGTCGCTAACCAGCAGTGAGGATCACAAGCAAGCCATTCCTGGTGGCTCACTTGTTCTTTGGCTTCCATCAGATCTTCCTGCCTTTTCCCTCACTGGTTCTTCGAATTCTTTCCCTGCTTTTCCTCTTCATTCACTCCTTCAGTGTGGATGTTCCCCAAGCTTCTCTCTGTAATCTGTTGCCTGGGCAATCTTATCTCTTTTCCTAACTTTAATATTATCCCTTTTTTTCTATGTTACTTTTATTCTACTTTTTAAATTAAACAATACAAAGTTATGGAAGCAAAACAGAACTCACCTAATCATTCCCACTGAACTATAACCTCTTTTGTGTTCTACACGTGTGTGTGTGTCTGTGTGTGTGTGACCTGCTCTTCTCACTTACCAGAAACACCTTTCCTGACAAGACCTATTCACCTCTATATCTTTATTTAATGATTACATGGTATTCCATGGTATAAATGTGCCATGATATACCTAGCAGCCCTCTATCGTTAACACTTAGGATGCTTCCAATATTTTGCAATTATGGACAATTCTATGGTGAACCTTTTACATGCTCTGGTACCTTAAATGCCTACTTTTTTTCTAGACAAATTCCTAGAAGCAGAATGGCAAGATCAAAGGGCACACCATATTTAAGGCTTTTAACACATGCACATTGTCATACAGCTGTTGACAAGACCTGTCAGTTCTTTCTTGGCACTTCTCTTGGATTTGTCTTTACCTCTTTGTCACTAAGAACTCATCCTCTTACACCCTCCCTCAACTGATACCACTCCCTGAAACCTCTTTTGCTTCGTACCCACAAAATGATTGTGGGTTTAGAGGTGCCCTCATCACCTTAGCTTGGGAGTCCAATTATAGATGATAGTCTCTAGTATTTTTGAGTTTCCAAAGAATGAAAGTGGTGCTCCTTAACATGGAGCATTGGGATCAAGGCAGGCGGCCATCAGGCAGGGGGTGTGCCAGAGTGGGGGGTGTGGAACTAGGGGGCACTTCCGGGAACCTATGGGAGAAAGAGGCCAGAGGACATGGGGAGGGGCTCAGGAAGAGAGACTAGAGCTTTCAAGAATTGTTGAATAAAGGAACATGACAGGGAGGAAGCTGAGCTTTCATCCAGGGGGCATTGGAGGGTCAGCCCAGAGCAGGGTCAGGCCAGGGAGAGACTACGAAACAGTAGCGTCCCGTTTACCTAGAAACGATGAAGTCCGTTATATACAGCAAACCTTTCCATGACCCTGCAAGAAAGGTCCAGTCTCCCCTTTCCAGTTAAGGAAAAACCTCTCCTGATCCTGTTCCTCCTCCAGCGACTACCCCGTTTCTCTCCTTCCCTTACGGCAAAATGCCTCAGAAAGCTGTGTATACCTGCTGACTCTGGCTCTTCTGCTCTGTTTGGCTCTTGAACCCACTCCAATTAGGATTTTGCTCCCATCCTACCAAAGCTCTTCAGTCAGGACCTTCGATGACTTTAACAGCATTAATCCCATGGGCGGTTCTCAGTCCTCAACTCCTTGGACTTTCCTGACACACCTGAATACTCCTTCTTCTTGAACCCGTCTTCCCTTGGCTCCCAGGATCCACTGTCTCTCAGTCCTGGTCCCACCTCACCACTGGCTCCTTCGGGGTCTGTTTCGGCAGCTCGTCCTCATCTCCCTGCCCCAACCCCTGGCCCCCTGCTTCTTGTCCCACTCCTCGGTGCCCTCATCCACTCCTGGGTCTAAACACCCCCCATGTGCCCGGCCCTTGCCTGGGTTTCTCCCAGGTACCCTAGACTCCTACATACAACTAACCGCCTGCCCCACTCCACGGAACTGTCTACCCGGCATCTGACACTGACATATGTCCAGAACCCAATTCCTCAGTGTACCCCCAAAGCTGCTTCTCCCACAGGCTTCCCCATTTCAGTTAATGGCAATTCCATCCTTGGAGCTGCTGTTCAGGCCAGAACACAGGAGTCATCCTTGACTCCCCCCTCCTGTACTGCACTTCCCACCCAGCGGCAAATGCTTTAAAATATAGCCAGAATCCCAGCGCTGCTCACAGACTCCTCTGCTCCCACCCTGGGTCCCCGCTGATAATCACCTGTCGCCTGGATTATTGCAACAGCCCACTTACTGCTCCCCTCCTGCGGCTCTTGCCTCCTCTTCCATTTGTTTCAACACAGCAAACAGAGTGTTGGAAACAAAAGGCAGAGCATGTGAATCCACCGCACAAAGCCCTCAGACCGGCGGTTCGCAGACCCACGCAGGAGGCGCCGCCCAGCTCGGTGCCCGGGTTTGTCTGACCTCACCTCTACACCTGCATGCACTCTGCTCCAGTCCCCCCTCCCGCCACCTTGCTGAGGAAGGTGCCAGACTGGTTCCCCTCTTCATGCTAGTTCCTCCGCCTGGAATGCGCTTCCCCCAGATAGCTACATACTCACTCACCTGTTCAGGTCTTGGCTCAAGATCACTATCCTGGAGAAGTCCTCCCTCGTCACTTTTATTATTCACATTTGCAACACATATTTACTTTTCTCCACAGAGTGTAACACCATGTGTCATTCTATATGATTTCCTTTTAAAGGAAACATTTTATTTGGAGATCAGTTCAAGATCACAGAAAAGTTCCAAGAATAAGGACAATACAAAGAACCCCCATACATCCTTTACCTTGATTTACCTATTGTTAATATTTTATCCCATTTGCACCCTCCCTTCCTCCCCCCGCCACACAAGCACACACTCACACACACATAACTTTTTCCTGAACCTTTTGAGAATAAGTTGCATACGTGTGGCCCTTTACCCCAAAATGCTTCAGTGTGCATTTCCTAAAGATAGGGATATTCTCTTACACAACCGTGATCTAGTTCTCCACCCCTGAACTGAACGCTGATACAATACTTGAAGCTCCCACCTCCGTCAATTTTTCCCCTCCAGTGCAGGGTCAAATGTCCTCCCAGATACATTGCATTTAGATGGTCTGACTCTTTATTCTCCTTTAATCTGGAATATTTCTACAAACTTTGTCTTTTATGACGTTACCATTTTTGAAGAATATAGTCCCTCTCCCATCCTGTTAGATTTCAAAAGGGGTGGTCTGATGTTTCCTCGTGATTAGAGTCAGGTTACGCATTCCTGGCCGGCATGTTACATAAGCAATACCGTGTCCTTCTCAGGATTCCATGTTTGAGCCACACACGGTGTACTTTTGCCCGTCACCAGTGATGTTAATTTTGACCTTCTGGCAAGGTGGTGTTAGATTTTACCACGTATTGTTATTTTTCCCTTTGCATCTAATGAGCAATCTGTGGGAAGATACTTTAAGGCTATGCAGGGGCACCTGGGTGGCTCAGTCCATTAAGCGTCTGACTCTTGGTTTTGGCTCAGGTCATGATCTCAGGGTCATGGGATCAAGCCCCATGTTGGGCTCCATGCTCAATGTGGAATCTGCTTGCGATTCTCTCTCCTTCCCTCTCCCTCTGCCCCTCTCTCCCCTCCAATGCTTTCTCTTTCTCTCTCAAATGAATAAATACATCTTAACAAAAAACACCTATAAAACATCCTGCTTCTCATCACATTCTCATTCTCGATTTTGCCTTCAACAATGACTTGTGCCCAGATTTAGTCTTTACTATGATAGCTGCAAAATGATGGTTTTCAAACTCTGGTACTCCCTCTACATTTACTAGTTGGGACTTAAAATTCTACTGTAAGTAAGAACCTTTCCTTCCCCTTCCTTCCTTTCTTCCTGCCTTTGTCTGTCTAATCTCTCTAGCTATCCATCTATCTACTGTGTGGGCTTTTAGATTCTTATTTTTCCCAATAGGCGAGAATTCCTTATCATTTTAATGAATTGTCTCAGACTTGGCCAGGGAGAGCCCCTTTCACAGGCTTCTGTGCCCCCCAGTTTCTCAAGCCCTTTCTTACTTTCTGCATAACAAGCTATCCCAGGCTAATCTGGTAGCTATCCTGCTGCAGCTCTAGAACTTCTTTGAGAATCCTGGATTCCTTTTATGGTATTTAGAAACCAACATCAGGATGCTGGGTGTACTCACCGCTCTGGAGTATCTTCACTTGTTCGGCCGGAAAACATGCATGCAAATACACGTACACATACAAATACTTATTTAAACACGTGCACACCTACATAAACATACATATACAAAACGTACCATATAATTTACTTATTTTGTTTGTCCATTACACTAAAATGTAAGCTTCCCAAGGGAGACAATCTGTGGCTGTTTGGTTTGCTATTGATTTTCTAGCACATAGAACAGTGTGCAGCAAATGGGAAGTGTTCAATAAATAGTTGTTGGCTGAAGGAGAAGAAAGAAACAATAGGCTACATGACTTGCCAAATCGTTACAGCTGACACATGGCAGAACTCTCTTTTCGTTTTGCTTCCAGGACCCAAAACAGGAGCTAAACCTCTGGCTAGGACAGCAGTTATTTTCATTTTCTCACCTTAATTTTTTTCTGAACTCTTTTACCTCCAGAACTCTGTAGGTTATATCTGCTCCCCATGCGCACTGGGATTTATAACCTCAGGCGGTCAGCTGGTGGGAGGTGAAGGCAGAGGCTAGGTGGCCAGGCTTGGGAGTAAAAGACCCCAGGGTCACATCACCCAGTGGTGACGGCTGGGACCTCTCCTCAGCCTGGAATGTGGTCTAACACAGGGAGTAGGGGGACAGTGGGGTGGCATTATCATCCCTTGCTGGCCTCCTGCTCTGTTCTCAAGCAGCACCACCCCTGATGCTGCCCAAGGAACGAGCACATAGAAGTAGAGAGTCAGAGGTTATAGAAGAGGAGGTGGACACAGAGGGGGCGGTGGGGACTCAGCAGGGAGGAAGCCACCATCTAGGAGCCCTGGCGTCATGGAAACTGGCCCTATCACTCTGTCTGTCCTCAAATGCTATAAATAGTTGGTTTCAGTATCAGCCACTGCAGACCAGGCCAGCAGCATGGGCCAGCCCCAGGAGGAAATGGATTTGGGGGAGGATATCACACACACACACACACACACACACACACACACACACACAGAAAGAGAGAGAGAATGGTTGGAATGAGATGAGGCTAAGGAAATGCCTTTGCCTGTCCCCATTGCACACCACATCAGATCACTGGCATTCAGAGCCCTCCCCGCAGAATTTTCCAGCCTGCCTGTCATCCAGTAATGTCACTCTAGCAGACCATCTCCCGCCCCTCCTACTACCTCGTCCTGTTTTGGCCACTTGGTATGGCCTCACTGCTTCTATATGTGCTCATGCTTTTAAAGCTTGTTGCACATTCCACTTCCTCCAAGGAGGAAGTCCAAAGAGCCATTCCCGAAGGATCTAGTCTAGTTGAGTTGCTGGCGCTTGGGCTGTGGGTGCCCTTGCCAGTGAAGCAGGAAGATCTGGCCCTTGGGGACTCCATGAATTCTGAGTCTGAGGGGTCTTTCTTGGATCCACGAACCTCTGAATAACCTCCTGCCACTCCCTCTTCTATTACAAAGCTCTGCAGACCCTACCGCTCCTCCTCTGCTTTCCCAGCCCAGACTCTGCCCTGTTACTTGGTTACTGAGTGATTTTAGGCAAGTCTCGTAACCTCTCTGGGCCTATTGCAGGCTGGATTCCCTGGTCCCAGGGACAGAATGTAGCATGCAGGATGTTTCTTAAGAAGGGCCCTTGGGCTCAATGTCTGTGCAAGGGAGTGGGGGCGAAACTGGATTGAGGAGAGGAAGTTAAGAGTTGTCATGCAGACCTGACAGGCTAGACCTATTCCACAGGGAGCTCTGGGGCCAGAATGATCCATTAGACTTGTCCCTTCAAAATGACACAGGCAGCCTGGGGCTGAGCATGCCCTTGGGCAAGGCTTCTCTGCAGTGGAGGCAGTCCTTGAAAGGGCTGGAAGCCTAAGGCTGTCCACCTCCCAGGAGCTGGACCAAGTCCTTCCATGTAGGGAATCCGGGCAGTCACTCAGTGCCTCTGCTTCTTCCTGTAAGAAAGGCATCGTGACATTCCACTGGGCTCTTGTCCCGATGAAATGCAACTATGTTTGTCAAGTTCTAGCACACACTCTGACTCACAGTCACTGTTTAGTAATGAGGACAGTGTTTATTGTTTGGGTACTGGGCTAGGGTCCGTTGGGTAACTCTGACCCCAAGCCACCTTTCTTCCATGGGGGAGGGGACTGAGGGGTGGTTCCAGGGGAGCTAAAGACTCAAATTTAGACTTTTGATGTTTCTCTAGATGAGGTTACATGGAAAGCCACAGAAATACAATAACAGCAATGAAATATGTTCATCACACAACTTTAAATTCTCCCATTAGCAGATAAATTACATTGTTTATTAATCCATTAATTATCTTGTGAACACTATTATATGACATTGTCTTTTTGTCTTAACTTCTTCAACATAAACAGTTAATATGAATCCCCTATCTGTGATCCAGTTTTGGAATTTCTTCTTCGTTTAATATGCAGGGATGCTTGAGAAATGGTAGTGGTCCAGGCATCTCTCTGCCTTTGATAACTTTTGCGCCACCTGTCAAGGGAGCCAGGAGGCAGGTAGACAAAAGAGCTGCTTGTCGGACCGCCAGCTCCGCTCACCTGTCCACACCCTCACCAGCCCGCAGGGGGCTGCCGCCAGGTTCATTGCTTAGGTGTCCTTCTGGCCCGTGCACGGAGCATGCTCTGTGCAGGGTGGAATCCGGGAGGCGCCCAATCCCAAGCGGCCACTTCAGGGTTTCCCTCGGGGCTGGAGCAGGAAGTGGGAGAAATGCGAGAATTAGGAGCCCTTTCACTGTCCGCCGGTCCCTGGCACAGCTGAGGCCACCTCCCCCCGGCCGGTTCCGCCACAGGCGGTCCTGGAGCTCCGCGGGGACGAGCCCTGCGTGGGATCCTAGTAAAGGACCCGCTGACCCTCGGAGCGGGGCTGGGGATTAAAAGGGACTAGACTGGTGGGATAGGACTGGGCAGGGACAGATGCCTTTGTTTTTCAAGCCCGTGAGCATGGGTTTCGGTTCTTTTTAAAGAAAAGAGAAGCAAGTCGCTCAGATATGTTTGGCTTGGGCGCCCCGAGGCAGTTGCACCCCTGTTTGGGGACTTGGGAGCCGCTGTGTGCCCGCGCGCCCGGCAGGGGTGACATCAGAGCTTTGGCTCTCTCTCGCCCCAGGGCAGAGCCAGCCTCAGATCCCCGCATAGCCGTAGTCTGGGGGTCACCCCCTCGCCTCTCTGTCCGGCGGGAAACGCTCAGCCCAGGGGAGGGGTCCCAGCAGTGATCTCCAGGAATGGGAGCCCTGCAGTCCCCTGGCCAAGTACAAAACTTGTCCTGGAGATTAAATAAGACCTTATGTCAAGTCTAGCACAGTCCTGGACTCCCAGCCATTAAGAAAGGGAGCTGTTTTTCCAGGAAGCAGAGTCTGCATAATGGCTCTGGAGGGTCCTAGAGGTGGCACTCTGGGTGGGGGTTGCTAGGTCCGCAGAAGCCAGGCTGGGGGAACCCACCAGCAGTTGCCTTCTACCCTGTCCACATTGTGAAATGGAGAGCTGAGAAGGCCCACTCTCCCCCCTGATATCCTGGACCACTTTTTTCTACCCTCCTTGATTCCATTTCTCCTGAATTCTCCTGCAGTCCAGTCCCCCTCCTCCGCTCCCCAGATATTTGATGGAGACTGTTTAAGTCCACAAACTTTTATGGAATGCACAATAATAATAATAATAACAAGGCAACTGAATTTCAGAGAGATTGCTTAAGGCCATTCACCTAGGACTGGGCAGGAGTCAAGAGTCTGAGGGAACTGGAGTGTATAGATAAATAGTAATAGTATTTAAGATAAGACAAGGTTGCTTGCATTTGGGGTAAGAGCGGTCGGTGGGGGGGGGGGGGGGGGGTGTTATTTTCTGAGTACAAGCTGTGTTCCCAGCTCAGAGCTCCTTCTGGGGGACAGGAAGAGAGATCAAAAATTTAGAAGATGAGGTCCCTAGCCCCCACACAAAGACTAGCATTTAGTCTCCATCTAAGGACCTTGATTTTTATTTTGAAAACTTTACATCATCATTAGAGGAAATGATCTTTTAAATATTTCCCCAGTTCCATCCCCCAATACAAAGTTAGTTTTTGTATTTTCTCCTAATTTTTAACAACAGGTAGATGAGTTTTTTATTTTTTAATATAACATTTACCAATAATTTTGTTTATACATCATGCTATTGGGTTTACAAGTAATTTTGTAAACTCTTTTTTACCTATTTTGAAAGCACATTTCCCTGACTGCTCCTAGTCTTCACTGTTCTCGTTTTCATGCTGTATACTATTCCCTCATGGCCATACCATATTTAGCCACTTTTCTGTTATTGCTCGATTCCAATTTTTTGTCATTATAAATAATGTGGCTATAAATATCTTTGTACATATAGCTTTTTTCTTCTTTTAAGTTATGTCCTTGGAATCAGTGCCCAGAAAGGGGATGACCAGGTCAAAGTGTTGACTGTTTTATAGCTCTTGCTATGGAAAGCCAGACTACAACTGAGAACATTTAACAGCTAAATGCAGCAACTTGAGGACTCCCAAGTCCTCACAGAAGTACTAGTGTCCTATATTTGGAAAGAATATTATATAGAATAAGCACTGATTGGCACCTATGAAGTATCAGGTTCGTGCTAGCAGGACACCTGGGGATGATGAGAGGCAGCCCCAGCCTTGGGGGCACAGAAGCGGTGGCTTTCAACCTTTTTTTCCTCCTAGGGCACAAAATATTCAAAACTGCTGCACATCGAAGGGCAGACGCAGAATTTAGCAATTCCCCCAAATTCTGCAGGGACTCGAAACACTAACATGTTCTCTAATCAACAGAATCTAATCAAAGAGGGTGTATCTTTGGCTTTGATGAAGCAGGTGGCTGGTTCCTGGCTGTACCCCCATTCCTTTTTCTCAGATTCAAGAAAGAATGTCAGGATGCAAGGGAGTGAGAGGGATGTGTAGATAACATAAAGCCACTTTGATTTCTATAAACAAGCAAACCCTTCCCAGACATACGCATTTGCGCTGTGACACAATTGGACAAGTAAGGTGATCCGTTTATGTGTACGTCTGTGCAGAGGACTTCTCAGTAGGTATGCCAGGATCACAAGGAGACAGAGTTCTGCTTTTTTTTTTTTTTTTTTTTAATTCATTTGAGACAGAGAGAGAGAGAGCAGGAGCAGTGGGGAGAGGCAGAGGAAGAGGGAGAAGCAGACTCCCTGCTGAGCAGGGAGCCCGATGTGGGGCTCGATCCCAGGACCCTGGGATCATGACCTGAGCTGAAGGCAGACACTTAACCATCTGAGCCACCCAGGCGCCCCTCAGAGCTCTGCTTTTAACAAATGCACTGAGCTTGTGCTCTGTGTCAAGCACCGTGCTAGGGCCCGGGTGCCAGTATGAATGAGTGCCAAGAAATCTATGAAGAAGCTAGACCCCAGAGAGGGTATGTGCATATTAAGGGTGGCCAATGTACTGCATCTGTTAGATACTAATGTGCCAGGCACTATTCTAGGCCCTGGGATACATCAAAACAGTGAAATACTGCTACCCTCATGGAACTGATGCTTAGGGGTGGGGATGGGACAAACAATAAGTAAAATATTAAGTATGTCACATGGTGATAAATACAGTGGAGAAAAATAATGTAGGGAAGGCGAGAGGGCAGTCGAGAGAGAAGGTTTTAAATAGAGTGCTCAGAAATGGTCTCACTGGTATGATGACATCTGAACAAAGAGAAAGCCATGGATGGCTGGGAGAGGAGCATTCCAGACAGAGGCCCTGCGGGGAGGCCCTGATGCAGGAGCCAGGCCAGTGTGGGGTGGGGGGCAGCAGGAGGATATGAGGTCAGAGAGGGAGTTGGGCCATTCTGTGGGTGGCCCTATAAGCATTTTAAGGACTTCAGTTTTACTTGAGTGGAGTGGAGACTCGGGACAGCGGGGGACGTCTGGCGTGGAGAATGCACTCAGGCCAGGATGGCAAGGAGCCCAGTTACAAAGCTGGTAGCAAGCTGGGAACTCAGGGTTTTGTCCTCAACCCAGGGGTCTTTCCATGCACTTAGCTCTTAGCCCGTCCCAGACTTGAGGTCTGACCTGTTGGGACGGTCAGAACCTACAGCGAACTGCAGCCTGGAGGAAAGGTTTCTAGGAAAGTTTTGAAGTCGGATTCTAACACCGTTTGATGGTCTCATTAGCATTAGAAAAGTTCCAGTATGAGGTTCTCTAGCACGGGGAGCCCGGGCAGTGGTACTGTTACATCACTGACCAGCTGTGTGGCCTCTGGCAAGTCTTCTAACTCAGGCCGGCTCAGTTACTTCATCTGTAAAATGGGGCTAAATGCCCTGACTGCTACATCGCATCAAATGAGATCATTCGAAAGCACCTTTTAACATCATTCTCTTTTACAAGCAGCAAAGGTGAAAATGCAGTTGACCTCAGAGGGTTGAGTTAGCACGGCACTTCCAAACTCGTTTTCCAAAGCGCTGAGCCGGGCTTTGTCTCCGCGGCGGGGTGCCGGAACCTGCTCGGCTCTCACCTAGCACCCACGGCGGGGCTGCGAGCGGCGGCGGCAGGCGCGGGGAAGGGGGCGGGCGGGAGACGGCGCTGGGGCCGGGCTGCGGGGACCCGGGCCCCCACCCCGCCCCCTGTGCGGGCGCGCCGGGCGGGGACAGGCGGTCGGCCGGCGGGAGGTCGGGCGGGGCGGGCGGGGCGGCGCGGCCGGGGCGGAGCCGCCCCCGCCCCCGCGCGCTCCCTCCTCCCGCCAGCCCCAGGCTCCCGGGCCCGCGCCGCGCGCTCTTTCTCCGACAGCGCTCCGCCGTCTGTCCCGTCTGTCCCCGCGGGTCGCTTCGCCATGACCACCCAGCAGATAGTCCTCCAGGGCCCGGGACCATGGGGCTTCCGCCTCGTGGGGGGCAAGGACTTCGAGCAACCCCTGGCCATTTCCCGGGTAAGAGCGGTCGGGACGCGCAGGGATCGGGGCGCACCCGGGCTGGGGAGCGGCGTGCCAGCAGGGGATCTGGGGGGGCCGGGGCCCCGCGGGCGCTGCCGGAGACGGCGGTTAGGGAGCCCGGGCCCGAGCTGGCACGGCCGGGCGCGTCCAGGTGCGCCTTGCGGCGAGCGCTCCCGGTGCGTCTCGGGCCCGCAGCCCCTTCGCCGCGGCGGCCCGGGGCGAGGCGAGCGGGCGGCGGCCGGGCGCGCAGTCCCGGTGTCCGCGCGCGAAAGAGGGAGCAGTTTGCGTACGTTCGCCACGGAGGCGCTGCCCGGCGTGGGGACGCGCTTCGTCACCCCGCGAGGGCAGGAGAGTCCCCGCAGATCCCGCACTCTGGAGGGTATCACTTCCCGGTTCTTCACAAGTCGCCGAGGGGCGTAAAGTAGATTGGAAGCAGCTGGAAAGACCTGGAAGAGGGGTGGAGTCGGTGGCATGTTTCCCCGGGCCAGGTGTGATGAATTTCCGATACAACTAGTTTTCCACTCCTTGGATTTACGCCATGACCAGGTCTCACCTCCCTCATACGTTTTGGAGAAAAGGCCGGATTTTTGAAACAAACAGGGCCAAATAAACCCTCTTGGACATTCCCCTCCTCCTGCAGAAGGTGGCCATGCCATATTTCTGCCTGGCGTTCCCAGAATATCAACCCAACAAGCCGCCTTTCCCCAGGGATACTGGGTGGGGAGGGGTTCCTACTTTGCGTGGCGTCGGTGGGGGGCGGGGAGAGTGCTACTTGAAAACTTTTTAGACGGGCCTCCTTTCTTTGGGAAGGCTCAAGATCAATCGGAGATCACCAGGCCCGTTACCCCCAAATAAGTCAGAAACCCCAGGGAGACTCAGACTCAGGGTTTGGAGGCCCAGGCTTTGGTCATCTCGTCTAGACTAACTGTAAAGTCCCAGTGGGAGTTGCCCTATTCACTGCCTGCACCTAGAAGGCGGCCAATAAATATTTTCCGACTTAATGAAAAGGGGGAGCACAAAGCATTCTCTGGTGTCCACGCCCTGCCTAGAGGCCTGGTGTTCCACTCTTGGGGCCATCTGCTTGCTGAAGCTGACCCTAAACTTGCCTCCTCAGCCATCTGAACATCTCTTTGTTCTTAGTGGGGAGGAGGGAGAGAGAAGGGGAAGATCCCTATGGGGTTTTGTTTTGTTTGCTTTTTTACTGAAATCCCAGCCTCCAGTAGCTGAAGGAATATGGTGGGAGGTGCAGGAGGCAAAGGAGTGGGGGCCTCTGCTTGGTTTCTCAGCCGTCCACGGTCCTAGCCACATTTCCTTCCAGGTGGGTCTAGCCCAGTGAGGAGGTCTTCTCTGACCATCGCATCCCGGAAAGGGGCAGGTGCCTCAGTTTTTAGGCCCTGTTCCCCATCTCTTTCCACGTGCTGTCCTGAGGGGACTTCTTTGATTCTTCTTGCAGGTACATGCTGTCTTCCCACCCACCAGCCAAATTCTTTAAGTGTAGATACTGTGCCTTCCCCAGGCTTGGCACACAGCTGAACCTGGCCGTCCCCAGAAAATGTTTGCAGGCTTATTAATACATGCTTGTCCAAGGAAGGCACATGTAGACTCGCTTACCTCATAGTCCATTTGTCCTTGCTCTTTGTGTCTATAATTAACCTGTCAGCCCTTTCCACTTCTGAATTTACATATGACATGAAACCCTTTTTTAAGAAGTGGAGGATATACGGCCAATCTGTTAAAAGGGCAGTTACCGCCCATCATTTTAACGGCTTTAAAAAGTCCGTGCAAGTGGCACTGTGCAGGAATGACAACGTGGCGTGGAAACCACAACACTAAAATCACTGGTTTGTACCTTCGTATATTTCTTCATTGCCTTACCTGCACATGTTTAATGAGCATATATTGTGCAGCGCCATGGGGTCCCAGATATGAGAGGACACAGCTCCGTTTTCAAGGTGCTCATGGTCTAGTGAGGGAAGCTAATCTTTATAATGCCCTTGGCAGTTGCTTTAATTGAAAAGTGAAAGTGCCTCAGAGGTGACATTCTCATGCTCAAGGTAGTTCACTTGTTTCTTCATCTCATTATTTCTACATGGAAAGAACGTGTGCCTCCTCACCTCCTGGGGTTGGGAAAGTGGTCATAAAGGGGCCTGCGGTGGTCGTTGGGATCTGATGGTGGTCTGGTTTCTGCTGCTTGAGCTGTACCCGGGGGTGAGCTTTCTACTGTCTGAGGCTCCCTCCTCTGTCTCTGGTATGGGGGTAACCCCAACCACTGGCTGCGAGGTGAGGAACATCAGAGTGCTCTGGAAACAGTGAACAGGAGTGAGGAGATAGGAGCAGTGACAAAGAGATACACACCTGGTTGGTAGGTGTGCTTCATTTATCATTTTGGGTAGATACACTTTCTAGTATGGTTTTATATATGTAGACTTTGAGTCTCCACACCAAAGCAAACGATAAAATTAGGGGAGAGGAGTGCTTTTCATTTAAGTAACTATGTTTGCTTTCTCTTGCGTGAATTATTATGGCGTTGGCTCTAGTCTTTCGTTAAACTGCTAAAGTTCCTGAATCTCACTGTAATCTTGTGTACTTGAGATTGTTTCTTTTTTTTTTTTTTTAAAGATTTTATTTATTTGACAGAGACACAGCGAAGAGAGGGAACACAAGCAGGGGGAGTGGGAGAGGGAGAAGCAGGCTTCCCGCCGAGCAGGGAGCCCGACGCTGGGCTCGATCCCAGGACCCTGGGATCATGACCTGAGCCGAAGGCAGACACCTAACGACTGAGCCACCCAGGCGCCCCAAATTGTTTCTTTTTTGAAATAAAAAAGTTGTAAAATATAGATGCAAAGCAAATAATTATAAAATAAATACCTGTACGATCCCCCACCCAGATAGAACATTGCCAGCACCCCAATAATAAATAGAACAAGCGCACCAGACATAATCTTACCCTGACTTATGATAATCAGTCTCCTTGTTTTTCTTTATAGTTTTACTACCTAAATATGCATCCTGAACACCATAGCCTAATTTTACCTGTTTCTGAGCAGAATCCTATAGGGCATATGTTGTGTGTGTGAGAAGAGCTGCTTTCACTTCTCATTGTTCTCATGTGTGCTATTGTGATTAAATTTCAATCCAGGTTTTCAGCTTTAAATGGACATAAACCAACTTTCTTCCTTTTCCCAGTTTCTCACTTAAGACCCCTACCTCGGACTCCCTGACGATCTAGCCACACATTTGCCTCTGTCCCCTGAGATTTTTTTCTCTGTCACTTCTTGCTCCAAATCTACAGTTGTTCATCTCCTTGAGTTTTTGGTGTGGTTTTTTTTTTTCCCATATCAATTTCTTATTTCCTCTAGTTGCTTTCAAGGGAAGCCTTCAGAGAATCCACACCCAGGCCAAAATTGCTGCTCAATTTATGTTGACTGTTTTTCTCTCCCAGCAACTGACAAAAGACAGGAAGGGGTGGGGCCAGAGATAAGGGGGTGCTCTTGGTGGGAGAAGCTGTCATTTGCCTCTTGAGTAAGCCTTTGCTAAGAGCAGTGTGGTTTTATGGGGAATGCTGTGCCCTTTGCTCAGGTATCCTAAGCTAAGCTTAATAATGGATACTTTGTAGCCAGGGGTTCTTTTCTGATTTTTAAGAGTGTTATTTTTCAGATCCAAGTAGATTTCTATCATGTCCTAAAGGTGGAAAGAGGAGGGCCTGCCTGCCAAATTGTGAAAGGCAAGAAGCGTCCATAAAGGCTCGTTATGCATTAATAGCCCTTGCCCTGCACTCCCCCACCTGGGAAGTATTAGCGGCTCCAACTGATCGAGGTTGATCCACAGAGAAAGGAGGAAGAGGGTCAATCAAAGGGAATAGCACTTAAGTGCTTCCAATCTTTTTTTTTAAGTACTCTCTACGCCCAATGTGGGTGCCTGTGGAATAGCACTTAAGTGAATGCTTGAGCCTGCTGGTATGAAATCCACCGAGCTGTGTTGGGACCTTCTGATCAAATACTCTCCCCTTACTCAGCCTCCTGGATGCCAGGGTTTGTCTTTGAGGAGGAGAGGGGAGAAGAATGGCTTTCAGGGGATTGTAGCAAGGCAGATGACCAAGAGGAGATTATCACCTAACCGCTGAGGTCACACTCTCCTCAGCTGATCAGGACTTGGAAAAGCAGCGAACAGTCGCTCTTGTGCAGGGAGCAGGCTGGGACTGGCTTCCAAGCTGTGCTCCCATCCCCTTGCTCTCGGGAGAGGAAAGCTCCTATTCTTTGCCTTTTACAGAGGGGAAGCTCCGGTGCCCATAGGTTAGGTAATTTGTTTGAATTTACATAGTTTTTCATTGTCTGAACTACTTCCTTATAAAGGAAAGGGTAGAAATTAGTTAAAAATGAGCAAAAGTGGCTAGGACAGAAAATTAATTTTTAAAGGATGATTTGATTTTAGTGTGTGTCAGAGGAAAGCCTGGGGAAGCTGCTAGAACATCTGTATGGTGCCTGGTAAGAGGTCCAGGGCAGGGACTCAAGCTGAGCTCCCCTGCAGTCCCGAGCACCACCCTGGGGGACCCTGGGCAAGTTGCGCACCTTCTCTAGGGGCCGCTTCTCTGTAAAGATAAAATAATAAACAAGCAGACCCGCTGGTTTTGTACCCTTTGATATGAGGGCCTACTCTTTGTTGTTAAAAAGTGTTCCAGCATTAGGCACAAAGGCATTGGTTGTACCTTCAACTATGAGTTGATTAAGAAAACGTATTAGGAATTCAGAAATGTTTTCAGATGAATGTGTGTTGTTATTCATCTGTGAATATGTGTTAAGATGACTCTTGTGTTAATCACAGGAGCCTCAGTTTACACTTGAAAGATTGTGCAAGAAATATTTATTTGACCAGCTTGTGATAATGACCATAGTTAAAATGTATATAGGACTTTTTTTTTATGCCAGGCACTGTTCTACGTGCTTAATATATTCCCTCAGTAATCCTTACACGTATCTTGTGAAGCAGATCTAATTAAGACACCCATTTTGCAGTTGAGGAAGCTGAGGGATGGAAGTGTTCAGTACTTGGCCTGCTTCATACAGTAGTAAGTGATGGAGCTGGAATTCGGCTGGCTGGTCTGGCTTCAAAGCCCATGGCCTTAATCTCTATTTCCTAATAACCACTTTAATAGCAGTTAACATTTCTTGAATGCTCACTCTGGGCTACGTGTGCACTTGCGTTATCTTCTGTGTTCCCCACAACCCATGACACAGATACACAGGACACTCAGTAAATTGCAGAGCTGATTGGAAATGAGACAGACTGGACCCCAGGCCAGCTTTAACCACTCTCTTCTGCCTCTTGATAATCCCTGACTGTCTGTATTTCATTGGTGGTAATCGTGGCACACAGCTCAGCTCCAGGAAATGCTAATGGTACAGGGACGATATGAGGGGTAGCGGGGACCCTCTTGGGTTCCTTGCCTCAGAGCCTGCTGTACCCATGAGGGTTGGCTGTGGGGGCCTTCCAGTTGCCCTGTGGCCTCCGCCCGAGTGCTCCTGGAGCTCAGAGCATCCCAGGGAGCAGCACCTCCCCTCCCTACTCCCCTGCAAAGCCAGAAGCCATGGCCCCACCTGCAAGAATTGACGGTCCAGCTGTGGGATTCCATGCCCACATGGACAGTGGAGAACAGAAGCACAGAGGATTTGGAGGATTAGAGAGAAGGCTGCCGGTTTGGGTCGGAGGGGATTTGGGGGCAATTTTTGGGTCAAATGCAGATGACTAGGGATAGACAGATCCAGCTTGCCCAGCTGGTGATGGGACTGGAAAGTGGCAGCCAAGCCAAGGCCAAAATGAAGTGCACCCATGAAAGCTGAAGGGAAAAGAAAGTAGTTTTTGTATGGCACTTACGCCCTGTGTGATTGTTGACTTTGCTGTTAGCCTTATTGTGGGTGAACTGGAATGCTCAGGCCTGCAGTGTACTTTCATGGATGTGGTACACCGCCTTCTTGGTAAATGCCGTAAACATTAAGAATGATTTCCTGAATAACACTGTGGTCTTGAAGGAGCGCGGGTTCTTGACCAAGGACTCAGGACCCAACTTTTATATATATGACTACTCATATATCACATGAGACATCAAGGACACAGGTATGACCTATGGAAGATAAAGATGTCTGAAAGGCTTACAGATGGATCAAATTCAGATGGTGCTGCAATGATTTATGTCCGTTTCTTTTTAAAACAGATTATAAAAAATACGCTTCTAAAGCTGAACATACCCATACCCTATGACCAACAATTCTGCTAGTTAAATACTCCGTAGAAATGTGTCCATATGGGCACCAAAAGACATGTCAAGAGTTTCCAAAGCAGCATTATTCACAATAGCCCCAAAATCAAATAATTTCCGTGTCTAACAACAGTAGAGTGGATAAATAAATGGTAGTGTAGTTATGGGATATAAGACACCAGCAGGAATTGCAACTATGCAAATGACATGAATGAGACAGACACATGCTGTGTCGAGAGAAAGAAGCCAGGTGGAAAAGGGTAAATACTATGTGATTCCACTTATATAAAATTAATCAGGCAAAATTAACCCATGTGTTAGAAGTCAGGGTCAGAGGTTAGTGAAGGGAAGGAGACAGGAAGGGCCTTTGGAAGTTCAGTTGTGTTTCTTTATCTAGTGCTGGGTTCACGGGTGTTCTCCCTGTGTGCGAATCTGTCCAGCCGCGTATTTATGATTTGTACACTTTTCTGTATGCGTGTTATACTTCAATTAAAAGTTTCCATAAAAACCCTCATGCTTGTTACAAAAAAATCAACATAAAAATGTGGAAGGCATACCGTAAGAGCTTCCCCAGTCCTCCTTCCCAGAGGTAAACACTGCCAACAGTTTGCTGCAAAACTTTTCAGACTTCTTTCCCCACTCATGTAACTTTTAATATCGAAGTACCATATCATAGTAACTTACATGTCAACGTGGATGTCATTGTTTTGTACTTTCTGCCTTATTTTTACTGCAGCAGATAAAGAGTTAAAGACATCTTGGTGCCCTGGGGAGATGCAGTCTCAGAATCACACTCTGTCTTGTCCATTCCTTAGCTCTGTGTCAGCGCCCTCACTGGTGGGGTAGGGATAATAGTACTTGTCTTCAGAGGTTGTGGTGAGGATTAAGAGGATGTGCAGAGACAGCCTAGCGCTGTGGCCAACACCTAGAAGGCATCAGGATGCAGTGGAACTATTAAAAAAATACCGGTGGTGATCTGCTGTGCATTGAGTGCTTATTACGTGCCAGACACTGTTCTAAATTCTCCTCCTCCCAACAACCTAATGAGGTTGATGCTATTATAAATTTCATTTGATAAATGAAGAAACTGAGGTGTAGAGAGCAACTTGCCCAAGGTTGCGTGTCTAGTCAATGGTTAGGCTTTGGGTTATGGGTGGTAATTCTTGAAGTGATTTAAAAACACATGGCAGGGGGCGGGGGTTGTGCCCAGCTGGCTTAGTCGGTAGAGCATGTGACTCTTGATCTCGGGGTTGTGAGTTCGAGTCCCATGTTGGGTGTAGAGATTACTTAAAAATCTTTAGGGGCGCCTGGGTGGCTCAGTCGTTAAGTGTCTGTCTTCGGCTCAGGTCATGATCCCAGGGTCCTGGGATCAAGCCCCACATCGGGCTCCCTGCTCAGCGGGAAGCCTGCTTCTCCCTCTCCCACTCCCCCTGCTTGTGTTCCCTCTCTCACTGTGTCTCTCCCTGTCAAATAAAAAAAAAAAAAAAAATCTTTAAAAACAAAACAAAACACATGGGGTCCATAAGGGCTTGTTTGAGAGATTTGGTGATTTCTTGACAAATTAGGGTATTCTATTTTTTTTAACTCATTTTTAAGTATATTCCTCCCTAAGAAATGATGTGTGGTCTTTCAGACTAGGAGAGCAGTCACTTCGACTGCCATTCCTTAGTGTGAGTAGCTTCCTTTGACACTGAGCGGGAAGCAAAGCTGGATTTTGGCACAGCTCGTCTACAAGCTCCTGAACCCTACTGTATTGCTTTGTTTCGTTGATTAAATGGTTATAGAGTAACCAAGACCATTTTGAAACATTCTTGGGGATTTTCAGGCGAACCTGTATAAGCTCATACAGCTTCTGTGGCTATACTCTAGCTTTAAAAAACAAATGGAGTCAAAAGTCTGACTCGAGAGAGTTAAAAATTCCACATCTAAAATGGCATATTGCAGGGTTGGATGCTGCTGTGTTGCCCAATGCAGAATCTTTTAAATTTATGTTCTACTTTGATATGGCCATTAAATCAATGAAGGTTGACCCTAAAGACACATGGCATAGAGATTGAACTTGAATTCCAACTTACCTTATACCAGTCTTGTTTTATATAAATGCTGAATTAGATCATTATTTATGCCATCTCACCTACTTGTAAGAAGAATTTAAGGTGATTTACAACATGTATTTACAATATTTCAATGCAAAAACACACATAATAAGATTTTTTTAAAAATTGGAACATAGTAAAGGAAAGAGATGTGCCAGGACCTTTAAATCAGGTGGTTTCTGTAATGGCACCCCACATTGAGTTGTAAGGGTTCTGGCCAAGGCAAAATGGCAACCATGTTGAGTGATTTAACATCTGGAATGAAATTACTTTTACAGTATGCAGTTTGCATATCACCTTCAAGGATGTTGACCAACATGATAGGGGATATATATATATATATATATATACTTTTTTTTTTTTTTTTTTACTCTGTTTTGGTTAGAGATAGAGAAAGACTATTCTAATGGATGTTTCTTTCAAGGGCCTTCTACATCTCTTAATAGAAATGTAAGCCCTTGAGGTTGTTTCTGGAGGAGCTAAGATTTTAGAGTCTAAGTATTTTTGTTTACCTTATAACTTCATTCAGGGAGAAAGCTTCAGATCTGAGGTGGGGTGTGGAGATCTATTCATATTTTTAAAAACCTCAGGGGATCTGATGACTGACCTGCTTGGGAACAGTTGCCTCATCCTTGCAAATACCAGAGTTCTCCTGAGTTAATGGTGAGCTGGGTCCGTTTCTGGCCTGAAGCGTAGATGCCAATTCCAAGGGGCAAGGGTAACAGTGTTCTCTGGACATTCAGGAAATTGCCCTATATTCCTGTCCACAGGTAACAGAACCTTCTGAGTAGAGACAGTTTTCCCCTTAGGGAAAAAAGGCTCTGCCTCAAAACTGTTTAAACTAATTGACAAATATTTGGTGAAAATCCCTTCTCTGTCGAAAGGACGATAATTCAATTTATCATCCAGACTGGAACACTGGTAAAAGTGAAATGGGGTGCTTTTCCTAATGAAGCTGGGAAAATAGGTGAGTGTCCTGGGCAAACCAGGGTGTCTCATGATCCTAGTCATAAAACATTTCTACTTTTAATTTTGCTTTACATACCTTTCAAACTAAGCCAGACACATTGGCGTGAAGGGGTCAGGAGGCAACACAAATGAGTTTTGGCTCGAGGGTGAGGTAGTCAGAAAATTAAATTAATAGCTGCAGGAGTGGTTGGTGGTTTCTGTAATTGCACACTACATTGAGCTACGAATTTTCTGATGATCGATGGCATCTGGTACAGCAACGTTCCTGTGTCCTGGGCAGTCGAGCGAGGTGGGGGCTGTGCTAAATGAAGAGAGAGCCGATGCCTTATCGTATCTAAGAGGGCAGAGGCTCCTCAGCCAGTGCCGATTGCTTAGGTCCAGAACTGCCAGGTTTTTCACAAGAGGCTGAGGATGTAAGTGTTTGTGTGAAATTTACCAATATGTAAATATTGGCAAGTTTTCCTTTGTTTGTCTAAGTACAATCTTTTTAGAGAATAACAGGGTTCTTACCCGGTCTCCGGGTCTGTGTGAACACCTCCAGCCTCAACCCCTTTCTCTCTTTGTACTTGCTGTGCTTCACCTTCACCCATGCCCACCCACATGCCGTTCCTGTAACTTGGCGCGCTCTTTCCCACCTCTTGTAGCACCTTTACACAGTTTTAAGCAACACCTCCTCTTGGGAGTCTTCCCTGATTCCATCTTGAGGCTCCCATGGCCTCTTGCTTCCTGGCTAGCCCAGCACGCACCAGCTATGGTACATGCCTGTCGCCCCCAGGAGATTGTGAGCACCTTGATGGTAGGCACCATCCTTTTCAGACCTGTATCCCAGTGCCTCATGTGGTTCCCAGAATCTTACAGACAGTAGCTCGTATTCCTGGAGCTTGACAGTGTGCTCTGCCTGAATCATTTTATGTAATCCTCGTAACAGCCATCCGATGTCAGGACTGTTATCCCCCCTGTGTCCTAGATGAGAAGAGGGGGCATATCCTGCCCAAGGACACTTAGCTCACAGGTGGCAGAGACAGGACTCGAACCCTGGCCGTCTGACTTCAGAAGCCACATCTTAACGCACTACACTCTCTTTCAGGATGTATTTAAGGAACGACTGATGAACGAATGAAGGAGAAAGAGAAAATGGGAGCAGAGAAGGCAGAAAATAGAAACCTGCCATTACCACAGGGAAGCCAGCGGTGGGCAGTACCTACAGTTCTAACAGCCATATATTTAGTTATTTGGCCGTAAATTGAAGGAAGTGGGAGAGCTACATCATAGTCCTATTCTGCACCGTTTAGAAGTGAAATTAAACTCCTCAAAAACTTTGTGTTCTCAGGAGTCTGGCCGGAAGGCTGTAAAGATGCATTAGGACCAGGGCGCCTGGGTGGCTCAGTTGGTTAAGCGACTGCCTTCGGCTCAGGTCATGATCCTGGAGTCCTGGGATCGAGTCCCGCATCGGGCTCCCTGCTCAGCAGGGAGTCTGCTTCTCCCTCTGACCCTCTTCCCTCTCGTGCTCTCTGTCTCTCATTCTCTCTCTCTCAAATAAATAAATAAATAAAATCTTTAAAAAAAAATAAAAAAAGATGCATTAGGACCTTGCAGTATCGGGTGGTTGTACGGGCTGGCCTCTGAGCAAAGTGTGTGCCTTGGGAGGGCCGAAGGGCAAGAGAGGTGGAAGTGAATTCTGCAGGTAACGGCAGGTTGTTCAGCGGTGGAAGTCGTTGTGCCTATAACCCCATGGTTCTCATGCAGCAAGAATTGTGTTATATGGTCTCTGGGGAAGAAAGCCGGAAGTGGGTTTTGGAGGATGTCCCTTGAGCTCATGGATCTGTTTCTCTGGAGGAGCGTATGGGATTTCTTTTTTAGACGTTGAAGCTGACTCCATTATGAGCTGGTTCTAATGGAATTTGATGATCGGGAGGAAATTAGAACAGACAGTGTGGGACACTGGGTTAAGTGGGTGGGCTCCAGAGCCCACCAGCTGTGTAGCTGCCTGCAAATGGCTCTGACCCCTGTTCCTTCACTCCCTCCTCTGCAGCGATGCAGATCATCACTAGCACTGCATGAGGACGGGTCCAGGGAGCCTCGCCAGGTACTTAAACTGTGCCCGGCACATAAGAAGTGCTTAGTAACTGACGGCTGTGATTACGATTATGATTGTGATGAACAGTGAGTGTGTCGTGAGGATTGGCGCCCCTGTTGAGGATGGGGACGAACCAGTGTTGGAGAAGCAGGGGTCTTCTCCCTGAGGCCCCTTCCAGGGCCATGTTCTGATTTGGGTATTTTAACAAGGTGGGGTTACAGGGCCTTGCCCGGTACAGAGCTGTTGAGATGATTGTCCTGGGGCGGGTGGGGGGAACGACACACCCAGTCTGTGGCAGGGGTGGTGACAAGAGTTCCTTGTGCAGAAGGCCAATGCGGGGATGCAGAGGAGTAGCCTTAGATCTGGATTTCTCTTTGGCTCTGGCAGTTAGGTTGGGAGCATCTGCTTGTGGCCTCTTGGTAACAGAAAGGGGATGGGATTTGGAATGAGGGGGTATGGTTTCAAGTTCAGGCTCAAGCCTTTAGCTCTGAGAACTTGAATCAGTCACTGCTTCTCTGAATCTCAATTTCCTCATCTGTGACGTTATCTTATATGTTGGTGGTGAGGTCGTCAAATGGGAGATTGTATGGGAAAGGGCTTTAGTATTGTTTAAATCCCATTTTTTTAATCCAAAAGTAGATGGCTCAGAGAATGTGAACTTAATCTGTTTCTGTGAGATTCCATCAGAGTCCCAGCAGATCATATTGTCTTGTAACTTTCTGAGATTTCCTTTGGCTTCCCATACGTTTGGCTTAAAAAAAAAAAAAAAATCAGACCAAAAAGTGGGATGGCCAGGCCTCGGTTACTCAGGCTTGGGACTCTTAAGGCTGGTTCTAGCTTGTCCAGGACATGCCGGGATGTACTTAACAGAAATGCCTCTCGCACAAGACAGTTTGAACCAATGCTGGAAATTCCAGAGTTCTTAGCAGCTGAGCATATGAAAGGAGAAGAAACTTCTGTTTCTATTTTCTCAAGCTTTTCCCTCCCCACTCCACCCTTGTCTCATCATTTTAGTTTTGTGGGTGGTCACGTTCCAGAATAGTGATGTTGAGGGAAATGATTATTTGATTCGTTTTGAAATCGTCATTTCTGAACAGGTATAATGAAGCAGCATGATTTTATATTTCACAACGCTAGATATTTTAGATTCAGTCATTCATTGGACAAATATTTATTGAGCACCTACTATGTGCCAGGCACCAGGGATACCACAGTGCAAAGGGCAGACAAAATCCTGCCCTCCCACACCTTACTGTTTAGTGGGCCCTCAGACATTAAATAAATAAACCCACAAAATAGATTTATAAACCTAATGTGACAAGTGTCATGAGGAAGAAGGACAGTGTGTTAAAAGGAAGGTGGGGATCTACCTTAGATTGGAGGTCAGGAAAGGCCTCTCTGAAAGTGGTCATTTAAGTGGGACCTGAAGGAAGAGACAAAGTTAATTAGAGCAGAGGTTACAGGAGGTGCTAAGGCCCTATGGTGGGAAAGAACTAAGGCAGGCCCTGGAGCTAGAGCTCAGTTGGGGGTGGGGGGAGGGTGGTGGCATGATGAGGGTGAGGAAGGAAGTCTGGTCTTTATGGGCCTTGTTAATGATTTTGGATTTTATCCTAAGGGGATTCTTTAACGCCATTAGATTTCACACTAATAGATTTCACACTATTAGATTAAATGATAGATGGGTTCCATCAGGCTGCAGTCTCTGGAGATAGAATTTGCCAACAGAATTATTGCCAATCCCAAACAGAGTAATGCTTAGGGTCTTTTTTGTTTTGTTTTGTTTTGTTTTAAAGTAAAGCTCTATGCCAAAAACGGCACTCGAACTCATGACCCTGAGATCAGAAGTTGCATGTGCAAACCAACTGAGCCAGCCAGGCACCTCACTTAGGACCATTCCATTCCATTCCTTTTATTTATTTATTTATTTATTATTTTTATTTTTTTAAAGATTTCATTTGTTTGAGAGAGAATAAGAGAGGGAGAGAGCACAGAGGGAGAAGCAGACTCCCCACTGAGCAGGGAGCCCAATGCGGGGCTCGATCCCAGGACCCCAAGATCATGACCTGAGCCAAAGGCAGATGCTTAACCAACTGAGCCATCCAGGCGCCCCTACTTAGGACCATTTTTAAAACAAGGGGGTATATGGTTCTTTAGAAAAAAGTGAAATATACATGAAGTCACACCAAATCAGTCTTCTCAGGGAGAGGGGCAAAAAATGAATTTGTTTCAGTGTATGTACGGGTTCATCCAGGGACTGACTCTGCCATACGGACTGAGAGGAGAACAGCCTGCCCTTGCCTGGATAAAAGGTCTTTTCCCAGTGGCTGGATGAGAAAAAGGTCTGAACCTTGGATCACGGGCTCTTGCTTTTTATTTATTCATTTATTGTGTGTGTGTTTTAAGATTTTATTTATTTGACAGGGAGAGAGAGCACAAGCAGGGGGAGCAGCAGAGGGAGAGGGAGAAGCAGGCTCTCTGCTGAGCAGGGAGCCCAATGCGGGGCTCGATCCCAGGACCCCGGGATCATGACCTGAGCCGAAGGCAGACTCTTAACTGACTGAGCCATCCAGGTGCCTCGTGTCTGTGTGTGTGTGTGTGTGTGTGTGTGTGTGTGTGTTTTAAAGATTTTATTTTTTATTTTATTTTTTTTAATATTTTATTTGAGAGAGAACGAGCGAGCACGGGTGGGGGGCCGGGGCAGAGGGAAAGGGAGATGCAGACCCCTCCACTGAGCAGGGAGCCCACTGCAGGGCCGATCCCATGATCCCGAGATCATGACCTGAGCCGAAGGCAGATGCTTAACCAACTGAGCCACCCAAGTGCCCATTTATTTTTATTTTTTTTTAAGGTTTTATTTATTTATCTGACAGAGAGAGACACAGCGAGAGAGGGAACACAAGCAGGGGGAGCAAGAGAGGGAGAAGCAGGCTTCCCGCCGAGCAGGGAGCCCGACGCGGGGCTCGATCCCAGGACCCTGGGATCATGACCTGAGCCGAAAGCAGACGCGTAATGACTGAGCCACCCAGGCGCCCCCCAAGCACCCCTTTAAAGATTTTATTTTTAAGTAATCTCCACACCCCATGTGGGGTCGAACTCACAACCCTGAGATCACAACCCTGAGATCAAGAGTCGCATGCTCCACCAACTGAACCAGCCAGGCGCCCCAGGGGCTTTTGCAAAAACAGATCTCTGGTAAACAGATGATGGGAACGCCAGAAAGGAAGGTTATGAGGTCAAGATCTCTGCACCGGCTTCCACATCCTGCTACGTTCCAGAAGAGTTTTGCCTGATGAAGTCATAGCACGTCTGAGCCGGAAGGGACCCCAAGGATCAGGCCATCCACCCCTTACTTTACGGGGTCAGGGGGCTGATGGGGGGTCTGGCCCATGACAGCAGCATCACACCAGCTGCCTCAGGAGGGGCCAGATGCTGGGAATACCACAACGCAAAGGGCAGAGTGGTGAGGGCTGATTAGAAACCGTGGCTGCTGGAAACGGCATCAGATATGGAGGCCTAGAGCGTAAACCTTGTGTTCCAGTTTGGTGCCTCAAGGGGCTTCCTACCCATGGTTCAGCTTTGTGCAGACACCCAGGTGTTCACAAGATCTTCCCCAGTTGGCTCCAAGGGATTGGGGCAGGGGACCGGGACCCTGTGAGCACTGGGAGTCTGTGTGTGTCACCATCATTCTCCTGGGGGGCTTGCAGTCCCATCAAGGAAGGTCTTTGAATATCAAAGTGATGGACCAACACTGGGACGATAGTAGTATTTTTAGTATCGCTTGGTTTAGAAAATACCTAGTAACAAAAAATTACTCTGTGGTTAGTACTACTGCAGAATGAGTGTGTACTTCATTCATTGCAATAGCCTCTGTCGTTCACTTGAAAAATAGCTGTACATCTGTGTGTGAAGCGTGATATTTCTTCTGTCCGCGTGTAACGCCCAGCAAGCAGATGGGTTTGACAGCCCACCGCAGTAATTGACTGGCTTTCCCCAAGCATTGGTGGCCCATAAATTTGGAACTGCTAATTCAGAAGATTTGGCCTGCAGAAAACCAGCCACCTATAAAAAATATATATATATATACACATATATATAGGGGACGATCCTAATCATAATCAACTTCTCCGGTGGGAGGAGATGGACCAGTGTGAGAATATTAAAATATTCTTCGTTGTTTTTTTTTTTTTTTTCCTTTTTAACTAGGCTCCATGCCCAGCGTGGAGCCCAACACAGGGCTTGAACTCATGACAGAGATCGAGATCTGAGCTGAAATCAAGAGTCAGATGCCCAACTGAGCCACCCAGGTGCCCTGGTGTCAATTCTTCTTTAATTGTTTGGTAGAATTCTCCCCTTTACTCCTTTTTTTAATTACAAGACTAATTCAAGATCATTGTGAAAAAACAAAAACACTACAGAAATGTGTAACTGTGAACAATTTTATGTGCAGTGTTCCAATTTTTTTCTGTGCTTAAATAATAAGATTTTTATAGAAATAGGCTGTTGCCGTACATAATGTTCTCTACATATGTATGTGTTTTTAATGTACTTGGTAACTTATTTTAGGTTCTGGGTTTAAGTGTTCTGGATCCTGGCTCTGTAAGTATACTAGTTGGATTGCTAGTAATATAGTGATATACTAGTTGGGTGATCCCAGGTAAATCACAGATCTTTCTCAGCCTCCGTGTCCTGGTCTCTAAAATAGGGACTGATATGTGTCCTTTCTTAGAAGGTTGTTGTAAGAACCCAATGACATTGTACATAGAAAAGGACTCTTTGTGACCCGTAATGTGTTATATGGATCTAAAGGATTGTTATTATTGAAACTTATGGTTTCCGCCCTTTTTACTTTTTAGATGCTCTGATCCACATCAGTGAATACTTGCCCCAGTGGTAACTTACTCAGTGGTTTCCTTGGAGACAAAGAGTAACTGACCTGCTCTTTCTTTTTTTCCAGGTCACTCCCGGAAGCAAGGCTGCGATAGCTAACTTATGCATTGGAGATGTGATCACTGCCATCGATGGGGAAAACACCAGCAGTATGACACACTTGGAAGCCCAGAACAAAATCAAGGGTTGCACAGACAACATGACTCTCACAGTCACCAGGTAAGGCCCCTGGAAACGCTCCGTCCTCGACTGGAGGCTGCATGTGAGCAGGTCGGCCCCACCTGTCTCAGATGCCCTGGAGCCCCAGCTCCGCGTGCGCTGTGGACAAGCCCAGGCCGGCAGATCTATGGGATTGGGATTTCCCCAGGTTGCCCGCTTTTCTCTCGAATTTTCCCAGTGCTTTCTTATAGTGTGGGTGTCTTTCTGTAGGAGCTCTGCATTTTCACTTGCTCCAACACGACCAACCAAAACTTTGAAGAAGTAAAATCAGTTAAGTATTGTCAAGTAAAATGAAATGAAAATTTCTTCCTGGAAACCACTGAGAACGTACTGAGGATGCTGCTCGTGCCACCCCACACCAAGCAGGGGTAGGCACCCGGAGGTTACAGTAGCAGAGAAAGACGGCAGCCCCTTACACAGAATGCTGCCTGTGAGCTTAAGTGCACTACAAGAAAGGAGAGTTAAGTGTTCTCAATGGGTTGCCGTGTGAGGAGAGGGCATTGGGAATTGGAACTGGGGTAGAATTCCCATTCTGCTGCCATTTAGTCTTGGAGGGGTCCTGCAAGGGCATGATTTCAGGAGAGCTTTGGTTTAACCTTTACTGGCTCCCTCTTTCCTGTTGGATCAAGTGCACATTCTTCAGGGCGCCTGGGTGGCTCAGTTGGTTAAGCAACTGCCTTTGGCTCAGGTCATGAGCTCGGGGTCCTGGGATCGAGCCCCACATTGGCCTCTCCGCTCGGCAGGGAGCCTGCTTCTCCCTCTCCCTCTGCTGCTCCCCCTGCTTGTGCTCGCTCTCTCTCTCTCTCTCTGTGTCAAATAAATAAATAAATAAAATCTTTAAAAAAAAAAATTCACATTCTTCATTCTGCTCTTCTGTTAACCTGCTGTTTAATGCCATTAACTTTAGCCTCTACTGCTCTTCATCATGAACCCTTTGTTCAGGTTCTTATCTATGAAATAGCTTTATAACTTTTTCTATCTCTGCCACAGGACTGGTAGGAGGACCAAGTGTGGGGCAGGAGGTCCGAATATTTGTATACTTCAGAGCCCTGGCCCCATAGGAGGTGCACCTTTTTTTTTTTTTTTAAAGTAGGCTCTGCACCCAACATTGGACTTGAACTCATGACCCTGAGGTCAAGAGCCAGCCAGGTGCCCCACACCATTTTTTTCTATCCCCTCAAAGCACATTTGTCCCTCATTCTCATCTCCATTTCAGTCTGAGTCCAGACCTTTTCCAAGACATTCATTCATTCTTTTTTTTTTTTTCTACTCATTTGCCAGTGAATTCAACGGGTGTCTCTTGTGTCAGTCTGGTACCGTGTTTGGCTCTCTGACCATATAGGATAGGCATAAATATTCTCTCACTCTTGGAGAGGGAAAAAACTACACTAATGAAAGCCAGGACTAGACTGAGGTTGTTGCTGTGTGATCAGTACAAAGAAATCCTTTGCATGCTAAAGAAGAGAGGCGTCCCTTCTATTTGAGCCAGCCATGCTCCATGAAGAATAAGTTGGTTACCTGATCTGGCTCAAGAACACTGGGAGAGGGAGAGGAGAAGCTCAGTCCATCCTGACCGAGGTGGGGCAGCATGAGGCTGCTCAGGAGTGGGGAGCGGGGAGGAGGCCAGTGGGCTGGGGGCTGCGACACAGCGTAGTAAGAGAGGGTGAGGCTGGAAGAGGTCTCAGCTGCACGGGAATCCCCTTGGGGCTGAGTGCGGGCCGCCATCGGACAAGATGTCATCAGATTGGCAAACGGGGGAAGGCAGGCTGCAGAGCCCTAGTTCAGAGGCCAGAAGTCAGGCAAGAGGGGGCCTTTGCTGGATTTTAGTATATATTATTTAGCATGAATGAAACAACAGCTTTGGCAATCTGTTGCAGATCTGAACAAAAAATCTGGTCTCCCCTGGTGACAGAGGAAGGGAAGCGTCATCCATACAAGATGAATTTAGCCTCTGAACCCCAAGTAAGTACTTGTTCACCATTGCCTCCACCGCTCCTGCCTTCTCTGCCTTCCACACGGCTTAGCACACCCCTGATTCTCCGGCCCTGGAGGCCTGGGCCGAGGCCAGGAGAGCCCGCCGCTGACACCGCGGGGACCTGGCTCCTGTTCGCTCCTTCCCGTAAGGGAGTGCGGGGCAGACGGAGCTGGAAAGCCCCCGGGCAGGGACGCCGGGACTGGACACGGTGCAGGGGAAGGGATACAGGAAGTGGGAGGACGCCTTCCTGCCCGAAATAGGGTGGCAGGACCGCGGTGACATCAAGGAGCTGGCTCAGCTCACCGTGGATTTCAGATCCACGCGAATCAAACCGGGGCGAAAACAAGTGTTAGGTCCTGAGGCCTGGAGCCAAGAGGCAAGACGTGATGGTTACCTCGCCTTTCCTCCCTGTGCCCCACTCTCTGGTTTCCACGAGCCTTCTGGTGGAACTCTCTCATCTCTGTAGAAGTGAGACTTCTGGTGAGACCCTAAAGTCTCAGAATAAAGTGGCAGTTCAGACTGAGACCGTGATAGGCGGTCAGTGTCCAGTTTGTCAGCCAAACAGAATTTCTGAGGACAGGAGACTCTCTGAAGATCCCATATTTGTAAACAAGTCTCGCAGTAGTTAGATTACAAGTGATTTTCTTTCTTTCTTCCTTAATTGCATCTCCTAAATTACTTACAATGAATGGGTATTCTTTTGAAATAAGGGGAAAAAACTTTAGCATGTTTAGAACATCTTCGTAAAATTTCTCATGCCTGGCCTGCTCCTTTTTACAAAGTATGTGTCTTGGATACATTAATGAATTATTAATAATAAGTTAATAAATAAGGGGGCCTGACTGAGTCAGTGGAACATGCGACTCTTGATCTTGGGCTTGTGAGTTCGAGCCCCATGCTGGGTGTAGAGATTACTTAAAAATACAAAAATCTTTAAAAAAGTTAATAAATTGATAATGGCTTCTGAAAACGTCTCTTAGACTGGTTTGTGATTGTTATACATTTAACCCCAATTGAAGATTTGAACTTTAACTTTTTTTCTAAATTTGGGACACGACTTACTTTTTATGGTGAATCAAGATAAAATAAAAAGGTAACAGGTAGCTATCCTTTATGCATGACAGAAACTTCTATGAAAATGAACTTATGGGAAAAAAAGAAAATGAACTCATGGAGTGCATCATGTGGATAAATGGAGTGGTTGTTTAAAAGTCAGATTTTCTTGGGGCGCCTGGGTGGCTCAGTTGGTTAAGCAACTGCCTTCGGCTCAGGTCATGATCCTGGAGTCCCTGGATTGAGTCCCGCATCGGGCTCCCTGCTTGGCAGGGAGTCTGCTTCTCCCTCTGACCCTCCCCCCTCTCATGTGCTCTCTCTCTCTCATTCTCTCTCTCAAATAAATAAATAAAATCTTTAAAAAAAAAAAAAAAAATAAAAGTCAGATTTTCTCAAAGGTATCCTTTAGAATTTCTGAGATGTTGTCATACAACATTTTTTTCCTTAATATAATAAAAATCATACTCAAGAAATCCTAAGAGTTACATTAAGGACCATTTTGCATCTGGCATTTCAAAACCAGCATGAACATGTTATTCTGCACGGCTCCTGTAAGGAAAGCTGAGAGAGTGGCACTCAGTCTGTAAACCAACAGTTGTGCAAACAAATTTTTTTTTATTATTTTTTAAAAGTTTATATAGATATATATATATTTTTTATTTTTTATTTTTTTGAAGTAATCTCTACACCCAAAATGGGGCTCGAACCCACAACCCCGAGATCAGGAGTCGCAGGCTCTTCTGACTGAGCCAGCCAGGCACCCCATACAAACTAATTTTAAACATGCCACCGTTAATTCCAATTTCCTGAGAAGTTCTTAGTCACTTTGCTGAATTTACTATAAATGTTAAGTTTCAATGTGTTAAGCTCTCATATATTTTATAATACATAAGGAATGATTTTGTTTTAATTTGGTCTACCTAAAATCTTATTTTTACTTAAATAAGGTAATACTTATTACAGTTACGCTTTTTCTATGTCTTATGCTTGAGTTTTCATCATAAACGTATAATCCGGTCCCTGTATTAATATTTTGAAGGTAGTTCTCTTACTTAAAAAAAGAATTTAAAAAATTCTTTACAAATATTTTAACATCCAACTTGAGTATATTTTTCTTTTGATTCCAGTAATTCTTTGTTCCTATGAAAAACTTCCCACTCTCCTTTTTCCAAAACCTTCCACTTCCAGTCATTCTAAAATAAAGGAATGAGTAAGAGCAGAGTTCATCTATAATTAAAAGATCTGTTAGTTCATGTAATGCCAACCACCACCCCAGCTTATCTGAGGTCAGAGTAGTTACACACCTAGTTTATATTTCCTCATTATTGAGTTTCCTTGGAGACTGATAAATACAAAGCCCAAACAATTACATCATCCCTTCCAAAAGGCAGGCCCTGAATTAACTGCCTGACTTCTGGAAAGACCAGTATTCACATGGGGTTAGAGATATTCCTTTCATGTACAAAACAGATACATTCTCTGAAGATTCTCTATAAAATGAAAAATCAGAATTTCCAACCGGAATAATTTCTGTTGACTTCCATTCTCAATGGAAATGTGTTTCTAGGGAGGGAGAAGGGACCGGACACTGGTCGAAGGTCTGTTGTTTGCCCATCACTGTGCTTGCTACACTAACATGTCGCACCAAGTCCCTGTTGAGAGAAGGCTGTGTTGACTTCATTGTAATGAGAAATGGGCTCAGAGAGCTCTAACTTGCCCAGGGCCAAACAGGAAGTGACAGGGGAAAATTGAGCCAAGACAGAAAACTAGGAATCTTCCTTGGTGCTCAGCATCCTGTGCTGCTCTGAGGAATTGCTGTGGAGAGAACAGAACTGTACCAAAATCCCAGGCCACCACCGATGTGCAAATCCCCTGCTGTTAATGACTGTATATTATTCCTCACGGTAGCTGTGCCATGAACTTTACTTAACCATGCTTTGATTGCTGCTAAAGTTATTTTCTTAACTAATTATACTTCCCCTTTTTTGGGAGTGATCTCTGTGTACTTAGCTTTTGTCCTAAGTGGACAAGGTGAACTCAATGTAATTTCTACATTAAAACCTCACTGGTTCCAACTTGTTAAAAAGGAAGCCTATCTGAATAGTGAAAAAAGAAATCTCAATCATAAAAATATTTCCTTGACTTTTATTTGAATCAGTACACAGTGAATTAAACTGTTACTTTTCATTGTCATGTTTTCTAAGAAAGCGTGGAAGACTTGAAGTTTTGGTGGAAAAAAGAGGGGGGAAAAAGGAAGAACAACAGAAGACCAGAACTCTTTAGGGGCCAGCTGTTCTGGGCCTGGGTGTTAAGAAAGAGGCCAGGGTTCAGTACGCCCCAGAAAATAGGGTGCAGGTCGAGTTTAGTCGCTGCATAGACGGTGCTGTGGGGTTGGTCCAGAATGTTCGTGCAGAAAGTACCTTTCTAATTGCATTGTCAGAAAAGCCATGACTTTTAGGAACAGGAATGTTAGTTTAAAACGTGTCGGGGGCGGGGGTGTTTGTAAAGAAGCTCTGAGCTGTTGTAGCTGTAGGAATTATCCAGGGCTCCTGGCAGTCCAGGGAAGGGAGGGAGGGTGCTGTCCCACCTTACAGAAGGAGGGAGCTGAGCTCGGAGGAACTCCTGGGCACACCCCTCTAACAGGAAGCTCCTAGCCTTCCCTCTGGTGATCCTTGGCCTTCTCCTGCAAGAAACCACAGATCCTGAGCTCCTTTTACCTCTTCCGGCCAGAGCACTGAGCCCCCTCTGCCTCCTCAGCAGCTGCTTCGCCCGGTGGCCCCACAGGCTTCTTATCTTGCTTGTCTAACCCGTTGGATCCTAGGGAATTTGTCTCCACCTTTTATCATCTCCTGCTCCACACTGACGCGAGTGACTTCTGTCCTTCTCCTCCTCGTACCGTAATCCCTCTGGAATGTGCCCTGAAAGGGTGTATCAGCTCCAGCTTGGACCATGATGGCCCAAGGCATCTAGGGGTGTCATGCCCAGGGGTGCCCAGCAGCAGACCAGGCCTGACTGGGCCTCAGGGAAGAAGCAGAAGGCGTTGCTGGTGAGCGAAGCCGCACCCTCGCCCATCTTGAGGCTTCCCCGCTCATTACCTGCGTGTCTAGTGGGCCTGTCAGAGCCCCTCCGCTGAAGTTTGGTGTTGACCCAGGGCCCCTGTAGCTTTCTTTCTGGCACTTAGCCTGCACTGCCCCTCGAGGGGTGTGCACTGAGCGCCCCCTTGATTTCTCCTCTGATCTCTGCCGACAGGAGGTCCTGCACATAGGCAGTGCCCACAACCGGAGTGCCGTGCCCTTTACCGCCTCGGCGGCCTCCAGCTCTGCCCCCAGGGTCATCACAAACCAGTACAACAACCCAGCTGGCCTCTATTCCTCTGAAAACATCTCCAGCTTCAACAACGCCTTGGAGTCAAAGACAGCAGCTGCCGGGCAGGAGACGGACGGCGGCAGAGCGTAAGTAGCCCTTGAATTCCCCCTACAGGCTGGTCCTGGAAACGGCCGTTCCCAGCAGGGCCAGGTGCGTCCAGACAGGTGGACGGGAGGTTGAGCCTCCTGGAGTCCAGAGAGAAAACTGTCTCCTTTAGAACCGTGCTTTCCTTATTTCTGAAAAGGGGCAAATACCACCTGCCTTGTAGGGTTGTTGTGAACATAAGAAGTAATGTGTAAAATGCCTCGTGCTGTGCCTAGCACAGATGAATCAAGTATTCACCGAGATCTGTGTTCTTATTTTCTGGATTTCTCGGGTCATCGTCATCTTCTCTGTGATCATCTTCCTTCTTTGGCAGCCCTACTCATTGCTGAGACATTCTTTTATAGTTTTTATAGTTTGGGGCTTCTCCTTGTGTTCACCATCTAGTCTGAGCAAGGGACAGGTACTTCATGATGCAGTTTTTGTGAACCAGCATTTGCTTTTTTTCCCCAGAGTGGCCCCAATGGAAACAATAGAAGAGAAGTTTGTGAGGATATAAATGTGTGTCTGTCGGAACAGGTTCTGATCGGAGGCAGAGGTGGAGTGGGGGCACTGCAGGTGGACAGGGTGGAGAGGTCTAAGGAAGCCTCTTTCTCAGGGCTGGGGAGGCATGTCCCCTTCTGTCACCAGCCATTTGGCCACAGTTGCCTCTAAGTCTTTATCCGCATGGAGGAACTCCTGGGCACGCCCCTCTAATGGGAAGGGCAACCAAAGAGTCTGGGATGGAGCAGACACTGGGCTTCCCAGCAGAGGGGGCCCAGTGTCTGCTCCATCCCAGACTCTTTGGTTGGTTGGTTGAAGTAGGCTCCACCCCCAGCGTGGAGCCCAACTCGGGGCTTGAACTCACGACCCTGACATCAAGACCTGAGCTGAGATCGAGAGTGGGATGCTTACCCGACTGAGCCACCCAGGTGCCCCATCCCAGACTCTTTGAAGATGAATCCAGAAACACTGGGGATACCACAGCCCATAGCAAAGGACCCGGGTTTGAGGAAGGAGAATAGGAGGTGGGACCAGTTCTCTGTGAGTGAAAAGATGATGGACTAGGTCATGTGTTGCCCCCTCACCGGCCCGAAGGTGGGAGGGAAGATAAGGACGGAGCTCGGAGTGCAGACAGTGTGGGGCAGAGTGGCCTGTGGGCAGCCCAGAGTGGCTCCAGCAGCGCTGCTCATTCATTAATTTCTGCTGATTAATTTCACGGAAGCCAGAAAGCCTTTTTTTAAATCTGAAACCTGATTTTTAAATGTTGGTGACAGTCAAACTGGTTGGAAAATACCATGTGGTCCAAACCTTGTCTGATCTCTGAGCATCCTTCCCACTTGGAATCCTCAGTTCTTGTATTCCCTCTGAAGCCCGTTTGCTGTTCAGTTTCTCCCCGACTCACCTTTAACAAGCATCTGCCCAGCTCTTTGGGTGAGTAAATTGCAAACCCATTGCTTCAGACGCAGGTTGGGAGAGGTTAAGGCATGGGAGGTTCCAGACGACTTAAATGTGTGGAAAGGGCTGTCGTGGGGACCCCTCCCAAGGGCTCCTTCACCAGACCATGCAGATAGTCGCCCTCTCCCCAGAAAAGGGAGACAGACGTTATTGGGCACCCACTGCATGCAGGTCCCTGTGCCCAGCGCTGAAAGGCTCTGCGATTTCCTTTAAGTTTCTTAGAGTCTAGAAGGGGAGACTCTTTGCTGCGTGACTTTGGCTTTACAAGATATTCGAGGTTACTGATATTTATTATAGTAACCAAGGCAAGGTGGCCACTAATGCTGCTGCTTCCCCCAAATTCTGATTCCTGCAGGGCCTTAGTGGCTTGGGATGGCGATGCCCTTCCAGGTGACTCCGGGGGCATTTGGGGGTGCCTGAGAAAGAATGTCGTGCCGGGCCCCCTGGGCTTCCCACGGACATGCCCTGAGGGAAGCTTTCTCTCAGGCAGCCCCATGGGGAGCCAAGTAGCCGAAACACCAGGGCCATGATCCCTGTTCTTTGCTGCTCTGGTGCTGGGGGAGGCTGAGAACGTGACCCTCTTTTACTATCCCAGAGTGGAATGTTCCATGATCTGGATTTAATAACCCAGGAAATGACACATCCTTAATTGAACGAACTGCTATGCATTGGGAGAAATATGTGCCTGGGGAGTATTTTTAGTCGGGCTTTGGCGGTTTTTCCTTCATTAATGTCTTCTTTCTTCTCTCAGGCTCCCCACCTGCTCCCCCGCCTTCCATCTGAAACAATTAAGTCTGAAACTGTCTGGACACTTGCAAGCCTTTCCTCCAGCCCCTGTCCCCTCCTGTCACAGACCTTCTGGCTGCAGCAGGCGCTGAGTCGTCTTGATATCAAGGCTGTCCTTCCAGATTTTCTCAGCGCAGGGGGCCGGGCTTCTGCCTCATCCCAGACTCTGAGGATAAATCCAGAAACAGTGGGAATCCCAGCAGCCCGTGGCAGAGACAGGGCCCGCAGGGGCCATGCTGCCCATCGTGGGGCTCTGCTTACCAGCCTGCTTTGGGGAGGCCCACTTGTGCATTCTCAGCAGAGGGAGGCTCTCCTGCCCGGCCGGCAGCCCCCGGGTCGCTTGCTTGCTCGCTCGGTCAGCAGAAGTGCCAAGCGCTCACTCACCCCCGCTGTTTAGTCTGTAACGGTCGCTGAGGTTCCAGAATTGGCTCACTTCATACTTTGCATCTGAGGTCATCACTGATTCCCTGGGGCTCACGTTTGAGTTTCTTTGTCCCCTGCACTTCAAAGCAGCCTAGTGTGTGTGTGTGGCTCCCTGTCTCGTTGGGCGTCCCCGGTGCATGTCCCCATGTGACAAGAAAACAGACAGCACTGCTGTTTCCAAATTAAACTGGGATGGCAGGCAAGAGGGTACCCTCTGCCACCTGGCATCCCAGCACACACACAGCTGAGTGGGACAGCCTTTGGGGCCAGTTCAGCTTAACAGTCATTTATTGAGTGGCCGTTGTGTGCCATGTGGGTAGAGGAAATTTTGCTCTGTTCAGCCGAAATCGTTCACTGGCCCTCTGACCTCTTTCAGCTGACTTGAAGGGCTCTGGTCATTTTCTGGTGATTCACGGTCTGGATTTCCCTGTAGATGTGATGCCGCTTTGTACTTTCCTAAAGGTACAAGCCTTGTAGATAGAGGGCCGGTGAATTCCAGGCAGGCCTCCTACGGAGGGCAGACCGTGCTAACTTCAGTGACTCAGCCTCCCCACCTCTAAGGCACACGTAGTGCTTTCTGCCTCAGCAGCAGGTTATTTAGAGAAGGCGGTGAAGTGTCAGCACCCAGCACGGGTGCTCAGTGAATGCCGGTGATTACTGATTTCACTGCCTGTGAGGACTCCACACCCACCACTTCTGAGTACTGGGGGCTCCAGAAGGGCAGAAGCATGTGGATAAGTGTTCTGGAGATGTTGCGATGACTTCCAGTAGACTGTTTTCTTTCCAGCATCGTCACTAACGTCCAGCCAACCGGTACAGTTCATCACCTTCCTGATGGAGTGGTGGCGTCTTCATGGCCTGGTGGCTGGACTCCCTTAACCAACACAGTAGTCTAAAGATACTGGCTCTTCCAGCTTGTGTTCTCAGGCAATCCCCGCCCTCCCCCCGTATACTCATGAGGCATATTTCTAAGCAGGTGCAGTGGAAATAAAGGGATGCATTGTTCTCTATTCACATGATATCAGAGGGATTATATTAACCCTGACTCATTCAGAGCTGGATCAGAAGAAAATCTCTATCATGACGGTGGCTGTTTACCCCCTAGCTAAACTTGCCCACGGCCCCCCAGAAGGCTCTGGAGTCTGGATGTTCCTCCCTCTTCTCCTGGGGCCCATAATTACTCCCCTGGTTTCTTATTACAGGTCCAACATCTAGGTCTTTGAAGACTAAAACTCAGGGAGCCTTCTGGCTAGGCGCCCTTTCCAAAAAGGATTATCTAGGGTTTCTCAATACTGCATGTTTTGGTGGACAATAGGGTAACCAAGTTGAGGCACCTCAGACATGAAGAGTTTTTCTGAGTCAGCCTGCATCCTTCATCCCCACTGACATAACCACCAAGTACTAAAATCTCTGTATTATTTCCAGTTAGCGCTTAGCCCTCTCTCATGTGGGGAAAAGGTTTCTTAAGTTTAATTAAACTTTTTATTTTAAAGTAATTGTAGATTCACATGCAGTTATAGTAAATAATGGAGAAAGGTCCCCTGTACCCTGTACCCAGTTCCCCTCAGTGGTACCACCTTAAAAACTATAGCACATTGTCAAAAGAAGAATGTTGACATCAGTAGTAGGAGGAGGAGGACAGAGGAGATTTCTATCACCACAGGGGTCCCTCGTGTGGTCCTGTTATAGTCATACCCACTCCCCCCCTACTCCTGCACCCTCCTTAACCCCTGGCAGCCACTAATCTGCTATCCGTTTCTATACTTTTGTTATTTCAAGAATGTTCTATTAGTGGAATCATACAAGAGGTGACTTTTTGGAATTGGCTTTTTTTACTCAGCATAATTCACTGGAAATTTATTCGATTTATTCAGGTTGTTTTATGTACCAATAGTTCCCTTTTTTCCTGTTCTAAGGATTTTTTTTTTTCATTGTGGTAACAAAACACTTAACATAAAATATACCATCTTAACCATTTTTGAGTATACAGGACTGGTAACATACATATACATACACATCATTGTGCAACAGATCTCTAGAACTTTTTCATCTTGCGAAACTGAAGTTCTGTATCCGCTGAACAGCCCAACTTTCCCCTCCCACTCTGGGCAGAGGGAGAAGGAGAGAGAATCTTAAGCAGGCTCCACACCCAAGGAGGAGCCTGACGTGGGCTCAATCACTCAACCCTGAGATCATGACCTGAGCTGAAATCAAGGGTCTGATGCTTAACTGACTGAGCCCTCCAGGCGCCCCTCCAGCCACTCTGTTTCTAAGAGTGACTACTTGAGGTACCTCACATAAGTAGAATCATGTGGTATTTGTCATATTATGGCTGGTTTATTTCACTTAGCATAATGTCGTCAAGGTTCATCCATGTTGCAGCATGTGACAAGACTTTTTTTTTTTTTAAGATTTTATTTATTTATTTATTTATTTGACAGAGAGAGACACAGTGAGAGAGGGAACACAAGCAGGGGGAGTGGGAGAGGGAGAAGCAGGCTCCCCGCTGGGCAGGGAGCCCGATGTGGGGCTCGATCCCAGGACCCTGGGATCATGACCTAAGCTGAAGGTGACGCTTAACGACTGAGCCACCCAGGCGCCCCAACAAGACTTTTTTTTTAAGGCTCGGGAAGACGACTCCATCGTCTGTATGTACCACATTTTCTTTATCCATTCATCTGCCAGTGGACATACAGGCTGATCCTACCCCTCAGTGATTGTGACTAATGTTGCAATGAACATGAGTGTGCAAATATCTTTTTCAGATCCTGATTTTAATTCTTTTGGCTTGATACCCCAAAATGGGATTGCTGGATCATATGGTAATTTTATTTTTTATTTTTTGAGGAACCTTCATAACATTTTCTATAACGCTGTGCTATTTTACATTCCCACCAACAGTGCACGGGGTTCCGATTTCTCCATCCTTACCAACATTTGTGGTTCTGTGGTTTTTGGGGATTATTTAGTTATTTATTTTTGTAGCAGCTATTCTGTATCCTTTCATATGGTTGCTGGCCAGTATGTATCTTTTTGGAGAAATGTCTGTTCAAGTCCTTTGCTCGTTTTTTTAAAATCAGGTTATTTGGGTTTTGTTGTTTTTTGTTTTTTTGTTATGGAGTTGTAGGAATTCTTTATATACTATGGATATTAACCCCTTATCAAATATATGGTTAGCAAATATTTTCTCCTATTCCATAGATTGCCTCTTTACCCTGTTGTTTCTTTTGCTATGTAGAAGCTGTTTAGTTTGATGTACTCCCACTTGTCTAATTTTGATTTTATTGCCAGTGCTTTTGGTATCATGTTCAAGAAACCATTTCCAAGATTGATGTCCCAAAGCTTTACCCCTATGTTTTCTTCTAGGATTTTTATGGTTTCAGGTCTTATATTAATCCATTTTTTTAGTTGATTTTTGTATATGGTGAGATAAAGGTCCATTTTCATTCTTTTTTATACAGATAACCATTTTTGAAGAGATTATCCTTTCTGCATTGTGTATTCTTGGCATCCTTATCAAAGATCATCTTGACCATATTTACCAGGTGTTTCTTTTTTTTTTTCCTGGGCTCTGTATTTTCTTCCATGGTCTGTATGTCTGTCTTTATGAGGGTGCCACACTGTTTTGATTACTATAGCTTTGTAATATGTTTTGACATCAGGAAATATGATACCTCTAGTTTTGCTTTGCTGTCTCAAGATTGTTTTGGCTATTTGGGGTCCTTCTGAGATTTCATATGAATTTCAGGATGCTTTTTCCTATTTCTGCAAAAAACACCATTGAGTTTTTGATAGGGATTGCATTGGATCTGTAGATTGCTTTCAGTAATATAGACATTTTAACATTATTAATTCTTCCAGTCTATAAACATGGACTTATTTGTGTCCTCTTTAATTTCTTTCATCAGTGTTTTGTAGTTTTCAGTGTACAAGTTTTTCATCTCCTTGGTTAAGTTTATTCTCACAGATTTTATTCATTTGATGCTATTGTAAATGGGATTGTTTTCTTAATTTCCTTTGTGGATTGTTCGTTGTTAGTGTATAGAAACACAATTGATTTTCATGTGTTGATTTTGTATCCTGCAGCTTTGCTGGATTCCTTTATTATAACGATATTTTTGTTTGTGGGTCTTTAGGATTTTCTATGTATAAGATCATGCCATCTGTAAACAGAGATAATATTCCTCCTTCCTTTTCAATTTGGATGATTTTTATTCCTTTTCTTGCCTAATTGCCTAGGCTAGGACTTCAGTACTATGTTGAACAGAAGTGGTGAGAGTGGGCATCCTTGTCTTTTTCCTGAGCTTGGAGGAAAAACTTCCAGTTTTTCACCATTAAGTATGATGTTAGCTGTTGGGGTGGTCATGCATGACCTTTATTATGTTGAAGTAATTTCCTTCTATTCCTGATTTGTTTAGTGTTTTTATCATGAGAGTATGTTGAATTTTGTCAAATGTGTTTTTTTTTTTTTATCAACTGAGCTGACCTTGTGGTTTTTATCTTCCATTCTGTTAATGAAGTGTATTACATTGATTGATTTTGGTATGTTGAGTCATCTTTGCATTCTAGGAATAAATCCCACTTAGTCATGGGTGTATAATCATTTTAATGTGCTGTTGAATTCCATTTGCTGAGGATTTTTGCATCAATACTATTAGAGATATTGGTCTGTAGTTTGATTTTCCTGTGGTACCTTTGTCTGGTTTTGGTATTAGGGTAATGCTGACCTCATAGAATGACTTTGGAAGTGTTCCCTCCTCTTCAGTTATTTGGAAGACTTTGAGAAGGATTGGTTTCAATTCCTCGTCTTCTTTTTTTAAGATTTATTTATTTATTTGAGAGAGAGAGAGCACATGAGCTTGGGAGGGGAGGGGCAGAGGGAGAGGGAGGAGAGAGAGAGAGAGAGAGAGAGAGAGAGAGAATCCCAAGCAGACTCCCTGCTGAGTGTAGAGCCCTACATGGGGCTCAATCCCACAACCCTGAGATCATGACCTGAGCCGAAATCAAAGTCAGATGCCCAACCGAGCCACCCAGGTGCCCTGGTGTCAATTCTTCTTTAATTGTTTAGTAGAATTCTCCAGTGAAGCCATCTGGTCCTGGGTTTTTTGTTGTTGGTAGACTTTTGGTTACTGAGTCAATCTTGTTATTTATTATAGGTCTGTTCAGATTTTTTCCTTTCATGATTTCATTTTGGTAGGCTGTATGTTCCTAGAAATTTATCTGTTTCTTCTAGATTATCCAGTTTGTGCATATTGTTCATAATAATGTTTTTTGATCCTTTTTATTTCTATCAGATCCACTGTAATGTCTCTTCTTTCATTTCTGTTTTTTGTTATTTGGGTCTTCCCTCTTTTTCTTAGTCTAGCTAAGAGTTTGTCAATTTTGTTGATTTTTTTTAAAAAAAACAAACTTAGTTTTGATGATGGTTTTCTATTGTTTTTCTCTTCTCTATTTTGTTTGTTTCTGCTCTAATCTTTATTATTTTCTTCCTTCTGTCAACTTCGAGTTTAGTTTTTTCTTGTCCCTTGAGATATAAAGTTTGCTTATTTGAGAGCTCTCTTCTTTTTTAATTAGGTGTTTACTGCTATAAAGTCCCCTCTTTTGCCACATTACATAATTTTTAGTATGTTGTTTTTTTCATTTTCATTTGTCTCAAAATACTTTCTAATTTCCTTTGCGATTTTTTCTTTGTCCCCCTGGTTCAGGAGTGTATTGTTTAGTTTCCAATTTTTTTTTTTTAATTTTCCAGTTTTCCTTCTGCTATTGATTTTTTCATTCCATTATGGGTAGAAAAGATACTTGGTGATTTTAGTCTTCCTAAATTTAAGATTGTTTTGTGGCCTAACATGTGGTCTATCTTGGAGAATATTCCATATGCACTTGAGAAGAATGTGTGTTCTGCTATCGTTGGGTGTAGTGTTCCATTTGTCTGTTAGGTCCAGTTGGTCTCCAGTGTGGTTCAGTTACCTGTGTTTCCTTATTGATCTTCTGTCTAGTTGTTCCTTCCTGATTTGGCTTTATTCCATGGTATGGATGTACCACAGTTTGTTTAACCATTGAGCCATTGAAGGACATCTGGGTTGTGTCTTGTTTTCAGCTCTTATAAAGCTGCTATAAACATTTATGAACATGTTTTTGTGCAACCATAAATTTTTATCTCTTTGGGATAAAGGCCCAGGTAGTTAGTTACATGTACATGTTTCATTTTATAAAACTGCTAAACTGTTTTGCAGAGTGTACCATTTTACATTCCTACCCACAGTGTCTGAATAGTCAAGTTTTTCCATATCCTCTCTAGCATTTGGTGCTGTCACTATTTTTTGTTTTAGCCATTCTCATAGGGATGAGTAATATCTTATTGTGGTTTTAATTTGCACTTCCCTAGTGGGTAAAGATGTCAGACATCTTTTCATGTGCTTATTTGTCATCAGCATATCCTCTAGTCCTTTTTCGGGTATCCAGTTTCAAATCCCCCCAGCTTCTGAGCCTCGGCTGCTTTTTCAGAAGCTGCCACCCTCTAGGGAAGAGGGACAGTACGCCCGATGGGGCCACAGAGCAAACGTCACATGGCGGTGCAAGGTACCAATGCAGACGGATAGGTCTGTGCACAAGCGCGGCGTCATCCGTGGGGAACAGAGCTCTGTCTACGCAGCCCGCCAGGCCGCCTCCCAGGCCCAAGGAGGCAGCCAGTGGCCCCCAGCAAGTCGAACCACTCTGTCTGTAGGGCCGAAGCCACTTTTACAAGTGCAAGTCAAGTATGCCAATGACATTTACTCACTCACTGCCCACCCACCCACCCATGTGTCATTCATTCCCATTCCCTTTTAAAAAGAAAACAGGTATATGGGTGATTATAGGGGTAATTCTCCCCAGGTTACCTCTCCCTCTCCTTCTCTTTCTCTCTCTTCCGTGGTCAGCCTCCTGGGCACTTGGGTTCTCAGGTCCCCGGCTGGAAGCAGAGTCAGCTGCGTCAATGAAAGCTCAGAGAATGAAAGTGCTTTGCTGCTGCCGGGGAAGGTCAAAACGGAAGTAGAAAGACTCATCAGCAGGTCACTTGTGCTGGCTGCAGTGGGGGGAAGGGACACACTGTCCACAGCCGCTGGCTGGCCTCTGCCTTTGAGGGGGTGATGGACAGGGACCCCAGGCAGGTGATGGGCCACCTTGAGGAGTGGTCTTCACCAAGGTGGGAGTAGAGTCCAGTTTCCCCACTCTGCCTCTGAGACACCTGAGGTTACTCAGGGCTGCTCCTCACTGCTGGACAGGAGCGAGAGGTCTGCTGGCCCACATGGCCTCCACTGCCACCACTGGAGGTGAGTGGTGGCCTTGTTACTTCTGAGTGGTGGTCACGGTCCTCACTTCCCACCAGGCCTTTTTGGTCCTATTATGAACAATATGCGTGGGGATGAAACTCAGGCTCCCGACTGGACCTTCTCTGATGCCACCCCAGAGGGTCCCTGCGGTGCCGCATCCCAGCCTGGTGAGGGTCGAAGGCTAGACTTCCACCGGCCTCTTCTTACATTTGGCTGGAAGAAAAAGGTTCTTGCTTCCCAGTGTTGTGTCAGGCTGGCCGCCCCTTTCTCGGTCATTTGGTTAGAGAGAGAGCAGGTCCTTGGGGCTTTTGTCTGAACTCACTGCCCTTCCTGGGTTGCTGCCTCTTCAGCTTCTTGTCTGGGATCTGTGAGGCAGAAAGAGAACTCCAGGAACTCACCAGGGTGTTCTTCCTCGGGTCCCAAGTCCCCTATCTGGTGGGCCTTCTGCTTCCTTCCCAGTCTCATCTTCCTTGTATATGTGATGTCCAGGGATTTTAGTTGTACTTAGTGGGTAGAATAGGGAAAAATATGTCTACTTCATCTTCTGGGAGAAAGAATTTTTTTTTTAAGATTTTATTTATTTGAGAGAGAGAGAGCCCAAGCTGGTGGAGGGACAGAGGGAGAGGGAGAAGCAGACTCCCCACTGAGCAGGGAGCCTGACAGGGGGCTCGATCCCAGGACCCTGAGATCGTGACCTGAGCCAAAGGCAGACGCTTAACCGACTGAGCCACCCAGGCGCCCCTGGGAGAGAGATTTTTATGAGGAGAATATCTTTCCCCTGCCTGGATGCTTCTTACAATTCAAGTAATCCTCCTTTTTGTCCCAGACTTTGTCACACACACACAGGCTGTTTTAGGGAGGAACCAAAGTTGATTCACTATGTGAGAAGACGTGCCATTAAGGTTGTATCAGCAGTGGGAATTTTCTGATTACGGCCTGCTTGTTTTAGTTGGGATTTATATACGGATTATCAAGTTGCTGCACAGGTTCTGGCTCAAGTTTTTAAAAAAATTAAAGAGCCCCTTATGTCCCCACTCTGGCCACCTCATTATTTTGATGGAATGGACTTTCATCCCAGGGCTGCTGTGTGGATCCATGTCCCAGAGTCAGGGGTCTGTTGTTCTCTGGTCCTTTGTGACCTGACCTTCCCCCTAGCTGCTCCTTTGGCTGGGACAGGCCTGGGAGTCACACAGGGTCAGCAGGCTCAGCCTCCAGAATCCTCCTCTGCCAGACGAGCTGACTGGAAATTTCTTCTCATTCCAAGGACCACTGGCATCCTTGAACACCTGGCTCTCATGGGGGGACAGGCCCGGGGGTCCGGGACTAAAAGAGTGGGAGAAAATATAAAACATGTAAGTAACAAGTTAACAAAACATTAAACATTCCGCACCAAGTGTGACTCGGGGAGAAACAAGAACTAGGAAACAAAGAGTGTAAAGTCTAGTTAGCCCAAAGGAGTTGAGTTTTTTGTTTGTTTTTATGAAGGAGTTGAGTTTGATTAAAAGCTTGTATTTTGTTATTAAATGGTAAAGACTGGGTTCAGAAGAACATGCTAACTTTCAATGCCCCCTCCTACTTTTTTCCCTGGTGACTCAGTCATGTCCATTATATTTTTGAAACCTTAATCACTTATAGAATTCTTTCTTCCATTGTTGTTAATAAAAATGAGAATGCTTTTTTTTTTTTTTGCTCCATTTCTTATGCATGTTTTTGTCCTAGAATTACTTTTGTTACATATTCAGGATATTATTTTTGTTTTGTTTTTTTTAAAGAAGATATATATATTTTTTTAATTCCTGTATAGTTAAGTGTCCTCTTAATTCCCATCACCTGTTTTCCCCATCCTCTCGCGCCACCCACCCACCGCCCTTCTGGTAACCATCAGTTTGTTCTCTCTATAGTTAAGAGTTTTTGGTTTATCTGTTTTATTCTCTGTTTTATTGATGATACTGTTTTTGAATTAGATGTATCAATCCTTGAAATAAGGAATGGATATTGAATGTGTTTTATAAATTGTCAAGTGGTAGAACAATATAATCATTATTTGAGAATAAATAGTAAATTGTTTTCCTTTTTCTTAAATCACAGAAATACTTTACAAGACTATGTGTTGGAAGAATATGTGATGACTTTGTGGTTTGAGCTTTGTCATTTTTAGTGTTCCCTTGGTGGCTTCCAGACATAACCACATACACCAAAGAAGGAGAAGAATTCTCCCAAGAACATTCCATGGTCTGATCTTGATTTTATTTATTTATTTATTTATTTATTTTTAAAGATTTTATTTACTTAGAATGAGAGAGAGAACACGAGAGGAGAGAGGGTCAGAAGCAGAAGCAGACTCCCCGCTGAGCAGGTAGCCCGATGCGGGACTCGATCCCAGGACTCCAGGATCATGACCTGAGCCGAAGGCAGTCGCTTAACCAACTGAGCCACCCAGGCGCCCCTGATCTTGATTTTAAAATAGTTCTAAGTGTAATAGGAAAAAATATTTATCAAAAATAATGTAATATGTTTATATAAGGCAAGCTCAGAACTCAAGACCCACAGAGAAAGTCAGGCATACAAGTCAACAGGGATGAACAGGTGGGCCAAGAGGAAGACAGTGGCCGTTTGCGAAGACCACTCCTCAAGGTGGGCCCATCACCTGCTCACAGGCCCCAGTAGGTGGGAAGGAGAGAGACAAAGGCAGGGACCAGCCAGCGGCCATGGACAGGGCTGGTGGCTGGCTTCCCCTCCCCCCCACTGCAGCCAGCACAAGTGACCCGCTGATGAGTCTTTCTACTTCCATTTTGACCTTCCCCAGCAGCAGCAAAGCACTTTCATTCTCTGAGCTTTCATCGACGCAGCTGACTCTGCTTCCAGCCGGGGACCTGAGAACCCAAGTGCCCGGGAGGCTGACCGTGAAAGAGAAAGAAAGAGGGGCCCCTGGGTGGCTCAGTGGGTTGAGTGTCCAACTCTTGATTTCGGCTTAGTTGTGATCTCAGTTGTGAGATCAAAGCCCCACGTAGGGCCCCTGTGCTGGGTGTGGAGGCTGCTTGGGATTCTCTCTCCCTCTCCCTCTGCCCCTTTCCCTGCTTACATGTGCGTGCACTCTCTCTCTCTCTCCAAATGGATAAATAAAAGCTTTAAAAAATATATAAAAAGAAAGAGAAGTACAGGGAGAGGTAACCTGGGGAGAATTACCCCTATAATCACCCATATACCTGTTTTCTTTTTAAAAGGGAATGGGAATGAATGACACATGGGTGGGTGGGTGGGCAGTGAGTGAGTAAATGTCATTGGCATACTTGACTTGCACTTGTAAAAGTGGCTTCGGCCCTACAGACAGAGTGGTTCGACTCGCTGGGGGCCACTGCCTGCCTCCTTGGGCCTGGGAGGCGGCCTGGCGGGCTGCGTAGACAGAGCTCTGTTCCCCACGGATGACGCCGCGCTTGTGCACAGACCTATCCGTCTGCATTGGTACCTTGCACCGCCATGTGACGTTTGCTCTGTGGCCCCATCGGGCGTACTGTCCCTCTTCCCTAGAGGGTGGCAGCTTCTGAAAAAGCAGCCGAGGCTCAGAAGCTGGGGGGATCTGGGCGCAGGAGGCTGGGCTGCCGTTTCGCCAGCACACCCCTGGGAGGGTCCCCTGTAACCTCATAGGAGCAGGGAGAGGGTGTTGCACGCTGATCTGTTTGGCAGTTTCCCTTCACCCCCTCATACCTGCTGAGCCCGGGCCCTGTGCCAGGCACTGATGCAGGGTTGGGAATGTGCTGGTGAACAAGACACACTGCGCCCCTGTCCTCCTGGGGCTCACTGTCTAGGGGGAGAGGGGCAGTGAGGAAACAGACAGATGGACCTAGAGTCCGTGGCACGAGGGTGAGACACAACGGGGGTCAGGGTGGGGGGCTCTCTGAGGAGGGACATCTGAGCGGAGACGGAGACGAGGATGGGAGGGGAGCGCGGCCCCCATGGGGCGATCTGGGCAGAGCCCCCCCGGGCGCCGGGAGCGGTTAAGTGCAGCGGTTCTGAGGCTGCCGCGTTCTGGAACAGCACGGAGGCGGGTGTGAGGAGAGCCAAGCAAGCAGGGGCTGGCTGGCAGGCCGTGTGTTTGCAGAGGGAAGCAGGGCCGCATTCTTCAGGGCCTTTCTACGTTTTGTCATGAATATTTACTCCAAAGGAGATGAAATTGATTAAACTAGTATTTTGTTACTAAAACTGTGAATATTTGGTTCTAAGTCAGAGGAGAACACCTGGAGCCCCATCACGACACAGTGTGATTCTTGTGTTTAGTAGGTCACTGTGGCCTCCATTTGGAAATAAGACTGTCCCAGGTCTGAGAATGGCAGTGCAGGGACAAGCGACAAAGGTGGTCCGTTGTGCAGGTCAGCGGTGGCGGCCTGGACACACAGTGGGGGTGGGGATGCTGAGAAGGGGGCTCGGGACAGACTTTGCAAACAGAGCTGACCGGAGTCTCCTTCTGTTTTACCCCTTCCCAGACCAGGCAGCCGAGGCTCCTGGAAAACGGGCCCTGGCAGGGGGGGAACGCAGCCCCAGCTCGGCCTGTCCTGTCCTGGGGAACCGAGCACAGGGCACTCGGTGGTTTCCACCCTCACCGCCAGCCCTGTGAGCTGGGCAAGGCAGAGACTGCCGTCTCGGAGCCCTTGGCCCCGAGTGCTGCGAGAGCTTATGGAGACCGTCACTCGCTGACAGCACTTTGAAAGACGTCCTGTCGTCAGGAAGAAAGAACACCGCTTCCTGCTCCATGGGAAGCGTGCATGCGGCCCATACTGCGGGGCCCAGCCGAGGGGACCCAGCCGAGGGGGCCCAGCCGAGCTTGCAGTGGTCAGGTTGGGGTTGACATTTCTCCTCTTCTGAATTCTCTTTTGACATAATGTTGTTTATGTAATTAAGAAAGAAGCGCAGCATTCCCTTTCCACAGGATTAGGCCAGAAAGTAATCTCATTACTGAAACTCTTCGGGAAAATAGCCTCTGACTGCATTGAAGCAGCAACCAGCTCCAGCAGTGGGCACCTCGTCGCACTGGCAGGAGGTCTGCGGCTGATTCCGAGCGGGCTCTGTCCAGTGCGGTCCTTTCTAGCCACCCTTTGATTCAGGGCTGTCATCACTTGGAAGGGGGTGCCTGGCGAATTTTTGTTTTTCTAACTTCTGGCATGTCCTAATGAATTTCCAAACATTCTTTACAGCTTAGACCATTCTCAGCCTCCAAGCGGACTCGTCATCGACAAAGAATCTGAAGTTTACAAGATGCTTCAAGAGAAACAGGAGTTAAATGAGCCCCCCAAGCAATCCACTTCATTCCTGGTTTTGCAGGAAATCCTAGAGTCTGAGGAGAAAGGTAATCCACCCTGCATGCATGCATGGGGTCAGAGGCTCTTGGGCAAGGCCTGGGTCAGGGTCAGTCGTGGCTAAAACAAAGGTGAGTACAGCCCTGAGCGAGTGGAAGAAACACATTAGAAAGCAGCTTTGAAACCGCTAAAAGCTCAGAGAGAGAGAGAACGAGCTCCCAGCCACACCTGCCCAGCTGTTTGCTGTCACATGAGCTTTAGGAGGCTGACGTCAGGGTGAGCTTGACTCTTGTGGGATTCTGTTCGTCTGTCCCTTGGCCATTTGTTTGGTTTAAGCCCACATCCCATGCTCTGTGGTGGCTGACGTGTGTGATTGGGTCAAGGCCATGGGCTGTGACAAGCAGAAGGAAAAGGAATCAGCAACACAGAGAAGCTGGGTACAGGGCGGTGCTTTTGTTCTTGCCCTCGGGTACATGGACTCCTGAGAGCCAGAGAACCCCCCAGTTTGGCCACATCCTCCCCGGTGACCTTTCCGGGCCTGTTTTCTCCTCGGTCAGTCAGGGGCCAAAATCCTGTCCTCGAAGCTTGGTGTGAGGGTCCAGTGTCCTGCACGGCACAAACACCCCCCACCGTGACCAGCATATGGGAGGTGCTTCATGCCTGTGATTTTGTTTGCAAACCTTATCAAGAGGCACGAGGTCAGCCTCAGCTCGTCCAGGGTGTGAGCCTGATGCCTGAGGCCACCAGGGACCACCCGTGTGGCTCTGCCTTGCGGACAGCCCCCCACACTCGGCTCTGTGGCCTTCCCCGAGGCGCAGGTGTTTCACCGGAGGCCTGCTTTCCCTTGTTCTCCCTTCCTTTCCCGAAGTGCCCTCCTTGTTCTTTCTTCCTTTCACGAAGTGCCCTCCTTGTTTTCTCTTCCTTTCCCGAAGTGCCCTCCTTGTTCTCTCTTCCTTTCTTGAAGTGACCTCCTGTGAAGAGAGAGCTGGTGAGGCAGACAGTGAAACCTGCTTCACCCGCTCCGAGGGAGGGAGCCACTTGCTTGCTCAGGGTCACCAGTGAGGGCCACAGCTGAGCGCCCTCTGCAAGAGTAACCTCCCGTCCCCAGGCCCCCAGCTCCAGGTTTGGCTTCCTGGGAGTTTTTCCTGAGCTGAGAGTTCCTACTGACAGACCCAGACCCAGGCTTCTTAGAGAAATTGACAGTTTACAAGCAAAGGAAGTTACGGGGAAAGTTCTCTTATGCTAAAAGGACATTGTTCTACCAGCAGTTCCCCCTTTGCTTGTTGTACCTGCACACTTTGGAAGGAATGAGTCACATTCTGTATGAAGTTCCAGTATTAGGGCCAACTGACAAGTGACTTGGGGATCAACCCTAGAGGATGCCCGTTTTATCAAAACATGTGAGAAACCACAACTTATTCTACTCTGAGTAAGCGGGTGCAAAACCCTTCAATTAAGAGAGGAAAAGTCAGTCCATTCCAGCCCAAACTAGGACATAGACACTGCAGAACTCATCTAGTCAAATACCCTCGTGTCACAGAGAAGGACCTAAAGCCCGGGCTCACCGAGCTGCGCTGAGGTGGCAGTTCCATGCTCATCAAGATCTGAACTTCCATCTTGTGCTCCATCTACCAAGCCTGTGGCTTCCATTCTCAAGGTTACCTCATGGCTCTAGTTGGCAGCTGGTGCTCCAGCCATCATGACCACATCCAGGCACCAGGAGGGAAGAAGGGCTGAATGGGGACTCCTTTCAGACCAGCCAGCTTTTTCTTTCCCAGGAGTCCCACCCTAGCATTCCATTTAATTTGACCAGAATTTAGTCACATAGCCACATCCAGTTGCAGGAGAGTCTGAGAATTATAGTTCTGTCCTCCCTGGGATGGATATCTTCTTGCTCCAAAGAAAATAAAAATTTTGCTAAAAAGAAGGGAGATAATGGATCTTATAGTCTCTTCCATCTCTCTTAATATGTAGTTGCAGTAAATTTTTACACAATGAAACAGCGTGAGTTCCGGTCCATACATCTACCACATGCAGAAGGCTCTTGGGGGCAAGGAGCTCAAATGCCTGTTTTTATTTGAGATGTAATGGTCAAAGTTCAGGACAGTGTCTGGTACATAGTAAAGCACTCAGTGAGGGCTATTGTCATTCGAGAAGGCCTCGGGTTCATAAAGCAGCACTGTCCTCACAGCACTGACATCCAGGATCTGCCTGTGACCCACCTGGAGAGCGCAAGTGGGTTGCCCATCTCTCTAAGCCCTAGTTTCTGCACATGTCCAGGGAGGCTAATAATGGCTACTTTTTTTAAAAAAGATTTTATTTATTTGAGAGAGAGAGAGAGAGAACGAGCAGGGAGGAGGGGCAGAGGGAGAGGGAGAAGCAGACTCCCCACTGAGCAGGGATCCTGATGTGGGGTTCAATCCCAGGACCCTGGGATCATGACCTGAGTCAAAGGCAGACGCTTAACCGACTGAGCCACCCAGGCGCCCTTCACAGATGGTTTAGAGCATTAAGGGAAACGATGCACATAAAGTGCCAGGCCCACTGTCAGTGAGGCCCCACATGGGAGGCTTGGCTGCAGCAGGGTTTGGTGATAAACCTCCAAAAGATTCAATGTGGGTCTTCTCCTTTTGGGTAAAATTGAGCCTCTGGACTAGGAGAAAGGGTCCTAGGTTTCTCAAACTTCATCTTATTCTGGGTCAAATTCCAGATTTGGGAACAAGGAGGCTTTTTATCTTTATTTTTAAATTGTGGTGAACTACAGCTAACGTAAGATACACTGTCTTAACCATATTTAAGTGTGCAGTTTGGTGGCATTAGCTACATCCGTACCATTGTGCAACCATGAGCACCGCCCATCCACAGAACTCCGTCTTGCAGAACTGCAGCTCTGTACCCATTCAGCACTAGCTCCTCATAGCCCCCCCCCCCCCAGCCTGTGGAAACCACGGCTCTACCTTCGGTTTCCGTGAATGTGACTGCTTCAAGCACTTCCTGTGAATGGAATCATACAGCATTTGTCTTTCGTGACTGGTTTGTTTCACTTAGCATAATGTTCTCAAGGTTCCATATTGTAGCAGGTGTCAGCATTTCCTTTCTTTTTAAGGCTGAAGATTCTACAGTGTGTCTATAGCACATCTTGTTTATCATCCATCTGGCCACTTAAGGGGAATTTTAATGAGAGGAGACTTGAAAGAAGCATCAAGGACTGAGAAAACAGTGGACGCTGGGGGCTCTGAGATGAGAAAGCTGGAGACTTTCTCAGGAAGTATCAGGGTGTCCGGGGTTGCAGAGAATCCTCACATGGTCTGGACTCAGATCATGGAGGATGACCAGGTGCTTAAGGACCATGAATTTGGTTCTTTGGTAATGTGGAGCTCTGGAAGGTTGCTGAGCAGTGAAGTAGACAGAAAAAAGGCTGTGCCTTACTGAACCCATTTTTACTTTTTTCCCAGAAAGCTTTGACATGCAAGTTTCACTGGAAAAAGAGAAATTTGGAAATTTTTATAGCTTCCCAGAGCCCAAAGGGAGCTAATATTTTTACTGTAAGCTTATTGAGAGGGACAAAATGACATTTCTTTGAGAGTGCGGTGTTGGCTGTAAGGAACAGAAGAAAATGGAGCCAGCAGGTGGCGCTGCAGGGCTGAACACAGCGCTGCTTAGTCCTGCACACAGCTGCCTCTTCCCATGCTGTGCCCATTTTCTCTCTCTCTCTCTCTTAAATCTCTACGCTCAACCTGGGGCTTGAACTCATGACGTTGAGGTCAAGAGTCTCATGCTCTCCTGACTGAGCCAACTGGGTGGGCCCCGTCCCCGCCCCAGGCCCAGTTTCATCCAGTTACTTCTCTTTATTTGGAGAAGGGATGTGGATTCTCCTGCCAAGTGGGACTCTCCTATTCCTCCTTCCTTCTCTCCTGCCCTCTTGCAAAGGCAACCTATAAATTTTCTGCTGGTCAAATGAATTGTGACAAACAGCCCCATCACCTGAGACCACAACCTCACCCAGCTGGTTCCCTGGGCAGTCAGTTTCCCTTCCAGGCCATCCGGGTACAACCTCACCCAGCTGGTTCCCTGGGCAGTCAGTTCCCCTTCCAGGCCATCCGGGTACAACCTCACCCAGCTGGTTCCCTGGGCAGTCAGTTCCCCTTCCAGGCCATCCGGGTACAGCCTCACCCAGCTGGTTCCCTGGGCAGTCAGTTCCCCTTCCAGGCCATCCGGGTACAACCTCACCCAGCTGGTTCCCTGGGCAGTCAGTTCCCTTCCAAGCCATCCGGGTACAACCTCACCCAGCTGGTTCCCTGGGCAGTCAGTTCCCCTTCCAGGCCATCCGGGTACGCAGAGATGCCACAGAGTCGCCGCGTTTCCTTCTTTCTCAGGGCAGGCAGCCTGGGTGGCTGCAGCAGCAGGAACCCGCACATGAGGAGGGAGCCTGTTGAGGATGCTTAGAGGCATGAAGCTGGCCACCCAGGCCCTTCTGAGATTCCTGTAGGGAGCCAGGATTAGGGGGACAGGAGGGAGGCATTTGCCTTGGGTACAGAATTTAAGGGGGCACCAAAAAACTCAACAATCAGGACAAAAATGATACTTCATAGCAGTGTTTTTCAAAATCACAATTAATGCAAAAAAAGAAAAAAAAGTCTATAATGAACCAAGTTGAGACTGGGGCCAAGGAAGGGAGGAAGGTTTGGGAAGGCAAAAAGGGACTTGGACTTGGGGTGACCAAAGCACCACGGCAGCTAACCGGGTGGCACCAAGCCTTCCCCCAAGCCTAATCGTGGAGCTTATAGCTAGAAACAGTGGAAATCCTGGGGCCTCCTAACCCCTGCTCCTCTCATGTGCCGCCAGACAGACATCCGTGTCCATCAGTTCCCTAGTGCAGGAGGTTCCCTGCACTGATAGGGGAACTCTGAGAGGCCACGCCGTCCACACCCCATGTTAGGGCCATTGAAACAGGCTGCTTTTAAATATTCCCTCTTGCTGTTCTCCATAAGGCACCAGAATCTCCCAGGCTGGCTGGCCCCTGGCGTTAGCCCTCAGTGGGCTGCAGAATGCACTTCTTCGTGTTCCATGAGGGCTGCTGGTCGGGCTCTGGGTTGGCCCGGTGTGGCGGGGCTGGGCCTGGCTCCGTGAGTCTTCCCATGCCAGGAGCGCAGCACAGGCAGGCATCACTCTTGGGGCCTTGCTGCTAAGGCACAGGTCGGAAGCTCGTGGGGACAGGACCAAACCACACAAGTGCACCTCATGCTTCTGCCAGAACAAGGCCCACGTCTGCTCCCATTCCATTGGCCAACGCAAGTCATGGGGCCAAACCCAAAGTCTGTGGCGTGGGGCGTATGCTCCACCAAGAATAGGGTTTCCCAGCTTGATGCTGTAGACATTTGGGGCCAGATAAGTCCTCGTGGTGGGGCTGTTCTATGCATTTTAGGACATTTCTCAGCATCCCCAGCCTCTACCCAGTGGAGGCCAGAAGCACTGCTCTCCAGTTGTGACAATCCAAACTCTTCCCCCGGGGACAAAATCACCCCCAGTAGAGAATCACTGACCTACTGGGATGCATGGCAAGGGTAGGGAGGGGACACATAATTGTGGACAAAATACACAGTCCACCATCCTAGCCAATAATCAATGCTCCTTATTTGGATTCATCTCAAGTTCTGGTTCGGAAGCACCAGTCGACATAGGGGGACCCATTTTCTAAAAGGACAAGAGAACCAGAGCCCTGGTTTGTCAGCCCCAGGATTGCCCAGCCTGGCTACGGTCACCGGACGACTCTCCTCAGCCCTTCACCTTACGCAGGAAACCATTCTCTTGCTCTTGTCCAGTGGTTCCCAAAGGGTGGTTCCTGGACCAGTCACCTGAGCAGCACCTGAGAACTTACTAGAAATGCAACTTCACGGGCCCTACCCCAGGCCTACTGAAGTAGAAACTCTGGTGGTGAGGCCCAGTGAGCTGCACTGGAGTCAGCCCTCCACATCGTTCTGATGCACGGTGAAATCTGAGAACAGCTGCTTTTAGTCTGAAGAAGTGGGTTTTAATTGGGGACATAGAGTAGGATCTCCTGGGGCCCCTGCCTCTAGAGATGCTCCGTTAGCAGCTCTGGCGAAGAGCCTGGTCAGTGAATTTTAGGGAGTCTCTCCTGGGGCCTGGCCCATCTCACCCATGCCAGCTCAGAACCACTGGTGTAGAGACTTCGCTGGCTTCTTGGCCACAGCATGCTGGGCCGAGGTGGGGACCATCCCAGCCTTTGTCACGGCATTTCACCGTTCGTTTCTGTGCATTTATGGGGGCTCCAGTATATGCTCAGCCCCACGCGAGGCTCTGTGGCATGTCGCAGTCTGTAACGCAGGGTCCTGGTGCTGCAGGAATTTGCAGTCCCAGCTGACAGCAAGATCGCTGGCCGGCCGAATAGACGCAGTGATAGTCATTTTGCTCGCTGGCCGCTGTTACGAGCTCCCACGATAGAGTGCTCTGAAGACGTGCTGGGCCGCGCGGCTCTTCAGCCAGCAGCTTATCTGGTGCAGACAGGGCCGACTGCAGGGAGGTCGCTTGCTCTGCTCTGTAGCAGGTGGGTTTTATCTGGCTGCCTGTAGGTGCTCTACTGTAATGGTTTTGTATTTCTTGTGATGTGGGTTTCTTTCAGCATCTAAATTCACTATCTTTTGATGATCAGATAACGTCTTTATTTATTTATTCCGTCTGGAGAAGTCATCTTGAAGTTCCCATGTCCGTATGTGCGTGCATCTAATCAGAATGAAATGTAATTTGTGTTTCGAGGGCTGACTTGGTGCCAGGTACTGTGGGAGGGCTTTGTGTGTATTTTTTTTTTTTTATCTTTTTGTACCATGGTGAAGGGGGAAATGAGCTCCTGTTTTATAGAAAAGGAAACTGAGGGACCAGAGAGGTTAAGTAACTTTTCCAGGGTCACACAGCAGAGTCGGGTCTGTTTGATTCCAGGAACTTGCTGGCACTACGTATAAGCAACTCTGAGAAAGCTAAATGAAACTTCTGCAACCCCAGCCTTCCTGGCCAACCCAAGTGTTTTCCTCATTATAGGGGATCCCAACAAGCCCTCAGGTTTCAGAAGTGTCAAGGCTCCGGTCACCAAAGTGGCTGCATCGATTGGAAACGCCCAGAAGTTGCCCATGTGTGACAAGTGTAGCACCGGCATTGTGTGAGTATCTGCCTCGCCCCGGCGTCGGAGGCCCCGCAGGCGGGCTCAACCGTGCAGCTGTGCAAAGTGCCAGAGTTTGCCCCTGTGGGGTGTGACGGGGAAGAAGTCCTGCCTGGAAGATGGAGCAGAGAGGCCAAGTGGGCCTTTATGTCCAGAGTCAGGTGGGAAGGTGTTCCTTGGCCACGGAACCCTTAGGGCGTGACCGATGTCAAACCAGAGAAAGGGCCTCTCTGTTGAAGAGGGAGGGCTTCACGAGCAATGCGTGTGGCCTGTTCCGGGGCCCTGATCCGCCCTTTGAGGGGCCTCGTGGAAGGAACCCCCGGCTGTGGTGCCTCCTTCGGGTGCTTGTCACTAACGGAGCCCCTTCCTGCCTCCCTCCTGCAGCGGCGTGTTCGTGAAGTTGCGGGACCGCCACCGTCACCCTGAGTGTTACGTGTGCACTGACTGTGGCACCAGCCTGAAACAGAAGGGCCACTTCTTCGTGGAGGATCAGATCTACTGTGAAAAGCACGCCCGGGAGCGGGTCACACCCCCTGAGGGCTACGACGTGGTCACTGTGTTCCCCAAGTGACCCAGCAGGTCTCCTCCTCTCCATGCTCTGGCCCTCTCCTCTCCTGAAAGTTCTTGCTGACTTTGGTTTCACCCCTGCTCATTAAGCACCACGGCTCCCTGCCTCTGCTAACTGACTCACTGGCTGTGTGACGCCCGCTTTTACAATTAACAGAGGACTCTTCTGTTCCGTGTCCCCTTGCCAGCGTCCCCGGGTCTTCTCTTTACCTCAGTTCATCTCTGCTGCAAATGGACATCAGCCACATTTGAACCAAACTGAATTGTGTGTGTCTGACATTGAGTTCGGTTTTACTCAATAAATGTATAGACTCCAAGGCAGTGTGGTGTCCCTTTATCATTTCACCATGCGTCCTTGTTCCTGTCTCAGGCCAGATGAGATCTCTGAGGCCTCTCCTCTTGTTTTGGGTTCCCCGCTTCTCTGAGATTTGCAGGCCTTCTCCTCCATGTGTGAGAAGATTGACGTCTGAATGAGCCATGTTCTCACCTTCCTTTGAAGTTAGCTCCAAATTCTCTTTCTCTGATGCTAATGTAAGATCAACCTTGTTATGTTGTAACGAAATGAGGTCTTCTTTTCTATCTGGCTGTTCTGGGACTTATCTGAGGAAATGAATGCTTCCCAAACAAGAGACGGAGAGCTTTACCAGTTGGGCCTTCAGATACTCCCTAACGAGTCCCTCTCCAGGCTGCTGGCTGCACCACAGCCCCCCTGCTCTGTGAAGGGAAGCGCACTCGGTGGGCATCACCTAGGTGCTAAACTCAGACACCTCTTGGTAGTCCCTTGTGGAATTTTGACGGCAAATAGACACGTTCAGCAGCCACAGCCCGAGAAGGACATGGGACCTGCAGGGATGTGGCTCTGGGTCATACCATCAGGGAAGGCTCGGATACGCAGAGGCGCTGGGTGAGGGTGAGGGGAATCCAGAACGTGTGGTAGAGACTGGAGATAATGAGCCCGAGTTACCAACCTCAGGCGCAGGGGCTGTTGTGACCTTCCTCTTCTAGTGACCTTCCTCTTCTAAGCTTCCCACAGGAAAAGCCGGCCCACCAGATCTGGGCAGGGCTGCCTTCAGAAGTCGCATGGAGACTCCCGCAATGTTGACACCTGCTGCGTCACTCAGATACCCCTTCAGAACCCAAGGACTCGGGCCCCGAGCTGCCCGGAGAGTTGCCAGTGGAGGGCCCTGTCCGTCAATCCTCTTGGAGAGTGTCTCAGCTGAAGAGAGCTGCTGCATGGCCCCTTTCCCAGGTGGTCCAGTGCCTGTGGAGGTGGGCATATCTGGGCCTGGCCCCCTGCCCCAGCCCTGGACAGCTTTGTAGGCGTCAGCTGAGGCCTCCCTTAAAGCTGTATTGCTCATAGCCAACTTCTGTCCCTGCCCAATTCTGCTTCCCTCCCTACCTCCCCCCCCACCCCAGGTCATGGTCCCAAGGGCACCCCTCCTAAACTTTCCTCTCACTAGCCCCAGTCACAGTTTGCTTCCTGGGAAAACCAATTTGTGACAACCATGACAGAAACTTCTGAATTTTTTTTTTTTTCCCTGAGATGGGATTTATTTGGAGGGTTTTTTTCACAGGGACCTACCTTAAACTGACTTACCCATTCAAATAACTGATTTTTATGCCATGTCAAAAACTCACCATCGGGGGCAAGAGTGGACACAGACCAGGTAGGAGTACTGCCCTGGCCCAGGTAGGAAATGGAAAGGCTGGTACAGGGTGGTGGAGGTGGGAGTGGGGGGAAGTCACTGGATTTGAGATAGATTTTTAATGTAGAGCAGACCAACCTGGGCTGCCCTCCTTCTGTTTCCTTCCTTGACCAGACAACAAAGAGCTTCTCCCCCAGTAATGGGCCCCTAGAGCAGGAGACCTCTCAACTCTGCCAGCCCTGTTGTTCTAAGCTGGGAGCTCAGAATGGCAGGAGAAAGTGTGACAGGTGTGGTCTGGTGTCTCCAGTCCCTTGGGCATGAGCTGAAGGCTCCTTCACCTGCCCCCCTCGTCCACCTCCAAGAACTCTGCTCTCAAGGAAAGAATAGCATCTAGAAAGTACATCCGGTGTGATGGTCCCTTACACTGACGGCACTTTACAGATTACAAAATGCATTTATTGTATTGCTCTGCGAGCATCACAAACCCTACTAACAGGAGAGTTCATAGGTGGGGAACCAGGGACTCAGTGCGAATGAGAATTAGAATGTATACGGTCATGAACGAGCATGTACTGGAATTTATAGGGAACATTGTGGTTTCTGCTCTGGAAGAATGCCTATGGGTGCAGCCACTTTGGAAAACAGTATGGAGGTTCCTCAAAAAGTTAAAAATAGAGCTTCCCTATGACCCAGCAATTGCACTACTGGGTATTTACTCCAAAGATACAGATGTAGTGAAAAGAAGGGCCATACTGCACCCCAATGTTCATAGTAGCAATGTCCACAATAGCCAAACCGTGGAAGGAGCCGAGATGCCCTTCAACAGACGAATGGATAAAGAAGATGTGGTCCATATATACAATGGAATATTACTCAGCCATCAACACAGGTGAGCAGAGCCTAGCAGTGGGAGGAAAGAGTACAGTGTGGGCCATTAAACTCTGATAAATAAAATAATCTATGCCTTCTTGCCTTGGTCTGTGTTACAGGAGCTCAGATCTAGCTGTTTCCTGTCATGTGTGTACCATATAGCTGAGGGCTGGGTAAATTATCTTGTGGTGGGACTTTGTTGGTTTGTCCCTCAGGTCCCCCCTTGATTTGATTTGAGCCCATCCATCCCCTTCCTGCTGTAATTGGAGGTGCAGATAGGCAAAGGCCAAGGGCAGTAGAGAGACTGAGGCACAACGAGCCACCAGCAGAATGAATCCGGGCTCTGGGCTTCATCTTGCGGCTGAGGAGATGCCGTGTTATTTGTGTGCTTCAGTGTGTTGGGCACATTGGAATCCTGTTTTTACTGCTGTCCCCTCTTCTCCCCACTATACCTGTCTGCCATGGGAGAGTCGTCCCTCCTGAGAAGGATCTGAATACCTGGGGACTCTGATGGGGAGAGACCTGCCTCAGCCAGACTTCCACTCCCCGGGGTTCATCCCACTCTGAAAGGGACTGAACTTTTTTCCTCAGGGCAACCAGTTCCACCCCTCCTAGCTGTGAGAACTTAGCCAAGTCACTCACTCCTCCTGATGTAGGGACCCTGCATTGTCGTTTGTGTCCTGGCCTCTTGATCAGTCTTCTTTCTGGCTTCTATTTGACTTCTGTAGTCATCTTTATTATTTCCTTCTTTCTCTTTGCCTTGGGTTAGTTTGATCTTTTTCTAGTTATTTTGATGTGGACATTTAAGTCATTGGTTTGAGACTTTTTTCTAATACAAGCATTTAGTGGCATATATTTCCCTGTAAGTACTCCTTTGGCCACATGTCACAAACTTGATACACTGTGTTTTCATTTTCATTCATTTCAAAATAGTTTTCCAGTTTCTCCTGTGATTTCTTCTCTGACCCCTGGAATATTCAGGAGCATTGTGTTTAATATCTAAATATTTGGTGGTTTTCCAGCTGTCTTTCTGTTATTGATATCTAATTCAATTCCCCTTGAATTAGAATTAAATCCTTTTCAAGTGACCAACTGTCAGTTTCTTTTGTAGCCCAGATCGTGGTCTGTACGGGTGAACGTGCTATATGTACTTAAAGAGGATGTGTGTTCTGCTGTTTAGGAAACTAAATTAGTTAGGTCAAGTTGGTCGATAGGTTCAAAGTAATTAGGTTCAAGTCTTCTGTCTGATTTTCTGTCTGCTTGTTCAATCATTTACCGAGAGTGGACACTTGAAATCTCTAGCTATAATCATGAATTTGTCTTGTTCTTTCAGTTCTATCAGTTTTGTTTTATATCTTTTAAAGCTCTGTTTTAGGTGTTTATACATTTAAGATTCTTTTATTTTGTAATGAGGTGTAACTCCTTTGTGATTATGAAATGAACATCTTTTTTTTTTTTTTTAAAGATTTTATTTATTTATTTGACAGAGAGATAGACAGAAGAGCACAAGCAGAGGGAGTGGCAGAGGGAGAGGGAGAAGCAGGCTCTGCACTGAGTAGGGAACCCGATGCGGGACTCGATCCCAGGACCCTGAGATCATGACCTGAGCCGAAGGCAGACGCTTAACCATCTGAGCCACCCAGGCGCCCATGAAATGAACATCTTTATCTCTGGTAGTATTCCCTATTCTGAAATCTACTTTGACATTAAAATAGCCATCCCAGCTTTCTTTGATCAGTGTTTGAATATTACATCCTTTTAATTTTTCTGTGTCTTTATATTTAGAGTTGGTTTTCTGAAGAAAGCACTTGTTTGAGTCTTGCCTTTTCATTCAGCCTGACAATCTCTACTTTTGGGTTTTGACCATTTTTATTTCATTTAATTTTTGATATCATTGGGTAAATGTCTGCCATCTTGCTACTGGTTTTCTCAGAGTCATTTTTGTTGTTTTCTTGTTTAGCCTGCATCCTAGGGGCACCTGGGTGGCTCAGTTGGTTGAGTGTCTGCCTTCAGCTTGGGTCATGATCTCAGGGTCCTGGGATTGAGCCCCACGTGGGGCTCCCTGCTCGGCGGGGAGCCTGCTTCTCCCTCTTCCTCTACCACTCACCCTGCTTGTGTGCATTCTCTTTCTGTATCTCTCAAATAAATAAATAAATAAATAAATAAATAAATAAATAAAATCTTTAAAAAAAATAACCTGCATCCTTTTGGATCAATTGTTTATTTTTTATGGTTCCATTTGATCTCATTTATTAGCTCTATTTTTTCTGTTGTTGTTTTTTAGTGGTTTATGATTTACAGCATCAACTTAATGTGATCCGTGTTTAAGTAATATTGTACTATATCAAGCATGGTGTAGAAACCTTACGGTAGCATACTTCCGTTTCCTGCCTCCTATCTTTTATATTGTTATCATATATTTTATTTCTACCTATGTTTAAGCCCAACAGTAGTCTTTAAAGGAGATTTAAAAACTAGTCTATGATATTTTAAATAATTTTATGTAAGTAATTCCCACACATGATCCTTTCCAGTGTTCTTCATTTCTTCCTACAGATCCATGCTTCCATCTGGGATCATTTTCCTTCAGCATGAAGTTTATTTTAGTCATAATCAGTGTGGGTGCTGTGATGAATTTACTTCATTTTGGAATGTCTGAAAATCTTTTTATGTAGCCACTTTTATTGAGGCATATTTTCAATATATAGTTTTATATAGTTTTAAAAAATCAATTGTGAATTGATTATAAACACCAAAATGATAATATGAGTGTAAGGAATGATTGCTGTCTCTAAGTATAGTCAGGTTTTTCTCTCCATCTCTTTCTGAGTTCAGTATAGAGAATTATTTTATATGTGTAGTAGAAGTTTCACCTCCAGTGTAGGGACCATGTAATATTTATCTTTATGATCCCAAAGCCTCATGCAGGACTTGACCTAGGTATAAGTGTGCTCAACGAGTTTGTTATTGTTGTTTTAATTAGATAGATGAGGCTTCCTCTATTAAGCTTACCATACTTCCGCCTTTCCTATCCATTCTATCTAGGAAAGCCATACTTTCAATACTGCTGATTTAAATAGTTTTGTTTTGGAGAGAGTAAAGCAATACCAAGACTTCATGAACACTAACAATCATTGGAACTTCTTTGACTCTCTCTGGTCAAAATGGAGCGGGACAAGTGTGAATTGGGCCATGAGCTGCATCATTTTGTTCTTTCTGGTGGCATTGAGGTGAGTGGGCAAATACTACTACTTGAAAAGCACTTCCAGCAGCAAGTACCGTGTGCAGGGACCTACACTACGCATCATGGGGGACTTTCAATCTTGTAAGGGTAGAGAGTGATGAAACGTATGGTCTCTGTTTGGTAAGTGGTAAAGGTGTAACTGAATAAAGGCAGAATATACATATTCTTCCATCTTGGATGAAATAACTGTAATTTTTAAAGAGCAGCACATACAAAATACCATGCTCTAAGGTGAAGCTGTAATTGATGATTGAACATAGTGCGATCATACTGTACTTAAAAGAAGTGATGGCGGAGCAGTGTCTGGGTGGCGCAGTTGGTTAAGCGTCAGACTCTTGGTTTTGACTCAGGTCATGATCTCAGGGTCACGAGTCAAGCCCCACGTCAGGCTCTGTGCTCAGCTCAGAGTCTGCTTGGGATTCTCTTTCCCTCTCCCTCTGCCCCCCTACCCCCCTACCCCCCAAATAAATAAATAAATCTTTAAAAAAATTTAAGTGATGGCATATGTAGGCCATGAAGGATGGGAAAGGGAATTTCAGATGGGGTGAAGACATGCCCACTCTGGACAAGTGGATTGGCAAGGAGAGTGGCTAGAGGGAGCAGAGGGCTTTAAATAGTTCAGTAAAATTAGGCTTTAGGGGCGCCTGGGTGGCTCAGTTGGTTAAGCATCTGCCTTCGGCTCAGGTCATAATCCCAAGGTCCTGGGATTGAGCCCCTCGACTGGCTCCCTGCTCAGCGGGGAGCCTGTTTCTCCCTCTCCTCCCCTCTTGTCCTCTCTCTCTCAAATAAATAAATAAAATCTTAAAAAAAATAAAAGAAAATTGGTCTTTGAACTGATATGGAATTGGAGTTTGGTATTTATGGAGTGATCTGAATACTGAATTAGAAATTTTTAATTTGATTAGAAGGAAATTTGAGCAAGAAGAAGGATGTGATTGCAGGTGATATTTGTGGGAAATTATACAGGAGTTCCCTGGAGTGTTTGGTTCCCTGCTGGAGAGCTCTAATTTCTAGACCTAGCATCTGAGAGTCTGGATAATCATTACAGCAATGGAAATGTAGAGGAGTTTGATGATAGAGGAGTCAAAATTACATGAAGATTGTCTCCCTTTCTGTGTTCTCATGGATCTAGGAATATAATCAGTTGGGCAGGTCCAAAGAAGCCAAAGGAGACAAAAAAACATTAAAAAGAAGGAATAGATCAGATTTAGTTAGGAAGGTGGACACCTGGGCAGCCTTTGGATGGGTTAAGAGGATTTGCTGGTGAGTCCTAATTGAAGAGAGCAGTTTAGAAGGACGGAGATGATGGTGGGAGAAATTTCAGTAATGGGAGATGTTCTGAGAAGTTAAACAGAAGTGGGAAAAGATCTGGGTGACAGATTAAATGGTGGTTGGGTCAAGTGGCAAAATTGCATGGGAAGGAAATAAAGGCATAAAGACATAAGTGTAGGTGTAACATTTCCACTGAAAGGGAAGAGGGAAGATTCTAGAACATTTGGAAAAGCGGTACTCCCAGAGAACAAAAGGACATTTCTTCCTCTGAAATTACAATTGCTTTAACCAACTACTGTCTATAACACTGGGTGGAATGGAGAAATTGATTAGTGGGCAAGACTTAGGATCCTAAATGGGTAGAGTCCAGAAGATGAGACCGAGGGACATTCAAATAATTTTCTGTGGAATTTGGTCTGAACCACCAGTTTCATGTGGTCTGGATGAGGAGCGGTGATCTGTGGTTAAGCATGTGGTTTAGGGAGCTGTAGGAAGAAGCAAATTTCGTCCAGTATCTGCCCTTTTTTCTACCCCTAATGAATGATTCTTAACCTTTTGGAGGCCATAGTTCTTTCTGGGAAGAATTCACTTATATTCACCACTTGCTTTTTTGTGGACATTCTGATGGGTATCATGGACGCTATAAAGCCTCTTCATTACTCCCAGGGTAGGGAGGGCTCCAAGTCCCCTGGTGTCTGAGTTACTAGTAGCTATCTTTCCAATACTATATTTAAATATAACTTCATTGTTCTAGGAAACATTATTTTACTTTGAGTCTAGCATAATTTTGATAGGCCAGGTATAAGAACCACTGAATCTCCCGATGTACTTGAACAGATGGATATATCCAAGGGGAACTTGTACTATTATTTCTCTATGTTGGACCATATGTTGGGCAGTTATTTTGTCAAAAAATTGCATCCAGGGGCACCTGGGTGGCTCAGTCGGTTAAGCATCTGCCTTCAGTCATGATCCCAGGGTCCTGGTATTGAGCGCTGCATCGGGCTCCCTGCTCAGCGGGGAGTCTGCTTCTCCCTCTCCCTCTGCCTGTCCCCTCCAGCTTGTGCTCTCTCAAATAAATAAAATCTTTAAAAACAAAATTCTTGGGATGCCTTGGTGGCTCAGTCGGTTAAGCGTTTGCCTTCGGCTTGGGTTATGATCCCAGGGTCCTGGGATCGAGTCCCGCGTCGGGCTCCTTGCTCAGCAGGAGCCTGCTTCTCCCTCTGCCCGCCACTCCCCAAAGTCCTTTCTTTGAAAATTGGCACTTATTTTCAAGTCCCTCAGAGTCATCTTCGTGTGGTTTTGGAGGGAGCAGATACAGATGTGTATATCAACCTCCCATACTTCACCGGCATTCCTTCAAAGATGAACTTTTATAAAGAATTTACTTGTAGGGGCGCCTGGGTGGCTCAGTCGTTAAGCGTCTGCCTTCGGCTCAGGTCATGATCCCAGGGTCCTGGGATCGAGCCCCACGTCGGGCTCCCTGCTCAGCGGGAAGCCTGCTTCTCCCTCTCCCACTCCCCCTGCTTGTGTTCCCTCTCTCGCTGTCTCTCTCTCTCTGTCAAATAAATAAATAAAATCTTTTTTAAAAAAAGGAATTTACTTGTATATTATTAAAATATTGTCTCAGATAGGGTGCCTGGATGGCTCAGTCGGTTAAGTGTCTCACTGTTGATCTCAGTCTTGATCTCAGGATCATGAGCTCAAGCCCCGCATTGGGCTCTGCACTGGGCATGGAGCCCACTTAAAAAAAAAAATTGACTCAGATAGATGGGGATGCCTGGTTGGTACAGCATGGGGTTCTTGATCTTAGGGTTGTGAATTCACGCTCCACGTTGGGCACAGCTCTTGCTTAGAAATTTTTTTTTTTTAAGATTTTATTTATTTATTTGACAGAGAGAGACACAGCGAGAGCAGGAACACAAGCAGGGGGAGAGGGAGTGGGAGAGGGAGAAGCAGGCTTCCTGCTGAGCAGAGAGCCCAATGCGGGGCTCGATCCCAGGACCCTGGGATCATGACCTGAGCCGAAGGCAGACGCTTAACGACTGAGCCACCCAGGCGCCCCAGAAATTTTTTTTAAATAAAAATATTGGCTCAGATATTCTCACTCTGTACTCACTACTTTCCTGAATATAGCTTTCTTGGATAGTAAGTTTCCTTTAGCTTCCTTTTGTCATTCATAGCAATTCCCTTCTCCCAAAGCTAACCTTTTCGAATGCTTCTCAGACTGCAAATCATCTGAGACCATTTCATACAAAATTCCAGAACTTATTTCATTCTTCAGTAATAGAAAGTAGGTATCCATTTTCCCACCTCCAACATTGGAACACTACTCTGGACATTTTCACTATGAAGAATGAATTATGAAAAAATGCACCCTGATCAACAAAGTGGCCACCTCTTAAGAAAAAAAAAAAATACACCTAAGACAGCTCAAGCCAGCTGTGCCTGCCCCAAACCACGGCCATGAAGCTGGGATTCTGCACAGCGTTCAGAGAATCATCACATCTCCTGTCCGCTCCGCCCTCCAGTTTTCCCTAACATTCTCCCCTTGGTGTTATTTCCTCTCTCCAGTCCTGCCAGGCAATTTGAACAGAAGATGGCCATGGGCACATCAATTTAAATAATCATGAAAACTTTTTAAGAAAAAGAAGAGGACTATCCATGGCTTTCCAACTTCTATTAATTCTAATCTATTCTAAAATTCACCCTTCTTTTTTTTTTTTTTTTTTTTAATCAAATCTGTGCTCTTAGGATATTTTAACAGAAGAAAGAGTCTGTATCTCAGGATGGGGTTCATTATTTCTATCTCAGCAACAGACAACTCAGATACAGTCGTTACCATGTTGTCATAGGTAAGGTTTTTAGCTTTTAGCACTCCCTAGATGTGACTAGATGCAATTATTTGGGGTTTTTTATTTTATTTTATTTATTTATTTATTTATTTTTAGATTTTATTTATTTATTTGACAGAGAGACACAGCGAGAGAGGGAACACAAGCAGGGGGAGTGGGAGAGGGAGAAGCAGGCTTCCCGCTGAGCAGAGAGCCCGATGCGGGGCTCGATCCCAGGACTCTGGGATCGTGACCTGAGCCGAAGGCAGACGCTTAACGACTGAGCCACCCAGGCACCCCTATTTGGGGTTTTTTAAAAGATTTTATTTATTTATTTGACAGAGAGACACAGCGAGAGAGGGAACACAAGCAGGGGGAGTGGGAAAGGGAGAAGCAGGCTTCCCGCTGAGCAGGGAGCCCAATGTGGGGCTCAATCCCAGGACCCCGGGATCATGACGTGAGCCGAAGGCAGACGCTTAACAACTGAGCCACCCAGGCGCCCCTACAAGTAAATTCTTTATAAAAGTTCATCTTTGAAGGAATGCCGGTGAAGTATGGGAGGTTGATGTACACATCTATATCTGCTCCTTCCAAAACCACACTAAGATGACTCTGAGGGACTTGAAAACAAGTACCAATTTTCAAAGAAAGGACTTAGAAGGATTAGCCAATAAAAGATTTCAATCTAGGGGCACCTGGCTGGCTCAGTCAGTGGAGCATGCGACTCTTGATCTCGGGGTCATGAGTTCAAGCCCCAGGTTGGCCACAGAGCTTACTTAGGAAAATTTTTTTAAATAAAAATATTGACTCAGATATTGATCTTGATCTCGGGTTTGTGAGTTCCAGCCCCATGTTGGGTGTAGAGATTACTTAAAAATAATAAAAAAAAAAATCTTTAAAAAAAAAAAGATATCAATCTATTTGTGAAAGGCAAAAAATCAGATGGAGGAATAGTAACTAATTTAGGAGAGTGAAGGAATTTACAACCCAAATGTCTGCAGAGGACGTTTACCCATGAGAAGGAAGTCAAGTTACTTACACAGAATCCTTCAGAGATTCAGGATTTGGAAGTACCAATTCTCAAAGAAGACAAGGCATGGATGAAGCTAAAAACAGTACAGCATGTTGGAATTCTGCAATCATAGCTGTTGCCACCTGTTTTTACACTGTCCTTTGCAGTCACATGATGTTTGTTCCCATAGGATATAGGAAGTTTACTCTCTGGAATAGGGATTCTCTACCTGGGTGCTGTTGGTATTTTGGACAAGTATTTGTAGTGGGAGCTGTTTTGTGCATTGTATACATCTAACAGGATTCCTGGCCTCTACCCTCTAGATGCGAGTAGCGCCCCCCAAGTTAATGTCAACAAATAATGTCTTAAGACACTGCCAAATGGTCCTTTGGGGTGGGGGTGGATAAAAATCACCCCAGGTTGAAACCTGTTGTTCTACAGAAGCTAAAACTCCTCAGACACCCTGGACCTGGGACAGCTGGCATAGTAAGGACAGAATGAGGTACCAGGATGAAAATCTGGGCATTGGGCAATGGTCCACATATTGATTTCTAGGATCCTTAGCTCTTTCTTCCATTCTGCTCCCAGTAACCCAGCAGCCAGGTAACAGAAGACTATAGGATTTTTTTCCTAAAGAAACCAAATATCACCAGAGAAGAAACTTCCATATACTGATATCTAGGTAGAAAGGATCTACAAATCTCATAGCACAATGAAAGAAAAATTATCTCGGGGCATCTGGGTGGCTCAGTTGGTTAAGCGACTGCCTTCTACTCAGGTCATGATCCTGGAGTCCCGGGATCGAGGCCCCGTATCAGGCTCCCTCCTCAGCGGGGAGCCTGCTTCTCCCTCTCACCCTCCCCCCTCTTGTGCTCTCTCTCAAATAAATAAATGAAGTCTTAAAAAAAAAAAAAAAAGAAAAATTATCTCAAGGCACAACAATCATAAAACTTTTGATTGCTTAGATTAAATCTTAAAAGTTCCCAGAGAGAGAGACATCCAGTCATCTGTAAAGAGTTTGGAGTCAGAATGCTTTCAGAATGTATAATCCTCCCTGGATACCAACAGACAGTGCAGCACACCTTCATGAAGCTCAGGGAGAATAATGATCAAACTAAATTAGATACTTTTGATCGTAAACGTTAGCACATTATACTTCCTGAGGTGCACCTCAATTTTTGAGTTACTAGGATAACTTGGAGACTGTTTGACGTCAGTTCACATAGACCTGCTTCCGTTAGAGGCAGCATGGTGTGGTGGTTAAGAGCTCAGACCCTGGAGCTAGTTTGTCAGTTCAAATTCCACCTCTGGGGCTTACTAACCATGTGATACTGGGCATATCAGTTAGCCTCTGGACTCCCATGTTTTCATCTGTTAAGGGTAATGAATTGTTATAGGATTTACTTCATTGGGAGTTTATGTGTCTAGAGTGAATCAGTGTGTCAGCCTAAAGTCAGCCGATTGTCAATGTTAACCACGTCTCCAAAAAGACCTTTACAGCAACATTTAGATTAGTATTTGATTAAATAGCTGGGTGCTATAGCCTAGCCAAGTTGGTACAGAATACTAACCATTACAATCCACCCCTTATAAACTTGGCACCCATACACATCTCCTTAAATCATACTTAATCTCCAAATAAATAACAAAGTCATACTTCTATTTAACACGATACAACTATTCTGCGTGTGTACTAAAAAAAAAAAAAGAAAAAACGAACTAACCCTTTAGCCAAAAGAAGATGTCAAGTCCTTGGGTGATGTTTACTCTTCTCATCGATGTCCTGTAACAAAGATCACAAACACACACACCCACTCATAACGAAATGTAGTTGTTCATGATAACTACAGCCCTTGTTTCTGCAACCGGTCATTTGATTGTGGCTGATTTCTTCCTCCCTCCCCACCTCCTGCTTCCTTCCTTCCCTCCTTCCTATGTTGTGGTAAGAACACTTAATATGAGATCTTTCCCCTCAAATTTTTAGGTGCACAATACAGTATTGTTAACTATAGGCACAATGTTGTACAGCAGATCTCTAGAACTTTCCATCTTACACGACAGAAACTCTTCTCCCACTGAATAGCAACTCCTTATTTCCTCTTCCCCCAAGGCTCTGGCAAAGACCATTCTACTCTCTGTTTCTGTTGGTGTGCTCTCCCAGGGCTGCACACTCTCCTAGCAGGTGTGTGCACTGCAGTGAAGGTCAGTGATGAGGGTCAGGCCAGGGCTGTGCAGGTGTACATGGTGGTGTAGACTGGTGACAAGACAGGGCCTGATATGGGTCGACAAGCAGCTGCAGCATGTCAGCATGTGCCCCCATGGGTTCATGCTGTGCTGAGGGAGAAGGAGGGGGAGAGTTCTAAAGATTGCAAAGGGACACTTCTCTGAACTCCCCTTTGTATTTACCCACTGTGAAATTGTCAACTCAGTAACTATTTAAACAAGTTTTTTAGTGTCATGGTGAGATTGCAAGATACATCATATTTACTCAACAGGTGTTTGTAAAATGTAATTTAGTTGAAATACTTTCCATTGTAGAGTTCATAAGTCATATAGTTTGACCCCTGAACAATGCAGGGCCAAGTGGGGGACAACTGCTGTGTAGCCAAAAATCCACATGTAACTTGACTGTGAGAGTAAGACACAGCTCTCAGAATGCTGACAACTCACTTCATTCTATACATATTTTGTTGAAAACATCTAGAATTTTAGCCCCTTTTTAAAAATGAAAACCAACTTAATTTCTTTAAGCTTTACTACCATATTATCAATTATATAGACTCAAAAAGCTTTACTTCCATCCAGGCCAGAACTCAGGATGGCTGTGTTCTTGTTGAGATATGTTGGCCATCATTGTCTCCATGCCCACCTTAATCCTCAGCTCTGTGTCAGAAATGGCTATCCCTTTGGGAACTACAGCCAAAGAAGAGATGGAGAGGCTCAGGAATAAGAATACTGTTTAAGCCATCCTCTGTCTCCCCATATCACTATCTACAGTTGGTCTCTTCCCATAGTGATGTCTGTTTGCCACCATGGTCCTGGTGTGGCCTTGGGTGTAGGGGTCTCCTTTTGGCTTGTCAGCCCTGTTGGTCCCTGGGAACTTTGAGATTCATTCGGAACGTGTGAAGTTCCTGTGTCTGGGGCCATCACTGATCTACACAGCCAAGTTTGCACTTGTCTGCCCTCTCATGTATCCTATCTGGAATGGAATCTGACACTTGATGTGGGACCTAGGGAAAGGCCTGAAGATTCCCCAGCTGTACCAGTCTGGAGTGGCTGTCTTAGTTCTTACTGTGTTGTCCTCTGTAGGGCTGGCAGCCATGTGAAGAGCTGAAGTTCCTAGCATTGTCTTCCTATAAACGATTCACTGACCTGTCTTCCTGTTTGTTACGCTCTTCTCCAGCCAGGGTAGAGTTCTCCTGATTTATTTATTATTTGTGTTTGCATATCCCCTTGGAGCTCAGTAGTAGTAAAGGACCTTAGAGAACCATAGCAATAGAAAAAGGTCCAGTTTCCCCTTTGTTTCTAAAGATGGAATGACTCAAAACTTCCCTTTTCCTGCCCCCAGCTTGCGGCCTACTCTGGGCATAGGAGCCTTCCTTCTCTCTCCATACTGGGGCTTCATTTGTGCTGACAGTCAGCTTCTGGCTCCTTCTTTCTGAGACAGCAGAAACAATGCTGGCTCTGTGGCCTCTGCCGTGGGGACTGGGAGTGGGGCTCCCAAATTGTTTCTTGTGGTTGCCTCCAAGTTTCATAGGATTGTGGTCCAAAAATGTGCATGGTATGACCTCAGTCTTTTTATACTGGTTGAGGCCTGATTTGTGACCCAGTGTGTGATCTATTCTGGAGAATGTTCCATGTGCACTCAAAAAGAATGTGTATTCTGCTGCTTTAGGATGAAATGCTCTGAACATATCTGGTAAGTCCGTCTGGTCCAGTGTGTCATTCAAAGCCCTTGTTTCCTTGTTGATCTACTTAGATGATCGGCCCATTACAGTGAAGGGGGCGTTAAAGTCCCCTACTATTATTGTATTATTATCTATGAGTTTCTTTAGGTTGGTAGTAATTGTTTTATATATTTGGTTGCTCTCAAGTTGGGGGCATAATTCCACATAACAGTGAGATCGTATGATTCTTTCTCTGATTGAATTATTTCACTTAGCATCATACCCTCTAGTTCCATCCACGTCATTGCAAATGGCAAGATTTCATTTTTTGATGGCTGCATAATATTCCATTGTGTGTGTGTGTGTGTGTGTGTGTGTGTGTGTGTGTGTGTGTGTACACACACCATATCTTCTTTGGATAAAGTATTCTTGACTACATATTTTTCCCATTTAGCACATTGAATATATCATGCCACTTTTTTCTGACCTTCCAAGTTTCTATGGATAGATCTGCTGCTAACCTTATGTATGTACTACCCTTATAGGTTAAGGACCTTTTGTCCCTAGCTGCTTTCAGCATTCTCTTTATCTTTGTATTTTGCAAGTTTCACTCTGATATGTCTTGATGATGACCTGTTGTGTTTTTTTTAAGATTTTTTTTTTTTTAATTTGAGAAAGAGACAGCATAAGCTGGGGGGGGGCAGGGGGGAGGAGCAGAGAGAGAGGGAGAAGCAGACGCCCCACTGAGCAAGGAGCCCAACGTGGTGCTCCAACCCAGGACTCCAAGATCATGACTGAGCCAAAGGCAGACGCTTAACTGATTGAGCCACCCAGGCGCCCCTGTGTTGACCTATTTTTGTTGAATTTGAGGGGAGTTCTCTGTGCCTCTTGGACTTGAATGCCTGCTTCCTTTCCCAGGTTAGGGAAGTTCTCAGCTATAATTTGTTCAAATAAACCTTTTGCCCCTTATCCCATTCTTCTTCTGGGATTCCTATGGTATGGATATTATTGCGCTCTGTGGAATCCCTAAGTTCCTTAAGTCTATATTGTGTTCTCATGGTTTTCTTTTCCTCTTCTTTTCAGCTTCGTTATTTTCCATGATTTTATCTTCTGCCTAAATCACCTATTTGATCCTCTGCTTCTTCCATCCTCATTGTGATTATATCCAGTCAGTTTTGCATCTCGGTTATAGCATTTTTTATTTTGGCCTGACTAGTTTTTACGTCTTTTATCTCTACAGCCAGTGTTTCTCTGGTATCTTCTGTTCTTTCAGGCCCAGCTAGTATTTTTATGACTGTTGTTCTAAATTCTTATTCAGATATATTGCTTCTATCTGTTTTGAGCAAATCCCTGGCTGAGATTTTTTCTTGATCTTTCTTTTGGGGAGAATTCCTCGGTCTTGTCATCATGTCTAAGTTTCTATCTTTTGTGTATTACGAAAACTTATTGTGTTTCCTGCTCCTGAGAGTAATACTATATTAAGAAAGGGTCATACACTGTCCAGGGCCTGGAGTTTCAGGAAGTCTTTCTGGTGTATGCTGTGTGCACTCTGCTGTCATGTTTTGGCTGCACCTTCCCAAAGGTCGGTCCTCTACAGAGTTCCCCCTTGCTGGCAGTGAGGAGTGTTTGGACCTTTAACTAGGGTGCTTTGATCTGTTTGTTAAGATAAGCCTCACATCTGCCACGTTCTCTCCCTCCAGCTGTGCACATTGTTTTCTTTATCCTCAGATCAATTTCGTAGTTGTTGAAAATGATTTGATGTTGATCTAGCTGCGTTTGAGGGATGAGGCAAGCTTAGGGTCCCTTTACTGCTCCACCATATTAACACCTCTCTGAAGGCACAGTTTTTATATCTCCGATGTTAAACTTATTTTAACATTTTCTCTGTTTTCTTGATGTTAGCTTCTTCAGGGGTTAGTGTTCTGATTTTTAAGTGCTATGTTATGCCTCGTTGGATTTCCTCAAATATCTTTTTCTCCATTTTTTTAAAATTTAAATTCAGTTAATTAACATGTAATGTGTTATTGGTTTCAGAGGTAGAGCTCAGTGATTCATCAGTCATATATAATACCCAGTACTCATTACATTAAGTGCCCTCCTTAATGTCTATCCGCCAGTTACCCCATCCTCTCACCTCCCTCCCCTCCAGCAACCCTCAGTTTGTTTCCTATGATTAAGAGTCTCTTATAGTTTGTCTCCCTCTCTGACTTTGTCTTGTTTTATTTTTCCTCTCTTCCCCTATGATCCTCTGTTTCTTGAATTCCACATGAGTGAGATCATATGATAATTATCTTTCTCTGATTGACTTATTTCGCTTAGCATCATACTCTCTACTTCCATCCACGTCATTGCAAGTGACAAGATTTCATTTTTTTGATGACTGAGTAGTATTCCATTGTGTATATATACCACATCTTCTTTATACATTCATCTGTCAATGGACATCTGGGCTCGTTCCATAGTTTGGCTATTGTGGACATTGCTGCTATAAACATCAGGGTGCACATACCCCTTCAGATCACGACATTTGTATCTTTGGGGTAAATACCCAGTAATGAAATTGCTGAGTCATATGGTAGCTCTATTTTCAACTTTTGAGGAACCTCCATACTGTTTTCCAGAGTGGCTGCACCAGCTGCATTCCCACCAGCAGTGTAAAAGGATTCCCCCTCAAATATCTTTGAGTCTTGAAATTTTGTTCATATCTGTGAGTTCCTAGACACTTTCAAATATTCATAGTATTGAATGCTGGAGTATATTGAGTATATTGAGAACAAGCAATGTAGGCTCTGGTTATAGGACCCTCACTGGAAATGGATGTGCAGGGGGAAGGATGGGTGATATGCAGCCAAGGGACTTTCCACTGTTTGAGTGATTTCTCTCCTTGATTTGGTAGATTCCTGGCTCTTATCTACTGTCTGTTGATCCTGCATCCCCCTTGGCAGTTAATTGTGTCAGAACTCCTGACATGGAAAAGGGCTTTGTCAAGAGATTTGGGTTATCTCTTCTTTGCTCTAGGGGTGACTAGCTCCCCATATCCTTTTTTACCCTGCCTCCTCCTTTCTTTCTCTTAATTCTGGCCTTTTCTTGGATTTTCTGGGAAAAGGCACTGAGAGAGTGCTTCTTTTTTCTGCTCACATAATGATAAATTTTGACATGAGATATTCTCTTTCATCAGTGGTCAAGATCATGAATTCCAGCTCTTTGAAAATCTGATGGCTTTCAATTTTACAATTAAAATATGACCATCTCTGAAGAAGTGTTATTTTTTTAGTTGGGATTGCCACTGAAAACCTAGATATTTACCAATACTGAGGTGACTGGTTTTATTTTAATCTTTACCAGTGGGTCAGAGTCCACTGAAGATAAAACGATTATTTATCCAAAAGTTCAAAACAGTGTATGTTTGATGATCAGCTTGCACTTAGTATTTATAAAGTTCTTGGATTCCAAGCTTTCAACTGCATTTAGAGAAAGCACAGCAATGGATCTCTTCATAGTTCTGGTGATATGTCTTTCTTGTTTGATTCCTTTCTTTCCGTGGAATTGTAACCGTGCCAAAGGGAAGCTGCCGCCTGGCCCCACTCCCCTCCCAATCATTGGAAATGTTCTACAGATAAATATTAAGAACATCAAGAAATCCCTAAGCAAGGCAAGTATGATTACGTTCCTTCCAATTGTTTGCAGTTACAGCGCTATATCTAAATAAAATATGGTTCCAGATGCCATACTTTAAGGAAGTGGTTTGAACGGGAAGGGTCCCTTGGATACCCAGACATGACTTTAAGCTGGAAGGCTGCCAGAAGGGAATGAGATCCATGAGATGATTGTTGAAATTGCCAAAAGAAGGAATTCCCTGTCCATATTGTGACCAGGTTTCCTTTTTAGTAATTATTCTTTGCTAAACCCTAATGGCAATGAAACTGCTTTCAATTAAAAAAAACATAAAAGTTCTAATGACTTACAGCGTCACAATACTAAAAGTCTCCTAAAAGCTAACATTGATTTAAGTCTAGGAAATAACTCAAGATTCCATACTTTTCAGTTTCTATTATATTTGCTCGATGAGTGAGTGAATAACTACTCTCTTTCTAGCTATTTAAATAGCAATAGCTCTCTAAATCTTGAAGGAATTGTCTGAAATCTGTCTTCCCTGAGACAGCTATTGACCAGAACACAGCCTCTGGAAGCTCCTTTCTGTGTTTGGGGCTTTGGATTCAAAGAGGTTTTGTCAGCACCCCAGCTCGTCCATTTGTAAACTCACAGCATTGGGCAAATTTAAAAAAATCTCTCTGAGCCTTAATTTCCATTTCTTTAAAATGTGAATAATAATTGTATTTTGCACATGGTCCTTGAGTATATCATATATTGATCAAGTTACTGAATGCCTACTTTGTATTAGGCACTCTGTTAGATGCTGGGGCTTTTTAATGGTGAATGAAAAAAAAAAAAAGACCCAAGCATTATGGAATTTATAGTCTAGAGGGCAGGGCATGTATTTGTAAAGTAATCATGCAAATGAGTGTATGATTATAAACCATGTAACGGGCACAGTAGCAAGAGGACATGCAGCTTGGAGGAGCGGGGATGGGAGGAACAGTCAACAAAGAGTTCTCCGAGGAAGTGCAGCTGGAGCTGAGATCTAAAGAATGATCAAGCATTAAGCACACAAAATACAGATATAAGTTTGTTCCAGGCTGTTTCAGTCTGGAGGAGAATTACTTGTTGGTGTCTCTGAAAGGACCAATTTGCTTATAGACCAGAGAGTGAATAAAAACATGGTGTGGGATGAGATTGGAGAAGTAAGTTGGGGCCAGAGCATGCAGGTCTTTCAAGGCTTTTAAGAATATTGGTTTTGGGGCGCCTGGGTGGCTCAGTCGTTGAGCGTCTGCCTTCGGCTCAGGTCATTATCTCAGGGTCCTGGGATCGGGCCCCGCGTCGGGCTCCCTGCTCAGCGGGAAGCCTGCTTCTCCCTCTCCCACTCCCCCTGCTTGTGTTCCCTCTCTCGCTGTGTCTCTCTGTCAAATAAATAAATAAAATCTTAAAAAAAAAAAAAAAGAATATTGGCTTTTAGGGGTGCCTGGGTAGCTCAGTTGTTTAAACACCCGACTTTTGATCTCAGCTCAGGTCTTGATCTCAGGTTGTGAGTTCACGCCTTGTGTTGGGCTCCATGCTGGGCTTGGAGCCTACTTAAGAAAAAATATATTGATCTTAGCCTAAGAGCAATGTGGTGCCATTAATGTGCTTAAAAAGGACTCTCATGTTAGCATTTGCCTTGTGAAAAGATCACTCTGGTTGCTTTATGGAGAATGAATTGTAAGGTAGCAGGTGGACACAAACCTTGGATAAGTTGAAAGTGTGTAGGTCCTACATCATTTAGAATACCAAATAATTGGCCATCACAGAAAGATCCCAATAACACAATGGCTTAAAGAAGACAGGAGCTTATTTCTGTCTTACAGAATGATATAGAGGTGAGTGCTATTGGGCTGCCTGTCTTCCTTGAGGTCATCCAGAGAACCAGGTTTTCTCAGTCTTGTAGTTTATCATCCTGGGTGCCTAGGCTATTGTTCTCATATGCAGGGACACAGTGGGGCTATCTCCATGCTGTCATTTCATTCCATGGGTAGGGGAAAGGATGGAGGGCATGCATTTACCATTTATGCAGTCATGTAGGATTTGCACACATCATTTCTGTTAATAGCAGTTCATGCGAACTTAGTCACATGGCCACACAGGGAAGCTGGGAAATGTCAGTGACTATATTGCCAGGTTCCTATGTGTTACTAAAATCTCGAGATCTCTGGTGCTAAAAAGATGGGGGGTGGATAATGAGGGATGATTGTGAGAATCTACACAGGGGGCAAGAGAAAGAACATCCCTTAAACAGGATGAGAAACACATCATTTATTATAACTATAGGAAGGAAGGAAAAATTTGGTGCAATTATAGGTTTCGCAGATAAAAGTTAATAAAATAATATGAATAAAATCCATAATACACTCCGTGTCACATAGTAGGAACTGAATAAATGATAAACTGTTGATGATGATAATAGTAGCAGTGTTACTAACAATATAATGATAATTACTACTTAATGTGATTTATTCAATTACCAGTTCTAGAAGTTGAAATCTTTTATACTGGGTAAGTGAATATTAAAATGTCTCTTTGGTAAGATTAAAACTCTTTACCTCACTTATCTACATTCCTAGTTTTAAAATTCTACTACTCTTGTACCTCCTGTTCCTTTCCCAGCTAGCAGAGAGTTACGGCCCTGTGTTCACTGTGTATTTTGGCATGAAGCCCACTGTGGTGTTATATGGATATGAAGCGGTGAAGGAAGCTCTGATTGATCGGGGTGAGGAGTTTTCTGGCAGAGGCCCTTTCCCAGTGGTGGACTGGATCAGCCGGGGATTCGGTATGTCTCAATTTGGAGAATGTATGTGAGTGTGTAAGTTGCAAAGACTCCAAACAGGCTAAGGGACAGAGAAATTGTAAGTATTTAGAGAAATTTATTTAGAGAAAACAGCATAATTCCAACATTTTTCTATAAAGGATCATTAATCCATATTGTAGATAATGAAGGGGACACACAATGTCTTCATGAAACACTAGATGCAATGAAAGCAAATCATCTAACTGTTAACATTCTATGAATTTGTGTTCACTTTAAGTTATGGCCAGTTAAGATAATGTTATTTCAGTTAAGATAATAAGAGACTGAGAGAAAAGAGAAGGGAGGAAAATGATTCAATTATCCTAGTCACCAAACATTTTGCTTTCTGGCCTGAGTCATGGTTGCCAAGAGACTATTTTAGGAAAGTCCCATAGTGTGCATGGAGCCAACATAGGTTTGAAATATTTCCAGCCTTGCCTTCAATCTTTTACCCTTCTAAAAAAAACTACAAGAAATATTTGAATCCAATGGAATACAAAGCATAAAGCACAAATATGCTCCGAGAAGATGATTACGGACAAACCCATGATGAGTACATATGGATTGCAAGTCATCCTAGAAAAAGCTTTTTAAACTAAAGTACTTGAACTGTCTTTGTTTTGGAGCTGGCCTTAAGCTGTCCAGTCCTCTGGTGGGTCACTGGGTTTCTGCAAAAAGAGATAAGGCCTGAATGGGGCCACTCCCTCCTCTACATCGTTCTTTAAAATCTTTATGGACAAGTTTCCTGAAAATTACTTTTTCTCCTAATCTTGTCCTGGCTCCGGAAGTCTGATTGAACTTCCTTGGTGTTAAGACCATATTTCATGGAAAAGATTTAACAAACAGAGGGGAAATGGGAAAATGAGGAATAGATTTTCATGAACTTCTTTCCAGTGCACAAGTGCTCTCTCCTTCTCTTGAGAATCGACTCTGTTTGTTGCCTCTCCCACAATTCATTCACAGTGTACAAAAACCAGCCCTGAAAATGTCACCTACACTTGGACTCACCATGATTTATTACCAGTGTAATCACAGAGCAAGCATTTGGCCTCTATGATCATCAGTAAAATGGGGACAAAACACTTGGTTCACAGAGTTATCCTGAGGTTTGAAGGAGCTAACAGATGAAGAAGAGTTGGGTAATAATGTCAAACCCAGAGTCTTGACAGATACTAGGCTGGGTTAACAGGAGGTGGGGGAAGCAGGGCTCACTGGAAATTCCTGTGGCTGACACCACTCTAGTTACATCCCTGCTTAAGTGTGATTATCATTTTCTGAGATAAAGACTCTCAGCTGGAATTCATCGTAATGGAGGTCATTCTTCTCTCTCTCTCTCTCTTTCTGATAGGAATTATTTTCAGCAATGGAGAAAAATGGAAGCTAACCCGACGTTTTTCCATCACGATTTTGCGGAACATGGGGATGGGAAAGAAGACTATTGAAGACAGAATTCAAGAGGAAGCCTTGTGTCTGGTGGAAGCGTTAAGAAAAACCAATGGTGTGTCTTTCTTTATGTAATTAACAGTACTAGTTTGGGAAGACTATATGCTATTTCAGATAGGCTACAGCGAGATCTGATGGCTCAAGCACAATAGAAGTTGCTTTTTTGCTCATATAACAGTAATAAGAGGTGAAGTGGTTGGCATAACAGCCTTCTCAGGCTCTAGGTTGATAGGAACCCTGATGTCTTTCTTCAACACGTGGCTTCCTGTGTCACTCGTAATTCATCTTTTTGCATGGTAGCAGAAGGAGCAAAGAACAAAGAAAAGAGCAAATTGTGTTTTCAGTAAGCCAGGTATGTCAATGGCACACCAAACTTCTTTCATATTCCATGGGCTCTAACTCAGTCTCAGGGCCACACCAACTCTAAGGGGCACTGGGAAATGTGGTTATCTGCATGCAGAGGAAAATGGGGAGAACATGGATTTTGGTAATGAACTAGTAGTTTTGGCCGTAATACCTTGAAAAATGAAGTAATGTCCCTAGTAACTTCTTGAGAACATCACAAACATTTCAGTATAAATGTATGTAAAGTCATTATGCTGGGCACTTTAAACTTACACAGTGCTGTCAGTCTTATATTAGTAAATCTGGGGGTTGGGGGGGGAGCACTGGTGCTTCAGTGGTAGGATTCACACCAAACCCTTCTCAGTGCTTAGGGCTGCATTATGGCTCACCTGGAGGAGTATGGGTATGAATGGAGGGAGCTTCAGTAGCACGAGTTGGCTCTGTGTATTTGTGTGTATGCACATGCAGGACTGGGAGGGGAGGTGGAAGAGAAGGGGTGGGCAGGAGACTTGGCAGGAAAGGAGTAAGATCAGGATCATCAGATATATGTGGTTTTTTGAACTTCAATATTTAAATATTTTACAACTAAATAATGCTATTTTATATATGGTGAATTTCCATTGTGTTTCATATATATACATATACACATATATATATTTTAGAGAGAGAGAGTGGTGGGGAGAGGCAAAGGGAGAGAGAGAAAGAATCTTAAGCAGACTCCACACTCAACATGGAGGCTGATGCAGGGCTTGATCTCACGACCCTGAGATCATGACCTGAGCTGAAACCAAGAGTCAGATGCTTAACTGACTGAGCCACCCAGGTGCCCCTGCCATTGTGTTTTTTAACCCATGTTATGTATTGTCCAGACAGCTTGTCCTCACCTTTTTTTCTTTTGCTGCTATTAATATAAAAAATGTAATTATTACAAATATTTGCATGATTCTTGTTTCTTCCTTGGAATAAGTTGTGACAGTAGAGTGTCAATGAATATCATTTGGACTTTTGATGTAAATTATTACAGAGGAATGGGTGGGAGACCTGGCAGAAGAAGGGATACAAATGTATATAGTTTTGTAAACTTTCAATTTAATATATTAAATACTTTCACATGTTTAATTTTTGTTTATCAAGAACATTATTGGGGCACCTGGGTGGCTCATTCATTAAGCATCTGCCTTCGGCTCAGGTCATGATCCCAGTGTCCTGGGGTGGAGTCCCACATAGGGCTCTCTGCTCAGCAGGGTGCCTACTTCTTCCTCTCCCACTCCCCCTGCTTGTGTTCCCTCTCTCGCTGTGTCTCTGTCAAATAAATAAATAAAATCTTTTAAAAAAATTATTAACAGACTACTACAGTATTCCATTATTTGGATGCTCCTGACCTACTCTCACCCAGATTCTGCCTAATCCCACCAAGCTATGGGACCCCAGACTCTTGGGTTACCCATTTCACCACTGGGTAATTCTGACTATTGAAAGGTTCTTTTACATGTTGAGCAGAACATTTTTCCTTATAACTTCTACTTTTTGATCCCCGCTAATTTTTTTTTTTCCCTTTTGGAGTTATAGTGATGTAACAGTCACCTCACAGAGACAAGATGTACCTCCCACCCCAACTTTGGTTTCGATGTTGAGAGTGTTCGTACCACACACACTCCATTTGGATGTAAAAAGTTTGTGACTCACAAAATGAGGCTTTCTGTGGAGGGCGGGGGTGGGGCACTGGTTCCTAAGCAGATTAAGAAACAGCTTGAGTGTGCCTGGGTGGCTCAATTGGTTGAGCTTCTGCCTTTGGCTCAGGTCATGATCCCAGGGTCCTGGGATGGAGCCCTGTGTCGAGCTCCCTGCTCAGCGGGGAATCTGCTTGTACCTCTCTCTCTGCCCCTCACCCTGCTCCTCTCTCCCTCTCTCAAATAAATGAAATCTTAAAAAAAAAAAACAGGGGCACCTGGGTGGCTCAGTCATTAAGAGTCTGCCTTCGGCTCGGGTCATGATGCCAGGGTCCTGGGATTAAGTCCCACATCGGGCTCCCTGCTCAGCAGGGAGCCTGCTTCTCCCTCTCCCTCTCCCCCTGCTTGTGTTTCCTCTCTTGCTCTGTCTCTGTCAAATAAATAAAAATTAAAAAATAAATTTTAAAAATCTTAAAAAATATATACAACAAACAAAAACAAAATCCCAGTTTGAGAGATCAGGGAAAGGGTACTGGCTTGATGTGTTTATGGTGGCTAAGGGATAGGGTAGAGAACAGTTCCTGTGTGCAAGTCAGTGCTTGTATAGTTTAAATGTCCTGCTTCCAAAGGAAGGAGCACTTGAGCTTTTTTATCAGCTTGCCCAGATGTGAACTGAAGAAGAAAAGGTGAGGTTCAAAAGTTGTCTGCAACCAAACATCAAAACATGGAGCCATGTTTTATATTATATATAGGAAGCCTGGTTCCATTACTAAATATATTTTTTCAAATATCCAAATGGAACTCCAATTGCTCTCATTATCGTATCGTTCTCTTCTACAAGAAAAGCACACCCAACTTTTCAATTATGTTTTCTAAAATAATGGTTTTGAGTCTCTCCAGTCTCCTGAAATTTTTATTAGGTTGTTCAGCTTCCTACGGACATTGTGAAGAAATATTCACACTGAGAGCTAAACTTTACATCTTTCAAGATATTTTTATGTGACCTCCTTCTTGTGAATTATCTTGTGGCTCTTACTTGGAGAATAATGTAAATAGGATATGTGGGGAAAATTAATAAATGGACTGGATTAGATAGCTTCGTTTGGGGAAACAATAAATTATAGGCATGTTGAGTTTACAGTGATGATGACATGTCCAGGGATTTCCTATACTTAAAAGACTCCCAGCAGTCAACCCTTCTCAATCATTTTAAACAGTCAGCTTAAGATTTATATGAAAATTGTGCTCTAACTTTTAACTTCTTTGTTTTAGCATCTCCCTGTGATCCTGCGTTCCTTCTGGGCTGTGCTCCCTGCAATGTCATCTGCTCCATTATTTTCCAGAATCGTTTTGAGTATGATGATAAAACATTCTTAACCTTGATAGAATGTTTTCAGGAAAACCTCCTAATTTCAAGCACCTCCTGGATACAGGTAAGGTCAAGGTTCTCTTAAATGGGAAATAATTTTCTAACTAATCTATTGCTCATGCTTACCTCATCCCTTTGTCCTGTTTCCAAGTGGCTACAGTTATGTTTATCAAACTATCATTTGCAACCAATTAATGAGTTATCAAATCAATTTAATGTATTGAAATGAAGTTTAAAACATGAAATATAGTGGGGTGCCTGGATGGCTCATACACCACTCATACGACTGGTGATTTCGGCTCAGGTCATGATCTCAGGGGCGTGGGATCGAGCCCCTCATCAGGGTCCCTGCTCAGCAGGGAATCTGCTTGAGATTCTCTCTCACCCTCTCCCTCTTCCCCTCCCCACTGTGCTCACTCGCTCTCTCTCCCTCTCTCTATAATAAATCTTTAAAAGCTTATTTTAAAAACCATGAAATACAGTAATAGAGAAATGTGGTATAGTGCATCAATTATAGCAAGGTGTTTTTTTGAGAAACCATTTTATATCCATAGATGAAGAGGGTGATGATGTAAAATGTATTTCTTACTATAGCACACCGTCAGAAAACCTATGTTGTATGATCATTAAGAACTTAAATTATGTGTGGACCATAAGGTCATGATGTGTTCCACCTGGAAAGGACTCTAGAGAACAAGGAGTCTACTCATTTTTTGGAACAGGAAACTATCACCCAGAGATATTAAGCGTATTTTCCAAAGACAAAGAAATCCTAGCCAAGACAAGGAATGAGCGAGCCCTAGAGTCTAGATTTCTCTGTTCTCTCTGTAGTTTGATACAAACTACTGGCCTGAAAATTGCTTCATTGCCTACCAAGGGCATTAAGTCATGAGGTGCTGTCTAAAGCAGAGTCACTAAACTCTAGGACTGGCCTTGGGCAGATGTAAAAGGGCAATGTGCATATTCCTGAGGGTATAAAATCCCTAAATAAGCTAAGTAATGTGGGCATTTCTTTAATTTTTCTGATGTAGTTTCTTCATTACAAAAAAACTTTTTAGGTGACTGTAGAAAAATGTGTAGGTAAACTGGGATGAACACTACGTTCTAGCTCTGTTACTAGACTGGTGTCTTACAATGGTTGACTGACCTTTCTGAACCTCAATATTCTCCTTTGGGAAAAGATGGTATGCTCCTGGATTCCTTCATAGAGTTATGGCTAGGAAATAAATTTAAATGGTTTTGAAATTACTTTGTGACTTGTGCATACTGTAACTCCAGACATCTTGTCAGTTCCCTCCCCTTCAAATTCCAAGTGTGTTCTAGTGCACGAAGCATGTCTTACTCACCTTTATCTACTCAGAATATAACTAAGTGTCTGATACATAACATGGGCCCGTAAAACTTTGCTGAGTGAATTAATGAATGATTCTTTCCTCTTTCAGCTCTACAATGCTTTCCCTCTTTTAATACATTACCTTCCAGGAAGCCATCACGTGTTATTTAAAAATATTGCTAAACAATTTAAGTTTATTATGGAAAAAATACAAGAACACCAAGAATCTCTGGACTTCAATAACCCTCGGGACTTTATTGACTACTTCCTGATCAAAATAGAAAAGGTATAATGTGACCCTTTATCTTTGTGGGTGGTGTGATTCATGGATTAGCTTTGTTCTTCCCAGTGAAACTGGGATATTAAAACAAATGGTCCTTCCGAAAGATGTATTAATTGCTTGTCTAACCTCTTGTTTGTGCAAACCATATTGGGTATCTTGAGATATTTCTAAATTCTCACTGAAAATGACTTTGCGGGTTTTACATTTATTGTGTTAAATAAAGCTGGTTCTTTATTTGGGGGCAGATTGTAATATACACTCACACACATTCAAGATTAATGATACACAGCATATAATCCTTCATCGAAAAAGTTCAGCAACAGGTAGATGTAACAAATGAGGGGACACAGGAACAGACAGGAATCTACAAAGGCTAACCTTTGCAAAGGCACTAGGAAATCTTCACAGATGAGGTAGATTTTGAAGAAACTGTAGCTTAGATGAACAGAGACAACAAAGTAGGCCCAGGGAATGAGAAGTGCAAGTGATCAAGAGGGTGGAATTTTCTGAGAGGTACTCTTGATTGTAATGGAGGAACTGTCGTGGGTGTAATGAGTGATGAGTGGGAATAGTGATGCATTTTGTGTGTGTGTGGGTGGTTCTGGAGGCTTGAATGAGAAAATTAGACATTATAAAATAGGCAGTAGATGCTGGAATTGACAGTGAATAGCAGTGAGGACTTGATAAAAATTATGTTTCAAAGAAATGGTAGAGCAACTGATGGACTCGAGGGGAATGAGAAAGTGAAGAATCAGAAAGGACCTGTTGGAACTTTATAACTCTGATTATATTTTAACTGTTGGACAGAACCCTAACAACTGTCTAACTTGACCTTCAGCTGTAGCGCTCACACCAAATAACAATGTCATATTGAGTTAAGTTACCTCTGAGGCTCTTTTATTTATCAAGTAATTGTAACACATCATTTCTAGGAAAAACACAATAAACAGACTGAATTTACCATGGACAACTTGATCATTACCGTATGGGATATGCTGGGTGCAGGAACAGAGACAACGAGCACCACCCTGAGATATGGATTCCTCGTGCTGCTGAAGTACCCGGAGATCACAGGTATGGTCACAGGTGTTGGGCAGCGTGCAATTCCAGGTAGAAATTGGCAGGTGACACTGACAACTATCCCACTCTTCACCTGCCCAGACAATGCACAGAAAAAATTTCCTTCATTCGTACATCTTCCCGTCATTGGATAAATTAAATACAAATTAGTTTATAGTACAAAAAGATAATGAAATATTTAAACAGCAGCAGAGATTTGAAGGGCAGAGCTCACTGTTTCCCCTGCTATGGTGGAATGTCCCTGATTTGCGTTGGGACAGATGCAATAATAAGCAGTTGTCTTAGGATCTAGAAGAATTGGCCTTCTGCTTTCTCTAAAAGGGTATCACTTGATATGTCTTCCATGTCCAGATAAATATATTTTTGTCAGAGGAGATTTCTGCTGAAATGCATTTGCAGTGTAAGGATTGACTCAACAATAATGACAGTCTTTCTTTATCAAAGAGTCTCAGTCCCTAAATAAAAAGAGTTACATACAAATACATTCTTTTCAAATATACCCATTTGGGCATATAAATTCTTCCTCACAAATATAATTTCTCTTGCAAGTGCAACCTTTCCACTTTTCCTCCTCTTTTTTTCTTGAGTGCTCATCCAAGAGGATATTTCCTTCACTACTGGGTCATGTTCTGTGCTTTGGTACATAGAGACACTTTTAATACAATTAAATCTCAGGAAGCTTATCTCCATGATGTCAGCACTAGATTATTCTTTGTTTAAGGTCCTCCTGCCCTCCCAGTCTAAGTAAGAAGTGCTTTCCAAATGGTGGGATCTAGAAGCACAGCTTCAAAATTCCTTTCCTCTCACACATTGTGGGATCTAATGGCACTGTGTTTCCTTCACGTGACACAGACTCTTTCAGCCAAATAACTTCCCTCTTATTAGACCTATGTTGATTATGACCACAAACACCATATGATATTTTTCTCCAGACCCATAAATCTTGTGTACATGGCAAAAGTCCTTTTTGTGTCTTGGTTCCCCATTGCTTCCATGTTCATTTTTTCTTGCATCATATCCACTTATATTTTCCTTTTCTTTCTTCCCATTTTCATTCCTTACTGGGCCATTCTCTACACATTCTGATTTTATAAGTCAGTTCCTAACCACTTTACATAATCACTCTCTTCTAGATAAAAATCCAGCTTCTCAACCTGAAAAGGTGAAGTTTAAAACTTCTTTAAAATTGCTAAGTCTTCCTGACAGCTATCAAACCACAGAGTTAATCACATGCTCTCTTAACAAAGACACATTCTTCAGCTAGTAGATCAACACCATTTGACCAAAGTAGCAACACGGTCCTGGCTATAGTGGACAAACTACAGTGGCTTCAGATTCTGACTTTACTAGTAAGTAGCTGTGTGACCTCAGACTCATGACTACCTCTCTGCATATCTTACTTGGTCCGTCATCTGTTTAGGAGAGATGATACTTCCTAACATTCACAGAATCTTTCCCTCATAGGAGAAAGTTAATAAATGTTTGTTTTAACTAATGAATAGTTCTACTAAAACTGCATATTATTTACATGATACATTTTGCAAATAAAGGACGAATATAATTCGCTAACACAGATTATTTTCAGTGATCTTATTCAATTGCTAAGATTGCGGGTTTGGGAATAAGAAGGACCACATAACACCTGGGTGTCCTTAAGAAAGATACTTACTTTTATGGACCTCTTTCCTCATTTTTAAGACACATAAAATAATACCCAACACATAGAACTATCTTGAGGAATTATAAAGTAATGAAATACATTGTAGAGCATGCCTGTCATGTTTTGCATTCTAGATAAATGTTAACTTCTCGGTCCTATGTGCTGAGTCAAACATTTTATTCAGTTGTTCTATTTATTAAGCATTTATTGCACTGGGTAGTTCTTACCCTCTTGGAACTTAACATTTTTTTTTTAAAGATTTTATTTATTTATTTGACAGAGAGAGAGGGAACACGAGCAGGGGGAGTGGGAGAGAGAGAAGCAGGCTTCCCGCTGAGCAGAGAGCCCGATGGCGGGGCTCGATCCCAGGACCCTGGGACCATGACCTGAGCCGAAGGCAGACGCTTAACCAACTGAGCCACCCAGGCGCCCCTGGAACTTAACATTTTTAAAAAAATATTTTATTTATGGGGCCTGGGTGGCTCAGTCGTTAAGCATCTGCCTTCGGCTCAGGTCATGATCCCAGGGTCCTGGGATCGAATCCCGTGTCCGGCTCCCTGCTGGGCAAAGAGCCTGTTTCCCCTCTGCCTGCCGCTCCCCCTGCTTGTGCTCTCTCTCTCTCTCCCTACAAATAAATAAAACCTTAAAAAGTATTTATTTGTTTAAGAGAGCGACACAGAGAGCATGAGGGGGTGAGGGGCAGAGGAAGAAGGGAGCCTGATGTGGGGTTCAGTCCCCAGACTCCGAATCATCACCTGAGTCCAAGGCAGACACTTACCAGACTGAGCCACCCAGGCACCCAGAACTTACATATTTAAAACAAAAACTGGCATACACAAAGTGGTCAAACAGCATGGTCTGTAGTGAGCTTTCAAGACCCCAGATCCCTGGGTTTATCAAACAAAATACTCAAAATAGAGAATCAGAGTTGAATTTCATGGTACAATTATGTTTTATATATACACATATTTAAGTCTCTAATGAGATACCAATTTGACTAGGAAACAAATTTCTTTCTTTTTTTTTCTTTCCCTGTGGTAGTAGTTATATATCATTTCCCCCTCTCGCGATCTCCTTCCACAGTGGAACCATGATTAAGATCAAATCAAGGGGCACCTGGGTGACTCGGTCAGTTAAGCGTCCAACTCTTGGTTTCTGCTCTTGTCATAATCTCGGGGTCATGAGACTGGGTCTCCCGCCGGGCTCCGCACTCAATTCGGAGTCAGCTTGGGGTACTTTTCTCCTCCCTCTGCCCCTCCCTTCCGACTCTCTCGCTTTAAAATAAATAAAATCTTTCAACAACAACAACAAAAAAGGTCAGACCTTTCCATTTCACATAAATTCTGATTCCTGTCCTGCCAGCTAAAGTCCAGGAAGAGATTCACCGTGTGGTTGGCAGACGTCGGAGCCCCTGCATGCAGGACAGGAGCCGTATGCCCTACACGGATGCTGTGGTTCACGAGATCCAGAGATACATCGACCTCATCCCCAATGGTGTCCCACGTGCAGTGACTCAGGATATTAAGTTCAGAGAATACCTTCTTCCCAAGGTGAGAGATATTTCATCTCTACTACTCCTTAAGAATTTTGTTTTTACTTTTATTTGTATTTATATATTTTTTGTTTTGAGAGAGAGAGAGAGAAAGCGAGGGGGGGGGAGGGGCCGAGGAAGAAGGATAGAGAATCTCAAGCAGGCTCCATGCCTAGCCCAAGCCCATCCAGGGTCTCCATCTCATGACCCTGAGATCATGACCTGAGCCCAAATCAAGAGTTGGAGGCTTACCTGACTGAGCCATCTAGGTGCCCCCTCCTTAAGAATCTTAGGTTATCAAGCATCACAACAGTAGGATTATAGATTACCTAACCATCTACAGATATGGCACATTCATAGCCCAGGCATTTTACCCTCTGACCGCATGCTCCTTTCCTTTTACTTTGTTGATACAATTTTATAAATCATAGTGCTTAGACTCCCACAGGATTTTCTTCATAGTATTCATTGACAAGACCGCTTACTGCCTGTGTTTTCTTCTTCTGGGATTTCTGGTTTTAGTTCTTATGTTCAATTATTTAATTCATTTTGAGTTCATTTTTGTGGCTGTTGTAAGATAGGGTCTAGTTTTTCCAACACCCTTTATTGAAGAGACTGTCTTTTCTTGATTGTATATCTTGGTGCCTTTGTTAGAAATTAATTGGCCATCTATGCATGGGTTTATTCCTGGGCTCTCTACTCTGTTTCATTATATGTGTCTGTTTTTATACCAACATCATGCTGTTTTAATGACTGTAGCTTTGTAATACAGCTTGAAATCAGGAAGTGTGATGACTCCAGCTTTGTTTTTTCTCAAGATTGCTTTGGCTATTTAGGATCTTTTGTCATTCTACAGAAATTTTAGGATAGTTTGTTTCATTTCTGTGAAAATGCCATAGGAATCTTGATAGGGATTGCATTGAATCTATAGATGGCTTTGGATGGTATAGACATTTTAACAATATTAATTTTCTCAAACTGTGGGCACAAAACATCTTTACATTTATTATGTGTCTTCTTCCATTTCTTTTATCAGTGTCACAGTTTCCAGTGTACTGATCTTTTACCTCATTGGTTAAATCTATTACTAGAATTTTTTATACCAATGTGAATGGGATGGTTTTCTTAATTTCTTTTATAGTTTATAATTAATGTGTAGAAACGCAACAGATTTTTGTATATTCATTTTTATCCTGAATTCATTTCTTCTAACAATTTGGGTGGAGTCTTTAGGGATTTTTAAAATCTACAATATCATGTCATCTTCAAATAGTGACAATTCTGCTGCCTTTCCTATTTGAGTACCTTTTATTTCTTTTTCTTGCCAAATGCTTGGACTAGGACTTCTAATACCATGTAGAATAAAAGTGGTGAGAGTGGACATCCTTCTTTTGTTCCTGATCCTAGGGGAAAAGCTGAAGCTTTTCCCCACTGAGGATGATGTTAGCTGTGGACTTATATGTGGCCTTTATTATGTCAAGGTGCATTCCCTCTATATCTACTTTGTTGAGCATTTTTATCATAAATGATGTTGAATTTTGCCAGATGCTTTTTTCTGCATCTACTGAGATGATCATATGATTTTTAGCCTTCATTTTTTAATGTCTATCACAATGATTTGGGGATGTGGAACCATCCTTGCATCCCTGGAATAAATCCCACTTGATTATGGTATATGATCCTTTTATTGTACTGTTCAATTCAGTTTGCGAAGATTTTGTTGCAAATATGTACACCTTTGTCCATCAGAGATATTGGCCTTTAAGATTCTTTTCTTGTGGTGTCCTTGTGTGGTTTTAGTATTAGGATTATGCTGCCCTCACAAAATGAATTTGGAAGTGTTCCCTCCTCTTCTATTTTATAGTTGAGAAGGATTGGTATTCGTTCCTCTTTAAATGTTTGATAGAATTCACAAGGGAAGCCATATGTCCAGGAATGTTGTCTTTTGAGAGAGGTTTATTTATTTATTTATATTTATTTATTTATTTATAAGATTTTTATTTATATACTTGAGAGAGAGAGAGCAACCAGGAGGGGGAGAGGCAGAAGGAGAGGGATAAGCAGACTCTCTGCTGAGCAGGGAGCCCAATGTGGGGCTCAATCCCAGGACTCTGGGATCATTACCTGAGCTGAAGGCAGGTGCTTAACTGACTAAGCCACCCAGGCGCCCTGAGAGAGTTTTAATTAGTGATTCAATCTTAGTAATTGGTCTGTTCGGATTTTCTATTTCTTCATGATTGAGTCTTGGTATGTTGTATGTTTTTAGGAATTTAACCATATCTTCTAGGTTGTCCAATTTTATTTAAAGATTTTATATTTTTGAGAGAGTGCCTGTGCACAGGGGGAGAGTGAGAGGGAGAAGCAGGCTCCCCAATGAGCAGGGAGCCCGATGCAGGGCTAGATCCCAGGACCGTGAGATCATGACCTGAGCCAAAGGCAGATGCTTAACCAACTGAGCCACCCAGGGGCCCCATAGGTTGTCCAATTTTTTTGGTGTATAATTGTCCATTATGGTCTCTGGTGATCTCTTGTATTTCTGTGGTATCACTTGTAATGTCTACTTCATTTCTGATTTTGAGTCCTGTCTTTTTTTCTTGGTGAGTCTAGCTAAAGGTTTGTCAATTTTGCTTATCTTTCAACAAACAAGCTCTTCATTGACCTTTTCTTTTTTTTTTTTTTAAGATTTTATTTATTTATTTGACAGAGAGAGACACAGCGAGAGAGGGAACACAAGCAGGGGGAGTGGGAGAGGGAGAAGCAGGCTTCCCGCAGAGCAGGGAGCCCTATGTAGGGCTCGATCCCAGGACCCTGGGATCATGACCTGAGCCGAAGGCCGACACTTAACGACTGAGCCACCCAGGCACCCCTCATTGACCTTTTCTATTGTCTTTTTAGTTTCTGTTTCATTTATTTTGACCCTGGTATTTGTTATTTCCCTACTTGTCCTAACTTTGGGCTTCATTTGTTCTTTTTCTAGTTCCTTGAGGCATAAAGTTAGGTTGTTTGAGATTTTTATTTCTTCATCTAGGCATTTATTGTTCTAACTTTCCTCTTTGAACTGCTTTTCCTGCATCCCCTAAGTGTTGGTATGTTGTGTTTCCATTTTCATTTCTCTCAAGGTATTTTTTCTTTTTTGATTTCTTCTTTGACTCATTGGTTGTTCAGTAGCATGTTTTTTAAACTCCACATACCTGTGAATTTTTCAGTTTTGTTTTTCTAGATTCATACCACTGTGGTCAGGAAATATGCTTGATATGATTTTTTTTTAAGATTTTATTTTTAAGTAATTTTGACACCCAGCATGGGGCTTGAACTCACAACCCCAAGATCAAAAGTCACATGCTCTACCAACTGATCCAGCAAGGTGCCCCAGGTTCATATGATTTTAATCTTCTGTAATTTTTTAATGCTTATTTTGTGCCCTAATGTATTATCTATCCTGAGGAATAGTCCACGTGTGCTTGAGAAGAATGTGTACTCTGTTGCTTTTGGATGGACTGTTCTGTATCTCTTAAATACACAGACTCATACACTCATATGCTTTGAAGTTCTTATGTGATAATTCTAACATTTAGGATACTATGGGGTCTGCTTTTTCACATGTTTAAAAATTAATCACATGCTTGGGCTGCCTAGCTTGCTTAGTCGGTGGAGTGTACGACTCTTGATTTTAGGGTTGTGAGTCAAACCCACACTGGGGGTGGAGCCTACTTAAAAAAATAATTTATTATATGTTGAACATTTTGAATGATGCCTTGTGGGGAGTCTGATGATGCTGACTTCCCCTAAAGGGCATTGACTTTTATTTTGGCAGGCAGCTAAATTACTGACAGATGCTTTTCAGTCTATTGGACTTCCTATAGTTCTTTCATTGTGAATTAGTTTCACTTTTGAATTTAGTCTTTGTGCATGGCCCTTAGTCCAGTGTGGGTTCCTTAATCCAACAATTTACAAGTTTGGGGGTCACCACAAAAAATCTGAGGTGCCAAGAAAGTTCTTTCCACCCTAGCTGGGCGGGAACCTCAAATCCTCTATCACTGATATCCACCTTCAATTCTCAAGCAGTCATACTCTGATAGGCTTCATTGAGTGAGTTTCCTCCTGTATATGTGTTACCCAACCCCTAACCATGGACTTCTAGAGAATAGTTTTGTATACTTTTGAGATCCTCTCTATTTATAGAATCCTCCTGTCCTGTATCCTTCCTCATGAATTCTAGATGCCAATTTTTTTTTTTTTTTTAACCTCTGTCTTCTTAGCTCAAAAAGAGTAGCACTTTGCTTGGCCTTCACCTCCCTGAACTCTAGGAGGAAAGTGACCTTTCTGCAATGAGAACTACATCATGTATTTGGAAAGGCCAGACAGTACACTAGAAAGCATCCAGACAGATTTAGATTTGAATTTTTTCTCTGCTATGTAATAAATATATGACCTTTATTAAGATCCCAAGATTGTGAATGAAGTCATTATCATAACATAACAAATTTCTCTTTATTGAGCATTTTTGTGTGGTAATTATTTTTGTTTTTGTTTTTTTAGAGAGAGAGCATGTGAGCAGGGGAGATGGGGCAGAATGGGATAGAGAATGTTTTAAAGGAATTTATTTATTTATTTATTTATTTAGAGCATGCAAGCAGAGGGAGAGGGAAAGAGAGAATCTCAAGCCGACTCCACGCTGAGCATGGAGCTCAGTGCAGGGCTTGATCTCAGGACACTGAGATCATGAGACGAAATCCAGATCAGATCACCAACTGACTGAGCCACCCAGGTGGCCCTAGCATGTGGTAATCCTCGTGCAAAGTATTTCGTATGTTATCTCATTTTACATCTGCAATGAACTAGTGCAGATGTATCCTTTCCATTTTGCTAGTAATGAAAATGAGTCATGGAAATGTTAAACTAATAATCTATCATCACGGGGCATAATTTAATAGATTCTATTGATTTTGAAAACTAAACTCCAAATCATTATGTTACACTGTATCCGTGAGTTTCAGAAAACCCTACTAGAAACCAGAAATGTTCTCTCATTTCCACAAGAATGCGCAACAATTCAATTGAAAGAGCACAACAGGAGCAGGGGATACTTACCCTGTTCTCATCTTTTTTAAAAAAAAAATTTTTTTTTAAGTAGCTCTACACCCAATGTGGACCCATGACCGCGAGACCAAAACTCACATGCTCTATTGATTGAGCCAGCCAGGCGCCCCTCAGTTTGTCATCCTGATGGGAAGGTGAAGGGTTTTCAAGAATATGGCCACTCAAGTAGAACTTTGAAGACCTCATACTCGGTTCCAAAGAAAATGAGCTGGATTTTCAGTGGCATCAGCTCTTTTAGACAATACTGCAATTTATTTGTCAAGAACAATACACTCCAGGGAGTTCCCTTAGTTTTCTGAAAAGCAAGTGCTAGTATCAGGCTACCAACTGAAGAGAATGACTTGGGAGTCAGTTAGCAGTGCCTTGGACTGGCACTATAGGATTTAAAACCTGTTAGGGTCGGTCATTTGTTTGTTCTGTGAAATGGAGTAAATAAGCTCTTTTTGTGCCTGTCTCCTCATCTATAAAACAAAAGGATTTCAAGCTCCATGACTTTCATTATAATCCAGTTTATCTGTTTTTCTTCGTATCAGGGCACAGTCATATTAACATCTCTGACTTCTGTCCTGCACGATGACAAAGAGTTTCCCAACCCAGATCGCTTTGATCCCGGCCACTTCCTGGATGAAAGTGGCAACTTTAAGAAGAGTGACTACTTCATGGCCTTCTCAGCAGGCAAGCAAGCTTCATTGTTATTTCTGCATCAGGGGTCAGTGAGATGAGGAAGGGCTTTGCATGGAGGCTACTCGGGGCTGAACAAATTGTCATTTGTATGAGGCTAGAGGCATCATTCCCGAAGCCCAGGTTATTTCTCATTTGACCGAAGGCTTCCCTTGCCAAGATTGGCCCCAGAACCCACCACTGAGATTCCTAAGAAGGGGCAGAAGGTAGAGTAGATAGATAGAGGGTAAGGGAATGTTGAATCTCCCTTCAATTTGTCAGGGTCCTGGGAAGAAACAGGTGGCATACTCAACAAGTCATTCCAGAATGACTGGAATCTAGATAACATTTGAAATTGCCAGTCCTTTGGGGGATCAGTGATTAGTTAGTAGGCTTGTGGCTAATGTGTAATCTTTTTTTCCTACCCCCTTAATTCAGGATGACATATATACCTCATTTTGCCTGACTGTCTTTGGAATTTCTAGGTTGTGTGGATTCTCTGTACATAGGAAATTAAATTGGATTTCCTTCTGGTAATTTGTCTGGTGTCAATTTGAGTCTTAGTCCAGCTACAAGGACCTTGAAAGGGACAGGAAATTCTTGCTCCCCAGCAAGGTGTGTCCGCTGGATACCTGAGCTCGCTGGACCCTGCTCGCCCCACAAGCTGCTGTAGCTGAGAGATCCGTAGGACATCTGACAGCTGACACACGGTAAGATTTCCTACCATCAGTCTCTCAGAATCTCTGTCTGCAGAGTCTGATGGAGCGGGAATGGCGACAGTCTTTTTTCCTCTCTGTCTAAATTTAGATTAGCAGGAGAAAATACTTGTGGAACTAGTTCCTTGGGCTTAGTGCCTCTTGGTAAATTCGGTAGGATCCTCTTTGCTGCTGACCTTTTTCCTCCCAGAGATGGTCTTTGTTTGCCTTTGTGTCTTTTATGTCATTTGTCATATGAACTTTGCTATAGGTTAGTGGGCATATGAGGGAAAGGCTGTTGCTTAAGGACATCTTGGAAGCCAAAATGGTGAAATTGGCGGACACCAGTAGAACACTTAAAAGCTGTTAGAGCTAGGACACCTGACTGGCTCGGTCAGTGGAACATGTGACTCTTGATCTCGGGGTTGTGGGTTTGAGCCCCATGTTGGGTGTGGAGATTGCTTAGAAAATAAAAACTCAGAGCACTCACCACCTCCAGAAGGCTCCTATGATAGGATAAGTTGGTCACAGGGCAGGTTGGATTGACAGGTCACCTGCCAGCCTCAAGAAAACTTGTGCACAGCGAGGTACACCGGAACACAACACATCACCCCCAAGCCTGTGGCCCAGCCCTCAGGTGCTAGTGTGGCTCCAGGCGACCCACGGCTTAATTAAAGCTCTTAATGTGCGTATACAAGATAAGATTTTTCCTTTTGTATTGTTCTATGGGCTAACACTTTGGCTCTATGACCAGTGAGAATATTCTCTTTGGTCTCCACCATCTGGAGGATGCACTTACCAGGGTGCACCTTGGTGGCCAGACAGAATGGGGTTCCAAGTCTCTCTCTCTGTCTGGCCACACCAGCTCTCAAGCTTGTTTGTCATGAGAGGTCCAGCCCACAGGAACCTTTGTCATGTCAATCTTCATTTCTTGTTGGTGCTGGGAAGTCCCATTCCAGGAGTGCCTGCCCAGTGTCACAGATTAGCAGGTCTGTGACTGGAGGCATCTCACTTTTTACAGTGAACTATTACACCAGTGTTCTTTAGACTGCACCACTTAGAAATATGTGTTTCTTCACAGTACAGTCTTTCAGTAAGGCACAAACCAGGTTTACTAACAGACCCAAATTTATCTTTTGTTTCTCTGTAATAAGACAAAAGGAGAGAAACCTATATTTGCTACTTAATGTTTCATTATTTTATCTCATTTGGAAATGATCTAGATATTCAATGAATTTAGCTTAACATTTAACTTAGCAAAACTTTAAAAATGCAGGTTAGAAATGCAGGTTAGGAAGATTTTGGTAGCTCTTTAAAAGTTTACCTATGGGGCACCTGGGTGGCTCAGTCGTTAGGCCTCTGCTTCTGCTCAGGTCATGATCCTGGGGTTCTGGGATCGAGCTCTGTGTTGGGCTCCCTGCTCCGCGAGAAGCCTACTTCTCCCTCTCCCACTCCCCCTGCTTGTGTTCCCTCTCTTGCTATCTCTCCCTGTCAAATAAATAAATAAAATCTTAAAAAAAAATAAAGTAAAAGTTTACCTACACTTGATCTCACAGTCGTGCGATAGAGCCCCTCGTTGGGCTCCGAACTTAGTGCAGGGTCTCCTTCAGATTCTTTCTCCCTCTCCCTCCCCACTCGTACACTCTCTCTCTCTCTAAAGTAATAAATAAAAACTTTTTTAAAAATAAGATAAAAAGGTGTGTAGGCAAACCTTTATTATTATTTACATTTACTTAATTAACTTGTTCTGAACAGTTTAGTCTACCCACAAAATTTTATGAGGCATTAGACAAAGTCAGCCATCATTTCAAGTTTTGTTTTGTTTTTTTCTGAAAAAGTTTGTAAGAGATACCATGAATTTATTTGACTTCCAGTAAACACAGGCAGACTACAAGTTTTATATTTAATCCTGATAACTCTAAAGATATGGCTATTTTAATTAAACCAACAACCTTAAATTAGCTTTAATACTGAGTATCTTCCCTGATGACATAAACTTGAAAAACATTTAGGTTAGTTTCTACCTTTCTGAGATTTAAGAATTTTTTTTTCCTTTTTTAAAGATTTATTTATTTATTTGAGAGAGAGAGAGCATGATTGTGGTAAGGGGCAGAGGGAAGGGGAGAAGCAGATTCTCCTGCTGAGCAGGGAGCCCAACTCAGGGCTAGATCCCAGGACCCTGGGATCATGACCTGAGCCAAAGGCAGATGCTTAACTGACTGAGCCACGTGGGCGCCTATCTTTCTGAGTTTTAGAATGCCCAGTCCTTATGAGTGCTTGCCTCCAACTAAATGGAGCTCTTTTACAAATTAATTTTGGCAATACCAGCTGGGTGTAGAGAAAATACCTCACATTTGCAACATGGGACACACACACACAAGCAAGATAAAAAATATTCTTATAGCTTCTGTTTTTACTAATATTTGTGATGGGGACATTATAGCCCCAATTCTCAAGTACCTCCCTCTTTTACTTTTTTTAATGAAAAACTTTCCTCTAAAGCTTGTATCTGAAAGAATGGCTCTTATATCCTAGAGATGATAGGATAGAAAATTTAAATCCCAGAGGCACAGAGAAAGCTCCAAGTTTTTTCCAAGTCTGGACATAAGAGGGATTTAAGCAGTTTGTACTTTGAAAAGGCCTCTTCCCACACCACTCCCCCTCTTTTATTTTCTTCAGTCTTGGGTGACTGTGGGCTGTGTTCAAAGACATTAGATTTATATTTCAGGGGGCACCTGGTGGTTCAGTTGGTGTCCTGCTCTTAATTTTGGCTCAGGTCATGATCTGAGAGTCGTGAGGTTGGGCTCTGCACTGGGAGTGGAACCTACTTAAGATTCTCTCTCTCTCTCTCTCCCTTTGCTCCTGCCCTCCCCCGACTCTCTTAAAAAAAAAAAAAAAACAAAAAAACAAAACAAAAAAAAAAACAGAAAAATTTATAATTTCAAGGGACAGAGAAATAATGTAAAAAATATTTTTATTTCTAGAGTTTCAGGGTAATTGCTATTTAAAATTTACCTTTTTTTTTTTTAATTACTGGACAATTTTGTTCCAAATCCTGATCTTTTATAGTATCTATAAACATTTTGAGAGGAATAGGCAAAGTTTGGAGATTAGTAAAGAGAGGTGGGCTTTGACTTGTTTCTTGAGCTGGATTTCTGGTTTGGTAGAGCTTTGGAAGGCAAAGACAGTTGTTTAGAATCAGTTCCCCCAAAGAACTGGATTACAGCCTGAATATCAACGGACTGGCCCACCTTTTTAACTAAACTTGCTTTTTTATATCAGGGAGATTTTTAATTAAAATGGGGATCAAAAGATTCATGCCTTTGTAAAGTCTGTATAAAGCATTTTAACAAAAGCCTTCTATCTGGGTACATAATTTAATCTGGGCTTCTGTTAGCCCCTGAATATTGGCCTTTCCCTGATCATTTATAGGTGGGCCTGGGAGAAGTTTTGGTCATGTTTCCTCTCTGACTGGGGGTTGTGACTAGTGATTAATCTTTTAAATTTATCTCTGAATTTGGTAGAATCCTTTGAAAGTAGAGGTTTAAAGGGCTTTGTAATTTAAAAGGTCTGCTGCTGTCCAGGGGACACAAATTCTTTTGCGGTGTGGGCCTAGAATACACCAGCCAAGTGCCATGCCCAAAGCTGGCGGAGCCTGATTACAGAGCACTGGAAGGTAGGAACAAAGTGAGCCTTACTACTTTTGTTAAATTCATTTTCTGGCGTTCAGCATTTACATGAGCAAGCTGTATATTTTGAACCTAGAGATGAGGCTGGAGTGCTCTGTGTAAATCCTAAAGGGAAAGGGAAGTTAAAATAGGCAGATGAACAGATGAGGCTGGAGTTTAGGGGAAATTTATGTTGGATGTGCACATTTATTTCTAATTTCTGTTCTTTCATCTTGTCAAGGGAGTCCCTTAGGCTAGTAATTAAGCTAGAACAACTGAGAGCTCTCTAACAAGAATGTTTTTCTTTGGGACGCCTGGGTGGCTCAGTTGGTTAAGCGTCTGCCATCAGCTCAGGTCATGATCTCAGGGTCCTGGGATCGAGCCCTGTATCGGGCTCCCTGCTCAGTGGGGAGCCTGCTTCTCCCTCCCTCAATCCCTCTGCCCCTCCTGATACAGCTCTTGCTCTCTCTCTCAAATAATAATAAAATCTTTTTTTTAAATAAAGTTTTTCTTCTTTTTTCAAACATTAGCCAACTTGGAGGATACATCATCAGGCCATTGATGAGTAGGATCTGTTACAAGTATCTCTAACTAATAAGCCTTTTAATGCCTTAGGCATTCAGAGAGAGGGCACAGATGCAGCCCTCGTGATCCAAAAGTTGACTCCCATAATTAGTCTAAGAAAGCCGAGATCTTCATTGCAGGTCTCCAGTGAAATCATGAGATGCCTCTAGTCACAGACTCAATAATCTGTGATGCCGGGCATGTGCTCCTATAATGGGACTTTTCAGCACTAACAAACAAAGGTTGAGAATATAAAGGTTCCTATGGGCTGGGACTTCTCATGACAAACACCCTTGAGAGTTGGTATGGCCAGAGAGAGAGACTCAGATCCCCAGTCTTTTTGACTGGCCTCCAAGGTGCACCCTGGTAAATGCATCCTCCAGATGGTGGACCATAGAGAATATTCTCACTGGTCACAAAGCCAAGCTCTTGGGACACCGAACAAGACAAAAGGAAAAACCTTATCTGGTTCTCCTTTGGCTAAACCTTGGGTTTCTTGGAGCCACATGAACACCTGAGAGGGATGTGCCACAGGCAGATGTTGGCGATTTTTCACAGTGTACCTCATTGCACAGAAGTTTTCTTGAGGTTGACAGGTTAACAAATGTCAATCTAACCTGTTCTGTGACCACCTTATCACAGGAGCTTTCTAGAGGCGGTGAGTGCTCTCATAGCTTTTAAGTGTTCCACCCGTGCCCACCAATTTTGGAGCTTTGGTTTCCAACTTATCCCTTAGCAACAGCCTTTAACCTACAGCAAAGTTTATCTAAACAGGTGCCAGTCTGATGAGAACCATGAACTCACCAGTCTGTGGGACTAACTCAAACAGCAGGCTTATGGGGCCTATGCCTGCTTTCTGCACGATGGTAATTCCTTTTTATGACAAACGATGTAAAAGACACAAAGGAGGGACGCCTGGGTGGCTCAGTCGGTTAAGCGTCTGCCTTTGGCTCAGGTCATGATCCCAGGGTCCTGGGATCGAGTCCCACGTCGGGCTCCTTGCTCAGCTGGGGTCTGCTTCTCCCCCTGCCTGCCGCTCCCTCTGCTTGTGTTTTCTCTCTCTCCATCTGACAAATAAATAAAATCTTAAAAAGATTTTAAAAAAGACACAAAGGAAAACAAAGACCATCTCTGGTTGATCTCTTTCCCCCGAAAACGTACTCTACCAAATTTACCAAGAGTTGCTGAACATAAGGAACTAGTTCCACAAGTATTTTCTCCTGCTAATCTAAATTTAGACAGAGAGAAAAAGGACTCTCACCATTCTTGCTCCATCAGACTCCTCAGATTCCAGGAGACTGACGTGGTAGGACATCTGCCCTGCTGCCAGCTGTCTGTCACACGTCCCGAGGCTCTCCCAGCTATAGCCCTGTGTGTGGCAAGCAGTATCCAGTGTGTTAAAGCATACTGCCAACTAGGCCAGCTGTCCAGGAAGAGGAATTTTTCTCTGCCTTTCAAGGTCCTTCCCAGCTGGACTAAAAATCAAATTGACATGGGACAGATTAAGAGGAGAAAATCAAATTTAGTCTCACAGGTGTGGGGAATCCACAAACATATGAAATTGCAAAGCCAGGTGACATAGGCTTCTACCACATCCTGAGCTAAGGAGAGGGGAGTGGTCTGGGGGCTCAAAGGGGAGGTAGACCATTAGCAGGAAGGGGAGAGGAAATGTTTCAAAAACACAGGTTGCCCTGTTGTGCCGAGAAGTTTCATAGATAAAGAAGAATCTTGTTAACTGCTCTCCTCCTGGTACAGGCAGGCAGTTGAAGGAGAGGTAGGGAGGTTTCCTTGAATCTGCTGGGTTTTGGTTGCTTTTAATTCAAAATAATCTTTATGCCAAAGTGGCTCATCCTGGGGCAAGCTGCCCTTGCCCCTACTCATGCACACAAAAATATGTACTGAGGAAGTGAAGGAAACCACATTTCAGTGTAGATAAAAGAAGCGGTAGTCTATTAATATATTTATTTTCTCAATCCATATTTATTGAAGCCTCCCTGTGTGCCAGCTCAGAAACAGAATTAAATGAATATTGAATGTATTTGTCGTTTTTAGGAAAGAGAGCTTGTCTTGGAGAAGGCCTGGCCCGCATGGAGCTCTTTTTACTACTGACCAACATTTTGCAGCATTTCACCTTGAAACCTCTGGTTGATCCAAAGGACATTGACACCACCCCAAAAGTCAGTGGGTTGGGCGCCATACCACCCTTCTTCAAGCTCTGTTTCGTTCCAGTCTGAAGAAAGGCCAGGCTGCCAGACTGCAGAGCCACACTCTGGCCTCAGCTGAACAAGCCAGATGCTTTCTGGCCTCTGTGTCAGCCACTCTCCACCTCTCCTTTCACGTCAGGGAGGACATTCCTAAACCTGTCTCTTCTCATTGTCCTCATCTTTTAAGATTCAGTTCAAATTTACCCACATGAAACAAAACTCACTGTTACTTTCCAATTAAATTCTTTGTGTTTCTAAATCCAATTCTAAATTCTAGTTTAGAATTTAGAATTTAGAATTCTAATTCTAAATCCAATCGTGAGACTATGCTATATCTCATCTGCAGTGTATACCAATGTAAGGCACCTTATTAATATATTTTCTTCTATTAAAAATTAAAAATTAGGGGCGCCTGGGTGGCTCAGTCGTTAAGCGTCTGCCTTCGGCGCAGGTCATGATCCCGGGGTCCTGGGATCGAGTCCCACATTGGGCTCCTGCTCGGCGGGAAGCCTGCTTCTCCCTCTCCCACTCCCCCTGCTTGTGTTTCCTCTCTCGCTGTGTCTCTCTCTGTCAAATAAATAAATAAAATCTTAAAAAAAAAAAAAATTAAAAATTATCCCATGAGTGAAAAAAATTTTTTTAAATATATGATATTCACTCATTTCTTACCCCTATCTCTTGATAGTTTGGCATGCGTATTTTTGTTTTTTTCCCTGCGGTTATTAATAAATGGGTGGGGTACACGTTTGTGTAGGTATGCATGTACAAATATGTACATGCAGGGAGAAAACGGGATGGTCATTTCAGCCAGAGGCAATAACATGAGATAAAATATGAATTTGTTGGTCTCTCCAAGGATGCTCTTCCTGTTTTCCCCTACTGGTTAAACACACAATTGGAGACACACACATACACACACACAGACAAAGAAGGCAAAGAAGAGGGAAAGATAATATGTATATATGGTTATATTCGAATATACATGTACAGAAATATGTTTTATGTATGTATATATACGTATATATTTCTGTATAATATACCTATGATTTGGTAGTGACATTTATATAATAACATTATAGATATTTTTACAAGTAGTATAAATATATCCTGTTGCATGTCTCCCTATTCAAGGATATCTAGATTATTTTTGAACTTTTGTTAATATAAAAATCCTACTATATGCATATATCTTTCATTATTCTTAGGAATAGATGTGAAGTGGCTGCACATATATGTGCACTTTTATTTTTCATAGATACTGAAGCATAACACAAAAAATTATGTATCTGTTTACTTTTCTATCATGAGTGTAAAAAAAAGACTATTTGACCAAACCCTTGTGTATACTGAGGATTGAATTCTTTGGTAGATTTAGTAATTTCTAACTAAAAATTCATAGATTTTCAAGTAGGAAATCATATCATCTGTAAACATTTCATTGCAATGACCAGAACTTTCCAGAAATAACATCTATACCTATGTCTGTCTCTCTGATTTATCACACACACAAACACACGTACACACACATGTATATATATATTTGTCACCATGGGAAGGTGATGAAAGCTGTGAGGATTTGTTGGGACAAAATAACAGAGGGCTTGGGAAATCCATATTGGGAAGCCTGATATTTGTGTGATTTTACCCTTGAGGTGATTGCTGATTTGAAATCAGGTGCTGAGAGGCTGAAAGGCTAACTATAAAATATCATTTAGGAGCCTTAGAATCTGAAAAGAATTTTTGCAAATTCTCTGGGCTAGAAGAAGAAAAGTGAGGAGTTCAGAGCTGGCCAAGTAGGAAGGACCAAGTAAACACCTCAACTTGACTTGAAGCCTGAAGGTCTTGATGAAGATCACCCAAGGATCAAGACTAACCCTGAAGCTGAACATGCTGATTTCTAGGAAATTGAATCAGTAATCAAAAAACCCAAGTCCAGGACCAAATAGCTTCACTGGGTGAATTCTACCAAACATTTAAAGAAGAGCTAATACCTAGTCTCAAGCTATTTCAAAAAATAGGGGCACCTGGCTGGCTTAGTCAATAAAACATGCAACTCTTGATCTTGGGGTTATAAGTTCAAGGCCCACATTGGGTGTAAAGTTTACTTAAAAAAATGCACACACACATAAATAAAATCTTAAAAAAAAAAACTATTCCAAAAAATTCCAAATTCCAAAATTCCAAATTCAGTCTATGAGGCCAACATTACCCTGTTTGCAAACCCAAAGACACTACAAAAAACACAAGAACTACAGGCCAAGACCCCTGATGAACGTAGATGTAAGAATCCTCAACAAAATACCAGCAAACTACATTCAACAATACCTTAAAAAGATCATCACCACAATCAAGTGGGATTTATTCCGGGGAGGCAAGGACGGCTCAATATCCGGAAATCAATCAATGTGATAAGCCACATTAACAAAATGATACAAAAATTACATGATCAGGATGCCTGGGTGGCTCAGTCGGTTAAGCATCTGCCTTCAGCTCAGGTCATGATCCTGGGTCCTCGGATTGAGTCCCACACTGGGCTCCTTACTCAGTGGGGATCCTGCTTCTTTCTCTGCCTGCAGCTCCCCCTTCTTGTGCTCTCTCTCTGACAAAACCCTAAAAAAAATTACATGATCATCTCAATAAATTCAGAAGAAGCATTTGACAAATTCAACATCCATTCATGATAAAAGCTCTCAACAAAGTGGGCTTAGAGGGAACATACCTCAACATAACAAAAGCCATATATGGCAAACCCACAGCTAACATCATCCTCAATGGTGAAAAATTTAGAGCTTTTCTTCTAAGATCAGAAAAGAGACAAGCATGCCCACTCTCACCACTTTCATTCCACATCATAGTACTGGAAGTCCTAGCCACAGCAATCAGTTAAGAAAAGGGGGGAAAAGGCATCCAAATTGGTAAGGGAAAAGTAAAACTGTCACTATTTGCAGATGACATGATATTATACATAGAAAACACTAAAGCCTCTTCTGTGTGTAATTTTTGACTCCCCCCAAAACTTAACTACTAAAGCCTACTGTTCACAAGAAGTCTTCTGGTAACATAAAGGATTTATTAGCACATATTTTGTATGTTATATGTATTAGGTACTGTATTCTTAGAATAATCTAGAGAAAAGAAAATATTAAGAAAATCATAAGGAAGAGAAAATACATTTAACATACTGTATTTATCCAAAAAAATCTGCATAAAAATGGATGTGCACATTTCAAACCTATCTTGGTCAAGGGTCAACTGTATATACAATGGAATATTATTCAGCCATAAAAAAAGAAAATCCTGCCATTTGCAACAACATGGTTGAACCTTCAACACACTATGCTAAATAAAATAAGTCAGAGAAAGACAAATACTGTATGATCTCATTTATATATGGAATCTAAAAAACCGACCTGATAACAGAGAACAAATTGGTGGTTGTCAGGGATGGGTGGTGGGGTGAATGAGGTTAATATGGTCAGAGGGTACAAACTTCCAATTATAAGATGAATAAGTTCTGGGGATATAATGTACAGCATGGTGACACACAAAAAAATTACAACTATGAAGGTGATACTTGTGTTAACCTTATTGTGGTAATCTATTTGTTATATATACATATATCAAATCATTATGTCGTATACCTTATATTTATACAATGTTATATGTCAGTCACATCTTAATAAAGCTAGAAAAAATTCCTTATATCAAATTTTTTAAAATTGGGGCACCTGGGTAGCTTGGTTAAGCATCCGACTCTTGGTTTCGGCTCAAGTAGTGATCTCGGGGTTGTGATATCAAGCCCCATGTTGGGCTCCCTGCTCAGTGTAGAGTCTGCTGGGGATTCTTTCCCCCGTCCTTTCCTTCCCCCTTTGCTCCTCCCCCTGCATGTGCATTCTCGCTCTCTCTCAAAATAAATAAATAAATCTTAAAATTTTAAAAAATTTAAAAAAAAGAAACCTTTGTACTGATTTTATATGGCTTTAGAGCAAAGATAAAGGACCTTTCAGAAAGGTTTTCTCAGGTTATTCAAAATTGTATAAATTATCTAAATGTATGTTGCACTGGGAATTAATGCTTCTAGATTGTCAGGAGCTTCATGCCCTCTTGTTAGTAAATACATGAGAAATCTGGTGTTCTGTGTAAATGTAATTTTTTCTCTTTCATGTCAAAAGAAATAAAATAGCCACACAGAAATGTACAAATGAGCTAGGTCAAAACATAAAGGAGAGTGCCCTGTCCAGCAAGGACTTTAAAAGTTAAACCTTTAGCTCAAGCCATGGTCTGACCCACACAATTATGGCAGAAAACAAAGAGCAAATAAAGAAATAGAAATCTGGCTATGAACTCCCAATGAATTCCTTAGCATGCTCAAGAGTTTGATAAAAATTTTTCCATGTTCTGAGTATGAAATATTTTCTTAACAAATTAGTTTACTTTTACCTATCTCCAAGTTAGATAACTAATGAATCAGATTATAGACTTTCCTAAATTCAACAGAACTTTTTAAAATTGACTCTAAGGATTAATAAACATTTACATAAATTAAGAAAAAGAAAATTTCTAGAAAAGAAAAATTGAACTTTCAACACTTTAAATGGCAGCTTTTTTTTAGTCTGTAACTCAGAGCAAAAAAATTTAACTGTGCTTTAAATTAAAGTGGCCTACATTACTAGTTTAAAAAATAAGCCAATTAATCCAAGTTGAAAGAAAACCATACTAAGTAAACTTTAGTAATTTTTAAAATACAACAAAAAAACCCCCAAATACATGAAAATTAAACCGCACACATTTAAGTCATCACTGGGCAAAAGAATAAATCACAAGAAAAATATTTTTAATTCAATAATGATGAAAATACATCCTACCAGAATTTATGGGGATTCAGCTAACACAGGACACTTAGAGGAAAACTTAAAGCCTTAGAATCCCTAAAATAGAAGAAAAATCTCAAATCAATATCATCTTCCACCTTAATATAAAAGAGAACATTAAATTCAAAGCCATCAGGAAGGTGGAAATCAAATATAAAAGCAGAAATGAATGAAAGAAAAAAGAGAAAAGCAAAAGATAAAAACTAATGAAAGCAGAAGCTGATTCTTTTTTTAAAGATTAATAAAATTTATAAACCTCTAGCTAGAAAAAAAAAAGGAAAACATAACCAATATCAGGAATAAAAGAAGGGGAATCACTACAGTGGCTTCAGAACATTAAAGAATAAGAGATTATTGGGTGCCTGGGTGGCTCAGTTGGTTGAGCAACTGCTTTCAGCTCAGGTCATGATCCCGGAGTCCCGGGATCGAGTCCCACATCGGGCTCCCTGCTCAGCAGGGAGTCTGCTTCTCCCTCTGACCCTACCCCCTCTTGGGCTCTCTCTCTCACTCTCTCTCTCTCTCTCAAATAAAAAAATAAAAATTAAAAAAAAAAAAAAAAAAGAATAAGAGATTATTACAAACAACGCTTTTGACAACCAGGTGAGATAGGCAAATTCTTTAAAAGACACAAAATCCTATATCTCACCCAACAAGAAATAGAAAGCCTGACCAGCCCTATATAAATTTTAAAGGTTGTATTAGTAAATAAAAATTTTCCAACAAAGGAAACTCCAGGGTCGTATGGCGTCATTGGTTAACTCTACCAACAATTAAAGGAAAAGAGAAAAGAACATATCAATACTCATAAAATCATTCAGAAAAGAAGTGAAGACACAACTTCTGAACTCATTCTTTGAGGCCAGGAAATACCCTGATTCCAGAACTAAAGACATCACAAGGCAAAAGAACTACAGACCAGTAACTTTCATGAATAAAGATGCAAAAACCCTTAACAAAGCTTCATCAAATGGAATTCAATATTAAAGGGATCATAGACATGACGAAGTGGAGTTTATCTTCAGTGTGCACGGTTAGTTTAACATCTGAAAATCAATCAACATAATTCAAAATATCAATAGAGGAGAAAAGTATGTGATTTTTTTTCAGTGGATGCAGAGGATACAGAAAAAAAGCATTTAACAAATCTCCATACCCTTTCCTGTGTTAAAATGAAAACCAGAGGCCCCAAAAGGAGTGACTTATGTTAAGGTCCCACTCAAGACCTAATGCCTAGCCTAACTGCAGTTTTATCCCACCCAATAATGTAACCTTTAACCAGTCAACATAGAATTCACTGGTCAGGACTAGGAAATTTACTGAGAGACAGTTTCTGTTCCCCTTAGGAGGGCTACCTTGCCTGAAACAATGTATTTTTTCCAGCTCCCTCTCTGCCTTTAAAAACCTTTCCTTTTCCAGATTGCTCAGTTTATTGGCATATAGTTGTTGATAATAATTTCTAATAATTGTTTCTATTTCCTTGGTGTTAGTCATGATCTCTCCCCTTTCATTCGTAATTTTATTAATTTGGGTCCTTTCTCTTTTCTTTTGGATAAGTCTGGCCAGTGGTTTATCGATCTTACTCTTTCAAAGAACCAGCTTCTAGTTTTGTTGATCTGATCTACTGTGTTTCTGGTTTCTAATTCATTGATCTCTGCTCTAATCTTAATTATTTCTCTTCTAATGCGTGGCTTAGGCATTGTTTGTTGCTTTTTCTCTAGTTCTTTAAGGTGTAAAGTTAGTTGGTGACTTTGGGATTTTTCTATTTTTTTGAGTGAGGCTTGGATGGCTATGTATTTCCCCCTTAGGACTGCCTTTGCAGTATCCCATAGATTTTGGACCAATGTGTTTTCATTCTCATTGGTTTCCATGAATTGTTTAAGTTCTTCTTTGATTTCCTGGTTGACCCAAAGATTCTTGAGCAGAGTGGTCTTTAGCTTCCAAGTGTTTGAATTTCTGCCAAATTTCTTCTTGTGATTGAGTTCCAGTTTTAAAGCATTGTGGTCTGAGAATATGCAGGGAATAATCTAAATCTTTTGGTATCAGTTGAGACCTGATTTGTGACCCAGTATGTGGTCTATTCTGGAGAAAGTTCCATGTGCACTCGAGAAGAGTGAGTATTCTGTTGTTTTAGAGTGGAATGTTCTGTATATATCTATGAGGTCCATCTGGTCCAGTGTGTCATTCAAAGCTCTTGTTTCTTTGTTGATTTTCTGCTTAGATGATCTGTCCATTGCTGAGAGTGGAGTATTGAGGTCTCCCACAATTAATGTATTGTTATCAATATGACTCTTTATTTTGGTTAACAGTTGGCTTATGTAGATGGCTGCTCCCATGTTGGGGGCATAGATACTTACAATTGTTAGATCTTCTTGTTGGATAGACCCTTTAAGAATGATATAGTGTCCTTCCATGTCTCTAACTACAGACTTTAGTTTAAAATCTAATTTGTCTGATATAAGAATTGCTACCCCAGATTTCTTTTGAGGCCTGCTGGCATGGAAGATGGATCTCCATCCCTTCACTTTCAGTCTGGATGTATCTTTAGGTTCAAAATGAGTCTCTTGTAGACAGCATATGGATGGGTCCTGTCTTTTTTTTTTTTTTTTTTAAGATTTTATTTATTTATTTAGCAGGGAGAGACACAGTGAGAGAGGGAACACAAGCAGGGGGAGAGGGAGAGGGAGAAGCAGGCTTCCCCCTGAGCAGGGAGCCCAATGCGAGGCTCGATCCTAGGACCCTGGGATCATGACCTGAGCCGAAGGCAGACACCCAACGACTGAGCCACTCAGGTGCCCCTGGATGGGTCCTGTCTTTTTATCCAATCTGCAACCCTGTGCCGTTTTATGGGAGCATTTAGGCCGTTCACATTGAGAGTGATTATTGAAAGATATGAATTAATTGTCATCATGTTGCCTGTGAAGACATTGTTTTTATAGATTGTCCCCTAAATTTCTGTTGTATATCACTCTTGGGGTCTTTCTCCTTTTATAGAACCCCCCTTAATATTTCTTGTAGGGCCGGCTTAGTGGTCACATATTCTTTCAGTTTCTGCCGGTCGTGGAAGCTCTGCATCTCTCCATCCATTCTAAATGAAAGCCTTGCCGGATAAAGCATTCTTGGCTGCATGTTCTTCTCATTTAGTACCCTGAATATGTCTTGCCAGGCCTTTCTGGCTTGCCAGGTCTCTGTGGATAGGTCTGACGTTATTCTGATGTTCCTCCCTCTGTACGTAAGGAATCTCTTCCCCCTAACTGCCCTTAAGATGGTTTCCTTGGTTCTAAGATTTGCAAGTTTTACTGTTACATGCCGGGGTGTTGGCCTGTTTTCCTTGATCTTGGGAGGGGTCCTAAGATACGAAAACAATGGATCGTGGATCACCACATCAAAAACTAATGATGTATTGTATGGTGACTAATGTAACATAATAAAATTTAAAAAAAAAATTGAAAAACAAACAAACAAACAAAACCGTTCCTTTTCTTCTGCTCCACAGAGCTCCTTTCTATTTGCTAGATGGGATGCTGGCTGATCATGAATCATTCGATAAAGCCAATTTGAATTTTAAATTAGTCAGTTGAATTTTTGTTAACACATGATTAAAAAGTCTTAGCTAAGACTTTACCTTCCTCTCCTTCAGAAGGAAACTTTCTCAACCTGGTAAAGGGCACCCATGTAAAACCTACGGCTAATAACATATAAAATGAGGAAAGCCTCAAGTTTTCTGCCAAAGATCAGGAATAGAGGAAAGATAACCAGGCTTACCATTTTTATTTAACATTGTACTGGAGATCCTAATCAGTTTATTAAGACAAGGGAAAAATAGAAAGCATTTCAGTTGGGGGAAAGAGGTACAATTGTCATTATTCATAGATGAAATGTTCTTGTAGGCAGAAAACACCAAGGAATCCACAAAAAAGCTCCTAGAACTAATAAATTTAGCAAGATGTAAGGCCAATGTATAAAACTCAAGAACAAAATCAAATGTTCTATATACTAGTAACAAACTATTAGAAAATGAAAGTTCAAAAACAATTCCATCCACCAATAGCATCAAAAATAATAAAAGATTTGGAAATAGTTTAAGAAATGATGTGAAAGCCATTTATACAGGAAACTGTAAGACATTGCAAAGATAAATTATTGAGTAATATCAACTTAATTTCAATGATCAACAGGCAAAATAAATTGAAATTTTGCCCTGTAAAGTGGAAAGACTCCTTGAAATCATATTTAGAACTCCAAAGTTCAGCTGTTTTGTTTTGTTTTTAAAGATTTTATTTATTTATTTGTCAGGAAGAGAGAGAGCACGAACAGGGGGAGTGGCAGAGGGATAAGGAGAAGCAGGCTCTCCTCAGAGCAGGGAACCCAATGCGGGACTCGATCCCAGGACCCCGGGATCACGACCTGAGCCGAAGGCAGACGCTTAATGACTAAGCCACCCAGGCGCCCCTAAAAAAAATTTTTTTTAGGTACACCCGGTGTGGGGCTTGAACTCACAACCCTGATATCAAGAGTCACATGCCCTACTGACTGAGCCAGACAGGTGTCCCCCAAAGATCAGTTTTAATGGAGAAATCATGCCACCTTTTGTGGTCTTTTAGTAGATTGACATATATAATTGTTTTCAGTATAAATTTCAGTACTGCCTTTTGAGATTATCCTCCAGCTTGCAGGTTGAGAGGGCTCCTATTGATTTCCTGTCACTTACTTGAGGCAAAGTTTATGAAATGAGATGGTTAAAACTCATCAATAAACTGTACTTACTGAACTACTACTATCAATAATAGGAAATCTTTTGCGTCAGCTAACTCCTAAATAAAATTCCTTCTCAAGTGAAATATTATAAATTCTAAGTTTGGAGCAGAATTTTTATATTCTTTGGAGAGAAAGACTGAAGTCACAAGAAATTATCTCCCTTTGTTGTCAAGTGAAAAATGAAAGGTCTGAGAGACACTTCAGAAGCCAAGCTGACCATTGGAGCCACTCAGTGGCTCTGGTCCAAACTCAGCCCAGGCCAGTGAGATGGCACAGTAATCACACAGGTCATGGGAGGGGACAGTGGGTGCAGAGAACCAACTTAGCTGGAGGCCTAAACAGAGAGGTTTACCAGGGATACGGCTCCAAGGCAATTTCTTTCTTTCTTTTTTTTTTTTTAAAGATTTTATTTATTTGAGAGAGAGAGAGAACACCAGAGAAATTGAGCACGAGCAGGGGGTAGGGGGAACAGAAGAGGGAGAAGCAGGCTCCCTGTTGAGCAGGGAGCCTGATGCGGGGCTCCATCCCAGGACCCCTGGATCATGACCTGAGCCAAAGGCAGATGCTTAACAGACTGAGCCACCCAGAGGCCCCCAAGGCCATTTCTTTAAAAGAAATAAGAGCTAAGAGCAGATTCACAGAAGACAAAGTGAAAAAATCAGGAAGTAACTGAAAACTATAGAAATGTGGCAAAAGACAGCACGAATCTATATTATATCACTCCCTAAAATACATAAAAGTAAAAGAAGCTATTAGAGAATCATTATGCTGTTATTTGATATGCTCTGATTTTTAAAGGGAAAAAAACCATATTGGATTGGTAACTTGAATTCTGACATGGAGTTATCCTTCACAGATGGCCTTGTAATAATTTATATTGAGAGATTAGTGTGGGCAAAGTGCTTGGAACAGTGCCTGGCACATAGTAACACTATACAAGTATTTATCATTCTACTATCATTTTCGAATTTCATTTGTTGTCTGCAAGCTGGCCTTGAACAAAAGTTTTCTTAAGTAGGATAGCCCACAATATGCTGTTAAAAAACAACAAGCTCTCTGTTCTGCAGGGAGCCTGCTTCTTCCTCTGCCTGCTACTCCCCCTGCTTGTGCTCGCTGTCAAATAAATAAAATAAATTAAAAAATGCCCACTGGGGGTTTACTGAAGATGTAGAGAGAGCAGATATAGACACACTGACTGTCTGGGAGACTCAGAAAGGAAAGGAAGGAGTCTCATCCTTGTTGGGGGTCTGGGGTTTTTATTGGTGATTGTGGTGTGGTTCACGTGTCCTCTCAGGCATCCAGAAACTGGTCAGAACAAGGACAAGGTCCAGGTGTCCTTCATTAAGTCACTCAGTCCCTGAAGCCAGGGGTCTTGGCGTCATGGTGTTTGTGGAGTCAGTGGTTTTAGAGAACAACCCCACCTCATCACGCCTTAGATGTTACCTATTGTGCTGGACGACTCCAAAGAAATCACTAACTCCTTGATCTTTACAAGGAGGACAAACATAAGCATATGTGTAAGGTGGGGGTGCAGGTCCTAGCAAGAATACGAGCAGGAAAAGCTGCAAAGGGGAAAAAAATGGCTTTTTCATGAGGTCCCTTCAGTTTCCTGTCTTAAAAGGACAACTATAAGCACAGGGTCAGACTAGATCAGAACAGATATAAGAAAAGGCTTACTTTCCGGGACTTGAAACACCTTCCCTTTTTGAAATGGCCTTAAACATCTTGCTCATCTAGGGGCATTGGGGCCTTCCAGTAAGAGCTGAGTTTACAGCTTAGTCAGTTTTGACAAACACCAACACCTGAGTAACCACATCCTATCAAGGTATAGAACAATCTCATCCCCCTGGAAAATTCCTTCACATCTCTTCATAGCAATCCCCCCTCCTCAGAAGCAACCACTGCTCTGGTTTCTATTTTTTTTTTTTTTAAGATTTTAAATAAAATAAAAAAATAAAGATTTTATTTATTTATTTGACAGAGAGAGACACAGAGAGAGAGGGAACACAAGCAGGGGGGGTGGGAGAGGGAGAAGCAGGCTCTCCTCTGAGCAGGGAGCCTGATGAGGGGCTCGATCCCAGGACCCTGGGACCATGACCTGAGCCGAAGGCAGACGCTTAACGACTGAGCCACCCAGGCACCCCACTGCTCTGGTTTCTAGCACCATTAAATTAGTTTTACCTCATTTAGAACATCATAGAAGTAGACATTCCTGAATGATGAAATTGGCTCTTTGCAAACACCATACGAGAGGTCTTTTAAATTATCTTTAATAAAATTATCTTTATAAACGATTGAAGAAAGACTTCTAGTGTTGGAAGTCTACCTAGTTACTATGAGATTAGTCTCATAACTTAACCATCAAATGCGACCATATTCATAGAGCTGAGAAATAAGATGTGGGTATCCTATATATAATAATCTTAGGGAAAATAATTACTGGGAAGTCTGGGTGTGATTTGCTTCTGTTTCTTTTTAAAGAAACCCTTCAAAAAAGATCAGTTTAATAAGCCTTGTTAAAAAACAAAATTCAGCGGCGCCTGGGTGGCTCAGTCGTTAAGCGTCTGCCTTCGGCTCAGGTCATGATCCCAGAGTCCTGGGATCGAGCCCCGCATCGGGCTCCCTGCTCAGCGGGAAGACTGCTTCTCCCTCTCCCACTCCCCCTGCTTGTGTTCCCTCTCTCGCTGTGTCTCTCTCTGTCAAATAAATAATAAAATCTTTAAAAAACAAAACAAAATTCAACTGAATAAATTTGAAGATCTAATTAGCTTTATTAAATGATTTATGAATCAGGCAGCATCCCATCTAGCAAATAGATGACTCTCTAAGGAGATACACAAAATGGAAGGTTTTTTTAGAAGGAGGGTAGGGGAAGAGAGTTAATAGCAAAAGAAAATGATTTTTTTTGCTGAGCAAGGAGCCCAACGCGGGGCTCAATCCCAGGACTCTGGGATCATGACCTGAGCCGAAGGCAGACACTTAACCAATTATATACCTTAAACGGTCAGAGGAGTTGTGCAAATATGATTAAGTTCAGGATTTTATTTATTTATTTGAAAGAGAGAGCACACACGTGCCAGAGAGAGAGAGAGAGAGCATGAGCCGGGGTGGGAGAGTGGGTGGAGGGGTAGAGGGAGAGGAAGAAGCAGACTCTCCACTGAGCAGGGACTCCAATGTGGGGCTCCATCCCAGGATCCCCAGATCATGGCCTGAGTTGAAGTCAGATGCTTAACTGACTGAGCCACCTAGGTGCCCCTCTTCAGGGTTTTAAAATGAGGAGGTTATCCTAAATCAGCCAGGTAGACGAAATGTAATCACATAGTCCTTAGGAGAGGGAGGCAGGAAGATTAGAATAAGTACAAGAAAATAAGCAAGAAGATGGGACTGTTGGGAGGAAAGAGTCATGAGCCAAGGAATGCTGGCAGCATCTCAAAGCTGTAAAGGCAGGGAAATGGATCCTTTCCTAGAGCCTCAGAAGAAAGCAGCCTTGCCAGCACCTTGATTTTAGCCCACGAACACAGATATTGGACTTTTGAACTCCGAATTATAAGTAAGTAGTAAATCTGTGTTGTTTTGAGCCACTGACTTGGTGGTCATTTGTTATAGCAGCATTAGGAAACTCATACAAATACTATCTACCCCCTAGGTTTATCAGCAAGGTTAATTAACATGAAACATGCAAAGTGGCAAACACATTGTAGAAGGTGAAGGATGGGGAAAGTGATGATGGAGAAGAGTTTACAAGTTTCAGTAAGAATCTCAGGGTAGGGGTGCCTGGGTGGTGCAGTTGGTTGACCATCCAACTCGTGGTCTTTGGCTCAGGTGGTGATCTCAGGGTCATGGGATCGAGCCCCATGCCAGGCTCTTGCTGAGTTCAGTTTGCTAAAGTTCCTCTCTCCCTCTGCCCCTCCCTGGCCCCCCCTCAAATAAATTAATTAATTAATTAAAAAAAAAGAATCTCAGGGTAGGCTTCACGGAGAAGGTAACTTTAGAACACACACACAAATGTGTGGCACACACATTTGCTAATACTTCCGTTAAAATCTTTTCATATACCAATCAAGGTTTAAAGGAATATAATACAGTTCTAATTTGTACCTTTTATTTCTAAGATCTTTTCATGTGTTCAGGAACCATTTCATTTCCTTTTCTGTAATCTGTCCATTCATTTGCCCATGTTTTTATTATTTAGAATTTTCCATGGCATATTGTATAGTAGAAAAACAGCAAGTTGTAGCATATTATGTGTTATTATGAGGCCAATAGTAAAGAATCATTTTTAATTTCATGATATAATATATATTATGTGTGAATATATACTTTGGATATATATTATGTTTATGTATATCTATCCTCATATGTTCTCTTAAAAATGCATGCCAAAGTATAAAAAGTTTTGTCTAGGAGATGAGCTGGCAGAAGGTAGTAGGTGATGCTCATTTTATACACTTAAACACATAAGAAAAAAAATGATGGAAATTATTTGACTGGTATAAGATGTCTAGTTGTCTATGTTTTAGATAAAGAATTTAGGATCATAGCATCACACAGCCATCACACTTGTGTTAGGTATAAAACAATGTGCTGGAAAGTAGAAAAAAGACTATCTAGTGATGGCCCCCAGGGATTTTGTTCTAGGTCAGAGAGCAAAGAATGACCCTTAGAAGATTTGATTAGCAATATGAAAGCATACGTTAATACCTGACTAAGTTTGAAACAAACTCATACCAACATGTCAAATCTTTGGTGTTCAAAGTGACACCAAAGCAGAGAAATGAATTCTAACACAATTATTCCTTACCCCCATTGCTGAAATTCTATTACCCGGCTCCTGGACACAACTTTTCTCACTTTTAAATCCAAACCTCAAGTAAATGTAGGTGACACTGAGCCCAGAGAGCTTTCCTGCCCTCTCCCCCGTTGCCCCTCCTGTGCTTATCATTACGAGGACAGCATGGTGTGGCCTCTTTGGACTCTATTTTCTTCCATATCTTACCTGTATTATGCAAAAAAGAAGGAAAGTCTAAAAACTGGCTCAGCAAATAATAAGGCTTTCCATTTACAACATGCAGAGGACAAATGACTGTGTGTTAGCGTATACGAATCATTTGGTTTTGTTCCATGGTGATAACATGGTAATAGCTCAATATTAGATAAGTATATGTGGTGGCAAATACAAGTGTTATAGAGTATAAACAGCAGCACAGCATGTGTACAATGAAATTCTGGAAACTTTGCTCTTTTTTTTTTTTTAAAGATTTTATTTATTTGAGAGAGTGAGCGAACGAGAGAGCGAGCACAAGCCGGAGAGGAGGAGAGGGAGAAGCAGACTCCCCGCTGAGCAGGGAGCCCGAAGTGGGGCTCGGTCACAGGACTCCAGGATCATGACCTGAACCGAAGGCAGACATTAAACCGACTGAGCCACCCAGGCGCCCCTGGAAACTTTCCTTTAATGGAGGTTGGATGTTCACTGGGTATGGAGGGACTGGGGAAGTAGGAGATGAGGTCAGACAGTGCATCCCCAGCAGTGAGGAGGTGAATGATGCCCCATAGGAGGAGGAGTCACAGACATCAGCACAGGGGCAGGCAGATGGTCTGCCCTTCCTCACATGGGAATGAAGCACACCTGGTAGGGGGGTGGGACATGGCCAAACCCACTGGCAATAGGGGTGGTATCAATGTCCTTTGGGTCAACCAGAGATTTCAGGGTAAATTTCTGTAAAATGGTGGTCAGGAATAAAAACAGCTCCATTCGGGCCAGTCCTTCTCCCACGCATACTCGTTTTCCTGAAAATAACAAATACAAGGGATCTGTTCCTTGAACACTACGTTTCGAACTGCAACAAGAAGTATGCCAAAAGAAGTATCTGATGAATGACTGAACTGATGGAGAGCTGGAAGGAAGGTTAGAGGGGCAGATGGATAGAAGGATGGAAATGCTTGCTATTCACCTAGTGTCTTGACAGGAACCCTTCATTCAGCAAATATCTATTGAGTATCAGGCCTACATCAAGCATTCATTATGTATTTCCACATTACAACTGCTCTCTTCACATTTCCAATTTCCATACATCTTTGTAGAAACACACCCACTTGTCCAAGTGCTTTGGAGGGAGAAGGACTAAGAGAAGGGAATTCATATATCTGTGTCAAAGATTTTTTTTCCTTCATGTGATTTCAAAAGCACATGTCTATATGTGTCACTCTCTCACTTTAAAATATTCAGTGTGTCCCTGATCTGTCCTATGAGGTGAGGTCAAATGGGTGGAACTGACCCTCCACATTCTGTACCCAGTCTGACGTTCCCTATCCCTCCTTCCATCCTCCATACCCTCTACTCTCGGTTCTAGCCATACCCAATCTTCATCAATCTCCAACACACCATGACATTTCCAGCTTTATCTCATGCTGTTTCCTTTGGTTAAGGTGCACTTCTCTTATACTTCTTTCAGGACCTAAGTCTCATGTCATTTCCTCTCCATAATCCCTATGATCCCCTCCGGCAGTAGAGTCTTGCCTTCTCTGGGTTTCCTCAGCATCTTATTCACTCTTCAATTAAAGCATAGATCCTCACCTTGAATCATAGTTTTCTGTTTATTTCTTTTTCTACCATGCTAAAATGTGCATTCCTTGTAGGGAAGGCTCAGTCCTTGACATCTTGGTATGTACAGTGCAAGACCCAAAGCAGGCATCAAAAGCCATCAGATAAATGAAGGGGACTCCATCGCCAGAGACTCAGCACACACTATAGATGTGGAGACGCAATATCCAAGATACATGATCTTGAGTGGAGGACAATCAGGTGCCTTGGAACCACTGCAGGGCATTCTGCCACTTTCCCAAGGTTTCCTTGATGCTGTGGTTAGTTGGCAGGTTCTGACCTCCTCAATCTATAGAAATGTCCTGCTCCTATGGTCCACTTTGTAAAAGCAGCCCGTCCCCCTCTTCTTTCCCCCGCTCCCTGTCCCCTGTGAGGCAGCTCAAATTCCCTTTCTGCTGGTAGAATGTGCTTATTCCAGTATAAACTCTGCCTCACTGTGGAGTATGAGTGAGCAGGAAGCACGCAGCTTCCTCTTCTGGTCTCCTGAGCAGCCTGGGCTTTCCTCTCCCACAACACTAGTCTAATGATCTGTTTACTAATCTGCTTCCATAACTAGAGTGTTACCCCTTTGGTGTCCATGCTGTGCTTGTGGGTGCCTGTCACCCCAGAGCTCACTCTGGGGAGTGAGGGATATCATATAGAAGATAATTTTTTTTTTTAAGATTGTATTTATTTATTTGAGAGAGAGTACTAGCGGGAGGCAGGGGAGGGCAGAGGGACAAGCAGGTTCCCACTGAGTGGGGAGCTTGATGCAAGGCTTAATCCCAGGACCCTTAGATCATGACCTGAGCCAAAGTCAGACACCTAACCGACTGAGCCACCCAGGCGACCCACATAGAAGACATTTAACTCAGGGGGCCTTGGGTGGCTCAGTCAGTTAAGTGGCTGCCTTCAGCTCCCATCATGATCCCATCAGAGTCCTGGGAGCAAGCCCCGCATCAGGCTCCCTGCTTGGTGGGAATCTGCTTGTCCCTTTGCCTGCCCCACAGCCCCCACTCCCATCCCCCACCCCCACCCTGCTCAGCAGGGAGCCTGCTTCTCCTTCTCCCTCTGCCACTCCCCTTGCTTGTGCCTCTCTCTCTCTTTCTCTCTCAAATAAATAATTTTTAAAAAAGATACTTAACTCAAAGTTGAGGAGTTATATACCTTTCTCATGGCCAGTGAGTAAAGTCTAAATGAGTTTCAGCTGCTGCTAAGAGAAGCTCTTGGTAGCTTAGTGATATATCTAGAGGCAGAATTCAATGAACCTATTCTCTAACTTTCTCACTTTGGAAAAACTGGGTCACCCAGCCAAAGTTCCAATAATGACGATGTATGCTGAGTGGGGGAAAGTGCATGGGCATTAGGAGTGATGCTTTTGGTCATGGACAAAGAACAATTCTACCCACCCCAGGGCAGGCAACGTGTAAGTTTCAACTGATCCCCCCAAAATATTTTGTCCCCTTCAGCACCTAAGGAATTTAATTTTTATTACCTGCTGAGAAAGCCACGAAATGGTCACTCTTCTTAAAGTTGCCGCTATCATCCAGGAAGTGGGCAGGGTCAAATATCTCTGGGTTGGGGAATTCTTGGTCATCATGGAGCACAGAAGTCAGTGATGTTAATATGGTTGTGCCCTGGAATGAACAGATGAAGATAAACTGGGTTATAAATTATAGAAGTTGTAGAGCTGGAAGAAATGTGGCAAATCACTTAGTTCAATCTTTTGATATTTATGTGAGGAATCCCTTCCAAAGAAGGACAGTGGCATTTCCGGCCAGACAGACCAAGTAATAAACAGGGATGAGATTAAGGCCAGTGCTAGTCAGGATGCTAATATGGCTTCCAATAGGGTCTGAATCCCCTCCACTGATCACAGTGTTCGGACACTTGTATCTGTCTCACTCCCTGCTCTATTTCATCGCTCCGGTTTTCATACCTCTCACGTGGATTATGGTTTAAAATGGAAGCGTCTAGGGGTGCCTGGGTAGCTCAGTCAGTTGAGTGTCCCACTCTTGGTTTCGGCTCAGGTTGTGATCTCAGGGTGGTAAGATGGAGCCCCATTTCTGGCTCCACAGAGTCTGCTTGGGATCCTCTCTCTCCCTCTGCCTCTCCCTTTGCTCTTCCTCCTGCTCGTGCTCTCTCTCTCAAATAAATAAATAAATAAAAATCTTATTAATAAATAAATAAATAAATAAAATGGAAGCCTCTGTTGGCTCTTGAAAAGTCAGGAGTATTTGGAATCTGTTCCTAGGGCTTTTAAAAACAGGGGTTTGATCTGGTTTGAAATGACTCTGGTGGAGCACCTGGCTGGCTCAGTCAGTAGAGCATGAGGCTTTTGATCCTGAGGTTGTGCGTTCACACCCCATACTGGGCATAGAGGTTACTTAAAAAAATGACTGGTAAATCTATGCAGACAGAAACAGATTAGTGGTTGTCAGGGGCTGGATGGAGGGAGGGAGGGAGAGAGGGAGGGAGGAGTGGGGAATGACTGCTTGATGGGTAAGGGATCTACTTTTGGACTGATGAAAATGTTCTGGAACTAGACAGTATCTATGGCTGCACAACACAGTGACTGTACTAAGCTTCATTGAATTGTGCACTTAAAATACCTAAATGGTAACTTTTATGTTCTGTATATTTTACCACAGTAAAAAAGGAAAATTTGGGGCACCTGGGTGGCTCAGTTGGTTAAGTGACTGCCTTTGGCTCGGGTCACGATCCCAGAGTTCCAGGATCGAGTCCCGCATCAGGCTCCCAGCTCAGCAGGGAGTATGCTTCTCCCTCTGACCCTCTCCCTTCTCATGCTCTCTCTCTCTCTCTCTCAAATAAATAAACAAAATCTTAAATAAAAAAAAAAGAAAACTTGCTCAAGAGAAAAAAATGACTTCTTCGACAATATGACAAATACACTAACAAGTAATGAGTATTTATCTTTGGGATGCAATTTGTTTCTCTTAATTTACAAAAGGGGTGGCACCTGGGTTGCTTGGTTGGTTGGACATCCAACTTTGGTTTCAGCTTGGGTCATGATCTCAGGGTCGTGGGATTGAGCACCATGTTGGGTACATACTCAGCACGGAGTCTGCTTGTCCCTCTCCCTTTGATCCTCCCCCCACTTGCACACTCTCTCTCACTCTCTCTCAAATAATTTCTTTTAGTGCGGGGGCGGGCACCGGGTAGCTCAGTCAGTTAAGCATCTGACTCTTGATTTAGGCTCAGGTCATGATCTCAGGGTGGTGAGATTGAGCCCGGCATTGGGCTCCACTCTCAGCAGGGAGTCTGCTTGAGATTCTCTCTCTCTCCTCTCCCCTCTCCCCACTCTTCCCACTCACACTCTGTCTCTCTAAAATAAATGAATAAATAAAATCTTTAAAAAAATAAAAATAAAAATGTGGGGGAACTCTTTGTTATAGATGAATCCTAGCTATACATAGATACACACACACACAAACATGCCCCAATAATAAAATTTAAAAACTTATCATTTTTATCAAGTAAAGATCATTAATTAATGCTAAAACTGTTGGATCAATGATTTGGGAAACAGGATATTTACAAGGTCTTAAAGTACCATGCCACAGATTTTTTTATTAATTACCTATGAAAAATAGAACCCCAACAACAGAAAATTATGGCAGATACCTCCTTCACAAGTCAGTACCTTAGCATCACCAATGATGGTATAAATTGATATTACACATCTCCAGCCAAAATGTGATGTAGTGGGACATACACAACATCACCTATGTAATTTTTTTCCCCAAAACACAGAATTGAAATCTAATCTCAAAAACGAAAACAAAAACCACACCAAACCAGACTGAGAAATATTCCACATGACAACTGTCCTGGACTCTTCAAAACTGTCAGTGTATTGAAATGAAACAAATAAAGGAAACGTAAATGTTCTTTATAAAAAGGGCCTAAAGGGACAGATAATCAAATTATATACATATTCCTTGATTAGCTACTAGATGCCCCCTCAAAAAAAGCTATTAAAGAGTATCTTAGGATACATGAAAAAATGTAATTACAGGCTATATGTTAGATAAAATTATTGTATACATGATAATTCCTTGAGTGTGAATGCTGTTATTGCTGTGCAGGAAGCCCTCATTCTTAGAAGACAGATACTGAAGTATTTAGGAGTGAGGTAGATTGATGGACATAGGTAGATATGCACTTAATATATAGATGTATACACATTTTCATATATATTATTTATATATACATAAAACATTACATAGTCATTGTGTGTGTGTGTGTGTTTAAAGGCTATTTAGATTTTTTACCTTTTTAAATTAAAAATTGGAAGGAAATTCCATCCTCTAAGTTTATCATATTTAAGGTCTATAATTTTGTTTTCAAAATTGCCTTATATATTTTAAGACAAGTAGTATGTGAAAATGTTACTTTAAGAAAAAGCTAGTATATTTTCAATAAATGATGCTGGGACAAGTGGATATCCATAACAAAAAAAAAAGTACAATTCCTACTTCACACTATAAGTAAAAATGAACTTTAAATGGATCACAGACCTAAATAGAAAAGCTAAGAGTATAAGACTTGTAGAAGAAAACATAAGGGCAAATATTTGGGAACTTGTGTTGGCAACAAATTTTTCAGATAGGACACAAAAGCACAAGTCAAAATATAAAAAAATTGATAAATTGGACTCCATCAAAATTCAAAACTTCTGCTCTTTGAAAGCTAAAGAAAGGAAAGAAGAAGAAGAAGAAAAAAAAAACACCCCAACAGATTGAGAGTGAATGTTAGCAACACCTACATGTGATACAAGACTTGCATGCAAAATATATAAAGGATTGCAATAATTAAATAAGGCAAATGACCCAATAAAAAATAGGAATAATAATTTCAGCACTCTACCAAAGAATATATATGAGTGGTCAATCAGCACATGAAAAGAAGTAAAATATCATTATCCATCCAGAAAAGAGAAGTAAAACAAAATGTGGTATCACCACACAACCCCTTCTAGTATCTAAAATTTAAAAAGGGGTGCCTGGGTGGCTCAGTTGGTTAAGCGACTGACTTCCGCTTGGGTCATGATCCTGGAGTCTCAGGATGGAGTCCCGCATTGGGCTCCCTGCTTGACGGGGAGTCTGCTTCTCCCTCTGACCCTACCCCTTCTCATGCGTGCTCTCTCTCTCATTCTCTGTCTCTCAAATAAATAAATAAAATCTTAAAAAAATAAAAATAAAAATAAAATAAAATTTAAAAAGACCAACCAGGGAAAGTGGTGGAGGGGGCCTAAAGCAACTGGAACTCTCATACGTTGCTAGTGGGAAAGTAAAATGTCACAGCCACATTTAGAAAACAATTTGACGGTTTTTTATAAACAGTTAAGCAAAGTCCCCCTCCTAAGCACTGACCCAAAAGAAAACAAAATTTATGTCCACACTAAAATCTGTATGCAAATGTTCACAGCACCTTTATTCAAATGGCCCAAAACTGGAAACAACCCAAATATCCATCAATCAGTGAATGGATAAACAATTTGTGGCACTCGATATGATGAAAGCTACTCATCAAAACAAGCAACAAACTAATGGTACATGTGATAACAAAGAAATCTCAAACACATTCCGCCACATAAAAAAAGACATTATATTGATTACAAAGGCTTACACTGATTACAAATTATACTACTTTTATGTCACATTCCATTATGTTGCATTCTTTAAAAGGCAAAACCATAGAACCAAAAGTACATCACTGGTTACCAAGGGTTGAAACTGGGGGAGGTGAATTGACTGTAAAAGGAGAATGAGGGAAATTTTTGAGATGATAGAAATGTTTTATATCTTAGTTGTAGTGCTAGTTACATGACATCATATATTGATCAAAACTCACTAGACTTTACCCTTAAAAATATGAATTTTATTTGGTATAACTTATTGTTTCTGTATATTGTCTCTGTTCCTTGCTGGCCTATGTTACTTTTGGGCTCTATCTTTGTGTAAAGGATCCCTTTTAACATTTAATATTTCTTGCAGGCCTGGTTTAGTGCTCACAAATTCTTTTAGTTTCTGTTTGTCCTGGAAGGTTTTTTTATCACTCCTTCTATTTTGAATGACATCCTAACTGGATAAAATATTCTTGGCTGCATATTTTTCTAATTTAGCACCCCGAATATATCATGCTAGTCCTTTCTGGCCTGCCAGGTCTCTGTGGAGAGGTCTGCTGCCAGTCTAATGTTTCTACCCTTGTAGACCTCTTGTCCCAAGCTGCTTTCAGGATTTACTCTTTGTCTCTGAGATTTGCAAGTTTCACTATCATATGTCAGGATATTGACCTATTTCTATTGATTTTGAGGGGGGTTCTCTGTGCCTCCTGGACTTGAATGCCTGTTTCCTTCCCCAGATTAGGGAAGTTCTCCACTATAATTTGCTCCAATATATCTTCTGCCCCCCTCTCTCTCTTTCTCTCTCCCCCTTTCCTCTTCTTCTGGGATCCCAATTATTCTAATATTGTTTCGCTTTATGGTATCACTTATCGCTTGAATTCGCCCCTCGTGCTTGAATTCTTCCCTCGTGATCCAGTAGTTGTTTCTCTCTCTTTTTCTCAGCTTCTTTATTCGCCATCATTTGGTCTTCTATATCACCAATTCTCTCTTCTGCTCCATTTATCCTAGCAGTTAGAGCCTCCATTTTTTTTATTGCATCTCATTAATAGCCTATTTGATTTCAACTTGAATAGATTTTAGTTCTTTTCTTTCTCTAGAAAGGGATTCTCTACTGTCTTCTATGCTTTTTTCAAGCCCTGCTAGTATCTTTAAATTGCCATTCTGAACTCTAGTTCTGACATCTTACTTATGTCCATTATGATTAGGTCCCTGGCAGTCAGTACTGCCTCTTGTTCTCTTCTTTGACGTGAGGTTTTCTGTCTTGTCATTCTTGCAGAAAGTGGTCGCTTTTCTATTTGTAGAGTTGCACCTATTCTTTTGGGTCTCTGGTTGAGTTCGCAGGTGAATGATTTTATAGCTATCTAGCTGAATTCCTGGGACCAGACGAAACTAAGGTCTCCTACTCCTCCGCCATCCTGGACTATCTCTCCTCAAAGGTGTTTTCTCAACCATTTCAAAGTTATATGTAGGAGGACTATTTTAGCCTCTCCTTATTTTTCTACTTCAGCCCATAAAATATGAACATTTGTCTTCTTGAAAGATTAAGTACACAATCCTTCATCTGAAACCCCTGGGGCCTAATGTGTTTTCAAATTCAGAATTGTTTGACTTGTTAGAAAAATATTATGATGTATATACCATAAATTTTAAAATACTCCCAATAATGTGGTATCATATAATCAAATACATTGATACTACTTTTTTTTTTTTTTTTAGATTTTAAGTAATCTCTACACCCAACGTGGGGCTTAAATTTACAAACGCAAGATCAAGAATTGGCGCTCTATTGACTGAGCCAGCAGGTTGCCTCCACACTGATATTTCTTTATTAAAACATGAATAGTCACACAAAGAGGACTCAATAAGGAATAAAAATAGATTTATTTCAGTTCAAGTAAGGTTTTGGTCATCGAATGAAATGGCAACAAACTTATATTTATTTTTATTTTTTAAATTTTTAGTATTGCAGAACTAAGGATGGTTTTAAGATAAGGATTTAAGTATTACAGAAAAAAAACCTTAGATCAGTCCTATCCAATACAGTGGCCTTGAGTGATCCATGGTTACTTAGATTTAAATTAAAGCTAATTGTAAGTATATGAAATGTAAAGTTTAAATATTAATTATTAAAACAAAAATTAAACCAGATCACAGAACTGTGTACGTGGAAATTATAAATCCATAAATTATTAATAATGGTAAGTGAATTTGTAAAGGTTGTTAGATATAAAGTCATCAAAATAAAAAAATCAATTATATTTCCATATACCAAAAAAGTAGAAAAGGCATTTAAAAAAATTATACAATTTATAATAACATAAAAAATATCATTTATCTAGGAAAAACCTAAAAGATGTACAAGCCACTGCACTGAAAACAATATTGAAAAAATTAAAGAAAGCCCAAATAAATTGGGAGAATATACCATATCCGTGAAAGATTCAACATTCCAACATGTCAATTGTTTTCAAATTAATTTACTATCACCCTGATAAAAACCATTGCCAAGTGCTTTGGATAACTGACAAATTGATACTAAAATTTATTTGGAAATGTAAATAGCTAAGAGAAGCCAAAACAATATTAAAGAAATAGAACAAATTTGGAAGACTTACACAGCCCGATATCAAAACCTATCATAAAAATGTATAGCCTCAAACTGGAAACAGCACAAAATTCATCAAGCTGCCACATGTATGATTTTTGCATTCTCTCATCCATATTGGTAGAGGATTGAAACCATACTGTGAATATGAGAACTTAAAGAGCACTGAAATTAGGTGTAGGAGAAACACATCTTACCTTGGGGATGAAATAGTTTCTGAATTTAATGTCACAGGTCACTGCATGAAGCAGGTTGTTTGGGACAAGGTCAATGTATCTCTGGATCTCATGCAATACTGCATTCGTGTAGGGCATGCGGCTCCTGTCTTGCATGCAAGGGGTCTGGTGTCTGCCAATTACACAGTCAATCTCTTCCTGGACTTTAGCTGATAAAACACAAATGAGACTGATGAAAAAAGAAACAAATGCATATACATTTACATGCCAATTCAGGTTATATGAACACTTTGAAGGTGTTCCAACATCATTATAAACATCAGTTATATGTCCAGAAGTACACCCTGCCCTCCATGCTGGCCATACCTGTGACTTTTGGGTGCTTCAGCAGCATCAGGAGACCATATCGTAGGGTGGTGCTTGTTGTCCCTGTCCCAGCTGCAAACAAATCAGCTGCAGTGTTTATCAAGTTTTCAGAAGTAAACTCCAACTGCTCATTGTACTTTTCCTAGGAATTATTTGATGCAATTATTTGCTGCTTTGCCAGCATATGTAATTACAATAAATCTAAAATAACACATGTTATAAAGTTAATCAAACTTAGAAACTGGAGAGTGCAGTGTTAAAATAACAACAACTGTATGGTATGGCAAATTGTATGGATTAGTTGACCCAATCTTCATTTCCTATTCCCTTACCCCTTGCTTGCCTACAAATTCCATTTCCTAGCCTCTTTTGCAACTACACTGGCAAACAACCGATTTCTTACCAATGGCCCATTTTTTTTCCTAAAGATTTTAATCTATTTATTTGAGAGAGAGCATGAGAGAGCGAGCACATGAGTGGGAGGGGAGGGGGGAGAGGGAGAAGCAGACTCCCCACTGAGCAAGGAGTCCAATGTGGGGCTTGATCCCAGGACCCTGGGATCATGACCTATGCTGAAGGCAGCTACTTAACTGACTAAGCCACCTAGGTGTCCCCAATGGCCTATTGATGTCACTTTCTTTCCTTTTTCTTACTACATGTCTACACAGATATGTTGGTGGAGGCACTGTAGACATCATCTTGAAACATGATGAACATGAAGCCTACACAGTAATAATGCTAAAGAAAAATGGAAGGCACCCGAGTCCATGATACTTCAGGGCTACTGTACAAGTCCTGGACTGCCCAACATGAGATTCTCTATACCTGAGATAAATAAACCCACTATTTCTTTAAAACATTGTTAATTGGGTTTTCTCTTGTTGGTAGGCAAACCAATCCTAACTGATAGAAATGAGTAAATTAGGGCCGTATCTTAAAAAATGGTATAAGCCAGGATCAAGAGTTTGCAATACTCTTCTTCTGTTATAGAATTTATGTGGATTCTATACTGCCTAAAAACTCATTATGAAGTTGAAAATGTGCAAAAGCTAACATGGCAGCACATCCTAGAACAGACTGTAGTGAGAATGGATTTACAAAGACAAATGGGGGCCAGCCGCTATGGTATTCCAGATGTAAGGTAGGAGGCAGTTTGGTCTAGAAAACAAGTGCAGGAATTTATGCAGATACACAGAAGAAATATTACAGACATGAAGACAGAAAGTTTGGGCATTAACTGCCCATAAGGGATGAAGGAGACTGTAGGAGTAAGGCAAATGCTGAGAATAAGAGACTGAATAGAGATCTCATAAATTTTACGTGGGGAGAATAAAAGCACCTCACAAGGACAACTAACTAAAGTTGGTTTAAGATAAGGGTGACACAAAATTGAAAACAATGGGGCCACTTGAAATACTGACTATGCAGGTCACTAAAATACAAAAACAAACAAACAAACAAAAAAAACAACCAAAACCAAAAACAAAACCTTCCTATCCAGTCCTCTAGGCCAACATTAGTTTAATAAGGTTCTTACAATCCCCAAGTGACCTGTGGCATGCCTAACATGTCATCAACTCCATTAAGACAGGCTTAACCTCAATAGCTGTACTTGCTAGACCCACTGGTAACATCAACGTCACACACTGTTCTAACCTTTCCAACAATTACTGAATTATACTTGAAATGTGGGAAGGGTGTGGCAAGTGAATTATACTCAGTGAACATATTAAAAACAAGAAAAAAAGGAGTAACAAGCTAGAATCTAAATACTCTAATGAATTCCAGAGTAGCAATGCAGTTTTTAAATATACTATTAAGGAAATACTGTTAATTGATATATGAGAGATGTCAGAGCCCAGGATCATTGGAGAAGCTTCCTAGCATTAAGGAAATCCCTCACAATATGTGCAAAATACAAAAACATTCATATAGGTGCATTCTTCTGGGAAGGTGACCACACTTTGTGTGTGTGTATTTCAATAAAACTTTATTTATAAAAACAGGTGACTTTTGCAAGTCTTTGATCTAAATAAAAGTGTGAGGGGAACAGAGTTGGCAAGCCACCATCATTTTTTAATATTACATAAAAACAACAAAAGAGGGAGCTCTATGAAGTTAGAAAAATATTCCTAAACCACACAATTCCCTCTAAAAGTTCCAGAAAACTAATTTCACATAAAAATAAACAGAAAATTAAGGTAAAATCTCATAAAAAGCTATTATTAAAAAAAAAAAAGAGGGGTGCCTGAATGGCTCAGTCAGTGAAAGCGTCTGCCTTCAGCTCAGATCATGATGCCAGGCTCCTAGGATCAAGCCCACATTGGGCTCTCTGCTCAGTGGGGAGTCTGCTTCTCCCTCTGCCCCTCCCCCCAATCGTGCTCTCTCTCTCTCTCTTTCAAATAAATAAAATCATTAAAAAAAAAAAAAAGAGCAGAATAACATTTTGCCCACAAAATAGCTCAAATTGTAACCTACTATTTTATTTTTTAAGTAAACTCTACACCCAGAGGAGGAGCAAGATGGTGGAGGAGTAGGAGACCTAAATTTCGTCTGGTCCCAGGAATTCAGCTAGCTAGCTATCAAACCATTCTGAACACCTACAAACTCAACAGGAGATCAAAGAAAAGAAAAGCAGCAACTCTCTGAACAGAAAAGCGACCACTTTCTGGAAGGTAGGACGGGCGGAGAAGTGAATCCAAGGCGATATTCAGAAGATAGATGGTGGGGGAGGGGCCTCTGTCAGCTGCTACCGGCAAGTGATAGAGCAACAGAGCACAAAATCAGAACTTTTAGAAGTCGGCTCTGCTGAGGGATGTCGCTTCAGTGGCTAAGCAGCGGGTGGAACCCTCGCTGGGACAGTGTGGTCTCAGGACCCTCGGGGTCACAGAAAGACCGGGGGTGCCTGAGTGTGGCAGAGCGCCCAAGTATCGGAATGGGGAAGCTGGCTGCAAAGACAGAGCCGAGGTGCAGGCTCTCAGCTTGGGGTGGCCATAAACCATGATCCGCAGCACAGTCGGGCCACTGCTCCTCCAGCAGGGACCCAACAAGCGGCAGATCCGGGGAGACCCCCCCTTCCTCACCTGGGCAGAGCGGCGTGGGAGCACACTGCAGGAATCTGCTGGGTTTGGAGACTCCAAATGGGGTCATGAGCCAGAGATAGAAACGCTCGGTCACAGGCCGGGTGAGCATGGAGTGCGGCGGGAGACCAGGGAGACGGGAGTGACTGACTGCTTTTCTCTGGGGGCGCACTGAGGAGTGGGGCCCTGAGTTCTCGGTTCCTCTGGGGCCAGAGAGTGGGAGGCCGCCATTTTCACTCTTGTCCTCCAAAGTTGTACGGAAAGCTTGCAGGGAACAAAAGCTCCCAAGAGCAAACCTGAGCAGATTACTTAGCCCAGCCCTGGCAAGGGTGGGGCAATTCCAGCTCCGGCAAAGACATTTGGGAACCATGGCAACAGGCCCCTCCCCCAGAAGATCAGCAAGAACAGCCAGCCAAGACCAAGTTTACTGATCAGTGAGAACTGCAAAACTCCAGGGCCAGGGAAATATAGCACATAGAATTCATGGCTTTTTTCCCATGATTCTTTAGTCTTTCAAAGTTAATTTTTTAAATTTTCTTTTTTTTTTCTATTTTTTAAAAATTTTTCTTCTTTCCTTTTTCAACCAACATCTTATCTTACCAATTCCTTTTTAAAAATATTTTTTAATTTTCATTTTTACAGTCATATTCTATACCTTCATTGTATTTAACCTTATTATATATATATATATATATATAAGTTTTTCTTTCTTTAAAATATTGGGAGGCAGTTTCTTCTAACAGACCAAAATACACCCAAAATCTAGTGGGTGGCTCTGTTCTATTAACCAGCCTGATCATATTCTTTTTTTTTTTTCCTTTCTTTTCCCCCTGGTTTTGGGTCTCTTCTGCTTTGTTTAGTGTATATTTTTCTGGGGTTGTTGTTACCCTTTTAGCATTTTGTTCTCTAATTCATCTATTCTTCTCTGGACAAAATGACAAAACAGAAAAACTCACCTCAAAAAAAAGAACAAGAGGCAGTACCGACTGCCAGGGACCTAATCAATGCAGACATTAGTAAGATGTCAGAACCAGAGTTAAGAATGACGATTATAAAGATACTAGCTGGGCTTGAAAAAAGCATAGAAGATACTAAAGAATCCCTTTCTGGAGAAATAGAAAGAACTAAAATCTAACCAAGTCGAAATCAAAAAGGCTATTAATGAGGTGCATTAATAAATGGAGGCTCCAGGGGTGCCTTGGTGGCTCAGATGGTTGAGCATCTGCCTTCGGCTTAGATCATGATCTCCAGGTCCTGGGATCGAGCCCTGTGTCGGGCTCCCAGCTCAGCAGGGAGTCTGCTTCTCCCTCTCCCTCTGCCTCTCCCCTTGCTCATGCTCTCTTTCTCTGTATCTGTCTCAAATGAATAAATAAAATCTTAAAAAAAAATGGAGGCTGTAACTGCTAGGATGAATGAGGCAGAAGACAGAATTAGTGATATAGAAGACCAAATGATGGAGAATAAAGAAACTGAGAAAAAGAGAGATAAACAACTACTGGATCACGAGGGGAGAATTCGAGAGATAAGTGATACCATAATAGAAAGAATATTAGAATAATTGGGATCCCAGAAGAAGAAAGAGAGAGGAGCAGAAAGCATATTGGAGCAAATTATAGTGAAGAACTTCCCTAATTTGGGGAAGGAAATAGGCATTCAAGTCCAGGAGGCACAGAGAACCCCCCTCAAAATCAATAAAAATAGGTCAACACCCCAACATCTAACAGTAAAACTTACAAGTCTCAGAGACAAATAGAAAATCCTGAAAGCAGCTCGGGACAAGAGGTCTATAACCTACAATGGTAGAAACATTAAATTGGCAGCAGACCTCTCCACAGAGACCTGGCAGGCCAGAAAGGACTGGCAAGATCTATTCAGGGTGCTAAATGAGAAAAATATGCAGCCAAAAACACTTTATCCAGACAAGATGTCATTCATGATAAAAAGCTTCCAGGAGAAATAGAAACTAAAAGAGTTTGTGATCACCAAACCAGCCCTACAAGAAATATTAAACGGGGTCCTCTAAGCAAAGAGAGAGCCCAAAAGTAACATAGACCAGAAAGGAACAGAGACAATATACAGAAACAGTCACTTTACAGGCAATACAATGGCACTAAATTCATATCTTTCAATAGTTACCCTGAATGTAAATGGGCTAAATGACCCAATCAAAAGACACAGGGTATCAGATTGGATAAAAAAGCAAGACCCATTGATATGCTGTCTGCAAGAGACTCATTTTAGACCCAAAGACACCTTCAGATTGAAAGTGAGGGGGTGGAAAACCATTTACCATGCTAATGGACATCAAAAGAAAGCTGGAGTGGCAATCCTTATATCAGACAAATTAGATTTTAAACCAAAGACTATATATAATAAGATATGAGGAAGGACACTATATCCTACTTAAAGGGTCTATCCAACAAGAAGATCTAACAATTTTAAATATCTATGCCCCTAACATGGGAGCAGCCAATTATATAAGCCAATTAATGACAAAATCATAGAAACACATCGACAATAATACAATAATAGTAGGAGACTTTAATAACCCCCTCACTGAAATGGACAGATCATCTAAGCAAAAGATCGACAAGGAAATAAAGGCTTTAAATGATACATAGGACCAGATGGACTTCACAGACATATTCAGAACATTCCATCCCAAAGCAACAGAATACACATTCTTCTCTAGTGTACATGGAACATTCTCCAGGATAGATCACATCCTGGGTCACAAAATCAGGTCTCAACCGGTACCAAAAGATTGGGATCATTCTCTGCATATTTTCAGATGACAATGCTTTGAAACTAGAACTCAATCACAAGAGTAAAGTTGGAAAGAACTCAAATACATGGAGGCTAAAGAGCATCTTACTAAAGAATGAATGGGTCAACCAAGAAATTAAAGAAGAATTAAGTAAACTCTACACCCAATGTGGGGCTCAAACTCATGGCCCTGAGATCAATAGTTGCATGCTCGGGATGCCTGGGTGGCTCAGTTGGTTAAGCATCTGCCTTCAGCTCAGGTCATGATCCCAGGGTCCTGGGATCAAGTTCCACACCAGGCTCCTTGCTCAGTGGGGAGCGTGCTTCTCCCTCTGCCTGCAGCTCCCCCTGCTTGTGCTCTCTCTCACTCTCTCTCTCTGACAAATAAATAAATAAAATCCTAAGGAAAAAAAAATGAGTTGCATGCTCTAGGTGTCCATACTTTTAATCAGATTCTCAAATCAGCTGATCACCAGAAAGATAAAAATCATTGCCCCAATAGCAGAGAAAGCAGAGCATGGAAGTATTCATTTCTTCTCTCTTCCAGTTTCTTCAAACCATTGCACCACCTTCTTCACTTCGTTCCACCTAGAATATGTGATTTGAGCAGTCCAGCTGAAATCCAGGGACAATTCTTTGACAATCACCTTCATCAGCATCTTTGACTCCTTGCCATGTTAGCCTACTCATCGGTTTCTCATTTCTGCCCAGAGCTACAAAGTGATTGGATAAAGTAATGATGGCCTCAGATGAAGGAATTTCCTTCTCTAGAATTAGTCTTTACAACGCATTCTGGATTCTGCCTCTCCTCAGTTCAAGGAGGATGTTGCTTCTATACAAGTGTCCTTATGGCATTACATTACTTTTGTCACACGATTTCCAGCTTGACCCCATCACTCATCAAATTCACTATTCAGATTTACTTCCTGAATCTTTCACTCCTTGGTTAAATTTCTCAAATAGGATATCTGTTCTTATTACTAAAATCTCCCATACAGTCCCTACTTATCCTCTCCTCCAACTAAAACCAGTCTCTATAGATCTCTGAGATGTGACAAGATGGACAATTTGATTTTATTTCAGGATCCTCTGTATTTCCATGGTCCAGACTTCCATCAAGCCAAAGTCAAGAAATGAAAAATCTCACAGATAAGAAAAATCTTATCATACAGATCATTCTACAGGACTCCCAGGATAATTTTCCCCAATAATTATTTGCATTCCACTCTTGTTCTGGCTCATACATCTACCTGATCAAATCAAAACTCTTCATGCCAACATTCAGGCTTACAGTTATTTGGCAGACACCAACATCCAACTCTGTATCTGTCCAAATTCATTTTTGGTTACATTCAGTGAAGATTTCCCTTTTCCACCCATCTAATCTCTTTGCTGACACGCACTTCTGAACTTCTCATCATACCATTCTACCAATCTGAAATTCCCTCCCCTATTCCTTATTGCAAATATTTTAAGATCTACATCAGCCCTCAGGACAAGCAGGAAGCCCAGCTAGGTTAAACCTTTCCTCCTTACTCTCCCACATGCTGTGACCTGATCACATATACCTTCATTGTCCGGCTCAATATTTTGTAATTTCTAACTTGTCTGTGTTTTTATTTCCCCTAAAGTGTACATTCTCTTTCTCTTCAGGTAGAAACTTCACAAATAGGTTCCACGTATTCTAGTTATTTAACAATTCAATCCTAGATTGAATGATGCTCCATGATGCTCAATCCAGATCCATGCATACCTAAGTACCTAAGTGTCAGTCAAGTATTTCTTGCCTGACAATTTAAACATCCTCATAAGTACAGATCTAATCAGTAAACAAGAAAAATGCAGGCAAACAAATAACGGATCTGTAATTAATATTTTACCTGTTCCATTTTCATCAGAAAATAATCAATGAAGTCCCGAGGATTGTTAATGTCCAAGGATTCTTGGTGTTCTTTTATTTTCTCCAAAATGTAATTTTTTAGAAAAACAGAATTTTTATACATTGTATTATGACTTCCTGGGAGATAATCAAGGAGAGCGGGGAAGCTATTGTAGACCTTAAAGATTTAAAAAAAATTATTAAATTTAAAAACATGTATTGAAGACATATACAAGACATGCCAAGCCCTGGTTAAAAAATTAGATGAAGGGGCGCCTGGGTGGGTCAGTTGGTTAAGCGACTGCCTTCAGCTCAGGTCATGATCCTGGAGTCCTGGAATCGAGTCCCGCATCAGACTCCCTGCTCAGCAGGGAGTCTGCTTCTCCCTCGGATCCTCCCCCCTCTCATGCTCTCTCTCTCTGTCTCATTCTCTCTCTCAAATAAATAAATAAAATCTTAAAAAAAAAAAAAAGATGAAGAAAAAATGGTCTCTGTCTTCTGGGGGAGCATTTTATATTGTGCGCATAGAGATATCTGAGGGAGAAAACTATGACCAAATGATGAAATATGACAATAATTTCCTATACTCACACATCAACCTTACAGTATTAAAGCATCTTTATGTCAATTCTCTTTTTTCTTTTATATTAATTCTTCCCTACAACCATGAAACATAGAATGCCATGAATTACTATGATTCACATTTTACAGATGAAGACTGAGTTTAAGGGAGTTTGGACGACCTGATATACAGCACAAAGCTACTCCATCCTGGAAGCATCTGTGGTCCCAAACATTTTTCTGCTTAAAGGAGATATTCTCTTCCTTCCTAGATTAGCATATTTCTGCTAAGTAATGTGATGAAGAGGTCACTAAGTGTGAGTGGAGGACAAACCTTGTGGGCAATGGGAACATTTCAGCAAGGGCCTGGATGCCCATTGAGTGCTATGGACATGTTTCTGGGCAATCACCAAAACTGGACTTCGGGATTTAGTGGAAAGACCACAAGCCAGGGAGTCAATAGGCTTGAATTCCACCAGCTCCATACTTGGACATTTGTCTTCTTGTCTGTGAAATAAAGGTTTCGACTATGTTTCCCAGATGCACACTCCATGACGCTTGCCCTGGGCAGGAGTAGGGTATTCAAAAATTCACTTCACTGAGTATGACCAGTGAAAATGTCAGAGTAGACAGGTCCAAAGGCAGGACACTCCAAAAAAAGGCTGAAAATTTTGGCAAAAACCATGAGAATCAACTTGTCATAACTCTAGAAAACAAAGGCTTATAGCAATCAAGTGAATGCTGAATCAAGAAAAAGGCAACTTGAAAATGGTGGAAAAGCTTTGTGGAATTTTTAATTTACCCTTCTCCCACCTCCTTCCTCAGTTTGGCAGTGGTCCTAACAAGGGTAGCTTCTTGTATGGGATTCTGGTTTCTAGTGCAAGAGACTAGAGCAGACCTTAAAAAAATTGTGTTTTCTCTGTTGCAACTTCTCTGGGGTAATCTGAAGGACTGACACAGACTCTTGTCTTTGTTTCATCTAACCTGGAACGCAGGGTGGAGAGCAGCAGGCCTGCCTCAAAAACTCTGTAAGGCAAATGAATAACCCACAGCCTCCTGGGGCAAAGACTAGTTAAGGCATATGATAGAGCACCAGAATTCTGGGAAGAAAAGCTGGGGCGAGAGTATCTTCTGGAAATTAGGGCATTCAAATGTACCCATGTATACTGAGGAATTTACACATTTTAAAATTTAGAAAGCAGGATATAGGCTAAGAAAAGACCTCAGAAGACCCTAGCTTTCACCTCTGGCTGATCTTGGCTCAATGTAAGCAACAAGACTGAGAAAGAACTGAAAACAGTCTGATGAAAGCACTGAAGGAGTGCCCCAGCCCAGAACCAAATTTGGAAGAGTTCGTTCATTTGTTCATTTGTTTTTTGTTCCTTCGTTCCTTCCTCCCTCCCTCCCTCCCTCCTTCTCTCTCCTCTCTCTTTCTTCCCCCACCCCCCTTCTCTCCCTTCTTTTCAGCTCCTCACATTCAAGGAAAACTCCATTAAAACACTAGCTAAACACAAGTTAAAGGACAGAGATTTCAGAGACCACACATGACAAAGAAGAAGAGACTTAGCAAACACGGTCCAGAAAAGTCATGAAATAAACAAACATCTATAGCCTATAGAAAGCAAAAAGGGAAACAAACCTATAGCAAGCAAAACAAACAAAACAAAACAAATCTCAAGGGGGGGAAGAAGCTCATTTCCACAGTTACCACATTATAATATCCAAAATGTCCAGTTTTCATTCACTTCACAGCATGGTCCATACAGAATTTTGGATTTGTCAGAAAAAAGAGAGGATCTTGAACTCACATGGATCCATGGGGAGCTCAAAATCCTGAAGTTTTCATTAAATCTCTTGAGGAAACCAATTAAAGTCTCATCTGTATAATCAAAATGATGCTGGAAAATAACGGAGCAGATCACATTGCAGGAAGCACAGCCCAGGACAAAAGTGGGATCACAGGGTAAGGCTAAAGAACAGGAAAGATTTAGAAAATACCATTAAAATAAACATATAAAAATCTTTGTTGTTGATAATAGGTAAAGGTAATTTTAGAATCTCTAAAGCAATAGTTACCTAGGAATCCCCTTTCCAGCAAAAATTTCAGCATGCTTAAAATCAACACATCACTTTTCCCTTAAATGGGAAGTCCATTCCATCCTAGTTTGTTTAGTAATAGTCTTCCAAATACTCTAGATCACTACTTAGGTTTACTTGATTCTGACCCAAGGTGACTATTATTTTGAAGAGCAAAAGAAAAAACTTTAAAGAATCCACTTTTAAAAACACCTAATGGGGCACCTAACTGGCTCAGTAGGAGGAGCGAGCACGTGACTCTTGATCTTGGGGTCATGTGTTCAAGCCCCACCGTGGGTATGGAGATTACTTAAAACGAATAATAAAAATAAATAAATAAAAGCACCTAATAATTCAAGTTATCAATGCAGAATCACACCTGTCTGGTAAGCTTGTACACTCCTGTAGGAAGGAAGAAATAGCTAGGGACCTGGAAACCTTTTTTAGATAATGAATATTTGAAGTGAACTATGTGTAAAATCAGCAGAGGAAAAGATTAAAGGATGGAAGATGATGGGAAAATTCAGGTATTTTGATGGAACAAACATAAAAAAGCAAAAGCTATCCATGTTGTATGAGAAGAAAAACTAATGCAAATGAATTAAAATTATAGTACAGATTTGTTTGACTAAGATAGAAGTAAAATAAGAAATCTTCATTTCAAACTTAAATCCAGCTAAGGCAAAGAAAAAGGTTAAATTGTTAAATACAGTTCTAGGGTGCCTGGCTGGCTCAGTAGGTAGAGCATGTAACTCTTATCTCAGGGTCATAAGATCAAGCCCCACGTTTGGCATTGAACTTACTTAAAATATAAAAAAAGGAAAAGGCAATAAATGGAGTTCTTGTATTTCTTTATTGCAATATAGAAAATAATCTTCTTCTCTAGGAAATAGTGTCCATCATCACCAATCAGGCCCCACATTTACTTAGACAGCCTGCCCTCTCGTGGAATTCTGGAGTATTTCTATAGATAGCCATTCACAGAAGACCATAGTTATAAAAATTTTTTAAAGATTTTATTTATTTATTTGACAGAGGGGGAGCGAGAGCACAACAGGGGGAGCAGCAGAGGGAGAAGCAGGCTTCCCGCTGAGCAGGGAGCCCGATGCGGGGCTCGATCCCAGGACCCTGGGATCACGACCTGAGCTGAAGGCAGACGCTTAACTGAGCCGCCCAGGTGCCCCTAGTTATGAATTTTTTAACTGGACTATCATTTAGGTCAATTCTGTCATTTTACAGATAAATTAAAGCAGAGGAAAAATTTTTTAGTGAGAAATATTTAAATGAAATTGCTATAAGCAAATGATCAATAAGCTTTCTCTGCAAAAGGCTCCCAAATTCACATCACTGATGTAATTAAGGGTGACCAGAATCCAAAATGAGGAGAAAATGAGAGGGAATTAAAAAATGGGAAACGTGTTTGGTTAACTGCTCTTATTCCAGACTCTTTTTTTTTTTTTTTTAAAGATGTTTTATTTATTTGACAGAGCGTGCACAAGTAGGCAGAGGGAGAAGGAGAAGCAGACTTCCCACTGAACGGGGAGCCCGATGTGGGACTAGATCCCAAGACCCTGGGACCATGACCTGAGCTGAAGGCGGACGCTTAACTGACTGAGCCACCCAGGCGCCCACAGACTCTTTTTCAGTTGAAATACTTGAGGCCACTAAGCTTTCAGAAAAACTTATTTTAGAAGGTAGGGGATAATTTGGGAAGGCCTTGAGATTTCTGTGTGTGTGTGTGTGTGTGTGTGTGTGTGTGTGAGATTCACAGCTAAAATCTGGTTTTTAATCTTTCACTTCTTTTGAGAGAATTTAAAAGCGGGGTAATTTGGAATCCAGACTGAAATTCAGATTCATTGTGACATGCACTTCATAGGTCACTAGAGCTGGCAGAGGTGGTTAAATAATTACCATAAAAGTTCTAACCCTGGGCCTCCTGAGTGGCGCAGTCAGTTAAGCATCTGCCTTGAGCTCAGGTCATGATCCCAGGGTCCTGGGACTGAGTCCCACATCAGGCTCCTTGCTCATCGGGGAGTCTGCTTCTCCTTCTGCCTGCCGCTCCCCCGCTTGTGTGTGCTTGCTCTCTCTCTGACAAATAAATAAATAAAATCTTAAAAAAAAAAAAAAAGTTCTAACCCCAAATCCAACTGTGTTTTAAAATGCACATGGAATTTTGTTTTTATTCAGATGATGAGGCCAATAGATAGGGAAGATAGCCATTGAAAAGAGAGTTTGTTACTCACAGTTCCCAAGAGGAGAAGTGCATCATACAGGGCCACATGGAGAAGGACCAAGGTAGGTCAGGAGGCAGGAGGAACGAGGGGAAAGCACGTGCCAAAGCCTTTACCAGGGTTTTCATGGGAAGGAGCGAGCAAGGCAGGGTAGGTATGCTGAGTAAATTTAGGACTGGAGAGCTTGAATAGTTGCAGAGGGCTATGGGCTATAGCGGTGTCGACTGTTGTCCAGTAACTGCCCTGGGTTCATTTAGAGCAGGGAGAGTATTGGCTTGGTGTGTGAGAATTTGGTGAAGGAGGCAACTTGGGGGTATGTATGGGCCTTGGATAGGTTGATTTACAAATCAAAGACAAGCTCAAAGACACGATGTTTGCTGTATCTAGTAATTAGCTACCCCTAGGAGGGGAGGTTGCTCCCTGGTTCTGCAAGGCCCCTAAGATGTCAAAACATCACAAAATAGAGAAAACTTAAAACATGATTAATAGACCAAGAAAGGAGAGTAAAATAAGGAAAGCTGAAAGCAGAGGCAAATAATAAGGAAGGCAGGGTAAACAGTTCTTAATGATAGCTGAAATCTAGCTAAATAAATCATTTTATAACCTGGTATTTGTGTAAGTCTCAGGATTATGCTATAGCATATATTTCTTAACATATATTGAACAGTATTAGAGTAAATAGGGAGCAACATCAAATAACTCAAACTGATCATTTTAAAATAGTTGTTTACACTGGTGCAGCCACTCTGGAAAATAGTATGGAGGTTCCTAAAAAAACAGAACTACCCTATGATTCAGCATTTGCACTACTAGGTATTCATCCAAAGAATACAAAAACACTAATTCAAAGGGATACATGCACTCTGATGTTTACAGCAGCATTATTTACAATAGCCAAATTATGGAAGCAGCCCAAGTATTCATCAACAGATGAACAGATAAAGACGTGGTGTGTATGTGTCTGTATGTATATATATATAACACAAAATGAAATATTACTCAGTCATAAAAAGAATGAAATCTTGCCATTTGCAATGACAATGGATGGAGCTAGAGAGTATTATGCTAAGCAAAATAAGTCAGTCAGAGAAAGACAAATATCATATAATTTCACTCATATGTGGAATTTAAGAAACAAAACAAATGAGCAAAGGGAAAAAACGAGAGAGAGACAGAGAGACAAGCCAAGAAACAGACTTTTTTAAAAAAGATTTGTATTTATTTATTTGAGAGAGAGAGCACACACTCGAGTAGGGAAAGGGCAGAGGGAGAAGGAGCGGCAGAGAATCTTAAGCAGACTCTGTGCTGAGTGCAGAGCCTGATGCGGGGCTCGATCTCATAACCCTGAGATCATGACCTGAGCTGAAACCAAGAGTTGGACGGCTTAACCCACTGAGCCACCCAGGCACCCAAGAAACAGACTCTTAACTGTAGAGAGCAAACTGATGGTCGCCAGAGGTGAGGTGGGTGAGGGGATGGGTGAAGTAGGTGATAGGGATTAAGGAGTGCACTTGTGATGAGCACCGAGTGATGTATCATTATACTGTACACTTGAAACTAATGTGTTAACTAACTGGAATTTAAATAAACTCTAAAAAAATAGTTGTTGAAAGGGAAATCACAATTGATGAGGGCAGCACTAAAGATGCCTAAGCAATTATAACCACAAAAAAGTATCATTACTGGCCAGAAATGTAGACATGGGCCTTGGAAGAAACCCTACAAAGATCAATGAAGTTGACCAAACACATACAGACCAACTAAGTAAAAAGCACGTGTCACTGGTTACAGGTGCTCCATAAGGGTGTGATGAAGTCATTTCCACTGTGTCCACTTGACAAGTATTCCCTGGTGACAAGTTCTGAAATAGGTAACCCACATTTACACTATGGGAAAAATACCGTTCTCTAACTCTTTGAAAAAAATGAGTCCCCAAATGTACCTTCATGACATAATGACGTGGAAATAAACAAATTTGGGACAGAAAAGGATTAAATGACCTTTTATACCCACATTGTAGGCACAGTCATGAAAGGACACATAACAAGCATAGACACACAAAATCTCCCTTGGCTCTTTCTGCTGCACCCCTCTGTCCACATGAGGGCCGAAATGTTTCCAAGGACATCAGTAGATGCGAGAATAGCCTGCCAAGGTCAGAGCTATAGAATAACCCACCATTGGTTTTTCTCAATTCTTCTACAAGGTGGCAGGCTTCCTCTTGAACTCGGCTCTCAAGGTCACTCTTCCCCATCCCCAAATTCCGCAGGGTCATGAGGGAGAAGCGCCGTAACTCCTTCCATCTCTTTCCACTGGTGAAAAGGAGTCCTACCAGAGAGGAAACAGAAACTGGGAGGGAGGTCCTAGGCAAGGAGGAGGAAGCTCATACTTGGCAGCCTTGCAAATGGGCCGAGTTCTGCTGAGTTGCTCTTCAAATTCCAGTTCTCCATCCTTCCCAACCCCATAACCAGTGGTGAACGTGTGTACATGCACACCTACCATGTCCTTCAGTAAGTTTTTCAGCTATTGGGAAACTTCCTCTTGCAGAAAACTCTTCTCCCATATCAATCAGGGCTTCCTTCACTGCTTCATACCCATGCAGCACAACAGTGGGCTTCATGCCAAGATACAGAGTGAATACAGGGCCATAGGCTTTTGAGAGCTGAGAAATTCAAAGAAAATGTATATATTAGCAATTTATATTTTGTGCATGATTTTTTGTGTGTGTGCATGTTAAGCCTGATATCATCATACTGTCGATGTTTTTATTCTGCGAAACATGGCTTCAAATATTTCTCGATCTTATATATAAATAAGATTGTTACAGCTGACACATATAGAGGGCCTCTATGTGACAGGCAATGGCCTGGGGAATTGGTACTCAGATTATTACAATTGATTATCACATCAACACCTTGAGCTAGGTTTATTTACCCTGTTGTACAGATAAAGAAACTGAAGTTCAAAGAATTTCCTGTATAATTCCAGTGTCTAATAACAGAACATCCAAATTTCAACCCCACTTAGCCAACCTATTTTCTCTGAGTCTCCAGTGCCTACCTTGGGACCAGTACCCAGCTGTTTCAGGATCACCTGTAAAGCTCATCCCCTGGAGATTTTTTTTTTTTTTAAGGATTTTATTTTTAAGTAATCTCTACACCCAGTGTGGGGCTTGAACTCACAACCCCAAGATCAAGAGTCGCAAGCTCTACTGACTGAGCCAGCCAGGTACTTCCATCCCCCGGAGATTCTGACTCAGTAGCCTTATGATGGATACTAGAAATCTATATTTAAAAAAAACCCACCCCAGATGGTGCTAATGCCCCCTCCATTTTGAGATCTGCTGGTATTACTAACACCAAAGGCAGTGCTGGGACATGCAGCATCTCCTGGAAGAACAATTTCTTCTATCCTGCAGCATTCACGGGGTATAGACAGCAGCTTTGTGTGGAATCCGAGGATTCTGTGACCATCCAGCTGGTCCTGATGATTTCTTAGTTCTTGCATTCATTCAAGCTAGTTCTGAACCCAGTTATTTCCTTGACATCAGGCACAATTTGCTTCCTCAGAGTTCAATTTTCATGGCTATTCTGAACAACACACACAGACTACATAGTAGGTGACTCCTCGAATGAAATCTCTAATCACAAAACACCTCCCTTACCATTTACCTTCAGCCAGAAATCATAGCAAATGGCTGTGAAACAAAGAAAGGCAGCAGAATTCCTGGCTTTTGCCACTTCATTATTATTTGTTTTAAGATTTAAAGATTTTCTTTGAGAGAGAGTGAGCACATGAATGGGGAGTGGAGAGTGGGGGGGAGGACGGAGAGATTCTCAAGCCGACTCCATGCTGAGCATGGAGCCCAATGAGGGGCTTGATCCCATGACCCTGAAATCATGACCTGAGCCAAAACCAAGAATCAGACACTCAACCAACTGAGCCACCCAGGCACCCTGGACTTTATTATTTTAATGCTACCACAGAACAGCCTAAATGTTTCTTTATTCATAGAAAACATTATTTTATTCCACTATTCTTTTTTTTTTTTTAAAGTAATCTCTATGCCCAACGTGCGGCTCAAACTCATGACCCTGAGATCAAGAGTCGCATGCTATATTGACTGAGCCAGCCAGGCGCCCCTTGTTCTAGTATTCTTGACAATACTTCACAAGGAGTATTTGCTTTCCAGACATACCTTGATGTTTTTAATAGATTATAATTAATTTTAATAAATATATTTTACTTAAAAGTAGAGGTTGGGGCGCCTGGGTGGCTCAGTCGTTAAGCGTCTGCCTTCGGCTCAGGTCATGGTCCCAGGGTCCTGGGATCGAGCCCCACATCGGGCTCCCTGCTCCACGGGAAGCCTGCTTCTCCCTCTCCCACTCCCCCCTGCTTGTGCTCCCTCTCTTGCTGGGTCTCTCTCTGTCAAAATAAAATAAAAAATAAAAATCTTAATAAATAAATAAATAAATAAATAAATAAAAGTAGAGGTTAACCTACATACCCTTTGCAAACTGCTAGAGAATCATAAAGCATACTTACATTGATTAAGGATTTGCCGATGTCCTTCACATTTACCTGGAGGATATTTCCAATGAAAGGGAGAGGAGTGGGGCCAGGTGGGAGCTTCCCCTTTCCAGAGCTCTGTTTCCAGAGTGAAAGGAGAAGCCAAAAGGAGAGACAGAGCACTAGAACCACAACTGGATCCATGGAGGAATTCTCTTCTTGGACAACTGTGAGCTTGAAATCTAAAGCTTTTATAACACTCCCTGCTAATTCAACATGTCCCTCTGACTCATAAAGTAATCAATCGGATGGATTTACTTTAATCTCTCTTTTGAAAGGACTTTGGCCCACTGATAAAGATAAAAATATGGTGTTCTTTACTCTTCTTTTGCTTCTGTCTAACACTATGCCCCGAGATTCTGGTCTAACGGGTCTGGGGTGGAGCCCAGGCACTGGTAATGTTTTTGGTTTTTGTTTTTTTAAACACTCTAGGTGGTACCAACTGAGAGCCAGTGAAGTAAATTACTTAATCACAAAAACTGCAAAACATTCTGGATTCTCAGAGTAATGACCAGTTGAGAATTTATGATTTGGGAGGAAATCCTTGTACACAAAAACGTTTATCTTTTAATACTTTTTTTTTTTTAGGATTTTTTTTTTTATTTATTTGACAGAGAGAACACAAGCAGAGAGAGAGAGGGAGAAGCAGGCTCCCTGCTGAGCAAGGGGCCCGATGTGGGACTCGATCCCAGAACCCTGGGATCATGACCTGGGCTGAAGGCAGCCGCTTAACTGACTGAGCCACCCAGGCATCCCTATCCTTTAATGCTTTATCAAACACCAGTATATTTTGTCCTAGAAAATGAAAGCCTTTTGAAATATTTTAGTGTACTGTACTAACATCAAATATAAACTAGGTAACATAACCCTTGAACATCCAAATATGTATCAAGTAATTAGCTAAGAAAATTTACATATATTTACCATCAAGCCCTTGTGCCCACACCCCCCAACACAAGGAAAATGAAATTGATTTTACAAATGGAGAAAGGGAAATTTGGAGGCAACAGGAGGTCCATCCAGTGTTGCACAGCTTTTAAGTGACAAAAATGGGATTTGAACCTAGATCTTTTGAGGCCCATTATGATGCACTACGGCTTACACCACAATTATAGGAAAACAAAATCGAACCCCCAAACATTAGTTCCTCAGTATGTATACCTCACTGACTGTTCACAAAATAACAGGCTTCACTAAGTAGAAGTCTTTATTTGATTCCAAGGATAAAAGAGCCATGGGTTCTCAAAAGAAAAAAACAAAAGATAGGGATTCTTTCCTCTCCATCACTGCAGAGGTGAAACTTGCTCAATAGAGAAAAGAGCCAATCTCAGAATTGAGGGGGCAAGACTTGAGAAAATATGGTTTCCCCCACCTCGCGGTGACCTCCAGACATAACTTCTTCTGTTGGTTTTTTTTTTTTTTGGCCTGCCACTGTCAAAAATAATGGAATGAAGTATGCACAGCAAAGAAGGCAAGATTTTAAAACAAAAGGTGTAGATTCAGTGGAGAATGGGATGCAGGGAATTCATTAAATAGACCCACAGGACTGGGACACCTGGTTGGCTCAGTGGGAGCAGCATGTGACTCTTGATCTCGGGGTTGTGAGTTTGAGCCCCACATAGGGTGTAGAAATTACTTAAAAATAAAATCTTAAAAAAAAAAAAAAGACCTAACGAACCACCACCACATGCAGACATGAACAGATGACATTCAGTGTTCATGAGGATCTAGGTATCACTGGAATGATAAATATACTTTATCAGATCACTAATGGTAATGCTTGTACAAAGCGATGTTCTCTAAATATATTTGTTCTAAATTGATCAGTACAGTTATGTCTCAGCTCTTTTACTAAAGAAAATTAAGTTTTATCAAGACCTCCGTTAGTGTTTTATTCCTCATGATTACAGGGATATTGACAATTTATGGAATTTTCACACCTATCATCTTTCTTTTGATACACGAAGTTACCTTACCTAAGATAAAATTATTCCCATTTTAAGGATGAGGCAGCTGGGTCTCGGGGCTGTAGCACCTTTTTCCAAGGACACACAGACTGCAGGTGGTAGAGCTCAGAAGCCACACGCCCTGAGCGGTGCATGCTTCGCTACAAGAAAAACATTCAGTTCAAGTAAGTTTCTTCACATTTATTGAATGCTTACTGAGTATGATTCAGCATTCTATGACTTACCTTCATCAGTGACTTTCAAAATGGCAGCACAGGGTAGTTATAAGCCCGGGGTCAGAAAAGATCTGTAACCTTTAGAACTTGAGTCCGGGTCTTGGTGAAACTTCATAATTTACCAAGGACAAAGAGAGGCATTAATTTGCTGCCTGGCTCATAGCTCTAGTTCTAAAAGAGCCACACTACCTAATGAACTCCATGGGTTGTTTTGTTTTGTTTGTTTGTTTTTAAGTAGGTTCCATGTGAGCCCAACATGGGGCTAGAACCGATGACCCTGAGATCAAGAGTTGCACGCTCTACTGACTGAGCCAGCCAGGCACCCCTCCATGGCTCTCTTTATAGCAATCATTTTTATTACTTGGGAGACAGGTGTCCCTGCTCTGTTCCTCCCTCTTTCTGAGGCTCCTGCCTGGCCCTTTCTCCTTAGAAAATGGAAGAGTGACAAATGATTCAAGATAGAAGTCATCAGAAATCCCTAGTGGAATCCCTAAATTAGTTTTTGAAGTGAGGAATTGGTGACTTGGTGAGGTGAAGTGCCATCAACTCATCAAGTACAAGACCTTGTCTTAGAATCCAGCTTTCCCATTCCCAGTTCGGTAACCTTGCACAGTGAAGGGATTTCCCATCGCTGCCCAAATGGGTGGTCAGTGGGGTATCAGCATGTGGCCTTCCACAGTGAGAGTACTACTGACCTCGGTTAAAGAAACCTTTCATTGAAGCATAATATACCTAAAGTCCTAAAAGTTCTGCTCAGTGAGTTATCATCTGAACATATACTGTGAAACCAACACACAGGCCAAGAAAAATTTTGCCAGGACCCCAGAAACCCCATTATGCCTCCTACTCAGAATCTTCCCCCACCAAATGTATCCAGTATCACATCAAATGTTAGTGTTGCCTGTTTGTGAACTTTATATAAACGAAATTATACATTTAGTATTTTCACTTCATATTGTTGCAAATAGCACATGTTTTCTTATAGTGTCTTATTTTATAACTATTCGACTATTTTTTTCCATCATATTGTGATGGACATGTGGGTTGATTCTAGTTTGAGACTATTATGAATAGTATTATTAATTTCCTATAGATGGCTTTTTTGTATCCCAATGTATTGGTCTTCTGTTCAGTATATATAATTGCTGGAGATGCAGGTGTTTTCTTATAGTACATACTGCCAAATAATTATCCAAATGGTTGAAAAGTTTTACTATGAGTTGCCAGTTACTCTACATTCTTGTCAACACTAAGTATATTCAGTTTTTCATTTTAACCATTCTGACAGATATGTAATAGCTCACTGTAGTTTTGTTTTTGTTTTTTTAAAGATTTTATTCATTTATTCGACAGAGAGAGACACAGCGAGAGAGGGAACCCAAGCAGGGGGAGTGGGAGAGGGAGAAGCAGGCTTCCCGCTGAGCTGGGAGCCCGATGCGGGACTCGATCCCAGGACCCTGGGATCATGACCTGAGCCGAAGGCAGACGCTTAACGACTGAGCCACCCAGGCGCCCAGCTCACTGTAGTTTTAATTCACGTTTCCATTACACTTCATGATGCTGAGCGCTTTTTCAGATGTCCATTGACAGTACCAATTCTTCTTTGTGAAGGGTTTGTAGTTTAGATATGAGCCCATTGCTGGCTTCATAGATATATATTCATATATTTTACTTTTAATAATCCTAAGTGTACATAAAAGTCCAAAGTCTGTACAAAGAATTTCCTTATTTTGAACATTTGAGAGTAAATCGCTGACCTTAAGTTCCAAAACCAAAATATTTTGGTATTTCCTAAAAACAATGCAATTCTCCCCTATAACCATAATATAACTTTCAAAATCAGGAAACTAAAATTAATGCATTAGGACCACACAATCCTCATTCTATTAATGTTTCACCAAAAGTCCCCATGACATCCTTTAGATTCAGTTCAGAACCTATTATCACATGTTGCAAGAAGTTGTCATGTCTCCTTAATCTATTTCAGTCTGGAATAGTTCCTCAGCCTTCCCTTGACTTCCATGACCCTGCCACTCTTGAAGATATATGCTGGGTATTTGTAAAATCTCAATTTGGGTCTGGTATTTCCTCATGATTAGATTCAGGTTATGTATATCTTCCCCCACCCCTCAAAGATTTCAAGTAATCTCTACCCCCAACTTGAGGCTACAACCCTGAGATCGAGTCCCACACTCCACCAATTGAGCCAGCCAGGCGCCCCGAGGTTATGCATCTTTGACAGGAATATCACAGAATGCTTTTTCTTCTCATTGCATCCTAGTAGATGACAATTTCAACCTGCCCATTATGGGTGTTCACTTTGATTACTTAAGAGTGCCTGGCAGTCTCTTCCACCATAAAATTATATATATATATATATTTTTTAATTAATTAATTAATTTATTTATTTTTTAAAGACTTTACTTATTTATTTGAGAGAGAGAGCATGAAAGAGAGAGCACATGAGAGGGGGGTCAGAGGGAGAAGCAGACTCCCCGCCGAGCAGGGAGCCCGATGCGGGACTCGATCCAGTGACTCCAGGATCATGACCTGAGCCGAAGGCAGCCGCCCAACCAACTGAGCCACCCAGGCGCCCCTATATATATTTATTTTTATTTTTAAAAAAGATTTTATGTATTTGAGAGCGCACAAGCAGGGGAGAAGGGACAGAGGGAGAGGGAGAAGCAGACTCCCTGCTGAGCAGGAAGCCCCATGTAGGGCTCGATCCCAGGACCTCAAGATCATGACCTGAGCTGAAGGCAGACGCTTAACTGACTGAGCCACCCAGGCGCCCCTTAACAGCATTTGTAATTAAATATTTTGAGGGTAGACTCTTTGAAACTAAATAACTATTCAAGTTTTCAACGGTATTTATTTACTATGGAATCAGGCATTCAATTACTTTCACAGGTTACAATCCATTATATCATTATTGTTTTTCAAATTGTCTAATGATGGGATTCTTTGCTCTTTTCACATAATCCCATCAATCTTTGAGCAATTTCTTAATTTTCTAACTGTAGTAATATATTCCAGTCTCATCTCCTACTTCTCCTGCCCTACTCTCCAATCTGCCATTTCTCCAGAGTCCTGGTTCTTAATAAAAAATGTGGTTTAGGGGTATCTGGGTGGCTCAGTTGGTTAAGTGTCTGCCTTCAGCTGAGGTCACGATCCTGGGGTCCTGGGATCCATTCCCACGTTGGGTTCCCTGCTCAGAGGAGAGTCTGTTTCTCCCTTTTATCCTTCCCCTGGCTTGTGTTCTCTCTCATAAATAAAATCTTTTTAAAAAATGTGCTTTAGAGGGGCTCCTGGGTGGCTCGTTGGTTGAGTGTCCAACTCTTGGTTTCTGTTCAGGTCATGGTCTCAGCACCGTGAGATCAAGCCCCGCATGGCATTGGGCTCCTTGTTCAGCTGGGAGCCTGCTTCTCTCTCTCCTGCTCCCCCTGCTTGTGCTGTCAAATAATTAAAATTTTAAAAATCCTAAAAGAAATTAGAACTCTCATACTCTGCTGGGGAGAATGTAAGTTACACCCACTTTGGAAAAGACAGGCAAACAGAACATTGATGTGACCTCTGCGGACCAAGGGTTGAAGTGACAGGAGCACCAGCCTCCCAGGCTAGTGTTATCAGATCTGACCCATCCAAGCGCCCCAGCAGGGCAAGTTCACAGGTTCAGAGAACACCAAGTCCCTCCTCTGGCCAAAACTAGAGTGTCCTTCTCAGAAAATGAGTTTGTTTGGTCCACATGACCCCTGAACCTCCCAGGAATGCGTCCTTTTCCACCAGGATTTTAAACTACGCAGGGGAACTTTCTGCAGAGCTCACAGAATTCACTGGGCATCCAGAGAAGAAAAATAACCCTAGAAGGAGTTCTTACATTTTTCTATCAAAAATTCAGATTTTCAGAGCCCTAAAATATTTTATGCCAAAATTTAACTGTTTTCCTTTTCGATTTCTAACTTTTTAAGTTATATTATTGTTCATTTTCACACGCTTGTCATAAATGCTCTTAAGTATTAGATGGCACATTATTTCTGCAGTGAATGTTAGCTCTATTCTACCCAGTGAGTACATCCATTGTTTGTATTTTAAAATTATTGTGCAATACTGTCTTGGGTGCCTTCTTTGATCCAAAGATTTAGGAGTTACAAAATTTCCAAGCAATTGTTCTATAATTTAGTTCACACTTTGTAATTATCCTGAAATGGGACTACAGGAAATGATTTATATTACAGTAACTTTTTTAAAGGTTGAGAATCGTTTGTAGTCCAAAATGGTTAATTTTAATTGTTATAAGGTCACCTGCTAATAACATCTGTGCGACATTTAAAATTACATCACTCCTCTATTCTTTTTTTTTTTTTTTAAAGATTTTATTTATTTATTTGATAGAGACACAGTGAGAGAGGGAACACAATCAGGGGGAGTGGGAGAGAGAGAAGCAGGCTTCCCGCTGAGCGGGGAGCCCGATGTGGGGCTCGATCCCAGGACCCTGGGACCATGACCTGAGCCGAAGGCAGACGCTTAACGACTGAGCCACCCCGGGGGCCCCTCCTCTATTCTTTTTTAAGGAGACTCCATGCCCAGCGTGGGGCTTGAACTCAGGACCCTGAGATGACCGGAACTGAGCAAGAGAACCATGCTTAACTGAGCCACCCAGGTGCCCTCCTCTATTCTTTATCTATAGGAGTTTTAACCACCTACTGAATCAGCTGAATGTTATGTGTGAATCTCCAGGGATGGCCAATGATGGATATAAATTTTAGGTTGGGGGCGCCTGGGTGGCTCAGTCGGTTAAGTGGCTGCCTTCGGCTCAGGTCGTGATCCCAGAGTCCTGGGATCGAGCCCTGCGTCAGGCTCCCAGCTCAGCGGGGAGCCTGCTTCTCCCTCTCCCTCTGCCTGCCTCTCTGCCTACTTGTGCTCTCGGTCAAAAAAATAAATAAAAATCTTAAAAAAACAACTTTAAATTTTAGGTTGGAATTTTTTTCCTTCAACGCGTTGACAATTTTATGGTCTTCCTTTTGTTAAAATAAGACACATGCAGTCTACCTGATCTCTGTCCCTTTGTGAATGAGCTCTCTAGCTTTAGAAGATTCTCTGATGTTATTTTATCTACAACACATCCAGGTGTAGTTTTCCTTCTTTTCTGTTTAGCACCTGATTAACTAATCCAGTGGAGGTCCTTTGTCTTTCTTTAATTCTAGGAAAGTGTCCATACTTTTTAATCTAGTGTGTTCACCCGGTTTTTCTTGGTAACTGTATTCCTGCTTCATGTTTTCAACACACTCTCTTATATAGTGAACAAGACAGATCACAGTACACCCCACCACATGGAGATTATGAGAGGCTGACAGATTGGGAAGGGTGAAATCCTTTGGCAAGGGGAAGGGACAGAGGAGGGACATTCATTCTAAAGTGAACTGTGAGCTGAGACTTGAATGCCAAGAAGCCAACCATGCAAATATCTGAGTGAGGAACATGACCAAATATCAAGTCCTAATAATAATGAATCGATGAATTGTTAATTTTTTATTACCTTTGGCACTGCTGATGCCTCTGTTAGAGTCTACTCACATCTTGGAACTTTCCATTCTCTCTCAAGAAAGGATTAAACCCGTCTTGTGCCAAGTTGTATAACATTCTAGTGAATCACTTCGCTCTTGCACCCTAGTTCTTGTACAAAAAGGATTCAATGGAAGGTAGAGAAACAAGGACAAACAGAGAGAAATAGGTTAAAGGCAAGCCTCTTGTAACCAGTGCTCCCAGACGAGTCTGTACCTCCTTCTGCAGCACAAGGTGGTCAAGTCACAGATCTCATTTTGATAAAACCTTAAAATAGGACTCATCTCATATCTTGCAAGTAACCAGAGAAATAAACTTACGTGTTGGGGGCAACAAAACACACAACCCTTATTCAAACTCCAGTAATAAATGGTACAGAGAATAAGAGGAAGAAAGGCAAGATAAACATAACAGACCTCTTCTTACCAGAGGTTTTCTTACCATTTACTTCATCTATACTGGAAGTGCTTTTTATTAACTTTTCCCAAACTTCATTAATTCACGTCCCTCGCAACGATTTTTGTGGTGTAGAATTAATTAGTTCACGGTGATAAAGATTACAAGAATGGTTACCCTGTGGTAGGGTTTAGTTAGGAGGAACAGAAGGCCTTCTGAGATGCTAGCTGTCACACTGGATCATAATCTGGATGGCAGTTACACAGTGGACACGTGCGTGCAACTGAGCACTTAAGATTCTGTACTCTCCTGAATAGAAGTTATACCCCCATAGGAAGTAAAAAAGAAATCTGCCATGTTTCTCTAATACTAAACAGAAAAGACAAGGAAACTACACCTGGATGTGTTGTAGATAAAATAACATCAGAGAATCTTCTAAAGCTAGAGAGCTCATTCACAAAGGGACAGAGATCAGGTAGACTGCATGTGTCTTATTTTAACAAAAGGAAGACCATAAAATTGTCAACGCGTTGAAGGAAAAAAATTCCAACCTAAAATTTAAAGTTGTTTTTTTAAGATTTTTATTTATTTTTTTGACTGAGAGATAGAGAGCACAAGTAGGCAGAGGCAGGCAGAGGGAGAGGGAGAAGCAGGCTCCCCGCTGAGCTAGGAGCCCGACGCAGGGCTCGATCTTAGTGACTATGCTACTTTTACATTTCATTAAAGAACTTATTAAAGCTAAAAAAGGAATGAAACCTGAATCTGACCACCTTAGTTGGGTAGGTGGTGGCAGAGTACTGAGCATGAAGAGAGGCAGGCATACTTTATAAATGTTCTTAAATACTCTAGTGAAGTGGAGAAGCTCACGTAATCCCCCAACCCCCACAGACCCCTAAGAGACCTCTCTTCAAATGGTGACATTTAACAAAGCCAGTGATGGATATTAAGTAACAAGACTCAGGAATAAATAAACAAAAGACTCATAAGTGTGACTTGGGGGGTCAATCTGTTGATTGATCTGGCTAGGGCACAGATTTGTGAAAGGGAGATTAGGAAAAATTATGGACAATTTATGCTTTAGGAATGTTTCTCATAATGGACTCGCAGACACAGCTCAGGAATTCAAGTTTTTTTTAAAAAAAATATTTTAAAGATTTTATTCATTTATTTTAGAGAGAGAGAACATGAGTGGGGGTGCAGAGGGAGAGGGAAAAGCAGACTCCTTGCTGAGCAGGGAGCCAACACGGGGCTCGATCCCAGGACCCCAGCATCATGACCTGACCTGAAACCAAGAGTTGGACGCTTAACCAACTGAGCCACCCAGGTGCTCCAAACTTCACTAGATTTTGATAAGTTACATCTTCTCTGAATGTAATGGTAATGGTAGTAAATCAAGTCATGACAATAAGTGATTCCAAAAAACTAAAGAGCAAAAGAGATTTAATAAATTTTTATCCTTAACTACGATTCCTTGGCTTAATTTGGTAACCATAATTGATGGTGAAGTAAAAAATATAGTATGTTATTTGTGGAGATGTACTAGCTAATACAGCAAATAGGATCATAAAAACTTAACTACCATTAATTTAAAAAGCAGCTCAAATTTAAACAGAAGCACCTAATGTTTTGAATATAAACATTGCTTTTCAGTCTTCTCATAAAGTATTACTTCAAACCACTAAGACTAAAAAATCATATATAACTGCTAAGACATTAGTGAAAGATGCCATCAAACACATTTGCTTAGAAATGTTCAAGTTCCAGGGAGCCTGGCTGGCACAGTCCATTAAGCATCTGACTCTTGGCTTCTGCTTAGGTCACAATCTCAGGATTATGAGACTGAGCCCCACCTCGGGCGCTGTGATCAGCAAGGAGTCTGCTTGGGATTCTCTCCCCCTTCCCCTCTGCCACTCCCCACTGGTCTCTTTCTCTCCAAAATAAATAAATAATTTTTTTTTAAAAAAGATTTTATTGATTTATTTGAGAGAATGAGAGAGAGCGAGCACATGAGAGGGGGGAGGGTCAGAGGGAGAAGCAGACTCCCTGCTGAGCAGGGAGCCCGATGCGGGACTCGATCCTGGGACTCCAGGATCATGACCTGAGCTGAAGGGAGTCACAACCAACTGAGCCACCCAGGCGCCCCATAAATACATCAATCTTTAAGAAATGTTCGTGTACCACTTTCACTACACCTCTCAACACATTAGGAACTGTCTAGTGATATGGAAGACTCAATGAACAAAAAAAGCTAATAAAGTCGTTTTCATGACAAATTTGTCCAACTGAAGGAATTCAAGTACTGTGTTGAGAATACTCTTTTATATAAAAACAGAAGCAGGGAGTATTCGCTTCAGTATCACACAATTAGAATATTTGTTCCCTTCTGCCCCTTACTAAAATCTAGAACTAAAAGAACATAAAAGGATGAGAGAGGTATTAAACTCCCAGAAGAGAAGAGATGGCACCACAAGTTTTGGAAGCTGAAAATTAAATTCATGGGTTCTAACAGTCTCAACGGGCTGGAGCACGAGTTCTTAAGCTCACATTTGGTAAGTTTGAGTAACTCATCAGGCAACCAAGTAAGAATGTCCAGTAGTCAGCTGGATGTGAGTTCAGCAGAAAGATTCTGGCTAGAGATATAACTTTGAGTCATCTATATAAGGCAAGGAGGTAAGACCATCAGGGGAGCCCCAAGCCTTGCTTGGGACATTCTAATGTCTAGGGGTCAAAGACATAAGAAAGAAATAGCTAAGGGGACTAAGAACCAGAGAAGTAGGAAGGAAAACCAGGCGATGTGTTTGCTAGAAACTAGCAAACTAAAGAAATTGCTTAGTGGAGGGGCGCCTGGGTGGCTCAGTCATTAAGCATCTGCCTTCGGCTCAGGTCACGATCCCAGGGTCCTGGGATTGAGCCCCACATCGGGTTCCTTGCTCGGCAGGGAAGCCTGCTTCTCCCTCTCCCACTCCTTCTGCTTGTGTTCCCTCTCTCACTGTCTCTGTCAAAAAATAAATAAAAATCTTGAAAAAAAAAAAAAAGAAATGTTCCAATGGAAAGACAGGGATGACTGGAACAGGTTCAGAAAAAAATGGAAGAGAATAACAACAAAAAAAGTGAATACAGACAACATTCCAAGGAGTTTTCCACAAGAGAAAGAAACGGGGTACTTCTGTTGGCTCTAGCTGGCTCTAACTAGGACAATATATCCATAGTAACAGGAAAGGAGGCTACATGGGCACAGATGCTGGGAGGTTTATAGATGCCATCCTGGCAACTTTTTCAAGTTCTTTTCTGATTCTGTTTTCTCAGTGCCAACGGGGAGCAAGGTGAGAGGGAGGAGTTACTACCGATGTAAAACCACGATGCAGTCACTGGAGAACATAACAGAACAGACCAGGGAAACTTAGTAGGACTACTAAGCAACCAAGTTACAGGGATGTTTGGTCAGCACGACTGGCTGGTGAACATTCCCACTTAAGAAAAAACACACCTCTCTGTAGTCTTTTCATCAGACTGAATATTCTCTCAAAATGGTTTTCCTTCTGAATCCTAGCTCAATTACCCTATGGCAGAGATAATCTGATCTGCATTGAATATAACATTTTCCCAAGAGACAGACAACCTACAGAAATGGTTCAGGGAGCATTCAGGAACTCTCTTCCCAGGGGCGCCTGGGTGGCTCAGTTGGTTGAGCGACTGCCTTCGGCTCAGGTCATGATCCTGGAGTCCTGGGATTGAGTCCTGCATCGGGCTGCCTGCTCAGCAGGGAGTTTGCTTCTCCGAGCTCTGATCCTCCCCCCTCTCATGCTCGCTCTATCTCATTCTCTCTCTCAAATAAATAAAATCTTTAAAAACAAAAAAAAAAGGAACTCTCTTCCTCACAGTCTGATATATATACAGGGCCCAAATTATTCCTATTTTGCCCTTTATGTTCCTCTATCATATAATATGAATTTTATTTTATTTAAAAATTTTTTTTATTTCTTTATTTGACAGAGAGAGACACAGCGAGAGAGAGGGAACATAAGCAGGGGGAGTGGGAGAATCAGGCTTCCCGCTGAGCAGACAGCCCGATGTGGGGCTCGATGCCAAGACCCTGGGATCATGACCCAAGCTGAAGGCAGATGCTTAACGACTAAGCCACCCAAGCGCCCCTGAATTTTATCTTACATTCCTACATCCTATTTTCCTCTCTCAATACTATTTACCCCTCCTACTATACATTTTCAAGGTCTCTTCTTTCTTGTTCTACCCTTGTTTTGCATGATATACTACCACTTCCAATTTCTGGTCTTTTGTCAAGACCCTACAGTTTTCAAAAGTCTGCTCTGAATTACCCACTGTCCAGTTGAAATCTTTATATGATACATGTGTAGAGTACTAACAAATAAAATCAAGTCAACATAATGTTGAATCACAATGCCAGTCAAGACTTTCGTTATTATTTCACCTGAGCCATTATTTTTCTGAAAAAATAATTTGATGAGAACATCTTATAACAAACATTTATTTGGTAAACTATTTTATAGAAATAGACCTTAAAATCAAACAATTTCTTATTTAAACAAGAGAAAGCATAATCCTAATCTTTCCCCCATCAAAGCCTACTCCATAACTGAAGTACCCCAAACCCATGAACTGCACTGCTAAAAGGGGGGAGAAAGACATAAACTTCCACAGGAAGACCGTATAAATCTGGCCGTGGTTAAGTGCACATCAGCCTGTACCCAAGAGTATCACCGAGCCTGAGAAACTAACGGAAAATCTAAACTTACTACGAATACTTCTTTGTTCTTATAAGGCTCAGAAAATTATCATATATTAATTATGCAACGGTACAAGTTTCATTATGTAAACTGATAGAATCAAAAAAGTGGATAATCTGAATTTTAAAACCAATACAGGTAAATCACTAGACGTAAACAAGAACTTTTAAAAGACAGTCTTTAGCTCCACTTTAAAACACACATTCAGGACTGGAATCCTCTGAATTTTCTAGTATCTTGAAAATCCCCATCTTCTCTTTAATTGGTCCTGAGGCATTCATTTGATCTAAGAGAAAAATATATAAACAAATATTTATTTTTAAAAAAATTATACAAACATAAAAAGGAATCTTAAAGATGTCCAATATGTTGTTATAGAGTCATCTGTCCAAAGCTTAAAAACCCACAGAAGTGTGGGACACTTTATTCCTTAATCAATATTCAACATAGCAAAAGTAAGAAAGTAAAGTATACTCCTCTTATTACAATGAAAACCGGCCTCTAAGAAACAGACAAATATTAGTTTGCTAATCAAAATCACTTCTGCTGAATTTAAGATACACAGGTATAGAGCACCAATTTGAAATTACATTCTGAGATGTTAAAAAAAATAAAAAGCCCAATCATGGTTAGTTTAAAAGCTGGGAAGCAAGATACCATGAAACTTTATCTTCATACACACCCCTCACCGCTAATATGTGGTCTTTTACATTTTTGTCAATGATAGCTATGGAATGAAATCTCTACTGGTTTTGAATGGCATTACTCCAATTTCTTTGGATGTTGAAGCATCTTTGTTAACTGGCCACTTCTTTACTGGTAACTGCCTGCTCAAGTTGTCCATTTTTCTTGCTGACTTTTTAGTTATGTGTATGTAATAAACACTTTCTGTTATGTGTTGCACATATTTCTGTGGTTTGTCTCTAATCTCTGTTCATGGTATCATCTGTTTTTATACAAGTCTTTAATGTAATAAAATCTATCGATCTATTCATTTAATTTTGTACCTTAAGAATTCTTTTGCTGTTCTAAAAATCATACATATATATTCCTATGTTTAAAAAGTTTTGCTTTTAATATTTAGGTTTTGACCAATTAATCTATCTAGAATTTGTTACTGAGTATATGAGGTCTCCCAGCTGTTGATTAGAAATGTCCCAGCATCATGTATTTGAATAACAAGAATTCCCCCTCTAGTTTGAATTGCCATTTCTGTCATTTACTGATTTTCCACACAAGTTTGGTTGGCTTTCTGAATTTGCCAAACCACTGGTTCATTTATCTTATCATATGCTAATTCTAGCCTTGATTATCGTGACCTTTAAATTGCGTCTTAATACACGGTATGGAATATTCTGTTGTTCTTGAAAACTGTCTTGGCTCTTGGCCCTTTACTCTTCCATATAAATTTTTAAAACTGCCTGTCATAGTTCTTTAAAGAGTCATATTGGGGTTTTAATTAGAAAGTCATATAAGAGGAGCGCCTGGGTAGCTCAGTCATTAAGTGTCTGCCTTTGGCTCGGGTCATGATCCCAGGGTCCTGGGATCGAGTCCCACATCCGGCTCCCTGCTCAGAGGGAAGCCTGCTTCTCCCCCTCCCACTCCCCGCTTGTGTTCCCTCTCTTGCTGTCTCTCTGTCAAATGAATAAATAAAATCTTAAAAAAAAGAAAGTAATATAAGAAATATAGGTTAAGTTGGGCAAGAACTTATATTTTAACATGTACATATTACACATGACATCCATGAATACAGTTAAATATGTACATTTATTCAGTCCTATGTTTCATAATTTTGCCCATAATGGCCTTAAAGAAATTGTTACATTAAATCCTAGGCATTTTAGTTTTGTAGCTATTGGAAGCATCTTATTTTCAAAATAATTATTGCTGATACGCATACTATTAATTAATAGCAACCTTCTTTAATTCTATTCTAAAAACTTCTAAATTCCCTTAACTTTCTGTGGAGATGATTATATCACCTGCAAAAATTATACTAAAACTAAGTACTACTCCCCTAAACCTACTTTTATTATTTTACAGTGTTAGGAATTCCTTGTAAATTGTGCAATGTTGTGTGCTGTACAGTGGGAGTGAGACCTGTTATCCTTGAATGCTCTTGATTTTAGTAATTTACTGGATGGATGCATTTTACCAGATTAACAACATTCTTTTCCATGTCTAGTTAAAGAAATATGAGGTGATTATGACGTTATCTCAAGTGGGTTTTCCGTATCTAGTTCTCCTTTATTCAGTTAATGCAAATATTTTCAGATATTACATTATCGTTGCATACCTTCTATACAACTGATTTTTTTTATTTTAAGATTTTTATTTTTTTAAGTAATCTCTACACCTAATGTGTGGCTTGAATCTACAACCCCAAGATCAAGAGCTGCACACTCCAGACTGAACCAGCTGGGCACCCCTATATAACTGATTTTTATTTAATAATATATTTAAGATTTGGCCATAGGGCTTTATCTTTCTCATTTTCGTGAACTATTTGAAAACTAAAATAAACATGCAAATAACCCAGAATATGGGCGCCTGGGTTGCTCAGTTGGTTGGGCGTCTGCCTTCAGCTCAGGTCATGATCCCAGGGTCCTGGGATTGAGCCCCGCATCGGGCTCCCTGCTCTGTGGGGGAGCCTGCTTCTTCCTCTGCTTGTGCTCTCTCTGTCAAAAAAGTAAGTAAAATTAAAAAAAAAAAAAAAGAACCCAGAATAGCTAAAACTTATTTTGAAATAGAACAGAATTGGATTCGCTCCTCACAATTTCAAAACTGACCACAGAACTGTTAATAATCAAGACAGTGTGAAAGTGACACAGGATTGACAAACAGATAAAGGGGCCAGAATTGAGAGTACAGAAATAAACTATTACATTTATGATCAACTGACTTTCAATTAACATTGCCAAGGCAATTCAATGGGGAAAGAATAATCTTTTCAACAAATGGTGCTGGGACAACACCGTAACAATATGCACAAAAGAATTTAGACCTTTACCTCATACTCTACAGAAAAATTAACTCATATGCAAGAACTAAAACTGTAATTCTTCAAAGAAAACACCATGACCTTCATTAGGCAAAGATTACTTAGACATGACACCAAAATCATGAGTGGTAACAAAAAAAGATAAACTGGACTTCATCAAAATTAAAAATTTCTGACCTTCAAAAGACACTAATTAACAAAAGTGAAAGACAGAGGGTGCCTGGCTGGCTCAGAAGGTAGAGTATGTGACTTTTGATCTCAGGGTCATGAATTCGAGCCCCACACTGGGCGTATAGTTAAAAAAGAAAAAAAAGAAAAAAGAACATGCAAACTAAGCCACAGACTATGAGAAAATATTCGCAGAACATGTATCAGATAAAGGACTTATATCTCAAATATACAAAGACTTCTCTCAACTCAATGAAAAGAAGACAAAGAGCACAATTTTAAAAAGAGGTATTTGAAACGAAATTGAAGACATCAGGAAATTAAATCCAGTGATGTGCTCGTTAATGTTTAACGACTGACTCCCCTGATGCCCTGCCCCACCAAAAGGCCCTGACTTGTAGTTTTTCCCTATCTCCATGGTACCAACATAACAGTATTGAAGTAGGATTGGGAAAAGATGCGCAGCAGTACAGCATTATGCAGTATTTCCACTATACAGATACAATAGACACAATCAAGAGCATAGATACTAGTAGTACGTTAATAATATAACTAGGAAATGATGAATTTTAAATATTTATTATATTTGTTTTCAAGATAATTTATGGTTGCCATTGTAGACATCCATTCATTATTCTAAAGACTGATAAATAGGGGCGCCTGGGTGGCTCAGTCGTTAAGCGTCTGCCTTCAGCTCAGGTCATGGTCCCAGGGTCCTGGGATCGAGCCCCGCATCGGGCTCCCTGCTCCGCGGGGAGCCTGCTTCTCCCTCTCCCACTCCCCCTGCTTGTGTTCCCTCTCTGTGTCTCTGTCAAATGAATAAATAAAATCTTAAAAAAAAAAAATAAAGACTGAGCAATTTATCCTGCTTCAGCTGTACAGTCTCCTGTACAGAATAACCAAAGAAGTGATACGGAAAAGTTCTTAATAAACTAATTCTAGCTAATAAAGGAATAACAAGACAAGAAAATCACCATTTTGCAATCCTTAAGGAAATAATGGTTCTAAACAATCATCATCAATGGATACTAAAACCATCAAGTCAAATAGAAGGACAGAAAACTTTATAAGATCAGCCTGAATCAGCCGACCAATCTTAGCTCACTAAAAATAAACTCAGATATATGTGCTGCCTGGTAGGATTTAAACTCTGACAACAGCTCTTTTGTCTTGGCTGCTGACATACCATCCAGACTAAGGAAGACATGGAAATGTCAGGATCACGTGAACCATGGCCACACTGGCAAACACCAGAAGCACCCAGGAACCAAGGTGATCAACTTCAACAACCATCTACCCAGATTACTTTGGGAAAGTTGGTATGGCCCATTACCGCTGGAACAGGAATCAGAGGTTTCGCACATCTGCCAACCTTGATAAACTGTGGACCTTGGTTAGTAAGCAGACACTGGTAAATGCTGCCAAAAACAAGATTGGAGCTGATCGTATCATTGATGAAATGCAATCAGACTACAAGATTCTGGGAAAGGTAACGCTCCCAAAGCAGCCTGCCATCAGAGAAGGCCAAATTCTTTAACAGAACGGCTGAGAAGATTAATGGTGTGTTGGGTGGGGGGCTGGAAGGTGGGAGCTGTGTCCTGGTAGCTTGAAGCCACATGGAAGGAGCCTCATTAAATGCTAACAAGTGCTTTTCTCAAAAAGAGAATGAACAAAGTATTTCTAAGAAATGGAACCTGGATCTAACTAAGCCCGTACAGCTATGTACACAGCTATTTACACTTTTCAGAAAATAAGTAGAATGAGGAACAAATCAAAGGACAACACAAGAGGGGTAAAAAATAATAATAATCAGCCAATTCCAGAATGTAGGTCATTGCATAGGGCAAATAATCCAGTTTTTGTCAATGACTTGGAAAAACAAAAGTGAGGAGGGTGTTACAGAAGAAAAGAGACAAAGCCACCAATGAAATTTGGAACCTGATTCTAACTGTAAAGATTTGAGACCACTGGAGAAATCTCGATATGGCCTAGCTAGATGGTATCAAAGTTTTAGTGCCAATTTTCTTAAATGTAATAATGTAATGACACAGTGACTATGTTTAAAGACACGTTCTTCTCAGTAAAAGATGCCTGAGTAAAAGATGGGTAAAATCTCATGATTTTAAGATTCTGATAAGAGAATCACAATGAAAAAAGATTGGTTAAATGCTGTGGACTAGTGGCTGAATGAATTACATATAGGGGTACATAAGTATTACTATTCTCTCTTTTTACAAGTCTGTTTCAGTTTCCGTTAAAGGAAGTAAAAGCAGGATACTTGCCAATAAGGTCACTTCGATCTAACAACAACTCCAGATCTTTATCACTAATGACCTTCTCTCTTGATCCTTTTACTTCCCTATAAGAAAACAAAATATTCAAGTCCATATGAGAAATCAAAACTGTGAATTACATTTTTCTAAAATTAAAAAGCCTTACCTTTCATAATCTCTAGCTTTTAATAATTCCATTAATTCCTTAGGGTCTAAGAAGTTCTTAGATTGATTTAATCCAGACTGACCACCTTTGAAATGATCTAGAAAAAATTTTCAAGAAATTCAAAACACTGACAATTACTTTTAAAACCAAAATATACTACATTACAAACCAATCAGAATGGCTTATGTTAAAAAGAACAGGCAAAGTCAAGTGTTGATAAGGAAGAAAAGCAACCACAACTCTCCTACTTCATTGGTAGAAGTATAAAATGGTATGTCCACCTGGGGAAAAGGTTAGCAGTTTCCTAGAGGTAAACATACACCCACGGAAAGACCAAGAACAAACAAAGGCATACGTCCACAAACACTTGAACAAGAGCAGCTTATTCATAAAAACCAAAATCTGGAAAACAATTTAAATGTCAACCAACTAAACAATAGATACATAAACTATTAACTTCTAAAACACAAACATAAACGAATCTCAATATATTATGCTGAAGAAAAGTAGCTACATATATACAAATGAATCCATATATGAAGTTAAAGGAAAAAGGAGTGTGTGTCAGAAACTGGAACAGTGGTGCCTTCTACTGAGGGACAAGGGAATATGGAAAATGACTGGTGCACAAGGAAATGCTTTTGGATGAAGGACAGGTTTGTTACCTTGATCCGGAGGATAGTTACCGGAGTGTATACATTTGTCAAAATTCATCAATCTGTACATTTAAGATCTGGGTATTTTACTATATGTATATTACCTCAATAAAACACTCTGTCAGTATTTTAAAAATTCCTTTCAAATTGTTCTTTGATATTAATTTTTCAAAATACTGAAAACAGACTTGGGAAAATAAAACTAGACATACATTTTACTGAATTTAAATTACATTCAAGAAAATATATTTCATCATTCAAATTCCTAAAGCAGAACAGGTGAAAATTTTTTAATTTGCACAAAATCTTATTAGAAAAGTTCTTTTTATATAATTAAAAAAAAAAGAAAAGAAAAAGAAAAGTTCCTTTTTCCTCCAGTGTAAATTCCAACTACAGTCTGAATGTTCAATCAAGGCAAATTACAGATTTCTAAAACCTAACCCATATTTCCCTCAAAATCAGATACACTGGAGAAAGTATTTTCAAGTAGAGAGCAGGCAGAAAAGTAGCATAAAACAAATTGAGAGTTGGGGTGCCTGGGTGGCTCAGTTGTTAAGCATCTGCCTTCGGCTCAGGTCATGATCCCAGGGTCCTGGGATCGAGCCCAGCATCGGGCTCCCTGCTCCGTGGGAAGCCTGCTTCTCCCTCTCCCACTCCCCCTGCTTGTGTTCCCTCTCTCGCTCTCTCTCTGTCAAATAAATAAATAAAATCTTAAAAAAAAAAAAAAGCAAATTGATAGTGATTTTCAACATTATCATATTCCCCTTTCTCTAGGCTTCAAAACTTAGATGTTTTCAACTTTTGTTAAGGTAGCCACGAAGCCAATTTACCAAATAGAATTTTATTTTGAACAAACAGAAGTAGAACTTCTCCGAATAATCTTAGGGAACAAAATATAAAACACCAATGTCTCACTTACTTTACTTCCCCTACCTCTCAGAATCTCTTCCAGTTTAAAAAACACTGTATTTGTGCTTAGGTGGCTCAGCCGGTTAAGCATCCCACTCTTGATTTCAGCTCAGGTCATGATCCCAAGGTCGTGAGATTGAGCCCCACACTGGGCCCCATGCTGGGTGTGGAGCCTGTTCTCTCTCCCTCTCCCTTTGACCCCACAACCCTCTCTCCCTCCCTTAAAAAAAACACACTGTATTTTAAAAATACTAGGTTTGAAATGATGAAAAGTACGTTCTGTAGAGCCAAATATTTTTTGAAATAATGAGTTTAACTAAACAGATTTTTTTTTAGTAGCGCTACTTCAACATTATCTTTACTATTCTAATACTTAATATACTGGACTAGTAAGAAGCGGCTTGAGGTTTTTTCTTAAAGCCTTTTGGCAGGCATTCTCTTATCAAGAATAAGCATTAACATCGTGCCAAATCCCCATGACAGAGTTGAGGATATGATACTTTGAAAGTGTCCTGGAGAGTTTTCTTTGCCCCTCTGCTCCTCATCTAGACAGTAATGTTTTTCCTTTGTTGTCACACCAACCTCTAGTTTAGGTCTTTACAACAGCAAATTCCCCACTGCCTATTTTTTTAAGTAGACTTCATGCCCAACATGTAGCCAAACATGGGGCTTGACTTCACGACCCTGAGATCAAGATCTGAGCTGAGATCTAGAATTGGACACTCACCCGACTGACCCACTTAGGCACCCCTCCCCACTGCCTATTTAAATCCTACACCAGGTAAGTTGTACCAATTTCTTTTATAAGAAAATAACAGTAATGAAATCTCACAGTAAATGACAAATGAAAAAAGAAAAGTACTAAGAAGTATTATTTACTTTTGTGGATGATCAACTTTTCCAGTTTTCTTTTAGCAGCTGCTCTTTCCACAATTTTCTGATCGATAGTATTTCCTGTTACAAGACGATATACAACAACTGGCTTTGTCTGACCAATTCTATGACATCTATCCTGGGCCTGAAGATCAGACTGGGGATTCTTAAAGTGAAAAGAAAAATAACATTTAACAGTTTAACGTTAAGGTTATTTAAACTCCTACTGAAGTTAAATGCATGATCCAATCAGAATCTTTTAAAGTGTCTTAACTCATTTTAGCTATCTAGAATGGTTTCAATGATAAAACATGTTCAAGATTTTACACACAGCGCACTTGATAATGATTTTTGTCTTAAGATGGGATACCTTTTCTAAATAGATAAATAAAACTGCAAAGCATACAATGAAAAATCAAAAATTCAGAGTGGAAATATAACAGCATATTGCTAAATTTCCAACTTACCCAATCACTATCATAAATGATAACTGTATCTGCTGCAGTCAAATTAATGCCCAGGCCACCAGCTCGTGTACTTACTAAGAAGATAAACACATCCGGATCTGTGTTGAAGCTGTGCATCTAAAAGCAAAAAAAAAAAAGGTAAACTCAAGGAATTAAGAAAGCAACTGTTACTGCCTAGAATGTGGATATGATGTTGCATGTGGACCAACCATCTTATAACCATGTGTTTATAACAAAGGAGTGGGGAGGGCAATGCCAAGGGATAGAATAAGTCAGCATTCTTGAAACTAGATATGAATTCTTCAGTATCTACAGGACTTTCAATGTGGAGTAAATAAATACTGAAAACCCCAGAAGTCATGCAAGTTGAAAAAGACCAATTTGCTGAAAAGAGAAAGTTATCAAAGTCTCCCCTCCCACGAAATAAAAATCGTTCAGCATTACGTACTGCGCAGGTTAAGACAGTAAACCTGGTCTTCAGAGGGGCTTGAGACCGGGTAGCTCAGGCCAGTCACACAGATACATCATGCCTATGTGACTAACCCTCAATGAAAACTATGGACAGCAAGACTCAGATGAGCTTCCCTGGCTTACTTCACATGTACAGTTACAAATTGCTGCTGAGAGAATTAAGTGTTCTCTGTGTGACCCCACTGAAAATATACACCTAGTTTCACCTAGACTTCACCCTATGTGACTTTTCTTTTTGCTGCTTTTCATCTGTATCCTTTCACTGTAATAAATCATAGCTATGAGCATTAGAAATAAAGACAACTAACTTTAGCCAAAAGAACTGAGGAGGGAAATTGTTTTTAATTATAGCAATTAGAAGGTGTATCCACAGGAGACCGAATCAATCATTTAGGTCTAGAAAGCAATTATGTTAACATATAAAACATCTGCTTATGTTAACTTCATTTGTTTTCCAAGCCCTTCTTTTATTAAGGATATTTTTGTTGGGGCGCCTGGGTGGGTCAGTCAGTTAAGTGTCTGCCTTCAGCTCAGGTCATGATCCCAGAGTCCTGGGATGGAGCCCCACATCAGGCTCCCTGCTCTGCAGGAGCCTGCTTCTTCCCCACCCCTCTGCTGCTCCCCCTGCTTGTGCTCTCTCTTTCTCAAATAAATAGAATCTTAAAAAAAAAAAAAAGGATATTTTTGGGAGCACCTGGGTGGCTCAGTTGTTAAGCATCTGCCTTTGGCTCAGGTCATGGTCCCAGGGTCCTGGGATCAAGCCCCACATCAGGCTCCCTGCTCGGCGGGAAGCCTGTTTCTCCCTCTCCCACTCCCCCTGCTTGTGTTTCCTCTCTCGCTGTGTCTCTCTCAAACAAATAAATAAAATCTTTAAAAAAAAAAAGGATATTTTTGTTAAAAAAGAAAACTCACACATCACAAGGGAAGTTTAAGGAAGAATATCTAGTATTATTAAAAAAAAAAAAAGTCTAGACCATCCTCTCTTAAAAAATAGTGACCAGAACAACAACAACAAAAACCCCAAGTGGTTTCCCAGTGGATGGGGTAGGTAGGAAAACTGGGTTGCCTGAGAGCGGGCATGAGACAACTTGCTGAGCTACTGTTAAGTTTGCATTCATCAAAACTCAGAAAATGTATGCTTGACTTTATTCACTTCAGGATATGTAAAGTTTACCCAAAAAGACAAAATATGCTGAAATAGTAGAAGGGAATTATTTTCTATAATTTATTTAGAAATGCCCCCCAAAAGATAAAATGTTAAATAGATACAGAAATGGACTGATTCTATATCACAAGCATATGACAAAAAGGAATAGTATAAGCTTAACGGCAGGTTTTCGGATTTATAGGTGTTCCTGTAAAATTCTTTCAGTTGCTCAGATTTTATATTTTCAGTGAAATGTTGGGGTAGAGGGAACAGCCAAAATCAGGAGAAAAGAAGGTCTTGTTATCTCAATATTCTTACAGTGGTAGTGAAGTAGGATATTATTAAGTCAAGTTGGACCAGAAAACATACATAATTTAAGAAACATTAAGACTTACTAATACTAAATAATGCTTATGCTTTTCATCCTGCTATAAGGTTTTTAGTCTATCAATTTGTGGTTCTACTATATTACTTTAGAAATCAAGATAGTTACAAAAGAGAATTTGGTATGTATGACGTAAGTAGTCTTACATTTTTTTCTCTCTCTGAGTAAGACATGGATCCATCAAGCCTGCTAAAGTTGAAATTTCTAAAGTGGCAATAATCCATCAAAATGTCCAACATTCTTGTCATTTGTGAAAAAAGCAGCACCTGAAATTTAAATATATCTTAGTATCTATACCAATTAATAGGAAGTAATTAAATAACCCAAATCCCAGTCAAAAGTACCACCTTGTGACCTCTGGCTTTTAGTTCTGGCAGCATTCGATCCAAAATTAAGAATTTCCCAGAATTTGTTACCAATTCTTCATCAATCTTAAAAGCAGGCAAAGAACAGAAAAAATAGTCATAATAATTACCAATAATCTGTTTTTGTCAAAATAAAATCTATGTAAATAGCTCATTTTCAATAAGTTCCCATAAAACTTTAAATTAAAAAAAACTGCCCTTATCATTTGATTTTTTTAAATCAGAAGACAGTTTTTTCTCAAGGAAAGACATACTCTGGTATTTAAAATGGGGGCACCTGAGTGGCTCAGTAGGCTAAGCGCCCCACTCTTGATTTTAGCTCAGGTCATGAGATCAAGCCCCACATAGGGCTCCACACTGAGCATAGAGCTTGCTTAAGATTCTCTCCCCTTCTGCCCCTCCCCCCCCACTGAGTCCACACACGCTCTCTCTCAAAAAATAAATAAAGCGAATGACTTCACAAAAAACAAAAATTAATTTAAGTCCAACCTTGAACTATCCTCCCCACTCCTCTCCCAAAGGCTTTATAAGACAACTTTAAGCTTAAACTTACTGCACAGATGTTGAAGTTTATTCTTTTTTTTCAAGATTTATTTATTGGGGGGGCGGAAGAAAGGAGGGGGGAGGGAGGGAATGGGAGGGAGGGAGGAATAGTTACAGATATCAAAACAGTACATTATTAAATGGTATTCACCTTAAACTCTTGTGTGACCGGGTCTATAGGGTACTCAATCAAATATGGATGATTACAGCACTTACGAAGGAGCATCATTATATTCTGCAGCTTCAGATTAACCTCAGATTCTATAGGGATATTTGTTTCCACAACAGCTCTACCAAAAAACATATAATCCATGAATGTGAGAAATACAAAAAGTATCATGGTTTAAAAGATACTTAAATTTATTTTAAACTCACACCTTTCTCGGTCTACTTCTGGCTGCATTTGACTGATCAATTTTTCCAATTCATTAGGGAAATCATCTATTTTGCTGTAATTTATTGACTTTCTAGTTCGCCGTCTTGGTCGTCCAGTGGGACTTAGCTCGACGGTTTCTTTCTAAAAGTGAACAATTAAAAAGAAATATATGTTTAAGAAGCTATACCCTTAAATTCTAAATACATAAAGTGGATTGTAATATTTTCATGTGCAAATGTTTTAAGATACAAAGAAAAAAATAATTTTGTCTTTCATCATCAAGTTTAGGGATTTCCAAAGGCACAAAACGAAGGATCCATAAACTTTGGCCAAGTGCATATGGGGGCATATGAAATTTATTTTAATGCTTATGACAATATTATAGAATTAGAGTAAATGCCTCCATATCTCAGTGGAAAAAATTAAGGATGGATAGAACAGTTCTGAACTTATATAAAAGAATTTAATAACTTAGGGTTAAATTAAGGGGCTCCACATATCTGCATTAGAGACTATTTCTTTCGATTGGTGTAACACTGCAATGAAACTCCTCAAAATAAGCAACGATTATAAATTTCTAATAGCTAAAAAGCCAGATCCTCTCTTTAATTATAATAAAAATTGTGGAACAGGGGCGCCTGGGTGGCTCAGTTGTTAAGCGTCTGCCTTCGGCTCAGGTCAAGATCCCGGGGTCCTGGGATCGAGCCCCGCATCGGGCTCTCTGCTCAGTGGGAAGCCTGCTTCTCCCTCTCCCACTCCCCCTGCTTGTGTTCCCTCTCTCACTGTGTCTCTGTCTGTCAAATAAATAAATAAAATCTTAAAAAAAATAAAAATAAAAATAAAAATTGTGGAACAGTCTAATGGTTGCACAAAACAGAAATGTATAGAACCATGTTTTGAAAAATAGATACATGGCATACAGTAAAAAATCTGGACATTTAAACAAAATTTAAGGGTCTCCTAATCTTTAGTTTTAAGATAATCACATTCCACTTTAATAATTCCACATTTTAGGGGCACCTGGGTGGCTCAGTCGGTTAAGCGTCTGCCTTCGGCTCAGGTCGTGATCCCAGGGTCCTGGGATCGAGCCCCGCATCAGGCTCCCTGCTCGGCTGGGAGCCTGCTTCTCCCTCTCCCTCTGCCCACCGCACCCCCCCCCCCCACTGTAATCTCTCTCTCTCAAATAAATAAATCTTTAAAAAAAAAAAAAAAAAATTCCACATTTTAATGTAATATGGTGGGTGAATAAAGAAGCTATTTCTTTCAAATAAGGTATTCTACATTTTTTGGAGATCAATAACCTAGAAAGGGATTGTGTGTGGGGGGCGGGTGGGATTGGTCTAGCTGGGAAACTGGTATATAGTGTGTGCTTGTTCAAATGTATTTCCAAGTCCATTCCCACACAGCATGATTTGGGTTAATCTGGAACAGGAATAAAAAATTTTAACAAACATTCCAGATAACTATAAAGCAATTAATGCATGAGCCATCACCTGAATTTTAGTAGGATCACAGAATTACTACGAGACAACTTTTACTGCCTTCTACTCTAGTTAGAAATTCACCCTCGACAAGTCCTAAAAAGAGGTGATAACCTCTAAGATTGAAATTAACCATGAAATTTCCAACATCAACTGTCATTTACAGTTTATGTCAAATCCACACTCTACCTCACTGCATCCAAACATGTTTGCAATTGTACGGTTCACAATGGCTGTATAAAAGATCTCTTGTTTCTTTGAAAGCGGTGCATAAACAACTACTTCTCGTTTAGGAGGAACTTCAAGAGTAACATCAGATTTTAGTCTTCTCAGTAAGAAAGGTGTTAGAATCTAAAATTTAAACATGAATAAATGTATGTGAATATTAAGCATTCGTATGCTTTTAGGCAATACTCTCTCCACATACCTCTTTATCCCTTCTTTCTCTTTTTTCCTTTATAAATACTATGAAGTCTTAAAAAATGAAGACCCCCACTCCCTCAGATTTAACTTATTCCCTTGCTCTTCCCCCACCCCCAGAGGTCACTTTTTCAAAATCTACTACAAAGGGTTGAACAGGTAATTTATGGGGTTCCTTTTTTATTCTAGGAGTCCACAGTGAGCAGAATTAAGACAAAGTCACAACCTGGTGCAGCATATGCAATACATTCTGTTCTCTTTCTTTAGCAATAATATCTTCAGCAGTTTCAGAAAGACTAGTGATATCAAACCAAGATTCAAAGCTGTAAGAGAAAAAAATGATTACAAGTTAACCTATCACATAAATCAATTATATTAACATATATATATATCACGAAGAACTTGCCAAAAAGCTATCATTTTAATCCAACTACCTAGAAGAAAGGAATTAATTTTAACTAAGCACAGATTTGAGGTTAGAAAAATATAGAAAATAGTTAAATAACTGGCTTACCTACCTTTTCAAGTCATCAAATACATCTGGCAACAAAAAGTTTAGCAATGACCAAAGTTCTGATAAATTGTTTTGCAAGGGAGTACCAGTCAAAAGAAGTTTGTTATCTGCATTGAATCGTTTTAACTCCCTGATTAGACGGCATTTCATGTTCTTAATCCTGTGTCCTTCATCTACTATTAAGTATTTCCAATAGCAGTGCTAGAAAAGGAATTTAGGGAAAAACTTTAAAATGATAATCTCACAATTTTTTTTAAAAACAATTCAAAAATAAAACTTCTTTATCAGGGATGGATGTTCAATTTTATCAAATGGCATTTCTGTACCTACTGAAATGGTCATGTTTTCCTCTGATCTACTAAAAGGATAAATTTCCTAAAACTGATGTATACTTGTGCTCCTAAAATAGACTTCCCTTGGCTATGAACTAATAAAGTCCACCTGCTATTATGTATTTAAATATTTTCTATTCACATTCTTTAGTCAAAGCAGTCTGGGGGCACCTGGGCGGTGCAATCGGTTGAGTGTCCTACTTGATTTTGGCTCAGGTCGTGAGATCGAGCCCCACACTGGGCTCTGCACTCAGCATGAGGTTCGCTTGAGATTCTTTCCTTCTTCCTCTACCCCTCCCACTTGTGCTCTCTCTCATTCTCTCTCTCTAAAAATAAATCTTAAAAAAAAAAAAAAGGCAATCTGTGGTTTCCCTGTGTAATGCTTTGTCAGGTTTTGATTAGTGTTATACTAGATTCCTAAAAAAGAACTAAAGCTTTTATTAGTTCCACATGCTCTGAAACATTAAATACTAGAATTTTCATTCTTGAGGCCTACATCTGAAATGGACACTCTTTTTAATCTGATGGTGTTCTCAGTTTCTTACATAATTACTGATTTGTTTAGACTTTGCCTTTCTTCTGGAGCCAGTTTTAGTAATTTCTATCTTCACAGAAAGCCACTCATTTACTTTCAGTAAGTTGTCATAAAAATTATTTTCTCATTTTCCAAAACTTTGTTAAAAAAAAAAGCAAAAACAACAAAACTGCAATCTTACTCGGAGCATTATAATCTCAAAGGAGAAAAATACCTTGGAAAAAAAAGCAAAAACAACAAAAAATCTTAATCAGGCAAGCTTGAAGTTCATCTATTTTATTGTTTAAAAATACAGAAATATGGGATATTTCTAGGAAATGTAAATACCAACCTGGCAAGTGTAGGTATCCTTGGAGAACAGGATTGGCAAATTGGGGGGAAGAGTATGAAATGGGGCATTTTTTGCATTTCACTTTAATACATTCATAACAGAATAAAAAAACTTTTTTAACATAATATTATGACTTTTTTTTTTAAAGAAAAACAACTTGGGACTTCTTTTGCTGGTAATACCAGATAACCTAAGTAACCTCTCACTGTAAGACATCTACCATAAAAAAGCCAAACAAATATAAATGAGTAAGTAAAAGCAAAGAGAAAACTCAATGCAACAGAAATGAGGGTTCTGAAAAATGATCTGGTAAGTTAACGGATACTTCTGCTGCCACTCAGCAATAGGGGCCCTGCACCCCCAAAGGGAAGATCCTTAAAATAATATCCTAAGTTCAGAGAAAGGGAAAATTACAAAAATTCTAGCTACTAGCAAATGGAATTGACAATAAAGCTTATCTGTTCCAATATGGGCAGGGTAGGGAGGTCAAAATAATCAGAAAGGTCTTCATGTTATATTATTTAGTAGAAAACTGAAGTTTCAAGACACAATGTATAAATTATATCTATATGCTAACAAAAATACTTAATATAGCAGCAGCATTCTCAGAATTACAACTGCTTTGAAGTCTGTATGCTTTTTTTCTACAAGGAGTGTATGTTACTTTTACTGTGAAGAAGTAACATAACTGCAATTCATATTCCCAATTTCCACCAGCACACAAGTAAAATTTGATAAACCAGACAGAGAAAGGAAAACAAAGCTGTAAAGAACTATATGTGAAATAGGTGGAACAGTGATAGAGAAGTGCAAATGCCAAAAAATGAACTGAGAGAGGCAATGAGCAAAGGTTAACTTTCCAACTGTATTATAACTTGGGCACTAATAAATAAGTAGCTATGACATACACAAAAAACAGAGACGCCATATATCCATAAGACAGTCTAAAAATAACTTGTGTTCATATATTCTATTCTTATTTAATTAAAATTAAATGGATAAGTTCTATATACTTAAACCACATGTCAGAAAGCATATTCTGTAACATATTCACAGATTAGATTTATGTCTAGCTGAATTTAACACACTAAAATGATATTATGGCTATAGGTCAAGATGCTATTGCTTTAATTTTCTTGTTAGAGACTACAACCTTCTCAATCTGGTTAATTTAAACCTTTGGTTTCTAAAAGAATCTGCAGAACACAATCTACTGCTTTCATCAGAAAAAAAAATTAAACAAATGCTACCAGATGATGAGAATGTGCTATGAAATACGAAAAATGTGGTTTATGGATTACAAAGAGTTCAATGGAGACCAATCATACCTGTAATGCATTTCGATCTCTCATGGCTATTTCAAATGAAGTAATTACCACAGGATGAATCTGCAGTGTCCCTTTTCGCTTGTGAATATTCTTTACCAATTTTCGACGTTCCTGCTGGGTCCCATGATATAACATAGTAGGAATCTAAAAGATTTTATATTGATTTATAACAAACTTTAGAACAAAATGCAAATATCAACAATTTGGAAAATATAAAATTAATCATTTAGGAGGAAAAAAAAGATAATTTAATCCTAGCTCTATTTTTCAATAGCAAAATGAGTTAATCACCTCTAATAAATTACTACTATAAGAGAATAAGCCATAAAAACAAATCAAGTATAAGGCAAGGATTTGGCTAAGATGACACATATATATGGAAGAAAAACACCATAGTAAGAGAAATAATTTCTGCCTAGGTCGGTCTTAGGTGAATGAAATTATCCAATGCACTGAAAATCATCCAGGGATATTTTTGGCAAATACCTGAGATTACTTATACCTATTCTTCCATATACACTTAACATGGATTTTGCTAACATTTGAAAAGTAACTCAAGTAGGGGTGCCTCGATGGCTCAGTCAGAGGAGCACACAACTCTTGATCTTGGGGCCATGAGTTCAAGCCCCATACTGGGTGTAGAGATTACTTAAATAAACTTAAAACAAAACAAAACAAAAAACACAACCCTCAAGATGTAGTGTTTCTGTAGTACAGAAATCCATACAATTACAGTAACAATTCTACAATTCAGGCAACAAAGCAATAAAATATTAGAAATGATAACATAGGGGCGCCTGAGTGGCTCAGTCGTTAAGCGTCTGCCTTCGGCTCAGGTCATGATCCCAGGGTCCTGGGATCGAGCCCCACATCGGGCTCCCCGCTCTGCGGGAAGCCTGCTTCTCTCTCTCCCACTCCCCCTGCTTGTGTTCCCTCTCTCGCTGTGTCTCTCTCTGTCAAATAAATAAATAAAATCTTTAAAAAAAAAAAAAAAAAAAGAAATGATAACATATCCAACAAAAGGAAACATATCTTACATCTGGTGTAAATCTCTGGAATTCAGCCATCCAGTTAGGAAGTGTAGACAAAGGGCCACAGACGAGAAAAGGTCCAGGTACTCCTCTCTGAATCATCAATGCAATTGTAGCAATGCATTGAACTGTCTTTCCCAATCCCATTTCATCTGCTAAAATGCCATTAATTCCATTTTCCCAAAGCATCTAGACAAAATAATACACACTGTATTTAAATTCTGATATAAACACCTATTGGATTAGCAATAGTTTATTTCTTCTTTTTACCCAAAGATGATAATTATGATAAGACTGACATATTCATGGTTGTAACATTTGTGGGAAGTTGGTTATCAAAGCCATAAAAGTGCTGGCAGTCTTGAATAAAATACCAAAAATTAGTCTAGACAAATAAATATGAAAATAAGTATTTACACACCAAGTTTCACATTTAATAATCAACTTGGATGGAACAACTCAAGTTGTGTTACAGCACATTAATAGGTTATTATATAGATATGAACCAGTATCTTGTATTAAAATTGAGAATTCATTACCCTGAGCCATTCCATGCCTTCCACTTGGTACCATCGCATCACTCCTCCTGTGAAGTGTTTTGGTTGTTGAAAGGGTACTGGCTGTCCATTACATTTCCGAACTGGGTCAAAAAAGAATTTAGTATTCTGCCTAACCGTTTGAGACAATCTATCTTTAATTATACTATTTGAATCTTTGTTTTTCTGAAGGTCTTCTACACAGAGATTAGAAGAGGAGCTTTCATTCTGTAAAGAAAAAAGCTTAATTAGAACTTTGATACATAATGCTGCTACCCTCTATTTATCAGAAAATGTAATCAAAACTTACCCAGTCCTATAAGCATTAAGTATAGAGAAATAAAATCATTTGTTGAATAAAACCTTAGAGATAGTTACCCCCATTCTCCCACAAATGCAAAGCCATTGAAAAAAAATTCTGAAAATAACTCTTACAGATTACAGGCATACACTACTGAAATGACCTTTACAACTGTACCTCCCATCCAAACTTTTAAAATGAGCTACTCAAGAATTTATTAAACTATTTTCTTAATAATACTTTCACCCAAATCAAAGAAAATGGGTAATGTCTATAAAAAATAGAAATGAAAAAAAAAATTTCCTTTCAAGGAAAAAGAAACATTTATTTCCATCTAAATATTACTTCTGTTGAAGGAAAAGGGGCAAAGTAAATAAAGTTTAAGAACTCCGTACATCACACTTAAGAGTATGAACTTATCTCTGATGACACTCATTACCAACTTATGACCAATGACAGATTTTACTGGTTAGTGACATCCACAACTCTGTTTTTTAAGAATGTGAAAATGAGGATTGAGTCAGTTCAGATGGAAGTCTTATAAATGAGAAGTCATAAATAATGCCACAACTAGATATTCAACTGGAAAATTACAAACCCCAAGTTTCACCATTCCATACATAAAATTTGTGAACATCACAAACATCATAAAGTAAAACCAGAACTGTAAAGCTTTTAGAAGAAAACAGAGTATCTTGATAACCTTGTGATAGGCAAAAATTTCTTAAACAAGACAAAAACGCACTAACCACCAAAGGGGGGAAAAAAGCGATAAACTGAGCTATTATAAAACTTACAAGTTCTGCTTACTAAAAGATACCATTAAGAAAATGAGTAGGCAAGCCACAAACTGAAAGAAAATACAGTACATAAATCTGACAAAGAACCTGTACATTATATAAAGAACTCATATATCAACAATAAAAGGGCAAGTAAGCCAGTAAATGGGCAAAAGATGTGAACAGAAACTTTATAAAAGAAAACATACAGCCATTAAGAACATGAAAATATACTTTACATCATTAGTAATTAAGAAAATGCAAAATAAAACCACACAAGATCATTTCACTTTCAGTAAAATGGCTAAAATTAAAAAGACTAACATGAAATGCTGGTAATATCAACAGAAATTTTTATACATTGCTGGTGAGATTAAAATAGTGTGTTCACTTCAGAAAAAGAATTTTCTTATAAAGTTAAACATACATTTACAGGATGACCCAGCAATTCTATTCCTAGGTATATATCTAAGAACATGGTAACATGTCCACACAGACTTGTACAAAAATTATCATGGCGGTCTTATTCATAAGTCACAAACTGGAAACCATTCAAATGCCCATCCAGAGAATGGATAAAGAAATTATAATATTCATTCAATGGAATTCTACTCAGCAATTAAAAAAAAACAACTAGTAATAAACTCAACAATATAAATAAATATTAACTATGTTGAGTAAAAAGTTAACAGGAAATAAAAGATAAAAGACTACATATTTAGATTTTATTTGTATGAACTAGCCTGTGATAAAGGTTAAAAATTGGGCAAAACTGTCTGTGACAGAAGTCAAAAAGCCATTGCCTCTAGGTTTGGTGGTGGGGGAAATGACTGGCAAGGGATATTAAGGGATCCTTCTACCATATGAAAAGATTCTAGATCTTGATTTGGGTGGTAGTTACACAAATGTATACATTTATCAAAATTCATCAGAATTAACACAAGCATAGTACACATTTACTTATTGCATATTATAAAATGGTCAAAATTCCATAGTAAATCATGGGGAATTAGACTGAAGCTTTATCTTTAAAAATGCAACTAAAGGGGCACTTGGGTAGCTCAGTAGGTTAAGTGGCTGCCTTCAGCTCAGGTCATGATCCCAGAGTCCTGGGAAGGAACCCCCGTGCCCCACCCCCCACCGCCTGCTCAGTGGGGAGCCTGCTTCCCAGTCTCTCCCTCCCCCGCTGCTCATGGGCACTCTCTCAAATAAAAAAAATCTTTAAAAAAAATTTAAATAAATATGCAACTATATATTGTAAAAAAATATGCTTAAAAGATTTACATTTAACTTTGTTGAGTTATAATTATATCATAAACTAATCCTTATACTGAACAAATAAAAATCAATGCATTTATATAAGATGTAAATTCTGGCTAAAATTATGATGGGCAAACAGAGTATCTCCCATTTTATAATCATGTCATCAATTTTCCCAAAAGCCTATTAATCTTTGATAGGTAAGTTAATTTCTATATCCCTTGGTGAACATTTTCGTGTTACAACTGTTTCTGCTTCTCTAAGAAATCTTGTACCTGAAGGGACATGGATAGTGAATACTCAGGTAACAAGCAATCTCTCCACATAAAATGGGGGTGGGGTGACAAGCCTTCCCAAACAGATCCAAAGACAATATTTAATGTCAGAAACAAGATTAAGGCATCTCTCAGAGCTTCCACAAGCTGTGGAATATATACACGTGGAATGCACATGGTTACAGGCACTTGCATTACTGCTAAACTCCCAAGGACCCATAAACTAATATTTACACATTAAGGAACATGCAATAGAACACCTTAAGTTGATATATGAGGAAGAAATATGATAGGATAAGAAGTGAATTTTTTTTTTTTAAGGTTAACAAACAGAATAACTGGTGAGAAAAAAATGTACACTGGGGATTTAAAGGAACTAATGATCAGGTAAACTGATATGGATCCTACATTTAATCTCTCATAAATCTCTTACCTCAATCTCCTTTTTATTTTTTTTAGCCACGGACAAAATTTCCTAGAACATTGAGAAAACAGAAATAAAGTAACAATGTACGTCATTCATTCATTTATTTATTCAACAAGCATTTATTCTGTTCTAACTTCATGCCAGGAAAATGGGGATAAGGCTCTCAAGGTAATTAAAATACAGGGCTCAAACTGGTGGACCTCAGGCAAAATTAAGGTTACAGTGTCTTATAAAACTCTGCATTAGTTAGCAACACTTAAAAATTGGGGTATTTCCTCCTAAATTTTCCAGGGTTTTTTTTTTTTTTTTTGGTTTGTTTTTTAAACCAAAGCTTATCTGAAGAGACTTAAGTCCAAATTCACACATGACAATAATTCTCTAGAACAGGGATTGGCAAATATAGCCTGTGGACCAACTCCAACTGGCAACCTGTTTCTGTAAATAAAGTTTAACTAGGACAAAGTTGAGCCCTATTTGCTTAGTTTGTTTATGACTGCTCTCAGGCTACAATGGCCAACCAAGTTGTGTTGAGTAGTTGTCCACTAAACTATTCAAAGCCAAAAACTATCTGACCCTTTATAGAAAAGGTTTTCTAAACCCTCCTCTGGAGTCTAAGTTGTGGCTACTCCTCGTATTTAAGGATTCATTTCCAAATGTATTATAGTCCCAACTCTAGCCCACTTTAGGCTTCTGTGGATAGATATCTGATTTTGCAATCTTGAGCAAGAGGCAAAGACAAATAAATTACAAATACAGAGTAGAAGTGTTCTGATTCTGAAGTACCTACTAGATACTAAGGGTATGAAGACAAGCAATACCAAATTCTACTTGATGAGTTAGGAGAGTATTATATCAAATTATCTGAAAAAGTTATCATCAGGGCATAATCATTAAAGATAAAGTTAGGGTATGTTTCAGAGAATAGCATGTAGAGAGGACAAAGGGGATGAAATGGTAGATACATTCAAGAAACTTCGAATGTATCTTAAATTTAAGATACACAGAATGATAGGACACATCAGTTAAGAGGCTAAGAAAAACATATACACGCTTACATGTGTTGTCATATGTGTATGTAAAGTATTATGTAAGTATAGATATTCATACCCTAAGGCTGAAGGGATATAGGAAACTGACAGCAGAGCTGTCTTTTAAAATAAGTAAAAATAAATAAATACAATGACTAAGCCGAACCTTTTGGAAAACAATTTGTGAATGAAGCAAAACAAACATAATACTATCTATGAAGTACTGTTAAAAATTAAACCTTGTAACTAAACTCCTGACCCTGCTTACCTCTATAGCCTCATGTTTTACCACCTTTTCATTTATATATAAACTGGTAACAAATACGTATTTTTAAGTTTTTTGAACTTGTCAGGAACTCTCCTGCCTCTGGACATCTGGGATGTAGCCCCGCGTCAGGCTCCCTGCTCTATGGGAAGCCTGCTTCTCTCTCTCCCACTCCCCCTGCTTTGTGTTCTCTCTCTGGCTGTCTCTCTGTCAAATAAATAAAATCTTAAAAAAAAACAAAAACAAACAAACAAACTGCACGACTGGCTGAATTTCAATAAATCTAAATAATACTTAAATAATAGTGTTTCTCAAATTGTAGGCTATGTTCCATGATCAATTAAATGGGTCTCAACCATCATTTATTCATTTTTTTTAAAGATTGTATTTATTTATTTGACAGACAGTGAGTGAGCACAGTAGGGGAAGCAGCAAGCAGAGGAAGAGGGAGAAGCAGGCTCTCCGCCAAGCAGGGAATCCGATGCGGGGCTTGATCCCAGGACCCTGGGATCATGACCTGAGCCAAAGGCAGATGCTTAATGACTGAGCCACCCAGGCGCCCTCACCATTATTTTTAAATGAAAGAAAAAAAAGGAAAATATCAGAGTGCATCCCTACTAAAGACAAGTATTATGTGAAATTTTGTATTTTATACTTTAAGAAGATCTCAAGAGTTTGAATTTCAGGTTAAAGAAAAATATAGTAGATAATAATGTAAGAATGTAACATTAAAATATGCCTAAGGGATATTTAAGGTTTGTCTAACTAAACATGCTTTTTAATTTCTATTTTATGAGATAACAAGTGAGAATAGGTAAAAAAGGATCTGGTTTTAAAAATGACTATATGGGGGGCACGTGGGTGGTTCAGTCAGTTAAGCATCTGCCTCTGGCTCAGGTCATGATCCCAGGGTCCTGGGATAGAACCCCGCATCGGGCTCCCTGCTCAGCGGGGAGTCTGCCTCTCCCTCCAGCTTGTACTCTCGCACTATTTCTTAAATAATAAATAAAATATTTAAAAAATAAAAAATAAATAAAATGACTATATGATTTCAGTTCCCTAAAGGTCCTCAACAAGGAATAAGAACAAAGTTCTGAAGATAAGGTCTTGAAGTTATGAGAAATTTCTGATAATAGTAATTTCTTTTTTATTATAATTATTTCTAATTAGGCCAAGCTCATGTTCCCTTAACAAACAGGAAGACGGTGCCATTTTCTTCCCTGAAATAGTCCCTTAACAATCTGAAAAGCCAAATAAGTAACAGCAATCCATACAGCTAAAGCTGGTTCAAAATCCACAACAGGTTTTACTCAACAGTGAATCTTATGTGCCCTCCCCACTTTATTTTTACCTCTTTTGACATGACCTCTGAAATATTGTAGGATTCATCTTCTCTTCCTCTCTTCTTTCTCATAACTATTAAAAAAAAATCATTTTATTTTTAATAGCAATAAAAGCAAAAATATAAACATACTGTTCAAAAGTAGAACAAGGAAGTTTACCTGCATTCTCCTCACTTGCATCAATGGAATTTTTACCCTACAAAACAAGAATTTAGGATATTATTCTTCTAAGGACTTTATGGTGTTACATATTAAAAGACATTAAGTAAATGTTAAATGTTCCTTGCATTTGAGCCACATCTACAACTCTTTACTATTATTCTTACCAACATTTAACCTATTTCTACATTTCCCCACTAGAACTTGTTTATAACCATATTCCTTTTTCTTGATGACTCTACTTTCCTCAAATTTTTTCCATTTGATATAGTTCCAAATTAAACACAGAGGGCATTTTTATTTTGAAATTACCATGTACATTTTCTGTAACTGCAGGTTTATACTGAAGATATTCAATGGGCAGGATACTGAAGAACTACTCATTTTCAGTACATTTTTAAATTAAATACAAGTGAAAGCAGAAATAAAAGAGAATATGGATGTAAAAATATTAGTGAGGGGAAATACAGGAAAGGAAGAGATGTTAAAAAAAAAGTTTCAAAATGAGAGTTGGATAAGAAGATCAAGAAGAGAGAGACAATATGTGTAAGAAATCAAAATAACAAAGGTAAATTTTATTATTTTTTTTATATAAACCCCACACCAAACATGGGGCTCAAACTCCCAACCTGAGATCAGAGTCACGTGCTCTACCAACTGACTGAATCAGCCACGTGCCCCAAGAAGGTAAATTTTAAAGTTAAAAAGTTAGAGGATTAAAAATATAAATTACCAAAAGGGACTGGTGAGATGGAACAGACAGAACTTAATGGTTCACACCTTTAGAATACAGCGGGGGAGAAAAACCAAAACCCTGGTACAAAAAGTTAGCTGGGCAAAACTGAACAATACATTAAACCTACAGGTTGAAGAGTAGGGGGTAAATGATTAAACAAGTAAAATTATCTTATAAGTATATATTCTTCAAAAACCTAAAAAAAGTCCCTGGAATTAATAACAGAGTCAAATATTATCAGTTTTGTTTTTATTGTAAAATTATCTATTTGTTCAGTAATTGTTCAGTAATTGTTTTTATTGTAAAATTATCTATTTGTACTTTAACATTACCACTAACCACACTAAGAATCAAGTGGACTTAAGGGTACCCTTATTGGCATTTTGATATTACCTAATAAAGTCAGGTTAATAAAGAAGTGTGAGGTCGGAAACTAACTCCAGCAATACTATTTATTGAATATATGACTTTCAGCAAGTTACAGTCAATTCTCGTTCTGTTCTATACGATAACTATGAATACTGGATCAGTGAACACTGAATCATTGCTTCTAGGAGAAATACAAGCTTAAGTTCCAGCAAGCCTCTGGTCACAATTTATCAACTGATCAAGACAACCCTGTTTCGTATGTGTTGCTGTTTAAGGACATCTTATTTAATATATATGTTAACACTGAACTCAGAGCCAACGGCACTATAATCCATGCCTGAAGGAAGCTTAGCTCAAACACACATATTTCCTTCATAAGGCACCGCACAGCCTTCTTGCATTAGAAACACTAGACGGCACTTCAGCACAATATGGCCGAGGGCTACCATTTTAACAGCAAAATCAACAAAACCCACAAAAATGCAAAAATCATGACATAAAATCAACCATGAAAAGGACATTTGTTTACAGAGTAACAGCTTAAGTAAGGCAGAACACCACTTTGTTTAACCTTGGTTGGGAATGTGTAAGTTAGAGACTCAAATTTTTTGCCATTCTGCATAGCCACATGTCTGTGAGTGACCATGAAAACCCAAGTATTGATTCTGGAGTCACAAATAAATTTTACAAGTAGGCTAACAGGCAAATATGGAATCTATGAATAATGAGGATGGATCATACTTTATCTCTTTGCCTCAGCTTCTTTATATGTAAAATGGGGATAAGAACATTACCTAAGAGATGTTCTGAAATTAAAAAAAAAAATGTAGAGGCACCTGGCTAGCTCAGTCAGTCAGTGGAGCATGTGACTCTTGACCTCAGGGTCTTGAGTTCGAGCCCCATGCTGGGTATAGAGCTTACTTAAAAAAATAAAAAATAAATGTAAAGCTTAGAATACATGACACACAGTAAGTACTCTAAATGTTGCCCTCTCTTTTCACTAGTACAACTCTTGTTTATACAATTCCCAACAATATGGCATTAAACAGCTTCATGTTAAAACAAATTTATTCCAAACATCACATCTAAAACTCAGGCTCTCCCTAAATGAATGATCTATTATCTGAAATGTTATTAGCAGATATACTTAATCTGCTCCAATTTTGGCTCCACTGCTGCAGCTATGCACAAGATACAAATTTAAATTATTATGGATCCATGTTGACATGATGAGGTTGGAGGCATTAAGGGGAAGGAATAATCATTATGAGCACCAAAAGAGCTGACCACTTATAAGAGTGAAATTTTGCCATTATGAAAAACAGAATTAAGAAACCAAAAGGGTTATACTTTAGCTTTCCTTCCATACCTAAAAATACTGAGAAACAGATTTTACATGTTTCTATGCAGCTTATAACAAAGATAGGTTTTCAAATAAAGGTTAAAATTAAGTAGATGATCTATAAAATTAAGACTACAGAAGAATTTCTTCAATACTTAAGGTAACATACAGGATTTTCTAGCTTACTATATATTACCTTAGTAACCTTTAAAGATTCCTTTTTTCTCTCCAATTTCTCTTTCTTCTTCTGTTCCTGTAAGATAATTTTTTCTTAGCATCACAAGTAGAAAATGCAAAGTATAAAACACACATCTCAAATAACATGTGCACAATGAAGAACTATATAAAGATTTAAAAACAAGGGAGAACTTGCACTTCAAGCCTTTATGGAGCAACAGGGAACAGACTTACCCTCCTGCCTTACACCAGATAAATATATTAAACAGTGGTTTTCAGACAATATGCAGCAAAAGAGAGTGAACGCTGACAAAGGGAAACATGAGATGAATCTTGATTGTGCAGTTTACTGCCTGAAGGCAATTTCCAAGTGCAAATAATGAAGGGACAATCTTAACAGCTCACAGCCTCCCTGAGTTGAAGAGACAAGGGTACAAAACAGAGCAGCTAGCGTACCCAAGGTCAGGTACACAAAAAAAGCCCTTAAGATACGCAGTCAAGACTTCAGGCTGAGTATTGATCAGTGACATGAGTATAAGAAAACCAAGGCCACTAGAAAATAGCACGTGGAATAATCCCTGTGCTTACAGGGGATCAGGAACAGTTCATACCCATCAGGCAAAGTGACAAGAGTGCTCAGATGAGGGGCTGAGTTACTACCAGACTAAAAGCTGTTCCGTATGCACCCTAACAAAACTTTAAAAGACAGACAAAAAGGGATTCAAACCATTCCCAAAAGGTGGTTAAAAGATATATGCCTTGGGCGCCTGGGTGGCTCAGTCAGTTAAGTGTCTGCCTTTGGCTCAGGTCATGATCCCAAGGTCCTGGGATCGAGTCCTACATCGGGCTCCCTGTTCAGTGGGGAGCCTGCTTCTCCCTCTCCCTCTGCCCTTCCTCCCTGCTTGTGCACACTTGCTCTCTCTCTTTGTCAAATAAATAATAAAATCTTTAAAAAGATATATGCCTTAAAATAACTCATTAAGTGTGATTGTTTTACTTTCCTATATCTGTGTCTCATTTTACCATACAAAGGTTTATCAACAAAGGAAAAAATATTTAGCAAAAGCAAAATCTTGACTGATAACTGTGAAATGTGAATGATGGGGACACAGGGCATTACTGTAGCCTTGATATTTGCACAAATTTTTAAATCTTCGTATGTTCTAGTGGGCGATAAATAAATTATATAGTATCTTATAGTAAGTACAATGGGAAGAACAGAACAAGGAAAAGGGGGTCAGGAGTGTGCACGTGGTAAAGGTGTCAGACAGCAATTTCATTCGAGGCTGTTAGGGCAGGCTTCCTCGGGAAAATGTTTAAGCCAGGGCTTGAAGGTGATGAAGTAAGCTATGCAGATATCTACGAGAAGATGGCTCCAGGCACAAAACAGCCAGTGCAAAGGCCCAAAGGCAGAAAACACACCTGGAATGAAGTCTGGAAAGGTAATAGGGTTAAAGGAGAGCTAGACTGCTTATAGTCTTGTGGACCATCATTAAGACTTTGGGTTTGTCGGGGCACCTGGGTGGCTCAGTTGGTTAAGCATCTGCCTTTGGCTCAGGTCTTGGATCCTGGGATAGAGTCCCACATCAGTCCCTGCTTAGCAGGGAGCCCAATTCTCTCTCTCCCTCTGCTCCTCTTTTCCCCCCTCATGATCTCTCTCAAATAAATAAAATCTTAAAAAAAAAAAAAATGATTTTGGTTTTGTCACATTCAATGTAAACTAGAAAACAGTGAAACATCATAGGGGTGGGGACACCTGGGCAGGAGAAAGGAAGCACTGAAGAAAAATAAATTCTTTACTCAATAAAAATATCTTTCGAAAACAAAAGCAAATGAAGACTTTTCCAGAAATATAAAAGCTAAAAGAATATATCACCAAAAGAAAATGCAAATGAATCTATAATAACAGAAAGCAGATCAGTGACTATTTGGTGAGGAAGACAGGCAGTGAAGGATGGGAGAAAATTTAAAAAGGGGCAGGAATTCAGTCATGAAAAAGAACGGAACCTTGCCTTTTGAAACAATATGAATGGACCTTGTGGGCATTATGCTAAGTGAAATGAGTCAGACTTAGACAAATACCATATATAACACAACACAACAAAACACCCCAAGCTCATAAATACAGAGAAAAGACTGATGATTGGTGGTGGTGGGAATGAGTAACAGGTCAAAAGGTACAAATATCCAGCTATAAAATAAGTCAGGGGTATGTACTATACAGCATGGTGACTGTAGTTAGTAATACTCCCTTGCATATTTAAAAGTTGCTAAGAGAGTAAAGCTTAAAATTTCTTATTATAAGAAAAAATTTTTTAACTATGTATGGTAATAGATGTTAACTAGACTTACTGTGATCATTTCACAATATATACAAATATTGAATCATAACCTGAAACTTACGTTATATGTCAATTATACCTCAACTTAAAAAAAAAGGGGGGGTACAATTTTTTGAGTTGATGGTTATGTTCATTATCTTGATTGTGGTGGCTTCATGGGTGTATACACGTCAAAACATAAAATTGTACACTACATACATGTGTTCTGCATATATCAATTATATCTTAATAAAGCAATTTAAAAAAAAAGACTAAGCAACATAAAGTTCACAATTTCCAGCATCCAAAAACTATCACTAGACAGGATAAAAATCAGAAAAATAAACAGAGGTATATTCATACAGTGGAATGCTTCTCAGGAATAAAGAGAATGGCCCACTGAATAAACACAAGTGAATCTCAATATGCTGAGCTAAAGAGGCAAGACACAATAAAGTGCTTACCGCATGGTTCCATTTATATAATATTCTAGAAAAAGCAATACCAATCTATTGTGACAGAAAACAGAAATCAGTGGTCTGGGGGCCAGGCATGGGGATCACTGAGACAAGAAAATTTCTTGGGGGTAATGGAAATGCTCCTGATCTTGATTGTGCTGGTGGTTACACAGGTCTATACACTGGTCAAAACTCATCAAACAGTAAACTTAAAATGTGTGCAGCTTACTGCATGTGATTTTTATCTCAATAAAGTGACTGTTAAACAATTACATACACATACCTCTAGTTGTTGCTGTTCCATTTTAGTCAATAAAAATTTGGAGTAGATATTGCTTTTCTCAAGCAAATGTTGAAGTCTACGGTACCGAATGTCCACAGACTCTCTATCCCACGACATGCGAGCCTACCCAAAAAGAAAATTTCCATGATTATTAAGTTTTCTGACCTTTGTGTGTGATGTTTTGCATTAAGACGTAAAAAAAAAAAAATGGCTAAATGCTCTGAGTTTAATTTATTTCCTGTAATTAATGGGGAAAAAAAGATTTTTCTAGTATTAACTTTACTAACATTGGTTTATTTTCCAAACCAAAAACTAGAACAAATAGCTGAAAAAATAGGATGCCTGGGTTCAACATGCCATTTGGTATGATGCAGCTTGGATACCAAAATATCAAAATTTCAGACACCGGACACATTTACTGGCATCCACTGAACTGAGGGTCCATTTTTGAAACATATAAAATTAACATTAGAAAGTAATCATTTAATTCAAGTAGATTTAAATTTTTAAACAATCAAATGATTTCAGAAAAATTTTACACACTAGTTTTATTTGAAAGAGCATTAGAATTAAAAAATAATTTAATTGGCTAGGAACGAGAACAACTATTCTTAGAATTATAAAACTATATTGTCCAGATGCCTGGCTGGCTCAGTTGGTAAAGCATGCAACTCTTGATCTCAGGGTTATGAGTTCAAGCCCCAGTTGAGCCTAGAGATTACTTTAGAAAACAAAAAACAAAACAAAACAAAAACTGCATTGTCAAAATATTTCAACATGCTTAACTACTTATGATTTATTATAAGTTTCTTCCTCTCAGCATTGTGTCCCCTGAAGTTTTGCCCTTCTTTTTAGGCTTGTTTTATTCCTATTCTTAGCTCTATCTTTCACTTTTGTACACCTTCAAATTACAAGCCTGCTTTCTATATAACTTTTACACACCATTTATTCATTAAGTGATTTCTAAGTCTACAATAGGCTAGTGGCTGAGGAGGAATCCTCTCCAAGTTCACAATGACAAAGTAAAATATTTTGAAAAATACCAGAAGGCACAAGATGAAAAACAAAAGCAACAAATAAATAGTATAGTTCAGTGGTCCACAAATTTTTTCTGTAAAGGACCAAAGGGTAAATATTTAAATATTGAGCACATGGCTTATAAACACTCAATTCTGCCTTTTTGTACAAGAGCAGTAATAGACTATATAGAAACAAATGGGCAAGGCTATGTTCCAATAAAACTTTATTTACCTAAACAGGCACAATCCAGTTCATAATATGTCAACTCAGTATAATCTGAATTTTAAAACAAAAAAACTCACAACACACTAAGTGCGCTGAAGTGAATCAAGAGTTGAATTCACCTATCAAAGCCAAATACACGCAAACCTTACCAACCAGCAATTCTACTCCTGAGACAAAGTGTGTGTGCATGAGGGTTCGCACACAGAGGCTGAGTTAGCATAACCTAATTAACTTTAATATTTAAATGTTTAATGTTTAAGGCTTGACCCCGTAATTCAGACACCACTGTATGTCTATTGGCTTGTATTTCCTAGATATTCTATCATCTCTCCAGCTTTTCATTCAAAATACATTTTTCTATTACAAAAGCAATGACAATACCTAAGAATAAATCCAATGGAAATACACATTTCAGAACAACTAAATATTTAAAAAAAACCCATAAAACAATCCTATCCATGCAGATAAACTGTTGACCTCTTACAATTAAGACAGCGTTTCTTTTACCATTACCAATGTTACTGTGATTACCATAGTCAATGAATGAAATAGATTATTATAAATTGAAAGATGAAATTACTTAGAATTTGAAAAAAAATTTTTTTCGTGAAGATTTTATTTTTAAGTAATCTCTACACCCAACATGGGGCTCGAACTCACAAACCTGAGATCAAGTGTCGCATGCTCCACCAACTGAGCCAGCCAGGTGCCCCTGAAAAAATCCTTAACTTTTAAAATTTGTTTTAAATTTCAGTTAAAATATTCTGGGCTTAATTTAGATATATCTGCTACCTTAAATCCTGTTCAGAATAATTTAGCACACATTTTTTTAAGTAATTAAAGATTAAAGATAATATGTTACACTAATTTGTAAGTAATATAATTAGGAAACTAAATCACTTATTAACCTTTAACACCAACCTTCCGTATTTCAAAATAATTTTGTAATAAGCCTTATCTACCATTACTGTTTCTTAACAATTTTATTTGTTGTATTAAGGTAAATTGCAGCTCTGTCTGTGGAAAGCACTGAATGCCTGGCAGGAAGAGTCTTTTGATAACTAGAATTAAAGAGCATGCCAATGGACACCAGCGGCATCAATTCCCCACTGTCTACTTCATTCTCTCTCCCAATACCAACACCAGATTTGGGAGTGGGGCGTGGAGTTACACTTCACTCCACAAAATATGAACTATTTTCCTTTTACCTAACACTTATCGCAACTCTTACCTTTCCCCTCCCCCACTATGTACACATTAATGCTACTCTTAAGTCTTCTAGACTAACAATGACTTCTTTCAAAAGGAAATGCAGGTGAAAAGCCAACGAAAATAACTGTAGCAAATCAATGTCAAAGCCATTCTCTACTTTACAAAGCTTGCAATCTCCTAAAGCAAAGTAAATGCTTCTCATTAAGAATCTTAAGCAAGCTCTTAAGTACTTCTAAATATATGCCCATAAATACTGTATTCTCCCAAAAGAAAAGGAATCTTTATTTTTGTACAATGAATTTTTTGGCCTCCAAAGACAAGTAGGGAGAGACTAATTCTTAGAATTTCCCCCATGGTCAAGTAAGGAACAACTTATAAGTGAAAAGTGTGACAATTAATCAAATTCTTTCAATACCTATACATGAAAAAGCAATATAATAATAGACCATAATACTACTAGCTTTTTGGCAAATCACACCCTGGTTTTAGTGTAAGAACTGAAGAGAGCTATGCAATTTATTCATGGAAGGATTGAAAATGCTTAATTAAATTAAATTAAAGGCAATTAAAAATTGCTTTTTTGGGGCACCTGGGTGGCTCAGTAGGTTAAGCGGCTGCCTTTGGCTTGGGTCATGATCCCAGAGTCCTGGGATCGAGCCTCACATCAGGCTCCTTGCTCAGCGGGGAACCTGCTTCTCCCCTGCCTGCCATTCCCCCTGCTTGTGCTTGCTCCTCTCTCTCTCTGACAAAATAAATAAAATCTTAAAAAAAACTGCTATTTTAAGTTCTGTGATGAATAACTGCTAAAGAAAAGCTAGCTTTACCATACCTATCCCTCAACAATAACAATTCCAAAAAAATTTTGGACTGATTGCAAAACATTTGTTCAAAAGCTTAAATATTTCACTTAAAGTATGTCATTTTGATTCCTAGTTTAATCAGCAAATACTTATGGTACTATAAATTTTGAGAGATCTGGAATGTGGAAATGTGGGCACCTGACAGGCTTAGTCAATGGAACATGTGACTCTTGATCTCAGGGTTGTAAGTTCAAGCCCCACGTTGGGGGTGAAGATTACTTAAAAATAAAATCTTTTAAAAGAAAAATGTGAAAATGTTTCATCCCTTGAATTAATGCATTCTGGAAATGTATTCTTATTGTACCTAGAATCTTTCTTCAAATAGTACTTTCTTACCCAACAATCTTCAAGAGTCACAAAACTGAAGATACACTACTCAAAATGAAGGCTGATATCATTCTTACAACCTCTGAAGTTGATTGATTCAATTCTGGACACTTGCCCCAGGATTCACCTTTTATAAATATCATCTGGTTATATGGCTAGTAAGTACATTTATTTTATTTATGTAATCTTATATATGCTATGTAATATATTATAAAATATTTTTTCCATAGTTTGAAATTCAATAAACAATTTACTGATTGCCTATTTGCTAGGTGCACAGCCAACAAAAAAGAAACAGTAAGTGACGTCCTCTCAATAAACAAAATGATAGCAAGCAAGTAATGATAATACTGTGAAATAAAGTACTACGAAAATTTATACAATGAGGAAAGATAAAAAGGTGGTTCATGGTCGACTTCCCAATTCTATTAAAACTTCTTAACATTACCGTAACTGATTATGGTCAACTACGGATGACAAATAACAAAACTAGTATTACTGGAGTCAAAGTACAGCATGGTGGTTAGAAAGTGTGAATTCTGGAATCACATGGCCTACATTACAATCTTGGCTCTATCACTTAAAGCTGTGGAATTCCCTCCTCCCCGCACATTCTCTACATGTCTCAGTTTTCTCATCTGTAAAATGAAGTGAAAACAACCTACTTCACAGAATGCTTTAATAAAAATAATACTTTAGACTAGTAATTAAACTAGTAAGTTTAAAAGTTATAATGAAAAGCAGTATCTACTTTATAGTCTTGTTGAGGATCCAATTAGTAAATACATGTACAACATTCACAACAGTGTTCATGTGGTGTTAACAGTGCTAGCAAAAGAATCATTTCTGTTGACGTAAAATAGCAGGGAACCAACTGATTCACTAATTGTCTTTGAGGTGCATTATTTCCCAATTTAAGTAGTTTTGTAATTGCATGGAGTTCATTAAATATTAATGTTTATTTCCTTAGGTATAGGGTTAAGGACAAGAACGCTGAAGACAGCCAGAGTTCAAATTCAGGTTCACTGGTGTATGACCCAACTGCCCCAGTTTCCTCATATGTAAATGGAGAGACACCAAAAGTACCTACAGCATCAGAATATTGGGAGTGCTAAATAAATTATTACAAGAAAATCACTTAGTAGGCAGCACGTAAGTGCTAGTGGCTATCACTCCTTTTCTTGCACACGCAATAATGAAGCAGCAACATGGGGCTTTATTAATGGGAGTGAAAAACACTTAATTACTGAATTTTCAGAGGCCTGGGTGGCTCAGTCGTTAAGCGACTGCCTTTGGCTCAGGTCATGATCCCAGGGTCCTGGGATCGAGCCCCGCATCGGGCTCCCTGCTCCGCGGGAAGCCTGCTTCTCCCTCTCCCACTCCCCCTGCTTGTGTTCCCTCTTCTAGCTGTGTCTCTCTTGGTCAAATAAATAAAATCTTAAAAAAAAAACAAACTGAATTTTCAAGTGGTTAAAAACTGCTTTCACTCATCTACAAAATATATACTCTGTAAAAGAAAAACACTTATCACTGAAAAAGTACACCCCATTTTTATCTAAACAATCTTACTTAGCACTAGTCGAAGAAATCAAAAGGAAAACAGAAAACAAGTTTATCACTTGGGTGGTCAATGGCACTAAAATATCTAAGAAATTCACTACCGATTTTGGAAGAATTAATCTAGCTAAAGAAGCAACTTGAAATACTCTCAGACCAAGACTACATCTCACAGAAGCATCACCCAAAGCACGAGCAAAGGTGCCTCAAAGATAGCGCGAGCAACCATGCAAATAGATAAATAACAAAGCCCATTTTAAAGATTATGAAAAAAGCAGACCGAAGAACAAACCCAAGCTCCGAGGAAGCTTACTACTGGCTTCAATGACAAGGAACTTGATTCCTAAATTACCTTTTCGATCATCTTCCGCTCCCTCTCAAGTCCAGCAGCCTCAAGCTGTTCTTCCTCCTCCAGCATGGCCTGGGTAATCACGGCAGGCTCCGGTTGTTCAACCATATCTGGAGTCAGGGACCCTAAGAGGGGAGAAAGTTTTTAAACCGCAGTTTTAAAAAATTACCACTCAACTCCCACAGTCAACAATCTTACCGGATGCATTTGAGGCAAAAGCTGAAGACCCACGGGGACGCCAGCATCAGCCCTCTGAAGATATCCTGGGTCTCCACAATGTCAACAAGTGGCCAGGACCCCAGCTGACCAGTCGGGATGCTCGCGAAAATGCAGCCCCCCCGTGTAAATCTCCTATATCGTGCACTTACGTGCAATTCCGGGTGCCCTCCACAGCTTCTTGCCCTCCTTTCCTCAGTCTCTGCCCCGAGTCACCTCAACCCACCAATCTCGGCTGCAGCCTCCATGCTGTCCCCCTCCCCCCCGGCCCGGACACCGCCGCCGGCGCCCGGAGGAAGGGTCTCCTCACTCACCACCGCTGCTCGCGGACCGCTGCGCGGGCATGGCTGGACACACACTCCGGAACCCAGTCCTCGGCTCTCAGCGACTGCAACGCCGCGCGCCGAAGTCTCACAGCCGCTGCCTGCCCGGCCTCCTCACTAAATCCCCAGCCAAGGAAAAACGCGCGCTTCTACTTCGCGGGAAAAGCCGTCATCTCGCGATACTTCGTGCTCCCCGCCCCGCCCCCGAATCCCGGAGGCGCGAGATTTGGCTCAATGTAGTTTTCATCAGAACCCACCCGGGCGACGGTGAGCTATTACCTAGATGTCTGTCTTGGGAAAACGGGGTTCTGCCGCAGAAGTTAGCTTTTAACTAGCTCTGTAACACTGGACGAGTGAGTCTGCCCACTGTGGAGGGCCCAATTTCTTCACGTATTGGATGATGGTTCGGAACTACACAATACTTTAGTAGCGCTCTTATTTGCAAGGCACCTTAACACACTGGCTGATATGATTAAATCCTGCCAACCAATGATCCTTTAGGCAGGAAATATGTATGAGTATTCAGGTGAGGATGTCAGTGACAAATACTGCCCATCTCACTCACCATCCTTAGTGCACAGTGCACATTTTGGGTGAAAACTCCCCAAAATGACCCAGAAGAGAGCTCTGTTGTGTGTGAAATGGGAGAGAAAAATAGGAAAGTAAGATTATGGCAGAGTTCAAGAAAGGTGTTTCAGGATAAGGGAGAATTGAATGTAGTGATAAAGCGAGTGGAGTGGCTGGTAGAAAAGACAAAAGATTCAAGAATAGACCAGGGACACTTGGGTGGCTCAGTCGGTTAGGCGACTAACTTGATTTCAGCTCCCCCATGATCTGAGGGTCATGGGATGAGCCCTGAGGCAGGCTTCCCACTCCAAGGCGAGTCCGCTTGAGATTCTCCCCTCTGCCCCTTCTCCTGCTCACCCGCGCTGGTGCGCTCTCTTTCTCTCTCTCTAAATTAAATAAATCTTAAAAAAAAAGACCAATAATTAGAATGGGCACCTGAAAGAAGAGACTGGACTTTTGTTACTGGTTTTTTACTTCAGCCTATAATTCCATCCTTTCTTGTCTGCAATCCCTTTACAGTAAATTCCTTGGCTCCCCTCCCCTTCTGAAAATTTGTGGTATACCTGCCATATTATCACCTGTTTCCTTCATTTCTGACTTGGGACAACTTTAATAATTGTACAAAATTAAGGGCTTGCAACATACGTCCATCATAAACATCTTCAGCAACCTTTGTAACACTCTGAGATTAGTAGATTATTTTTATTCCTACATTGTAGGTGAGAAAACTGATGCTCAGAGAGACTGACTTGCCCAGAGGCCTATGGTCACTTTGTGATAAAACAGGAGCCAAACCCAGGTCTTTTTGCCTCCTACTTCAGTATTATTTTAAGATAAAATATAGCCTGAATTAATACTTATTCTTAAATCCTACCTCCTTCTAACCTAAGACAATAGCTATCAGTCTCACTTAACATTTTTTACTTCCCCAACCTATCCCCTAAAGTTTCTTTCCCCTGACTTCTGAAACACAGCTTTTCACAGGGTTTTCCCATAATGTATTGAAAATCTTGTTATTCCTTCTTTTGAACTGAATTGTGGCCCAGCTCCCAAAATCTTTCCTCTATTTGTTGCTTTTTTCTATATACTTTGTACTTGTAGCATCTGCTTTATAGGCTTCAATGATCAGCTCAAGGCTGACAACTTCCCTTCTAATTCCTGAAAGAGAGAGTAGGAAAGATTTGTCTAAACACACATGAGATGGAGTTCAAGACAATTTCATCTGATTCTCAAAGGAAAGACATCTCATCTAACATCTGGTCCCACACTTGTTCATACAAGTACACTGGTGCATTTATTTCCTGACACATTTGTCATTGTGCAGGTCTTCCCTCAGAGTGGCTGTTCCAAGTTTTGTTCACTGACTTTTATTTAAGGGCTTACATTTAAATGTCTCCTGGGTACCAGAAACACTTCTAGGAGCTGTACAGCAATGAACAAGACAGACAAGATCCCTGTTGATATGGATCTTACATTTCAGGAGTTAAAGCAAGTAAGCATGTGTAGGGGGGGTATGTGAGGAGTACTCTGCAAGAGTATTAGAATGGAGTAGTGTAAGAATAACTGGGTAGTTACTTTAGACTGGGTAGAGTCAGGTATCTGAGGAAGTCACAGACATTTAAGCTAAGAACTGAATGTCAAGCTAGCCCAGGGGAAGATAGTTGTAGGGGAGAAAAATTTTTCTCCTACCCTACTAGGTTCTTTTGTCTGATCTATTAATTAAATTGACATGACAGATTAACAGGAGAAACACAAATTTAATTACTTACGTACATGTAGGAGTCCCACAGAATCAATGAGAGGCTCGGCACAGGCAGGCAATTGAGGCTTATATGCCATTCTAAGCTAAGAAGGGAAGGAAAACAATTCACAGGAAGATGGGAAGAGCAAATGTTTGGTAAACAAATGTTTGCCATACCATGCAGAGACAAAGGGGGACAGGGAGAATTCTAACAAACAGGCCTCCCAAATTCCCCCCAGTTTCCCACACCTAGTCCTTAATCTCTGTAATTGTTTCTGGTGACAGCTCTTTTCCTAGACCAGGCCCTCTATGTAAATTCTTTTAAGCATTGAGGGTGGGAGGTAAAAAAGCAAAAAAACTTTTCTTGACTCTTTTGGGCCTTAATTGTCTTTAGCTCAAAATAATCAGCATGCATTCTGGGGAGACTTGTTCTGAACCACTTGTCTGAAACTTCCCTGGAAGTTGCACACATTAAAAGCTGAGCTGGTTGCCATGGACAGAAGAATCAGGTGAGTAGCTGGATGGTAAGACAGCTGCAAAAGGAGGGAAAAAAACCATAGAATGAAGATGAACAAACAGAAAAGAACAAATCGAAGCACATTTCCCCACAACCCATTAAACCAGTCTCAATCCTGGGAATACATCAGTCTGATAAAATGGCGGTGCTTCATTTATCTGATGGAAAGTGTTAATCTTCTCTTCTTTAAAAAAAAAGAAAAAATTATTGAGGTAAAGTCCACATAACCATTGTCACTTTAACCATTTTAAGTAATCTCTACCCCCAACATGGGGATTGAATTCATGACCCTGAGATCAAGAGTCCATGTTCTACCGACCCAGACAGGCAGGTGCCCCCTTCTCTCCCTTTTTTTGAACATAAACTCAAGATTTTATTGTTTTCAGGGGCACCTGGGTGGCTCAGTCAGTTAAACATCTGACTCTTGGTTTCGGCTCAGGTCATGATCTGACTCAGTGCAGTCTGCTTGTCCCTCTCCCTCCTGCTCTGCTCTTCCCCCAACCGCCTCACACATGCATGTGCACAATAATAAATAAAATCTTGTAAAAAAAAAAAAAAGGATTTGTCTTTGTAATAAAACAAAATATGAAGCTTAGAACTGTACCACATGGCCCTTTCCTCTTCCTATCTCCTGCCAGTTCAAAATGTTTGCCTCTCTTATTAGCCAGCATCCTCTTAGATCTTCGGTTGGGTTCAACCTATTCAAGCCTCAGCACAACCTTCTTTGTAGTTTTAGCCTTTTTTCTAGAAAATTGTCTTAGTCTGCCCATCATAGCCTCTCTCCTTCTTGTCACGCTGTTGCTTTCCCTAGACATATAGAGAATCCTTGCTTTTCTTGTACTATGCTAGTTTGTGGGTTTGGTGGTTGCCACACTTCTTACAGAAAGTCCAGTGGGTTTTAGGAAAGTTCACCATGTTTGTAAGAGTACTACTGGCATGGAAAGAAAGGAATCGAGCTGGAGATGAAATCCCAGCTCATAATATTCTCATGTAATAGACATAAGTTAGACACTATTTGTCCTGTCTCATTTACACAGAAGCAGCATTTTTCACCACTGACTATACAAGTTCCTCCTTGTTGAGGGTCAGCGTGTCCAGAGCACAACAATTCTGGAGTAACACAGAGGCTAAGCTATTAACTTCTGATTGGAGTATTTTCAAAGTTTGCACAGTGGTATCGAACTCTTGTTCTATTACCTGGAGAGATTTAAAGCCCATCTTTTTCAAGTCATAAATGACAAAACTTGGGAATAAGGTCCTCAACACTGAAGAGAACTTGGGAGTGCCATTACGCAAGTGGGTTCCCTATTACTTCTTGCCTAGTATGTTTATGTGGCATGGCCTTATGAACAAAGGAGCCCAAGTTTGCAATTTGGCTGGCATTTAAGATGGAGTATCTGGTGACAAAAGAGCCAGGTGTGAGTCTACATGGTCCTGACCATTTAAGTGGGAACCCTGTATAAATTTTGTTGCCACATAAGATAAAAAGGCCAGTGTGGTTTACAGACAAGGTCAGAGTGGAATCTGTAATTTTCTAGATCTGGGACATCCCATGACCTTTGCTACTAATACTTTTAGCATCCATACATCTTTACTTTCCATGTACTCCTGCCAGTTTGTAAGAACAGAACAGGTTGCAAAATACTTGCTATAGGAGGCCTACAGTCTGGCTTTGGCAGCTATAAAGCTTGGTTTTGTCACCTGACCAAGAGTTCAGATTTTTGATCAACCCATATATAGTGTGGAATATTGGCCAGTCTATTCAGGGAAGCAGTGAAGACACCCCAAGTTGTACAAGGATGGCCTGTGAACCATCCCAAACATTTGGTGGTTTGCCAACATCTGTGCTGTAGAAGGCAGTACCAGAGTCACTTTTAATCTCCTTGACAGGGTTTGATTGTAACACTATCCTGGTATATCATCCAGGAAAGGTCCAGTGGCATCCTTTTTTTGATACAAAGGGAAACTTTTTTGCCTGTTGTGTTTATCTGGGCAAGGGACAGTCCTTGAACTTTTTTTTTTAAAAGATTTTATTTAGGGCGCCTGGGTGGCTCAGTTGGTTGGGCGACTGCCTTTGGCTCAGGCCATGATCCTGGAGTCCCTGGATCGAGTCCCGCATCAGGCTCCCTGCTCGGCGGGAAGTCTGCTTCTCCCTCTGACCCTCCCCCCCGTCATGTGCTTTCTCTCTCTCTCATTCTCTCTCTCTCAAATAAATAGATTTTATTTATTTATTTGAGAGAGAGGGGGGGTGCAAGCAGAATAGAGGGAGGAGTGGGGGTTGCAGGGGAGGGGAGAATCCCAAGCCGACCCTGCGCTGAGCACAGAGCCTAACGTGGGACTTGATCTCATGACCCAGAGATCATGACCTGAGCTGAAACCAAGATTCAGACGCTTAACCGACTAAGCCACCCAGGCGCAACAATCCTGGAACTTTTATAGAGGTTTTCCTGGGTCCAAATAACTCAACAGAAGAAGAGACAGAGTGATGTTTTTCTAGTCGTGGATACCGTACCCTGTCATACATCCATCTTCCATACTTAGTCCACCACATATTCACAGTGATAGGAATGAAAGATATTCAGGTTGTTTTGCACTATGTAGATGTGAGACATAATCAACAGGCATACTGATGAGTTAATGTGCTCAGGGTTTGGTAAACCGACATAAGGGTATGTTTGGTCTGCACCCAACTTGTTGGAAAAGTAAGGGTTAATAAGAGCAAGGCACAGGTTGAAAGAGAATCTATAGTGAAAACTCTATAGAGTTTTCCCCTCTACAGAAAGGGGAAGGAGGGTAGATAAAGCACTCTCCAGTCAGCCTTCTAATAAAATGATGAAAAAATGAAGTGTTCATTAATGAGAGAAGGTGGCATTGTGTGTGTGTGTGTGTGTGTGTGTGTGTGTGTAGAGAGTCTTAAAGGGTGGAGGGGTATGGGTGAAAGAGAAGTTTCATGATAGGAAAGGCTGCCTACTTTTTTTTTTTTTTTAAGATTTATTTATTTGAGGGTGCCTGGGTGGCTCAGTTGGTTAAGCGACTGCTTTTGGCTCAGGTCATGATCCTGGAGTCCTGGGATCGAGTCCCACATTGGGCTCCCGGCTCAGCAGGGAGTCTGCTTCTCCCTCTGACCCTCTCCCCTCTCATGCTGTTTCTCTCTCGCTCGCTCTCTAATAAATAAATAAATAAAATCTTTAAAAAAAAAAAGATTTATTTATTTGAGAGAGCTAGAGAGAGTTCATGGGAGGGAGGGGCCGAGAGAGAGGGGGAGAGAGAATCTTAAAGCAGACTCCCTGCTGAGTGTGAAGTCCGATGTGGGGCTTGATCTCACAACCCTGAGATCAAGACCTGAGCTGAGATCAAGAGTTGGACACTTAACCGACTGAGCCCCAAGGCTGCCCTCTTCTTGATGCTGTCTACTTCTGGGGCCTTGGAATTGACCCTGGAAATCCTTAACTTAAGGTCACCTGTAGGATTGTCTCCTAACTGTCTTGAGAGCAATGTTCTGGGTCTATTTTGGTGTGGCTTGCGTGAATCCGGGAGGATGTTTCTTTTATTCTGATGACAGGTAGCAGTACTTCATAAGGTTCTTCCCATCAAGGTGACAGTACTTGTTTTCTTCTAAAGACCTTGATGTCCATCCAGTCTCATGGCTGAAAGGGAGGGTGAGGCCTGTCAGTTGGTGGGGGCTATGCCTCTATTACCTGTTGGTGATATGCTTCAAGTATACTAGTTAGGTGTTGTATATAGTTAGTCATAGTATCAAACTGTTCTCTAAGTTTTCATAATGCTCACTTAACCCAAGAATGGAGAGTTTAGAGATTGCAGAAGGCACTGGACAACCAAACACTATTTCAAAAGGGGTCAATCCATGTCTCCTATTCGGAGTATTCTAGATCTTTATAAGGGCCAAGGGTAATGCTTCTGGCCATTTAAATCTAGTTTCTTGACATATCTTTCCTAAAGTCCTTTTTATGTCTAGATTTTTGTGTTCCACTTGCCCTAATGATGGAGGATGACAGGGAGTATGAAATTTTAACGAGTACCTGAGGCTTTATAGCAAGTAGTTAATCTCTGTTATAAAATGAGTTCCTTGGTCTGATTCCACCCATAAAGGAATACCAAAACAAGGAATAATCTTAGTTATTAACTTCTTAACTACTGTTGTGGCATCAACTCATCTAGTCAGATAGCATTCAGTCTATCCACTAAATATGCAAACAATAAGCTAACAATGAGAATAGCTGAAAACTAGAGGCAAATTTATAAAATCCATTTGGAGTGCCACAGAGGACAGTGTGGACCTAGCAGAACTTCCTGAGGTATACAGGCATACCTCAGAGATTTGTGGTTTCAATTCCAGACAACCATAATAAAGTATATATCACAATAGAGCAAGTCAAATTAATTTTTTGGTTTTCCAGTGCCTATAAAAGTTATGTTTACACTATACTATAGTTCTATTAAGTGTGCAATAGCATTATGTCTAAAAAATACCCAATGTACATACCTTAATTGAAAATACTTTATTGCTAAGAAATACTTCATTGCTAAAAAATGCTAACTATCATCTGAGCTTTCAGCAAGGTGTAATGACTGATCCCAGATCACTATAACAAATATAATAATGAAAAAGTTTAAAAATTGTGAGGATTACCAAAATGTGACACAGAGACAGGAAGCAAGCAAATGCTGTTAGAAAAATGATGCAGACAGATTTGCTCGACACAGGGTTGCCACAAACCTTCAGTTTGTAAAAATAATGCAATATCTGCAAAGTACAATAAAGCAAAGTGCAATAAAACAAGGTATGGCTATACTGATTTCTTCCAGAAATTTGGTGAGATTTGTAAGTGGTACACTGGGAAATAATTTAGTCAGAAGTTTTGTGGAAGCCAGGGCAAAACCAATTGTTTTTAGTTCCTTAACTATCCCCCATCTGCACACGTCTCATTTGGTGGGAGATAAGCGCAAGCCAAAAGGTCAAAAGAGAAGGGGCTACAGGAAGTATGTCTGGCCCAATGTATAACCCCTCAGATAATTGTTTGGCACTCTTTTGTATATATTTGTTTTTTTCAGATTGTGGGACATTTGCCTAATAGTTAATAATGTCAGCCAGGGATAACAGCAGATTTAAAATTTGAGGGGAGAAAGGATGGAGGGAGGGTTCATCTGGAGTGGAATATTTAATAGCCCTATCAGCTAATGAATGTTCCTAATGATATGGTATCAGTCTCCTTACTGTGGGCTGAACAGTGAACAATGGTAATTTTAGAAGAGGTGAATAGCTTAATTGAGCAACAATTATATGCTCACTAGCAATAGGAATACGGCAAAAGTTAAGAATCCCAAATTGTGCCAACAGCATGGCAGACACCAAAAGTCTATCTGGAGTCTGTAAATAATGGCAGTTTTCCCTTTTGCCAATGTGCAAACTCTATTAACAGCTGTGAGTTTGGCAGATTGGGCTGATTTAACAGCGGGCAAAGAATATGCTTCATGTAGTTCACGTGAGGAAACTATAACATAACCAGTTATTATATTTCCCTGGAAATTTCTTGTACAGGATCTATCACAAAATAGAAGTACATCTAGGTTGTCCAAAGGGGTATCTAAGAGGTCCTCTCGTCACTACGAGATCATTTCTGTAGTTGCAATGCAATGATGTGGAATGGACTGGGTCTTTCCATCATCAGGGAGGGGTAGTAAAATACCTCAACTGTTACAATGAGGCCACTTGGCTGGCTCAGTTGATAGAGCATGAGACTCTTGATCTTGGGGTCTTGAGTTCAAGCCCCACGTTGGGCGTAAAGCCTACTTAAATTTTTTTTACAAAAATAAAATCTTAAAAAAAATTTGTTACAATGACACAGGATGATAAAAGGGTTGGCTGAAGGAGCCTGTTCATAAGTGGTTGTCACCATGCAGAAAGATGCTATGTCTTATGAACTTCTAAGAGGGCAGACACAGCATGGCAAACAGGTGAATGAGGGAGCCTAATATAAGCCTACTGGCCTTGTCAATCAAGATGGCAGCTGCGGCTGTTGCACACAAACATGGGGGTATACATGATGCCACAAGATCTAACTGGCATGAGAAATAGCCCTAGGACCTATCCAGGAGGCAAAAGATTGTTCTAGAATACCTGCCGCAATCTCATTATTTTCATGGATTTAAAGGTTTGTCAAAATTAGGTAAACTAAGAGCTGGGGGTGTGGACAATGTTAATTTTAAGGTTTTAAAGGAGGTTAGTGCCTCTGAAGGCCAGGAGTGGTATCTGTGAGGAGGGCATACAGAGGTTTAGCAAGGGCAGCAAAATTAGGAATCCATTGGCAGCAGTGGTCAGCTGGCCCTAGAAATTTACATTACTTTTTTTGTTTTGGGAAAAGGGATGGACAAAATTGACTCAAAGCATTTTGGGGTGATTTTTTAAAAAGTTTTATTTAAGTAATCTCTATACCCAACATGGGGTTTGAACTCATGACCCGGAGATCAAGAGTCAGATGCTCCTCTGACTGGGCCAGCCAGGTGCCCCTTGGGGTGAGCGTCTGAGTGCTCTGAGATATATTATGTCTTAAGTAGTTAATATTTGTTTGCACCCATTGAAGTCTAGATCTGGAGGCTCTATGGCCTTGTTCAGCTAGTGCCTTTAGGAGAATGAGGGAGTCTATAAGAGCTCCCTGCCTAGTTAGATTACAAAGTAAAAGGCTGTCAACTTACTGAACAAGAGTGGAACCTTGAGTGAAGGCTACAGAATCCAAGTCAGCTTTAAGGACCTGGGAAACCACTGAGGGAGATTCACATTATCCCTGAGGTATGGAAGCCCACATTAACTGTCTCCCTCTAAAAGTAAAAGCAAAGAGAAATTGTGAGTCAGTATGCAATGGGATTGAAAGGAAAGCTGAGCAGAGGCCAGTGACTATAAATCAGGCTGCCTCAGCAGGAATTGAGGTTAAGAATAGTACCTGGATTAGGGACTACAGGGTTGTAAAGAATTATAAAAGATTTTACATCTCTTAGGTCTTGTACAAATTGAAGTTTGGTTCCTGTCTGAGTCAAATTTACCTTCTTTCTTTACTGGCAAGATTGGAGTGTTACAAGGTGAGGAAGTAAAGACAAATATACCCTGTTGCAAAAGAGATCTATTATAGGTTCAATTCCTCACTCCAAGTCTTTGGGAAGGGGATATTGGGCTAGTACTGATGGAAATGGTTTTTCTTTTTCCAAATAAGGTGCACAGGCTCTGTACTCAGTAACAATGCAACTTCATTTGCATGTGTAGTCCAGAGATTAATTTGGACCATATGTATTTATGTATGTATATATTTACCCACTCACTCAAACTCACAACCCCGAGATCAAGAGTCGCATGCTCCACTGACTGAGCCAGCCAGGCACACCAACTGGGACATCTTTTAATCTTTTTTTTTTTTTTTTAAGATTTTTTATTTATTTATTTGACAGAGAGAGACACAGTGAGAGAGGGAACACAAGCAGGGGGAGTGGGAGAGGGAGAAGCAGGCTTCCTGCTGAGCAGGGAGCCCGATGCAGGACTCGATCCCAGGACCCCAAGATCATGACCCGAGCCGAAGGCAGTCGCCCAACGACTGAGCCACCCAGGTGCCCCCAATTGGGACAAATTTTAAACATGCATTCTCTTCAGAGGAACTTAAATTGAGATGAATTTCCAGTAAGCAAAGTAGGAAATCTGGGGTTTGGTTTGAGGATAGGGAAATAAAAATGCCTTTCTTATTATATTTTATAGTGGCATTAAATTTACGTAACAAACCTCCACCTGAAAGGTATGCTGGTAAGGAGTTGGAGACCAGAAAAGCACGAGTGGGGCACCTGGGTGGCTCAGTCAGTTAAGCCTCTGCCTTCGGCTCAGGTCATGATCCCAGGGTCCTGGGATCAAGCCCCGCACTGGGCTCCCTGCTCAGCGGGGAGTCTGCTTCTCCCTTTCCCTCTGTCCCTCCCCCAATTGTTTGTGTTCTCTCTCTCTCAAATAAATAAAATCTTAAAAAAAAAAAAAAAAAAAGCATGATGGCTGTTAAGAGTGCCTAAAGATATTGGGGTGAGCTGGGATAAAGGCAGTGAAAGAGGTTGCCCAGGGACCCCTATAGCTTGAATAGAATCAGAGGTGACAGGTAGAGATAAATTCTCTGAGCAGATTGTGGAGAAAGTTACACCAGTGTCAATTAAGAAATCCAATTCCCCTGGGGCGCCTGGGTGGCTCAGTCAGTTAAGCATCTGCCTTCAGCTCAGGTCATGATCCCAGAGTCCTGGGATCAAGTTCCGCATTGGGCTCCCTGCTCAGTGGGGACTCTGCTTCTTCCTCTCCCTCTGCCCCTCCCCCTGCTTGTACTCTCTCTCTTACTCCCTCTCTCTCAAATTAAATAAAATCTTGGAAGAAAGGAAAGAAAAGAAAGAAAATAAAAAAGAAAAAGAAAGAAAGAAAGAAAAAGAAAATAAGAAAGAAAAAGAAAGAAAGAAAGAAAGAAAGAGACAGAGAAAGAAAGAAAGAAAGAAAGAAATCCAATTCCCAATTCTCTATTTTAGGCTTAATGGCAGACTCTGGGGTGGAAGAATCAGCTGGCACTGTCATTTGAGGGGGAACTGTCCCACAGGAGGAGAAAAACCTTCTGGGGGTGATAGAGTCTAGGGAGACTGTTTCTGTTCCTTAAATTTTCCTTTCTCTTATGTGCAGGACAATTTTTCTTCCAAAATTTCTCCTTGATTTTTTACAGTATCTGCCACTGTCTGGAGTCAAACGGGGAAGGCTCTAAGTAGATTTTGCGTTACTCTCAGAGTCATGCTTTTGTTTTTCTGAAGGTTCAAGTTGCAAAGCAAGAATTGTTGCTTTTAACTCATTTCCTCTTGTATTCTTTTTTTTTTTTTTTAATTTTTTAAAGTTAGCTCTACACCCAACATGGGGCTCGAACTCACAACCCCAAGATCAAGGGTCGCATGGTCTACCAACGGAGCCAGCCAGGCACCCCTCCTCTTGTATTCCCGTAAGCTATTTCCAAAGAATTGAGTAGCTTTCTCCCTTATGACCCTCAGAGATTGGCAGGACCACCATGCTTTTTTTTTATACTAGGGAGAAAATTTCCCACTAAAGCAGAAATTAAAAGATTTCTATGTTCTGGGGTTTCTGGGTTCAGTGCAGTACGCTACTGCAAAGTCTGTATAAAGCGTTCAAGAAAGGTCTTTGCTCTCCTTTCTGAGTGCAAAATTCAACCTTAGACCAGTTCACTTTGTGGGGAGGGGGTAGTCTCCAATATTGCTCCTAGCAAGCCTTGAATATGAGCCTCCAGCTGAGCCATTTCCTGGTCATTTGTAGGACGGCCTGGAAGAAATTCTGGCCATCTGTTTCCTCTGTGTGTGGGGTTTTCCCCAGGGGGCTGTCTGGCTTGTCTGATAACAACAGTATAATCATGGGCAGGAAGAACACCCCTTAGTAGCCAACATAGGTGCCTGTGAACGGGGTTGTTAATGGCCACTAAGCTTTCCAACTCCTCTCTAAATTTGTTGGACTCTTCTGAAAGTAGAGGTAAAAGGGCTTTAAAATTCAAAAGATCTGGTGCTGTCCAGGGGACATGAATTCTTTACGGTGGGATCCAGGATACATCTGCAAAGTACATAGCATAGGAATGCCTGAAGTTGGCAGAGACTGGTTACAGAGACCTGGAAAGTAGGAGGAGCTATAAGGAACAGCAAAGAGAGCCCTACCGCCCTTCTCAGGTGCTTGTGCTAAGTTCACTTCCTGGCTTTTAGTATTTGAGTAACCTGCATATCCTGGGCCTGGTGATCAGGCCAGAATGCTCGTTGTAAATCTTGCAAATAAAGGGAAGTGAACACAGGCAGCTGGGTATTTAAGGGATTTTCTGGAGAAATTGGAGAAGTTTTAGGATCTAAGAGAATTGGCTGAGGAGATGGAGTAGGGCTTTGAGAGGAGGGCCGTGGACCCAGGGCCCAGAGATCCGAAAGATCTGAAGGGTCAGGGACAGAAAGTTGGACATAAAAATGTGTATAAGAGGAAAGAGAGGGGCACCTGGGTGGCTCAGTTGGTTAAGCGACTGCCTTTGGCTCAGGTCATGATCCTGGAGTCCCAGGATCAAGTCCCACATCAGGCTTCCTGCTCGGCAGAGAGTCTGCTTCTCCCTCTGACCCTCCCCCCTCTCATGCTCTCCCTATCTCATTCTCTCTCAAATAAATAAATAAAATCTTTAAAAAAAAAAAAAAAAAGAGGAAAGAGAAGGGAGGACTTAAATAAGATGTGGTTTTTAATTTTTGTTCTAAGATTGATTTCTGTTCTTTCCTCTTATTAAGGGAATCCCTAAGGCTAGCCATTATACTTCTTTGTGTCCTCTTTTCAATTTGGTCTCCCCATAGGTACCATAGGCTGCAGGGAAATGGATGCAGAGCATGACATAAGGGAAAGTTATTTAGGATGAGAGCTTTCTAAAAACTTTTCAAATGTAAAAGTTTTTGTAGTTCCAGAAATCCATCATCTGGCCATTGATGAGTAAGACCCACAATGGTATATTTATTCTAATAGCAACTCAATTCAATAAGCCTTTTTTGTGGGAAGACCTAGAGGCAACTTTCGGGATCAGAATAAATTTTTACCATGAACACAACAGGCATCCCTGGAGTGCGTGCAGAAGATGCAGCCCCCATGACCCAAAAAGTTCACTCCAAAGATAGTCTAGGAAAGTAAAGCCCCTCATCACAGGGTTACAGACGTTAAGAATTGTGCAGTGAAAACAATGTCTTGGTTGCCTCCACTCATAGACCCACTAATCTGTGACACGGGGCAGGCACTACTGGAATGGGATTTTTTCCAGCACCAACAAAACAATGAAGATTGAGATGACAAAAGCCCCTTATGATAAGCTCCCCTGAAGCTGGCACAGTCAGATGAAGAGAATGCCGCTTGTGACTTTGTGACTGGGAACCGCAGTCGATTCAACTGGCCCACAAGATGCACGTTGGTACATGCACCTTCCAGTTGTCCAAGACTAGACACAATATTCTCACTAGTCACAAAGCCAAGCTTTCAAGACATAGAATAAGACAGGGGTGCTTGGGTGGCTCAGTCATTAAGCATCTGCCTTCGGCTCAGGTCATGATCCCAGGGTCCTGGGATCAAGCCCCGCATCGGGCTCCCTGCTTAGCGGGAAGCCTGCTTCTCCTTCTCCTATTCCCCCTGCTTGTGTTCCTGCTCTCATTATCTCTTTCGCTGTCAAATCAATAAATAAAATCTTAAAAAAAAAAAAAAGACATAGAATAAGACAAAAGGAAAACTTCCATCTGGTTTTTCTCATATGCACATTAACAGCTTTCGTTAATCCTTGGGTCTCTTGGAGCTAAACTAATACCTAAGGAGGATGTGCTGCTGGGTTGGGGATTGTGTGGTGTGTTCCTTGTTGCATGGATATTTTCTTGAGGTTGACCAACTTATCCTAACCCATGTGTCTTTGAGTTAGGTGGTGAGCACTCTAACCGCTCTTAAGTGCTCGACCCATGCCCACCAATTTTGCAGCTTTGGCTTCACAGATGTCCCTTAGCAAGAGCCTTTACCTCATATGCCCATTAGACCACAACAAAGTTTGTCTACACAGATGCTGGTCTGGTGAGGACTGTGAACTTGCCAGTCTGTAAGGTTGGCTTGAACAGCTGACTTACAGGGCCTATGCCAGAGACAGATGGAGACAAAGAAAAACAGTGACCATCTCTGGGAGGAAAAGGATCAATAAAAATCAAGAGTACTCATAATAAATCTTTACCAGAGTTATTATACCCAAGTAACTAGCTCCATAAATATTTCCTCCTGCTAATCTAAATTTAGAAAAGGAAAACAAAGGACTCTTGCGTCCACCAGACCCTGCAGGCAAAGATCTGGGAGACTGATGAGGTAAGAATTCTTACCTTCTGCCAGATTTTTTTCAGAGGTCCCAGGATTTCTCAGCTGTAGCAGCCTCAGAGTGAGCACTGTCCAGCCAGAGAAGTTTTTCCCTTTGTGGTAGCCAACTGTAGGGGAAGAAAAATTTTTCCTCTACCTCTTTAGGTTCTTTTATCTGGGCTATTAATCAAATTGACTTATGACAGATTAACAAAAGAAAACCAAATTTAATTACTTACATACATACCGGAGCCCCACAATGAAAACAAGAATTTCCCCAACAGTCAGGCAATTGAAGTTTATATGCCATTTGAGTTACAAAGAAGGGGTTGGGGTCTGGGACTTCAAAGGGAAGGAAGACAATTTGCACGAAAATGTGAACAAATGTTTGGTAAACAAATGTTCCCCAGGCCATGCATAGGGAAATGGACACAGAGAGAACTTTGAACAAACAGTCCCTACCCATCTTACCAGCTTACCATATCTAGTCCATATTCTTTGTAACTATTTTTGGTGATATTTCTCTTCCTGGACCAGGCCCTCTATCTAATTTCTTTCAGGCAGTTGAGGGGGAACCTAAAAAACTCTTCTTGAGGCTTTTGGGCCTTACATGTCTTCAGCTCAAAATAATCAGCATGTAAAATAGGCACATTCTGGGGAGACTTGTTCTGAACCCCTCATTGAAGTCCAAGAAGCAGCTATTGCTAGTGCAAAGAGACTAAGGCAAGAATAAGCTCGGGCATGTTTGAGTATTAGAAGGTGGCCAGTATGATTGAAGCAGAGTTGGCAGGGGAGGGTAGGATACAAAAGTCAGAAGCAGACTGTCCAGATGAAGCACCGATATTTACTTCTAAGATGTTACAGTCATTATTTTTCCCCACCCACATAAAATGTTTTCCTCTCCTAGAAATCCCTTTCATATTAATGATTTCACTTATCCACCCAGTTGTAGAAGTAGGGGGAAAAAAAACCCAAATCAAAAAACAAAACCATGTTCCCTCTTGCCTACAATAGATGGCCCCACTTCCTGCCTACCTCCCAAAGTAAACAATAGCTACAGTCAGAATTCTCCTTTCAGATTCCAAACACCAAATTTACAAACCTACCTTCATCTGGACACCTTTTCCACTTTCCCTTATGTCATGCTCTGCATCCATTTCCCTGCAGCCTGTTCAGGAATCTTAGATTACATATTATCCTATTCTCTATTTCTTAAACCTCTACTGAATATCTTCCATTAATATTTAAATACTTAATTCACTCCCATCTTAAAAAAAGGAAAGAGGCAACCTCCTTTTTTCCCCACCAGCTATTTACTATCTGCTTTCTCTTTCCCTTTACAGGTAACTTCAGAATTATTTACACTAGCAATCTTATTTCCTTGCCTCCCACTGATTCCTCAACCATTTGTCTGGCTGCTACACTCAACATACACCAAACTAACTAGAGAAATCAATGCTAAATTTAACGGGCATGTCTCAGTCCTCATCTCAACCTCACTGCCACCTTACACTATCACAATCACTCCTTTACGGAAACATGCTTGTCTCCTGTTTTTTCTGACCCCAACACTCTGCTGATATTCCTATTTCTGACATCTATTAGTTCACTCTCTTCTACCCAACCTTTAAATGCTGAACCTTCTTTCTGAATGAACCAGAAATATTATGAGTTGGGTTTCTAGCTACATGCATAATCTAATAGATATATTTTAAATGAAAGGTAAGTTCACTGACGAATGGCCTAAAATAAAAACAATCTATTCATCCATATCCATCATGACTAGTGCCAAGCACTACTTTGGGTACTTCCAACTCAGTGGTAAACAAAGACAATGTTTCTGATCTGAGTTTACACTGTAGTGGAAATAACAAACACATAAAACAATGTCAAGTAGTGATAAGTGAAAGACACTAGAAAAAAATACGAAGCAGAGTAAAGTCATGAGAATGATAGAGGATGGATATTTACAGAAAGGCCCAACTCTGAGGAGGTGACGTGAAGCAGGGACCTGAATGTAAAGAACATAAGCCATACAAAGACCTAGGTAAAGAGCATTTCAGAGGAAACAGTAATAAGAGTAAAAGCCCTTAGATATTAGGCAGATAGGATGTTGGCGGATTGAGAAATGGCAAGAGATCCAGAGGTCTGCAGTAGAGTTAATAAGGTTGACTGGTGGTTGAAATTGTAGAGAAGGGCAGAGACCAGAACAGATAGGACCTGGGTAAAAGAGTTTGGATTGTTATTATTAGGAATGCCACTAAAGGGTCTTGAACAAGGAAATGATGGGATTTCATTTGCATTTTTTAAATTTATTTGACACACACAGAGAGACAGAGCACAAGCAGGGGGAATGGCAAAGGGAGAGAGAGAAAGAGGCTCCCCAGTGAGCAGGGAGCCCAATGTGGGGCTCAATCCCAGGACTCCGGGATCATGACCTGAGCCAAAGGCAGACATTTAACTGACTGAGCCACCCAGGCACCCCCTTGATTTGCATTTTAAAAAAAGAGTAAAACAGGGGCACCTGGGTGGGCTCAGTCGCTTAAGCGTCTGCCTTTGGCTCAAGTCATGATCCCAGGGTCCCTGGATTGAGTCCCACATCAGGCTCCCTGCTCAGCGGGGAGCCTGCTTCTTCCTCTTCCTCTACCCCTCCCCACTGCTTGTATTTGATCTCTCTCATCTAAATAAATAAAATCTTAAAAAAAAACAAAGACTAAAACATGTAGTCTAATTAAAAATTTGATAAGAACTGTTTACTTTTCAAGGGCTCACATAAATGGCCTTAAAAATTAAATCAGAAGAAACATTACAACAAAGTAATGAGAAATGCCCTTTCTACACTAAAATTTATTTAAAAATCACTTGGTTTACTTTAAGAATAGAACAAACCCTATCATTCAAACACTTTCCATTTTTTCTTCTCACTTTCGAAGTCCAAACACAGGCACCCTACATATAATCTACAAGGTTTTAATCAAGTCAATTCTTCCCTTTCAAAGTTTCTTAATATAGATGCTAAAATTAAAAGCCTTGGGATTTATGTAACAATCAAAATACATCATTTACTTACAATATTGATTATCAATATTGCCTAGAACGGGAAAAAGTGAAGCTTCACTTTGCTTTTATAATATCATTATGTATAGTATTCTGCCTGAAGATGAAAAATGAGAACATATATACAATACTGTTGTCAATTTTATATACTTTTTCAAATCTGTGTTAGCTTACATTTACATTTTTATTATAAAAATGATTTTCCAAATACAATGCAATAGTACAAGTCATTTTTAAATAAAATCATGAAAGCACTGTTTATGTAAATGTTCAACAAATAAAACACTTTGTAATGCAATTTTTTTAAAAGTCAAAACTTCTTTCTGGTATTTATTAGAAAATTAAACCCAACCCACAGAATGAAATGAAAACAGTAAAACCTTACTAATTGGAACTGAGGGAAGATAAATATGAATGGTAGAATGTTTGGAAAGAAAAGCAATTTTGCTCACTTCTTAAGTCTTGCAATTTTATTTAGCCTATCAAAATATTAAGAGGCAGTGTTTAGCAGGGCTTAGCAAACGTTCCTACTTTCATTCAAAGTACCAAGTAATTCACTTCTACTGCAATTACACTGTTAGTAAACAAACAATATTTTTAAAGGGCCAGGTTTTCTTCTCTCTCTGAAGTCACTAGTTTCCCTAAAATCTTCTATTTTAATTTTTGTTTTCACATGTTGTGAAGCAGTGCAGTTCTAATGAAGTTTTACTACATTTGGGAATTCATATTTTGGACACTGCTTTGACAACATCAAAATAATACGAATTTGATACAAAAATCACTTTTCCCCAGAGGTAAGATTTTGTTTTCTGACACTGTTTATGTCAACTAGTCATGGCAAATTAAAAGTTGATTTCCCAATACTATTTTGTCACATGGCTTTTTTGCCTCTTTTACACCCATCTCTGCTGTCTGAATATGCTCATGGAATATAAAATAGTTTTATCCAATCAAAAATAAGAAAAATCAAACCATATTGCATTATGAATATAAATTATTCCATGATTATATGCTTTAGAATTATACCCTCCAATAGTATAGACTCTAAAACATTGACTGCTCTAGATAAAAACAACATCAATTCCTAAGCTACAATGGAAGCTATTATCCTGAAGTCAGAGGCTTGAAAATCTCAATGCCCTTTTGCAAATGCTACCTAACTTTTGTAAAACCAAACAAATATACCCAAACCAATAACATCATATTAAGATCATCACTACAAAATAAATCAGCAAAAATTATGATTATGTTCTATGACTTTTAGAAAACTACGCTAGTTACTTGGATCTTCTAAGTAGCACTTAAATAATACAATGTATACCTGGGCTGAAAGGACAATGAAGAAATTATATATATACTTATATAAAACAGACTAATGAAACATGTTATACATATTAAATTTCACATAATCTTGAAGATTTTAGGAAAACTTATTTTTTAATTGAAAATATACTTTAACCAAAAAACCCCTGTCATACACTGACCATGTTGAATAACCCTTTACTGCCTGTATAGGAGGTTCAAAGGAAGATACAGGATAATATTTGAGCTGCCAGTATTGAGAGTCTCAAGAGGCTGAAGGACTAGAATATCCCTTGCAAGAGAAACTGGGGGGAAAAAAAATTACTCCTTTTTTTCCCTCCAAATGTTGTTAAATAAACCAGTTATCCCCGAAGTAATGAAGACACATTTCAAGTAATTACTCTGCTTACAAGTTTTATTTACACAGTAATTATTAATAGTGGTTTTTAGTGAATTCCTTGTATTTACATTTTATATACACATTTATACTTGAAAGGTAAAGAAACTGTACAATAATAAAAATGAGAAAAAGAAATACAGTAATTTAGGTCAAACTCAGGAAACAAATACGCACAAGTAAGATTAAATTTAAGCAGGTAATATAACTTCAGTGAGATTACTGCCAGGGATTACATTCCCTCTGATCAGGGCCACCAATATCAAGGAAGTAGTTACCAGAGTTAAAATGTCACTCTAAAACCTATTAAGACCCTGGGTACTCCCTCAATATTTATTACAATACCAGTTTCCACTAAGTAAGCTCCTAAGATAGGAGTTAACTTCGGAGGGTTCCACTAGTGGTCCCTAAGCTAGAATGACCCATGGGGTAAAAATATATGGACACCATCTGGTCCCATACTCCTAAAGAGGCAGTCACTGAACTAACAAGGTTGTCAGGCTTGTTAGTTTGAAGACTATATACCACTAACAGAAATAGTATGCTCAAGTATTGTTTTAAACCAAACTGCAAACATAAAAGCACACTGTACATCTAATTATTAACCAAAGAGCACGTTATACAGATATCACTTATAATACTCAAGTGACTTATTTTAGGTTCAAGGATTAAACATATTATAATAAATTTCATATTGATTTACCAATAATTAATAATTTCTTTATCCACTATACCATCAAAGTTAGACTCATTAGAAAAAAGTTAATTTTATCTTTTTCTTTTACGCTTATTTCCATTGATTAGAAAATTATGCACAGTGTTTTACAAGTCATAGACTTGGCTACATATTAAGATTTCGAATTTAAAACTAGAATTAAATTTTGTTTCTAAAGACAGTGAAGGAATTTTAACTAAAAATAAAGTCTTGCCAAGTAGCATGCTATTTCAGAACTCTCAGAATTCATATGTTTTACTCTTACCAGTGAAAAATCTCATTTATATATATGGACTTACTTCCAAAATCAAGTCTTCAGTCCACTAAAGTGCAAAGAACTTTCCTTCTACCAGTTAGCTTCCTTAAATTACTAGATGAATAACTCCTCAGACTAGAAACAGAAAGGCTAAAATTCTTTGAGTGATAGGAATTACTTAAGAAACAATTTTCCTTCAAAAACAAACAGACATGATACTGTAGAAAAACACCTAAATAAATGTGAAACAAGCTCCCACCAGTGTTTCCAGTTCCCAGAAAACCCAAATTTGCCCCAACCTGTGAGTGAAGGCAACAACTTCAGTGACTTAAATAATTTACAATCAAAGTTGCTTTCTCTTGGTCTCTAATATCTTCAAAAGGTTGGAACTGGAGATAATATTTGTATTAAGGTGTTTATTTCAAATAGTATTTTGGAAGTTAAAGTTAACAATCCTGCTCTGACCTCCAAAGTGCTTTTATGTTAATTGTTAAAAAAGAAAAGATGTAAAAATTTGAATAATCTCCAAAGCTGTTAAAAAAGTTTATTGCATTAAACTGTTCCACTCCAAATTATGGAGTATGAACTAGCCATTTAAACTTTTCCCTTTGTAAAATGGCTCTCCCTACAAAATACTTTTTTATTAATACTGTCAATCGGTTACTCATTTCATTTACTTCAGCCATGGAATTCAAAATCAGCAGTTTCCCATGTCTTGATTCTTTTAGATTTCGCCAACATTTTCTTCCATGCTTTTTACATAGGAAACGAAAAACTTTTATCAAAACAACATTATTTATGTTTCAATTAGTCTGTTAATTTTGAAGATTAGCTTTTCAGAGCAGGACTATTATTCTTGTCTCCTTCTTTAATATCCTTCATTACAGATGCAAAGACCTGGAAATTATATAAAGGAAAGATTAATCCTCAAAATTAACTACCACATAGATTAAAGAGATTGAAGTAACTATAGTTTATTAATATGAAAAAGCTTTAGTATATTTAACTCCTCTGGAAGTCCTCTGGAAGACTGCTATTCTTAAATCCTCTTGTTCGTTTCAGCCCAATTTTATGGTATATAATTAGATTTCAGTTTTCATCACTGGCCAAATATTCTGAAATTACTATTTGGTAACAGAACATTTTCTGGATCCATATTCTTACATTTCACTTTCATAAGCAATAAAACTGTGAGCTTATGATGCCTACGGTCTATCATTTAAGGAGCAAGTGATAATGCTTTTATGGCACTTAACTTAGACTGCCAATGTTTGCTTCCCTAACAGGACTAAGCATCTAAAAAGCCAGGATCATACATTATATTCTATTGCAAATACTTAGCATAAGGTAGGTGGTTTTTGTTTTTGTTTAAGTAGGCTCCATGCCTAGCGTGGAACCCAGCATGGGGCCTGAACTCACGACCCTGAGATCAAGACCTGAGCTGAGACCAAGAGTTGGACGTTTAACCAACTGAGCCACCCACCCAGTCGGATGTCTAACCAACTGAGCCATCCAGTATGTGACTGATACAATTGTTGTCTATTTGAAATACCAAAGTAAAAAAAAGAACGAAAAAAACAAACCAAAGTTACTGGACTTACATAAAAATAAAACCATAGGTTTGGATAGGTGAAAGAGGAGCAATCTGCTTTAAACTCTTGCCTTTTCAAAGTCAAAAATTATTTTTTGCTGTTTTTTAATTAAGCACTAACATTTGAGAAATAAATTTTTTTATAAGAAGTCAACTGATTGTTTTAACACATCCATTAGAAGAAGTAGGAAAAGGTCACTCTACCTGAGTCCATTTTTTGGTGCTATTCTGCATCTGAATGGCTGCAATACAGCTGAACAGCTTTTCTGATGTGATATCTTCTGGCAATTTAGTTAGAAACTGTGCTATATGAATAAAGTCCATTTGTAGGAGAATATCTTCATATAATCGGAGGATTCCTAATCCAGTCCTAAATAAAAATTCCTCCCCATCTCTGCAAAATACATCCCAGACTCGACAGGCCAGATCAAGTGGTAGTGATTTGCTATATAGTGTGAAGATCCTAAAATTAGGGAGAAAATAGTCATTGAAATTTTTCATTCATTTATTCATTCACTTATTAATCATCTCTCTATAAAAAGAACAGTGCTTAATTAGGGATAAAAAGATAAATAAAATACGACTCCTTCTTTCAAAGAATTTGAATAGTAGGAAAGTAAGTCAAAGTAATTTACAACCTTCCACAGAGACATGTCCTAATACAAATTAGAGTGGCAAAAACACCTAGTGGTTAAGGGGATGGGCTCTGAAACCAGAATGTCTGAGTCTGACATTAGTGATGTTACCTTGAGCAAGATATCCACCCTTGCTGTGCCTCCGTTTCCTCATTAGTAAACAAAGAACAATATTACCTACCTCTCAGTATTGTTTTGAAAATTAAAGGAACAAATGTATTCAGAGCAGTGCCTGGCACATAAGAAAGCCTCAAAAAAAGTTACTTATTGTATGAGGAATCCAAGTATCATCTTTTAGTAACCTAAATACAAAATCATAATCTGACTTCTCTCTTTTCTCCTACCACAAACATCTACTGGTTTTCTTCCCCTTTACCAAACTTTACTTACTACTTCTTTTGGAGCATGTATAGCTCCAACAGAATCACCAAAATGGTTTTTCCCATCTTTTCTGACAATGTCTGATCATGTCATTCTTTATCCAGTGGTGCTTCAGGGCGGCATTCTGGTTGGGGAAATAGGGACAGTAGGTGCTAAAGAACTTCTCTTGAAGCTGCCTTGGCAAAGCACACTTTTTTTTTTAAGTAATTTCTACACCCAATGTGGGGTTCAAGCTTACAACCCTGAGGTCAAGAGTTGCATGCCCCACTGATTGAGCCAGGTGCTCCCAAAGTACACATTTTTCTTTACAAAGACTGTGTTTATTTGAGGTAGTGCTGATGAAACTTGAGGAAGGGAACTAAAGGCTCTTTGCCCCCCTCCTCCCTACCCCTAGCCTTTAGCACTGCCACTTATTCATTCCTCTTTTTTTCTTGCATGATTGATCCTGGGATTTGTATGCAGTAAGTTCAACAAAGGCAGTGAAACAAAAATGCATGTCTATTTCTTAAATTATAAACACGTATTTAATTGCATAATAAAAGCACACCCCTGGTAGTACTGAGAACAGTAATTCACTGCTCAAAATGACAGCAGGTACCAGCAGTGCCTAGGACGTGCACAGTACTCTTAGTTACACACTGCTCCCTATTACCAACTGTGATACTGGTTTGCCTTATGTTCACACTCCTCAGACTGACAATTGAGTATTTTCCCCCTTTCTCTACAGATTTAGTATTTGACCTTGGGCTTCTGGGTCTCATAACATAAAACCTTTCTTCTCCCCATTATCTTGGGGCCTTCCCAGAAGAACTCTTAATGTTCCTAGTGGAAATAGAAAAGAATATACACTGAGGCAGCTCTTTCTGCCCTTGGGTCTTGTCCCCATGCTTTAATAAAACCACCTTTTTTGCACTGGGGGAAAAAAAGAACACACTGAAATATAACTAAGTTTTTAAAAAAGCTTAAATAAAAGAAGCCCCAAACAACTGGGAATATAGCATATTTGATCAAGGCCATTAATTATATATGAAAACTTAGTATCATTTTCATGAAATCCACTGAATTGATGAATGGGATTTAAGGTTTGAATGTTTCATATGTACTCTTAACAACCTATCTTAAGATAATTGCTCCATCCCTTTGGCAAAATTCACCACCCCACCATTCTATAATCAACTGGTGATGGCTCACAAGACTCCTCGGCAAGGAAGAGTTGTAATTGCAATGTTGAAAAAAGACACTAGCACCTAAATAAGGCATCACTCCTCTGTCAAAAAGCACGATAAAGCCTTGAAAAAAACAAAGCCCTCAGTTAAAAAAAAAAAAGGAAAGAAAAAAAAAAGAAACACTATCATAACTATCATAAGCTCTTGTGTGTTAAGAATGATAAAGAAATGGCTCTCTCCTCTGAGAGCGTAGCATGCAGGCACTGAAGGAGATAAATCAAGTAAAACACTCTCACTACAACCCAAGATACAGACACTACGCCCATTTTATAGATAAGAAACTAAAACACAAACTGAGGGATTCTGATTTTAGCCCAGAGTCCATGTTCTTAATCAAATGCCTCCCCACAAAAATGTCAGCGTTTCTCTCTTTGTAAGGGAAGGAGTTTTTATATGTATAATCATGTGCATGAGATTTACTCTAGTTCCTAAAATACCCAAGAAGTTATACTTTTCTTTTAATTGAATTTTATTTATGTGATGACTTACCAGTCTATCAAGTATATGTCTGGTGTAAGACTATAAGATTTGAAATGAAGAAATAGTTTGGAGAGATTTTCTTCAAAAAATACTTCAAATGTTGCAAAATATTTCAACATCTAAAGATAGAAATATCAATAAAGTTATTAAAGAGTATACTTTAGAAATAGAGAAATTAAATCCTTAATAAATTAAAAGAAAATCTTGCTTAGCACTTCTGAGTCTTTTTATCAAGCATTTGTAAAACTATAGTTCAATGAAAAACTTATTTTAGATCAGATTAGTTTGGTCTTCTAATTACTGTTTTTCACTCTAAAAGAGCATTCAGACTATAGAAACTGACAGTCAAAGGAAAACACGATTCCTTCCAAATGTTCATACCATGCTGTGATCCACACGAAAAAAGGCCAACTGGCAAGGCTTATTGAGGAGGTTTGCAAATGCAATGAAGGCATCTGCCTCTTCCAAATTGAGAATGAGAACTGCTGCTATGAAGGACATCCCTTGGACCTTCAAAGAGAAAAGAAATTAATCAAAATGTGCTTACAATAATAATTCTGAACAGTTTATATTATTGTATTGCTTAAAAATTATAAGGTGATATTAAAGTAGAATTAATCAAGTTTTCTTTTTATTTGTCAATGAAAGTAAATACAGAGGACCTGCCAATAACTATGAAATCTCCCTAATCCTAAATTTCTTGTTCATGTGCTATGGTTTAAAAAGAATTAGGGAAAATTTTGGAAAAAAAGAAAGTATCAGCTTTTACTTGCTACAAAAGCCTATCTCCGTGTACTAATCTCGCTTTGATTTTCTCTCAATCTTAAGTCTTTCAAAGTAGAGGGTAGTGAAAATCCGGTGACTGTCTTCATTGTCACAGCACCTCTGTCTGAGGTAGAAAGTGAGGAGCCAAGAATAAAAGAAATATATGAGAAGTGCTGCTGAAGTTCTAAGACAGAAGAGGTGGTGGGAGGGTGGACAGGAAGGCTGGGTTCCTGGAAAAGCAGGACAAAGAAATAAGAAAAAACCATCCCAAGAAAGAAAGGAATATGAGCAAAGACACACAGGACCAGCCCAGCTGGAGCACAATCTTTATACTGGTAGAACTTAAGCAGGATGCAGTTACAAACAGTGGAAAGCCTTGAGGAAAAAGCTCAGCTACACAGATGCTTGCTTGTGAGTTATGGACAATTGCTGTACATTTCTGAGCAGACAAGTGATACGGAACTGCTGCTCATTCTTTAAAGAAACTTCATCAGGCACTTACTTCTGGTAGAGACTTGCATAATACACTTACCCAAAAACAACACTAACAGTATTTACAATGAAACCACTGTCTCTTTTTCCCAGCCAAATGTTTTGAAGGTTTGCCTACAATCACTATTTCTACTTTCTCAGCTCCCTTTGAAATTTTTATTTTCAGCACACGTCAGTTTGGATTCCCACTCCATTACTAGCCGATCTTGAAATTCCTCTTGCCAGGATAACCAATAACTTGTAAAACCCAATGGGCACTTTTCTACCCTCTTAGAATTCCCTTTGCTTCTGTGATCCAGTATTTCTTTGTTCTCCTCCTACTTCTCTAGCTTCTTCTGAGTGCTCTTTACAAAATCTACAGTAATCCCCTATTTGATTTTTTAGAGTATAAATTCCATGAGGATAGAGCCTGTGGCAGGCAGAATAACATGCCCAGGAAGATATCCACATCCTAATCCCTCGAACCTGTGAAAGTGTTATCTTACAAGGCAAAAGGGACTTTGCAGATGTGATTAAATTAAGGATTCTGTGAGGGTAAGATTATCCTCGATTATGTGGGTGGGCCCAATGTAATCATCATGAGGGGCCTTATAAATGAAAGAGGGAAATGGGGAGGTAGGAGAGTCACAGAGAGATTTGAGGATGCTACACGACTGGCTTTGTAGATAGAGGTGGGGGGTCAAGAGCCAAGGAATGTAGGCAGCTTCTAGAAGCTTGAAAAGGCAAGGAAATGGATTCTTCCCTAGAGCCTCCAGAAGGAAAACAACCCTGCTAATACCTTGACTTTCAGACTTCTCATCTCCAGAGCTGCCAGATAATAAATTGGTATTGTTTAAAGCCACTAAGTTTGTGGCAATTTGTTATGGCAATAATAGGAAACTAAAACAGTACAGAGACAAGACCATGTCTGTTTTTTCACAATTATATTCTTAATGCCACAAAATTTGCGGGATAGATGCAAGGGGCAAACTGTTAGGTGTCTCTAACAGACAGGTAGCAAATAAAGGAATTAATATATTTAATTGAATCTAAGATGCTGTTTAAGAAACACTACTTTACATAACACTAAAAAAGGAAAATGTTGCCTATTAAAGACAGTGCTTTCCCAGAATTTTTATTTGATGATGCATGAAATCACAGAACTATTTGAAGCTCACTCAGATTTATCATGTATCACTCTTTTGCACACATGACAAGAAAATAAGAAAAATAAAGTTATTTCTTAAGTATCTTCAAAGTCCAATTTTTCTGAATATTCTGAATATTTTATCAACTTGTGATGTGATGTACCAAAATGAGCACATCATTTATGTAGTATTTCTATGAAAAATGTATAACCTTAATCTAATCATGAGGAAATGGTCAGGAAACTACTGTAGAAGTATCAAAAGTGTTACAGGCTTGGGGTGCCTGGGTGGCTCAGTCGTTAAGCATCTGCCTTCGGCTCAGGTCATGATCCCAGGGTCCTGGGATTGAGCCCTGCATCAGGCTCCCTGCTCCACGGGGAGCCTGCTTCTCCCTCTCCCTCTCCCACTCCCCCTGCTTGTGTTCCCTCTCTCGCTGTCTCACTCTCTGTCAAATAAATAAATAAAAATCTTAAAAAAAAAAAAAAGTGTTACAGGCTTGACTTTTCAAAAGTGTTATAGTTCTGAGAGACAGAAAAGGCTAAAGAACTGTTCTAGATTAAAGGAGACTAAGGCAATATGCCACATATAACTCTGAATGGATCTTGGAAGTGGGGGTGGGATGAAGCTAGGGCAACTTTTCTGTTAGTCTTAAGTTATTCAAAATAAAAATTTGACAAACCAAAACCCCACAAACAATTAAAACAACAACAACAACAACACTTTATGTATAGACCTCTCAGCTTAAGAAGTAAAACTTTAGGGGCACCTGGCTGGCTCAGTTAGTAAAGCATGCAACTCTTGATCTCAGGGTTGTGAGTTCAAGCCCCACATCGGGCATTTGGTTACTTAAAAAAAAAAAAAAAAAGAAGTAGTAGTAAAACTTCACCCATTGAAGTACCTGTGTAACCCACCACCTTTCTGTTCCTTGAAGTCTTTCTTCCTTCCCTTATGCCTGCCTAGGTCATAGGAGGAGGTCATCTACTCAGATTCCCCATTCTTTATTCCCCTTGCACACATGCACATGGATCTTTCTTGTTTTAGTTTTGCTGATAATCACTATAGATAAATTATAGAGAGCTATAATGAAAAATCAATGTGGGAAAGTTACAAAGCTTACAAAGTTCTTACAGTAATATCTGAATCCTGGTCTACAGTTTGACTTCCCCTGAGATCCTGGGAAATGTGTCTTCTCACTTCCACCTTTATGATTATGATATACCGACCTTCCAGCCCCACCCCAGTTTACAGTAGACACAGTCCAGGCAAAATAATAACTACCTACTCCCTTGCTGCAAAGGAGAAAGCTTGGTTAGAGGACCTACAGACAGCTGATACTCAAGATTCTAGAGTTTTATTCTACTCAGAAGGAACTTATAACCATTTCCTCACAGCAGAAAAAGAATACAATTCAACAATCTAGACAGCAGTGGTCTTAAACTGGGAAGAGGGCGCCCTGGAAACACATAAAGAATACTTTCCAGAGAGTCCACGGTACACCATCATGGATTATTTTAAGGGAATCCATTCCCAGATCCTCCATTTACACGTTTGCTTTCTACACATGGTTTGCCTAAGAATGTCACTACATTCACAGTAGCAGGTGAAAGTCAGTCCTCACTCATCCTATAATTTATGACGGTGAACTGCTCTGAAGCATGAAATGTGAAACAAAAGGATAATTCGAAATACCGTTTGGGGAAAGCTCATGGCTTCCTGTCACAGGTGAATGGAAATAGGACTGAATTTCATTATATGTAGAACAGAGATGAGTAGTAACAGCTTTCATTTGGTGACCTCACCTCTTCCATACCACCTTCTATCAAAGAATGCACAGCCACTGAGGGAGAATCCCAAGGAGAACAAATAAAGAAAATAGTAATATAGATTGGTGCCCTTGGTTCTTTTAAGCTGGTCCACAACTGGAATATGAACTATTACCAATTTTTTTCAAGATATACTGAATAAATTCCAGAAATAAAACTTTTGTGTGATTTATTGATAGATTCAGCATGTGTTATTCATTAATGTAATTAAAAACCTCTTTTATCAAATAATATGAAATATATATTCCAACATAGTTTATACTATTCTCTTATCTTATAAAATAAATCTGATTTGGCTGACTGGTTTGCCACTAAGGTTTGGCATTGTCAGGTTATATTGTGGTCATTTTACATGAATTCAAAGAGCTAATCTGCATAATTTGTAAAATATTAATGTAGGGCTTGTTTATATATATATATATATATATATATTTAAGATTTTATTTATTTGATGGAGAGAGACACAGCAGAGAGGGAACACAAGCAGGGGGAGTGGGAGAGGGAGAAGCAGGCTTCCCGCTGAGCAGGGAATCCAATGCGGGCCAAATCCCAGGACCCTGGGACCATGACCTGAGCCGAAGGCAGATGCTTAACGACTGAGCCACCCAGGCGCCCGTTTTTTTTTTTTTTTAAATTAAAGTATACTTGACATATATTAGTTTCAGGTGTACAACATAGTTATTTGACAGCTACATATCTCATATGTTTTTCTTTAAATGGATGATATATATAAAATCATTATATTGTTTAAATTCCATTGGCTACACTTTTTAAAAAAGATACGAGAGTTTCATTTTAAAATAATACTTAGCAAGTGCTAAAAATTAAATCCTTTATAAACTCATGATGAAAGAAATTTAAATGTCAACTTAAAAATGTGAACATTATAGGGGCACCTGGCTGGCTCGGTTGGTAGAGCATGCGACTCCTGATCTCAGGGTTGTAAATCTGAGCTCCATATTGGGTAATTTTAAGATTACTTAAAAATAAAACCTTCTTCTTTTTTTTTTTTTTTTAAAGATTTTATTTATTTATTTGAGAGAGAAAGAATGAGAGACAGAGAGCACAAGAGGGAAGAGGGCAGAGGGAGAAGCAGACCCCCTGCTGAGCAGGGAGCCCGATGTGGGACTCGATCCCGGGACTCCAGGATCATGACCTGAGCCGAAGGCAGTCGCTTAACCAACTGAGCCACCCAGGCGCCCATAAAACCTTCTTTTAAAAAATATTTTTATTTATTCATTTACCAGGGAGAGAGAGAGAGAGAGAGAACCAGCAGGGGGAATGGCAGGCAGAGGGAGAGAAGCAGGCTCCCAGTTGAGCAAGGAGCCCAATGCAGGGATTTGATCCCAGGACTCTGGGATCATGACCTTTGTATAAACAACAAACAAATAAATCATGTTACATTAAAAGGTGATAACTGCTACAGGACAAATAAAGGGGGGAAGTGCCAAGTTTGGGAATGGGGCAAGTTTTATATTATATATTATATTTTATATTAAAGAAGATGGTCCAAGTAGTCCTTATGGAGAAAGTGAAATCTGAATGAAGAGTCTAAACTCTCTTGCTCATGTATTATGTCATAGAATAGTAAAAACATTATGTAATGTTCACATTTTTTAAAGATTTTATTTTGGGGATGGCTGGGTGGCTCAGTTATTAAGTATCTGCCTTTGGCTCAGGTCATGATCCCAGGGTCCTGGGATTGAGTTCCACATTGGGCTCCCTGCTCACCGGGAGCTTCCCCCTCTGCCCCTCCCCCCTGCTTTTGTGCACTCTCTCTCTCTCTCGCTCACTCTCTCTAATAAATAAATAAAATCTAAAAAAAAAAAAGACAAAGGTGAGAAGAGGAGGTTTTATGACTTCCAATTAAACATGGCAAACTGAACACTCACATTTTTCTTTGATCCCTCCCAAATCCAACTAAAATGACATTAAAGAAAAAAATAAATATTAGCCTGGGAGGACAAAGAGAATGGAAAATAATATAAACAGTAAATAAAAATGTCACTAGCATTCTAGAAATTGTAACTAAATGGAGAATGTTGAAACTAAGATATCTGCAGAGGAAGCAATAAGCAGCAAACCAATTCTACCACAAATCTGGAAGGCTCAGAAACTGAAGTTATTATGCCCCTCTGAAATTGGGGGTAAGACTAAAGCTCCAACCAAAGGATTGGTTGAAAATTTATAAAAGGAGCAAATCCCTTCCTCTATTCTATACGGACAGGTGCCTATCTTTCCCAAAACCCAACATAATATAAGAAGTTTATCTCTAGAGGCACAGGCACAGGGAGGAGGCACCACACCAACAGCAGTGGCAATTAATAAAAGTTTACAAACTGAATAATAAGGCCCCCAGTAGCTCTCCCAGAAATCTGGCAGGCAGTCTCGCAAGCCCCTGGGAAGATTCGTCTCTGGGTCAATTGACAGGCCCGAGAAAAATAAGACAGAGAGATACAGACATTTGGGAGCTAGTACAACGTAAGATACTTTGATAAGATAGATAAAATGTTTATATTCAAAAACCAGATTGAAGCAAGTACTTACATAACCAACATCAGGTCTGTAACACGTATATGCCCCTAAGATACTATGTAAGACATCATGATATGGACCACCCTTAGGAGAGAAAAATGAAATGTCAAACTATGCAAATAAGTGTCTGTAAGTTAATTCCCAAAGAAGTAATTTTTAAATAAACTTCAGCATTTCCTAAATGAGTAGTTTTAGTTAGTATATTGTATCACTGTCAGAAATATTCTAAATACACTCTGTAAGATGTGTTCTCTAAAGAATTAATAAAAATATTTAATCCTGAAAAACAAAAAAAGCCAAATAAACTCACTTGATGGGTGCAAGTTATACAGTCTGTGTACTATTTTAAAGATTTCTAGATTTGGTACAATAGGATTATGATGAAAACAGACTGTTTCATTTCATACAATACAATTTTAGCAAAAGGAAACCATCAAGCTACATCAAATTAAGTTTATTAATAATTTTAATCTTAATGGATAAAAATTTTTATTTCATTTTATCAATCTAAATAGAGAAATTCCATGTGTGAAATATAAAGTACATACAAAATGTAATCACTTCTCATAAAGTATTAGCAACTCATGACAGCCTATGCACAAAATCATTTTTATGAACCATTTTTTCGTATTTCAATAGTAATTCTGGAAAACTAAGATTTGGGAAAATGTTCTTTACATTTTACCAACTGAGTAATCAAAAATGTTAAAATTCAAATATCTTACAGAATAAAAAGTAAGACAAAGAAATTCACCTTAATAAAGATATTATGGGCTATGCTAAATGCAATGCATTCAGTCAATGGAACAAAGTAACAGAAATTCCTTTAGAATTTTCCTACTAGTTTCACACTTTTATATAAATGTCTCTAATTTTTATGGTTTTGCCTTTTAAAAAGGCTTTTGAGAATTTGTTGCCTTGGATTACAAAAAAATTTAAAAAGTAGTTACAACTGATTAGAAACCCTCACCTTCTGAAAGATGTAAAGGGATGGAAATGTACGGGATATGTCCAACTTAATTAATTCCAGACTGGCCTCCCGATCAGCAACAGACACACCTGCATTTGTCAGGTAGATAAAATTAAAATGATTACTTGGCTATACCCAGTTCAATCTTGTACATACAGAATGATTACATAGCATTGATATGTTACTTAAGGAAAGTTAAAAGATGAATAATAAAGAAATTTAAAGAAATGCCACACAGCTTTTGCTGGAACTTAGAGCAATTCTTACATGAAAAAAATATTTATATATTTATCAGAAAGGTATATGAAAGATTTCTACTTCCAGTTTTTATACAAGGTAAGAGCAGACTATCACTCCCACAATAACAACTGGGAAAAAAATAAGTAAGTTTCAAATAGCACAAGGTTTTTAAAAAGGCATTAAGTGGGGGGCGGGGGGGGGGGGGAAAGGCATAAGAATGCTGTGGACATAGACAGGTCCAGAGGATTTAAATCCCAGAAAGAGAAGAGCCATTTTTCTTCCTGGAAGCATGTGCCAAGTCTGGGCATGAGTTCAGGATTGAGCGTGCCACAGACAAAGGTACTCTGCTTGGGAAAAGAGAAACCAGAAGAGCTTTTTCATGGCCAAATATGACTGATGTGATAGAATCTGGAGGAACCTGAATGTATAACTCGTTTACACCTATGGGACTTCTGCCGAGTGTTAGTCTAGTGCAGAAGGCTGGGCTGGAAAGGCAGAAGGAAATCACCCAAAATCACAAGGTCTTTGGGAGAGTATCTCAGGAGAGGGAGAAGCCTATAATAAAAATAGGACAGTTCTTCCTATCAAGATGTTTGAAACCCATGATGAACTAAGTTTATCTAAAGCTGAAACCTTGGCCTAATCTAGCTCAGTTACTGATTGAACTGAGGTGATAATCCAACTGCCTGACAGAAAACAGCATGCTTCCTCTTCAGGGGAAACATCAACTTCAGTTTATATATTCTTCTTATATACAGTGACTGACATAGAGTAAAACATTTTAAGATATGCAAAGAAGCAGGAAAATATGACTTATAATCAAGGGGAAAACAAGCCAACAGAAGCAGACCTGAAGATGACCCAGTACTGGAATTAACAAACAAGAATATTAACTGTTAAATGTTAAAGAAAATAGAGGAAAAGATGGGGAGAAATGTATGGAATGAAAAGATGAAGAATTTCCACAGAGAAATAGAAGAATCTACAAAAAATACCAGGTAGACATTCTAGAATTACAAAATATAATATCTGAAATTAAAGACTCATTGGACAGATCTAATAGACTGGAAAAAAGAAGATAGGTGAAAATTGATTACAGGTCAATAAAAATCATCTAAACTGAGGCACAGAAAGAAAAAAATTTGTTTTTTAAGCGAAAGACTTGTAGGACACTGATAAATGGTCTAACATACATGTCCAAAAAAGAGTAGAATTGAGGCGTAAGTAATATTTGAAAAAAAAAAAGTTAAATGACAACTGCAAATTATAAACACATAGATAATAAAAAATAAGTAATTTAGACGGAGTACTGTTTCTAATTGGAACAATTCTTCATTACATGCAATTAATTTCCACTAAAGTGCAACTTTTACCACTTAATCATGACAAAAATGGCTCAGAAGTAAATGCTTATTATTTTAATTCTTATACTTTCAATACTTCATAAAATGAATTCAAAAAGAATTATGAATCAGCTAAGGCCTTTCCATTGTAAAGCTTCTTACATCTTCACCTTCCCTGCACTTTTAGTTTCCCACAAATAGCTGACAGCTAACAGGTCTCAGGATGACACTTATATGAACCCTTCTCAAAATCAAATCTTCTCTCTGACCTTGTTTAGCCAATTTTCCCCACCTTACTGTTCACTCTTCTAAAATAGAAATATATATTCAAGGAATTTAATAGAGTTGTTTACATACTCATAGAAAACCACTCTGCCATATATACCACTTCTCTATTCTAAACCATGTTCATTTTTAGAGTTTTACTTACTGGCAAGAGACGAATGTTTGCTATCTATGAAGTAGAACAAATATAGAAAGAAAAGTGGCAGACAAATAGCTCTCCATTATTCAAGAACAAGAGATGGCTGAATAAATTTACCTATATTTAATAAATAATGATAACAGGAAAAAAGTGTTCCTATCTTCTCCAAAATGATTAGGAAAAAAAACTGAGTGGAGGGAAAGATGAGGTCTATGAGTTAATTAAATGAACAAAGGCTAAGGCATGATAAGAATTATAAATAATGTATTAGGGAGTGAGTGAAAGTCAGTGAGTAAGGAGATAGGTCCTAAGTGAGGAGAGAAGACCACCTATCTTTAAGTTAAAAGTTGGCTTAAAAATACTTCATTTTTTAATTATTAGTCTTACTGTTGTGAATAAATCTTGGGTTCTGAGGTCCAAAAACCTGGGTTTACATCACAGCTTCACTGCTTACAAGTTAACTACTTTGAGCCCCAGTCTCCTCTTACACCATTCAGGATAATACCACCTACTTAAAGGGTTATTAACATCAAAGGAGATAATGTTGTAAAGCAATTACTACAGTTCCTGACACATGATAAAAATCACACTAGTATCTTCACTGACTGGATTTTCACCCAGAAATTTTTATTAAAAAAAATAAATAAATAAATCACACCTTCGGTATCATTCTCTGAACTTGTTTCACTGAAGCTTTTCCACCGTTCTTTTGCTCTTGAGAGGAAGATTTCATAAAGTTCTAGGGGAAAACAAAATAAAAATTAATAAATAGTAGGAAAAATAGATTCATATATTTTAACTTTTACTCTTTTATTTCCTGGCTATGGAAAAGGTTCATTTGTAAACCTGGGGCCACACATGGAACAAGGCAGCTTTGAGAGTTAAATGCCATGAGAAATATATACATGGAACCATGGGATCACTTGGAGAGTTTCCTAACTCAGGTGGGGGATAAAGAAAGACTTCTTAGAGGAGGTGATGACTGAGCTGTCCCATAACAACTAAATACGAGTTTTATAAGTGAACAAGGTGGAAGAAGGCATTCTAAGAATTCTCGTCATGGGCAAAGTCACCAAGAGAAAAAAGAGATGACTTATTTGCATGAATTACAAGTGATTTCAGGACTCTTAGATTATAAGGGGTGAGGGAGGAAGAGAAGATGATAAGGTTGGATGACAGAGGCAAGCACTAGTTGCTGACAGGACAGGACCTGAATGGCATGCTAAGGGGGTTAGATTTTATCCAGAGGTGCAAGGGTATAGCACACTCTGATCTGTGTCCATTATACCAGCAGTAATGCTGTGGGTAGGTTGAAGCTGAAGTTTTGCTGAAGGGAAGTTAGAGTTTTATTATAATAGCCCAAGCAAAAGATGATGAGGCTTGAACTTGAGCAGTGACAGTGCAGCTGGAGAGAAGAAATGAACACAAGAGATACTCAGAAAGTAGAAAAAGCAAAACTTGTTGAAAGAGAGTAAGGGGAAGAAGGCAGACTCATTAGGACTCCCAGGTTTCTGGCTGGGGTAGCTGGGGTAGATAATAATGCCACTGAGAGAGTGAACACAGAAGAAGAAGCAAATTTGTGATTTGTGGGAAGGAGGAAGGTGGTAAGTTCTGTTTCAGACAAATTGGATCTTAAGGCAGTGCATGCACACTGGAGAAAGAGTTTGGGAGCCATCAGTATAGATGATTAAAACCATTCACAAGTGTGTTCAGGGAGATTATTCATGGCAAGAAGAAATGAGAAATATGGATTTCCAGGAAAGACAAATATTTAAAGGGTAGACACAGGAAGAGGCACATCCGAAGAATAAGAAATGCAAAGAAATAAAAGAGAACCAGTTGTCCTAGAAACCAAAGGAAAAGAGCATTTCACTAAGTATACATAGGATAGGGAGTTGCTGTGTGACACTGGACAAGTTTCTTAACCTCTTCTAACCTCAGTTTTCTCATTCATAAAGTGGAGATAGTACTAGTACTTACATCCTGGGGCTTTAAGTATTAAATGAAATAATAAATGCAAAATCCTGAAAGCACTTAGATGTAAGCCACAAAGAAGGAAGTGATCAACTATCCAGTATCATATAGCAAGACAAAATCTGAAAAGAGCCCATTGGAATTTATAGCATGAAGGTCATGGGTGACCTTGGTGGGAGCAACATCTGAGGGGGGAGGGGGCAGAAGCCCAATTGCAGAGATCTGAACAATCTACAGAATATACCTTCTAGCCAACAGACTGGATATATGGGGGGAAATGAATTCTGATTTAACTTTTACTTATAGAGAAAAGTCCTATTACAGCTCAGGCCTCCCTTTACGTAAAAGAGCAGGCATCAAAAATGTGGCAAACTGAAGAACTTGATTCTACCAAAACTATTACCACAACTGGAAAGATAGAAAATAAAAATACTGTACAGTGGTCATCCAAATAGCTACAACAGAGAATGTACGTATGAGGCAGGAAGAGATGCTTTTGCAAAAAGAGTACCATTGTGGAGTAGCAGAAAAATGATTTTTGCAGTCAGTCACACCTAGATTCAAATACCAGATTTTTAGTATTTGGGACTTTAAGAAAGTTACATGGTTACTCTGGAACTTGGCTCTCTTCATTTGTAAATTAATACCTACTCATGGGAATACTAATGATTAAACAAGATAATTTTCATAAAGCTCCTGACAACTTATAGACCCTCAATAAATGCCAGTGCTTATTTTCCTTCTCTTTTGAAACTGGTTTCTTTCTCCATTATGATACTGCTATCTAAAGCTACCTAAACTTCAGGTTTGGTCAGAGGGCCTGCATTAAAAAATCTCTACTCGTATCTTTTTATTTTAAGTGCCCCATCACTTTGAGACTACCACTTTATGCATCTATATGCAGGATCTCGATACAACTTCAAGAACAGAAGAAACAACTTTCTTCTCAATTCTCAGACTTTAATTGTCTTTACTTTCTAACTAACCATTACTGATACTCTAAATTACAAAAAAAATCAGAACATTTCAATGACAGATGAACAGCAAAAAATATTTCTTACCAAACACCAACATTTATATATTGCCTAAAATGCCAAGAACATTTTTGCTTCGATTAATCTTTTTTAAAAAGTTTAAAGGCAATACAACAAATATGATTTTTTAAAAATTCAAATAGTATAAAACAGTGTAAAATGAAAAATAAATTTCCTTCCCTCAGATGTAACTATGCAGAAATCTAAAGATGAAAACATGCAAGCACAAGTATATACAGATCTATCTTCCCCGTAAAAAAAAAAAAAAAAGTGTGGCCACATATTACAGTACTGACCTGCATCTTGCTTTATTATATTGGAAACTACCCCTTATTAGGAAAATAAATCTGCTTTAGTTTTTTTTTTAAACAACTGCACAGTATTCCAATGTATGACTGTACCATAATAAGTATTCTTATATTGCCAAGAATCAGATCTTTATAAAAAAGCTGACTAGATATATTGCAAACAGACTCTTACTATTTTGATCTCTTCTCCCTTCTGTTCATTTTTCATTACTACTAATGGTTTAGAAAGAACATTTTTTTTAAAAAAGTCAAAATTTCTATTATTTGAGTCCATCAATAATTTGATAAAAGAGGTAGATATAATTTTTAAATTTAGATATACAATTTTTTTGCAGTTATCAGGTACCAAACTGAAGTTCACAATTTCTGATTTCAAACTGATAACAAGCCACATCCAGTTTCACTATTCTACTCATATTTTAAAGCTGTCCTGGAAGAAGAAGGGCTCACTGAATAAATCCTCACCTTTGGGAGTCACAAAATTGATCTAATAATAAAAATATGGTAATGCATTTTAAAACATCAAAGGACATCTCTCCAGGGACGATTTACAGTGCTTGTCTACAATAAGAAGACCTGCACCTCAGTTCAATTCCATTCCTGACCCGACATGTCTCATTTATGTTATTCTGAATCTACAAATGTAGAACTTGAAGCAGACTTAAAGATGTATCGTGGACATGAATTGAGAACTCTTTGAGATCAGTGTATGTTTCACTTTCTCATTTTCTGACAATGATGATATTGTACATATTCTTAGCAAATTTCACTTTCACTATGATTTTATATTACCACAAATAACTGTTAGAGCAATCCTTTGAGATAGCTAGTAATCTAACTTCATTTACAGATGAAGAAAACTAATTCTCTTAGATGTTAAGTAATTTGCCCAAGGTCACAAACCTAATGCATAGTGGAACCAAGATTTGAATCACATATGACTGACTTTAGAACCCTTGTTCTTATTCTCTATTCTACTATTCTATTCTTACTCTACTAACCCTTGTTCTACTATTCTCTAACGGTTATAAATTTCATGATTAAAATAAATAGGTAAAAAGTCAAAAACTGTTAAGAGTCATTAAAAGGAAACAAAGTCATCAAAAGTAAATTTACTTCAGGGTGCCTGGGTGGCTCAGTCAGTTGCTCTTGAATTTGGCTCAGGTCATGATCTCACTCAGGGTTGTGAGATCAAGCCCTGCATTGGGTTCCATGCTCAGTGCGGAGTCTGCTTGAGTTTCTCTGCCTCCCCCTCTTTCCCTCCTCCCATTCACTTTCTCTCTCTTGAAAAGAAATAAAATCTTAAAAAAAAGCAAATTCACTTCAATTGAAATTTAGCTTCCTTCCTACCACTAATAAAAAAGAATGATCACCTAGTCCATTCCTGAATATAGAAGTATTTAGTGGAGAAAATATAAAATTACTTTCAAAGTAAATGACCTAGTTATGTTTCCAACTTTATAAATTTTGAGCTTGAAAAAGAACTTTTTGATTACACTATCACAAAAGGTTAATACCAACTTCAACAATATTCTAATGTAGAAGGTATCAGGACACTTAACATTCTAAAGTCTAAGTTTTCAACAAAACTACAAACCAAATTTCAAATAGCCCTCAATATTTTATCACCTCATCTGTATGTAAAACCGATTCCTAAGACTTTAAACAATTACAATATGTCCAACAATCCTTAATGTCAAGGATTTTATCTGAGAGTTCTGACTATAATGTAAAAATATTTCCTTTTAATCAGTTTCAAGCACAGAGGGCAAAACAAACCTTTGTTTTATTTGGAGGGAACGGTTAGGTTAAGTAGACTCTAACCTTTTCTAAGTTAAATTAAAAACTCTTAATTCTTCCTTCCTTTATTTATTTTTTTATAAAGTAAACTCCTACCCCCAATATGGGGCTTGAACTTACAATCCCAAGATCAAGAGTCGCATGCTCTATTGACTGAGCCAGCCAGGTACCCTACTTAATTCTTCCTTTAAATTATATTTTTAAAATTAAAAAAAAAAAAAGTCTGGTTAAAGTAACATGTTCGTTATGGGATACTTGTGAAAATCAATGTTAAAAATCATTCATAGGGGTGCCCGGGTGACTCAGTCAGTTAAGTGTCTATTGATTTTGGCTCAGGTCATAATCTCAGGGTCCTGGGATTGAACCCCACATCGGGCTTCTCACTCAGCAGGGAGTCTGCTTATCTTCCTCTTCCTCTGCCTCTGCCCCTCCCCCTGCTCATGCTCTCTCACTTTCTCACTCTCTTAAGTAAATCTTTTAAAAAAAATCATAATCATGCCATTCAAAGTTGGCATCACTTTTAAGACTAAAGATAAATATTCAGATTTTTGTTATAATTCTGTCCAGTTATATATATAATGCTGAGTTGCTACAATGGGCATCCTTGTAAAAAAGCTTTTGTACCCAATCCTGATAATTTTCTTATTCTTAGAACTAGAATAAATAGGTCAAAGATTATTTTTTGAGGCCTTTGATAAATATTTCTATATTATTATCAGTCAGACCCTATGTGGGTAATTCTCATTTATTTTAATCACTTTTGAGAGGTAAAAAACAGTACCCTGATGTTCTTTTAACATATATATCATTGATTTGGCTATCACTAAGAAAATGATTAAATAAATTATAGTACAGCCAAACTGTGGAATACAGTGCAGCTACAGTATGCATAATGTACATTTGTATGTAGTGACAAGGAAGGATGTTCAAGGCAGATTATAGTGTGAAAAAAATAAGCCATGGAATAAGCTTATGGCATACATTCTTTTCTGTGGGGGAAAAAGAAAAGAAAGAGAAGCCTTAAACATTATCATATGTTGATGCACACTTTTTTTTTTACGTGCATAAAAAAAAGATCTGAAAGAACAAACACTGAACTGCTAACCTGTATTTATAGTAGGATCAAAAGCAGGAGTTTGGGTAGAAGAGTGGGAAGAAACATACAATTGGTACCTTACTATTGCTTGACTTTTAAAAAATCAGTATGTAAATAACACTGTTTAAGTAACAGCAGACACATTATTACCCCCGAGTTCCTGAGTCTCCCTCTGGCGCCACTGGCTGGCTCTGTCATTACCCCTCAGGCCTAGTCAGCACTTTTTATTATTAACTACTTTATATTTTCCTCTATCTCATATTATTTTAATTTTATCTAACTTTTTTTTACTGCATCAAAACTACTTTACATTTTACTTCTATCTTTTAAGGTTTTTAAAAAGCATAAGAAATAAAACAGTTCTTTGAGAGTCTTACTTTTCTATTTTTTAAACTTGAAATTTTCAAATAAAAAAAATCTGAAAGAGATGTAGGAAAAGAAACTTCTGGCCTTCCACCAATATATATGTTTTTCTGAATCGAGGGGAAACCTTTCCACAATTAGACTATTTTATTTTTCCTCGTATATACTTTATATACTTATACATCCACTGCTACCTAGAATCCCAGAAGTTACCTGCAGTGAAGATATTTGGATGTCAATAATATTACTGATGGTTGTCAACTAAAGGAAAGCCCATAAATCTTATTTATGTAATAACTTACTCATTAAATCATACCAGGTTTTAGAGGGAGTAGGAATGAAGCATGCTCTTAAAATGACATTATATATGGTAATGTCTTTTTAAATGGCCAATCTACTAATCTGCTTTGTAACTCTGGAGATGGCTATTCGTATGTGTGGGAGTAACTGAATACAGAATACAAACCAGGAGTGATATTTAGTTCATTTCCTACAGCTAGACTCCAAACTTTCCCACGAACACTAGGGGGCAATCCCTGCCACCACAATTCTCGAACTCTTCTTGTACTACGCCTAGAATTAAAGGGGGAGAAAAAAAGGAGAGAGTTACTTTTTATACCAAAAACACTAGTTGCATGATGGTTTACCCAGTCTGTGGCCAAGTGACTGAATGATTTTTAAGAACATGGTTAAGTATATGATGCATTCTTTCTGTGGGGTTCATGTTTGTAGGCAACAGAAACCTAAAGAACACACAGCACCCTAAAGGAGGACAATAGTAATTTAAAGGGAGCTGCCTTCTACATACAACTGCCACTTACAGGGCACAATGAGAGAATCAGAAATATGTGGACAATCACAAAAATCAGGATAAAAGGAACATAAAAATCTGTTGTCAACTCAGTACCAAAAAGAAAACCACAAGGTATTTACTACGGGTAAGGCCCTTGTCTTTGAGAGGCAGTGTAGTCTGCTGAAAAGTGTAGGCTTTAGAGTCAGAGAGACCTGAGTTCAAATCTGGTTTAACTATTCATTAATTGTATAACCTTGGGCAAATCATTTAACCTTTCTGACCTTGAGCTTCTCTATAAGTGGGAGTAAAGGCTGTAAGAATCAAATGTGATTCCTTATGTAAAGAGCCTAATCTGCTGTCACATTGTACCAATATTCAACACATTTCCTGTGCATATCCTACCCCAGGCGCTGCAGAATACATCTCCCTCCTACCCTCCAGTGTAGAGGGAAGGTAAGGCATGTACAAAAACATCAGAAAATAAAAGGCAAAGTAAAGCAAGAAGTACATTAGTCTCAAACTATAATGGGACGTTACAGAAGGGAAAGATCATATATAGCATATTTATGATTATGAGAAAACATATTAAAAATCTTTAACATTTAATAAATCCATCTTACAATGAATGTACATATTTAATATTTTCTTTGCAAAAACCTGCCATTACATCAATAGTGCATCTTGTGACAGAGGATATGTCAGAATTAATATGGTAACCGAGGAAATTAACGTTTCATGGATCAACCAGCATTTCAGATGGATATCTTCAAAGGATAGGTAAGATTCTGACAGGCATAGAGGGTGGTAAGTAAGGAAGGTATTAGAGATTGAGGGATTTATAAAATTAAAGGCACAGAAATAGTCATGAAATTTTTCATACACTGATTAACAGTATCATTTAGCCAAAGCATAAGATACATGTTGGAAGTAATAAAAATAGAGGATTAGAAACATGAGATCTTTGGAGACAGACTGGAATTCAGGAAAAGTCTGCTTACTTACATTACTTCCCAGTTGGGCAGTATTTCATTGATCCAAATTACCATTGCACTTGCAATATTTTCTTCCTGTTTAAATCGTTCTTTCATTATTTTTTTCCTTTTATAGGCTTCTTTAATTTCTGTTTTAAACAAGCAAAAATTATTTCAATACAAAAAAGCTAGATCATATGCCCTTCTTCTACCTAAGTCTAAAAAAGAGGCACTAAAAATGATATTAGGGGTGTCTGGGTGGCTCAGCTGGTTAAGCATCCAACTTTTGGTTTCTGCTTAAGTCATGATCTCAGGGTCATGAGATTGAGCCCCTCACTTGGCTCTGTGCTCAGCGGGGAGTTTGCTTGAGATTCTCTCCCTCTCCCTTTGCCCGTCATCCTGCTCACACTCTCTAAAATAAATAAATGAATCTTTTTAAAAAATGACATTAAATGACATTAAAAGATAATTTTGCCAATGGCACTATTATAGTTAACCCTTTCTACTACGATGTCTCACTTTACTAATTAGATTGAAATTTAAAAAAAACCCTAACATACACCCATACACAATACTCCTCTAAAAATCAGATGTCACAATTCTGAAACAAGAGATGCCTCAAAAACAAAAGTGATAAATATATACATATTTATAAATATTTTATTACATAGTATATATTATAATTATACATTACAGAAAATCAGAAGTCACAATTTTGAAATGAGATGCCTCAAAAAGAGAACAGATATGTACATAAAATAATTATATATGATAAATATATAATTGTTATGTATTATAATATTTTATATTATGATATAGAACATGTCATATTAATACATTTATTACATACTGTAGATCATAGTATATATTAACACATTAATATAAATATATAATGCTTTATATATATGTTTGTTTATAGTTATAATTTTAGACTCAATGGGGACTTCAGAGGTCAGCTAGCCAAAATATTTACTAATTGTGTTTCACAAATGCCTCAGAAATCATTTTAAGGGGCAAGCAGGAGGCCAAGTAAGCAGCTCCTCTTTCTTTTATTTGTTGTATGTATTCAGACTCTATATAAGGTTTCTTTTTTTTTTTTTTTTTTTAAAGATCTATTTTATGAGAGAGTGAGCAGGGGTTGGGGGAAGGGCAGACGGAGAGGGAGAGAATCTCAAGCAGACTCCCCACTGAGCACAGAGCCTGACTGAGATTCAATCCCACAACTCATGAGATCATGATCCGAGCCAATACCAAGAGTTAGAAGCTGAACCAACTGAGCCACTCAGGTGCCCCAAATAAGGTTTCTTTGTAGAGAGTTCCACTGCTTTTAAAACAAAAAAGTGTTAAAAAAAAAAATAATAAAATAAGCCAAAAAAGATTTTAGCCGAAATCTAGTCAACCTGACCCCTGCACTTCAGACTTGAGGAAACTAACATTAGGTTCATTTACAGAATCATATCCAAGTAGTGTCAAAGAAGATTAAGCTATTACCTTCTTTTTTGGGGGGGGTTCTTTTTAATTTAAATTCAATTAATTAACATATAGTGTATTATTAGTTTCAGAGGCAGAGTTCAGTGATTCATCAGTCTTATATAATACCCAGTGCTCATTCCATCCAGTGCCCTCCTTAATGCCCATCACCCAGTTACCCCATCCTCCCACCCTCATCCCCTCCAGCAACCCTCAGTTTGTTTCCTATGATGAAGAGTCTCTTATGGTTTGTCTTCCTCTCCGATTTCGTCGTGTTTTATTTTTCCCATGTTTGTTTCTTTTACTAATCAGATCATGCTGTCTGTATTGTTCTTTGATGTAAAGCTATTACCTTCTGATTTCCCAATTTAATGTTATTTCTACCATATCATGTTGTTAGGATCATGTATTTATCAATAATGATCTTAAACATTAATCAACTAGTAAAGTCAAAATTCAGAATCAATTAAAATTTGTTGGGTATGTCAAAAATATTTCAAATTCTAGACAGTAAAATAAACTCAACCAATGTTTAAATGATTAGGGCTTTCAGAAAAATATAACTGGCCTTATAGGTTTCTTATAACATTAAAAAATTAACTTCATTTCCAAAATAGTGTCACAAAATAGAAATGTATACTATGATAGTATTCCACTAAGTTAAATCAAATATATACAGCTGTGTAATATTTTCTGAAAATGTATCCTGAACTAACAGTGCTTAGTAAATAAATACTGTTAAATTCTCCTTACGTTATACTTTTTGGTTGGAGGAAAGAACGAATAAATAAATGTGCGTATTTATATACCAGTAAATACATTTATGTGCCTGCCCAAATGACACAACTGGGATTCTAGAGAGACTCCATTAATCACAAAGGCAAATTCTAATTTCAAGTCGTATTCTCACAGTCATATAGGAAGTTACCTTAAAGTGTTAAAATTAATAAATTATAAAATATTAAAAGTTTAAAAACTGTAAAAGTGAATTTCATGAAATAAATTCATATCATCTCCATTCATAAGTTAAAATAATAGTCCAAGGTTTATGACTGCAATTACAAGAATTCTCTTAGATAGTCTGCTGCCTTTCTCCTATTAGTTTTGTAAAAGTACTTGTAGAAAAAGTATGACATTTTTTATAAAGGTTTTTATTTGTCAGAGAGAGAGTGAGAGAGAGAGCACGCAAGCACAAGCAGGGGGAGCGGCAGGCAGAGGGAGAGAAGCAGGCTCCCCGCTGAGCAAGGAGCCCGATGTGGGACTCGATCCCAGGACCCTGGGATCATGACCTGAGCTGAAGGCAGACACTCAACCGACTGAGCCACCCAGGCATCCCTGACATTTTGTTTTTAATAACAGATTTAGTTAGAAAAATAAGAAATCAGCATCATCTTAAAGATGAACTTAAACAATTTCATCATCTACCTTCCTGTTGAAATTAACCAACAGGTTAGCTTCCTAACTGACATTAGGAGATTTAATATACCAATTGGGAGTTAAATTTTATACCTCGTTTTTTAGCCTCAGCCACCATTTCATCATATTCTTGTCGGTGACGTAAAGCTTCTTCCACAGATTTGGCAGGTAGATTTCTGGGGGAAAAAAAAAGTTTTAAGTCAGTTTTTAAAAAACTAACTTAAATGTAAACTTCTTCCTTTTCATTGCGAAATACAAAGAATTTCTATCTTAACCTTCTCATTTCATACCTTAAGGAAGTACAAGGTTGAAAAGAATTGTGCATTTTAGAAAAGAATCAGAATCCAGGTTGCTAATATTTGTTTTTGTTTTTCTTTTTAAGATTTTATTTATTTATTTGAGAGAGAGAGAATGAGAGAGAAAGAACACATGAGAGGGGATAGGGTCAGAGGGCGAAGCCGACTCCTTGCCAAGCAGGGAGCGCGATGCGGGACTCGATCCGGGGACTCCAGGATCATGACCTGAGCTGAAGGCAGTCGCTTAACCAACTGAGCCACCCAGGCGCCCCAAGGTTGCTAATATTTGTTATATAAATGTTACTATACTTATATGTCTGACGTTTCTATATTATTTAAATGTGTTAGATTTCAGCCAATATTTCTAGGTTTGTTAAACCCACTTACTAGTTTTTTTAGTCAATTTTTTTGAGGTATAACTTTCATACAATAAAATGAATGAACATATTTCAAGAATACAGTTTGACGAGTTTTAACAAATGTATATACCCGTGCAACCAACATATTAATCAAGATATAGAACAGTTCCATCATTCTACAAAGTGTCCTTATGACCTCTTTGCACTAAATACTTAACCCACTTCCTACCTTAGGCAATTACATCTCTGATTTCTATCTCTATACATTAGTTGGTTGCCTTTTAATTTTTTTAAAAGATTTATTTATTTTAGAGAGAGAAACAGAGTGAGCGGTGGGGGGCAGGGGAGAAGAGGGAGAGGGAGAGAAATCCTCAAGCAGACTCCCCACTGAATGTGGAGCCTGACACGGGGCTGGATCCTAGGACCCTGAGATCACGACCTGAGCCGAAACCAAGAGTCCACGCCTAACTGACTGAGCCACCCTGGTTGCCTTTTAAAGAATTTCATATAGATTCTTTTGTGTCTAGTTTCTTTTGCTGAGCACGCTTTTGAAATTCAGCCATGTTACTCTGCATATTAGTAATTCTTTTAATTAGTATTTAATTAGTATTTCTTTTAATTGGTGAGTAGTGTTCTATTTATCCATGTGGATAAACATTTAGATTGTTTCCAGTTTAGGGCCACCGCAAATAAACTATAAATATTCACTTCAAGTCTTTGTGTGGGTATCTGCTTTCATTTCTCTTGGGTAAATACCTAGGAGTAGAATTCTTGGGTTATATGGTAAGTGCAGGTATACTTTTAAAAATTGCTTCCTACTTTCAGAGTGTTAAGATAACATTCTACCTACAAATTTGATAATCAGTTAATCACTTGCATATACAATATTTTGGCTTATAAAATTAATGGCTTTACAGGGCAGGTGATTTAGATGAATGATTATGCAAAAGAAGTACATTTGACTATTACCACATATCCAAATATATCATAATAATGTCCAGTTTGGGGAGTCAGGTTTTTTAATTAAAAAAAAAATTTTTTTTTAAAGTAGGCTCCATGCCCAACGTGGGGCTTGAACTCATAACCCTGAGATCAAGAGTCACATGCTCTATGGCTGAGACAGCCAGGTGCCCCTCAGTGTTTTGAGTTATTTTCAACAGGTTAGGATGGGGAAAGTATGTGACAAACTTTCAAATCATACAGTTTACCTCTTCTTCTCAAGTTAGATTCCTCAGGTATGTTGTAATAGGGAGGAACGATGGTTAAGACTTTTTTAGGCTATAATGGAATAAGAGGGACCAGGCTTAACCTCTTGCCTTGATTAATTAGAAAAATGAACAGAATATTCTAAGCAGACACTGTCTAGACACTGGACAATAGGCAGCACAAGATAGTGATCCTTATGAGAAAGGAAACAAACAAGGTAACCCTACAAATGCCTAACCACACAGCCGGGGGTTTCCAGGTCTCACAGCTGGAAGTACCCAGAGTCCCTCAGTCTTGCTGAGTGGAGTCCACAGCTAGACTTTGCAGATCAGAGTACAGAGAGAGGGGAGCTACCGAGGGGTCATCTCAAATTTCTGGCTGAGTACTATTTGTGCATGTGTGTGATTAAACTATGGTAGCCAAGAAAGAAATACCAGAAAGGAATAGGTAGAACATTCTCAAAGATCACACTGGGCCAGCCAGAGTGGAAAGACCTCCTAATAGATAGCGTATCCTGTGGAATCGTTAGGGTATTGCCTCAGTAGTAAGGATACTAGTTCTAAACTAAAGACTCTTCTAGATTTACTCTAACAATGATTAGATTAAAAGGGGCAAGCCAATTCCAAAGAACTTTCTACAAGACTAAAGCCAAACAATATTTAAAGGAATACAAAAAGTCCAGCATCCAACAATGTAAAATCACAAAATCTAGTGTCCAATAAAGGTTACCAAGGAAGCAAAGAAGCAGGAAAATACAATTTATACTGAGGGAAAAAAAATCAACAGAGATAGTGCAGAAATGTCAGGTAACGGGATTGTAACTCAAGGATGGTACAACTGCTGTTATAAATATACTCAAGAAAGTAGAAGACAGCAGGAACATGATAAGAAAAACTCAAGATCCAAATCAAATGTCTATAGATGAAAAGTACAATTTCTAAACTGAAAAACACAAAAGATGGGCCTGACAGCAGATTATAAACTGCAGGGAAAAAAAATAAGTGAGCTTAAGATACAATAGAAATTTCGACAAAATGAAATACAAAGAGAAAAAATATCCCTCAACCCCTGCAAAACAGCCTGAGTTGTGGGATATGAGCAATATCAAGCAACATATGTTTAACTGACTCAGAAGAAAGGGGAGAGGAGGCACACAAAAAATAGCTGAATAAAGGCTACAATTTTTCCAAAGTTGATACAAAATTATAAATGCAGACACATTAGAGTTCAATGAACCCCAAACAAAAGGAACATGAGGAAAACCACACCAAAGCATATCATCAAATTCATGAAAATCAGAGATAAAAAAAAGTCTTAGAAGCATTCAGAGAGTAAAAGAATTCAGACAGCAGGCCAGCACTACAAAAAGTGTTAAAAGAAAATTCAGTGGGGCACCTGAGTGGCTCAGTCGGTTAATTGTCTGCCTTCGGCTCAGGTCATGGTCCTGGGATCGAGCCCCACATGGGGCTCCCTGCTCAGCAGGGAGTCTGCTTCTCCCTCTCCCTCTGCCCCTCCCCCCTGCTCATGCTCTCTTGCACGTATGCGCTCTAATAAATAAATAAAATCTTTTAAAAAAAGGGACATTCAGTAGAAGGAAATAATAGCAGATAGAAATCTAGTTACTCAAATTCTTAGAAGATAAAAGGTTTAAAGAAAAAAATAAAAATGTATGGTGGGATGTGATGGTCAGTTTTGTGTGTCAAACTTTCTCACTCTCTCTCCCTCTCCCTCTTTCTATGCCTGCCTGCCTGCCTTTGAGATGGGACACGGGTCTTCTCCTTCCTTTGGACTTGGACTGGAAATTACACTATTAGCTTTCCTATTTCACAGCCTTGGGACTTGAACTGGACATGGAATATCAGCTCTCCTGGGTCTCCAGCTTGCTGATTGCAGATCTTCAGACTTCTCAGTCTCCAAATTCATGACAGCCACTTCCTTATAATAAATCTCTTACATATAAGATATATATAAAGAAGAACCTTAATACATGGCATTCCATTTCTCTAAAGAACACTAATACACGAGGTTAAGAACATGTAATGTGGAAGCATACTGCTGTAATGTTCTTATATATCTGAAATGGTATAATATCACTTAAAGGTAGTCCATGAAGAGTCAAGATATATATTATAGAGAAACTACTAATATTAAAAATATAGGCAATTCACCAATAGATGAAATAAAAAGTCAACAAAATATTTTATCCAAAAGAAGGCCAAAAAATAAAAAAGTAGAAATTTGATTGCCATCCTACAATAAAGACAAATTTCTCCACCTAGGTTTAAACACAGAATTGTTTCTAATAAGATTTAAAGAAAAGTGTGGAATCTCTTGGAAGATTTTCTAAAAGGAGAGTTGACTCAGCCACAAGAGACCTTTTGTTCTACCTGGTTTGTCCCAACTGCAAGTGCAAGGTCAGCATGAGACTGAAGTCAGTTCCTGAAGGTGGTACAATAGAAAGGTATGAACCTGGGTTCTTGATGCATGGAGACACCATACTAGCTCTGAATTGCCCAATTCTGGGCCATGTATATATGAGGGAATAAATCCTTGCGTGTTTAAGCCACTATTAAGTCTCTTACTTGTAGTTGAATGTAATTGCTGAGTGATATACCAGTTAAACAATAATGCTCTAAAGGGCAAGGACCATCACAAACCTCACCTTTCTGACTCCAACCACTCTCAAAATCCACTGAGTTCAGCCCTTACACTAGATTAATTAATCTTATGATTCCTATTATTGCCTACCCTTAAATCTTACAAACTGATGTTGTCCAAAGCTGCTTCGTACCCAGGTCCTAACCAACCATTGACCCCAATCCCAACCTTAAGTCTCTCTCATTTCCTTTTACAAACTATCCTGCCTGTCTCTCTGGATATAGTTTGGTACCACAAGAAAACAGGTTTAATCGTTTCTAAATTTCAGATGCTATTACTATGTAAAGAAAGGAGAAATCTTATTTATTGCAAGAAAATGAGACCACAGTAAAAAGAGAAAGAAGCTAAATATAAATCTAGTTTTCAAGTTAACAGTGATCCAGACTCAGTAATACTGTTTTCTCTTTTGCTCCCTCCAGCCCAGAGAGTAAGTGTTTTCCTGAATCTATTAATCTTTTGACCTCATATTCCCTTCTTTTGCTTTTCTAGTCCTTCTAACATCCTTGTAATAAATTCCTCTATTAAAGTCCCTCTGTTTGAACTTACTATACTGGTGTCTGTTTTTCCTGATTGGACTCTGAACCTTTAAGATACAGAAAATTATTTGATTGATAGCTATAATTCATCTACGTTTAGAAATTTGTATTTTACCAACAGAGAAACAGCTTAATTCAAATTTTACTTCCAGTTTTTGAACTATAAATCTACTTTTTTTTTTTACGATTTTATTTGACAGAGAGAGAGAGAGCACAAGCAGAAGGAGCGGCAGAGGGAGAGGGAGAAGCAGACTCCCCACTGAGCAGGAAGCTCAACACAGGGCTCGATCCCAGGACCCTGGGGTCATGACCTGAGCTGAAGGCAGATGCTTAACCAACTGAGCCACCCAGGTGCCCCAAAATGTCAATCAGTTATGTGGTCAAGAGAAGAAATCATTAATGAATATTTAAGATAGCGTATCACGCTAAAATACATGATATGAACATTTGCTGCTTTTCAAAGGTATCATATAAAAGCCTATGCTTTACTTTTTTGTCAGCCTTCATTTGTATCTTAAGGATTTCTCCATTTGGTTTGGTACTGTGTACGCAGTAATTCAGCAAGGAAGCCAGAAGAGAAAGAGGAGATAGCTCTATCCATTGGTGGTTTTAAAAAAGTCCTCTAAGCATCAGTGATTTAAAATATAGAAGAGTCAACTTGTATGGATGCTCTTAACTTCCTGTCTAAGGCTTTATTTTGAGGTGGATTAAGATAGCAATAAGCAGAGAGAAAATTAACTAAAGGATGAAATTACAGAAATTTCTACATTTGAAATCTGAGACTTCAGATGATTAAATTCTAGAGTTGCTTCATATGTAAGGAAGTTCCAACTATAAAAACCTATGCAGTCGGGGCGCTTGGGTGGCTCAGTCGTTAAGCGTCTGCCTTCGGCTCAGGTCATGGTCCCAGGGTCCTGGGATCGAGCCCCACATCAGGCTCCCTGCTCAGTGGGAAGCCTGCTTCTCCCTCTCCCACTCCCCCTGCTTGTGTTCCCTCTCTCGCTGTCTCAGTCTCTGTCAAATAAATAAATAAAATCTTTAAAAAAAAAAACAAACCTATGCAGTCAATGATGCTGGATGTTTCTGCAAAATTACAGAGGCTAAGAAAGGAAAAGTAGCACCAATTCACAAACTCCCTTTGCAAGGGGAAATTCTTCTCCTCCTTCTACTATCACTGTGACCTATGAAAGAGGAAGTTTCCAACATCAGTTTCATGCTGAGGAAAAACTTCTGCCCCTTTCTCTGCCCACAGCCCGATGCTATCTCATAGATAAAACAGTGGTATTCACAGAACTTGGCTGCATCCAGAAACAGAACAACACTACAGATTATACAAGTCTCTGCTCCAACTTCTCAGCCTGTGAAGGGATGTATGTGAACTGGCCCAGATCTGCTGGGTATTCTGAGGGAGGATAAAGTAGGAAGTGCCATTTATTATTTATTTATTTAAAAAGCTTATTTTAGAGAGAGAGTGTGTGCATGAGCAGAGGGAGGGGCAGAGGGAGAGGAGAGAAAATCTCAAGCAGACCAGGCTGAGTGTGGAGCCCAACATGGGGCTCGATCTCATGACCCTGAGATCATGGCCTGAGCTGAAATCAAGAGTCGGACACTTAACCAACTGAGCTACCCAGGCGCCCTGGAGTGCCATTTAATATGCAGGTTGCACCCATGCATTCTCATCTCGTTTTATCCTTACTAAAGTCAAAATTTTCATTCTCATTGGTTCTCTAGATCTGTTTTTCAACTGTTGAAGTAGAGGAGGGATGAGTGATCAGGTACTCCCATATTCCAAAGCTTTTGATTGTTGGCTTTAGTTACATAAATGGTAAATCATACAAATCACTTCCCCAAAAAAGACCCCTCCAATTTTAGAAAGGTGAACAAAATTTTTAATTAAATTGCAGCAATCTCAGAACTGAGGGGAACAGTTGCTATCAAGTTGAATCTCTATATTATAGATGAACAAAATCACATAGAAACAGCACAGAAGCTATATTTATTATAATTCCCATATTAATTTCAGATAGTGTGGAAAAGAAAGTCATTCTTTCCGTTGTTTATACATTTTCTGTACACTGAGATCTTCTTATAAATTTACTGTGTCTAGTGTACTATTTCAAGTTCCAATTTTGTGGAAATGCTTGTATAAGTTACAAGAAAAATTTAAGAGAAGCAGAAATCACTGAAGGTTGAAGTCAAAGACTTGACTGGATGGCAAAGATAAAGCCGAGTCCTTAAAGGATTAGGTAGGTGAGAAGTGGAAATAACTGCATCCCAAGTGAGGGCAATAAATGGGCAAAGGTATGAAGGCAGGACTTAAAGAAATAGGTTTGGTTGTAAGATAAAATATGGCGTAAAGAAAAATATGTCCCAAATACTGTTTAAAACAGAACTTTTTGCATAGAATTTTTATGAACTCCTGGGAAGAAATGAACAGTCCTGGTAAAGAGCTTAATCCATTTTGGATGAATTTTAACAAGTTTAAGAAAACTCTTCTGGGAACTTAGTTATCTACCTGCTCAGCTGACTGCCTGGCAGTCTGAAGGTCTTTAACCAGGCATTCTTTTCTTGCTTATCTAACCACTCTGAATTGGCCTGGTTCATTCTCCTCCCTGGCAGTAAGACTGAAATAAAACTCTGACATGTTCTCATAACTAAATTTCTGGAAATCTTTTTTTTTTTTTTTTAACCAATGGAAAAATATGAACATGTTCACCAAGTCCTTTAAAAGGAGTGTCGCGATCACAATTCTTTAGTGTGAAGGTATGCAACAGGAATGAAAAAAAAAATAATATACTTATGTCCAACCTTTCTTCTCTCACAATGTCTAAAAAATATTCAATTCAACCTCTGCCTGTTTGGCTCTAGATTCTTTTATTATGCTTCTCTTGATAATGGGTGGAAAAAGCTGCAGACCAGGAAAATGACAAAACAGGTTAGGAATTTTTACTCTAGAAGGAAAGAGAAGTCTAGAAGAAGAAAAAGAAGAGATCCAGAGAGCCATAAAGGGGAAAATGAGTTAAGAACCAAGGGGTGTCTTGCTTTAGGGAAGGTGTCTTTTGTTTAATAACAAATCAAAGACAGTATTTGGAAGAACACCAGCTTTGTGGAAGGCTGAGGTGGGAAAGGCAGAAAAAGCAAAGGGAAGAATTTAAACTGTGTTGCTGGGTATTAAGAATATATTCTTGGGGCGCCTGGGGGGCTCAGTTTGTTAAGCGTCTGCCTTCGGCTCAAGTCATGATCCCAGGGTTCTGGGATCGAGGCCCATGTGGGGCTCCCTGTTCAGCGGGAAGTCTGCTTCTCCCTCTGCCTCTGTTGTCCCTCCTCCGCTCATACTCTCTCAAATAAATAAATAAAATCTTTAAAAAAAAAAAAAATATATATATATATTCTTTATAATAGTAAACCAACTAGTTGACAGTCAGTAGTTATTTTTTCAAGTTGCAATTTCAAAATTTGTCCAAAAGGCAAGGACAAATACATCTTAAGTACATATTAAATGTCAAGAAAGGAAAAATAATTGCCTTATCTTGTTAAGATAGGCAGGATGGTTGAAATAAGAATAGATATGAAAAAAGCAAAGATTTTATGTTTCATACACTGGCTCAGAGATACGTCAAGAAAATATGTATAAAGTCTGGACAAAAATAATATATTCTTCCCTATTAGTTTTAGGATACATGACTGAGATTTTTTAAATTTTCTTTAAAAAAGCCATTTCTATATCTAATTTCTCAATATATTTAAATTGAAATTTAAACTGAAGTTTAAATTAAATTGAAGTTTAAAATATAAAGTGTGCCTGATGACAACCAGAATACTTACGATGGTCGATCCTCAAGAATCAGGGCAGTGGTAGAAAGTGGCTCAAATTCAAAATTCTTACGTCTTGAAGACTGAGGTGGTGGTTTACAGGTCCTCCCAGTTCGTGCTTCATATTCCTAGAACAGATAAAAATATACTTTATGCAGAATTTTTTCCAATTTTCAGTTTGTATTATTAAACCTGTATCATTAAGGATATTACACTATAATAAAAGATACAATTCATACATTAATTTGGTAAAACCATGAGGCAGATAAAAAAAAGTCACTAAATTTTTTCCCTGAAGCAATCGAAATCATGAATTTACATTACATATAAAGTATCAAAGTATGTTAAGAGAAGGGGAAGACACAAACGCACTACACTAATGAGTTAAGTGGTTTTAGGGAGACGCTCCTGATTGCCTTCTATGGTATCAGCTAGCCAAGTCCAGCTCTGAATAATCTACAAGCAGAGAAACCTACTTTCTAACCCTTCAGTCAGATCAATAATGGAAATGTTGACACAGGCAGAATCCTATTGTAATGCCTTGAAGACCTCTCCCAAGAGTTAACACTGAACCTGTAATCAAATGCTGGTTTTCAATTTCGACCTATTTTGAATCTAAATACTATAAATCTACCTATTTACTTAAATGTAAACAATAATCCACCATCATTTCTTATCCAAAAATATGGTAAAAGATTGTCAAATACACCACTAAAATTAAGAAACTATTATTACAGTATTTTTCTAATTCATCTGAACAGATAATCTTACCAAAAGAAATGAAGTTAATTTGACATGGTAAGTTCTTGGTGGATACCTTTAAATTTCTAGATGAGCATTTTTTCATAAATGTTCAGAGACTTCTACTGAAATTATTTCCAGAAATTTAACAAATCAGTAACAAGTTACAGGCTTATAGTTTCCAGAATCCACATTTTTCCCTTTAAAAAAAATAATAATAAAAAATAAATCAATCTAGATTTGATCATCTCTAGGTAACAAATACATTTTTCATGAACTTCTCAAAGGGGCGCCTGGGTGACTCAATTAAGTGTCTGTCTGACTCTTGGTTTCAGCTCAGATCGTGATCTTGTGATCCTGAGATCGAGCCCTACATCGTGGGGTTCTGCATTCATCGGGAGTCTGCTTAGGTTTCTCTCCCTCTCCCTCTGCCCCTACCCACACTCGCACGTGCCCTCTCTCAAATAAAATAAAATCTTTTAAAAAAAATTCTTAAAGATTATACAATTTCATGGGTAGATTTGCAAGTCTTTACTGGCAGCTACAGAAGACATTAATTTAAATGAAGAAAATGAAACACACTTAAAGTGATCAAGTGCTTTACTTACTAGCTGCTTTCCTACCATGGCCTATAATTCTTTTTATATTATTATTATTTTTTCCAACTCAAAGACTATTTCTCCCTACTGAATCAAACAGTTGTAAAATAATAAACTGATGGTTCTATCCCCCTTAAAAATCTGATGGTCTTGTGAGGCTTAATCTTCTAATTTGAGATATTACTTTTTAAAAAATTTATGCTGTCTTAAGCATTTTCTATAAACTCCAGCTTATAGTTACTGCCAGTGTTTATAAAGGTTTGTATTATTGTTTTATAATTCTTTAGTTGTGCATCTCCCCTTCCATCTAGTAAATCTACGCTCTGTTAATCTGAGAGCTCCTTTGGATAACTGCACCGGGTTTTTAGAGACTTCTTTCTCAAGTTATTAAAGACTGTGTATGCTCATTTATACTATCTCCCATCCCAAAGAACTATACAGCTTTTGAGAGTCAAAGGTCACTCATTTCTTTTTCTTTTTCCTAATATATAAGATATATGTAATTATGATCAATGTTTTTTTTCTTTGTTACAAACTCAAATGTAACAAATCCTCTTTTCTGCTAATGTTTCTCTATTAAAAATTATAGATGTGGGGCACCTGGATGGCTCAGTTGGTTAAGCGACTGCCTTCAGCTCAGGTCATGATCCCAGGGTCCTGGGATGGAACCCCACATCAGGCTCCCTGCTCAGCGTGCACTCCCTTTCCCCCTGCTTGTGTGTGCACTCTCTCTCCCTCTCTCTCTCTCTGTCAAATAAATAAATAAAATCTTTAAAAAAAAATCATAGATGCCAGACATATATGAAGTTTTTTTTTATCATTTAAATGGCACTTTGTTTTCCTACAATGTGAGCTGGTCTCACTGCCAGACAGAATACAATAAATATTATCCAATAAAGCATTTCCCATGCAAATAAATGCCAATGCACAGACAGCAAAATAGCACTTCTAAATCAATATATTAACAATATTTACTGACACAATGTACCATGCACTGTTTTAAACATTTAACACATTTGATCCTTGAAAAAAACCCCGTGAGGCACCTAACTCACAATAGGGGAAACTAAGGCACAAAGATATGCAGTCATTAGCTGCAGGTCATAAATGGCAGACGGTGTCGCTCCAGAGCCTGGCCTTTTAACAATCTATTACTTTACTATATTAACAGTCAAGTAGCTTTCTATGACAATTTAAAAAAATGAGATAGATAAAATCATTCAGTGAGAGAATAATGGGGATCTTTAAAATGGGTAGATCAGGCTAACAATTCACTGATCCAACTAAACATCACAAGAAAAGACCACCAGATGATGTTTCCTGTTATAATGCAGTATGAAGTACATATCACCATTCTTGAAATATTCTTGCCAAAAGAAAAATCAAACTTAAATATGATTAAGCCTCTAGACTGTGCTCTCCAATATGGTAGTCAAAAGAAGTAATAACCAAGTATGTCACATACGCTTAAACATATGTAGAAAAACAACGAGGAATCTGAACTATTAAGAGGTTCTCCTCTGGAGGACTGGACTAAGAATGAAGGGCATTTGTTTTACTTTAACGTATTCAGTATTATTTGAATTTTCTTACAAGAAGAAATAAAGTATTTTGTAAGAGAGATCACTTACATTCATGGTAGATAATTGACAAAGATTTTACTGAAGAGGTAGGATCAGAACTGGGGCAAAAATGATGGGTTTTAATTCCATAGGCAGAAAGGATTGGAAAGAATAAGTCGGGGGGGAGCAAAGGCATGGATGAGGGAAACACATTAATCTCACTGAACATGAAAAAGGATAGGAAATAAGGTTGGAAACGTGTAAGCTAAATTATGGAATCTTCCATTGATGAAAATATTTGGAATTCATGAACAAAATGGAGAGCCACTAAAAGTCTAGATTAAGACGAAAAGAAAAAAAGGAGGTAGGCTTTAAGTAGGCTCTACACCCAATGTGGGGTCTGAACTCATGACTCCCAAGATCAAGAGTCACATGTTCTACTGACTGAGCCAGCCAGGTGCCCCTAAAGCCTAACTTTGATGAAAGTAGTCTTTTATTAAAAATTAACTGAATACGTATACATTTAATATAAAAGGTGACACAAAATGAGGCACTTAAATATCATTTATGTGTCTACCTTACAAATGGGCTTTATACAGAATTGTCATTCAAGTATTTTTTTTTTTTTTTTTTAAATGGTTCTGTCTCTATTTTCGGCTTTGTTTTTTTTTTTTAAAGATTTTATTTATTTATTTGAGAGAGAGAGAACGAGAGACAGAGAGCATGAGAGGGAGGAGGGTCAGAGGGAGAAGCAGACCCCCTGCCGAGCAGGGAGCCCGCTGTGGGACTCGATCCTGGGACTCCAGGATCATGACCTGAGCCGAAGGCAGTCGCTTAACCAACTGAGCCACCCAGGCGCCCCTGTCATTCAAGTATTTTTCACAAGGAGTCGTATTTCCTGCAATTTCCATCACAGAGCCTTAGCATAAAAATGCTTTTAGTTTCTAGAGGGTAATATGAACAAGAAAAGCTAAAAAAAAACATGGTATCAATCCACCCTTATATGAAAATAGTATAGATTTATATATCTGGAATGACTAAAATATTTGCCGAATTAAAGATGCTACTCTAATGTGATTAGAATTACAAATTATACTAGAAACAGTAAAATATTAAGTTTATCAGTACTCAAAATTGATCACAAGATGATTTCTATTAATTAGGATTTAAAAAAAAATAATATATAACAAAAATCCAACTCAAACAGTTTTAGGTGAATTTATCAGGTCATAGGACTGAATATTCCATACACTCAGCTAACTTTGGTCTTTGACCAAGAGGTTCACAGCATTAGTCAAGGACTCCACTTCTCTACCAGTCTCTCAGCCATGTCTCCCTCCATGTGTGGGCTTCATGGCTTGGTACTCAGAGAAATGACTGCAACAATGTGAGTTGTCACATCCTTAATGTAACTTTCAATGATCCTCCAGCTGCTTTTCTAGTAACTCTCACAAAAAAGAAGGAAAAAAATCCTTCCTGGAAGTTCTCAGTATCTCATTCTGCAACTATCACAACAACCTGAGAAATAAGCCTTACCAGTGAGTCAATCAGGGCCTATAGCTGAGGCAAATCACACGACTCTTAAGTAACTCTAGTCAAGGGCAGTAGGGAGATCATAGGGCTCAAGTTATTGAAATTTAATTGAAATACATAAGACTTCATTTAAAAATATAACAAATAATATCTCATGGGTGGAATTCACTTTAATTCCACGTGTATTATCATGTCATAAAAATCCCCCATGTATTTCTTCAACAGAAGTTTAATAACGAGCTAAACACTGATAATTTTATAGGTTATAAAAGAACTTTACGATATTAAAAAGCAACTGGAAATATCATAGTCCAAGGAAATCAGTAAATAATGCTAGCTACAGCAGATTCACCACCTGAAAATACTGTAAGATTCTGCCTCATTTTCTGCCAACAAAGCTGTTTTAACTGACCTATTTTATGAGTAGTTAGAATCTACCTGCCAAATATAAGATAAGAAGCATTTAATATATGGAATGTATTTCTACAGGGTGTTGTAATGAAGCCTATTTATTGTTTCTGTAATTTAATTTATTCTTTGTTTTTCACTCAAAATATTCTGTCCTACGAAATATGTTTACTTTAATTGAGATAACTAGAATAGTAGGTGAAACCAATGCTAAGGGCAGGCAGGCATAGATCTGTAGAATAATTTATTCTGCTACTATAAAAAATTTGCATCAAACAGTCAATCAATCATTCTAAGCCTGATCATAAGATGGCAGGCAGTTGTTGTCATCTCCATAAAAGTAGAAAAAATGTCTTCCAATTCCAAGATAAAGAGATACTCTATACACATAGAGAAAAGATGTTTTTCCCCAAAATAATCGCTCAGAAAAGATGTAGCCCATTTGCTAACAGTATCTCTCATAGTATGGGTGCTTTCTATTAATTTTGGACAGCAAATTACTATTTGGAGAAGACACATTATCCTGAAATTATCTCAATCAATGCTAGTGTGCAAGGTCACTTGTTGATTAGTGGGGTTTTTTGTTGTTGTTTGCTTAACTGGAGTAGGAAAGGAAGAAACTGAATGTAAAATAAGTAAGGATTCCTGAAGGTATAACCATCTGATTACAAACTATCACAAAGAGCCTTTAAACATTACCTTAAAAAACAACATAGTAAGAGACTTTGCCATAGAGATAATTTTATACCTATAGAATGAAAGAAAAAAAGGAATGCACTTGGAAATTTATGGCTTGAGACAAAATTTCTCATAGGAAGATAATATGTAGAATCAAAAGCACTATATCTTTGGGGCACCTGAGTGGCTCAGTTAAGTGTTCAACTCTTGATTTCAGCTCAGGTCTTGATCTCAGGATCATGAGTTCAAGCCCCATGCTGGGCTCCATACTGGGCGTGGAGCCTACTTTAAAAAAAAAAAAAAGAACTCTATCTTCTACAGCTTGGACAAAAGTGAAAATAATGTGCTCTGGGGTTAGAGACCCCAAAACTGGTCACAGTGATCCTGAACATATTGATGTCAAAGATGTAGGCAAACAGTTCTGAATAAAAAACATTATCACACATTATTTTTATACTATGTGATTTGAATATGTAATTAGAAACTTAAATAAGCATTTTATTTTCACCTACATTCCTAAAAATTACACTTACGCGTGCACGCGCACACACACACACAAACTGGCCAATTCTTTGAAGGATAGGGTAGATTCCCACATGGGGTACTAGGTAATTCATAGCAACTTTCTTGCTGAAAACAGCCTTTGTGATGATCCCTGACAAATGGGAAACAAGGTAAGCCTAATATCACTCCACTGCGCGTGAAGGCTATTCTAGACATCAGTAGAGAAAGGGGGAACTCAAACAAAAACTGGCTGTGAGTTTAGAATGGCTGAGAGGGACCAAAATTTGTGTACCAGAGTAGTAGAAAAGAAAGCAGTCCACTGAAAAAGAGCTCCAGGAATCTGCACACACAGGAGGCCAGTTGAGTCTTCGGCTAAATACTAACCTGTGTGTAAGGCAAAACACAAGACAGGGCAAAAAACAGCATCTGGGAAAAGAACAGTTACTGGGAGCAGTAAGCAAAATCAGTCTGCAGAGCTCACTCAGAGATGAGAAGTATTCACATTCCCACCACCCAAAATGTAAAGTCATCACTGAATACACAGGACACTCAGGAGAGACCTGAATGCTCAGACCCATCTGAAATTATGCAAGTCAGAAGAGAATGGAAAAAAATCTTTAAAATGCTGAAAGAAAAAAATAAAACAATGAGGGGGGAAAAACCCTGTTGACTTAGAATTCCATACCGAGATTAAATATCTTTCAAAAATGAAAGCATAACAGGGGTGTCTAGCTGGCTCAGTCGGTAAAGCATGCAACTCTTGATCTTGGTGTCGTGAGTTCAAGTCCCACATTAGACACAGAGTTTACTCAAAAAAAAAAAAAAAAAAAGAAGAAAGCATAAAATTTGTTTTCAAACAAAAGCTGAGAGAATATGTTGTCAGTAGACCTGAACTATATTTTAAAGGAAATTTCAGGCAGAAAGAATATATCATTTGAAAACATGAGTTTACACAAAGAAATGAAAAGCACTGAAATAGTAAATATGGAAAAATATAAAAAGACATTTTGGAAAAGACATAAAGAACAAACAAAAATATAAAAGTCACTTAAATATTTCTAAAGGATATAGGACTACTTAAAGCAAACATATTATCAACGTATTAAGGGGTTTACAGCACAAAAATCAAAAGGGAAAGAATGGCAATACACTGTTATAAGGTTATTACATCATACTCAAAGTAATAAAACACTATTTGAGGGTAGATTGTGGTAAAGTATCACAAGCCCTCCTGCAGCAGTTCTCAACAGTGTCCCAGAGATGCTTTCATTGGGCCTGCAAAGTCAAAACTATATTCATAATAGTTTGTCCTTGTCAATGTATTAACATTAGCTCTCCTGGCGCTAAAGCAACGTTAAATAAAACTGTTGGTACTCTAGCACAAATCAAGGCAGACTCCAACTGTACTACTAATCACTGTATTCACAGTGGCATGTACTCACAATTAAAAAACAAAAAGGGAATGGGGGAAGTCTGGTCAGTTTCACTTAAGAATATCTATGATTAAACAGTAAATATTACTAATTATATTAAATCTTGACCTATAATAAACATCTCTTTAATATTTTATGTGATAAAAGGAGATGTATACATAAGGAACTTCTGCTGCACACCAAAGTACAATGGTTGTCTAGAGAAAAAGCATTCGTGCAATTATTTGAGTGGTAAAGGGGCCAAACCTCTTTTACTATGGACACTGTTTTTTTTTTAATTACTTTGCGTTCTTTTTAATTTTTTAATTTATTTTTTTATTAAAGATTTTATTTATTTGACACAGAGAGAGACAGCCAGAGAGGGAACACAAGCAGGGGAGAGGGAGAAGCAGGCCTCCTGCAGAGCAGAGAGCCCGATGTGGGGCTCAATCCCAGGACCCTGGGATCATGAACTGAGCCGAAGGCAGACGCTTAACAACTGAGCCACCCAGGCGCCCCTATGGACACTATTTTTTTAATTAAAAGAACACTAATAGCAAACTATACTTATCCAGACTTGAGTATCTGGCAGATATTTTCTCAAATTTGTACAAAGTAGGCACTTCATCTCCATGGTATTCCTCCAAAAAAATACAACCCCAGTCAAGTCATAAGGAAATCATCAAACAAACCCAAATTGAGGACCTGACATAATAAATATATACATTTGGTCTCTGTTTCCTGGCACACAGATCCTAAAACCCTTGAAATTTCTGAATGAAGTGGGGTTTTTTTGTATGCTAATGAGATGATGGGTAGCTGAAGTCTCCTGGATATCCTCAGGATAGGGGCTAGTTGACAGGGGCACCAACCCTGTAATGAGAGGGTTGGACCTTTCAGCCTCACCCCCTACCTCTGGAGAGGGGAGAGGTGCTGGAGGTTGAGTTAATCACTAATGACCAGTGAGTCAATCAATTATGCCCACATAATGAAGCCTCCATAAAAAGCCCTAACAAACAATTTAGAGTGCTCCTGGGTTGGTGAACACATGGGGGTGTGCGAGGGTGATGCACATGGAGAAGTCATTGACACTCTACACCTCTTCCATATACCTTGCTCTATGTATCTCTTTCATCTGATTGTTCATGAGTTTTAACCTTTTATAAAACTGGCAATCTAAATCTAGTAAGTAAACCATTTTCTGGAGTTCTATGAGTCATTCTAGCAAATTATCAAACCCAAGGAGGGAATCATGAGAGTCTCCAATTTATAGTTGGATGGTCAGAAGTACTAGAAGCTGGGACCTGGAATTGGCTTGGGGCGGGGGGCGGGCATGTAGGACTGAGCTCTTAAGCTGTGGAATCTGACACTGACTCCAGGTAAATAGTGTCAGAATTGAATTCAATTGTGGGACACCCTGCTGGTGTCAAAGAATTGGTCAGCATGGGGGGAAAAACCCTACACAGTTGGTGTCAGAAATACTGAGGGTAGAGATAAAATAGTCTTTCTTTTAAGGAACATGCTGGAAAACACCTGACCAGCACCACTCAAAAGTGTCAGGGTTCATAAAAACAAGGAAAGACTGAGAAATTGTCAAAGGCCATAGAGACAAAGAAACACGATAACAAAATACAATGTGGTATTCTGGATTGGATTCTGGAACAGTAAAAGGACCTAAGTAGAAAAACTGGTGAAATCCAAATGAAGTCTGGAGTTTAGTTAACAGCAATGTACCAGTGTCAGTCGTCAATTTCTTAGTTTTGACAAAAGTCCAGAATAATGCAAGTAATATTAGCATTAATGAAAAATGAATGAATTATTATACAGGAACTCCCTGTATTTTCTTCCCAACCTTTCTATAAATCTAAAGTTATTCCAACATAAAGTTTATTAAAACAAAAAAGGATGAAGTGAGCAAGTGATTTCAAGGAAAGCAACTGTAAGTAATTATTGTCAATAATAAAAGTCAACCTTTCAAGTGAAATTGAAATTCTGCAAAACTTATAAATGCCATGTTTGACAGTTTCCAATAAATTTTTCAGATGAAATCAGTGATGATATTACTGTAATTTTTAAATAGTCTATAATAAAATATTACAACATTTAAATGATCTGTAATATGGCAAACCAGTATTTTCCAAATGATCAATGCATAATAATATGAAACCACATAGGGGTAAAAACATCCATTCAAAGTGCAAGAGAGACCAATGGATTTTAATATAACAGAGTTACATATTTTCAGATTCCACAATAGAACTTAACCTTTAAAAAACTACCACTTGATGAATTTGAGTGTACCAAAGAAAAATATCCACAAATATCTGAAAAGGCTATTAAAATGCTCTTCCCTTTACAGTTGTTAAAAAAGAAAACCACAGGCCCCAAATGGAGTCACTTAGACCACACAGAGGCTTGATACCTAACCTAACTGCAGTTTCAACCTGCCCCAGAAATGTAGTCTTATTAATCAGTCAGTCAGGAATTTTCTGGTCAGTACCAATGTGGTAATCTGTCACTGGGCCCTCTCCATCCTCTCTCCCCACCCCCCCACAAAAGAAGATGAAGTAATCTGCATCATAAGACCCCTTAAAGGGTCTTCCCTAAAAAAGGGCAACTTTGCCTGAAACCATCCTTTCTTTTCTTCTGCCAGTAACTTCTTGACCCACCCTCCTTCCTACAAAAACCTTCCATTTTGTACAGCTCCTCAGAGCTCCCCTCTACCTGCTGAATGGGATGCTATGCAATTCATAAATCGCTTAATAAAGCCAATTAGATCTTCACATTTACTTGGCTGAATTTTGTTTTTAAACACTGTCTACATTATCTGTTTGAGGCCAGATTTTCTTCACAGATGTAAACCAAAACAACATACAGCAAGAAATTGAAAGCAAGAGTAGATATTTAATCTAGCCTTCTTTTATTAAGCCAGACTTCAAAGAGATAAGAAAAAGTAAAACAATGGCACTCTTCCTACCAGTTTTTTTTTTTTTTAAAGATTTTATTTATCCATTCTACAGCGAGAGCAGGAACACAAGCAGGGGCAGAGGGAGAGGGAGAAACAGGCTCCCCACCGAACAGAGAGCCCGACGCGCGGCTCGATCCCAGGACCCTGGGATCACTACCCGAGCCGAAGGCAGCCGCCCAACCGACTGAGCCACCCAGGCGCCCCCCACCAGTTTTTTAAAAATACTTTTAAAAACACAGTTAACATAAATGTTACTTATGTTAACATGTAATGACTTTACTAACATTATTTTAAAATGAATTAATAAATACCTCAACATTTCAGCTTTAACTTTGGGTATAGTAATAAATGATAATCAACTTAAGCAAAAAGTCTTTGAGGTCGTTAATAACTACAAATCCAATGAAACTGAAACACTTGAGAACTGTTGGTCAAGACAACCACTGAAAAACTAAAACAAGGATATATCTAATAAGCTAATAATGGAAATAAAATGGAGTACTAAAAATACTCACTTAATCCAAAAGAAGGCAGGAAAAGGGGAAAAAAAGAAACAAAGACCAGATGGGACAATTTGAAAAGAAATAGCAAGATGGTAAATTTAAAACAAGTCACATCAATAATGACATTAAATGACACTCATTTACAAAAAGCTCAGCATTTCAGATGGTATAAAAAAGATTCAAATATGTTATATAAGAAACCAACTTTAAATATAAAGATGAATAAAAAGGAAAAGAACAGAAAAACAAACATCATGCAAGCACTACTTGAAAGCAAGCTGCAATGGATAAATTAAAGTCAGACAAAAACTTCATAGGCTGATTCATCAAGAAGACAAAAACAAGCTTCAAAACACATGTAGGAAAGGGAGAAACAACAAAGTAGACTGTGGTGGAGATTTTATTATTCCTCTTTCAGTAATTCATAGAACAGAAAATCAGAAAAATCATACAGGACTCGCACAACACTATCTTCTAACAAGACCTAACTGATATTTACATAACACTCCCCCAACATCTGCAGAATGCACAATCTTTTCAAGTGCACAAGGAATATTCACTAAGACAAGCTATGTCTGACGCATAAAACAAGTCTCAAACTTAAAAAAGGCTGAAGTTGTATAATGTATATTATATGACCATAAAGGAATTAAATTGGAAATCATTTACAGAAACTTATCTGGCAAATTCTGAAATATTTGAAAATTAAAATGATACATTTCCAAATAAACATTAGTAAAGGCAATAACAAAAAAAAAAAAAGAAAAAAACATTTGAAATGGAGCAAAAAATGAAAATACTGAAACTTGTGGACTATAGCTAAAGCATGGTTAGTGGGAAATTTATAAGCTTAATATACTTATATTAAAAGGGTGAAAGGCCTAAAATCAGTGATCCACCTTAAAAAAAACTAGAAAAAAAGCAAAAACAAATCCAAAGTAAGAGGAAAAAAGTAAACAATGAAGAGCAAAAATAAATGAAATAGGAAACAGAGAGGAGGTAAGAATCAGTGAAATTAAAGGCATGTATTTTAAAAAATCATTACAATTGATAAACTTCTGGTAAAACTGGTCAAGAAAAAAGAGAAGACAAAAATTACTAAAATCAGAAACGTAAGAGATGATCTCTATCCATATCACACATCCAGTAGACTTTAAAAGAATGAGAATATTAAGAACAATTTATTCCAATAAATCCAACAACACAGATGAAATGTAAAAACCTCTTGAAAGCATGCTACCAAAATGGACTCAAAAAGAAATAGAAAACTTGATGACCCAATGGCAATTAAAATAATGAATTTATATTTAAAAATTTACTCAAAAATAACAACAAACCTCCATATTTGGTTTTTGTCAGTAGTTCTCTACTGGGGTCAACTTTGGCCCCCAGGCAACATTTCTGGTTGCCACAACTCGGGGTAGGGGTGGAGTGTGGCTCCTGGCATCTAGTGGGTAGGGAAGCTGGTAAATATGCTACATTGCAGAGGAAAGTCTCCCACAACAATAATTACAAGGCCTAAAATGTCAATAGCACTGAGGTTGAGAAACTTTGCCTTTGATAATTTCACTAACAAGTTCTACCAAACATTTAAGGAAGAAATAATACTAATTTTACACAAATTCTTTCAGAATAGAGGGGGAAGGAATCATTCTCAATGCATTCAATGATGCCAGCATTATCCCAATACTAAAATCAGACCAAGATATTAAAAGAAAATTACAGACTAGTATCTTAAATGAAAATTCTTAACAAAATATTAGCAAATTGACTTCTGGTTTCTGGTCTAGCATGGAGGAAGCTTAGAAGCTGCCACTCCATCCTAACAAGTAAAAAAGTCAAACTAAAAATATTAGTAACTTTTCTTGGACCTATCAGAGAAGTAAAGCCACAGGGCGAACTGTGCCCCACAAAATGGAGATAGGTAGGTGGATATAAAGAAACAGAGCAGAAAGCCACGAGCACAAACGGCTGTGGGAACAAATCCCAGGGCAGGAAAACATGAACTATAATTCTATCATTGAAAAATGGCTGGAGGCACAGCGTGCACAGGTCTGAGAGCTACAACTACAAGAGGACCCAATCCCACATACTTCTGTTGAGTTTTACCTCCAGTAACTCTACCAGGTCTAGAGTGACGATTAGAGAAAAATCCCCGCATGCTTCTAGCAGTAGGAGGGGAAAGGAACTATTTTTTTTTTAAATTTAAATTCAATTAACATATAGTATATTATTAGCTTAAGAGGCAGAGTTCAATGATTCATCAGTTTTATATAACACCCAGTGCTTATCACATCATGTGTCCTCCTTAATGTCCATCACCCAGTTACCCCATTCCCCCCCGACCCAGCAACCCTCAGTTTGTTTCTATAATTAAGAGTCTCTTATGGTTTGTCTCCCTCTCTGATTTTGTCTTATTTTTCCCTCTCTTCCCCTATGATCCTCTGTTTTGTTTCTTAAATTCCACATATGAGTAAAATCATAATTGTCTTTCTCTAACTTATTTCACTTAGCATAATACCCTCTAGTTCCATCCACATCCTTGCAAACAGCAAGATTTCATTTTTTTGATGACTGAGTAGTATTCCATTGTATATATAGACCACTTCTTTATCCATTCACTGTTGATGGACATCTGGGCTCCTTCCATAGTTTGACTATTGTGGACATTGCTGCTATAAACACGGGTACAGGTGCCCCTTCGGATCACTGCTTTTGTATCTTTGGAGTAAATCCCTAGTAGTGCAATTGCTGGGTCATAGGGTAGCTCTATTTTAAACTTTTAGAGGAACCTCCATACTGTTTTCCAGAGTAGCTGCACCAGCTTGCATTCCCACCAACAGTGTAAGAGGGTTCCCCTTTCTCCCCAACCTTGCCAACATCTGTCATTTCCTGACTTGTTAATTTCAGCCATTCTGACCGGTGTGAGGTGGTATCTCAATGTGGTTTTGATTTGTATTTCCCTGATGCCGAGTGATGTTGAGCACTTTTTCATGTGTCTGTTGGCCATATGGATGTCTTCTTTGGAGAAATGAATGTCTGTTCATGTCTTCTGCCCATTTCTTGATTGGATTATTTGTTCTTTGGGTGTTGAGTTTGATAAGTTCTTTACAGATTTTGGATACTAGCCAAGCTGAGGGTTGCTGGAGGGGAGGCGGGTGGGGGGATGGGGTGGCTGGATGATGGACAGTGGGAAGGGTATGTGTTATGTGGTGAGTGCTGTATATTGTGTAAGACTGATGAATCACAGACCTGTACCCCTGAAACAAATAATACATTATATGTTAATAATAAAAAGAACAAAAACCTCTTAAAAGTCTACTGAGTTCTGTTCTTATTGTTATATATATATTAAAAATCTACTTATTTTTAGAGAGAGAGAGTGAGAGAGCATGAACAACCAAGTGGGGGGGGGGGTGCAGAAGTACAGGGAGAGAATCTCCAGCAGTCTCCCTCCCTGCTTAGCACAGAGCCCAACATGGGACTCAATCTCACGACTATTAGATCATGACCTGAGCCAAAATCAAGAGTCGGACACTTCATTGACTGAGCCACCCAGGTGCCCTGTTCTTACTGTTTTAAAATGAACCACCCAGTTAAAAAATGGCAAAAGATCTGAAGAGAGACCTCACTAAAGAAGATATATAGATGACAAGTAAACATAAGATGCTCCAACTCGTATGTTAATAGGGAACTACAAGTTAAAACAACAGTAAGATACTACTGTGTACCTATTAGAATGCTCAAAATCCAAAACACTGAGTAACAAATGCTGATGAGGATGTGGAGCAATAGGAACTCTCATTCACTGCTGATGAGAATGCAAAATGGTATACCCAGTTTGGAAGATAGTTTGGTTGTTTATTACAAAACTAAACATATCCTTACCATATGATCCAGCAATCAGAATCCTTGGCATTTACCCAAATGAAATGGAAATTTATATCCATAAAAAAAACCAAACCTGCCTGTGGATGTTTATTGCAGCTTTATTCATTAATGAATAAAGTGAAATTATTCCATATAATACTATAATGTCATTACACATTTGTCAAAACTCTTAGAATGTACAACACCAAGAATACACCCTAATGTAAACTATGGACTTTGGGTAATTATGATGTGTCAGTGTAGATTCACTGATTGTAACAAACGTACCACATGGTGGTACAGGATGTCAACAGTGCGGAGGTTGTGTGTGGGGTGGGGGACAGGAGGTATATAGAAACTCTCTGTACTTCCTGCTCAATTCTGCTATGAATCCAACACTATTCTAAAAAAGTTTATCAATTAAAAAAATATATATGCAAACCAAATCCAGCAATATACAAAATGGATAATAACTGACTAACTGGGAGTTTATCCCAGGAATGAAAAGTTGATTTAACAATCAAAAAATGTTTTCAAATTAATAAGAAAAATAAGAAAAACAGATTCCATCTGAGCTTTGCCTCATTTTAAAGGATGAAAAAACTAGATAACTAGCACCATCAGGTACCTGAGAGACATAAATTAAAATCTCTCAAGGATGATATCACCTTAGCCTTCAAACTGTTTTCTACATATCATGTTCCAAATATTATATCCAGTAACAAAGCAAAAGTAACTAGGCATGCACAGAGATAAAATAGCATCTAACAGAAACTAACAGAGGGGCACCTGGGTGGCTCAGTCGGTTAGGTGTCCAACTCTTGATTTCGGCTCAGGCCACAATCTTGGGGTCATGAGATCAAGCCTCATGTGGGACTCCACACTTGGCAGGGAGTCTGCTTGAGATTCTCTCTCCCTTTCCCTCTGCCCCTCCCCCTATTCATGCTTGCACTGTCTCTCTCTCTCTTTCTCAAATAAATAAATCTTAAAAAAAAATTAGCGGAAATGATTTTCAATATAAACAGACCTACAGAATTTGCAGACAGTGGAGTTATCAGACACAGGCTATGAAACAACTATACTTACTATGTTAAAGGAGATAAAGGCCAAGCTTGAAATTTCAGCAGGGAACTGTAAACTGTAAAAAGTGATACAGCAGATTTGAAAAAGAACCAGCTAGAAACATAAGAATTGAAAAACACAAATCTGACATTAGGAACTCAATGTATGGGGCTGTATTTTTAACACATTCTCTAGGTAATCCACTGTATTTAGGAACCAGAATCATAGACTATTATAATAAATCTTAATGTCCTTGTTTGCCAACCCACTTTTTCTAATTTAGCTTCTATAATGCCTCCAAAATTACTTTTCTAATATATGAATTTGATGTCTCAGTACCTTATTTAAAAGTATTTTGGGGGACCCCTGGGTGGTTCAGTCGGTTAAGTGTCTGCCTTCGGCTTAGGTCATGTTCCCAGGGTCCTCGGATCGAGCCCCACATCGGGCTCCTTGCTCAGCGGGGAGCCTGCTTCTCTCTCTCTGCCTGCTCCCCCCTGCTTATGCTCTCTCTCTCTGACAAATAAATAAAATCATTAAAATAAATAAATAAATAAATAAATAAATAAATAAATAAATAAATAAAATGTTTTTTAAAGAAGGTATTTTGGATAAAACCCAGCTCTCTAATCTTGTGGCTAATGACCTTTCACCATCTATCCTATATCCCTGATATACTGGCCTACTAACTAAAAAAGTCTTGTGCATTCCTGCTTGCTCATTCAATTTCCTCTTTCTGGGATGGCTTTCCCCATCTTGTCTACCTTGTAAACTCCTACCAGTTAGTATACTTCAGAACACAACTCATTATGTCATCCCTGAAAAGAATTAACTATTCTTTCATCTGTACTCTTCATACTTAGTTCACAACTCTACTATAGCACTCAAAATCATTAAAATTATATATGAAGCTATGTCTCCCCCCACAGTTATACTGGAATAATTCAAAGGCTAGGACTCATATTTATTTATATCCCAAGAACCTGAACCAACATACACAGTCAACATATGTTGAATAAATTATGCATTTACTGAAGTAAAAAACAGACAATCCTAGAGAAGAATCTAGAATCAGTTCAAGAATTTTGTCCTTCAATTTCTGCTATAGAGTTTGCTAACATGAGGTCACATGGTGAACTGGTAGCAGAATGGTATTCTGCCACACTCTGATGTCTTGGGCTCTGTAGCTAAAGGTATCTACCAGAAAGAAGGTGACTAGGAGGGAAATGTGAGAAAAGATCAGACTATAGGTTCAAAGGCAGGGTGGCCAGTGTCTCGGAATAGCTTCTTAAAGAAGTAAAATACTAGAACTGGGGAGAGTAAAGAATAAAATAGGAGCTTCTCTTCCAAAGACAACATGAAAACCAAAATAGCCTGACACATAAACTGACTTGACTTTGAGTTTCAGTAGACAGTGAGAACACCCCTTCTAAAGGAGCTAATGTTAAAGCTGCATCAATCATATTTCTATATGCTGTGAATAGTTTATAGACAGCCAGAATAATGTTTCAGAAATGGAAGTGACTTCCCATGTGGACCTCTCTACCACCTCAAGACCATGCCTGCCCAAGATAAAGAGGCTCTCTTACACAACTTGATCCAAGAGCCAGGAAACCATCACACTTGGAGTAGAGAGGATAAAGCCAATTATGATGCCTTTACTGATTCTAAATTTTATTCCAGAATCTGTGAAGTAGGAGAAATAAAATCCATCACATAACTCAACCTTAACTGAAACCTTGGGGCAAAACATTTAATCACCCCTTGGCAAACAGGAATGTCTTAGTAAACTTCATTTTGGTAAAGTTATTAGCACAATTTTGTTTAGTCTAATTTGATGCCTAACATAATATACAAGTCTGACATAAAGACAGAATGAATACAACTTTTAATATAACTTTGATACAAAATGTATTTACAGAATCAAATAACAGGTAGTCAGTATTTTCAGACTGTAACCCTTTTCCAAGTCTCTGTCTCTGATGATAGCAAAAAACTTTCCTCCAAATCCCACCCAGTTCAATTTGTGAGAACTTACTGCTTTTATTCTTTTAGTTTTCTTTAACCAAAGCAAGTTTCTTTCTTAAGGCTTATACTTTTCTCCCCTCCAAGAAGCACAGGCTGAGCTATTATGAATTCCTCTCTCAACCTTCAGACCATACAAATTAACTTTTATGAAATCAATTTATTCACACATAGGAAAGACAATATTTTATCATTAACTATAAAATAAAGAACACACACGCAGCCAGAAAGGTAGTTATTGACTAGCTTCCCAAGGTGACATTACACTAGGTAACAAAGGTGAAAATAAAACAGGCAAGGGTGTAACAATTTTAAGGACTTTTTCAAAATAAATTCTGAACGCAGTCCAGCCCCTCCACAATTTAAACACAAATAAGGAAGTAGGTACTTTTTGCACTACTCAAATTTTATACCAAAGGTATCTATATTTAAGCATAATTAAAGCCAACAAATTGTTTTCAAATATTCTAATGCTGCACACACCAATCAAGTTATTTTTTTACACCAATCAAGTTATTAACCAGAATATTAAACTCTAACACGTTCACAATGTTATATATTTAAGTACTGCTCACAAAGCACACATATTCTAGTCCTTTTCATAATGTTATTGTTCCTGCAATAATACATTTCAAAGGCAATGGCTTAACTGAGGAGAGTGACCTATTCTTTTAGATTTTTAAGACATTTTGAAGTGCTCAGATTAAGAAATCAGTGTCTTAAAAGTTTTTTCCCTTACCTATCAAAAGTTATGTGAAAGTGTTTCAACCTCTCAACTGAAACTTCACTCAGAAAAAGACATGAGTGATGAAAAACTGGAAACATCATCTAAGTATTACAATCTCATTTTCTTATTTAAAGATGCCAATATAAAAACAGTTTCTAGCAAAAAAAGATCTGTCAGTTTGATATAAATAGGGTATATTCAATCTAGTATGCAATCATGTTACAATTATACATAACATGGCTCATTTGTAATCATTCTTACTTGCAGTTTGGAGATCGGACGACAATGTAGCTACATTCCAACTTTGGCCAATTAATTTAGAAAAACCAAAAACTTAGGTCAATTGAATTACAATATAACTGAAATACTATTTATTATTAACAGATGCAATTTTTAATATGGCTCACCAACTGGTTCAAAAGGCCACAAGCAGGAATTTCACACCTGCAAGAGAACACATGTGATAATCCTCATAAAATAATATTATGAATATTCATGTGATTTGGGAACTGATTCAAGTTAAATGCCAAACGTGAGTCAGTTTGACTTTGCTATTATCCTAAAATGATTTTTATGTTGCTTTATGTTATCATGAAAAGCACTAAAACTGATCAGACCTTTAATAAAATTTACTATAATTTAAAAAAAAAATTTAACCTACAAATATCTTTCACTTATGAACTTCATGTATCTCTGAAAAGTTATGGGTGCAAAACAAGGAAAGATAAATAAGGCAAAAAAAATTTATATATATATAGTGACATTCTGTTCTTGAAATGAGTAAAAAATATATATATATAACCCCATATATGTAAAAATATACACACATAATTATATGTGCTTCCACACAAAAAATGAATTTTAAAAGGCCTAAAAATGTGAAGGGAAAGTGAAATGAGACATATCTTCCTATAATGTCTTACATTTTTATAGAGAATGTAATCATGTGTTAATTGTGTAATTAATAATTAAGAAAAAAGTTTGTTAATAAAACCTTAATTTTCTATATAGTTACTTTATAATCTTATAGAGGTCGTTCCACTAAAAAGAAAATTCTGCCCCAATAATATAGTCATACTTAAGAATATATCAACTCCTTTCTGAATATCTGCTTTAAAAAATTATTATCCTATGAAATACTCCTCATCCTCTAATCTCTCAATAAATCTTACTATTTTGCCACTCAAAAGCAAGCAAGGAATCCTTAGAAAGCCCAGCAGAATGTACTTTCCTTCTGTATTTTTAGCATTGCCTCACTTTTTCAGGCACTTTTACACTGGAATTACTAGCTCCCTTCATTTTCTACAGCCTGAATAGCGTAAGGCCCTGCCCTAAAACATGAAAGATGTATCCTGGGGCGCCTGGGTGGCTCAGTCAGTTAAGCATCTGCCTTCAACTCTGGTCAAGCCCCGCGTCAGGCTCCAAGCCCAGTACAGAGTCCGCTTCTCCCTCTGCTTCTCCCCACACCTCCCCCTACCGTGCTCGAGCACTCCCTCTCAAATAAAATCTTAAAAAAAAAGAAAGAATGAATGAAAGATGTGCCCTAACATTCTTCATGTCTTTACTGATCCTTCATTTTTGATTTCTGACTCTCAACATATAATATTCATTCAAAAGCAGTACATGGTAAAGGATCTCAACAACTTTTATGTTCATAATGTTTTACAGAGTTTAAAATTCAGGGCTGTGAAAAACATGTTTTCAAGTGGCAACAGAGACACAAAGTTATAAATTTACTGTTACTAATAAAAGAAAATCATGCCCACCTTGAAAATGACAACTGCAGGGAAGAGGAGAGCAAAGTCAGACAAATGGGGAGGAGAGCACATACATACAAACAGGGAAAGACAAAGCAGAAAGGGAGAGGCAGAAACACGCTCCATTCATGGGAAGATACATATTTTGAGGGGGGGGGGTAAAGGATCAGAAGAACAAAGACTTCACTATCTACCACACCTCCCAGAAAACAAACAACCATGGAAAAGGCACCCAAATAACACACTAACCTACACGTCGCTGGAAAGTTCAAAAATTAAAAGGAGCAGGTAGGAGATACGATCATTTGTAAAAGGCCAGACAAAGGACTACAGAGGAGAGCAGCTGCATCAACTCCACTCCCTCGTCCCACATGAAAATAAGACTTGTTCTTTCCCTGACCCCTCATCAAATTTTCACACAATATACATGAAACAGAGAATGTGACGTCTTCGCTTTCCAAAATGAAAATAGCTAATTAAAAGTATACAGCATATAAGTAAACAGATAATTATCCAACCAGTAATTTATTTAGAGACCTGTTGCAGAATGTTAGTTTACATAAAGATATAAAAGTATGCACATGCATATTTAACGTAAACTATCATAAAGTCAAGAATACAAACCTTCAATAGCAAGACCACTGTTTTGCCTCTAGAGGGCGAACTTGGTCTTCTGGAAAACTCTAGACAAGAGAAGTTACTTTCAGACTTTAGGAAAAAATGTTAAAATTTAAGATGTTGAGATAGCAAAAATTCCCAAACTTTCTTGGTTAACAGTACCCTTAGCATACCATTAATTTTTTCAAGGTTCCCCCTAAACCAATAGAAATACCTAAGTATTCTGTTTAATAAGTAGTTATGCCCAACAACTTAATAAGGATTTATGTCCTAACACTTAGTAGTCATTTGATAAAATACACATAAATTGAAGGGAAAAAGGCTTTCATTCTTAAATAGCCACAATTACTAATTAGGCATGTATGCTTCTTGTGCACTGTATAATTTCACAAATCTTGAAATCAGATTGGACCCGGTCACATTCATTTCCTGTTGAACACTGATTTTTGCACAGTATCTGATTTTCATCACAGCAACCTCAGAAAACCAGATTTACAAAGATATGATGCCACAGAAAAAAAATATAGTGCCACTTAATGTCAAAATTGTGTATAATTTCAAGCTAACAGTCTGCACTGTAACCACCAGACATGGAAATCACTGAGTTAGCCACTGTTCCCCAGTGCCTTAGCTGTAGCACATGGAGTGCCCAGGTTCACAGGCTGGAAAACACAACACTACAGTTTCAAGTCCCAGCAGCTATATAAACTAGTCAATATTTTAATTGTAAATAAAATTAACTACAACAGATGTTTTTAAAGATTTAAAAATTTTCTTCTACTAATAGCCAGGGAAACCAGTTTTTCTTTGAGCAATAAAAGGAACACTATTAAATCCTTAATGGAAGGTATTTTTTCCAATTTGAATGATGATTATTGTCTTAATGTGATTATTTTTATACACAATGGTTGTGTTGAATCTGAAAAACTACAACTTCGGGAAGGAGAGAGATAGGAAATGTATTACATACATATCTCCTTCTGAGCAACAACTTCTCAGAACTTAGAAATGCCTGCAAACTGATCCAGTCTCACTTATCTCCTAGTACTGATGGAGCCCAAGTTCAGGAGTCAAGCAAGATCTGAAATTCTTAAGAGCTTCAGAACATGGACATTAATACAGATATTAGAAGAACTGACTCCAAAATTACTAGAAACAGATTATACATCCACCTATCTCACAAAGTCCTTGGTTCAGTCAGAACACCAGAAAAGTGACCAAAGATGGTGTTCAACCTCAAAATTTACTCAGCTTTTGCTTTCTGCTCTTTCACCGACTGACAACTCCCTGCATCCATAAAATCTGTGCCACTGGCAAACGCTACCATATTCAATTAGAAGTCAAAGTATGTGGTAAGACTGCTTAGCTAAGAAGAAAAACAAAAAACCAAAAAGCTCTCCAAGGAATAACTAGGAAAAAAAAAAATCAATGTTCTATCACTTTCGAGAATTTTCACAACCATAAAAGATAACTGAAAATAGTGCGTGTTTTTTTAAAAAAAAATTAAGGTTACTACAAATATCTAATAATCCCCAAATTTTATATGTAGAAAAAGTATGAATGAAAGTGGAATATGATTATCAAGAAAAAATACCTGAAAAGCTAAGACAAACCACGTGGCTATATTAGTACTTACCTGTTGAATGATTTTGGAAGTTTTTTGAAGATTCTCTCTAGGAGGGACTTTACCAAATAATTTCCAGCCAGGAGCACTATGAACAACTGATTTGAGTTCCTTTGTCCTTTTTGGAAAAAGGTTTCTGAAACACAGAAAAGTTACATGAATTGTGTTTTTGGTAACCAGAGCACTATTTAATAATTTTTAAAGTATGTTTATACCCAAGACAAACACAAAATACATTTAAATTCTTTCTTTTTATTTTTTTAAAGATTTTTTTATTTTTAAGTAATCTCTACACCCAACACAGGACTTTAACTCAAAACCCTGAGATCAAGAGTTTCATGCTCCACCAACTGAGCCAGCCAGGTGCCTCTAAATGAAATTATTTCCACTACTTATACAACTGACTATTAGACTAACAAGACTTACTTAAGAATACCTGACTTATAGAGAAATTCTAGAAAAATTATCAACAGAGATACTAGATAAACAAATTGGGAGAAAAATGATAGCTGTAAATAAAATGTAAATATCTGCTTTGGATCAGTTACAAAGTATACTAGAACTGACTATACCTGTACTAGGTAATAAAAGCCAAGAATCTGAGAACAAAAAAGTTAAAGAGAATCTGTATAAAATAGGTAAAGTAATAAAATTTTTTTGGGAAAATACTATTTAATTATTTTCAGTAATAATTTGTTATGATTTGCAATAACAGGGCATCTACTGATCCTCCATTGCTATAATATATGTTTATGTAGATTGTTTTCCTAGGACAGATATGTACAAGAAAGCTTAGTGCCAAAGACTCAATAAACAGCCTTGGAAGAAAGTATCTCCTGGGCGCCTGGGTGGCTCAGTCAGTTGAGCATCTGACTTTGGTTTCAGCTCAGGTCCTGATCTCAGGGGTCATGGGATTGAGCTCCACATCGGACTGGGCACTCAATGTGAAGTCTCCTTGGGATTCTCTCTCCCTCTCCCTCTGCCCCTCCCGCTCCTGCTTTCTCTCTAAAATAAATAAATAAATCTTTGAAAGATTAAAAAAGAAAGAATCTCTCACTGATGTATCTTTCTAAAGGAAACCTGTACAAGGATCAAGGATTTTTTTTTTTTTTTTTAAAGATTTTATTTATTTATTTGACAGAGAGAGACACAGCGAGAGAGGGAACACAAGCAGGGGGAGTGGGAGAGAGAGAAGCAGGCTTCCCGCAGAGCAGGGAGCCTGATGCGGGGCTCGATCCCAGGACCCTGGGATCATGATCTGAGCCGAAGGCAGACGCTTAACGACTGAGCCACCCAGGTGCCCCAAGGATTTTTTTTTTTTAGAAGACTTTTTATTTATTTATTTGAGACAGAAAGCACACAAGAGCACAAGAAGGGGGAGGGTCAGAGGGAGACGGAGATGCAGATTCCTTGCTGAGCAGGGAGCCCAATGCGGGCTCAATCCCAGGACCCTGGGATCATGACCTGAGCTGAAGCCAGATGCTTAACTGACAGAACCACCCAGGTGCCCCCAAGGATCAAGGATTTTACTTATTTATCTCTAGGCCCTTACCAACCAAAATAAGTATCTATAGCAGATATAAGCAGGAATGATATTCAAAATATGTATCTATCAATAAAGCATGACCAGGGCACCCTCAGAAAGGTACTGATGAATCCAACCGAATAGGAACCCTTCTTATAAGCTATGATATAAGTGATCATTAAGCAAATTTTTAATTTGCACATATAGTTACAAATTATTTGAAGTCCTAAATAACCTGATTTATCTACATTCAAAAGATCATATATCTGTTCTTAAAAGTAATTATTGTGATAAAAAGGAGTTAAGTTTTTAAAGCCTAATGTTAAAGCCATTCTTTTGAGTTTAGAAAGATATCAATGGACTCCTACAAAAGAATGTGGACTAATCCCTAATAAAGAGACACTCCCATTTCCTTGCGTGTGCAATGGAAGTGAACTGATGACAATGTAGAGTAATTTCTATTTAGGATGCTTTAGAAGTTTCATCTCTGAAACTATATATAGTGACTCAAATCTCTACTTAATAAGACCTCTAGTTTGGAGGTTTTTAATAATGATTATACTGAGGACTGGTATATTTATACAATTTCAAGCCTCAAAGGATGGCCTATTAATTTAAATAACATTTGATATCTTGTGTGTAATAACAGAATTTCTATGAGCATTTCTCCTTCAAAATGAACATGAAACTGTTAAATTTTCTTAATAGAGGGCACTGAAAAAGACACGGAAGGAGAAAGGAGCTCTCCTGTGGTTTCCAGCTGCTGCAGAGTGGGTAGCAGAACTCTACTCCGTCACGTGCCCAGGACATGTAGTCTTTCAGCAAATTTGCAGCATTGGCAAACTCAACCTGGAGATGGCTTCTGCAGCTCTCCTGATACGGAAACTAGCACCCCAAAGGCTTCCTGCTGGCAGGGATATACCAGTTCCCTCAGTAAGCCCCACGCAGCTCACCTGTACTCCCTGGACAGTTCTCACCAGCCAAGCTATGCTCCCCCTACCAGCCCCTCTGTGGCTTGCCTATATCACAAAGGTTTGCCATCCAGCCATGCTAAACACAGGAGAAAAATCTTTGTCACCATGGTTTATGCAAAAAATTATTGAATATGACATCAAAGTCATTATCCATAAAATAAAAATTTTTAATTTTTTTAAGAGATTTTATTTGAGAGAGTGCACATGTGCACAAGCAGGGGGAAGAGCAGGGGGAGAGGGAGAAGCCGACTTCACGCTCAGCAAGGAGCCTGATGTGGGGCTCGATCCTGGGACCCTGGGATCATGACCTGAGCTGAAGGCAGACACTTAACCAACTGAGCCACCCAGGCGCCCCCAAAATAAACATTGAAAAACTGGCCTTAATCAAATTTAAAACAAATTTAAATCAAATTTGCAGTTCAAAAGCATCACTGATGCAAAATGTAAGAATAGGAGGATCTAGAGGTCAGTTCCTCCCCCAAAGTAAAAACTGAGCTGGAAAGAGCAATTGTAATCAACCGTTTCAGAACTCTAGAAACTTATTAACAAACAGGGAAGTACATGAAGGAAGAGAGTGCTGATCCTTCCTAAGTCTAGAGGTGTAAACCAACCACCTTCCCTCAATTCCTCAGCCCTTCCTTCCGTAGCAGCGGGGATTAGGATCCCACGTTTCTGAAGTGGTTGATGCATCAGGAGGGATAATAGGGCTCATGTCTTCCTAAAATTTGGAGTTATGAATTTGGGTTGGCCTAGCAGCACCTTGAGGGACCAGCACAGACATCTGTATCAGTTCAGTCATCTTGCAGCAGTGGCTTCTACCGGTGGTGTCTACCGTCACATTAAAAAAGATAAAACTCGGGCGCCTGGGTGGCTCAGTCGTTAAGCGTCTGCCTTCAGCTCAGGTCATGATCCCAGGGTCCTGGGATCGAGTCCCATATCGGGCTCCCTGCTACGCGGGAAGCCTGCTTCTCCCTCTCCTACTCCGCCTGCTTGTGTTCCTGCTCTCACTGTGTCTCTCTCTGTCAAATAAATAAATAAAATCTTTAAAAAAAAAAAAAAAAAAAGAATTTTTATAAAAAAAAAAAAGATAAAACTCTTGGGCGGCTGGGTGGCTCAGTCGGTTAAGCATCTACCTTTGGCTCAGGTCATGATCCCAGGGTCCTGGAATCGAGTCCCACATCGGGCTCCTTGCTCAGCTGGGAGCCCTCTTCTCCCTCTGCCTGCCGCTCCCACCTCCCCCCTCCCCGCTTGTGCTTTCTCTCTCTGACAAATACAATCTTAAAAAGAAAAAAAGATAAAACTCTTTTTGTCTCTCTTCTTGAGTCACACATTTACAGAAAAAATCTTTTTCAAGCTACCAGTTGACTGCAGAAATAAGAACAGAAACTTGTGACATCACACAAAAAGAATTATATACTTTGCAAAATAGTTTGGAAACATCACAAATGGATGACTCTAGCACTCAACAAGCAAAAATAAGCAATCACTGAAGAGTTAATAGATTTACAGAATACCACATTATTGTAATCGGAATATCCAGGTCTCAACAAAAAATTACAATACACACAAAGAAAGAACAAAGTATGAACCATTCACAGGAGCAAGATTTGACAAAAACATCCCTGAGAAGTCCAGACAGTGGAACTACTACTCAAAGATGTTAAATTAACTGTCTCAAATATACCCAATAAACTAAAGGAAACCACAAAGAAATGGGGAGTGGGGAATGCATGAACAAAATAAGAGTATCAACAAGGAAAAAGTATTATAGAAAGGAACCAAACAAATTCTAGAGTTGAAAACTAGCATAACTAAAATGAAATATTTCTTTTTTTTTTAAAATATTTTATTTATTTATTTGGGGACACCTGGGTGGCTCGGTTGGTTAAGCATCTGCCTTCAGCTCAGGTCATGATCCCAGGGTCCTGGAATCGAGTCCCACATTGGGCTCCTTGCTTAGCAGGGAGCCTACTTCTTCCTCTCCCTCTGCCTGCCACTCCTCCTGCTTGTGGGTGCTCTCTCTCTGACAAATAAATAAATAAAACCTTAAAAAAAAAACAAAAACAAGGATAAAGAGAAAATTTAGAAAACAGCAAGAGAGAAGCAAATACCACAAACAAGATTAACAACAAATTTTTCATCAGAAACCATGGGGGCCAGAAGGTAGTGGGATAATATATTTAAAGTTCTAAAAGAAAAAAGTAGCAACTACAAATTCTATATGCAACAAATCTATCATTCAAGAATGAAAGAGAAATGAAGACATTTCTAGATAAACAGAAGTTGAAGGAGTTCATTACCAACAGAACTGAGCTATAAGAAATGCTAAAGGGAGCTCTTCAGGCTGAAATGAAAAGTAACCAGAGAGTAACTCAAAGCCATGAGAAGAAATAAGTAACATTAGTAAAATTAACTACATAGGTAAATGTCAAAGCCAGTATTATTGTACTTTCGGTTTGTAACAACACTTTTTTTCCTATATGATTCACAAGGCAAATGTATAAAACAATATTTATAAATTTATGCTAATAGACACACAATGTATAAACATGTAATCCCTGACAATAACAATATAAAGGAGGAGGGACAGAGATGTGTAGCAGTGTGTATACTAATGAAACTAACTTGGTATTATTCAAAATAGGTTGCTGTAAGTTTAAGATGTTACCTATAATCCTTTTTTTTAAAACTTTTTAAAAAACATTTTATTTATTTATTTGACAGACAGAGACACAGCAAGAGAGGGAACACAAGCAGGGGGAGTGGGAGAGGGAGAAGCAGGCTTCCCACCGAGCAGGGAGCCTGATGCGGGGCTCGATCCCAGGACCCTGGGATCATGACCTGAGCTGAAGGCAGACGCTTAACGACTGAGCCACCCAGGACCCCATGTTACTTATAATCCTTAAAGTTACCGCTAATAGATTAAAAATATGCAGAAAAGGAAAGAAGGGAATCAAAATGGTCCACTACCAAAATTCAACTAAATACCAAAAAAGTGGTAATGGAGGAACGGATGAACAAAAACCATAAAAGACATACTGAAAACTAATAGCTAAATGGCAGAAGTAAATCCTTCCTCACCAACAATTAGTTTAAATATAAGTCGATTAAACTCTCCACACAAGAGATATTGGCAGATTGAATTAAAAACTGTCTATATGCTGTCTTCAAGAGACTCTTTTTTAATCAAAGTACAGCTGACAATAAGAGACTCATTTTATTTATTTTTTTAGAGAGGGAAGGGGGTGTGGGAAGAGGAGGAGAGGGAGAGAGAATCCTAAGCGAGCTCCATTCCCATAGTGCCCTGCACTATGCGGGGCACAATCTCACAATCCTGAGATCATGACCTAAGCTGAAATCAAGAGCTGGACGCTTAACCAGCTGAGCCACCCAGGCACCCCAAGAAACTTACTTTAGATAAAAAGATACAAAGAAGTTGAAAATTTTAGAATGGAAATTATACTGAAAGCACATAATAATCAAAAGAGACCTGGAGTGGCTATGTCAGGCAAAGTAGTCATAAAGTCAAAGAAGGTTATAAGACACAAAGGAGAACATTATATGTCGAAAAAAAGTTAATCCAATAAAAAGATATAACCATTATAAACATATATGCACCTAACAACAGAGCCCTAAAATATGTGAAACAAAACTGACAATATTGAAGGGAGAAATAGACAGTTCTACAATAATAACTGGAGATGTCAGTAGCCTACTCTCAATACACAGAACAACCAGACAGATCAAAAAGTAAAAGACTAAAACATTATAAATCAATTAGACCTAACAGGCATACACAGCACACTCCCCCCAACAGTAAAAATATACATCCTCAAGGGCACATAGGACATCTTCCAGGATGAACTGTATGTTAACCCACAAAGCAAGTTTTAATAAGCTTAAAAAGATTGAAATCATGCAAAGTATCTTTTTCCAACCACAGTAAAACGAGACTAGAACTCAGTAACAGAAAAAAATTAGAAAATTCACCAATATGTGGAAATTAAACAAAACAGTCTTTTTTTTTTTTTAAAGATTTTATTTATTTATTTGATAGAGAGAGATAGCGAGAGCAGGAACACAAGCAGGGGGAGTGGGAGAGGGAGAAGCAGACTTCCCGCGGAGCAGGGAGCCTGATGTGGGGCTCGATCCCAGGACCCTGGGATCATGACCTGAGCCAAAGGCAGACGCTTAACGACTGAGCCACCCAGGTGCCCCTAAACAAAACAGTCTTAAATGACCTGTAGGTGAAAGAAAAAAATCACAAGTTTACCTAGAAAACACCTTGGGGAAAAAAAAAGAAAAGAAAACACGCTGAGATGAATTTAAACAAACACAACATAACAAAACTTATGAGATACAGCTGAGGGGGAAATTTACAGTTGTAAATATTAAAAAAGAACCATCTCTTATCAATTACTTAATGGCACACATGAAGAAACCAGAAAAAGAAGAGCAAACTAAACCCAAAGCTGGCATAAGGAAAGAAATAATAAAGATTAGAGTGAGTATAAATGAAACAGAGAATAGAAAAATAGAGAAAAAAATTTTTAAAGCTGGTTATTTGAAAAGATCAACAAAATTGACAAACCTTTAGCTAGATGACTAAGAAAAAAAGAGGGAAGATTCAAATCACTAAAAGCAGAAATAAAAGTGGGAAATTACTACCAATAAAAAGCAGTGTATGTGAATACCATGAGCAACTGTTCATAGTCTAGTGTTAGGAAAAAAGCAAATCATAAACAACAATTAGGTACCAACCACACCCACTAAGGATGGCTATTATTTATAAAACAACAACAACAACAACAACAAAATAACAAGTTTGCAAGGATGTGGAAAAACTGGAATGGTGGGCATGTAAAATAGTGAAACAGCTTGGAAAACATTGCTGGTAGGAATGTTAGGTGGTACAGCCATTTTGAAAAACAATTTGGTAGTTTCTTTTATGAGTAAGACATAAAGTTACCATACAACCCAACAATTCCACTCCTAGATGTCTACCCAAGAGAAATGAAAACATATGTCCACATGAAGGCTTACAAGGAAAGGCTCATAGAAGTATTATTCATAATAGCCAAAATGTGAAGACAAGGGGTGCCTGGGTGGCTCAGACGGTTAAGCGTCTGCCTTCAGCTCAGGTCATGATCCCAGGGTGCTGGGATTGAGCCCTGCATGGGGCTCCCTGCTTGGCATGGAGCCTGCTTCTCCCTCTCCTTCTACTGCTCCTCCTGCTTGTGCTCTCTCGCTCTCTCTGTCAAATAAATAAAATCTTAAAAAAAAAACAAAAACAAAAAATAAAATGTGAAGACAAGCTAAATATCCAGCAACTGAATGTATAAACAAAATATATATTCATGCAATGAAATCCTATTCGGCAATAAAAAGGAATGCGACAATTGATACATGCTACAACATGGATGAACTCAAAATATGCCCAATGAAAGAAGTCAGATGTATAAGACCATGTGTATAATTTTGTTTATATGAATGTGCAAAAAAGGCTACTCTACAAAGTAGATTAGTGGTTGCGTGGGGTAGAAATGGATATTGACTATAAATGGGTACAAATGATCTCTGGCGTGGCAGAAATGGTCTGCAGCTAGATTTCAGTAATGGCTGTACAACTATATAAATTTAATATAATTGAATTGTACTCTTAAAATGGATGACTTTTATGGAATGTTAACTCTACCTCAATAAAGCTGTTAATTAAAAGACTATTTAAACTAACAACCAAATATAGAGGGTTGACACTGCCAAAAGTTGGTCTTTCATCAAGTTTAGTAAAATAGACAAAACTTCTAGTGGGATTTACGCAAAAAAGAACAGGAATAAATAAATTAGGAGTAAAGAGAACATAAAATCAGATGCAGCAAAAATTTTAAAGGGAAGAGAATCTATAAACAACTCTATGCCAATAATTTAGAACATTTCTCAAGGAGCGCCTAGGTAGCTTAGTTGGTTAAGCATCTGCCTTCGGCTCAGGTCATGATCTCAGGTCCTGGGATGGAGCCCCAGACGGGTTCTCTGCTCATCGGGGAGCCCAGCCTGCTTCTCCCTCTCCCTCTGCCTGCTGTTCTGCCTGCTTGTGCGCAAGCACGTGCGCTCTCTCTGTCAAATAAATAAGAAAATCTTAAAAAAAAAAAACCATTTTTCAAAATGGACAGAACTTTGTAAAAATATAATTTATCAAAACAGACTTAGAAGAAACAGAAAATATCAAGAGTCCAAAAGTCATTTTAAAAACTGAAAGTTAAAATTTCTCCCCCCCTCAAAATCAGGCATGTTACTTTTCTTTTTTTAAGATTTTTTATTTATTTGACAGAGAGAGAGAGAGCACAAGCAGGGGGAGCAACAGGCAGAGGCAGAGAAGCAGACTCCCCACGGAGCAGGGAGCCGGACATGGGGCTCGGTCCCAGGACCCTGGTATCATGACCTGAGCCCAAGGCAGACACTTAACAACTGAGTCACCCAGGTGCCCCATGGCATGTTAGTTTTACATGAGAGTTCTCCCAAATTTTTCCAGATACAGATTACACCAATACTGTATCAACTATTTTTGAGAATGAAAGAGAGAATAATCTTTAATCATACCTGTAAAGCCAATATGAACTCAGTAACAAAACCGGGCATGAACAGCTTAAGAGAGTAAAATTACAGACCAATCTAACTAATGAACACAGAAGAAATATACTAAACAAAATATCAGCAAACTAAATATAATCTGTAAAGATAGAATACATCATGACTAGGTTGGATTTGTCTCAGGAATGCAAAGGTAGTCAAACATTATAAGATCTTAAATGTTATTCAATACATTAACAGAAAAAAAGGAAAAAAAAAACTCTGATAATCTCAATGCTAAAAAAAAAAAGATGGTAAAGTCAAACATTCCATTCACAACAGAAACTACAAAAGACAACTAGAAGAGAACTTAAGGACACCTACCAAAAACCTACAGTAAGTGTCTTTTTTTTTTAAGATTTATTTATTTATTTATTTATTTGAGAGAGAGGAGGGGCAGAGGAAGAAGGAGAGAATCTCAAGCGGACTCCCAGCTGAGCACAGAGCCTGATGCAGGGCTCAATCCCACAACACTGAGATCATGAACTGAGCTGAAATCAAGAGTTGGACGCTTAACCAACTGAGCCGCCCAGCTGCCCCAGTAAATGTCATTCTTAATAAAATGTCGAACATCTTTTAAAATCAGGAACAAGACAAGGATGCCACTATTCTCACTTCTGTTCAACTTTGTACCGAAGGTCTTAGTGCAATTAGGTAAGAAAGAGAAATAAATGGCAGAAGGATTGGCAAGGAAGAGCAAAAGCCATTATGCATAGACAATATGAAAATCTGTATTTAAAAACTCCATAATATACTATCAAATTACAAACTAAAGAGTTTAGCAAGTGGTTATCTGTAAGATCAAAAAACAAAATCCAGCTTTGACTTTGTATCTATCAACAGCAGCTAGAAATAAAAAAGTTGAAAGCAATATCAATATCAACAAAATATAAGGTACCTAGGGGTGCCTGCCTGGCTCAGTTTTTCAACCCTGGATCTCAGGGTTGTAAGTCTGAGCCCCACATGGGGTGTAGAGATTACTTAAATAAATCTTTAAAAATGTATGTGTGTATATATATATATATGTGTGTGTGTGTGTGTGTGTGTGTGTATGCATGACCTAGAAATAAATCTAACCAACTTTTTATAAGACCCTTATGGGGAATGGATACAATTATCCCAAAACATTAAAGAAAACCTAACTAAATAGAAAGACAGCTTATATTTATAGAAAGGACACTACCTTAAAAATATCAATTCTCCCCAAATCCATCTATAGATTCTACACAACTCCTATCATAAGCTCAACAAGACTTTTTTTGTTCTGTTTTTTTTAAGATTTTATTTAATTTGAGAGAGAGACAGCACAAGCAGGGGGAGGGGCAGAGGGAGAGGGAGAAGCAGGTTCTCCCCCGCTGAGCAAGGAACCCAACAAGGGGCTTGATCCCAGGACTCTGGGATCATAACCTGAGCCCAAGGCAGACGCTTAACTGACTGAGCCACCCAGGTGCCCCCCACCCTCAATAAGGTTTTTGAAGAACTTGAGATAACTTTAAAATTTATATTGAGGGGGTGCCTGGGTGGCTCAGTCAGTTAAGCGACTGCCTTCGGCTCAGGTCATGATCCCAGGGTCCTGGGATCGAGTCCCACACATCGGACTCCCTGCTCAGTGGGGGAGCCTGCTTCTCCCTCTCCCTCTGCCTGCTGCTCTGCCTACTTGTGCTCACTCTCTATCTCTCTGTCAAAAAAATAAATAAAATCTTTAAAAAAATAAAATAAAATTTATATTGAAGAGTGGACCAAAAATAGCCAAAACACTTTGAGTGGAAAAAAAAAAAGGTAAAGCTGAGTTGCCCTACCGAAGATAACCAAATTTACTAAAACCATTTTTTTTTTAAGATTTGATTTATTTATTTGAGAGAGAGAGAGGGGGAGAGCACGAGCAGAGGGGAGAGGGAGAAGCAGGCTCCCCGCTGAGCAAGGAGCCTGATGCGGGGCTCGATCCCAGGACCCTGGGATCATAACCTGAGCTGAAGTCAGATGCTTAACCAACTGAGCCACCCAGGTGCCCCCAAAACCATTGTTTTTAAGACAGCATGGTAATGGCCCAGGGATGAAAAAAATTGATCATTGGAAAAACAATACACAACTCAGAAATACACAAAAGCATAAATGGAAACAGAGGTGGAACTGCAATCAATGACGACAGGATAGATCATTTAAAAAATGACGCTAGGGGGCTCCTGGGTAGCTCACTCGGTTGAGCGTCCAACTCTTGATCTCAGCTCAGGTCTTGATCTCAGGTTGAGAATTTGAGCCCTGCATTGGGCTCCACAATGGGCATGGAGCTGACATTAAAAAAAAAAAAAAAAAGGGCGCCTGGGTGGCTCAGTTTAACCAACTAAGCGACTGCCTTCGGCTCAGATCATGATCCCAAAGTCCCGGGATCGAGTCCCACGTCGGGCTCCCTGCTCAGCGGGGAGTCTGCTTCTCCCTCTGACCCTACCCCCCTCTTGGGCTCTCTCTCTCAAATAAATAAATAAAATCTTAAAAAAAAAAAAAAAATATATATATATATATGTATGTTTTAAAAAAGTGATGCTGGGACCTTTGGCTATCACTGCGGGGGAAATGAAACTGGATCCCTACCATACATAAGAGTCAGTTCCCAATGGATTAAATAGTTAGATCTGAATAATAAACTTCCAAAGTTTTAGAAAGAAATACAAGAGAATTTTAAAATAAGCTCATAGCAGCGAAGAATCTAAAAATAGAACCCAAAGGACTATCATTTTTTAAACTTAATTAAATCACAACATTAAAATTAAGGACTTCTATTCAAGGGGCAGTATAGAAAAAGTAAAAAGACACAAAACTGGGGCGCCTGGGTGGCTCAGTCGATTAAGCGTCCATCTTTGGTTCAGGTCATGATCCCAGAGTCCTGGGATGTAGTCCCACATCGGCCTCCTAGCTCAGCAGGGAGTCTGCTTCTCCCTCTCCCTCTGCCCCTCCCCCCTGCTCATGCGCGCTCTTTCTCAAATAAATAAATAAAATCTTAAAAAAATACCCACAAGGGGTGCCTGGGTGGCTCGGTCGTTAAGCGTCTGCCTTCAGCTCGGGTCATGGTCCCAGGGTCCTGGGATCGAGCCCCGCATGAGGCTCCCTGCTCTGCGGGAAGCCTGCTTCTCCCTCTCCCACTCCCCCTGCTTGTGTTCCCTCTCTCGCTGTGTCTCTCTCTGTCAAATAAATAAATAAAATCCTAAAAAAAAAACAAAAACAAAAAATAAAACCCCACAAATGTGGAACAGAAACTACAACACAAATAAATGACAAAAGATAGGTATATCGAAAATATAAAGAACTCCAACTAATTATTTTCATAAGTGACAAACTAATAAAAAAGATAAAAACTATTAAAAAGTATTGCACAAAGAAGGCAAACAAATGGCAAATAAAGAAATCTACCAGAAGATATTTAGCCTCATTCATAATTAGTGAGCCCACAAACTAAAACCAGAATAACATTTTTATTTTATAACAGGATTGGCAAAAACTAAGAAATCTGGTAATACCAGATTTGGAGGGAGAAGAATGCTGCTAGGAATTGACAATAGTGTGATCACACATTGGTTTCTATCTCATAAAGCTGAACACTTACATACACTACCATCTAGTGATTATACTTCTAGCCACATACTCTAGAGAAAGTTCTGGACACGTGCACTAGAAGACATATTTAAGAACATTCAAGGAACACTATTCAAAAGAGCAAAAATCCTAAACAATCTAATAATCCACTGGCAGAAGAATGGAAAACTTAAATCGTGGCATGTTATTAAATGTAATATTGTTCCTCAACGAACACAAATCAAAACTACATCCATCAACATGGATGAATCTTTTTTTTTTTTTTAAAGATTTTATTTTTTTAATTTATTTGACACAGAGAGACACAGTGAGAGAGGGAACACAAGCAGGGGGAGTGGGAGAGAGAGAAGCAGGCTTCCCGCCGAGCAGGGAGCCCGATGCGGGGCTCGATCCCAGGACCCTGGGATCATGACCTGAGCCGAAGGCAGACGCTTAACGACTGAGCCACCCAGGTGCCCCCAACATGGATGAATCTTAAAAACAATGCTGAGTTTTAAAAACAAACAAAAATGCAAGATGCAGAAGAATACACACAGTATACCATTTTTACGAAGCTCTAAAATAATATAATAAAATAAGAAAAATGTTCTGGCAAAAACTATTGCTTAAATCACTAAATGAATTCAGGTTAGTTGTTACATCTTAGGGGTGAAAAGGACAGTAAGACACTCATAGGTATATTTTCAACAGGACTGATAATGTTCTATTTCTGAGACTGGGCAAAGCATTCACCAATGTATACCATGCCTCATAACTCACGTGTCTGTTACATGTTTTTTTCTGTATGTGTCCAAAAAAAATACTAGTTTTTTTTTTTTTTTTTTAAGATTTTATTTATTTATTTGAGAGAGAGAGAGACAGCAAGAGAGGGAACACAAGCAAGGGGAGTGTGAGAGGGAGAAGCAGGCTCCCACTCACTGAGCAGGAAGCCTGATGCGGGGCTCGATCCCAGGACCCTGGGATCATGACCTGAGCCGAAGGCAGACGCTTAACGACTGAGCCACCCAGGCGCCCCAAAATACTAGTTTTTATTAAGTTATGTAAACCTAACATCCCGAATGGAACTCCCTGATAACTCTAGAGCATCATATAAATAGTTAAAAGATTGCATATTCCAAATCCATCATTGGGGAGCTATAAAGTTAGCCTTTTCCTACATAGTGCTGGGTATCCACTTTTGCCATAGGCTTAGGTATACTTATTTGGGCCAAAGTTGATAAACATTTCAGATTTTAGGTACTCCTCTTAGGGTCAGTTCATATCTCTATATAAATTTGTCTCAATCATCGTAGTGAGGTAGTTACGGGGTCAGAAGACTCCACGCTAACAATTAGCTCTTGGGGGAGGGAGGGAGAAAGAAGTATACAATGAACAATAAGTTTGTTTGGTTTTTACAACTACCACCAACTAATCATTGACCAGAATCAGATCTTTCACTACAATCTTAATTGTTTCAAATCTAAAAACCCATAAATCGCTTGCCTCCTCACAATGCATAAATAAGGTAGTTTTATGACGGGGAAAAAAATAGCATTTCATTCTCTATACTAGAAATGTAGAATTACATATATAATTAAAGCAGGCTAACATAAAATAGAAGGGGTTATGCAGTGTTTTCAAATGCAATGAAATATAGCTTCAAATAATGTGACCTGGCTGAGAATACAGACATAGCAGCAGAATGAGGAGACCACAGGCGTAAAATGCAGTTATACCAAGAGAGAGGAATAATCACAAATCAGAAAATTCCCCATGCACAGAGCTTTACAGAGAGCCCTTGGGGGTGGTCACATCTCTATACTTTTACCTATAATTAAGGTATTGTAATCATCACCAAACACATTCTCATATAAAAAACTGCAGGCTATACATAGTAATACTGTGCATCAGGCCACCTGTAAGTTACAGAACTCTTTATAAATCACAGCCAAAATGCCAAATATACATGATTCTTTTAGCAAAGACCATTAGAAATTATCCTGCATCACAAAAAGCCTGTTAAGATGTGGGTTTATGTCTGAAATTAATTTATAAGGGTATTTTTTTTTTTTTTTATAATTTTTTTTTTTTAAAGATTTTATTTATTTGACAGAGAGAGACACAGCACGAGAGGGAACACAAGCAGGGGGAGTGGGAGGGAGAAGCAGGCTTCCCGCGGAGCAGGGAGCCCGATGTGAGGCTCGATCCCAGGACCCTGGGATCATGACCTGAGCTGAAGGCAGATGCTTAACGACTGAGCCACCCAGGCGCCCTATAAGGGTATTTTAGACTTCCAAAATTGAAGTCAAGGAATACTAAAATCTTTTTTTTTTTTTTTTTTTAAGATTTTATTTATTTATTTTAGTGTGAGAATGAGACAGAGAGAGAGCATGAGATGGGGGAGGGTCAGAGGGAGAAGCAGACTCCCTGCCGAGCAGGGAGCCCGATGCGGGACTCGATCCTGGGACTCCAGGATCATGACCTGAGCCGAAGGCAGTCGCTTAACCAACTGAGCCACCCAGGTGCCCAAGGAATACTAAAATCTTAAACCAAACAATAATAGGCCTTTCTATGGATGTAGTCTCTGAAGAATCTTGATATGATTGGAAAGGATGAAAAGGAAAAAAGCAAAATAAATGCATAACCTCCATAATAGAAAGCCTGGTTTCAACATGTTTTATAGTATAATATTACAATGATAATAAGTTCAGCATGAAGTTTAAATTTTAATTAAATCATTAAAACAAACGAAAGCCAAATACCTTAAGCTTACATATCCAATAAACTTTGGTTACTATAAGAAATTTCCGTAAAAGAAACATGAGCCAACAGGTATCCAATTGCTAAGAAAGCCCACCAGATAATGTTCCACATTAATTTCTTATGCCACTAAGAAATTTTGGATTAGGTTTTCAGGTTATCCTCTGCCACAAAAACTGTGTATAATGTAACTAAAAGGCATATATCTGCAACAAAAAGTAATTTTAAGATATTGTTACAAATAAATGAAATTGTATTAAAATAGTACAGATCAAATGGGTTCTACTAGTCAATCTAGGAAAAGAGTACCACTCTATTAAGTCTTAAGGGAAAACATAACAAAAAGGTACATTAATAGTTCAAATATATGTCATATGTTGTCATTCTTCCTATACCCCATCCCTCGTCTCCCGATCCACTATCAGAGCACTGATGAAGTTGAGGTCTCTGCAAATAAGTGTGTGGGACTAGGTTCCTCCTCACCACCTTTTCAAACTGAGTACACACACACAGTTCCCTTTTTTCTATCGCCCAACATATTCAAATTTCTTAAATTTAAGCCAACACTAAAGGTTCTTAGCAAAACAAACCAAATGTGTTCAAGCACCCAGACACAAAAAAGAGGACGGTTCTTCCTCTCTGGATTTCAGAGGTAGAGCTTGACTGTATGAATGAGATCTATACAGCACTGCTGGGAGAAAAGGTCACTCCTACTCTGCATTCTTCATGTTTCAGGGGAGAGACGGAGAGGAGGGACACTCCTGGCTTCTTTCTGCTCCCTTATTCATCTCCTCCACCTGAGGGGTTAAATTTTGGTGACAGACATCGCTGCCTAACAGCAGAGAAGATACAGTTGCTCTGCCTTCCTAATGATACGAGGTTAGGTCTCCTCTGCACCCCTCTGCCTCCGACCCCCCGAGGAAGGGCCTGCTGTGCTAGTGCCTAGCTGGGTACATCAGGGGAAGGTTACAAGGCACACTGCAGCCAAAGGCGTGTCTTTCAATCCAGATTTCATCAGCATAAAGCTGATGTTTTAAGGTCCCATTTGTCTGTGTCCTATGTTTTTTTTTTCCTACTGATTCCAAACTTAGAGGGGCTGATGAAGTATTATTTGCTGGTTCTCCCCAAACTCCAAAAGTCGAGTTTTTAGAAGCTAAAAGTATCTTATGGCTTCAGATACAGTGGAGATTTTAAAAACTCTTTTTCTAGTTTGGGTGTTTTGGCTTTTGTGTTTGTTTGTTTTTTCCCCCATTCTGTGATAACATGTTGTCTAAAGAACAGGAAATGGTAGTGGTAATCCATCTTTTCTCCATTAAGTTCATTCTCTTATGCCCAATCAACACTATGTTCACACACACAACTATCTACACACACACAGACATAAACACACCATCTTCCATTCTCTCCTCTAATCTGTGTCTGCTTTTTTCAGCAAAAATAAAAGGAGAAAATCTGCTGTACCAGCTAAGAAACAGCACAGGTGAGAAGTAGCAGTTCAGTGTTTCCGTATCACTGAAAACATAAAAAAGAAAAAGAGGCACACCAAGAAAAAAACTGATGTGGGGATTAGAGAGAGAAAAAGAAAAAAAAAAAAAAAGGCCTAGCCATTTTTCTCAGTGGCTTTTATATAATAAAGGTTGGTGAATGATTCTTGCTTATTAATACTAATATTTGCTTTCACATATCTGTGTATCTGAGTCCGTTTCATTTTTCCAAGATTTCATTTCTTTTACCACACACAAAGAGTTACATATAATAAAACAATCAGACCACTTGCCTACTACACCATATTAAGGATAAAGCTAACCAAAAAGGGGCAAAACTTAACACCGTGATTTCTAAAGTAGCAGCATCTCCAGGGCTTCAGTCTTCAAGAACTGCCAAACCCATATAAACATGACAAAACCATGTAAATTCCATAGTTTCTCAGACTATGGAATTTGACACTTATAGAAAACTGGGACTGCCTAAGTCGTCAATCTTCTTATTGCCAACAATGTCAGCTCCAGGAAAAAAAAATCACTCTTTTTGCCTAACATTTACACCTATATGACAATTTTAACTTTTTAGATTAAATTCTAATCATCACTTAAATGGGGTTGTACATAAAAAGGGGTTAAAATGCTTTTCCGAACAGTTAAGAATCCAACTTTAATCAAGAGTAAAATCAGGGGTGCCTGGGTGGCTCAGTCGTTAAGCGTCTGCCTTCGGCTCAGGTCATGGTCCCAGGGTCCTGGGATCGAGCCCCGCATCGGGCTCCTTGCTCTGCGGGAAGCCTGCTTCTCCCTCTCCCACTCCCCCGCTTGTGTTCCCTCTCTCACTGCGTCTCTCTCTGTAAAATAAATAAAATCTTAAAAAAAAGAGAGTAAAATCAGTTAAAAAACAAAACAATACTAGAAATCATGACCTGATCTTCGAACTCCGTCTCAGTAGAAACTGGACTGCTGAAAACACAAGAACTTCCTGGACTTTGTACTTAAGTTTCCCTGAAGCATAACAGAAGGCCAAAAAGAAAACATTATCTAGTGATCATGGAATGCCACAGTTGACTACATAATTAATTCAAAGAAGTAGAAGTACTGTTTCTTTAAAATTCAGTACTTTGGCTACCCTTGAGTATTTTGGATTAAAGATCTGGCATGAAGATTACTTACATTCTTTCCAAACCTCAATCATTTTTCACTTGAAAAGACTTTCAGCTGACTATATGCAAAAAAAGTACTTTTTCTGCCAGATAACGAAGGCTTTTTTTTAATTCCAAGAATTTTCTTTTTTGGGCTTTTTCTGGATCTTCTCTTTGTTGTTATTACAAATTGTAAAAATAAAAAAATACAGAATTTTTATTTAACATACACTGCTAAACTAACCTACATATTCTCAGAGATTGGAACTATCAAAAAGGGACAGAATTCAGTATAACTTACTCTTTGTCAAAACATACACACACACACACAGAATTTCAAGGCTGAAAGTAAAGGTTATAATTTTTTTGTTGTTGTTAAGTATTTTAGGGCTGCTAGGAACTATAGAGAGTAACTAGGTCAAAGGTTCTTCATCACGAATCAATGAACCTACATGAATGAGCTAGAGGAGGTCCACAGCCTCCTCAAACTGCACGCACAATTCGAAGTAAACGATGTGCTTATGTAAATTTTTCTTGGGCAGTTGTCTATAACTTCCATCAAATTCTCAAAGTATTCAATGTGCCACCACCACCACACCGGGAAAGCTTATAAAATCACTTGCAAAAGTCACATCACTAGAGACCTGAGCCAGGTCTCTTGAAGAGTTCCTCTTCTTTCTTTCTTTCTTTTTTTTAAAAAACATTTATTATTTTTTTAAATTTTTTATTGTTATGTTAATCACCATACATTACACATCATTAGTTTTTGATGTAGTGTTCCATGATTCATTGTTTGTGTATAACACCCAGTGCTCCATGCAGAACGTGCCCTCTTTAATACCCATCACCTCTTCTTTCTAACCACACTTAACTTGTTCATGTCCTTCACAGAACGATTAACATGTAAGAGCTTCATAACTATTCCTATTCCCTTTCATTCTACACAAAAATGCTTTTTGATACTCATTTAAAGTTCAAAAATACAAATTATTTTCTTCTTTCTCCTATGTTCATGTCAGCAAGTCACCTTACGGTATATCTTATTTCTTGTTTAAGCAAATATTTATTTTTTAAGTAATCTGGGGCTCGAACTCATGACCCCAAGATCAAGAGTAGCATGCTTTACCAACTGAGCCAGCCATAAGTTTTGGGCAATATCTTACTAATAGAGATCTTTTTATTCTTTTGTTGCACAGGCAGAACAAAATAGAATACAATTAAGGGGAAAAGAAAAAAACTTAAAAACATTTTTGCTTTTGTGCTACATACTAATTACATGTCTTGAATGCCTCATGAAGAAAATCTCCATCTCTCTACACCCAATGTAGTACCTAAGACATTCAGAGGGAAGATAGAAACCACCAGAAGAAGAAAAGAGGAAGAGAATAGGAAAGAACTTTTAGAACAAGAACATGAGCAGTAACAAGGAACAACACATTAGCAAAATATGAGAAAGGTATTCCAATCACCAGGAGGTAATCTATCTTTTAACCTAAAAGAAAGTTGGGAAAGAAAGGCAAGAAAACAATTGATGATGATGAGTAAAGCTAATCACATTTGTGAATATGTTTCCATTTATGCCTCTTGCATAAACAAAAAGAAATGTTAGTGTTTTTGTTTACAATAAAAATATAATATATTCATATATATTTAATCTTCAATAATGGATACAGGGTTTCTTTTTGGAGTGATAAAAATGTTCAAAACTGATTGTGGTGATGGTTTTACAATTCTGTGAATATACTAAAAACCACTGAATTGTATATTTTAAGTGGATCAGTTATGTAGTGTGTGAATTATACCAAAATAAAGCATTATTTAAGTGAAAAAATAAAAAAGTGACAATATTTAAAAATAAAAGCAAAAAGAAAAGTGGGGTTTATCCCAGGAATGTAAGGCTCATTCAATACTTGAAAGTCAATCTAAAGATTATGTAAATTTTTCTTGGGCAGTTGTATCAGCAGTCTAAAGAAGAAAAACCATATTAGCAGTCTAAAGAAGAAAAACCACATGATCATATCAACTGATACACTGGACAATATCCTAAGTCCATTCTTGACCAAAAAAAACCACAAAAAACAAAAAACCACAGAAAATTAGGAATAGAATGGAAGTTCCTTAGCCTGGTTAAGGGCATCTTAAAACACACACACACACACACACACACACACACACACACACACACAAACCCTATTGCTAACATCATACTAAACTGTGAAAGATCAAATATTTTGGAGATTAGAACAAAATAAAGATGACCACTCTCATCACTCCCATTCAAAATCATACTGAAAGTCCTAGCCAGTGTAATAAGATAAGAAAAGTAAGTCTTATAGATTGAGAAGGAAAAAAAAAAAATTTCCCTATTTGTACAAAACATCATCTATATAAACAATCCCATGGGATACATAAAGAACTCCTAGAACTAATAAATACATTTAGCTTGATTATAGGATGTAAGGCAAACATCAATCATATTTCCATATACAAGCAGTGAATACCTGAAAACTAAAATTTTTAAAAGTATATCATTTAGGGCGCCTGGGGGGCTCAGTCGTTAACATCTGCCTTTGGCTCAGGTCATGGTCCCAGGGTCCTGGGATCAAGTCCCACGTCGGGCTCCCTGCTCGGCGGGAAGCCTGCTTCTCCCTCTCCCACTCCCCCTGCTTGTGTTCCCTCTCTCGCTGTCTCTCTCTCTGTCAAATAAATTTTAAAAAATCTTTAAAAAAAAAAAGTGTATCATTTACAGTATCTCTAATATTAAGTATTTACATATAAATATAACAAAACATGAGCAGGATGTACATGCTGAAAAATATAAAACACTGATGAAGGAAATCAAACAAGACCATAATAAATGGAGACCTGCTGTATTCAAGGAACAGAAAATTCAACATACTAAAAATGTCAATTCTTCCCAAGTTAATAAGGATTATCTGTAGATACAGACAGATTCTAAAATTGATATGGAAAGGCAAAGTAAATAGCCAAAACAATTTTGAAAATTTATTTAGTTGTTATCTTCTGCATTTGAATACAAGCTCTATGATGTTATCACTGTATTAGACTGTGAGCTCTGTGTTCATCATTGTATCCCTAGTGCTGTGCTTACACACATGAATGAAAGTTTACTAATTTGGGCAGCTACAGAGAAAAAAAATCACTTCTATTCCTAGTTGTCTTAGTCCATTTAGGATGCTATAACAAAATACTATAGATTTGGTAGCTTATAAACAACAGAAGCTTATTTCCTACAGTTCTGGAAGCTGGGAAGTCAAAGATCAAGGCACTGGCAGATTCAGTGTCTGCTGAGAGCCTCCTTCCTGTTCACAGACTGTCTTTTGATTGTATCCTCACATGGTGGAAAAGATGAGAGAGCTCTCTGAGACCTCTTTTATAAGGGCATTAATCCCATTCATGAGGGCTCCACTCTCATGACCTAAGCACGTCCCAAAGTCCCCAACTCCAAATACTCTCACACTGGGGATTAGGTTTCCAACATACGATGGGGGAGCACATGACAAAGATTCAGTCCTATAGCATTAGTCTAATGGAGGAGTGCAGTCTAGTGAGCCATTATTTCTATGAACCCTTCTCTTAGGAGCCACTTCTTACATCACTCTTTTCTAATACTTTCCACTTTCTATCATCTATACTGATCTGAATGCAACTTTTAAACTATAAATGCACTGAGAAAAGGATTGTATAACATTCACAACGCCCTACATATAAGCTATGTAAAACTAAAACATTCAGTAAATATTTTTTAAACTAACACAAAATGAAAATTGGCCATTTTTCTTTTGATGTAAGTTCTACAAGTTTCACCACATGTATAGATTTGCATAACTACAACCACAATTGAGGTATACAACAGTTCCATCACCCCAAAAAACCCCATCATGTTACCTCTTTGTAATCACCCTCTCCCCTAACTCCTGTAAAGTACTGGAATGAACCTGAAGATACACTTACAAGGCAGACTCAGTGCCCGAGAAGTAAACCTTGCCTCTCCCATCTCATGCTCCCTGCTAGTATCACATCATAGCATTTCAATTTATGTCTGCAATGTGATCATCGCTGACTTTACCAGAAAGGCCTTATTCTAGTTCCTTCCTTTCCTGGAATATAGTTGGTGTACAAATATGCTTGCTGAATGAGCAAGGGAGGGTCCAGACAAACAGAAATTAGAGAGGAGAATGTTAAAGAACTCATTCTGGCTAGAATAGACTATAAAGTACAAACAGGAAAGAATAGAGCATTTCATTCCCTTGCCCTCAAACCCTCAATAGTCCCTAATATTTATGGAAAATTTTTAATTCTTATCCTAGTATTAAAAGCTTTTCACAACTTGAACCCAAATTATCTGTCCAACATTAGTTCCTACTACTCTTGCCACAAAGAGAAATGTATGTGACTTTAGCATACCTGCAACCCACTCCCACTTCTCTGTGCATCTGCCCCAATCCCTACTGAAGCAGTAGCCCAATATGGCTGCATTTGTATCTTATGACCTTGCCCTTCAGAACAAATTCATTCATAGGCTGAGACAATCAGATTCCCAGGATTTTTTTTGGGGGGGGGCAGCAAAGCAAGGTTGATTGACTGATAGTACAAAGCTCCCAAGGAAGGAGGGGACCCGAAGGGGTTCCCCCCCTTTTTTTTTTGGTCCCAGGATTTTTATTTTTTTATTTTTTTATTTTTATTTTTTTAAAGATTTTATTTATTTATTTGAGAGAGAGAATGAGATAGAGAGAGCATGAGAGGGGGGAGGGTCAGAGGGAGAAGCAGACTCCCCGCTGAGCAGGGACTCGATCCCGGGACTCCAGGATCATGACCTGAGCCGAAGGCAGTCGCTTAACCAACTGAGCCACCCAGGCGCCCCAGTCCCAGGATTTTTAAATAGGAAACTTAGAGACTGAGTGAGTTGAAGGCTGGTAGATGCTTGAACTGATAAATCAGGTAGAGCTGGGACAGCTATATAGGGCTTTTGCAGGTGGAAACCATGCACTGAACAACCAGGAGACAGAAAGATGAGAAAAACCATCTCTTGAAAAGTGGAGAAACCACTGTTCCCAGCACTCTATAGCCCAGGTATATTTTATTTTCTATTTTCAAAATATAAGATGCCTATTACACGCCTACAATAAACCTTCCTTCATTTAAGGTAGCTTAGGTGGGCTTCTGTTCCTTAAAATTATGGACACTAACCCTAACATCTTAGCCAAACTCTATATCCTTTTCCACACATTCTGTACTTCCCTGCCTCTATGCTCTATATAGCTTATATACACATTTTATTTCTATTAAAGGATAAACTAAGTTGGTTACACATACTTAGAACTGTAATATAGCCAATCTAAAGAGTTTATTTACTTGAGAGAGAGAAAGAGCGTGTGTGCACCTGCAAGCAGGGGGAGGGGCAGAGGGAGAAGGAAAGAGGGAAAGAGAGAGAGAGAGAGAGAGAGAATGAATCTCAAGCAGACTCCACACTGAGCACCGGAGCCCCACATAGGGCTTGATCTCACAATCCTGAAATCATGACCTGAGCCAAAATCAAGAATCAGATGTTTAACTGACTGAGCCACCCAGGCACCCCAAATATAGCCAATCTAAAAAGTTTGTACTTTTGTGCATCAAATGATACTATTAAGAAAGTATAAAGACAAGCCATAGAATACGAGAAAATATTTCCAAATTATATAACTGATAAAGGGCTTCAAATTAAGACTACGGTGAGATACCACTCCATACCCACTAGGATGGCTATAACTAGGGAAAAAAAAGGAAAATTATAGGTGCTGAAGAGGATGTGCAAAATGTGGAATCCTTGACATTGCTGGTGCGAATGTAAAATGGTGCAGGTACTGTGGAAAACAACTGGTGGTTCCCTAGTAAGTTAAACATTATCATATGACCTCACAATTCCACTCCTAGGCCTAATACCCAAAATAACTTGAGAGGTATTAAAAAAAAAACTTGTTTATACACAAATGTTCATAGCAGTAGTATTCATAAAATCCAAAACATGAAAACAACCCAAATAAGTGTCTGTCAATGGATTAGTGGATAAAAAATTCTGGTATGGCCACACAATGGAATACTATTCAGCCATCAAAAGTAGAATGGTACTGATACATGCTACAACATGGACGAACCTTGAAAACATTATGCTAAGTGAAAGACACAAAAGGCCATGTATTGTATGATTTCATTTACACAAAACATCCAGAATATGCAAACCCACTGAAACAGGACACAGATCAGTGGTTGCCAGGGGCTTGGGGGGAGAGGGGAGTGCAGTGACTGCTAATGGGTATGGAGGTTTCTTTTGGAGCAATGAAATGTCTTGGAACTAGACAGTGGTGATGACTATAAACACCATGAATGCATTAAATGTCATTAATGGTAAATTTTCTATGTATTTTACCATAATAAAAAATGTTGAGGTTTCTAAAACTGAACTTCCAATTATCAATTTTTAAAACATGGTCACCAGTTTAATTAAGCCTAGAACCATATCTTTAAGTAGTAATAAGTATGCCAAACCAAAAACCATGTCTAAACCATACAACTTTATAAAGTAAGAACTATTTCAAGGAAATTCACTTTTATTTTTTTTCTGGCAGTGTTTGGAATTAAATATATTGCACAGAAAACTAAATCCCACTGGTTAGGGCTTTTTAAACAAGATACAAAAATGACTATTTATATCAAAAGCTGTTTATTCTACATGAGCTGTTTTTAAGCTTTATCAAATCTAAAATGAAGGCTAATATTATTAAAAACTTTGGTGATGGCAAACAAATGTTTTTTAGTATAGATTTGTAAGAATGAATAAGAATGAACAAAATGACAAAAGATGAATGTGTTTGCTATTAATAAAGGATCAAAAATACAAGACAGAGTGCAAGAAAAAGCCAGATAAATCTACTTCTACTGAAATTGAGAATAATTTGTTTTGCTAATCAGAAAAGCTGAAGAAGGGGCATCTAGGTGGCTCAGTCGGTTAAGTGTCCGGCTCTTGATTTTCACTCAGGTCATGATCTCAGGGTCATGAGATCGAGCCTGCTTAAGTCTCTCCCTCTCCTTCTGCCCTCCCCCCCCAAATGTGCACACGCTCTCTCTCCCTCTCTCTCAAAAAAAAAGAAAAGAAAAGCTGAAGAAAATTATTTACTTCCCAAGTGGAAAAAACATAAAGGGTATTTCAAAACTTGCAACATCATTAAGGCAACATTTACCATACAGAGTTCAATATTTCTTTTACATTATGACACTGCCAGTTACAGATGCTATATTATGGATTTTCCCATAATCTATATAAAAGTTAGTCCTTTAAGGGCACCTGGGTGGTGCAGTCCATAAAGCGACTGACTCTTGGTTTTGGCTCAGGTCGTGATCTCAGGGTGGTGAGATCCAGCCCTGTGCTGGGCTCCATGCTGAGCACGGAGTCTGCTTGAGATTCTCTCTTCTTCTCCCTCTGCCCCTCCCACTTGTGTGCACCGCGCTCGCTATCTCTCCCTCAAAATAAATAAATCAATCTTAAAAAAAAAAAAGTTAGTCCTTTAAACATGGACTGTTTTTGCAAACAGTGGTAAGTAGCAAAAGAGTTTTAGGCTCCACCAAAATTAAACTGATATTGCCAGATCTACCCAAGATGACCAAATTTAAGGGTGGCAGACACCAAGTCTCTGACTTTATTTAATCCTTTAAAAGAATATGAAGGTGAAATCATTTATGCCGGTTTGTACAAACCACAACTATTTACGTATTATGTCTAACTATTTGCCTGGGGACAAATCTATTATAACTAAGATATTATTTAAAGTACTTATTATAGTTAATGTACAACTGAACTTGTTTAGTTGGCTTCCTAATGTGTTTCAGCTTTGATCCCCTCCAACATTCAGTTTTTTAGCCCTATCTTACACTGGCCAAACGGATTTCTCTCCTACAGAAACATCTCCCCAAAGACAGGTACCAAAATAGTTTGAGAAATGATACTTTTAAAGTAACAAGTGGAGAGCCTCCCAGAGTGATCACTTCAAAGGTTCCAGACATTCAGTTATATTACATTCTTGTACCTTTTTAAAGGCTGTAGCCCAATAAATCTTTGTGTTCCTATTACATACAAGGCCCTATGTTTCTCTGCAGGACAAAAAAGCAAAAAAGACATGTTCCCTATCTCCAGGGAGTTTGGAAGTCTCAAGACTTTATGTTTACCTCATTCAATCCCTGAAATGGCTGAAGTGTATACTGCCAGCATCCACTTTTATGAAGCGATGTACAGAACATGTGCACTGAATGTAAAGACTTGATTTTACAACAACTTAACACTAGCAGGGTTTTCCCTGAAGTTGTTTCCTTTCTGATTCATGACAGCAAAACAACCAGCCTAACAGCTATTCTGGCTCTTTTCCTCCCCCATCAAATTCCTTAAAAAACATGGCAGACATATAATTTTTCATACGACTCTCCATTTTCATGTCATCCCACTTCCCTCAAAACAAAAATCAGATTCAAGGTTTTTCTCCATTAAAGCTTCACAAAAAGGCATCTGGTATAAGCATATGTCACTCAATTTGTTAGTGATTCCTTCTGAAAAGGACTGAATATAATGTTATTTACATCAACTACCAGATATCACACTTTAATAGACCGACAAGCACCCATAAACTACCACAGTGTATCCAAGCCTGGTTTCACAAGTCCCAAATCATCTGCCACAAGAGTCATTGTTCTAAATTGCAATTCTGCAGGGTACCTGGGTGGCTCAGTCAGTTAGGCATCAGACCCTTGATCTAAGCTCAAGTCTTGATCATGGGGTCCTGAGTTCAAGCCCCACATTGGGCTTCACGCTGGGTGTGGAGCCTACCTAAATGAAAAAAAAAAAAAAATGCAATTCTGAGCACACTGCCCTTGTTTTCAGAGCCCGGCAGGGGAACCTGGGTGGCTCAGTTGGTTAAGCGTCCGGCTCAAGTCATGATCCCAGGGTCCTGGGATCCAGCCCGGTGTGCAGCTCTCTGCTCAGTGGGGAGTCTGCTTCTCCCTCTGCCCTTCCCCCAGTGCTTGTGCTTGCTCTAATAAATCAAATCCTAAAAAAAAAAGCCCATCAAAGGTCCTGTGTACTGCCACCCCTCGTGGAATCAGTTTAAATTGCTTAGTTCTGTCATACAAACTCCCTCACAATTTAGCTCCAACTTTTTGCCTTCAGATTCTGACACTGGCTCACCTGCCCTAAGGGCAGTCATACTGAGCATCTGCAGTCCCAAGTGCTGTGCTATTTCATGCATAAATTATGGTCCTCAGTCAGCCTCATTCCAATCCCAACTGTTCTGGTGTTAGTAAAACACCAAGCATTTTTGTTTCATCTACCGTGAAGAGTTCCCTAACTTCCTACCCCAAAGTTAATCACTCCTTCAGTGCTACTGATGCATCCTGTATCTTCTTTTATAACACTAATCAGGTAATACTGTGTAAGTACTGATTTATGTGACTCCCCCATCTTAAGTTTAATACTTTTTCTCATTGTTTAATATTATTTAATTTCCTTAGTACCTCATATACATAATAGGGCTCAAAGGCGTTTGTTTGAATAACTAAATGGTAAGAAAATTGCAAACTAACTCATAAGAACTGTGTATGCTTAGGTCAGAAGGTCCAAAAACAAAAAAGAGGCTCAGAAGCAATCTTTAAATTTCTGAAGGGTGATTATGTAAAAAAACAAACTTGTTCTTTGTGGCTCTAAAAGGCAAATTAGGACCAGAAACATTACAAAGAAATACACTGTTTTCCACATAAAGAACCTTCTAACAATTAATACCCTCAATAGGCTGCCTTGAGGAAATTGACCTCCTTGTTAGTGAAAGAATTCAAGCAGAGGCTAAACAATATCCATCAGGTGCCTAAACTCTCTAAGAATACAGAGGAAAACACAGCTCTAGGGTGGTGGTGGTGGTTGTTGGTTTGTTTTGTTGACCTTTTTGCTCAGGCCTGACCTAGAAGTACTTCTTGAACTGATGGCATGTGATACAACTTACCTTCCAGTAGCATAGTTGAAATCCCTCTAGTGATCAAGGTGTTATGATGTTTCCATTAAATAGACAACTAAATCAAAAGATTGTATTTTGGTGGTCTCTTAGAACAAAACAATCTTATCTCTTCATTAAATATATAGCTAGTTATTATTTTATTTGGGAAAATGTAATAGTGGTTATCTTCTAAAATTGTTCCTTTCTGCAGTATAATTCTCAGTTATTTGTACGCCCAATTTTGAAATTTAATTGCTATCCTAGGTATTCTTGACAGTATTAATGCATTTCTGGGAGTATATCACAAAGATGGCTATTATTCTCTGGTTATATGTTCAATTATTGTGCTGGTTACCTTATATAATAATTATCTATCAAAAACTGTATTAGTCTTTGATAACAAATTTTGGTTCCCAACACCCAATTGTGAATCACAACAAATCTCTGTTTCCAAACAACACCCAGGATTTCAATCTCTTCAATCCTAGGTAGTATCAATGAGGTTAAAAAGTCAATCCAACAGGGTGTCAAGGGCCATGTAACAAAAAAAAAAGAGCATTACATTTTATCACTTACATTTTTTTTTAAAGATTTTATTTATTTATTTGTCAGAGAGAGAGAGAACACAAGCAGGGGGAGCGGCAGGCAGAGGGAGAAGCAGGCGGAGGGAGAAGCAGGCTCCCTGCTGATCAAGGAGCCTGAATGTGGGACCCAATCCCAGGATCCCAGGATCATGACCTGAGCCAAAGGCAGATGCTTAATCAACTGAGCCACACAGGCGTCCCTATCACTTACATTTTAAAAACCTACATTTTATCACTCTTCAAAAATACAGAAACTGCTCAGTTGAGATCTTTTACTGACTTAAAACTTCAATAGTTTACTTCAGAACTTAAATTTAAAACTACACAATATATCTTCCGCTAATGAGCAATTAATTTTCTCCTTATGGGTGAGAGGGATTTTAATTCTGTTTGCTAGACTTACCATGGTGCTTGCAGAAAATTCTCCTTTTAACAATGAAACTCAAGGAAGAACACATTGCATAAAATAGTACTTTTTAATATCTGAATCTATCATACTAGCACCTAAACTTTTAGAACCTAAATTAAACCATATATATATATATACACACACATATATATATACACACACAAATACATATATAGGTTATTTTACATTATATACATTATATCATATATGTACTATATATATTAACCTAAGGTATATTATATATATTAGGTAATTGCAGGTTATATATATATAAAACCTATCATTAAAAAATATTTCTGCTGCACAATATGACCTCTTAAGAGGCCATGAGAGGATGAGGACATTAGGGAAGTTAAGAGGGAGACACAGCAGATACCTTTAAGGCAAGAAGTTGCCAGAAACCTCTACAAAGGCACTGAGGTAAGCAGGGCAGAAAAATAAATATGGGGATAATCTGTAGTAATACTCTGAAGCCTAGCAGCCAAAGTACAGAGCTAACTTCCAGCTAACATGTATTCTCCTCAGCAATTTTTCTCTGTAGAAACATCTTCCAACTCATTCTCTTAACAGCTTTTCCTGTCTCTAACTTTAGCTTCACACTCTCCCAATTTTCTTTATCTATTTCCTTACCACCTTAACTGAAATAGTATGGAAACAACGTATTTATCCTTAGTAGTTTTATATTTCCTGTCCTGCTTTTCAAAAGCAAATAAGAGCATTTTCTAAAGACAAGGAAATGGACCCTCCCCTCAAGCCTCTAGAGAAGAATGTAGTCCTGCTGACACCGTGATTTTAGCCCACTGAGACATATGTTAGACTTCTAACCTACAGAGCTATCAGATAATGAATTCCTATTTTTTAAGCCAAAAAAAGATGAGTATTTTCTGTTTTTCTTACAAAAAAATTTATAGTCTCTGAGTACCTTTTTCTTGGGACAATAAAAGTATTTCCCCTACTTGACTAGAAGATGACTATAGACAGTCTAGATGAAAACCAGATTTGGAAACTGTAAATAATTCCCAGTGTATGATGGGTAGTTATACATTACAGTATTTGCAAAAATATGAGAAAATAGCACATAATTTGATTTCAAAACTATCATGTTCAGTTCCAAACTCAGAAGGTTTTAATCTCCATGGGGTTAGAAACAGGCAGATGGAAATATTTTCTAGCCAATAATGTATCTCAAAATAAAATTCAAATTAAAAAGAAAGTGAAAAGCCAAATTCAAAGGTAAATTTAAACACATTACCAAGTTCACTCTCAAACTAGCTCTAACTAGGAACATAACTTGTAGCTTGGTTTCCGAAGGTAAACTTCTCTTAATTGCAGGAAAGAGCCTGCTGAAAACCCAGACAGTCACATGGGTTTCCCTCTCTTTCTTCTTTTGGCCACAGAAATAAGTCCAAGAAAGGCTGAAGCAGCAAATTCTAGAGGGGAATAAGCCATGTTCAATCTGCAGGATTTTTTCTTAAAGGCATGGAAAAGAGTTACAACTAGCAGCAGAAGGAACGAAAATTAACACCTTTTTTGATAAGCTATAAATAAGGAGAGGTAAAGTTATGTCTCCAAGTTAAAGAGATCTGAGTAAAATTTTAAAAGTTAAAGCTTTTCACAGAATAGGCAAGCATGACTATCTACACAGCATAAAATGAAAGTAAAAGACCCTTCCTACTAATGAAAAGGAAACTAAGATTTAATCAGGCAGAGATAACTTCTCAACCTAGTGAAAGTTAGCAAAATACTTCTACATTTGTATTTACCCCTGTTCTCTACTGTACCTGTACTTACACTCACCAATTACAGAGGACCTACATATGACCCAATTTTGAATCAATAAGGTAATATGAGTTATAAATGAATGTTGTACCTTCTTTCAGTTATTATCTGAGGACACCTGCCTATCAACAATTATTTCAGTAATTATAGGCTGGAAACCACCTGCATCAGAATCACTGGGGGGGGGTCCTTGTTAAATACTTGGTTTCCTGCTGGCCCCACCCAAGATCTAGTGAATCAAAAAAGGAGGGGGAGCTCAAGAAATCTGCATTCTTAACAACCTCCTCCCTCCAGGTAATTTTAAACACTAAAGTTTAAGAATTATTGCAGTAGGGTCTAAGCAACTATCAATCAGAACTACCTGGGGACAACTCAGGGTAGCTGGCAGAGTTCCTAGGAAGAAATAAGCTGCCTCAAAAAGGACCGACTTTCCCCTTCCCAATATACTTGGAGACGCGTAACAGATGTGTCACCTCAAAATCTCCAAATGTTTCCACTCTTCCCAAAGCTTTCCCACCACAACATACTAACTTCGAAATGTATGAGTGAGCCAAGCTAAACATTTCATGAATTTAAACTAAAAAACTGGCTTTGCCTGTCTATAAGTTCCTTAAAACAATAAAAGATACAAATATTTTAATCCTTCTCAACATTCCCTCCTTTCAGTTCCTTCTCAGATTTGCTTTTTAGTCAAAGCTTCAAGACTTTTGGAAATTTTAGATCATAACGTTATAGTCCATTTTAATTCCCATACAATCCCGAATACCAATTATAAATCTACTACAAATTTTACCAATAAAAATCTACTACACAGGGTGCCTGGGTGGCTCAGTCGTTAAGCGTCTGCCTTCGGCTCAGGTCATGATCCCGGGGTCCTGGGATCGAGCCCCGCATCGGGCTCCCTGCTCGGCGGGAAGCCTGCTTCTCCCTCTCCCACTCCCCCTGCTTGTGTTCCCTCTCTCGCTGTGTCTTTCTCTGTCAAATAAATAAATAAAACTTAAAAAAAAAAAAAAAATCTACTACACAAATTGTGTAATGTTTCTTCAGGTAGTACACAAAAAATCCATTCATCTCTTCCTTTCTTTAAACCAATGGATTTCAGTAATGAAGCTGGGGAAGGGACTGCGGCTGTCATACTGAAGTTTGAATAATAACATTTGAACCTTCACTACATGCCAGATAAGAAATACAACACACTTAGAACATTATCTCATGGACAATCTCATGAGGTGGGTATCACCATTATCCTTACTTTATGGATGAGTTGCCTAAGATCTAGAGGGGTCAAGTAACTAGTGCAGAATTATACAGCTAGGAAAGCTAATTCCACCAAGGCAGTCTAACTCCAGAACCAGCACTTTTAACACTACACTATCCTGTATTTTGAATATGCCACCTGCCAAAAAGGCAAGTCCCCTGAATCTAAAAAGGTAGGAGTTGTGGATTCTGGAGAATTTCATTTTTAAAAATGTGCTTTCAGGTGATTTTGAAGTATAACAAAAGCTTGGAATTATTGCACTAAGGCTACTAGTTCGCCAAAGTGGAACCCTGGCAATCTTTGAGATATAACTCATGGTCCGGGAAGTTAAGGTCTCAAATTCCACCGCATTGATTAACTAGAATTTACTTACCCTATTTTCTCTCCTACTCCAAAGAAATTATAAGAAAAAAAATCTAGAATTTTCTAATTAGAACTGCTGGTCTATACTATCTATATATAAGAAACTAAACAAAAATTACTGATGGTCAGCACGATTATTCTGGGGCAGAGTCAGACCTTTACTAAAAGAAATGTGCAAGGTAGAATTTATTTTTTTTCCATTGAGGCATTTTATTTGCACATATGTATTACATCCCTAGGAAAAAAAATCCCAGGATTTTCCCTCCTGTGTTTTCCACTTCCACTTCCTTCTTCATGGTCCATAATGCCAGCTGAGGTTGTCAGTACAATGAAACCAAACTGGGGGGACCGGAGCCGATTATTCTGCCGTTTTTCTAGATCTGTGAGTTGTACATCAAATCTGGGGCTGATTATTCCATGCTTGTTTAACCTGCCCATGAGGTTCACAACAATTTTCCCAGCTCTGTGATCATCAATGATTTCAAATTCGCCAGTGTAACCATGCTGCATCATCACAGTTAGAAACCAGATGACGACTTTGGAGCATGGCCTATAAGAACCTGGCGTTTGCCTCTCTTTTCAGCTTTGTAAATGCTCTTGAGAGCATCTACCAGGACATTCATGCACACCATTATGGAGGCACAGAAAGATGGTGGAAAGAGTTGCAAGGTAGAATTCAGAGTTGGAGATATTTCTGTCTCTGGCAACTTTCTCATTTTACAGGTGAAACAAACATCCTCTTTTTAAAAGCACCATCTTTAACTCAGTTCACATTTGTAATATTTAGCTGGCAAAATTTTGAGGTCCACAATAGTACTGCAAGAAAATCATGTAACATTATCACAGTATATTGGAGCTGAAAGGAACTCTGAATCTCCTAATTTCACAGATAAGGAAACTGAAGTGACAAATTTAGTTATTTGCCCAAGGTCACACAATTATTTAATGGCAGAAGCTACCCAGGACAAAAACCAAATTTCTTATCTCTCAAGTCAATAGTATTTTTACTACACCAAAAATTATGTTTTTGTTTGTAAACTTCTCATGATTCGTAGAAATCAGTGTATTAGCTTCAAGCCCTAGGAATCAGTTTTTTTTTTTTTTAAGATTTTATTTATTTGAGAGACAGTGAGAGAGTACAAGAGAGGAGGAGGAGAAGCAGGCCCCCCGCAGAACAAGGAGCCCGACGAGGGACTCTATCCCAGGACCCTGGGATCATGACCTGAGCCGAAGACAGACGCTTAACCGACTGAGCCACCCAGGCGCCCCTTTGCTCTAGTTCTGATTCTTTTATTCAATCACTATCTGACTATGGGCAAATAATTGTAAAATAAAAATAAATCCTACCCTTAGTAGGTCATGGGAATATTTCCAGAATTAGAAAACACATATCAATATAATAACTTTGGAAAAACATGAAATTATGTAGAATTAAGATATGCTTTCATAATTTTTTCTATAGGCAAATTAGTAGGTACTGTTTGTTAAATACTGCCCCGAATAGTCTGAACTGAAAAGCCTTGAAAATCAATGCCCTCGGTCCACCTGAAGAACAACTCATTACCATGTCTAACTCATTTCCAATATTAAATTAATACCACCTTACTAGGTGATGTCTAGCAAATAAAAGGTTTCTCTGATTAACAGCACTGTTGATTTTCCATAGGATATTAAACGATGAATAAAGTGATCCCTGAAGTCCCTTCTACTTTAAACATTTCTTATTGTACATAAAACACAACTGCTCCCCAAATAAAAATCTTTTAGTCAATATCTCTATGCTAAATAAAGTGTGAAGTTTAATTAATAGCAATGTACAAATGCTCGTTTCTTACTTGTGTTAAATGTACTACAGTAATGTGATATTAACAATAGGGGGAGGGGTGAGGATATACTAGAATTCTCTACTATCTTTGCAACTTTTCTGTAAATCTAAACCTATCCTAAAATAAAAAGTATTTAAAAAATAAAGTAAATCTCTATGCCCACTTTTAATAGTTCAGAAAATTTCTACCAAACAAGTAACTCCAAGTTAATACTGGAGTAATAGTCTGCCTTGTCATTGGGATCTAGTGTTAAAAATGTTAATTTAATTTAGCACTTCAAAATAATATTTGAGCACTTAAAATTATCTTAGTCTCGGGGTCCCTGGGTAGCTCAGTCGGTTAAGCGTCTGACTCTTGATTTCAGCTCAGATCATGATCTCACAGTTGTGAGATTGAGCCCCATGTCAGCTCTGCGCTGGGCCTAGCACCTGCATAAGATTCTCTTTCCCTCTTCCACTGCCCACCCCCCCATTATCTTAAAATTATCTTAGTTTCAGAAAAATTGGAGTTCCCCAGTATTTTCTACCTGATTTATATTTAGATTATCACATTTCTAACCATCCACCCTAAAACCACAAATTTCTAAGGTAACATCCTTAAACCATAGCTGGATTTCAGTGGTTTAGCGTTTGTGTTTTAAGAAAACACTGGATAGAGTGGGGGAGGGGAGCAGGGAACAAATACAAAAGGCTCTTGAGCCATTAGCTCCTCAATCTAATAGGTAGCTTCACAACACTCTAAAATCTTAAAAAGAGCCTTATTTTTATTCTAGAGCAATGAATTACGTATTATTTTCAGCTTTTCTAAAAATTTCAAATATTTTAATTATATAAGTAATGTTAAAGGAATTTCATTAGTGACATAGAAAAGAGTATTTTCACATATTTTTAATTTCTTGCAGTAACAAAAATGTAATATTTAGATCAAGATATTCCTTCATTCTCCTTACAAATAACTATCCCACACCTATATTAAATGCTTGATTTGGGGAGCTATAAAAATCTTTTAAAACTTATCAGAAATTTGATATTTTGCCTCTTCTTTATTGAAATGTTGAAAAAGAAATTTTTTGAGAAATAGGTTTTTATTTTAGTTGGTTGGGAGGAATACACGCTGTGCAACAAATAAGGGAGCCCTATCTGACAGAGGTCTATGATGGTTCAGTCAGGTGAATTATGATTTTGCCAACTAGTGTAAATTTTAAGTGGAAAAAGGAATGTGGTTGATTTTGTTGTTTCTGAGAACAATAAAGAAAAATTGCATGGGACGTCTGAGTGGTTCAGTCGGTTAAGTGTCTGACTCTTGATCTCAGCTCAGGTCTTGATCTCAGGGTGGTGAGTTCAAGTCCCACGTTGGGTGTGGAGCCTACATAATAAAATAAAAAATTAAAAAAAAAGAAAAGAAATCACTAAAAGAGCCTTTAGTCTTCCTTATTCTGTCTAACTGTAATAAAAGAGTTCTGTGAAAATAATCTTTTACCACAACATTTAGTAAGTTTCAGAAGTCAGTAATTATAGAAAAAGCTACATGGATCCGTATGTTTCATAATCTATGTCAATTCTCTTTTTAATACTTTCTTTTCTACCTTAGCTATGCCCTTTAAGGCCACCATCATGATTCACATGAAGACTTTGTAAAAAAAAAAAAAAAATTATCAGCAACAGATACCTGTGTGTTTCTAAGTAACAGTACCTTGCCAGTGCAATCTAAACAAAACTCAAAAGTATTAATTGGCTTAAAAAAATACATCTGTAAAGGGTGTACCTATCCAAAAAATAAATCTTTCTAGTTTGAAAAAAATTAAGACATGAATTTGAAGGACCCATAAAAATAATTTAAATTTATTTTATTTTTGAAAGAGTAATAAACAGATCCTTAAAGAACAAAGGCTAGTCTGGAAACACAAGATTTTTTTTTTTTTTAAGTTTTCATCTCCTTCTTCTTACTGCTAAGTTGGTGACAGTGGGGGTAGTGTACCCACCTAGTATTTTATTTTATTTTTTTAAGATTTACTTATTTATTTGAGAGAGAGAGAGAGAATACACGAGCAGTGGAGGGGCAGAGGGGGAGGGAGAGAATCTCAAGCAGACTCCCCAGTGAGCACGGAGCTGGATCTCAAAATCCTGAGATCATGACCTGAGCAGAAACCAAGAGTACAAGCTCAAATGACTGAGCCACCTAGGCGCTCCCCACCTAGCATTTTAAAACATGTATGGACAGGAAAAGACCACGGATCTGAGGGAATATTACTTCTGGGGCTCCCAAGGTCAAGTCACCATTCACAGAGAGATGCCCATGTGAAGCTGAGGCAAGCCCCCAATAGGGAATGAACTAGAACTCACCTCATCTGTAAGAGAAGGAAAGTAGGAGATGGAGAGCAATCCCATCCTCGACCAAATTCCTTTAGCTCCTACAGAATTTCTACCCTACTCAATGAAGCTTCTGTCAATGATGTGTCTTAACTGAAGATAACTTTGTAGTAATAGATAAACCATTGTAAAATGTTCCCCTCTCTTAAGTTAAAACAAACATGAAACTATTCCTTAAAAGTATTTCTGTTACAGATTTTTGCCAGGTTAAGATAGAGAAAGGAAGTAGAAAGAAGGGAAAGATGGAGGATAATCAGGTGGGAGAGAAAAAAGCCACAGGTGATTATAAATTGTGATCGAATGTTAACCTGGTCTGAAAATCAGGAATCCTGGTTTCTAATTCCAGCTCTGCCATCAGCTACCTAAAATACCTCATGTAGACAGTGAATTTCCTCATCAAAAAATGAAGTGGCAGTAGGTAGCAGTTGCACCCAAGAAGGAGAATACATCCTAGAACAAGATATCCCCAAAGGGATTCCTCATCTGGAGCTTCAGAGTTAAGAATGACAATTGTACACACAAAGGGAAAAGAAAAAAAACAAAAAAACCCCTCATAGGTTGTCAAGGCAAAGGAAATTTCTGACCATTCTGCCCAGGGATGGGAGATTTCTTCAAAATTACTTGGGGTACCTGGGTGGCTCAGTCAGTTGATCTCTTGATCTCAGCTCAGGTCTTGATCTCAGGGTCATGAGTTCAAACCCCGAACTGGCTTACTAACAAAAAAAACAAAATTACACTACCTAGAGAATAGTGAAGAGGAAGAGTCTATAAAAGTTGCCAATTCAACACAAACTGAGCAAGGTTCTCAATACCACCGCTAGATACTGTAGACTCAGAGATGAATATCATAGTCTCTGCTTTTAAGGTGTTCTGAATCCAGTTAAGGTTTTGGTTAAATGCTAAAAGAAAAATTGTGCCTCTGTGCCCTTTCCCAAGTATGTTATACAAAGAAGCAACTGACACCTAGAATCTTGACATTCAGATGTCAATTAAAAAATGAGGCTTAGAGAAATTAACTTCTGGTACCTGTTTTCTGACTTGAAATCGAGTGCTCTGATACACATGATTAATGTGGCTATATGAATTTCAGCTAGTTATATTAACTGAAATCCTATTAGTCTACAGATTAAGAAAAAAATTTTAATTATATCAAAATTCCTCCCTACTGTTAATATGAAAACCTCATAATAGATTTGCTTTGCTATTGTTCATAATTTGCAATGCATAAAAATGTATCTGTCTTCAAACTTAATACCTACTAGCCTGCACTCCACTGTCCCAATCATCTCTATTCCCAATGGTGGCACAAGCAGGTATTCTGGGTACATTGACTGAATTAGCAATCTCCAAAGCCCCTTCCAGGTCTAAAATTGCCTGACACCTGACATCAAAACATGACCAAAAAACACCCAAAGTTCACAAATGTATAAACTTAGCTCACCTTGCAAGCTTTTAAAATATTGCCACTATAGGGGCGCCTGGGTGGCTCACATGGTTAGGTGTCTGCCTTGGGCTCAGGTCATGATCCCAGGGTCCTGGGATGGAGCCCCACATTGGGCTCCTGGCTCAGCGGGGATCCTGCTTCTCCCTCTCCCTCAGCCTCTCCCCCTGCTCATGCTCTATCTCTGTGTCTCAAATGAATCAATAAAAAAATCTTTAAAAAAAAAATATTGCCACTCTAAGCTTTAAATATATTTTTGTATATTTTTGCAACTATAGGCACAAATACAGATCTCACTACTATATATTCTGTCCCACCAGTAACACAAAATTAGGATTTCCCAATCCTGATGTAAACAACTTTATAAATTTTTGTAAATTCATACAAGGGAAAATAAGCGATAATAAAATAGAAAAAGAAATAATTACAATCAGAAAACTGTGACTGTGTCTACAAAAATGCACACAGATTGTATAATCCTCTAAAACTGGAGCTGCATAATTTGTTTCTTTCGTTTCTATCAAGACCCCTGAAAAGGAAACAAAAACACAGGAGAACTCTGAAAAGGAGAGTTTACAAGTTGGGAATACTCTCCTATTTGCCTAGAGATTAAAGGAAAAAAAAAAGCGTATCAAGCAAGATCTGACTCCGGGAAAATTGGCATTTCATTAATGTGCAACAGGATGAGCATTTTATCCCTATCAAACCCTTTTCCAAAATCTGCAATGTCCAGCACCATAACTTGATTTCAAGAATGGCAGGTCAAAACACAAATACAATGGCACCAAAAATTTAAAAGTTGCTGAAAAAAGTGTAGGCCTATTTGGAAGAAGTAGAGAAGAGGGATTTTCTAGATAAAGCGCCATGGTAATTTGGCTTTAAGGGCTGGGATCAAATTCTAAACTCGAAACTGACTGCATTTTAATAAAGGCCATTGAAACAGTTAAACACTATGAAACACAATCACTTCTAATTTCAAGAATTCCCAAGCCACTTGAATGGCTTTAGACTCCACACAAATAATCATCTCTGCAAAATGACTTCTCTTTCTCTTTCACAACCACACCCGTACACACATAGCGCCGCGCCCACCCCCACTCCCCACCCCTAATCCTCGTAGTACAGTAAAAATAAACTGAGAACCGAGCAGGTTGTCTGCTTTTCCGGAGGAGGCAAAACTGCAGCTGTGGCATGAGCACACTGCCAGGACCTGAATACACGGAAACCAGGTGTGAATAGCAGGTATAGCCTCCAGCCCACAGGGGAACAGAAAGATTCGCTCCCCACAAAGTTGGCAACTTCTCCTACAGGCAACACAATGCTGACCCAGTTCCTCTTCCCCCGGTGACAAATCAAAGCTAAGTCCTGACGCCAGCAAAGAGCCCGCACGGAGGCGGTCCGCAAGCCGCTCTCGGCCAGCGCCCGGTCCCAACCTCCGCCCCGGCCCCGAGCCCGCCCCGAGCCCCCGCGCAGCGGGCGCTGTACCTGGCGAAAAAGTCGGCGAAACCGCCGCTCCGTCGAGCCCGGGCCGAGGTCCCCGCGGCGCCCTGCTCCGTGGCGGGCGCGGGCACCGGCGGCCCGGCGGCGGGCAGGTGGTCGCGGCTCACCTCGAACGTGTTCCGAGAGTTCACCTGAACGTCCGAGACGCCAGGGCGCGGCTCAGCGCCGGCGTCCCCGCTAGTCCTCTCGGCCGAGGCGGCGGCGGACGCGCCCTCCTCGGGACCCCCAGCGCCGTCTCCCGGCCGCTCCAGGTCTTCGCTGCTGCTGCCGTCGCTGGCCGGGCTGCCCTCCGAGCCGCTGCCCGCGCCCTGGGGCTTGTCAGAGTCCGCCGCTGCTAGGCAGCAGCTCCGCAGCGGGTCTTCGAGCGGCGCGGCCCAGTCGGACGGGCTGCCCGCGCCGTCCGCGCCCTCGTCGCCAGGCCCCTCCGGGCGGAGGCGGCGATGGCGCGGATCCCGGCCGCCCGCGCAGGCCAGCCCGCGAGCCTCCTCCAGGTCCCGACAGTCCTGGCCCGGCAGAAAGCCCGAGTCCCCGTTGGTCATGCCTCTGTGCCGCGGAGCGCGGGCATCCGCCACCTCCGCGTCTCGGTGCTTGGAGCCCGAGTCCCGCGGGCAGGCGTCCGAGCGCGGAGCTGCCGGGAGCGGCGGGGCGCGGGGCTGGCCAGCCGGGAGTGGACAGTAGCACAGCCCCGGCTCCAGCTGTCCCCCGGCCGCCGCGAGGTAGCGCCGAAGGAGCTGCTGAGGCGGCGTCTCCTTCTCCTCTTCCTCCTCCTCCTCCGCCGGCGGCTCCACCGCGCCGACGCCTCCGCCAAAACCGCCTGTGGCCCGGATCATCTTCCCGTCCTGGCCCACGGGCTCCGGCGCCGGCACCGGGAGCAACTTGGGGTTTCTTCCCGAGCAGGCTCCGGCATCCTCCGGACCCACCATCTAGGGCCGGGTGAGTGCCGCCCGAGGAGGCGACGGAAGAGTCCCCGGCACAGGCTCGGCCCGGGAATAACCCTAGGGGCTGGGGCCGCGGCGGCCACCGCCGCAACCTTCCCAGACCCACCCCTCCCACCCGGGGCTCCGGGCAGTTGCGGGAGGGCGGGCACGCGCCGTACTTCGCGCACGCGCAAACACCGGCCCGGTCAAACCGCGACCTGGAGATTCCGCGAACCATAGAGATAGTAGCTAGAGAGGCCGCTCCCTGACACTCCGGCGGCCAATCTGGGATCTGCCATCTGGATGATGGAGGCTGGTTGGCTCACTCCGAGCGTGACAATCCTTACAGAGGCACGGGTTTGCCTCTCTTAGCAAAAATTCACTTGACGTACTTAATTTATGGGAGTAGAATACAGGATATTAGATATAAGTCCTTCCAGCTCCAACTGGTCACCGGTGGACTTCACGCTTTTTCATGAATCTTCTCTACCGCCATTGCCACAATCTAGAGCTTCGTCGCTTCATGTCAACACCCTCCCTTCTCCACTTTATCTTCCACGATACTACCAAAGGAATCTTTCTTTTCTTTTTTTTTTTTTTTTAAAGATTTTATTTATTTGACAGAGAGAGACACAGCGAGAGAGAGAACACAAGCAGGGGGAGTGGGAGAGGGAGAAGCAGGCCTCCCGCTGAGCAGGGAGCCCGATGCGGGGCTCGATCGCAGGACCCTGGGATCACGACCTGAGCGGAAGGCAGACGCTTAACGACTGAGCCACCCAGGTGCCCCCAAAGGAATTTTTCTTATCTAGCACCACGTTTCATCATATCACTTTTCTTAAAAATTTCCATCATCACTCAAGGAGGGAAAGGAAGTGGAGTCAGGCGGAGAAGCGCTGTTGAAATAATTCAAGAACCCTGTGATAATGGATTGAAATGGGGTGATAGCCACTGAGTAGAAATGAAAGGCGTTTAAAGAAGAAATCGCAAGACGTTCTAACATATAAGAGGAAGAGGGAGGAACCAGCAATTTCTACAAAACTCTTGCTACTGAAACTAATGTGGTTTGAAGAAATGGGATTTGGATTAGAAAAAAAAACTTGATTAATAGAGGAAATATATCTGGTAAAGTAAAAGACTGGGACTATCCAGGATATAGTTAGAGATCTAAAACTTGGGTTAGGGCTTCGGTTTGGAGACTCGGATTGAAGAGTCATTTGCATATTGTAACAAGGTGAGTCATTAGTGACTTCTGGGAAGAAAGAATAAAGATGGAGGTGGGGCTGAGACTCAAAGGTGTTATTATTTCAAGATGGGCAAAGAAGTTGTATTGCAAAGGATTAAAGAGGAATTAGCTGTAGATAAAATGAAGGGGAAAATATTGGCCACTCGTTCTAGAGGTATGTCAATGAAAAGAGAAGAAATAGGAGAATGGGGTAGTAATGAGAGGAAGCAGCATTGCCAAGCCTTTATATTTTTTTTCTTACATGTGCAAGAAGGAATATAACCTATATATGAGTAACAGTAAAATATGTAAATAAGAGCGCCTGGGTGGCTCAGTCGTTAAGCGTCTGCCCTCGGCTCAGGTCATGATCCCAGTGTCCCGGGATGGAGCCCTGCATCGGACTCCTTGCTCTGCGGGAAGCCTGCTTCTCCCTCTCCCACTCCCCCTGCTTGTGTTCCCTCTCTCGCTGTGTCTCTGTCAAGTAAATAAATAAAATCTTTTTTAAAAATGTAAATAAAATGGACACCCATGTACCCAGCACCCAGTTTAAGAAACATCAAATGTCTTTTACAATGAGCATTATCTGAAGGCCTTAAGGAAGGAGTGTCAAAGGCACAGTTAGCAATATATTTATTGCCAAGATTTTTCAGAAGAACAAATGACTTCCAGGACACAGGTGGAAAAATTAATATAGGAAGAGAGAAAATATTTGTAAATCATATATCTGATTAAGAGTCTAGTATCCAGAATATATAAAGAACTCTGACAACTTAACAAGACAACCCAATTTTAAAGGACTTAAACAGACATTTCTCCAAAGAATATATGTTAATAGCTATTAATAAGCATATGAAGTAATGCTCAATATCAAAACCAAATGACATGGCACTCAAACTGACTAGAATGCCTATATTCAAAAAAGTGGAAAGTTAAGTGTTTTAGAGGATGTGGAAAAACTACAACCCTCAAACATTGCTAGTAGAAATGTAAATGGTATGGTTGCTATAGAAAATGTTTGGTGGTTCCTCAATGAAGTTAAACATTCAATTACCTTATGACCCAGAAATTCCACTCCTAGATATGTACCCAAAAGAATTGAAAACAGATGTTCACACAAAAACTTAATGAATAACACATGAATATTCATAGCAACACAATTAAAAACCAAAAGATAGAGACAACCCAAATGCCCATCAACAGAGGAATGAATAAACAGAATGTGACATTTATACAATGGACTATTATTCAGCCATAAAAAGAAATGAAGTACTGATATATAAAGTAGACGAATCTCAAAAACATTATGCTAAGTGGAAGAAACCAGACACAAAAGGTCCACATTGTATAATTTCGTTTGTATGAACTCTCCAGAATAGCTAAATCCATTGAGAAAGAAAACAGATTGGTGATTGCCAATGAGGGGGGTGGGTAGGAGAGAAACAGGGACAGACTACCTGATGGATATGTGGTGATGAAAATGTTTTGCAGCTAGATACAGGTGGTGGTTGCATGACATGGCGAATGCACTAAATAGCACTGAATTCTACATTTTTTTAATTGTACATGTTTAAATAGCTGTATTTTATGTAAATTTTCACCTCAATAAAAGAAATTTAAGTTAATTTAGAAGATACCTAGACATAAGTATAGTTATATGATGGTAAAGATGAGGATGGCTGAAAGAGACTAATCACAATCTTGTTTCATTTCAACTTTTTTTCTTTCCTAACTTTCCTAACTTCCTAATTTTTCAAACCTTTTCTTTTTTTTCTTAAAGATTTTATTTACTTGAGAGAGAGAGCACGAGCGAGAGAGCAGAAGCAGAAGGAGCAGCAGAGAGAGAGGGAGAAGCAAGGGTCGATCCCAGAACCTTATGACCTTGAGCTGAAGGCAGTTGCTTAACCGACTGAGCCACCCAGGCACCCCTTTCAAACCTTTTCTAACTAACTTGTTGACTTACTACTTTCTACGTATTGCTCTACTTCTCCCTCTATGAAATCATACTACAGTATTTTAAACTCCAATTTCTCTAAATGGTTTATTTAGTTCATCTCCTTCCTCTCCCCTTGTCAATAGCAACAAAAGTTTTATGAATAATAATAGCCCATAGCTACTGTTTTCTCAGTAAAGACTTCAAAACTGAAACACATTTGTATTTTGTAACTTTGTCTACAATAATATGTATTCCATAATAAATTATTATTATTATTATTTTTTTTTTTTTTAAAGATTTTATTTATTTATTTGACAGAGAGAGACACAGTGAGAGAGGGAACACAAGCATGGGAGGTGAGAGAGGGAGAAGCAGGCTTCCCGCGGAGCAGGGAGCCCGATGCGGGACTCGATCCCAGGACCCTGGGATCACGACCTGAGCCGAAGGCAGACGCTTAACGACTGAGCCACCCAGGTGCCCCTCCATAATAAATTATTTTAGGCATTCTTCTTGGTTAGTCGTTATATTTTCCACTTTCTTTTTCTTTTTTTTTTTTTAAGATTTTATTTATTTATTTAATTGACAGAGAGAGAGAGTGAGAGAGAGAGACAGCGTGAGAGGGAACACAAGCAGGGGGAGTGGGAGAGGAAGAAGCAGGCTTCCAGCTGAGCAGGGAGCCCAATGTGGGGCTCGATCCCAGGACCCTGGGATCATGACCTGAGCCGAAGGCAGTCGCTTAACCAACTGAGCCACCCAGGCGCCCCATATTTTCCACTTTCAACAGTAAAAGTTTCTGTGTTACCTGGTAAGTAATATCATATGCCATCTTACAAATTTTTTAAAAATCTACTTTCAAGGTGTAGCATATCCTTTTTTTTTTTTTTGTGGTCCTTAAGAGTTTGACATTAAAAACTTTTTTTTTTTTAGTTTTACTTATTTAAGTAATCTCTACACCCCACCTGGGACTTGATCTCATTACTCCAAGATCAAGAGTCATGTGCTCTTCCAGCTGAGCCAGCCAGGTCCCCCAACATTAAAACTTTTGATACCATATTATATTACCACAACTGTAGGCATAAATAAAATATCCTGGTACATTCCTATAAATCAGGTGAAACTATTATCATGATAAAAGATATTCTTTTTTTAAATTTTTTAAATTTAAATTCAATTAACATTTAGTATATTATTAGTTTCAGAGGTAGAGTTCAGTGATTCGTCTTTTTTTTTTTTTAAGTTTTATTTATTTATTTGAGAGAGAGAGAGAGCACAAGTAGGGGGAGCAGCAGAGGGGGAGGGAGAAGCAGACACCCTGCTGAGCAGGGAGTCAGATGTGGGGCTCGATCCCAGGATCCTGAGATCATGACCTGGGCAGATGCTTAACTGACTGAGCCATCCAGGTGCCCCTGATTCATCAGTCTTATATAACCTCCAGTGCTCATTACATCACATGCCCTCCTTAATGTCCATCACCCAGTTACCCTGTCCCCCCATTCCCTCCCCTCCAGCAACCCTCACTTTGTTTCCTATGATTAAGAGTCTCTTATGGTTTGTCTCCCTCTCTGATTTCGTCTTGTTTTATTTTTTCCTCCCTTCCCCTATGATCCTCTGTTTTGTTTCTTAATTTCCACATATGAGTGAAGTCTTACAATAATTGTCTTTCTCTGTCTGACTTATTTCACTTAGCATAATACCTTCTATTTCCATCCACGTCATTGCAAATGGCAAGATTTCTTTTTTGATGGCTGAGTAATATTCCACTGCATAAAAATATACCACATCTTCTTTATCCATTCATCTTCTGATCGACATCTGGGCTCTTCCCATAGTTTGGCTATTGTGGACATTAATGCTATAAACATTGGGGTGCAGGTGCCCCTTCAGATCACTACATTTGTATCTTTGGGGTAAATACCTAGTAGTGTAATTGCTGGGTCATAGGGTAGCTCTATTTTCAACTTTTTGAGGACCCTCCATACTGTTTTCCAGAGTGGCTGCACCAACTTGCATTCCCACCAACAACGTAAGAGGGTTCTCCTGAGAAAGGATATTCTTAATCTCTCTGTTATAAAATATGAATTAACAGTTAAAATATGGAAAACTATGAGTATACTTTGGATTCTTACATTTGCTAAGAAAATTTGACTTTAATAGAAATTCTCAAAATACATACAATTTGTCATATTCTACCTGTATGATCCTCCCCTCACTATTGAACAGTAAATATGGTCCCATTATCCCATAATATTATTTTGCCAAAATTGTACTCAAGGAGAGTACAAAGGCCTCAAAAAAAAGGCCTCAAAACTCTTTATATCTTTCTTTAATCCTCAACCTTTTTCTTATGTACTGGATTTCCAAAAAGCTTTCAAACATGCTTTAACTTCTATTATGTTAAATCACCACTATCACCACCCACATACTCTTAGAGCAATGTTTCTCAAACTCACCTGCACATTAGTAACATTTAGGAAATTTTAAAAATGCTTATGTCTGGGCACCACCCGAGACCAATTAAGTCAGTATCTCTGGAAGAGGAGCCTTACACTGATATTAAAAGCTATTCAAGTAATTCTAATTTACAACCAACGTTGAGAAATACTGGCTTATAGCTACAACCTTATCTCTCTGCTTCCCTGAGCAAGCAAGCTTCTTTAAAAAGCTGTTTACACATTGTGCACACTTAGATGTGATACCATGAAAAAGACACAGTGTGGCTGAGAATGTATAAGCTCAACCTACTCACACAAAAATCATCAAATTTAAAATGAAGAAAATTCTATTTAAAAAAGGAAATGGGGGATTCTTATTCTTCAAAAAAATGCCAGTATCATGAAAGACAAAGAAAAGCTGTGGACATAGTTGAGATGAAAGAAGATTAAAACAAAATGACAATTATATGTAATACCTGCCCGTAAACTTGACTTTGTACTCAGTAGACAAAAGAAAACAGTCTACAAAGGACACACTACATCAACCAACACAATTGTCATATGTACAGTGGGTTAAATAAAGGTGTCAATGTAAATATTGATAGTTACAATTATAATTGATATTTACAATTTATAATTGCTATATCAGTTCTGTAAGAAAATATTTCTATTCTTAGGAAAGATGCAGTGGAGTATTTAGGATAAGGGCCATGATATATGTAATTTACCCTCAAAAAATTCAGAAAAAAAATTATTCATGCATACACACACAGGGCTCGTGACAAAGTGAAATGGGATAAAATGTTAGCAGTAGAGAAATCCGGGAAAGATATATGAGTATTCTTTGTGTTATTTTTATGTTTGCAACTTTTTCTTTGTTTTTAAGATTTTATTTATTTGAGAGAGTAAGTGAGAGAGAGAGAGAGAGAGAGAAAGAGCGGGGGGGGGGGGAGAGGGAGAGCTGAGCAGGGAGCCCAATGTGGGGGCTTAATCCAGGACCCTGAAATCATGAGCTGAGCTGAAGGCAGATGCTTAACTGAGCCACCCAGGTGCCCCTATGTTTGCAACTTTTTCTAAGTTTAAGGTCATTTCCAAAAAATGTTTTAAAGATGTCTCCATTTCCTCACCTCCCATTTACTCTGTTCTAGCTTCTGTACACTATTCTTTTCTCTCATTAATGACTTTCTTATTCTTGATCGAGTAGAAAGTTTTAAGTCTCCATCTTGCTTGATCTTTCAACAGCATTTATACTGTTGATCACTCCTTCCATGTTGAAACACTCCTTTCTCTAGCTTTTAACTTTTTAAAAGAAATACTTTTTGGGCGCCTGGGTGGCTCAGTCGGTTAAGCACTGCCTTCGGCTCAGGTCATGATCCCAGAGTCCTGGGATCGTGTCCCGCATTGGGCTCCCTGCTCAGCAGGGAGCCTGCTTCTCCCTCTTCCTCTGCCACTCCGCCCCCCACTTGTGCTCTCTTGCTCTCAAATAAATAAATAAAATCTTTAAAAAAAAAATAAAAGAGGGCGCCTGGGTGGCTCAGTTGGTTAAGTGACTGCCTTCGGCTCAGGTCATGATCCTGGAGTCCCAGGATCGAGTCCCGCATCGGGCTCCCTGCTCGGCAGGGAGTCTGCTTCTCCCTCTGACCCTCCCCCCTCTCATGCTCTCTCTCTCTCATTCTTTCTCTCAAATAAATAAATAAAATCTTAAAAAAATAAATAAATAAAAGAAACACTTTTTCCTTAAGGTAGTTTTCATTACTCTATTGTTGCCATAGTCTCTGTTTTCCTCTTACCTTTTTGACCACCTTGTCTCAGTTTCTTCCTGGGAAGGCAGGATTTCTTCCTCTTTAATGAAATTTCTTAACAGAATAAGTCTGAAGCCTCTTCTCTTCTCACTCAACCCTCTGTACTCCAGGCAATCTCATTAATTCTCATGATTTAGATGATCATCTATAAACTGATGACTAGAATTTAACGTACCGCTCCTACATTACAATCCAAATATATGACATTTCCATACAGATATTTCTAGGCATCATAAACATAACATGACTAAAATGAGTCTCTCCTGGTTTTCTTCCATTGTTTTCTATCTTTTTATGTACCACCACCATCCACTCAGTCACTCTAGATCTGACATGCTGTCTACCCAACATTTCTGCTTGCTGGGGTCAAAGCCACCTAAAACCTAATATGTACAAGACTAAATTCATAATCGCCTCCTTTAAATCTATTCTTATTATAATAATCTATATCTTACTGAATAACAGTACTGTACATCTAGTTGCACAAACCTATAATCCAAGAGTCATCCTTGATACTTCTCTCTTTCTTATCCCCTTAGCCAAGTATAGTGGGTTCAACTGTGTCCTCCCAAGAGATATGTCCAGGTCCTAACCCCTAGTACCTGTGAATGTGACTATTTAAAAAAGGATCTTTGCAGATGTAATTAAGGTAAGGCTCTCAACATGAGATCATCCTAGATTAGACTTCTCCCTCTCCTCATAGAGCTAATAAATAGATATGATAGGTGTCCTTTAAAAAGACAGAAAAAAAAAGACACATAGAGACATGGGGAAGAAGGCCATGTGAAGATGGAGGTAGAGATCGGAGTGACATGTCTACCAGCCAAGGAACACAAAGAATTACTTACAGCTAGGGGCACCTGGGTAGTTCAGTGGGTTGAGCGTCCAACTCTTGATTTTGGCTCAGGATCATGGGATCAAGCCCTGCCTCAGGCTCCATGCTCAGCAGGGAGTCGCTTGAGATTCCCTCCCCACTGTGTGCGCTCTCTCTCTAATGAATAAGTAAATAAATCTTAAAAAAAAAAAAAAAAAAGGAATTGCTAACAGCTACCATAAGTTAGGAGAGTAGTATGAAGTGAATTCTCCCTCAGAGCCTTCAGAAAAAATCAATCCTGCCAACACCTTGATTTCATATTTCTGGTCTGCAGAACTGTGACAGAATAAATTTCTGTTGTTTTAAGCTACCTAAGTTTTGGTAATTTGTTATCACAGCCCTAGGAAGCTAATACACAAAGAAGTTACTGAAGTCTGTCTTTTTTATCTCCTACGTGTCTTGTATTTTTTATATAAAATGTTTTTATTGTTCTTTTTAAAAATATAATACGGTGTTATCAACTGTAGTCATCGTTTGGTTTATGTTAGATCCTCTGAATTTGGATAGCTGAAAGATCCTTACACACTTTCAGCTATAATATGAATAAAGTCTGAGGATCTAATGTAAATATCTTTTAAATTTATTCACTTCACACTATATCCACCTACCCGGACTAAATTGCCATCATCTTTTCCTGGGTGACAGAATTAACCTCCAGCTGGTCTCCCCACATTCATTTGGGGGCACATCCAAACAATTCTCCATGGCTGCAGCCAAAGTACTTTTTTATGAACACAAATCTGATCATGTCACTGCCCTGCTTTTTTAGTGAACATCATGTTAACCTTTCAACCTTTTATTTATTTTTTAAAAAATATTTTATTTATTTATTTGACAGAGAGACACAGCAAGAGAGGGGACACAAGCAGGGGCAGAGGGAGAGGGAGAACCAGACTCCCTGCTGAGCAAGGAGCCCAATGCGGGGCTCAATCCCAGGACCCCGGGATCATGACCTGAGCCGAAGGCAGACGCTTAACGACTGAGCCACCCAGGCGACCCCCTTTCGACCTTTTAAAATAAACGTTTCTTCCTCAGTTTTCATTGCCCTATTGTCTCCATTTTTTTTTTCTCCTACATTTTTGGCTATATTTTTCTGAGTATACTTAGGGAGGGTTCTTCTTCCTTAATCTAAATGTAATGGCTTCCTATTCTCTTAAGACCAAAGACAAACTCTTTTCTCATGACCTACAAAGCTCTTCACAGTCTATGTACCTATCTAGCCTCCTCTCTCTCTTCTCTCCCCAAAATCCCTGGGCTTTAGTCATACTGATCTTCTTTTCATCCCAGCTACTACAAAACTTCTTCTGCAAGCTCATATATCTAGGATGTTCTGCATAATGACCTGGGATTTTTGTTATACTAACTTTTATCTGTCTCTCCAGCCTCATTTCTCATTTCTCTTCTCCCCACTCATCATGTTTCAGACACATTGCTCTTTTCTCTGTTTCCAAAATTATGTGCAAAGCCCCCTCTCCCTAAGGGTCTTCATGTATGTTGGTCCCCCTGCTAGAGAGGTCTCTTCTCCACCTTGATGACCTGGGCTAACTCCTACTCTTTCTTCAGGACTCAGTTTGTCTGTCTGTCTATTATTTTTTAAATAGGTTCCACGCCCAGCATGAGTCTAACGTGGGGCCTGAACTCACGACCCTGAGATCAAGAGTTGGCTACTTAACTGACTGAGCCACCCAGGTGCCCCCAGGATTCAGTTTTAATGTTACCTCCCCAGAGAACTCTTCTCTGACTTTCCCTCTAATTGATTAGACTTGAGTTATATGCTTTCAAAGCACCTTTTTTCTTTGTAGCCACTGTCAACAGCTCCAATCTTATAGCATTTTGGACTGGCATTTGTATACACACACATAAATAAATAAATTTTTTTTCTTTTTTAAAGATTTTTTTTTTTTTAATTTGACAGAGAGAGACACAGCGAGAGGGAACACAAGCAGGGGGAGTGGGAGAGGGGGAGAAGCAGTCTTCCCGCGGAGCAGGGAGCCCAATGCGGGGCTCCATCCCAGGACCCTGGGATCATGACCTGAGCCGAAGGCAGACACTTAACTACTGAGCCACCCAGGCGCCCCGATAAATAAAATCTTTTTAAAAAAAATACATATCTAGTACCCAGGAAATTCCCAACTCAATAGATTAAGCATATCTATAATCCTCAAGGCCATTGTTCAGAAACTGCCTGAGGCTGATTCCTATTTATACTCTTCAATGCATACAATTTCATCTTCATGGATAAATGTTTAACCTAAAGATGGCTTGTGTTGTATGAGTAGGCACTAGTGAGATCTAAAATAACCATAGGTTATCCTTACTATATACTGATCTGAAAGCTTTGATGAGCTTATGAGGTTTGATGATAAACTGATTAAACAAAAATGTGGTCAATATGTTCAACTGGAAATCCACTGAGAAGACTCAGAATAAATTTGATATCAAAATCTAAAAGAAAGTTCTGTAAAGCAATGGTCATGAACAACCTTCTATGGGACCATGTGACTTGGATTGGCACTGAAATCATCTTCAATGTCCACAAATGGTTTAAATTCCATGCATGCCTGGTAAAGCCTCAGCTGGTAACAGGGGGTGAGTAAGTCTAAGATTGTGGATTATAGCTAGATAACAAGTATTGAAAGGATGTTTATTACAGATTAACTCAGCAGGATAAGTTATGTGTGGGAAATAAATGATAGTAAAATCACAAAGCAGCTGCTGTTTGGTAAGCCACACAGGGACAGCCACAAACCAAGAGACAGATGAAATGCTTTAGAAATGCACACTGATCTTCTGGAAAAGCAAACTGATGGCACATAATAAGAGGCACTGTAATCCTACTCCTGGGAATCTATCATAAGGAAAATCATTCAAAAGAATAAAATAAAAGCTATACAAAGATGCTTATAGCAACATATTTAATAGTTAAAAATTAAAAATCACTGAAATTGTCGGGGTGCCTAGGTGGCTCAGTTAGTTAAGCGTCTGCCTTCGGCCCAGGTCATGGTCTCAGGGTCCTGGGATTGAGCCCCCACGTCTGGCTCCCTGCTCATCGGGGAGCCTGCTTCTCCCTCTCCCTCTGCCCCTCCCCCTGCTTGTGCTCTCTCTCGCTCTCTCTCAAATAAATAAATAAAATCTTTAAAAAGAATTACTGAAATTGTCAATAATACAGGAAGTGTAGGAAAATCTAGTATATCAGTGAAATAGGCAGATGATTAAAATGATAAAAATGCAGAAATATGGATAAATTTTACAAAGTAATATTAAATAAAAGGTAGAGATATACAATTACATATCATAATGACAGTGATGTATAAAACTGCATTTCTAGCTTGATAAGGCCACAAAGGATAGACATGAAAGAAGACTAAAGGAGGTTTTTTAAAATTTTTATACCTTCCTTTTTATGAAATTTAAAAAATTGATTCAGTGGTAACCCTCTACAAGAATGCTCTTGAAATTGTTTCCATATACATGCCATAGCTATGAGTTATGACAAAACAAGAGTTGCAAATATTTTTTATGCTACAGGAGGGCATTCAGTTACATTTGGAAGAAAAATCATCTATAAGCATTTATTGAGGGGCATCTGGTTAAGTGGCTCAGTCTGTTGGGACTCATGATTTCTGCTTCGGTCATGATCTCGGGGGCATGAGATCAAGACCTGCATTAGCAGGACGTATGCTTGAAGTTCTGCTTCAGATTCTGCTTGAGATTCCCTCTGCCCCTCCTCTCTCTCTCTCCCCCTCATAAAGAGGAGAGCTTTAAAAAAAAAGCTATTGACAGACTCACAAAAACAGTGACAGGTTCTGCAAATAGTTGCTACTGCTATAATCAAATGAGAGTTTTTGCATAAATTCGGCATAAGGAGGACTAAATTTGTCAAGTGTTAGTATTTTCAGAAATGTTTGGGGCCAGACTTGGAGCAGATTAAATATTTCCCTTTATATTTCAATGATGTCTTTATTTTTATTACCAAAGTATAATAGGAAGCCATTTTATAATAGAAAAGAATATAGAAAACCAATTTTTAGGTATTTTTAAGCTATTCTTAACGATTTCAAATTACCTTTCTTTGACTAGTAATGAAGCTGAACCTGTCCCACACCTCACCCCTCTCCCATATTACTTAGCCATTTACATTGCTTTCTTTTTTTTTTTTTTGAGACTAAGTCAAAAATTTATTTGGTCCAACCTATTTCCAGTCCACTTTAGTGACTAGATAATCCTAAGAAATATTTGTGAATTGAAAGGGGACCATGGAGAAGTGTATAAATTATGAGCTGAAAGATAATCTTACAGTGCTTTATTTATTTATTTTTAAGATTTTATTTATTCATTCATGAGAGAGAGAGAGAGAGAGAGAGAGGCAGAAGCAGGCTCCCAAGGAGCAGGGAGCCCGATGCGGGACTCGATCCCAGGACCCTGGGATCATGACCTGAGCCAAAGGCAGATGCTTAACCATCTGAGCCACCCAGGCGCCCTACAGTGCTTTAAATGTTTAGGGAAAGACAACAGAAATCTCCTTTAGAAGATACGATTATCTTTAGGATATAAGTGTATGTTGTGAATTCCTGAAGGGAATGTGGTCAACTAAATCTGTGTCTAGGCTACTGGGTGGCTTGCTCACAATGGGTATGTGAAGGATAAAAGGGATAGAAGAGAAAAAAGAATTGAATAGAAGAATCCAGGACGCACTGTTAGAAAGCAGTAGGGATAAAGTAACCATAGAACAGAAAACCTCCAATATCTGGAACTATCCTGGAGACCCAGCCGGCATGACTTAGTCAAATCAAGTGCACATGTAACCTATGACCCAGCAATTCCACTCCTGGTTATACCCTTCAAATGAATTTTCTCAGAGATCCCTAAGAGGACATGTTAGAGGATGCTCATTAAAGTGTGTGATTGTTGTTGTTTGAGGTGGAAAGGAATTGGAGAGAGTCCAGTTGGAGTAAATGTATAATAAGTGGTAGATGAACCATGATGGAGAACAATGCAACAATTTGTAACAACAGATTAGATACACAGAGCAACCTGGATGGATATTAAAAACATAGTGTCAGGGCACCTGGGTGGCTCAGTTGGTTAAGCGGTTACAGTTACGAGTCTGCCTTTGGCTCAGGTCATGATCTGAGTCCTGGGATTGAGCCCTGTGTCAGGCTCCTTGCTCAGCTGGGAGCCTGCTCCTCCCTCCAGCTTATGTTCTTTCTCTCTCTCTCTCTCTCAAATAAATAAATAAATCTTAAAATAAAAAAACCATAGTGTCCAGTGGAAAAAGAAAGGAGAACAATACAGTGTCATTTACATAAATTAAAAATACCTATACACAAAACAGAAATGTATCCTTTTTACAAGAACACAAATAAATTTTTAGAATCTATGTTAAATGTGTTAAAATCGTTGTCTATGGAAGAGAGAAAGGAATTGCTGAAAGGAAATAAAACTGAATATAGTACCAAATAAAAAATGCAGCTGAGAGTCTTTGCATGAATAAATGATGATAATGTTTTAAGAACTGAGGAAGTTGTTAATGATCCTCTGCATTCAAGGGGAAAGAAGGAAAAGGAAGAAGTAAGCAAGAGAGAGGAAGAAAGTAAGCAAGCAGGAAACTCTGACCAGTAATAAACCTGTGCTCCCTTTGATCACAGGGCTTTGTGCATGCTGTTCGATCTGCTAGAAATTATAATCACTCCCCACACCTCCTACCAGAATTACCTATTTTCTTCAGATCTCAAGTCATCATTCCTTCAGGAAAAGCCTTCAGTGACCTCCCTGACAAGGCCACATCCTGCTATTATGATAGGTCCTAACACTTAATACTTTGACACTAATTACAACTAAAATTATAGAATTTCAAAACTTCACATTGGTTAGTGTGATTCTTTAATATCTGCTTTCTGCTAGCAGACCACATACTCAACTAGGGCGGGGATGGTATCATTCTTTTCCTCAGCCCCTGACATAGTGGTTGATATAGAACAAGTGGCCAATTTATATTTGTTGGATAAGTGAATTAATAAAAGGATAAATGAATGAACTGAGAAGAATCAAGATAGGAAAGGAGAGTAAAAAGTGGAAGGACTGTGCAAGAACTCAGAGAAGTTCTTGAAAGTATTTGCCAAAAAGAAGGAGGGAATGTTTCTTAAGTTTACCACACCTTTTCCATGCCAGGTGTTATATATACATATTTCACTCACAGGCATTGTTACCTCCGTTTTAAAAATTAGTAAAAACGAAGTCTGTCTGACCTCCATGTTTGTGCTTTTTTCCATGTATCATTGAGGATGTGGAGATGAAAATTGTAGGAAATAAGAATATTCACCACAAACACTGACTAGGAGGGAAAGGAAAGAAGAGACAGAGAGAAAGCAAGTGTTTAGCAGCAATGACCACCGAAACAGTACTTCTGACCTAAAACCAAAAGTCATCTACTGGAAACAGCTCACCCTTTGGATGGAGAGTAAGAGTAGGCCAAAATAGGGGTGCCTGGGTGGCTTAGTCAGTTTCGGCTCTTGGTTTCAGCTCAGGTCGTGATCTCAGGGACATGGGATCAAGCCCAGTGTTCAGCCCCACATCAGGCTCTGTGCTGAGTGTGGAGTCTGCTTGAGATTCCCTCTCTCTCCTCCTCTCCCTCCCCCTCTGCCCCTCTCCCTGCTGGCTCTCTTTCTCCCTCTCTGAAATAAATGAATAAAATCTTAAAGAAAAAAAAAAGAAGGCCAAAATAATATGCACTATAATCCTGAAATTTTAAATCTAGGTGCATGGGTCTCACACTGAAGCCTTTAGGGACCAATGTGGCTGATGGACAGTAGACAAGGAAGTAGTGGGGAACAAGAGGATGCATACTGAGTGTGTGCCCCACCTAAAGGCATTCAGAAAGCAATTAAATACATCACACACACACACACAGGCACACTGTTTTAACCAAACACAATAATTCCACTGGCAGAGTGTGGGTCATGGGCCTCAAAGAGTTAATGCCTCTGTGATTGCTCTAAATTCTAGAGAAAAGAGCTGACCATGGCAAAAAACAAACAAACAAAAACAAAAATCAAAAAACAAAAACAAAGGTAATAGAAAACATTATTCTAAACCATAGTAATCAAAATTTATAATAATCAAATGGGGTACATGAGTCTATTCTTAGGATTCATCTTAATTCATCAGTTAAATTTAACTCAACAAACCAGTAAATATTATTTGTAGATAAAAAATAATGACCCAGGTGTCAAGGGTTACATGATGGAATGAGTAACCATCTCTGTATTTCCTTATTTCTCAGTTCAGATCCTACGAAGTTTCAAGAATGGGCAGTCACATGGTTACAAAATAACCTCTCTCCTCTGCTCAGAAGAAAATCAGTCCCTCATTTTGTCCATGATTTACATCTCACCTCAGGAACATTCAGCTTTAAACTATCATAGTCTTATAGTGTCCTGTGTTCAAAAAATGCGTCTTGCCTACCTCCACAAAAACTCCAATTTCTTTAGTCCCGACTGACAGGAAAATAATTTGTGTTTGAATTTCAGTGCCCACTCAGGTCCTAATAAAGATGCTCAATAAATGTTCACTGAACCCAACACTGATTTTTTTAAAGATTTATTTATTTTAGGGCACCTGGGTGGCTCAGTGGGTTAAGCGACTGCCTTCGGCTCAGGTCACGATCCTGGAGTCCCAGGATCAAGTCCCTCATCGGGCTCCCTGCTCAGTGGGGGGTCTGCTTCTCCCTCTGACCCTACCCACTCTTATGCTCTCTCTCTCAAATAAATAAAGCCTTTATTTATTTGAGAGAGAGCGAGAGTGAGAGAAAGAGATGAGTGGGAGGAGAGGCGGGAGGAGAGAGAGAGAGAATCTCAAGCAGACTCCCTGCTGAGCATGGAGCCCCATGCTCCCAGGACCCTGAGATCATGACCTGAGCTGAAATCAAGAGTTTTTTTCCTCTTGGTTCCTTCACATGGTCTTACCTCTGAACCTGTATCCTAATCTCCTCTTCTTACAAGGATCCCTATTTTTATAAGGATCAGGGCCTACCCTAATGACCTCATTTGATCTCTTTAAAGAACCCATCTCTAAGTATAGTCACATTCTGAGGTACTAGGGGTAGGATTTCAATATATGAACTTGGGGGGGGCACAATTCAGCCCATAACAGGATTAAAGAATCAGTGTTTTCAATTCCTGCCCCAAGTGATTCCAATGTGCAGCTATATTTGAGAGTCAGTGCCCCAGGTAGGAATCTCAAACATGGCTGTATTAGAGTCACCTGGGTAGCTTAAGAAGAGTAAAAAAACACCAATGCTTAGGCATCACCCTCAGAGATTTGATTTTAACTGTGTGGGATAGGGTATTGTTAGTCTCCCAAAGTTCCCAGGTGACTTAAATAGGTAGCCAGGTCTGAACACCACTATGTGACTAGATCTTAAAAGGCATTAGAGCTTTCCCCTTGCTCTCTTGGATAACTTGCTTTGGGGGAAACAAGCTGCTATGTCATGAAGGTACTGATGCAGTCCTAAGGAGATGTCCACATAGTGAGAAACTGAAGCTTCCTGCCAACAGCCAGTAAGGAACTGAGGCATTTTGCCAAGAGCCATATGAGTGAGCCATTTTAGGAGTTAATCCTGGAGCCTCAGTAAAGTCTTCAAATGAGTGCAGCCTTAACCAACACGTAGACTTCAACTTCCAGAACCAGAACTATTCTGCTGAGCCACTCCTAAATTGCAAACCCACAGAAACCGTGAAATAATAAATGTTTATCGTTTTGAGTTGCCAAGTTTTAGGGTAACTTATTAAGCAGAAATAGGTAACTCATATGCCCACTAAAACTATAACTCTATTATGATATAAATATACATCCTTAAATTACGTTTAAAAACTAGCTACTTGGGGCGCCTGGGTGGCTCAGTCGTTAAGCGTCTGCCTTCGGCTCAGGTCATGATCCCAGGGTCCTGGGATCGAGCCCCGCATCGGGCTCCCTGCTCGGCGGGAAGCCTGCTTCTCCCTCTCCCACTCCCCCTGCTTGTGTTCCCTCTCTCGCTGTCTTTCTCTCTGTCAAATAAATAAATAAAATATTAAAAAAATAAAAATAAAAACTAGCTACTTTATAGGAGCCTGTCCCTTCCAGTTACATCCTTCCCCTCCTTCACATCCCATTTTTGCTACCTCCAGAAGCCACCAATTTCCTTTTTTTCTGGGTGTTAAAAGGTCCCAAATAGAATATTAAAAAGTCTCTTTTGCCCCTAATGGGCCCAAGAAAGAGATTCCTTAGGGGCAGATCTTTTATCTTCTTTCTGGAGTGACAGCTGTAGGAGGAGATATTTTAGATCATCCAGGCCTCTCAAAATTCTATTCATAAATGTCCACTTATTTCATTTATGTATCCATTTATTCACCCAAGGGGATTTTAGCAGCAGCAACTTGGAAAAGAAAAGCAATCAGAAACTTAAATGCCACATAAGCAGGCCTCCTGTGTGTATGTGGTAAGCCCATGAATGAAGTATTTCCAAACTCCTAACCAGAGGGAGGACTTGAGCTTTGGTGATAGGTGTAAGAGAGAATATTAGAATAAGCAGGGGCATGTTGTGGGAGGTGTGAGATGACCTACATGTTACTTTAGATATTAGTTTCACTCTATAGTCCCTTCCCTGCTCAGGGATACTTCCCAGCAGCTTTAGAATAGAGGTCTAGAGACAAAGTGTCCTTGTTTTACAGAACATTCTTTCATAGAGAGCTCCTAGCAGAGTCTGGTACAGGGAGGGGAGAGAGGAACGGTTGCGGCCAAAGGGACTATCAGAAACTGTACATGACATTGTGCATGGAATCTACTTCCCCTTGCCTAGAGATTTTGGAAAGCCATGAATAAATAATAGCTCTGAACAACTAATACAAGAAAGAAGAAATGTCATGTGTTGTAAGTTTAATTTATCAACAAAAATCCTAAGTAGAAAAGAACATATATCAAAACCCTAGGAAGATCCTCTTTAATTTTTTCCAGTTCTATAATATAGCAGATTAGGAAAATGAGTTTAAGGCATTTGATCCCCTTTGCTGAAAAAGCACTCCAGTGGAGCTAGCATTTTATTACATTTCCCACCTGGAGAAATGCAGACTTTGTTACAGTATACCTAATCCTCAGATTCATTAACTTTAAAATGGAGCTAATATTTATCTCATAAGGTTATTGAGGATAAAATGAAATAATTTGTACTAAGGGAAACATAAAAAGTGCTTAATAAGTGATAAGTCTTAGGTTGGGGTCCTCGAATTTGACCCTGAGTCAAGGTCTTATGGGTTGAATTTTGCGCCCCCCCATAAAATGATAAAATCTTAACCCTCAGTACCTATGGATGTGACCTTATTTGGAAACAGGGGTTGTGCAGAGGTAATCAAGTTGAGATGAGGTCATTAGCATGATTCCCTTAATCCATTATGAGGGGAAGACAGCCATATGAAGACATAGACACAGGGAGAATGCTATGTAAGGATGGAGGCAGAGATTGAAGTCTTGCACTCACAAGCTGAAGAATTCCTAGGACTTTTAGCTGTCACCAGAAGCTAGGACAGAAGCATGGAAGAGATTCTCCTTCAGATCCCTAAAAAGGAACCGACTGTGCCAACACCTTTATTTCTAACTTTCAGCCTCCAGACTGCGAGAGAATAAATTTGTTACATCACGCAACTTGTGGTACTTTGTTATGGCAGCCCCAGGAAACTAATACACAAGAATTTCAGTGCAAGCGGTTTATTTCAAAGAAGAGTCCAGAAACCATTGATAGAAGGGTGGGGAAGTGAGACTGGGAAGAGAAGGACAGTGAGAGAGTGGGCTGATGAGTAGGTTAGCTTTGTAGGTGGAGCTCATTCCTTCTGTGGATCTGTGGGAGACAATGTAGAAGATGCCTCAGAGTCATCCTACTTCTGTGGAATGAGGTCACTGGCATACTGATCAGTAAAATATTGGTGTTTTAGTTTTTGATGGCTGTTGTGACAAATTGCCACAAATTTGATGGTTGAAAACAACAGAAATTTATTTTAATTTTTTTTTTTTTTTTTTTAGGAATCTCTACACCCAATGTAGGGCTTGAACCTACAACTCTGAGATCCAGAGTCACATGTTCTACCTGAACCAGTCAGGTGCCCACAAAATTCATTCTCTCACAAGTTGAGAGGTAAGAAATCAGAAATCATTATCACTGAAATCAAGCTGTCAGCAGGGTTGTGCTCCCTCCCAAGAATCTAGGGGATAATCTGTCCCTTGCCTCTTCCCCTTTCTGGTGCTGGGGCATTTCTTGATTTGTGGCTACATCACTACAATCTCTGCTCTGTAGTCACATTGCCTCTTCCTCTTCTATCTGTGAAATCCCCCTCCTCCTAGCTCATACATAGACACATGTAATTCCATTTAGGGCCTACCTGGATAGTCCGGGATAATCTCCCCATCTCAAGATCCTTAATCACACCTTTAGCCATCTGAGGTAATATTCACAGGCTTTAGGGATTAGGGCCCAATATCTGGGGAGGACATTTTTCAGCCTACCACAATTGGTATATTTATCCTTCAACTTCAATTTATCACTGCAAAGGCTGCTCTCAGGAGTGAAAATTCTTTGGCACTTCTGGCCTGCTTTGCAGGGTTTGTGAAAAAGTCTTCAAGTGAAAAGTTGCAAACACTTGTAGAGGACTTTTTTCTGCATGTGTGTAATAAGTGCTGAAAGGATGTTGATGGGATACCAACAACATCTGCTATATTATTATTTTTTGGCATCAGTCTTTTGTTTACAATTTTAATTCCATAATTAATCATTATGGTTATTAGTTATTTTAAGCTAATTTCCTGATGGGTCACAATAAAAATTATTTGCATTACCTGTGTGATCTTGCTCAGAAAATATTATCCCATCTCTACGAACTTTGTCCTTTCTATAAGGGTCCATTTAAGTATACATTGCTCTGTCATTTCTTCCCAAGCTTTTCTTTCTCTTTTAGCACCTATAAATATTTTTTTAAAAAACAGAAGAGAGAGAGCACAAGCAGGGAGAGCGCCAGGCAGAGGGAGAAGCACGCAGAGCAGGGAGCCAGATACGGGGCTCTATCCCAGGACCCTGGGATCATGACCTGAGTCGAAGGCAGATGCTTAACTGACTGAGCCACCCAGGTGCCCCTACAAACTCTTCTATTAATCTCTATTTGGTCATGCATAATTATCTTTCTCAACTATATATACTTTTTTTTTTAAGATTTTATTTATATGATAGAGAGAGACACAGCGAGAGAGGGAACACAAGCAGGGCGAGTGGGAGAGGGAGAAGCAGGCTTCCTGCTGAGCAGGGAGCCCGATGCGGGGCTCGATCCGAGGACCCTGGGATCATGACCTAAGCCGAAGGCAGACGCTTAACTGACTGAGCCACCCAGGCACCCTATATATACATTTTTCTCAACTATATTTTGACGTTGCTAAAGGAAGAGGCCATGATACATATATTTTCAAATTCTTGATGTCTGAATTTTGGAGATTTACATTTATAATCTGGCACCATTTAGTAATTTCTCATTAGGAAATATGACATCTCCTTTGAGCTTATTATGTGCTTTTAGTTTCAAGGTCCCTTGTTACAACTTATATGAATTATCTTGTGGGACAGGAACACCAGAAGCCTTATTGTTCCCTGCCTATTTAGTGACATTTTTCAAATCAGTTTATTATAGAGAATGGCCAAGAAAGCCCTAGCTTGTGTCCCAAGATTTCTGGAATACTGGGATTCTAGCTGTGGGTAAATGAATGAAATAGGAAATCTTGGAAGAGGCCCAAGTAAAGAAAATAGTTTGCTTTTGAACATGGTGATTTGAAGTTCTATGGTAACTATGTGGAGATGTCCTGAAGGAGGTAGCTATAAAATGGAAGCTTGGAGGGAGAGGTATGGACTGGACAACGGATTTGGAAATCTTTCTGCAATATGTAGATGGATGAGATCACACTGGAAGAGCAGGTAGAATCAGAAGTAGAAACGTGGGCCCAGACCAGAACCCTGAAAATCACCTACATTAAAGAGGCATGAGGAAGAAGGAATGCAGGTGGGACAAGAACCCAGGGAAGAGGCTGGTAGGAGAGCCAAGGACACTAACACTGTAATGTGAGAAAGAAGAAATGTGCAGCATCAAATGTAGTGGAGAAATCTAGTGAGGTTAAAAAGAAAAAAAAAGTAAAAAGAAATGATATAGCTTAGTGCACACTTAAAAAAGAAAAACATTTTGGAGATTCTTAGTGACCCCAACGAGAGTGACAGTGGAGTGTTACGGGCAGATCCAGATGGGTTCTTAATAGACTGCTCAAAAGGGCTCATAGGAATCTCTGAGTACAATCCCTGTGAAGCTAGTTTGGGGTACCCCAGGGACACTTAGCCCAAGTGTTCAGGAAAGCTCTGGACGATCCAGGAGGACCTTGAAATCACGCTGTCAGCAGGGTTTAGAACTCAAAGTTTAGAACCCAAACTGAGGGGTGCCTGGGTGGCTCAGTCAGTTGGGCGTCTGCCTTCGGCTTGGGTCATGATCTCGGGGTCCTGGGATCGAACCCCGCATAGGACTCCCTGCTCAGCAGGGGAGTCTGTTTCTGCTTCTGCCTCTCTCCCCATGCTCATGCTCTCTCTCTCTCAAATGAATAAAATCTTAAAAACAAACAAACAAGAACCCAAACTGAGTTTAGCAGTGGGTTGAGCTAATGGGAAATGACACAAAGCTGGAGACCATAGAATTGAGAAACCATTAAGATTAAATTAGTAGGAATCATGTAAACTTCTATTTTTAAGTTTGTGTTCAAATAACAGATTGTTCAAATTCAAGATGGGAGGGATTTAGCTTGGCAACAATTGCTTAAAAATGATCTAGGGATTCAAGCTGATTATAAACTTAACATGGGCCAAGCATATGATTTAATTCCTCAAGAAAATAGCACAAACTTGGGCTGTGATAATAGAAAAGAGGAAGTGGAGACACCAGAATACTAGTTTTTTTTTGGAAATAAGGACAAGTAGGAAAGGAGGAAAATGAAACAGCAATTAAAAGTAGATAGAGTCAGGGGCGCCTGGGTGGCTTAGTTTGTTAAGCGTCTGCCTTCAGCTCAGGTCATGATCCCGGGGTCCTGGGATCGAGTCCTGCATTGGACAGGGAGCCTGCTTCTCCCTCTCCTCTGCCCCTCCCCCACTCGTTCTCTCTCTCTCTCTCTCTCTCTCTCTCTCTCTCAAATAAATAAATAAAAATTAAAAAAAAGATAAGTCGGGGGTGCCTGGCTGGCTCAGTCGTTAAGCGTCTGCCTTCGGCTCAGGTCATGATTCCAGGTCCTGGGATCGAGCCCCGCATCGGGCTCCCTGCTCCGCGGGAAGCCTGCTTCTCCCTCTCCCACTCCCCTGCTTGTGTTCCCTCTCTCGCTGTGTCTCTCTCTGTGTCAAATAAATAAATAAAATCTTTAAAAAAAAAAAAAAGATAAGTCATTAGAAAGAAAATTATGGAAGAGACTTGAATGTGCTAATAGGTTGAGGGGAAGTATCCACTGGAGAGGGAAAACAGAGAAGGGTTAATTAGTGGTACAGGAGTCTGATAAAGTTGAGAGAAAAACCGAAGCGGGGATGCCTCACCCTTGGAGAGACTGGAGGGAAGGCTGGAAGGATGGGAGTGACCAAAGATAAGACAGCTGTTTGGGAAGGGATTGTCAGGCACTTGGGAAGAGCACAGGCCGTTTGCTTGATGAAGTAATACTCCAGTGGGACAGGCTCTGCTGTTTCTTTTTTTTTTTAAAGATTTTATTTATTTATTTGACAGAGAGATAGAGAGAACAAGTAGGCAGAGAGGCAGGCAGAGGGAGAGGGAGAAGTGGGCTTCCCGCAAAGCAGGGAGCCCGATGTGGGGCTCGATCCCAGGACCCTGGGATCATGACCTGAGCCGAAAGCAGCCGCTTAACCAACTGAGCCACCCAGGCGCCCCGGCTCTGCTGTTTCTGACAGTGTGTGTGTGGAAGGAGAGAGCACAACGGGGGAAACTGGTGAACTTGGAAGGGAGGGAAAGAATTCCAGACAAAATGGGATTCTTGGTCTCTGAAGTGGAACCCAGAAATTGGCAGTTTTCTTCTCAATCTAATTAACACTAACACCCACCAGGGAGCTCAGACTTCGGAGCCTGTCTCTCCTGGCTTAGGACTGCAGGGTCAGGTCTCAGTTGAGAGATGTGCTCAAGAATCACAGACTTTATTTCTTTAAAAAATAAACTCAAGTGGAATTCTTACATTTATTCAGGAAAAAAAAAGTCCTTGAGGGACAAACATTTTGAAAACCACATTTTTGCAGTACATAAATCTTCCTGTTGGAATTAATGACTTTGGCGGAATTAATAAGCAGACAGAAAAATTTACACAAAGGTAATAGTTGCAAAATATTGAAATGCAGAGTCTCACCGACACACCTCCTTATCAGACAATGGTTAAAATGAAGGCAAGAAATGTTTCAAAACAAAATATCCAGCATTAAGAGAATTTTGAGCTCCGGAGGGTCAGGAGAAGTCATTCGCCATTCCACAAGCACGCCCAGAGAGCCCGTCGAGGGGGCAGGCATTACACAAAAGGAATAAACCTTTCCTGCCCTCAAGCCTGGACGGAGGAAAACTAACTGCCAAAGTCAGTATCTCTGACAGAAAGATCAGATACGCTGCGTGAGGACAGGCACGACGTGCAGTAAGGTGATTGATAAAAATCAAGCCCTTTCGTTCTGAAAGGTGGAGCCCGACTTCTCCAGGACTTAAAGGAAATTGGGCGACAGGACAGGAATCACAGACCTTGTGAAGCTCCCCCGGGGCCACCCGCCTTCGGCCAGCGCGCCGCTCTGGGACACTGCAGGCTCACACGCGCGTTCACCGGGGTGCCACCTGCCCGGCGCCGCAAGAGGGCGCGCGGCCGAGGCGGGGCGCGGAAGTCCCACCCCTATTTCCGGCGGCGGAGGATGGGGAGGAGCCAGCGGTAGCTTCCGCCTTGCGCAGTGTTGAGACTTGGGCACGTGTGTTAGTTGCCGCCTCGCGATTCCTGGATTACCCCTATCCCTGGTGAAAGTGTAGGGTCGGGACTCTTCATATTTAAGGATGAAGGCGGTAAGTGTCTTGAGGAGCCCGATCTCCGCGGCTTAGGGCCCCTTTGGCTGACAGTCGCTGCCTGGTGTAGTTTTTCGGCGAGTTTTTGCCCTTGTGAAGGGGGCGGTGGCTTGGATTCGGGGCTCCCTCTCTCTGCTCTGCCAACTTCCCGGCACTTAGATCTGGAGCTTCCTTGATCGCCCACTGTGCTCGCACTTGGCTTCAGGGGGCCGCGATGATAGAAGCACGGAGTCTTCTGTCTGTAGGGTGTCGGACATTAAAGGGTTCTTCGAGACCATCTTTCGTACCCTTTATTTTACAAATGGGTAACAGGGTCCTGTTCTCAACGAGTTTATAATGTGAGTAATGGGACGCGAGATGAGTCCATTTTCTTCCCTAAAGGGTAAAGGGATAGCAAAGTAAATGATTTGCCCTGGTTCTCACAGAAAATAAGAGCTGGGATTTGCATTTCCGAATAAGGGGTTACCAGCAAGCGTTGAAATCCAAAGATCCGAATTCTGTTTTGCCCTCCTTAGTTTAGGGGTCTTTAACAAGTCATATAATCTCTCTCAGCTTTAGCTTTTTCAGTAATAATTTGAAGGTAACAGCAATAACTGCTTAACTAGGCTGTTGGAATCAAATATGTTGGAGAACTTTGCAAACAGTAAGAGGATATATGAATGGCACTTACTTTAAAGACAACATTTTGTTCTGAGTTTGCAGTTTAAATTTCTGGGTATGCAGTACTCGTGTTGTTGTCTTCTAGAGAAGAAATAAAAAACAGATCCCCAGCTTTCGGAAGTTACTAAAAACTAGTAAAGTCAAACTTGAAAACAAGCTAAAAAATAAGCAATTTAAACAACAAAGCACTCTCAAGAAGTACCGAAAAGAACAGAGGAAACTAAGGCAAGCTGTAAAAGATGCTGTGTCTAAGAAACCGATCCCACTGGAGGACCCAAAGGAAAAACGACCAGGTAATTGTGAAAGCATTCATGTCCTGTAGTTTCTTTTGATTTGTCCTAAAATGTTCATTAAAAAAAAATATATATTGTCTACAAAATAGTTAATTTAATTTTTAAAATTTTTTTTAAAAGATTTTATTTATTTATTTGACAGAGAGAGACACAGCGAGAGAGGGAACACAAGCAGGGGGAGTGGGAGAGGGAGAAGCAGGCTCCTGGCGGAGCAGGGAGCCCAGTGCGGGGCTCGATCCCAGGACCCTGGGATCATGACCTGAGCTGAAGGCAGACGCTTAATGACTGAGCCACCCAGGCGCCCCGACAAAATAGTTAATTTTAAAAAACAAGGTGAAAAGTAGTGTGCATTGATGCTTTCACTCACTTGAAATTATAGGCTTTTGCCACATGTATGAGATGCTTATACCATTTGAATAAAAAGAAGGAAAAAATATATTTATAAACTCAAATACACTATCACAGAAAAAGATTTTCAGAAAATGCTTTTCCTTTGACCTAACATGTTACTGTTAGGAATTCAGTCTATGATTATATTTGAAAAAATTTGCCAAGAACATATTTCCAAGTGTGCTCATTTCAACATTATTAATAATAGCAAACAAAAATGCCACCGTGATCAAAAATTGAAAGTAAGATGTTCATCAACAGGAATTGTTAAATGACACAAATGTTGTTTATCTATGGTAGAATACCATACAGCTGTTAAGACTGACAGCTGTAGTCCGTCAATATGATCTATATGATCTGAGAAGCAAAGGTTGGCAAATTGCCCACTGGAAAATAACGACCATCTTAAAATGCTGATATAAAGAACTTAATGGGTTAGAGAGTTTGAAGGTATAAGGGAGAGGGGGCTTAAATGATAGAACAAGGCAAGAGAAGGCAGGAAGTTAAATCCAGAGCCCAGGAGGAGAGGCACTCTTCCAATGTTATGAGAAGGAAAACAGAAGAGATGGATGCAGATGCTGTTGAATTCATTGTGGGAAATTGCAGGAGTTTCTAGCTTCTGGCTTTTCTTTTCTCAGTGATGGAGGAAGCTAGCTCCTCTGAGGATTATGAAGTGAGGTAGGTGATGGGGTTAGAAGTGTGATGATAGAGAAAAGATTTGAAAAGGCTAAGGAAGAGAGAAAGCTGATCAGGGAAATAAACCAGTTGCTGGTCACCTTTGAGAAACGGGAAGCTCATTTAAAGTAGGTAGGAGTTCCATTCTGTGCAATGTGTACATTTATATGGCGATATTTACGAGTGTTATTGGAGTCAAGGAGAATTACAAGTTCTGTTAGGGAAGACGCTAAGATTTTATTGTTCATGGTTGAATCCTTAGCACTTAGAGCAGTGCTTGGCACTTAGTTGACATTCATTTTTATATTAAAAAAGAGAGAGTGAGGGACAGAGGGAGAAGATAGAGTGATCAGTTGGGGTTTTGTTAGATGTCTGTGCCTAAGCTGTAGGAGGGAAAGTAGTTGAGGATATTATCAAGAGGGCAGTTGAAATGATTGCCATGCAGCAGAAGCCCAGGAGTGAAGATAGAACACAATGGAAGATAGAAGTAGAGTGGTCAGAGGATTGAAGGTCTATGTATTTGGTCACAGAAGTGCAGTGGAAGTAACCGAATGAGAGCTGCAAGGACAGATGGTTGTGGTCAGGGGATGGGATGTGGCCCATGGAGGGGGTGGCTGAAGTGGAATGGAAGTGAGAGTCGGTGGGGATCAGAAGGAGCGAAGCGGCTAAATCATCGGTTCTCGCATGCTCTGAGAGACCTTGCAGACTGTGTGGAGGCGTTTTATTTTTGGTTGTGACAGTGACCTGGGAAGGCTCCTGGCATTTAGATTTCAGGGGTTGGAGATGCGAGCATTTTGCTTAGCTCAAGACCCCCAGTGGAATAAAGAGCTGTCCGGCCCAACGTGTCATTAGTGCTTCCATTTAGAAACACTGGGCTGACATACTAGAAAAGCATAAACTTTTCCTCTTGTTGACACAGAAACGTGGAGTTCTATGCCTCTAATGCCTGTTTCTGATTTTGTTGTTGTTGGAACAGGTAAGAGGATTGAACGGGAAGAGGAGGAAGAAGAGGAAGCCCTTCCTTTGGATATGATGGATGAAGATGACTTGCAGTTAATGAGAGACTTAGGACAAAGAGCATCTTTTCTAACAAGAGATCTTTCTTCTAGGTAATACTTAATTTAGATTATAAACATTCACATCCTTTCAGTGTTAAAAACTTGATTCAGAATTTTAGTTAGGTGGTTAGTGCAAGATGTTCAGCTCGGAACATAAGAGAGTAAACCCTGTGACTCAGTTTATTTCCTAAATAAAGGAAGTTCATGAATAAAACAAACTGATTTTATTTAGTGTACAGCTTTATTTTTTTTGAGTCTGAATAGTGAAGTAGAGTGCACTGGGGAAGAATGTAGTTCTCTGGGGAACTGGCAGAACAGTCCTGAGTTCTTAATGGCCACAATCTCAGTCCTTGTTACCCTGTTGGGGAGGTATTATTCCCATTTACAGAGGAAACTGATGCTTCCTGTGATCACAACTAGTGGATCTGAAATTTAAACCTAGATCTTTTTAACTCCTAAGCCCATGCAATGGTCTCAAGGATTTTGGGGAAGTAAAATAGCATGATGTCACCCTTGGCTTTGTGGAATAGTTTTCAAAAAGAATCTGCCATAACTTTCACTTCTGTTTTGCATCTGAAGGGAAAAACTACATGCAGCCGTAGTCTTCGGGGCAGAATATATGATTCTTTTATTCATTTACTATTTGAGTGCCTACTATGTGCCCGGTCTAGGTGCTAATCTCTATGTACTTATTTTTTTTATTTTTTATTTTTTTCAGTATACCTATTGGAAGTTTAGCCAGTAGTTTACTTTTCTGTACTTTTTAAGTGATCTCTAGATTCCTTTTTAAATACATTAAAACTGGAATTTTTTTTTTTCTGCAGTGAACCTGTTCACGCCAAGAAACGAAAGCATGAGCGTGTTATAGATAAATATGAAAAAATACCAAGAACTCTGCAAACTGCACCAGAGAAGGAACTGATTCACTTACTTCCTATCAAGGATAAAAGTGGTATAATCCCACAGACCAGGGAGAAGCCAGGTGAATCTAATCAATCATCCAGTGTATTAGTAAAAATTTTAGCTCCTTACTAATACCACATATTTTTTCCCACTTAAGATTGAATTTTATTCTTACTTTTACCTACAAAATAGGGGGTAGCTGCAATTAGTCATAGAGCAAGCTTGATGCTTTTGGCCAGAAATACAGGTGATTATCTCTCATGTCTGTTGTGTCATGAGATAGCTGAAGCTACAATCTGGAGGTGCTTTTCTTTTCAGTTTTTTTTCACCAAATACTCGTTTCTAAAATTAGAATATTAGTTATCCTTTATTAGCCTTTTTTTCTTACATGTATCTTTTTTCTTGTGAAATAAAACACACAGAGAAGTCTAGAAATCAGAGTTGCCTTGTGAAGTTACGTGGTTTATCACAAAAAACACACCCATAAAACTACTGTCTGGGCAAGAAGTAAATGCTGCCGGCACCCGGAAACTTCCTTTGTGCTCCCCTCAATCATTAATTGCTTCCTCCTCACAGAAGTAACTACTTTCCCAAGTTTTATGGTAATCACTTTCCTGCTTTTCTTTGTAGTTTGATCACTTTAAAAGTATATTGTCAGATTTTTTAATATACATGTTTTCCATACAGTTACAGACAGTAACCAAGATGAAGAGGATCAAGAAGAGCTGGAACTTGAGGAAGGTAATGGAATGTACTTTTGTAGTTACTAAATTGTTAATTGAGAATTATATATTTTTTTTTGCGTAATAGTAAATGTGACTTAATTTTAGATAAAGTCTGAAATGTGCATTTTAGAGTACTGGTCATTTCAAGGTCATTTTGAACATTTTCCCACATGTTGAAAGTCTCACCTTGTGGAATTTGATTCTTTGTTGCTCTTCATTATGGAGAATTTTATGCAGTTATGTTTGTAATGTCTAGGCCTGCATGAAGAGTCCTATAAATTATTACCATTTTGAATTCTTTTTAATTTTAAGTGAAGGACCTGCCTACAAATACTAACTTTTTAGCTTTAAATTACAAAATGATTTTGTGATATGAAATCATTTCACTTCTTAGAGCAGTTATATATATATATATTTTTTTTTTATTTATTTGCGAGAGAGAGAATGAGAGACAGAGAGCATGAGAGGGAGGAGGGTCAGAGGGAGAAGCAGACTCCCTGCTGAGCAGGGAGCCCGATGTGGGACTCGATCCCGGGACTCCAGGATCATGACCTGAGCCGAAGGCAGTCGCTTAACCAACTGAGCCACCCAGGCGCCCTATATATATATATTTTTAAAGATATTTATTTATTTATTTATTTGACAGAGAGAGACACAGCGAGAGAGGGAACACAAGCAGGGGGAGTGGGAGAGGGAGAAGCAGGCCTCCCGCTGAGCAGGGAGCCCGATGCGGGGCTCGATCCCAGGACCCTGGGATCATGACCTGAGCCGAAGGCAGACGCTTAACGACTGAGCCACCCAGGCGCCCCCCCTTAGAGCTGTTATACTTATATATGTCTGTATATATGTCTGTTTTAGATAATTGAGTGTGGTTTTCTAATAGCTAAGACAGTTGCAATCAAAGTTAAACTGAAAGAACATATTTTTATGGTTTGAAATTCTATTTGTTTGGAATTTGCAATAGAACAAACTGGTTAAGTTTTACTTTAGCTTAGCAAACCTCATTAATGGTGTAAATGAGATTACAGGTCAACTAATTGTTTTCATTCATCCTTCATAGGCTCATTAGAGATTATGCTTCTGTGTTTATTAAATCTAGTTTCCTGTCAATTTCTTTTCTTAAGATGGACATATTTTCTGCAGTGCGAAGGACTGTATAGAGTTGGAAACAAGGGAGAATATTCTGTACTTTTTTAAAAAACTAAATCAGGTTGCTTTTTCCCTTAATTCATGGGAATTATTGTAAGTTTATTAGCATAGTAGTTAAGAATATGAGCTCTCGAGTCAGATTACCTGGGTTTTGAATTCCATTTCTACCAGGTTTGTGAGTATAAGCAAGTTACTCTCCCTTTGCCTCATGTTCTATGTACAAAATGGATATGATGATTGTACCTGCCTCATAACATTTTTGAGAGGATCATATGTAGTAATCTTGGCCCATGGCAAGTGTTCAATAAAACTTATTATAATTATTATTTATTACTATAGGAATATTATTGTATTGATTAAGGTTCTTGGATACTTGTAAATAAAGAAACGTTTAAGAGGGGAAATCTAATCTGTTTCAGAGATCGTTGAAGATCCCATTCGAGAGCTGACACTAGAAGAACATTTGATTGAGAGAAGGAAGAAATTACAGGAGAAGAAAATGCATATTGCAGCCTTGGCATCTGCCATATTATCAGACCCAGAAAGTAACGTAAGTAGTACTAATTTCTTTGAGCTCTTCATATTAGATAAGGTGTGAATGTCTAATATTTTAAGATTCCCTTATTACCTATAAGCACATACAAAAAGGAAAAGCATTAAAATAGTGACGGAGGTAGAATAAGAGTAGACAGAACCTTAGCCTAGTCCTACATCTGCACTTAATGTTTTTTGTAACCTTAGAAAAGTCACTTAAACTCTGAGTCTTATTTTCCTCATCTCTAAATGAAGGTATTGAGGGGCGCGTGGGTGGCTCAGTCGTTTAAGTGTGTGACTCTTGATTTTAGCTCAGGTCATGACTCAGGATTGTGGCTCTAGTTCTGCGCTGGGCGTGGAGCCTGCCTAAGATTCTGTCTCTCCCTCTGCCATATATTTCTTTAACAGATTAAAAAATTGAAAGAACTGCGTTCCATGCTGATGGAACAGGATCCTGATGTGGCTGTTACTGTTCGAAAGCTGGTGATAATTTCCCTGCTGGAGTTATTTAAAGACATTACTCCTTCATACAAAATACGACCCCTCACAGAAGCAGAAAAATCTACCAAGGTAATGATAGATACAATTACTATACAAAATAAGCTGAACACTTGGGAGAGCTAGAGATGGGAGAAATTGTAGGGGTTTTTTTGTTTGTTTTTATAGGACTGGGTATAAGGCACTCACATTTTGTGCTAATTTAAGGATTTTGGTATTTTGATTTAAAAAAATGAGTGGTCTTTTTGATTTTTTCAGATCCGCAAAGAAACCCAAAAGTTAAGAGAATTTGAAGAAGGCCTGGTTAGCCAGTATAAATTTTATTTGGAAAATCTGGAGCAAGTGGTTAAAGGTATATTGAACATTTTTAAAATACATAACATACTTAGCTTTGTTCAGGAAGGTGAGTTCTATATTCTGTGCTCTGTGGTGAGAGTCAGTATAGCGGGTCGTCAAGAGCAGAGTCTACAGTCCGACTTCCTGGGTTCAAATCTGGGCTCTCTCCTTACTACCCATGTGGTGGGCAAATCACTTAATCTCTCTGTTTCCATTTTTCTGTTTATAAATAATAGTACTTACTTCATAGGATTGTTGTGAGAAGTAAATTAATTTATAGATAAAACCTGCTTACAGCTGTGGCTGGCCTGTGCAGGGCCTGTACTGATCAGCTGTTAGTAGTATTGTTGCTCCAGGCCGTTCCCTAGTAAGTATGTTTCTTGAATTCCTGAATGGTTGAAATTTATGCTGCTGGTTTTTATTTGGAGATGGTTAGGGGAATTAGGGGGGAAGGATGACTTGAAATGGATGAAATTAGTGCCTTGAAAATGGACTTAGAGAGAAGTCAATCATACTGGATGATAAACTCTTCCAGCAAACCTTTATTCTCTTTTTCTTTGTTCAGAAAAGGAGGGGCAGGGGCGCCTGGGTGGCTCAGTCGTTAAGCGTCTGCCTTCGGCTCAGGTCATGATCCCAGGGTCCTGGGATCGAGTCCCACATGGGGCTCCCTGCTCGGCGGGAAGCCTGCTTCTCCCTCTCCCACTCCCCCTGCTGTGTTCACTCTCTCGCTGTGTCTCTCTCTGTCAAATAAATAAATAAAATCTGTAAAAAAAAAAAAAAAAAAAGGAAGGGCATATGAAAATTGGAGCATGAATGGAGAAGACGTTCAGTTGCCTAGGTCAGGTGCTTTCACTTTACTCAGTTGGGCTCCTTTACTCAGTAAAGGGCCTAAGGATCACCGAGTTTCTCAGTTGGAACAGGATTACCGAATCGTGTTGGCCCAGTAAGGGCAGGAAGGAGATGGTGGGGGTGGGGGGTGGGTGCCGTGGATGTTGCTCCTATGCTCTGGCCTCCCAACTGGAGCCTACTTAGGAGCATACATCCAAGGCCTGGGAGCTTTGTGTAGACCAGCACCGTCCAAGAGAAATAGAACATGAGACACATACGTCATTTGAGAAATATGTACCCACACTAAGAAAAAAAAGTAAAAAGTAATGAAATTACTATGTATATGATTACTATTTCAACATGTAATCGATTTTAAAAAGTAGGTATCTTACATTCCTTTTTTGGTATTAAGTTCAAAATCTGATGCGTATCTCACACTTAGGGCACGTGTGCATTTGGACTAGCCACAGTCCGAGTACTCAGTTGTCACACGGGGCTGGTGGCCTCTGTATCGCACCATGCAGGCGTAGGCCTTTTCTCAGCTGATGGAACCATTATGAAGTCTTTTTTTTTAAGTTTTAAAAAATGTATGGTAAAATATAACATCGAGTCTGTCGTCGTAGCAGTTTCGCAGGCGTGCAGTTGTGCGGCGCTTGGTAAATGCCATGTGGCGTGGCCGTGGCCGCCGTGCACCCGCAGCTCTGCATCTTCCCCGGCGCAAGTTCGGTACCGCCCGGGGCGGCCACCGTTCTCCTTTCGAATTTGAGGTGAATATGGATCTGGCTCCTCCCGGAACCTCGTATTCTATGTAGACTTACACAGTATTTGCCCTTTTGTGACCGCCTTATTTCACCTAGCGTAATGTCTTCAGGATTCTCATAGCACGTGTCAAAATTTCCTTCCTTTTTAAGGCTGAATAATATTCCATTGTATATATGTACCACGTTTTGTTTATTCATCCATCCACTAGGAAGTCTCGTCAGCTTCAGGTAAATAGAAGATACGGTTCTTACGATGAATACAGCGTGTTTGAAGAAAACTCATATACACGAGAAGCAAGTTTAAAACACAGGCACCGTCCTCTATACTGTTTCTCATCTCCGGTTGTGTATAATGTACAGGGAAGTGTTGAACCTACTCTAGAAAAACCAGCATATTTTCATATTCAGGATGCTATGTTATGGTGGCAGAGTATGTATGCAGAAATTTCTAGAAAAGAAGTACTGCAGGGTGCCTGGATGGCTCCGTCGACTTCAAGTGTCTGCCTTTGGCTCAGGTTGGGATTGAGCCCCATGTCAGGCTCCCTGCTCAGCAGGGAGCCTGCTTCTCCCTCTGCCTGCCACTCCCCCTGCTTGTGCTCTCTCTGTCGCTCCCTGTCAAATAAATAAAATCTTTAAAGAAAAGAGGTACTGTGGGGGCACCTGGGTGGCTCAGTTGGTTAAGCGACTGCCTTCGGCTCAGGTCATGATCCTGGAGTCCCTGGATCGAGTCCCGCATCGGGCTCCCTGCTCAGCAGGGAGTCTGCTTCTCCCTCTGACCCTCCCCCCTCTCATGTGCTTGCTCTCTCTCATTCTCTCTCTCTCAAATAAATAAATAAAAAATCTTTAAAAAAAAAAAAAAAAAAAAAAAAGAAAAGAGGTACTGTGAATTATCGGCTATTTTGAAGAAAACCTTAAATCTTCTGGACCTCCTGGGTAAAGATACCACAGTGAGCATTAGCAAGAAGTCAGGAGAAATAATGTTTTAGATTCTCCGGAATTTTTGGAACATGGAAGAGATCAGGGCTCAGAATCTGGAGCTTGCTCGTATTCACTAGCCAATTAGTGGATGACTAGGATTTGAACCCAGGCTTCTTGAAATCTAGTGTTTTGGGGAAAGCCTGGTAGAGCCCAGGGATTCCTTAAGATATCCAGCTCTCTGTCTCCCCCTGCCCTGATTTATCCCTGAGACCCTTATCCTCTAATGATACATCTTTAAAAATGTGTGGAAAGCCAGAGTTCTTAACATTATGGTCAGAGTCAGAAGGTGGATGATGGCGGATAAATTTTAATGATAACGTTTGTACTTGTGTCTAAGGGTGGACACAACTCATTTAAGAATTGGCACAGTGTATTATTGCATATTCTTGTAAAAGAAAGCTAATTAGTTGAAGCTTTGATCAATGAGTAAAGTAACTACGGTTGTCCTTTGATTAGACTGGAAGCAAAGGAAACTGAAGAAAAGTAACGTAGTTCCCTTGAAGGCCTACAGAGGGCTGGCGGAGGTGGCCGTGAGGAGCCTGTGTGAGCTGTTGGTGGCACTGCCTCATTTCAACTTCCACAACAACATCATTGTGTCGATCGTCCCTCTCATGGATGACGTGTCAAGATCGGTGGGTTGCTAAGTGGTTGTTGCTGTCCTCCCGAACGCAGAATTCTAGACCTTGTGATTATTTTTTTCCTCTCTCAGAATTCTTTTGGAGCTATCATTCATTGCTAAAGTAGCGTCACTTTGTTAAACACTGCCTCTTTAAGAAAATTCTTCGAACATAAGTTTAGTGTGGCGGTTCTGAGCGGGAGGTGGTTTCGCCCTCCGGGGACCATGAGACTGTCTGCACGCAGTTTCGACTGTCACCCTGCGGTGGCTACTACTGGCATCTAGTGGGTAAAGGCCTGGGGGCCTTTAAACTTGCCACCGTGCACAGGACAGCGACCCCACGGCGAAGAACTGTCTGGCTTAAAATGCCAGTGGGGCCGAGGTTGAGAAACACCGGCTGAGTGTAACATTTTATTTTTCAGGTATCTGAAATGTGTTGTGACGCAGTGAAGAAACTATTTAAACAAGATAAATTAGGCCAAGCTTCCCTTGGTGTGATTAAAGTGATTTCTGGTTTTGTGAAGGGCAGAAATTACGAGGTTAGGCCAGAGGTAAGCCTTTTCTGACTTTGCATTTTATTTGTTTTTAAATTACAAAGTTAATTTTCAGTTGTTAGGAATTTTATTCTTTGTAGAAGTGTATAACGTAGAAGATTCTCCAAGTGTAACTACTCTTAACAATTTAGTATGAATTTTAGAGGTTTATATAGACATACATACTTGTTTATATATATATACATGTATATATGTGTTTTAAAGATTTTATTTATTTCTTTATTTGACAGACAGTGAGAGAGGGAACACAAGCAGGGGGAGTGGGAGAGGGAGAAGCAGGCTTCCTGGGATCATGACCTGAGCCGAAGGCAGATGCTTAACGACTGAGCCACCCAGGCGCCCCTTGTTTATATAGATTTTAAATTATTTATTTATTTAATACATGTGTAGATTTTAAAATAAAAATGCATTTATTCTATGGAAGCTCTTCCGGAGCTGCTTTCATTTTGTGTTGTATAGGGCTGTCTCATTCTTTTTAACGTCTGTTTCCTATTATGTGAATATAGCCCCCTACTTGATGGACAGCTGAGTTGTTTCTACAGTGATCATGAAAGAGAACATTTTGGCTATATTATTTTTTCATACTTACAGGAGTATTCTGTGAGTTAAGTTTTTAAAGTTTAGATGCTGGATCCAACAGTATACACATTGATACATTTGAGAGATAGTGCCACATTGTCCCGCAAATACATTTTATTATGTTCTCACAGTGACAGGCGTGTCTTTTCCCCACAACCTACCCGATGCTGAATGTTTCTACCATTTAATCTTTGTTAGTCTGGTGGGCAAATCATCCTGTACATCTCATACATATTTTTTTGTTCTCACATATTTATTAGTCATTTGAATTTTTTTGCCCATTTGCATTGTTGCTAATTTTTCTCCTCAGGTATTTTGATGACTTGTAATACTTTTTGATACTCATTTATTTCAGTAAATATCAGCTGTGTACTAGACACTCTTCTAGGTCCTGGGTATAAGGTAGTGAATAAAAGAAACAAAAGCTCTGGTGTTTGTTGAGGTTATATTACATATAAAGGATAGTAAGTTGCAAATATTTGTTTGTTGCTCTGCCATTTAATTTTGTATTGTGGTCTTTTTTGTCTTAAAGAAGTTTTACATTTTAATTGACTCTGTCATTTTTTCGCCATTTATAGATGAGATTATATTTTTGTCATGCATGGAAGAACCTCTTCAATCCCAAGTATAGATTCTCTCCTTCTAGAAGAGTGTTAATTTTTATATTTAAATAATCCATCTGACATCTTTCTGTGTGTGTGGTATAGGTGCAGATCTAATACGTATATATACTTTCTGAAATGGATAGCCAGTTATTCCAATACTATTTTCCCTTTGCTGCTGATTTAAAATGCTGCCTTTATTTTGTTTTAAATCCATATACAGTATTTTATTTCTGAACTCTTTGTTGGGTTTTTCTTTTTTTGTATATATTTAGGTTGTACAGTGTGATTTTTTTTTTTGGGAAAACAACATGATGATTTAATCAATATGTGAAATGATTACCACAGTCAAATTAATTTTTTTTTAAAGATTTTATTTATTTGTGAGGGAGAGAGAGAGCGAGCAAACAAGCAGGGGGAGTGGCAGAGGGAGAGGGAAAAGCAGGCTTCTCGCTGAGCAGGGAGCTTGATGTGGGAATCAATCCCAGGACCCTGGGATCATGACCTGAGCCGAAGGCAGTAGCTTAACCAACTGAGCCACCCAGGTGCTCCACAGTCAAATTAATTAACACATCTATCACCTCTCACCTTTTTTTTGTGGTGAGAATCCTAAAAACTTACTCTCAGCTTATTTCAAATTATACAATACAGTATTATTAACTCTATTTACTATGCTATAAATTCAGTCTCCAGAGCTTCTTTATCTTATAACTGGAAGTCTGTGTCCTTTGACTGACATTTCTGCATGTCCCCCATCCCCCCGTCAACCACTGTTTTAGTATGCATTTGGCTTTTTTAGATTCCTCATGTAAGTGAGATTGTACAATATTGTTTTTCTGTGTCTGGCCTATTCCACTTAGCAAGATGTCCTCTGGGTTCATCTCTGTGGTCATTAATGGCAGGATCCTTCTTTTTAGTGGCTGAATAGTATTCCATTATATGTATATAGCGCAGGTTCTATATTCGTTAGTGGATACATAGGCTGTTTCCATATCTTTGCTTCGTATTGTGAATAATGCTGCAATGAACATGGGAATGCAGATATCTCTGAGGTACTGACTTCATTTCTTTTGCATCTATACCCAGAAGTGGGATTACTAGATCATATGATAATTCTCTTTTAATTTTTTGAAGAGTTTCCATGCTGTTTTCCATAGCTGTACCACTTTGCATTCCTCCCAACAGTATACAAGGGTTTCCTTATCTTCATGCCCTAATACTTGTTTTCTCTTATCTTTTTTTAAAAGTTTATTTATTTAAGTAATCTCTACACCCAGCGTGGGGCTCGAACTCATGACCCCAGGATCAAGAGTCACATGCTCCTCTCAGTGAGTCATCGAGGCACCCCTATTATCTTTTTGATAATAGCCATCTGACAGGTGTGAGGTGATTTCTCATTGTGGTTTTCGTTTGCATTTTCCTGATGATTAGTGGTGTTGAACCAACCTTTTTGTGTATGTACTGGCCATTTGTTATATGTCTTCTTTGGAAAAATGTCTATTCACGTCTTTTGCCTGTTCTTTAAATCAGGTTGCTTTTTGCTGTTGAGTTGTAGGAGTTCCTCATATATTTTGGATATTAACTCTTTGTTAGATACGAGGCTTGCAAATATGTTCTCCCATTCAGTAGGTTGTCTTTTCATTTTGTTGATGGTTTTCTTTGCTGTGCAGGCTGTTTAGTTTAATGTGGTCCCACTTGTTTATTTTTGCTTTTTGTTGCCTGTGCCTTTTGATGCCTATCCAAAAAATCACTAGCTAAGGCCAGTGCTGAGGAGCTTTTCCCCTGTGTTTTCTTCTAGGAGTTTTATGGTTTCGGTTCTTACATTTAAATCTTTAATCCATTTCACGTTAATTTTTTGAGTGGTGTTAAGACAGTGGTCCAGTTTCATTCTTTTGCATGTGGATATCCAGTTTTCTTAACATTATTGAAGAGACTATCCTTTCTCCATTGTGTATTATTGGTGCCCTTGCCAAAGATTAGTTGGCCATCTTTAATCTGGAGTTACGTTTTTTATTTGTGGGTGATATTTTATGAGCACATAGAATACTTACAGAATACTCATATTGATCTTTCTGGTACCTAGAATGATTTCATATTCGCCGTTTCTAATTTTAACTCTTTCTTGTTTCCATTCTGTGTTTTAAGCCCTGTAAACTGAAATATTCTGCTTTCTTCCAATGTACATATTGGAACATCAAAATAATACAAACCGTAGTTCTCACATGTTTTTTCCAGGAATGCTGCTATGATAGAAGGAGGTCAGTAGAGTGGTTTCTTCCAGAGAAAGTTCGAATTTTGAACCCCTTTTGTCTTTGTATGGTTGCTGTAGTACACAAAACACCAATTTCCAAATTAGTTTCTGGATTTTTTGAATGGCTTAAGGCAGTAGTTTCATTGTGGTCCTTGGACCAGCAGCAGCTGGGAATTAGAAATACAAATTGTGGGGCTCTGATCCAGACCTAGTGAATCAGAAACTGAGGATGGGGTCCAGCTATTTGTGTTTTAACAAGCCCTCCTGATGATTCTCATGTTTGCTGAAGCTGGAGACCCATTGGTTTAAAGGAAAATAACTTGTCTTAAAATTAGTAACACTGGTCTACGTGGGGTTTTTTTTTTTTTTTTTTGGTTATTGTGTTTTGTTTTTAATTGGGGGAAAAAATGAAGATTAGAACTACTGACTGCAAAATGGAGGCTGGTTTGGTAAATTAAAGCTGGTTTAGAAATATCTAATTTACATCCTCTCCTCCCATACTGGTCCAAACCTTTTTCTGGCCTGTCCACTTTTTGTAATCCTGTCTACCGATGCCAGGTAATGTGTCCTCTCTGCCTTCCACTCATTGTACTGCAAAATAATGTTATGTTTATTTAGCCAAATACTAGTGTCCTATTAGAGACGCAGATTACTGAATATGTTTAGCAATAAGATAATAGAACTTTGTGTGCAATGTGATAAAAGATGTGTCAAAGGTGTATTTTGTTTGCTTTTTTTTGGCACAAAGGAAGGAAAAACATTGTTAAATGCCAACCTCTCTGTATAAAGGTTTTGATGGCAATATAAATATTAAGGTGTATATTGTGTTTTCTTCATCTTAGATGTTAAAGACATTCTTGTGCTTAAGAATCAAAGAAGTGGAAGTGAAAAAAGATACAGAGGACATTAATAAACCAAAAAAGTTCATGACTTTCAAGGAAAAGAGAAAAACTCTATCAAGAATGCAGAGAAAGGTTTGGTTGATTTCCTTTTTTGTTTGATTTGAGATTAAAACCATATTGTAGGCACAGGCAGAAATCATAGTTAAATCATAAATATAAATGTGTCAAAACCTAATATTTAGAAAATTTTATTTTTTCCAGTTATTGCAAAGAAGTGCTTTATTAATTAAACTGACAGTTCATTGGCAAAAAGAGCAGTTGATGAAAAAATTTCCTTGTCATGCTGGGTTTTAATTTTTTTGCTCTTCAGATTCATTGTGATACACAGATCCCTTCCTTGACCAGGAAGGCGATATTCATGTAAATTTGGCAACAAAGTGGGTTTTTGTTAATTGAAGCACGTTTCTTTATTGGCTTGCATTTGAAACCTAGGTTGAAATTCCAGCCCCTTGTTTATTTAGTATGAAACTTTGGTAACCTTTTTTTTTTTTAATTTTGAGAAATGGAGCTAGTAATAGCACGTACCTCGTGGGTCACCGTGCACCTTAATAAGATGATGCAGGTAAAGCATTTAGCAAGTGCGTGACACTGGGTATGCTTTATAAACATGAATTACTACTACCAGCATCGTTATTACTTCTCAAAACATTTCTACATAGGGTTATCAAATTGCTTATAAAAACAAAACAAAAAATAGTTTTCAGGGATATCCATCTTTGAATGGCCCTAATAAATTTTGAAAATGGGACAGAAGTATACCACAATAGACTTAATAATTGGAAACAAATGAAGGTAAATATTTTAATTTTTTATACCATACTATCCTAATATAAACTGGATATCCCTGTTAGAAACAGCATGTACGTATCTGTGGTGGGGAAACAGACCCACTAAGAACATGGCAGCTCCTTAAATGGCGCATGAAGGAAGGAAACTCTCTCTCAGTCGGTCCCCTGCGTCTTAGGCAGCTTAGCAACCATTATTTGCTGCTCATACTGCGTAAGAAAGTGGAAAAACTTATATTTCGTTGAATTTCTCTATAGTGTCTGGTTTTATGCATTGTATGTAAATGTGTTTAGGAGGTATTGTTGATGACTAATTTCCGTGTTATAGATGATTTAACAGTAAGAATTATTTCTGGGCTCAGTGTGTTCTTCCCTTTTTTCTCTTTTGAAAAAACTTAAATTATAGAAAACTACAGAGAATAATATGGAATATTCCATGTATCTACCATTCACAATGAGCAAATATTAATAGACTTCAGTTTCATTCTTGAGAAGAAACCATCAGTGATAGAGTGAGAGTCCCCTTTGTTCCTCTCCCCAGTCTTGTTCTGCCTTCCTCCCAGGAGGCAGCCGCTGTCCTTGGTTTGGTGTGTGTTTGCTGCTGCTTCAGGTCTGTGTACTTGTGCTTGTGTTTGTATTCATAGACAGGTTAGGGTATGTGTTTCAGAATATTGACATACTATGCCTCTGAAGCTTGCTTTTTCACTCAGCACTATATACTCTTACTTTTTCTTTCCTGTCTCTTTCCAGTGGAAGAAAGCAGAAGAGAAACTAGAGCGAGAGCTACTGGAGGCAGAAGCTTCAGAGAGCACGGAGAGAAAGCTTAAACTGGTAGGCAGTTTCACGTTCTCTCACGCTTTTAGAATGTTTCGTTAAATGGTTTTAACTAGAGATTATTGTTTCAACTTGGGGTTGTATAATCTTGGTTAATCTGCCGAGTCTTCGATGTGATCATTGCTGGTCTCGTGAAATCACAAGGTGCGTATCTTCATTCTGTTTTGTTGAAGCTCCTAAGATTGGATTGTGGAAAGGGTCGGGAAGGGACAGAAGGTTGAGCTTTGACTGTCATCGCTATAGTAACTCAGGAGAAAGGGTACGGGGTTATACTCAAGTCATTTTGTCTGCTTCTTCTGCCAGCACACGGAGACTTTGAATATTGTGTTTGTGACCTACTTCAGAATATTGAAGAAGGCCCAGAGGTCACCTCTCCTGCCGTCGGTTCTAGAAGGCCTGGCCAAGTAAGAGCTGTGTAGATTGAAGCCTTCTCAGTTCTTTCCAAATAAATAAGACCAAAAAACCCGTGACTCTTAACCAGGGTTCACTAATGATGACCCAGTGTCCTTTTCCTTTTTTGTTTGTCACCGGCCTTTCCTTGAAACTGTTCGTAATGCTGTCTTTTTAGTTTTCTCATCTCAAGCCTTTTATTTTTTAAATCTCCTTCAGTAACTCCTTTCTTCTGCTAAGTTCTGGGGGTCCCGAAAGTTCATCTCTTCAGTTCTTGGTTCTTTTTGCGCTGTGGTCAGTTATCCACTGTCAGACTTCTGAGTGGTCCGTGCACGCGACTCTTCAGTCTCTTCTAACCCTGCTTGCGCATCCTTTTCTCGAGTCCTGTGCAGTCTTTCCCGGAAAGAGAAATCTCTCTGTATATTCTAGTGAACCTATTGGGGGATGTGAGCTAGAATAATGGTGGTTGTGGTAGTTTTCCAGGTATGTGAGGTAGTATCCTGTAGGACAGTGCAATAGAACTATAATGTGAACTACTTATGTGATTTAAAGTTTTCCATTAGCCACATTAAAAAAGTAAAAAACTGGTGCAATTAATTTTAACATTTTATCGAACTCAGTTTAAAATATTTTGCCGTACAATCGGTATTAGTTATTGAGATACTTGGTCTTATTTTCATAAAAACCAATGAATAGGGGCGCCTGGGTGGCTCAGTCGTTAAGCGTCTGCCTTCGGCTCAGGTCACGATCCCAGGGTCCTGGGATCGAGCCCCGCATCGGGCTCCCTGCTCAGCAGGGAGCCTGCTTCTCCTTCTCCCTCTGTCTACCACTCTGCCTACTTGTGCTCTGTCAAATAAATAAATAAAATCTTTAAAAAAAAAAAAAAACCAATGAATATTTTACACAGACAGAATATCTCAGTTTGGACCAGTCCCATTTTAGATGCCTAGTAGCCGCGTGTGCTAGTGGCTGTCATCATTGGACAGCACAGCTTTAGAAACAGGACTTACGGTTGGAAGAAAGAGAAAAGGCAAGTTCTGTTTAGTATAGGAAATTTCTTTGTAATGACTGGAGCTGTTTGGCAATGGGATTATAAAGTAATTGGACCTTGTTATTGAAAAGATTCAAAGGGAGGTTGGTCAGAGAAGGGATTATTCCTACATTGGATAGGACCTACTGTTTGTTTTTCAATGACCAGTTCCTTTATTTAAAAAAGCTTTTAGTCATATCTACTTACTTCAAAAATTCAAATTATTCAGAAGCATATAAAATTAAAAAATTACAATTTTCCTATATATATACATAAGTCTGTCTGCCTGTCTTCTGTCACACAGATAGAGTCCTGCTACGTAGACTGTTCTGTTTTGATAAAATGGTTACTTTGGGTCTCTTCCCATGTTGGTGTGATTATATCCACCTTTTTTTTTTTTTTTTTTACATTTGGAATATTCCATTTTATGGTTTGGTGATACTTTTATTTGGCCAGCCCGCTATGCTGCACTGGAAATACCTTCATGCACTTGTGTGCATATATTGCCTGGTCAGAGGGTCTGCTCATTTTAAATGTTGATAAATACTGCCCAGTTGCTTCACAAAAAAGTTGTACTAGTACACGGGGAATGTATCATGTTTAAGATTCTTTATTCTAGGCTTTATGTAGTGTCAAAGGCTCTTGCACTAATACTGAAGAAAGATCTTGACTTTTAAGTACGTCAGTGCCTAGGATTTTACACTGTACAGCGTGCTCTCACATTTAGTAGGTCAGATGATTCTCCTGTAACTCTACTGAGTGATCTCCGTTATTTCTAGAAACAGAGACCCAGGACTGACAAGTGACTTACCTAGGATCATGTAGGCAATTAATTTCAGAGCCTGAACTAGATACTAGGTCCAATATTCTTTCCATTTTATTTTTAAAGCTTTAGTAGAGTCCATATTCCTATAAATAACAGTCTCTTTCCTCCTTTCCCTTTTCCCGCTTCCCATTTTTCCAGAAGCTGATGTTTTTGGCCCTCTTTCGAGTTAGAGCAGCATGGGGTAGCCGGTAAACTTTCCTTGGAGAGTTGTTTTTAACAACTTGTTTTGTAGGGCAGAAGTATTTCTGAAATACTTTCAGTTTGTTTCGTGCCTCATATATTCCTGCTGAGTGTAGTGTCCAGCTGTGGGTGAATTGTTAGAAAGGTCATTCTGAATTAATGAGAAGTATCAGTAATTACCACCATCTGCATCATAACTAACATCGAAATAGGGAATATTAAAAATATGGCTTTAAAGTCAAGTTTAATTTCTAGCTGTTTTATTTCTGTTTTTAGGTCACCTATTGACTAAGGTCTGTTTGATTCTAGGTTTGCTCACCTTATAAATGTGGAGTTTTTTGATGATTTATTAGTAGTACTGCATACTCTCATCGAATCTGGTGTAAGTAACTCTATTTCATGAATTACTTTTTAAGATATGAATGGTGATTATTATCCTTAATGTCCTTTTCTCCCTTTTTTTTTTTCAAGGACCTGAGCTATCGAGAAAGCCTTCACTGCGTCCAGACCGCTTTTCATATTCTTTCTGGGCAAGGTAAAATATTTTCTTAATCAAGTTTTGTTTGCTTTAGCTTTGGAGGCTGTAACATACCTAATTGTTTGTTGTAATTTCAAAGGTGATGTTCTGAATATTGACCCCATGAAATTCTACACACATCTGTATAAAACACTGTTCACGTTACACGCAGGTATGTACATTAGGTAATGTGTCTTTAATAAATACTGATCTTTTAAGAATATCTTGTGTGTAGTCAATGAAAAGTGAGAAATCGGAATTGGCGTATTAGAATGTTGGCCTCTGCGGGCCACACATCTGTATTGAACCTTACGTAGGAGTTGGAGAAAGAAGTTCTGGAATTGGCTGGGGCTGTGGTAGAACCCTCTGCATCTCCTGAGCAGTATAGCACTACTTCATTGGTTAGGGAAATGATTGGGACAGGTATGACGGTTTGTCTGGGGTTTCTCTGGAATGCAGTGAAGTTGTATAATGAAAAAGTAATGATACTAGGTATTTACCCCAAAGATACAAATGTAGTGATCGAAGGGTACCTGCACCCGAGTGTTCATAGCAGCAATGTCCACAATAGCCAGTCTGGAAAGAGCTGAGATGTCCGTCAACAGATGAATGGATAAAGAAGATGTGATACACACACACACACACACACACACACACACAGCTGAGATGTCTGTCAACAGATGAATGGATAAAGAAGATGTGACACACACACACACACACACACACACAATGGAATATTACTCAGCCATCAGAAAGGATGAATACTTACCACTTACATAAACATGGATGGAACTGGAGGGTATTATGCTGAGTGAAATAAGTCAGTCAGAGAAAGACAATTATCATATGGTTTCACTCATATGTGGAATATAAGAAACAGGGCAGAGGACCGTAGGGGAAGAGAGGGAAAATGGAATGGAAAGAAATCAGGGAGACAAACCATGAGAAACTCTTAAGTATAGGAAACCCAACTGAGGGTTGCTGGAGGGGTGGGGGGATGGGGTGACTGGGTGGTGGGCGTTAAGGAGGGCATGTGATGTGATGAGCACTGGGTGTTGTATACAACTGATGAATTATTGAGCACTACATCTGAAAACTAATGATGTAATGTAGGTTGGTTAATTGAATGAAAAAAAAAAAAAAGGAATGAGAACAGCCCTGAAGGGTATACCTGCTGTTTTAGGTGCTACCAATGAAGGTGTCGAGATTCTACTCCAGTGCCTTGACGTCATGCTAACTAAGCGCAGAAAGCAGGTTTCTCAGCAGAGAGCCCTTGCTTTCATCAAGCGTCTTTGTACCCTTGCTCTTCACGTTCTTCCAAATTCAAGCATTGGCATTTTAGCAACTAACAGAATATTAATGCAGGTAAGTAATGATAGAAAGCCAAGTTCTGGTAGTACAACAGTGCTATCTTGTTTGCATCTTTTCCCCCTATTTATGTTATTACTCTGATAAGGCAAAATGGTAAAATCCAGTGAGAAAAGAGGTATATAAAATTACAAAACCAAAGCATTCCCACCCCTGTTGACACTCTCCAGAGGTAACCATTTTTACCATTTGTTGGGTTTCCTTCCAGCAGACTTATAATTCATATATAAACATGTACAACACACATACACAGACAATACAGCTTTTTTTATGGTGTACATTATTCTACGACGTTTTTTTTAACACTAATGGTGATGGACACATTTTCGTGTCAGTACAAATATAGCTATAAAGTACATGTGTTTATAGCTCTTTTTAAAAAATGTTTTATTTTTTAAGTAGGCTCTACGCATACCCAGTATGGGGCTCGAACTCATGACCCCAAGATCAAGAGTCACTCCACCCACTGAGCCAGCCGGGTTCCCCGCTTATAGCTTTTATTTAAGCATAAAAATCAAATTAAATTAAAAGAAAAGTATAGAACCCAGTAACGTTCTTTACCAGTATTAATTTAATTAATTCTTATTTTTATGTGACATTTTTGCAGACTTTCCCAAAAACAGATCTGTTGCTTGACAATGAGTCTCAGGGAAGTGGGGTTTTCCTTCCTGAATTGGATGAACCCGAGTACTGTAATGCTCAGAATACTGCGCTTTGGGAATTGCATGCACTACGGGTAAGGATGGCCCTTTCTTTTTTTTTTTTTCTTATTTTATGTTAGTCACCATACAGTACATCATTAGTTTTTGATGTAGTGTTCCATGATTCATTGTTTGTGTATAACACCCAGTGAGGATGGCCCTTTCTTTGTGAGCAGTGTTTTTCAGTTTTTCCCCAAGTCGTTACTGTTGCTAGAGTCCTCAATATAATTTTGTTCTGGGATGGCTTTTTGGAGAATTCTTCTTTTAATAGTCTATATTTCACTTTGCTCTTACTGTTCTTTAAGATGTTGAGGTACATTTTCTAAGGAGGCAGAAAATAACATTTTTGTGGGGTGAGGTTTAGAAAATTGAACTATTTCCCCAGCACTATTGGAAGATTTGTATTGGGTCCTGCCCAAGGAGACTCTGGTAGCCCCTCAGTTTTAAGAGGGCGGCACTGTTGTGATTCTACGGTGTGGACACATTAGAGGGAGACTCGTAGCAAATATGTTTCAGGAAACCTGTTGTAAACTAACTTTTTTCACTCTAAAAGAGAAATTGCTTCTTGATTTTTCTTTTCATGCTGTAAAAGCAAGACTAAGCTACGTCACTGGTAACCTGGTCATCAGATTCATGTTGTTATCATGTGAGCAGAGAGTATTTTTTCTGTTGGTATGTGGTTATGTGAATTACATATACATATATGATTTTAAAAAATAGTGTTCATTACAGAAAATCTTTGCTGTAGCCAATGTTTTATAAAGTACTGACCTGTGCAAAATGTGGCTGTCCTGCTTGTCCTTCAGAGACATTACCATCCCGTCGTGCAGAGATTTGCGGCTCACCTGATCGCCGGAGCCCCCTCTGAAGGCTCAGAAGCACTCAAACCGGAGTTGAGCCGGAGGTAATCAGACCACAAACTGCAGTTGGTCTCTGTTCGCTCTGAGAAGTCTGCTCTATTTATAAAGTAATAGGTTTTAAAACAGAAAGTGCCAGTTGATCTGGATTTGGTCTCACTTCATATTCCTGAATTGTTCTAAGGAGAAAACATGCCGACAGTGATTTTGTTAGTGTTTTGGTAATCGCTTAACGTTTTTTTTTGGGTTATAAAAAGTTTCACACATCCAGGTAAGTAGAAAGAGTAGTGAAAACACATACCCCCGACACTCAGCTTCAGCAGTTAATAAGATAATGCCATATTTGCTCTTTGGGAAGATCCACAAGTCCAAGCACAGTGAGATTCCTCCCTGCTGCTGAATGGTCTTTCGTGCTAGGGCCAGCAGGGGAGAAGTGAGAGAAGAAAGTGCTTTGGAACACTGCTACTCAGAGGGGCCGCACTTCCTCTCTGTGGGGCTCCCAGTCCTCTAGGTGCAGTGCGGCCTGGCTGGCTGGTACTCCCAGCCTCCACCGTACGCTCCAGGTGGGGAGTAGGATCCTGCCAAGAGAAGTTTCTTTTCCAGCTTCTTACTCAGAAAAATTTCAAAAGTACAGAAAAGTTGAAAAGATAATGGCCCTTTTCCCTACAAAATGAGGCAATTACACAGAAAAGGAAATGACATAAAAGATACCCTTGTAATATACTCACCACTCACAATTAATATCCTGCTGTAGAATTTTCATTTGCAGCCCACTGGTTTCTCTAATTTGGAGATCATAGAAGTGACTGGTAGGCCAGCAGATTGGTATTCTGGCCTCTTCAGAGTTTAAACAAAAATTGAATTATTTGCTATATTTTAAATATTGGACAAATTCACCTAGAAGTTCCAGCTTCTCTTGAAGTACTGGGAGATTTGGCAAAATAGGTCTATATTTTTGCATGGCAGAAGTCAGCTGCTTCCTCCCTCTAAATGAGGCAGAAACTCCAGTTTCCCATGAACCCTTTTCCTTCTGGGTAGAAGAGAGATAACTTTTGGCCTTATTAAATGATAAAGTGGCCATTTACTTTTTTCTTCCTTCATACTTCCCACCTGTCCTCCAGCCTCATTTTTTAAAAGGGAGAAAAAGGAGAAAACAATTACCTGTCAGTGTTCTTATTCATGATCTTTTTCTGGCATGTTTTCGTCAAAGATCTTGAATGTCTGCCTCATTTATGCCAGAAGTTTCTTTCTCTGGAGGAAGATGAAGAATGGGTTTATCCCAAAAGCTTGAGAAAGAAGACTCATGATGGTCTTGTCCTGGAGGGTGGAGCTTGAGATGAGACTCTAATTGCAACCCTTGTAGGCCCTTGCTGATCTCCTTCGGGGAGTGTGAACCAACCCCAAGTCACTAAGGATTCATTTACATGCCACGGGTATAGACATTTAGTCTGTCCTTGGCCTCTCCTTGCTTTTAATCCAGGCCAATAACTGAGGGGTTGAGCTATTTGAAATTCATGGAGGTAACTCCATGCTTCACTCGTCTGGCCCCCATGACTTAGTTGCATATTGTTCACATAACTGGCCGAGTTGGGATTTGATTACACTGAGCTGGAGTTCTTCTGCTCAGCCTTGTCTTTGTCCAGGCCTGTGTTTCTAAATGTACACCAGACCTCTCTGAGGTAGATTTAGTTGGATAGCATTGTCATTACATGGGAATTTAGGATTTATTTTACGAGTGTGTTGGTTTGTTGGTTTCAAGAGCAGGATTATGTTATATCTTACTATATGGGGTTTAGAATAATGAGTCCTTCTCTTTGGGTACAGTCTAATTTTTTCAGATTATACAGATCGGGTGATGTCCTTACATTCCTTCTGTGATTATAGATCTGCTGCAGAACTTTTTGAGACCTACAGCATGGCTGCAATGACATTCAATCCTCCTGTTAAATCTTCAAGTTCCAAAAGGAAGGTATGTGATACTTTTTCATTATTTTTTTTAACAGATGAAATAAAAACTAAATGTCTCTATTAACTGATTCCAACTTCCTTAATTGTATTATAGGTAGATTTTTTTTCATGTTTAGGAGTTGACGGTAGGCTGGATCCGTAGGGTTGGGACTCTGGAGATGGTCATGAGACTGTTTTGTTCAGTGTAGGCTGTGTCCCAGACCTGACCCAGTGCTCGTCATATCAGGTTTCATGTGTTGGTTTGGGTCTACTGTTGCCATTTTCAATTTTGCTCACAGCTTGGCTTTTGCTTATGATAGAAGAACTTTTAATGTGAGTCACTTTTAATATTTTTTCAGAGTGAAGTTTTACAAGGGGATTCATTTTTGAATGAAGATTTAAATCAACTAATCAAAAGACATTGCAGTGAAGTAGCTACTCACTTGCCTCTGGATTTCACCAAATATTTGAAAACATCACTACGGTAGTAGAAGAAGGAGGAGTCAGTGGACTTTCTCTTCTATTTGTTTAGATGCACATAGAGACCTACTGTTAATTTAGGACATTCTCTTTTTATACAAGGGAAGCTTCCTAAGAAAATTAACAGCAGAGGAAGAATTACCCTTTGCATGGCACAGGGTTCTGCCCCAATTACGAAATTGTCATTAAGAAAGGAGAATTGAAAACCACCTACCCCCATATTTGGAAGTTTCTTAATGACATTGCCTTTTTAAAACTTAATATATATCTTGGGATGTCTGGGTGGCTCAGTTGGTTGAGTGTCCAACTCTGGATTTTGGCTCAGGTCATGATTTCAGGGTCATGAGATTGAGCCCCACGTCGGGCTCTGTGCCGGGTGTGGAGCCTGCCTAAGATTCGCTCTCCCGCTCTGCCCCAACCCCCTGCACTCCCCCCCCAAAAAAACCCCCAAAAACAAAAACCTTAATATACATCTTAAGTTACAGTTTTAAAAAAATCTTTGGGGTGAACTTAATTGGATTACAGTTGCCCCCTTAAAATGAGGGCATAGAGTGCAGAAAAATCAAGACCATGAGATTGCTTTTTAAAATTCAGCTACTCTTCATTTATTTATTTATTTTTTTAAAAGATTTTATTTATTTGACAGAGACAGAGAGCCAGAACACAAGCAGGGGGAGTGGGGGGGGGGACAGTAGGCTTCCTGCCGAGCAGGGAGCCCGATGTGGGGCTCCATCCCCAGGACCCCGGGATCATGACCTGAGCCGAAGGCAGACGCTTAACGGCTGAGCCACCCAGGTGCCCCTCAGCTACTCTTTATAACCAAAACTCTTTCAAATGAAATAAATATATATTTTTTGCAGTACTACAGATGGAAATGAGAAAAATTCTATATTTGAGTATGTTTTCAGGAAGATTTTTGAGAAAAGAAAAAATACCTTGAAATTGGAGATCAGCTTCATTGGCTCTGGCTGAATGATACGCTTCAAGAAGTAACTTAATTTGATCTTTTTAAAAAAGAACGAGAGTGTTCATTATGGCTACTTGCAAAAAGAGTTTGAATGTGATTCTAGTCTCTTCATAGTTCTTTGCATTTTCTGCCATGTTCTGGAGGGTGATGGGGGAAGAACTGCTCCTGGGTGGAAAAACCAATTTGAAGACTTGCCTCTGTTTTAAGGATAAATGGTGCCTATTGAAGGGCTTCTCCTCTTTTCCTTCTCCTCCTTCTCCTGCTCCTCTTCTTCCTTCGTCATCGTCTTTGTACAGATGCAGTCCTATTCTTATGAATATAATTAAAAAGCAATATTTTACCTGAGCTATTGCCATATTCTAGGAATGGCCTATGAAATAAGTTTTTGTAACAACCAGGTTATAAATACTCTCTACTGTGAATAATCGAATAAAACAGCTGCCTTTTTTTTTTTTTTTTTGCTTCCTATTCTTATGTGAGAATTTAAAAAAAGTGCACAGAGTCGCAACTAAATAGATCTCTTATGTCTTCAAAACTGTAGAAGCCAATTCTTTTGGTCTAGAGCTTAAAGCTCTTTTTTTCCCCTCATGACATAAGTGAGAATAGAAAGTTCCTTTATTACTCCTGCTTAATGGGGGAGATCAGCTCAACAGTGCATGTTAATCTTTTACCATATTCTTATATGTGATTTTAAAAAGTGTTTTTGTTTTTTTAGGCTTATTTAAGGAGAATGTATGATTTAACATATAAATATTTGCTTTTAATCCACATTTTAGATATAAAACAAGGTCCAGAAATGTTATGAATAGTGTTTTGGATGACGACAGGGTCTTTCCCCATCAGAGCACAAGTGACCATTACATGTCACAAATCATTTATTTTCCAAACATATACAAATACATTTATATTTCACTTTGGCAGCAGAAACTGTAGTTTAGGTGAAAAATCAATTTAAAGTAGAAATTCATCAACTATTTCACACTTGTATTATGCTTTTAACCTTCTAGTTACACATACAGAGAGTCACAGTGGGACCATAAAATTCTACGTCTAGCATTTGAATGCTCTATGAATTTGAGAATGAAATCTATTTGTGCATAAACTTACATGGCCTGTATTGATGAGTTTCATTTTCAGAACTAAATATCCTAGTCATTAACAGTAACATACATACACTCTGAGGCTATAACAAGCTACAGCCTTAATATTTTTTTTTTAACTAGACGAATATCAAGCACCTACTGTGTGCTTAGCATTGTGCTAGGCACTTAAAAGTGAAGTGGGGGTAATAATGGGTGTAAGACACAGTTTCAGTCTTCCATGGGCTTGCATACTACGATCATTCACACGACATTTAAACAAATGCAACATTACCCAATTCAGTGTCAGAGTGAATTAGTTCAAAATTCAGAGACCTGGGAAAGGTCTCATAGACCTTCTTGAGCATAGTCTACTTGGGATCTAAGAGATGTATATGAATAACTTGGTAATTGTGGAGATTCAGTACTTCAGGAACATTTAGGTCATCCCATGTCAAATGACCATGGGATGCCATCAGCTGAAGATTCCTTAGGAAGTTGACACTTAGAGATGGCCAAGAACGTATACGTTGTTAACAGCACACTGTATCCTGGGAATACTGACCCAAGAATGGACTTAGTGTAAGAGGCAGTCTTCCTTTCCTAATAACTTTCTGGAGGGTCTAGGTATTCACCTCTTTTCACTTTGCTGCACACGTGAGAGAAGAAACTGCAGGTGGTCGGAGGCAGCCATCTAGAGGGCTGTAGGCTGTAGGCTGCCTCTCACTCTGCCAAGTTGGAGATCAGACACCAGCCAGAAGAATCCTAGTTTTCTCTTGGTGTGGTGGCAGTTAATTCAGTTTTACCAGGCAGGATGCAAGCTCTGTTACTTGTCAGAATTGAGCAAGGCCTGTGGGTGTCCAGGCAGAGGACGACAGGTCTACAGAACTACTGGATAGGGAAAGAGAAGGGAGGAAGGGGAAGATGTAGTTTGAGAAAGGAGTACGTGTGTGGCAGGAGGGGGCCCTCTTCATTAGTGAGCCTCTAGTGTTTCCCGAGCCCCTAAGATGGGAGCCTTTGTATGAAAGCAAATTTAATTAAAAACAAGGCACCTGTAACTCACTTCTGTTGAGTTGTAACTCCTATTTACCCCCATCTGGAGAATTTATAAGTAACTATTACTTGCTAAGGATAGGATGACATGAAAAGAGGCATTTCCCTCAACAGGGCACTTTCTGTCTAAATAGTATTGTTACTTCCTACAGATTTGCCCTCAAACTTACCCTCAATTCCTTGATGACCTCATGCGACCTTCCATTATTTTGCAAAACAACCAATTCCAGATGAACAGGTGACCAGGAGGAAGTCAGTCTATTTCTTCGGCATCACAGACCAGTTGGATTCTTACCTCTTCCTTTTTCACCAGCTATACGTATTCTGTAAAGTTGTCATCACCCAACAGTAACAGAACTCATGCTCCTTTGTTTTTAGTGAAGTGTCTTGAAATATTTTTCCTCAAAATCTTGTCATAAACCTAGTTTGCATATTTAGATTCTTTGCCATATCAACTTTACAAATGATAAAAGTTTGCTACCCAGATTTTTAGTAGTCTGGAAAGTTTGAAGTGGTAATGGGTAGAGTCTGGGTGGCCGTTTTTGATTTATTCTAATAGGGTAATTTCTTTCATTTGGTGTACTAACATAGCTATATAGTTCAGAGAAGCTACAAATAAAAATTTCATTTATTTGGCAAACACCAGGTTGTGCCAGTTAGTTGTAATAGAGTGGGCGCTTTACATTTTGAGCAGTGTCCTTCAGAAGGTCCCAAAGACTGATACAACGGAGGATGTGCTTTCACCTCAAAATGGAATGAACAACTAAGTTGGGTTCAACATAGGCAATACATTCACTTGTAAAACCTAGTCTCACTTTAGTCTCGGGGAGTTTCAGCTTCCGTCCTGTAGCCGAGTCAACGATGTTACAGACTGGGGTGGGTGGGATGGGGCTGGAGCTTAGAGTCAAGGCCAAGTGCTAAACCTAGAGAGACCAGTCTTGCTTCTCATCCTCTTACTCTGCACTGTTTTCATTTTGACTCTAGCCAGTTTTAGGCCAGTACCTCAGTTTTCAGTACATGATAAGCCAAACAAGAGGAAAAGATGTCAAATTTATAGACACATGATAAAGTGTTTCTGGAATATTTTTTTTTAAATGGGGCAGTATTGTGCATTTCTTATAGACTGATGATTTGAAAAGAAACCTGTAGCACTGGGCAAACCACATCCAACTGGAATAGCTTGAATTCTGTGGGCAAGCAAATGGCGGCTGTTCTAGCATTAAGGCTTCGAGTCAGTGAACAATAACGTGAAAGCTGTCTGGTGTGTTTTTAACACTTCTGACTTCAGAATATGCAGAGAACTGGGGACTTGTTTTATTTTTATAATTGGTAAAAAGACTTCTCAAAGAAAAAGTTAGGATTTTTTGTGTGCTTTATAATTTGAAGAAAAAATTTTAATATTGGTAGAAAGATAAAGTTTGGATTTACTTTAGAGGAACACACATTCCATTTTAAAAGTCATAATTTGCTTCATACCAAGGATAAGAAGAATTCTTTACACTTACTTGATAGTTTTACACAGTAAGTTTTAAAGATAATATACCTTAAATGGCAATTATGACTTGGATCAATAGCTCTTCAGTTAATGAGAATTGAAAATGAAGCTTTTTTTTGCATGAAATTCTGGCCCATGTCAGGTATTCAGGGCATACTTTTTTTTTTTTTTTGGAGATTTGTCTTCAAATAGACAGAACCACTAGTGTTTCTAATCCATAAGCGGGATCACAAAAGCTATGTATAATAAATATATAAGTACAGTGTCAGTACAGACCTTGCAAAATAAATAAATTTGAACACCCACTCAGTCTACTTTTGCTTTAAGAAATGGTTAAATTTCTTGTTAAGATGTCACAACTCAGAAGATATTAATTTATACATCATTCTAAATTCAGTTTGTGAAAACCAAAAGTGGAATAATCTGTGAATACATAAGCAATAAACTTAAAAAAAAAACCCCAACATCATTCTCTACGTAGAAAGAAATGCTAAAGAAGAGTCCACTATGGTGCATAATATAGAAACTACATTGAATTACTTTTTAATGAATCTTATAGGATATATTTACATTTGCAATGCCCCAAAGCTTCTGATCGTCAGCCATGAAGTATATGACTAAACTAGCTTGCTTGTTTTCAGACCTCTGTGGCTCTTGTTCCCAGTTTTCTAAGTCGGGTCGGCAAACTATGGCCCTGGGCCAAATCCAGCCTGCCACCAGGTTTTGTATGGCTCTTGAGAATAGTTATAACATTTTTGAGTGATTGGAAAAAAAAAACCAAAAGAGGATTATTAGTGATGTGAAAATTTTATGAAATTGCAATTTCGGCGTCTGCAGATTTTTACTGGAACACAGCCACGCTCACTCACTTCCGTATGGTCTGTGGCTGCTTTTGCACTGTTAACAGCCGAGATGAGTGGCTGAGTGGAGACTGGAGGGCCCAGAAAGCCTACGATCCTTACTGTCTGGCCCTTTATGGACAGAGTTTGCTGACCCTTGCTTGTTCTATAAGTCTGTTATTGCAAGCTTAGCAATGTTCCGACTGCTGACATTTATAAAATAAAATGGCCATCTCCTGGGCTTCTTTGCTGCATTCGTCAGGAAACTGGGTGGTAGGTAGCCCGGTGCCATTTTGTTTGACAGCGTGGACCTCACGTCATGTGTGAAGAAGGCTTCCGTTCAGAAATCATCAATTTCCAGTTTAAGTCTGATGAAGGTAAGGAAATTTTATTTGTTTCCACCATGTTCACTCTTGACTTTAACTTCTTACCAAAAGATCTTCACCTGTAAAGTGGTATACATAGGCTTGTGAGTATATTTAAAATGAAGGAGCAGCATCTGCAGTGTAGCAACGGTTTAATGTGGTTCAACCAAGAGAAACCCACAACTCTGGTGGCTGGTTTTGGAGGAGAGACTCTTGGCTAGAAATTTGCAGTGTCAGGACGCCTGGGTGGCTCAGTCGGTTAAGTGTCTGCCTTTGGCTCAGGTCATGATCCCAGGGTCCTGGGATCGAGTTCCGCATCGGGCTCCCTGCTCAGCAGGGAGCCTGCCACTCCCCCTGCTTGTGCTTTCTGTCTCTCTGACAATAAAAAAAATCTTTAAAAAATAAACTTGCAGTGTTGTAACACGATGTTCCTGGGAGGTGGAATGTGAGCCTATTTCTGCCCTGGAACACCACAGCCTTTAGAAAGATTTTTTAAATAACAATCAGATAAACTTCGGAATTCCTTCAACTCTGCATCATTTCAGATAAGAGTAAGGTAAATAATTGTTTATGAGTTCTTAAATGATTAAGGGGTAACTCTTAAAACTTCAGGGGTGAAAGTTTTAGAATTAGAACATGAAAACTCATGTTTTCATAAGCAGTGAAAACACTAAACTTGCCTTCTCGTGAGCACTGGAAGTCTCTTTTCTCACAAGCGCCCCTTTTTGAGGACATCGTTTGTAAAGGAATTTATAACACGAGATTCATGTACCCATAGATGCACCCATGTCTGTTTTTAAAGAAAAACTTCCCCAGGTTTAAGCAAAGCTGAGGTCAACTGAATGATTCTGAATGCTTGCTACAGAAAAATACAGTCCCAAACCTACTTCTAAATCACCCCCTCTCCTAATACTGCTCCTGTAGCAAGCTCCTTTGTAAGTCAGCTTTCTGGTGGCGGTGTACTCCTACGGACTTCTGTGATCCTGCGGCACGAGGAGGGCTCCGTTTGTGCGGAGGGTGACACCACTGTCACTTTGGAGGTCAGGATAGAGGGGTATGTAAACCTGACATCTCGGATTCATTTGATACTAAGTTCTTAATCGAGAAAAACAATACTTTAAAGTTTCATTTCTGTCCTTAATGGCGTATGCTCACAGACCCACTACCAAGATGAGTCGTTCTCTCAAAGCTGGAGAGGCTCAACACTGGTGCTTAGTTCTAAAGCTCACTTGGCTTTTGGAGAAGGCACCGACTCTCAGTGACCTGGGGCAAATAAGAAAGTCTGGAACTTTTAAAAATTAGGATTCTAGATGTATCTCAACAGAAAACGGTGTTGAGCCTTCTCTGAGTGTGGCACAGCACGGCTTCGCCGTTCTGTGTGAATTCACTATTACCCGATGTGTGATGTGGATTGCTGCCCTGGTTCCACGAGTTCCTTCCGATGAGCCTTTACGTACAGAACCTAAGTAACCTTGCATCTCTCAGGATAGTTGGATAACGCCGATATTCTGGAGGGGATTTCCTGTATTTGGTCCCATCTGTTGTTTTGAAAGAGCTTTGTATGTGTGGTACAGGGCACCAGTTATTTTAGGAGTTTCTCAAATGTAGAAACATGGGCTCAGTGTATTGGGCCTTCTTTTGTGCTCTTATAAATCAGATTAGGTCCTGCCAAAAGGTGTCAATGAATTATTTAATGCGAGCTTCTACAGTTTTATATAAGAAATTCCTTGTTGTGATAAAGGCAGACGATGAAGCCCTGCAGTGTGAGCAGCAATGCCTTTGCTAGGCTAGCAGTCTCAGTTTTAGAACTACAATGGTGCAGGTAAAGAGCGGGCTTTAATAATCCCTTGGGTTCATTAGGAAGTAAAAAAAATATATATGTGCTTGTTTTCCTCATTTTTTTTTTTTTTTTTTTAATTTGGGTTCCATATAATCTTTTAAGATGGAACGAAGTTTACTCTGTGGATACTGAGCAGTGGGTAGGCAACCAAAGGCTGAATTTACTGCAGTTTCCAGATAGAGGCTGTTACACAGTTTTGAATGCCAGATTTTTATTTTTTAATTGAGGCAGACCAAGGTGAGGTTGTTGAGGCTAAATCAAACCTCAAAATAGCATGAAACTAAAAATCCAAAGGAATGAAAGCTGAATGACCCATAGCAGTCCTTCGAGAATATTTGTGTTAGTGACGGTTAAGGCAGTTCTAGGTCTGATAAAATAAAGCTGATGTAGTAGTTTGGGCAAGTTGGTTATCTTCTTGGGGCCTTCGTTTGGCTAGCTACAAAACCATTTGGTCTAAAATTATAAATACTGAAGGTACATGGATCTTCAGAGCCCTTTTCCTGTTTTTAGGTACGATTCCTATCTGCCTTCGGGACATCATCCTCTGGGCCTGCTGTGCCTTACACAGTAGGGTAAGTGGGCCCCCATTTCAGAATGGCTCAATGACTCGGTCTATCTGGGTAAAATGTGCCAACCTTGGTTATTGTCGGTACTCTGTGGTGTTACTGGAGGGCAAGCTGCCCACCAGTTTCTCCTCCTTGCTTTGGACACTTTCTGAGGCCAAGACCTGAGAAGGTGATGTGAGTCCTCGGGGCTGTTTAGTTGACTTGGTGAACTTCTTGAATTCACTTGCAAAAGAAATGCCTTTTCTTTTGTCTTCTCTGGATGCCTGTGGGAAAAAAAGAACCTTCCATGGGTATAAGGTGAAAGCCGGGATCCCCAGTCATCTGACACGCTATCATGGAGCCCTTTCCTCTTCTTCTCTAATAGGTAGAGCTTTGGGAAGAAGTGCTGAGGGAGTCCCCTCTCAGGGCTGCTTACCCACAGTGGGGAGTACATTTCTTTTCACGTAGTGAAAGTGAAGCCAAACCGTTTTCTCCCAACTATATCCCTTGACTCAGAAACTTTCTCCTAGATTTCATAAGTTCCCAGATTTGATTACCACGTGGTTACGAGTATCAAGTGCTTTGTGGAGAGAGCAAAAGAACTTTGAACTTTACCTGCACCTGCTCCTTTAGCTTAAGGATGAATTTTCCTGCACCTTTCCACTTGCTTTGGGCTTGAAACACACACTCCTGATCCAAAAGAACCCGCTGGGAGGACTTCGGGGTGGAAGACTTCTTGGTAGCGTCTTTCACCACCTCTTCCAAAAGCACATAGTCACTCGGGTTGGGGTTGCTCAGGATGCTGTAGGAATATTTGGCTTTGCATAAGGTCTGAAAGAGAAGTTACAGTCCACTGAGTACACGGTATCTCCAACGCTTGCATTCATTCTGAATGAAACTTGAAGGTGGGAAAATGTCACAGACTTTTAGAGAAGGAGGGGATCTTTCTCAGATTGCATCGTTCATTCCTCAGTTTATGTTTGCGTAGTTGTCGCTTGTAATTGGGCTTCACAGCAGACCGTGATTTAGGTATTGTTACCCCATTTTTAGACAAGGAAACTTAAATGTATAGAGATTAAGCAGACTCCAGAGAATGCACAGCTAATGAGTAACAGAATAAGGATGTCGACTGGGTTTTCTACATGCACCAAAGCTCATAGACATGAAGGTCACACAGACCGGGAAGGGCAGAATCCTGACCCTCGGGAGCCTCTCTATCACAGAGTCTTGGGTGTGGAAGGCATTTTAGTAATTCACCCGGTCTCACTTCTCATTTAGTACAAGATCATCTTTCATTTATACATTTATTTGCTCATCAAATGTTTAGTGAGGGCCTTCTGTGTCACAGATACTGTATTATACTTTGGGGAGATAAAGGTGAAAACAAACAAACATATGTCTGGGTTCTCCTGGACTTTCAAACTCTACTAAGGAGGCAAATTTTAACCATGTCATCGTGTAATAATAGCAGATAGCACTTAAATAGTGTTTACCAGGTGCTAGGCATTGTACACCATATGTATATTTACTGAGTTGATCTTCACAACAGCTCTGTGTGGAAAGGACTATTACACAATCTCCACGTTGTGGATTGAGTAGCTTACCACAGAGTATATAATATAGTGTGCTGGAGCCAACTGGAACGGGCCAGTGAAATCAGACGTGGTGGGAGTATCCACACAACAGAAATTGGCAAATACTAAAAATCAATTTGGCTCTTTTTTTTCCTTAAGACAGCCAGTCTACCAGCACACCACTGTAACTGAGGCACTAAGAAGGAGAGCTGGGATTTGAACCTGGAGCAATTTGATTTAGTGTCTGTGCTGTTAACCATTATGGCTATACCACTTCTCAACTGGGTATTTAATAAACAAACCATGACGAGGCTTGAAGGAAGGAGATACAGTTCTTTGAAACCATGTACACAAAGAAGCATGACTTAGAGGAGGAAGAGGGCCAGAGAAGGCCTCCAGCATGTCCTCTGTAAGATCTTTGAGAAACAGTCACCAGGGACTGGCTTAGGCATTTCTGGGCCAATGAAATTACTACTCTGTGGAGCCCCCTCCTAAATCTGTTATCAACACTTCCACAGAGAGCCAGACTCATGATAGATACTAGGCAAGTGTCTGTTGAAGGAATGAACTAGCATGTCCCAACCTAGAGGCACACTCTCCCTTTTCAGATCCCCATTGTTCTAGAACTTCTCATAAAATGAGCTGACATCTGATTTGTGCCAGTGATTTACACCGAGGAGCAGACCGAGGAGAGCAAGGGCGAGGCTTTCACCTGCTGAATGACATCCTGCGCGGTGCTGACACGGGGTGCTTTGATGACTGTTCGAGGTTGCTCTGGAGAAACGTCATGCACTTGGACAAAGAAACTCTCCTCCTCGGAGTTCAAGATTATCTCCTTGTCATCTTGAACAATGCTTCTCTCTTCTAGGTTCTATGTTAAAAAAGAAAAGTATGAGTAAATGGTAAGATGATGTAGAGCAAGAAAGAAAAACCCAGTGAAAACGTGAGCTGTATCTGGGCAATGTTGGAAACTACTTCTCATCTATTTCATACACTAGTTAATAGTTCATAAACGATTCTACAAGGATATCCATGTCTTCTAAGAGGAAGAAAGTAATGTAGGTATTTCTGCTGATGCTGACAGACTGATAAGTTCTGGCTTACAATGAGCCAGTAGATCTGCTCCTACTACCTGTGGATTTTGAGTCCAAGTCACTGTAGATAAATTTGTACAAGGACAACATACCATATTGCCAATGACCAAAAGCCAAATAAGAACACAGTAAATTACATTTAAGAGAGAGCCCATCCATTCCCTACACAGGCCTTGGGCAATTAAGAAATACTAGACATCTGAACATGAAGCATGCAAACTGACCCTCAGCCAGGCTGGACGGATAGAACCAGCAGTGAAAAGGCTGAAACGATGGCTGGAGGTAGGACACACTGAAATGAATATCGACAAAATTCTCAATAATTACGAGAATTGGTCATCAGGTTAATTGGCTTTTGGTGAACTGGCTTTCAGTAAATTTTACATATGTAACTATATATTAAATATATATTTAGATATATCTATAGATACATGAATCTTATTGAAATTTTCCAAACAGTATAGAAATATATCAAAAAGCCAAACTTTCCCCATTATCACCTCCCCCCCCATCTCATTCTCCACAAAAAACCCGTTGTTGTTAGGTTATGTATGCTTCTAAACATCTGCTATGGATCTATGTATTTTTGTGTATGTGAACACATATATACAATGAAACCCTGGAATTATGTGAATTTAGATATAATATTGTGGAATGGCTCCTGTTTTTTGTTAGCCCCATTCTCAAATGAAAGGTAGCTTACAGTTCTCTTCTGCAAGGGGGAGGTCTGAAGGGGGAGGGGCAACCCCATCTCAGGAAGTGAGCATTTAGCAGAAAGGTCCTTCGATCTCCAACAGTCTCCTAGCCTAATCTCCTCAGATCAAGGCACTGAAATGGTGCTAACTAACCAGAAAAATCCAGGAATCACTGCCACACTCCTGGAGGTTCCAACCAGCCATAGGACCCAGAATTGTCCCCATTGATATTAAAGTCAGAATGGATAACTGCCACCAGGTGGCGCTAAACTGCAGCCAGGACCAGAAAGGACTGGTTCCTGGAGCTTCTTGCCAACCAGCCCCACAGGCTCACCCCAATCATTTCATTAATCTTGTAATCATGGTCCCTACAATTTTCAGGACTGATGTTTTTGGACCCCATTTGTTACATTATGGGTGTTGGGCAGGGGAGAGTTACTATTTTTATTATATAAACTCCATATAATGTTCTGCAACTTTTTTGTCCCCACTTAAAAGATTGTGGTGTTCATTTCATGTCACTTCTTAGAGATTTTAGCTGTGTAATATGTCACTGTGTTGATCATAATATATTTAACCAGTTGGAGAGTAGGGTTGGGTGGTAATTCATCTGACATAATTTATAATCTGTGTCTTGAAAACCGGGAAGCAAGCAAGCATGAAAAAAACCAAAAAAGGTTCTAATGGACACATGAAATACCTCAATAACTATGCAATAAACATGACTTTTAAGAGAGCTTCTTGGAGCCTCACTCAGAGCTTATTTATTTCCAAGGAGCTTTCTGCCCACTAGAAGGCACAGGTTATGACCAGAACAATGGCCCTCACTTGTAGCTCTTTATAGCTTACTAAGCATTTTTCTACATATTATCTATATGTTTGGCGCGAGTCTCATGTTAATCTTTTTCAATCAGGTAGAGTAGTTTCTCTTACAGATTTACAAATTAGGGCACAGAAGTTTACAGAAGTTAAATGAGCTGTCCAAGGTCATCTAATTTGTGGCAGAGCCAGGTCTGTCTGATTTCAAATCCAGCAGGTGTCCCGGGAGGGCATACTGACCACAGGAAGATGTGATCCTGACAGCCTGAGAGCCTAGAAGACAAGAAAACTAAAAGGCAGGCAGGCAGAGGAGATCAGAGGTCACGGATGGCAGTTTGGGGACTTTGAATATACGGGCAAACTGCTTATTCATCTCACTAGTTCCACAGAAGGAAATACATGGAAATACTTAGAGCCCAAATCTATCAACTATGCTAGTATCTGCTTGCATTCAATAATTGCTGAATTCATTTATTCAGTCAGTAAATATGTACTGTGTATGACTATGTACCAGGTCAACCTAAACACTTTAAATGTGATTTGTTATCTTAGCAGACACATGTCAGTCATTTCAAAAATTTCATCCCCATGCCTGGGTGGCTCAGTCGGTTAAGCATCTGCCTTCAGCTCAGGTCATGATCCGGGAGTCCAGGCACCGATCCCTGCATCGGGCTCCCTGCACAGCGGAGAGTCTGCTCCTCCCCCTGCTCATGCTCTCTGTCTCACTCACACTCTCTTTCAAACAAATAAATAAATAAATAATCTTAAAAAAAAAAATCTCCTCCCCACAAAGGCATTATACAAGAGAGCTTGCTGTATTCTCTCCATCAAAAAATGCTTATTAGCCTTCCCTTCTAATTTATCCCCCTTATTCTTCAAAATGCTTCTCTTCCACCAGCCCTTATGAAATATTTATTCCTGAGGTCTCTACAGCCTGTTTTCATATACATTTTAAAGATTTTATTTATTTATTTATTTATTTATTTTAGAGAGAGAGAGCCAGCGGGGGAAGGGCAAAGCGGGAGGGGCAAAGGGAGAGGGACAAGCCGACTCGATGCTCAGCGTGGAGCCCCACTTGGGGCTCCACCCCAGGACCCTGAGATCATGACCTGAGCCGAAATCAAGAGTCGGACGCTTAGCCGACTGAGCCACCCAGGCGCCCCTCATAAACATTTTAAATCGCATATGGGCATTCCTAGCCTCCCCATCCCTTGTATGCATATGGCGCCGTGGCACTCTGCAGCCTGCCCGTGTTCTCTCCTGCTTGCTGCCGACTGTTGTCCCCACAGTGCTGGGCACCAACACTGACCGGAAAGCCACAGACGTGAGTGCTTTCTGTGTCTCACCCTGTCATGATTTAACCTCTGTGAACCTCCATTTCCTTATGTGAAATGGTTTCCATTCTGTCACGAGGTCATTCAAAAGCGGTGAGTGAGAACTTTAAACACAGTAAATGCAACTGTATGGTTTGAAAATTCACTTGCTGACATCATCACTTAAAGGATACTTTTTTTTTTTTTACATGTAGCTGGAGAATGAAGCAAGACAATGAGAAATAATAAGAAAAAATGTAGAGAGAAAATGAAGATGTCTTCCAAAGTCCAGCTAAGCCCTCTGATATTTTCTCATAAAGCTATAATTATTAGAACTGCTTGTTAACTGTGTCTGCAGTGTGTAAGTCCGATAGGGCGAGGAGCCTAGGGAGATAATTACATTTCCTTGCCTAAATGAAGTGTCCTTTTATGGTCTAAGGCAAGGTCAGAAGGAAAGACAGCAGCTCTGGTTTCCCAGAGCAGATGCTGGGGTTCTGTGGAGGATGTAGGTCACGTTCACAGCTTGGTGCACAGTGAAAAAGTAGCACATGATGCTGAAAACTGGCTCTTTATCATCTCCACTGTGTCCCAATGTCATGGACCTTCGATGGGCGTTTTACCAACCTAGCTCTATTACGTGCCCCAAAGGAGCAAGATTTTGTGCCCAGAACAGGGCTTGGCTCATAGTAGGTGCTCAGTTACTATTTGTTTAATCTAATTGTTGAATTGACTCCTTCATTATTGACATATCATGACGCATGACTGTCTATGGTGGAGCAATGACTTTATACGTCGTTTTAAAAAATGGCGGGAAGTTGGTGGGCTCTTATCAGTTTATTCTGGGGGAAAAAAAATGAATGCTCCATTCACAAACTCCAATAGGAGCTAACCAACGTAGAGTTGACACACAGTCGCTGAATTGTTTCCTTCGTGGGAATGGCTATGGGAATGTTAGTGAATGTAATGTTAATTTTTACTAATTCTGACTGAGGCTGAGAGATTATTCTTGCTGTGTGTGAAGTTACAGAGTATTTTCAAAGGACTACTGTTGTTTTACCTAGAAGCACAGGATCTTTTATTAGCTAAAACTTTAATAGGCGTGAACAGGAAGGCAAGCAGTCTCCAAAGGTAAAATACCAATGGGACTAGCATGACAGTACCGTGATGCTTATGACAGTGTTCAGGCAGAAATCAGATCCTGGACCCACAGCTGATGGCGTGCATAAGGAATCCTTTGAGTTCTTGCTCCCCCCGCTCTTTTTGTTTTTTTTTGCAAAGGATGGTTTTTAGACTGGGTTTCTGTAACTTAGAGATAACATTCCGAATACGTGCAGAAAAATAAAATCATTTCTCTACATTTACTTAAGAAGAACAACAGAAATCAAGTTGCAATTATAAGAAATTCTGAATGGAGGGAGGTAGCCAGTGGTGAAGTGGTTCATCACATACTGTGTTGTTATGGTGTCGGACACACTTACTTCCTGCTGGGTTTTTAAGACAATCCTGCCAACATATCCTTCCTCTGGAAACCAGCTGCTTAAAATCTGCATGATCTCTTCTTCTGGACCGATGGCTCTCTGGAATGGTTGTTTCCTGCATTCATTTTTTTCTTTAGATATAAAATATTTTTCTTCCATCAAAAAATAGTCTGTGACGATAGGTTTGGTGTCTTGTTCAGTAGTCAGAATCTAAAGGAAAAGCAAAGGCAAAACTTTAATTCAAAATAAGCCTATTTTTCTGGTGCCTGGGTGGCTCAGTCGGTTAAGCATCTGCCTTTGGCTCAGGTCATGATCCCAGGGTCCTGGGATCAAGTCCTGCATCAGGCTCCCTGCTCCGAGGGAAGCCTACTTCTCCCTCTGCCTCTCTCTGTCTGTCTCTCATGTCTCTCATGAATAAATAAAATCTTAAAAAAGTCCCCCCAAAACCAAAATAAACTATTTTTTTAAAGATTTTATTTATTTGATAGAGACAGAGCGAGAGAGGGAACACAAGCAGAGGGAGTGGGAGAGGGAGAAGCAGACTCCCCGCTGAGCAGGGACCCTGATGCGGGGCTTGATCCCAGGACCCTGGGACCATGACCTGAGCCGAAGGCAGATGCTTAATGACTGAGCCACCCAGGCGCCCCTAAAATAAACTTTTTTTTACAGAGAACAAATTGATGGTTACCAGAGGGGAAGTGGGTGGGGGGATTAATGGTACACTTATCATGGTGAGCACTGAGTAATGTATAGAATTGCTGAATCATTACATTATTGTACACCTGAAATCAATGTAACACTGTATGTTAACTATACTTGAATAAATACACACACACACACACACACACACACACATGAAATAAGCCTATTTTTATGGTGTTTACATAGATTCGATGTGTCATTTATAAGTGAGACCTACTCTGCAGCGTTGCATAATTCTTCCTGGAAGACCTAAGAACTCTCTTATGTCCAAGAAGGATTGTTTATGTTCATTCTGGGCAATGACACAATTTATTCATAATCCCCAGACAGCATAACTATTTTTCCCACAGCTGGAATGAGAGCTTCTACTGAATTACCAACTTGAGGCTTCTCAATCTATGCATTTAGCTCTCTGTGATCTTGTCACTCAGGACCAGTGGCAAAGACCCTAGCACAGCTTTTACCATCATCCCTTTTTCTCAGGTTGGAAATGCTTGTCTTCTAATCTCATCTGATCTAAGTTCCTGGGAATTCTCCTTTCAATTAACTCTTGACACTGTGCCTACAAGCTTGTTTTCTTTGTTGGCGACAGACCCTGGGCGGTCAAACAGAGCGGCCGAGACGAGGCTCTGGAGCCAGACAGACCTGGGTCTGAGGTCTGCCTTTAATACTTATTGGCTGTGAGGGGTTGGGCAAGATATTTAACCCCTTGGAGGCTCAGTTTCCCCATCCATAAAATGGGAATAGTAAGAGTAACAGCCTTGTTTTATGACAGAGGCACCGGTTATGAAGCATGACCTGGCATGTTATGAGAACTCAGTAAACACTAGCCTTCGCTACGGCTCCTCTGGCTGACACATTGCTTCACACTCATACAGGTTACTGTCAAAAGGCTCAACTCCAAGTGGGGACAGAGAAAGCTGCCACCATCTGGCTTGGATTAGGCAAACACCCTTCTCCTTGCCCCTGCAATGATGCAACTACCAGAGTCAACACTTGGCACTGTTTGTCTCGCTTGGAGGAAAAGCAGAGTGAGCCGAGGATGGTGCAGGCAGAAGATTCTCAGGAAGACGCTGTTCCCTTCACCCCAGTCCTTCGTCTATAATCAATGCTGGGCTTTGGCTCCTGTGGGGGCAAGACAGCTACTGCAACAGGTAATTCAGGATGTGAAGCTTCTAGGAGTGGGTCAGTGGGTATTGTCACCACCCTGAGAGGGCTGGCATCACTCCCTCCTCAGTCCAGCTTTATATCCATGGCATTATTCACATGGGGTGACAACAAAGTAATGGGCTGCTTTTTGTGGGTGGTCTATGGAAATACTGCCGTACTTAACATCTTCATTATAGAGTCTCCAAATCCCCAACAATACTTTGTGATAGTGGACACTGAAGTTCATGGCCTGATTGCTTTAAAAAACAAAAACAAACCCAAAAAACAAATACCACCCCCCACCCCCCAATTCTTGGTAGTAGCTTCTGTTTGATAGTCTATGAAATCCGGCACTTAAGCTGTTTCCTCTGATTTTAAGTCAATTATAAAATGTTGGGCAAAATGTTGCCTGTCCATAGAGACTTCCTCTCAAAAACCAGAACTATTTATTACTCTTACTCTGTATGGTTGTTTCATTGGTTTTTAATCTCTAACCTCACCCCATACATTCTATGATCCCTTCAGAGAGAGCCTAAGGGTCACTCCTCTTGGTCACTGCTCCCTTGGTCTATCCCCAAGGAAGAGGAGGGATTCTGAATTGGGTTAGGGATAAAATAGTCTGTGAGGATGTTAGGTCACTGTGCCAAGCAGGGGTGGAGCTTCCAGTGTGAAGAGAAAAGACATTACACATGGGTTTGCCCGTCCTTTTGAGGAGCTGCCTCCCTCCAGATGCTGTTTTGTTCCCGGCTTCCTCACTCTGACATGTCCTCCCATGGGGCGGTGGCCTACAGAATGCAACAGAGATCTCTGGTGGATCCCGAGCAGAAGCAGGACCACATGAGGGGACTCAGGCCAGGGCTGCTGCAGGGTTTGGGGCAACAGGCCTTCGTCCTTGTGTCAGGCCCTGCTGGCCTCTTTGTACTACAAGAGGGGTGGTACCTCAAGGGTTGAGATCAAGTGCCAGGGGAAGACCGACAAGGGGGCTGCTCAACATGCTCAACATGCAAATAAAGGCCTAAGGCTGGAGGGGCTGAAGATGTCTTCTTGGCCATGTGCTCCATCCTGATGCTCTAAAACTTTTTTTTAAAGATTTTATTTTATTTATTTGAGAGAGAGAGAGAGAGAGAGCACAAGAGGGGATAGGGTCAGAGGGAGAAGCAGACTCCCCGCTGAGCAGGGAGCCCGATGCGGGACTCGATCCCGGGACTCCAGGATCATGACCTGAGCTGAAGGCAGTTACTTGACCAACTGAGCCACCCAGGCGCCCTGATGCTCTAAAACTTTGATCCAATTCCTAGGATGGCAAACAAACTTCATTCAGCTTGTGTGCAAATTCTGATTGATTAGTAAGCTCTGCATTAAAAAGGGAGATGGGGCCTGGGTCTAGGCTTAGAGGGAAAGAGTACACATGCTTGGAGAGCTACTCATTCTGGTTTTTATCCTTCCTGAGCGCCAAGTTTTTATGTGTTTGAAGAATTGTTAAAAATTCTTTTCTACAGGTTAGCTTGTCTAGTGGTACCAAGTTCTCCCAGATCATTCTTAGGGTGGATCTCAGTGTTGAATTACATGAATAACCAAAAGGCAGATCATCATTGTGGACTTTGTGTCTTATGTATGCTTTTGTGTTTACACATGCATTTACACACACACACACACACACACACACACACTCATATATATAGATGTTGGATTCTCCCAACCATGGGCATGGTGGACTTACTTGTTGGAGAAGCTGCTTTGCCTTGGTGCCTCCATTTATGGAGAAAACAGTAAAGGGCTCTGGACCCGGGACCCCATGCACTGTGACTCTGTGAGTCTGCAAACATTTTCTTTCTTCTGTATTAAACATCTGTCAAGGAAGATCACATGGTGTCTCATTCATTCTCATTCTCAAGTTATTTCTAGGCTATATTCGATAGAGAAGTGCTAGTTCTTAGAAGTCTGTAGGGGGACACATAAATGCAAAAGAAGACCATTCTTCTATAACCTGATGCATCTGTTTGTGGTTGAAGAGGCCATGGGCATCTTCCTTAATAGTCTAGTGAGGATATTAGCAGCATACCACCAAAATAATAATTTATTTTAAATAATAGTGACTCTTTCCATCCTAACTAGGAGACTGATATTATCTGAAATGTATATTACTTATGATGAACTGACCTCCAACAGTGTCTATTGAGTTCCATCTCTCTTTAGGCTCCTGGGTTAGAATTTTGGTTGGTAAGATGATAAATAGAATATTATGGCCTTGGAGAGCTTACTGCCCAGGCACACAAATAATTATAATATGAAAAGCATTTCTGTTTTAGGAAAAGCTGGGGGTGTGTGTAACTCATAACTTTTTGAGCACTTTGTATATTAAGATATATTCATTCAAAATACAAAATTCACTGATGGAGAGCTGAATCAGACATTATGCCTGGCCTTGGAATTATTTTATTTTATTGTTATTTCTGTCCCCAGAACGAGGACAAAGCCTCCATAAAAACCTCTAAAAGATGGGGTTCTGAGAGCTTCTGGGTTGGTGAACACATCGGGATGCCAGGAGGCTCTGCACCCCCTCTCCCTAGACCTCGTCCCATGTATCTCTTCCATTTGGCTGCTCCTGAGTTGTATCCTTCATAAAAACTGGTAATAGTAAAGCATGTTTCTGAGTTCTGTGAATGATTCTAGAAAATTCCTGAACCTGAGGAGGAGGTTGTAGAAAACTCTCGAATTTATAGGTGGTCAGTCAGCAGTACCAGTGACAGCCACTTGCCACTGGCGCCTGAAGTGGGGACCATCCTATGGGACTGAGCCCTTAACTTTGGGATCTGACGCTAAGTCCAGGTAGATGGTGTCAGAACTAGATCGAAAAGCAGGACACCCAGCTGGTGTCAGAGCTGAAGTAGCATCGGAAAAGACACCACGTATTTGGTGTCAGAAGTGCTGTGAGGAACAATGGTTCATTCATGGCGTGTGTGGCATCTCCATTGCTAATAGGTATCGAGGGCAACCGACCCTGAATCCCGCACTAAGCCTGCCTCACCTTGTGAAAGCATCTGATTCTTGCCCTTAGGTACCAGGCAGCCCTGCCCCTGCTACCCAGTCCTCTGCACACGTACGGGCAGTGCCTCCCTCCACCTTGGCCAAGGTGCTGTTCTTGACCCTGGCCACACACTAAAGGGAAAGGGAGGAGAACCTAAGGAAATGAGGACAGGACAGAGAGAGAAGACACTGACGAGGTGAGGGGAAGAGAAGCAGAGAAGAAAGCTGGGGGATTTACAGGCGGCCATGGCAGTGGCCGACCAGCGCCATTTGAGAGCATACAGGGCGCCTTTCCACGGGTTGTTAGCACTATGCTGAAGGATAAGATTGATGCAACCACCGTTGTATCAGACGATTAAGCATGTAAAGAGGTAATCAGTGGGCACCCTTTAAAATTCAGCTTTAAAGGGCAAGATAATGGAATCAACTGGTTAATTAAAGCAGTGCTACTTAAGTAAACAACTCTGCATTACTGGGGTGAGTGCTGGTCCCGTGGTTCTTGAACTTCAGTGGGCATGGAACTTACATGGGGAGCTTGTTAAAACAGAGACTCTGCAATGGTGGCCCTCTCTGTGGTGTTCCTGTCTCATTTCCAAGAGGGCCGATTCTGCATCTCCCCACGCTTGCCTTGCTTAGTCCTTTCCCCACGTCGTTATTTTGGGTTCACCCCCCCGGCAGGCACTATCATGTACTCATGAAGAACATGGGCTTTGTCACTAGAATAACTTGGATTTATCGCTGTGTGACCTCAGGTATACTTAACTTAGCTCTGACCTTCCTCTTCTATGGAGTGGAGATCAATAGCGATTTCATGAAGTTATTGAGAGGATTAACTGAGTCAGGACAGATGTAAAGTGCTTAGAAAGTGTCAAGGGCCAGACGTTATTGTGACTATCACTTCCACTGCTACCTAATTAATAACTCTCATGGGCCAGGTTCCTGTGCCACTGGAAAGCCTACCCCCAGCATAGCAATGCTTGCAAACGTGCTCAGTGAAACAGAACTTCATTACCAAAGAGGCCGGCACGGCACTGCTGGAGGAATTTTCTTCCATCCTTCTGCTGTTTATGAATAAACTAGAGATTTCCAAGACTTCATTGTGGAGGTTTCGTAGCTGAAGATGCCGATATCCTGGAATAATGCAGAATTGGGAGAACCCTGTTAGCCATGCACCCCAGAGCTCCGCACAGAAGACACCCCAGGGGGGCAGTCCACAGCCAGCGGAAATCAGGCCGTGCGACTGGTGGGGAGTGGCAGCCAGGAGATGCCTTTCCATTGGCAGACTGCTGCCCCTGGGGACAGTTCTGGATCACCCAGTGGCAACCAACTTGTCTAGGTACTGTTTCTAACATAGACTCAAACTGGAAATCCTAAACTCAAACAAAATATACTAGGAAAACCTGACCATCTCTGTATCAGGTCATCTACAGTCACTGTTTTACAAATATTCCCTCTTAGAACAGTTTTAGTGATAATATTCCAACAATGGGGGTTGGCTAAGTAAGTTATGGTGTGAATGTCTGTATAAAATGGAATAACAAGCAGCCAGTAAAAGTGGTGATGAAGACGCATGGCTATCAACATGAGAAGTTGCTCCCTACGTACATCAGGAAGTGAAAACCAGTAAGGTGCAAAGGACTAAGATTAGTAGGAAGCCTATTTGTTAAAAATATACATTATGTAATATGTATATGTATGCATATTACGTATAGTATGTAAATACATGGGCAGAAAAACAAAGCCTGCAAAAGAAATACACCAAAAGTGATGGTTTTGGATGGGAAATGGATGGTTAAAAAGAATTGTTTTTGCTTCTCTGTACTTTCTCATATTTCTGTAATAACTCTTATGAACTGAATTGTGTCCTCCCCAAATTCTTATGCTGAAGCTCTAACTCCTAGGATCTCAGAATGTGACTATATCTGGAGGTAGGGCTTTTAAAGAGGGTTAGGGCCTTTAAGGAAGTTAAAATGGGTCATTAGGGTGAGCCCTAAACCAGTATAATTGGTGTCCTTATAAGAAGAGATTAGCACAAAGACCGAGAGAGACACCTGGAGCCATGCACACAGACGGAGGGACAACCATGTGAGGACACAGCGAGAAGGTGGTTGTCTGCAAGCCAGGGAGAGAGGCCTTGGGAGAAACCAATCCTGCCAACACGCTGATCTGCAGAACTGTGAGAAAAGACATGTCTGCTGTCTAAGCTCCCAGTCTGTGGTGTTCTGTTATAGCGGCCTGAGCTGACTAAGGCAGTGACCATGGGCTGCCTGCATGGTGGGGAAGAAAAACAGGGAAAGAACAAACTGTAGAAGCCCATCACATGCTTGTGGCAGTTTGTGGTTGTGGGAAGAAGTACTAGAACCTTGGTACTCAGAGCAGACCTGCAGTTCGGCATCCCTGGGAGCTTGTTAGCAATGCAGAATCTCACGCCCCACCCCAGACCTACTGAGTCAGAATCCGCATTTTATTACCAAGAGTCCCAGGAGACTCTGATACACATCAAAGTTTGAGGAGCAGACACAGCTAGGCCAACGGGGGCCGCAAGCAGAAGCTGCAGGAGAGCGCAGCTAGGCTGAACCACCTCAGGCCAACAGCTCCGGCCTTGGCTCAGCATTCTCCATCTGCCCCTGCTCTGCCCCCCACACCCAGTCCAGCTCCCAACCCTGGGCGTGGCTGGGGCCTACTCCCACCACGGCCTGCCGATGCCACGAGCACGCCTCAGCCCGCCTCCTCTCAGCCTTTTTTTTTTTTTTAATTTTTAAATTTTTTTAAAGTAAGCTCTAGACCCAACATAGGGCTTGAACTCAGGACCCCCAGAACAAGAGTCCCCTGCTCTACCGACTGAGCTACCAGGTGCCCCTGGGGCTCCTCTCCTAACGTCAGTCCGTGCTCTAAACCCGCCAGGGTGCGGTGGGTGCTCCTGGGAAGGTGCGTGCGGGAGCACAAACATGCCTCCCCACACAAGCAGAAGCAGAGGCCGCACTCTTAGGGGATGTTGTCAACACCTCCGATTTTAGGATAATGTAAAAGAAAATTCTCTTTTGAGATGTTCGTCAACAATGTTCAAATCTGTATTATTTCTTTGTGCCTCTTATTTTAACTTCGTGCTATGGAAATTTTAAACCCACACAAGTCGAAGGAAGAGCATCATGAACTCCGGGGAATCCATCACTTAGCTACAATAATGATTAGCATTTTGACAATTTTATTCTACCTCGTTTTAAAGCCTTGAGTGGGATGATTCTCTGAGCGGTTACGGCTGAGCTGTTGTTTTCCACAACTGCAAAACGAAGAAATATGAGGTCTTCAAAGTGAACCCGGAAGAGAAACTGTTCATTCCACATGGGGTTCAGAGTGTTCCGGTGGATGGGCTTTGTGCGGAAGTGGCAGCTGTCTAGGGGCATGCCCAGCACGTCGACTTCGATACACGGGCTCCCCGTGCCGCTGCTCGGACACACGTTTTGACCAGAGACAATCTGAGGGGGAGAAAAGGATCTAAATCACCGAAGATGCAAAAGAAACAGAGCAATCTCGGTACCTCACTGCTTCCCTCCACCAAGAGGGACAGAGAACACTCTGGAATGAACGCGGTAAATGGTTAATAAAGTTGCTAAAAAAAAAAAGAGAAGTGATTGTAATCAGGTCATCACACGACTGGAATCATGTGAAAGCCTATTTTGTCAACAGCATTCACCTGATTGTAACCCTTCAACTGTGAAAATGTTCAACTCCTTTCAAAAACCAAGCAATCAAGATGATTAAGTTTCTCAAGAAGGTAAGAGAAGAGGGGACTGTAGGCAATGTAACCGAGCATTGGTTCCTAACATTCTGTTCAAAAGGTTTTCGGTGGATATATTTGATATACCCCAAATCTTTTTCTTGAAGAGTGGGTTTTGGCGCAAGTCTCAGGGAATGTTGTTAAAAATCAATCCACAGCCTTCTGTAAGTAGATGGAACTCTACGTGAGTCCAGCTGAAATGGTCAGACAGAAAGGGGCGGCTGCCCTTGTCTTGGGGCCAGAAGAAAGCAGTTTGTGGGGGGGGGACACATGTGAGTGGGATCCCCCCGGCTCTCAGGTGTTGTGAGCCCAGGCTGTCCGGCAGTCTTCCTTTGCAGCCAGACAAACAAGATGTGAACTTGGAGAGAAGAGGTAACTTCGTCCCTCTCTGCCTTTTCTATCACCATCCAGTGGTTTTTTACCCTCTATCAACTAAGTGGGAGTGAAAGAACAGGGAATAAATCTGGGTGATGAGCTACTGGGGCTCAGCTGTTAGAGGCAGCCTGTGAAGTTCTGATGATGAGTTAATTAGGTAATAAAAGGAATAAGTAGAGGCCCGGGAATGATAGGTTAAGCTGCAAAGAGAAAAGATATTTAATTGATTTGTATATTGAGGCCTGTCTGATCTTTTAAGAACTTGTCAGAGTTTAAGATGATCTGCTCTAACCAGGAGCTCAACGTTTATGGGATCCACTCACAGTTATAATGCTCGGGGGCTGGAGGACAGAATTACCATCATCAATACACAGCTGAAGCAGGGACCTCATAAATCCACCGACTGGGCTCTGGCAGATACAGGGCCTGGTGACAGCGTACCTAAACCATAGCCACTGCTTTCTGAGAGGTAAAGACATGCCTTTGGGAACTAAATCTGCATGAACAAGACTGTGACATGAGACCTTTGTAATACCTTGAATTCAAGACCAGTTCATATTCAGGAAGGCTTACAGATCCTACTATAATCTGAAAACAGAGGCCATGCTTACAGTTAAGGAATAGACGGCAGGCTCCATGTTGTCCAGGTCTCTCTCCAAGGGCGAAAACTTCTGATACATGGGACAGTTCTTGTCCCACAGAACTGGGGGTTTCAGAACATAACCACAGCCACCGTTGGCCTCAAACATGGCAGCATTTAAATGTAAGGGGAGATCTGCAAAATAAAGTCAATATTGCTTGTTACTTGGTGGCTCACGTGTCATCTTACACATTTACTTTTAAGCTCAAAAGAACCTTGGATCCATTTTCCCCTAAGCTGAAGCATGAAGAAGAGATGACCGTGCATTCACGGCATAGGCTGAGTGCCTACCGCACCTGAGACACAGCTGGTGACAAGACGAGGAATCCGCCTTCGCGGAGCTCACGCTCCATCCCACGTTCTGCCACTTAAAAACTCTTGCAAATAAAAATTCACAATATCCATCTAGAAAAATCCTGGAAATACCTCATTTTATACTGAATTTTAGAAAGGGTAATGGCATTTTCGTATCCCCATGCACCAACCATTGCAGACAGTTGTATGAGCAATTGTGGCTTTTTCAAATAGAAGATGAAATCTTAGGAATACAAGAGGGTATGTGCTATGGTGAGCGCTGTGAATTGTGTAAGACTGATGAATCACAGACCTGTACCTCTGAAACAAATAATACATTATATGTTAAAAAAAAAAAAAGAAACATTTGTTTTAAATGAAAAAAAAAAAAAGGCTAGGAGAAGAGCCAGAAAAACACACCTTGTCTTTGAAATCTCAATTTCAACCCATAAATCATAATACTTCTACCTCTTTGTTAAATAATTGTAATTCCATATGAAAACAAAATCATCACATGTGATTCACATCATGTCCACAATCCCCTCAATCCTCAATGCCTGGAACTCTCACAACAGCTTCCAGTATTTGGGGGCCAAATTTTATTTGGCACCATTCTCTGATGAATGATTGGACCCCTGCACTATTTTTGGACTCTTCCACACTCAAATGCTCATCCAATGGCGCAAGTCTGTATAAAAGTGGCCCAAATGAGCAAATAGTTTACGAGAAACATCTGACAAATCTTCCCTTAGACAGATTCCTCCCATGGGCAGAGTGAACTTTGCTACATGGACCAACATCAAGGAAGAGTGTGGTCAGCACCGTGGAGCAAGGAGAAGTTGGCCTTCACTCGTCTTGTGTGTCACATTTCTCCATGTACGTGGAGTTGGCTGGGGCCATGTGCCGGAATTTGCGGGGGGGGGGGGGGGAGATGTCTTAGACACGTGAGAGCTCCAGGGGCCTCGGCCTCCTTATCTACAAAATTAGCACACTAGACCCCACCTCTCAGGCCCATCTGGTCCCCATGTGACTGATTCATCGAGGCTACGGAGGGAAGCAAACTAGCCCACGCCACTGGTAAACATGAAATGGAGAAACGTTCCTAATGAAATTTTAGCAACTCGCACTCACTGCGCCCTTCCCGGGCACCAGCCCCCAGTGCTCAGCAGTGTGTGCATCAGTGCCTCCCTAACCCATGGGGTACGTCCTGTTAATACTTTCATTTTTATAGATAAAGAAATCAAGGCACAAGAAATGAACAAACTCAAGGCACGTGGCTAGTGAGTGATGGACGTTCAAACTCAAGGCCCGTGGCTAATGAGTGGTGGATGTTGGCGTTCACACCCAGACAGCCTGACCCAGCCTAACTACCGAACCAAGTAATGTATATTAACTACCGAGTCTGAACTGCTGAAGCTCTCACAGGGGTATCATAAAGACAAATGAGATGATGTGTGAAAGCCCCTACCCTGGCATGTGGCACATAGAAGGTGCTCGATAAACAGTAGCCATTAAATAGGACTATGATGTCAACACCCATTTGGGTTTGAAGTCTGAATGCATTAGCAATGTGTCATCATTGTAGCTTTCCAAAATCTGAAAGCACTTTTTCTTAACTAAAATTTCATTTGGTGATCCACCATGTAAAACACATCCACGTGGAGCTGCTCAGTTGGAACAAAAGTGGGACCTCGAGTCCAGTCGTCCTATGGTCCTACGGCTGGTCCCAGAACTTCATCTAGGGCTATAGTTTTAAAATCCTGGTTCTAACCAATTGGACAGAGCACGTAGGAATCTGTGTAACACCATCATCCCTCTCAGTCAATGCATGTGATGGCGTATCAAGCATAGCATCACCTTTAAAGTCTTCCATTCTTTTAAAAACTCCATATTAAGTAGACACCATTCTCATAATATTTATCCCTATATTTTGGGGCTGGGAAAGTCATCATAAAGAGTGTGACCATCATTCAAGAAAGCATAATAAATATTAACAGAAGCTTGTCTTCAGATTAGGGCTGAAGGTCTATATATACTTGTAGGTCCTAAGACATGAGGCAAAAATTGTTCTGCCCCAGATGGAAAGAGCTTTGCAGGACTGTTACCAGCAACAGCCAGGGTCTGTCTGCATGCCAGGCTCAGGTGAGTTTCCCAACTCAAGAGCTGGTTTTACTGAGGAGACGTGGGATACTCCTGGTTCTAGATAACTGCAGACCTTCCAGGAGTTGATGGAGCCATTAGAGATCCTGGGAAGAGATCAGCCTAAGTCTGTGGACACCCCTTTGGGGCATCAGCGTTCCGTGAAATTCAGGATGTGGTAAGGTAGATGATCCATAGAACATATCTGGAGACTAGAGGGACACTGGGAGGGGGGTTCGGTTATTTGGTTGGGACATTTCATGGAAAATCAAGCACTCCCTAACCTAGAAATTCTTTTCAAAAATTAAAAAATAATTATTCCAATGTTGACTCTTAATTTGGACTTGCATTCACAGAGAAGTACCTAGAAGAGATCTGGACCAAAACTCACGAACCACAGGTTCAGACTGCAGTGGGGCTGATAGAGACAATCTGTTTCAGCTCAGTGCAGCATGCATTTATTGAGCACCTACTGTGTGCAAGGTCTTGCTCTGGCTCTACCCCCAGTTTGGAGAAATGAAGACTATTTTTACAGATGAACACACTGAGACTGCACGTAGCTTGTGCTCTGTCCAGTGTGGGGAGAAGTTTATCATTGCTTGCCATATTGGAATCAAGAGAGGATATATGGCAGTATTCCCTCCTGGGAGTTGGAAGGTTTTGCAGAGAAACTTGAGGATGAACTGCACAACACTGCCATCTGCCTCCTCTGAGTGGGGAAGCTCCAACACGCTCTCTGGCTTGACTTGGGACAGAGGAGAAACCTTCCCGGGTGAGTGGAGGCCACGCCAGCCTCAGCGCGTGTTTCAGACTGCAGCGTGGCTCACGGAGGGGCCGTTCCGTGTCCCCTTCAGCTGGGGCTCCCTCTGCCATTGTGGAGCCGGCATGTCTGCAGCAGCCTTGGCACTTCAGGAGAAAGGACACATCCAAACCCAAATGCATTTCCATTTCCTTGAGAAAAAGATTTTTTCTAGTTATTTCAGTTTACTTAAAATATTTCAGTATCATAATAACCAAGGGGACCAGTGGACACAGGGCTAAGTACGGGGCCAGAGATGTGAACCCACAAGCCACTTGGGACAGATTGAAAAGAAATTTTTACAACTTTGAAAATATTTCATTACTATTTCCACTTGTGAGTCCAAATCATACTGTTTTCATAACTTATCAAAAAACACTGCGATAGTTAATATTTGTGGAATGCTTTCTATGTGCCAAGCACTATGTTAAGTATGGTACTTCACTTGCGTTGACTTATTTAATATCAATTGAAAGAAACAAATATTAAAGGGCAAAAAATAGGACTGATATCTGTGACCATACGTCTGCGAGGTCAGCCACGAACGGACCGTGTTCGCGCCAGTGCCAGGCTGCTAGGTGCTCCCAGGACTAATACTGTGGTTTGACCTTGGCTGGAGACAGGGCTGTGCTGATGGGTCAGCATGGTTAGCGAGGATCTGATTCAGTTCACATGAGAGGCATGGGGAGGCCGCTCCACTGTTCAAAGGAAAGACTCTGGTTTTTGAATGAGCTTCTAGGAAACACTTCTCTTTTATTCTTTCTTCATGTTCTGTAACTCCCTCCTTCCCCCCCCCCACTCCCATAATCAAGTGGAAACAAAACGCTTTATCCTCTAAACTCACAGGGTCCTTGAAACTATTATTATAAGTCGTTCTATAACGTGCAGCAAATTAACCACTCTGTGCCTTGGTTTGCTCATCTGAGAAATGGGGATCATAAAGGTATCTACCTCGTAGATTAAATGAGATAATAGGGAGAGGGGTCAAGAATTCAGCACAGTGCCTGGTGCACGGTGAGCCTGCCATAAACCATAGCTCTTACCTGGAGTTTTAGGTCTCCTCAGTTCCCCTGTTAGGAGAGTCTCATCCACAGTGGAGAAACACACGCATTACTCTCTCTGTTCATGTAGGTCATGTACTTGTTTTTTGTGTGTGTGTTAGCCCCTTCCAGAGCAACAACCATTCTCTATCTCAATCTCAAAGGGAAGACAAGAAGCTAAAATGTTTTTAGTGTGCCAAGTGTTTGGAGCAACACTACTTTTTGACGGCAAGAACAAGAGCTTAGCAAGAGAACTTACTAAGGGGTATTAGGAAATCTCTACCCCAAAGATCTTTAAAAACAAACTGGACACAGCCCTATCAAGCGCAGTTGTATGTTTAAAAGATGCTTTAAAAAGGGGGCAGGGAACAGGAGACAATTAGGGGCCCCTTCATGGTTCTTATCTATTGCCTTAACCGAAACATCCAGGGCACAATTCCATATCAAATTCAGTCCTCTGTACTTTACCCCTCACATATGGTGTGCCCCCGTGTGGAATCTGGCCCCCTTCTAACAACTTTGTTTGTTGCACTACATTTGCTGAAATATAAGATGCAGAGGAGAGCAGTGGGGAGGCACCCTTCTGGGTGAAGCAGGCCCATTACCATCTGTCTGGTAGTTGAGCGCCACAAGCTGTATCCCATGGAGCCAGAACATGAGGGGGTTGGGGTTGGAGGAGTCGATGCGGGTGGCAGCCGGGTAAGTCCTCAGCAGCTGACAGGCGGTGTGCTGGATCAGTTTCTGAGAATACCTGCGACACAGACGTTTGGCGGCATTTTCATTCAGCGATGAGATATGGTAACATTTGGGAGTTCTAATGATAGCGCTGAGGGATGTGGTTGGGTTGAGGGGGGAAGAAGATTCCTCCCAGGCCTGTCGCATTCCTTCACAGGAACCTAAACCCCCCAAAAGATTAGCCTCAGATTAGTGCAGAAAACTTTAAATATTTTAGAAAGATAAACCTGAACAACATCCCAGTAGGCAATCATAACACGTAACACATCAGAATACATCTTGCCTGTTCCTTGTGAGTTAGTCCACTACCTTGAAACAAAATGATGGCTAGTGTGTTTTAAGATGAGTGTAACAACACTAATTTAAATCAAAAGCCCGAAAGTCCTCTGCCTCCACATCTCATCTATTCTATGAATAAATTTACACAAATACACAACCACACATGCCCAAGGGTGTTCACTCTAGCATTGTTTTTTTCTCTTTAAAATACCAAAACAAAACAAAACCCCAAAAGCAAAAACTCCAAAACCACCACCATTACCACCACCACCACCCAGGAAGCAACCTAAATGTTCTACCAGCGAGGAAGCAGTTAAATAAATAACAGTCTACCCACACAATGGAATACCACAGGGGCATTAATGAGAATAAGGTAGATATGTATAGAAAGCTATGAAGAAAGTTATAGCAAGTATAAATTTATACAAGTCTCCCTGATTTTAAACTATACTAAAAAGTTATAGTAATCAAAACAATATGGTACTGGCATAAAAACAGACACATAGATCAATGAAACAGAATAGAGAGCCCAGAAATAAACCCACATATATATGGTCAATTAATTTGTGACAATGGAGCCAAGGACACACAACAGGGAAAGGATCATCTCATCAATAAATGGTGTTGGGAAAGCGGGATATCCACATGCAAAAGAATGAAACCAGACCATTATCTTACACCATACACAAAAAATTAACTTGAAATTGTTTAAAGACTTGCATGTAAGACCTGAAACCACACAACTCTTAGAAGAAAACAAAGGCAATAAGCTTCCCGACATTAGTCTTGGTGCTGAATTTTTGGATCTGACTCCAAAATTAAAGGTAACAAAAGGAGAAATAAACAAGTGGGACTACAGCCGACTGAAATGCTTCTGCATAATAAAGGAAGTCATCAATAAAAAGAAAAGGCAATCTACTGAATGGGAGAAAATATTTGCAAATCATATATCCAATAAGGGGTTAATATCCAGAGTGTATAAAGAACTCAGACAACTCAGGAGCAAAAAAACTATTTGATTAAAAAATGAGCAGAGGATTTAAGCAGACATTTCTCCAAAGAAGACATACAAATGGCCAACAGGCACACGAGAAGATGAACATCAATAATCACCAGGGAAATGCAAACCAAAACCACAACAAGATATCACCTGTTAGAATGGCTATTATCAAAAAGACAAGAAATAACAAGTGTGGGAGAGGATGTGGAGAAAAGGGAAATTTCAAACACTGTTGGTGGGAATGCAAACTGGTGCAGCCACTATGGAAAACAGTATGGAATTTCCTCAAAAAATTAAAGATAGAACTACCATATGATCCAGCTATACCACTTCTGGATATTTATCTAAAGAAAATAAAAACACCAATTCGAAAAGATACATGCATCCCAATGTTCACTGCAACATTATTCACAACAGCCAAGATATGGAAACAACCTAAGTATCCAGTGAAGGATGAATGGATAAGGAAGACATGGTATATATACACACAGTGGAATACTACTCAGCCATAAAAATGCAGGAGGTCCTGCCATTTGTAACAACACGGATGGATTTTGAGGGTATAATGTTAAGTGAAATAAGTCAGAAAAAGACAAATACCATATGATTTCACTCATATATGAAATATAAAAAACAAAACAAACACATAAAACCAAACAAATCTCCTGGATACAGAGAATGGATCGATGGTTATCAAAGGGGGAGGGGAGTGGGATAGATGAAATGGGTGAAGGAGGTCAGGTATATGGTGATGGATGATAACTAACTAGATTTATTGTAGTGCATACAAAGATCGAATTACTATGTTGTACACCTGAAACTAATATAATGTTATATACAAATTTAACCTCAAGAAAAAAAAAGTTATCCAACTATGTTGTTATATTCCGTTTGGATTATCTTAAAAAGAATCTTATTTTTCTTGAACAAAACACAATAAACTTAACAGTGGTTACCTCTGGGGAATAGAACTGGGCCATAGAGAGTGGAAAGGAATTTTAATAATACTCTGAAATGTTTGAGCTTTTAACTATGAGAATTTATTACTTTTATAATAAAAAGTAATTAGAAATAAAATGGATATATCTTCTGGAGTTATAAGGATGAAGAGTTCCAAGAACACTAGAATGTTCCAAGGTGGCTCCAATTTTTACTTTTGAGGCAAACACTGTTAGAATGTCTTCAGTGAAATGTTATTTTTTAGGAAGTTAAAAGTGTAAATTTGTAATTTTAAGGATATTGGTACCACACGTAGATAACATAAATATTCATGAACATAAAAAAAGAAATTAAAAGTTCAAGGGAAGTGCTTAGACGGTCAAGTATTGGAATCATCCAGCATGCAGAACTGGGCCAAAATATTGGAAGAAGGTGACTTTACTTTTTCCAGATGCTTTGTTAAACGATGCTGTCTCCCCAGGGCTCATTCTGCCCGGATTGTTGCCAAAAATGGACTTCCTGCTTTTCCTTTCTTTTCCTCTGCTAGAGCCAGATGCATTTAGAGTTGACAGGCCTGTTCCCATAAAATGAAAATAAATAAGCCAAAAACTACAAGCAAGGGAACTCAACATTTTCCATCCCTGTTACTGTTTATTTTGAAGTCCTACTACTCCCTTGCAGCCCCGGGCCAGAAGACCTACTAGCATTTTTAGCGCAGTTAATAATAGCATTGCAGGCAATGATAGCAAAGCTTCTCTCTCTCTGGAGGCAAATGTGACAAGAACCGCAAGATCATCGCAAAATCACACACACACCCGCTTGACTGTGCACCAGAAAGATTTTGAAAAACTGCAGGAAAAGAAAGCGCCCCCGTCAATATTTAATTATCAGAACCTAATTACTCAACTCGGAGCGATAAAAGAATGGGTCAAAGCCTGAGCTTCAGCGTCACACTGTCTGGGTTCAGTTCCTGCAAGTAGGAGGTTGGCTTAACATCTACCTTTTCTGTTCCTCAGTGTCCTTATCCACGAAATGGGTGTGATGATAGGAACTCGCTCACAGGGTTAGTCTGAGGGCTTGGTGGGAAATACGTGATGACGATCCTGATGGTTCATGGCTTGTCCTGCGAGTTCACTCCCAGTCCAGCCACTGCCTGACCCTTCCCGCCTGGCACAGAGCCTGGTGTGCAGCGGTAACTTCCCAGACTTCTGCTGAAGGAGGAAATGAATGCAGACCTGGCTCCGGTGCAGGGAGAGTCATTTAAAAGCACTGATGAAGCCAGAGTTGCCTCCAAACCCTTCCACTGTGTACAACCGTACCACTAGAAAGTCACTCCTTCAGCCGAAGCGCATGCAGGAGGTCCTCTTTGAGATGAAAATATACCTTCCAAGAACATCAGCAGAGAAGACAGGATAAGGCGGTGCTTAATAAGAGCACAGACACTGGGGTTTACACACTATTCCTAGTGGTGTGACCTCACACAAATGATTTAACCTCTCTGCATCACTCCCTCATCTATAAAAGGGTCGTGCTTAGGGTTGAATGAGATCATGTATATATACATGCTCAGTAGAGTGTCTTGCTCAGAGAAAGTGCTCAGTTCATAGCAGCTGTGGGGCTTCTAAATTTTTTTTTTCCTTTTAAGTATCTGTAACCACAAAGACGGCACACACTTGGACTAGGAGGTTCTCATGCTTTATCTTAAAATTTTGTGTGAATTTTGCTCTGTGCATAATGATGTAATAGTAGGTTTTCTCCCAAGGGCCTAGAGTGAGGGGCCTGTTCACTCTGGGGTTTTTGCACACATCCTGGCATGCGTCAAAGGGTATGTGGGCCCTTTTGTGAAGAGCCTGGTCATTCCCTTGGGGTGAGGATGCAAGAAAACAAGGGCTGGGTGATCAAGAAAAGGGAAGGAATCCAGGGAGGCCCACAGAAGTAACTGAGAGAGCAACAAAGAGCCTTCTTCTGCCCTGTTGGCCCATTTACCAATGACAACAACAACAACCACTCCCAGAGAGCCCCAATTCTTTTCTGGATAGCTTGCTAATCACATTATATACTTTATTGCTAATTTTTACAACTACCCTGCAAGTTAGGACATAATATGCCTTTTTTTTTTTACAGATAAGGAATTTGGAAGTGCAGAGAAGTTATGTAACTGTCCCAGTCAAGGCCACTGAGGAGTTGAGCTCTGCCGCTGAAGCAGGTTCATGATCTTGGGGAAGTTAATTTACTTCTGGGGAAGGTCATACTACATGATCTTCGTGGTGCCTCACTTCTCTGAAGATTTTTTTGCATGTGGCTCCTTGGAAGGGACTCGGAATGGTGAAGGTGCGATGCATTGAAATTGATAAGGTAGCAAAATTAAAGTCGATAGTGTAGCAAAATAAACATTTTATGGTGTTTTCCCCATGAGCATTGAGACAAAGCATAATAACAATAAATATTTAGAAGCTATTAGGACAATGATTCTGGCAGCGTGGTTTTGTTAATTTTGAGAGGAAATAAATTTGGGGAGAGAAAAATGTAAGAAACTTCAATCACTTAAAAAAACCAACAACCACCCCAAATTAAATGTAGTATACTTACAAAGAACATGTGCTATATAAACACTTTTAAAAAACAGCATTCTTGGAATTTTAAACATAAGCCAAATAACCCTTAGCCTGTGCCTCAAGTCAGAAGCTGGACCCAGTGACCTTTTGGCTCTCCCACAATTCTCTCTTGGTACAGAAACTTTCTTTCACAGTGACTTCAAATATCTTTGGGAATTTGTGCTCTTTAATCCATGCTTGAGAAGAAAAGACAAAGCCTGTGGAATGGTTTGGGTGTGGTGTCCGCTGAATTTATAAAGAACAAGAGATGCAGTGATACTCGAATGTGAGCATGTGAGTGATTACTGATCTGTGAATGCAGTGGTCCTCACACTTGTTCCAGTCGTAAAGGACATGCAGGCCACGAGGCTCCTTGACAGGAAGAGGACTTTATCCCACCATGAGAACGATTTCCCCAGCGGCAAGTATAATCATATCATACTTAACCTGACAAAGTCACGATCTGTGAAGCGAAACCTAAATAGCTAAGTTCTTAAATTTCTTTGAAAACTCTGATGGCTACTTATCAATTCACATCTTCCTCAACAGCATTTGCTACCAGATAAGCAGCAGTAGCTGCCAAAAGTTTAAAAACAGTTTAGGGGCGAAAGCTTGAAACTGAAGAAGTTCTATCTGTGATTTTTTCCATGTGTGTGAAAAGACCACTATTACCTAATTTTTTAATAGCCTAATACCCTTGTCCTGTTTGCAGGGCAGAGTGTGAGAAGTGGGGCTTAAGAGAGGCCTCTGGAGGCCAGGATCTGCATTCACGTGCAGGGCTGAAACGTCAACTCCCTTCTCTGGGCCAAGTTTGTATACCCCGTTTCCCAACATTCAGATGAATCTCCTGATTCCAGCTGCTTTCCCATCCTCAGAAATTTTGCACAAGGGGATCCTTTTTCAGAGTCTAAGGAGATGAATTTTTCTGACTTCCAAATATTTATGGACTCTCCTGTTTGCTCTGCAGCCCCTGCTGCCCCATTTATGGGACACGCAACTGGGTGAGCACACTGAGATCACACCCTAACAAGAGGGACACGGTCGTGCAAGGGTTAAGAGCAGGGCTTTGGAAATAGACAGGCTTCAGAATCACAGTTTACCTTGTATTAACTGAAATGCACATTTTTGGAGGGAGGAATGGTTTATCATCATGAACTTCTAGAAATAGCAAGCTGGGGAAACCTACTCTCCCACTGAAACCCCGTCCTTGGCCCTGTGGTTCAGGTGGAGCCTCACTACCCAGCTCAGAGACGGGGGCCCTCGACTGTCAGAGCTCGGCATTCCCTGGGTCACAGGCACTGGTTCAGGGATGGGCAAAGGACTCAATGGAAAACAGTGAAACTGCTGCTGAAATCTCTGGAAGAGGCTCTAAGATGGAAGCTGGTCTGGAAACATGTGGTGCTAGCCTGCTGCAGCCGCCTTGCTACCACAGAGGAAACAGGCCCAACCCAGAGCAGGCAGGAGAAATGGGGAAAGAGAAGCCCTGGATCAAGCTGTACCTGAAACCTGTGTATCCCTTCATGTTTCAATACAGGAGCCAATAAACTTCCTTTTTGCTTAAGTCAATTTCTACCACTTTCAAACAAAAGACTCTTAGATGATACATCAGGAAAACTTGGACCAGTGTGTCTCCTTCAGATTTCATCTTCTTTAAAAATGGGGATAAACCCACCTACCTCACAGAATTATTAGGATGTCAGTAACATGGTGTATGTAAGATACTTAGCACAAATCCTGGTACTGAAGGGCTTACTAAATTTTAGCTATTAGATGTTATAAATATTATTATTATCATTATTATTAACTATTATGAAAAGACATGACATCTGGAAAATAAACATTTTATGGCATTTTTCCTCATGACCAGCTAGTAGTAATAATAATAATAATAATAATAAATATTTAGAAGGTAGTGTAACAATGACTTTGGTAACACAATTTAGTTATTTTGAAAACATTCGCAATGTCCAATTAAATCAACAGCACATTTTTACCTTTTGCTATCTTTAAATGTTACAGATGGTATTGCCCACCCTTACCTGGAAATTTTACTGCTTGGCAATAGATGACAAGGTCAGAAAGCTCTGGTGCAATCTGTCTGCTTTCCTTTTTATTCTGAGGAAGATAAAATTCTTCTCCCAGTTCCATGTCATAAACCTATTAAGAGAAAAATGATCCCAGTTTACACAGGAAGCGTACGCCCACCCACCTCTGAATCCCCAAAGGTCTTTATCTGTTCCTTTCTCACGTCACAGTGTGTTTCGCATTGCTCTGTATCCATCCATATACATGTCCCAACACCTTTCCCAGAGTCAGGATTTTCTGAGAGCCAGCGATGAGCCTAACTCATCCTCATCTTGCCTTGGGGCACAGTCCAGTGTCTTAAATGTGGAACAGTGAATGCATACTTGTTGAATGAGAGATGACTGAGTATTCATCTTCTATGGCTCCAATTTTTGACGTACTTTATTACCTGGCTCTCCAACAATGTCACTCACTACAACCATGTCTGCAGATCTGCTCAGAGTCTACTCAGTGTGAGGCACTTGAAGGTAGGGTCTGGGTATCTCATTTAGATTTCTATTCTCCGTGTCATTCCTCTGTGAACACTTAACAGTCTGAGCCCTGTTTATCGGCTTCGTCATTCCAAACACTTTAAACATTCTAGAAATTCCTTGAATGTACCAGGCTGTCCTCTTGGCCTAAATGCCCTGTTTTTGTCTGCTTGGTCATATCTTCGTTTCCAACATCGTCCTCCCTGATGCTCCGATAACACTGTGTAGTCACTGGTCTTTGTACTCAGCTACAGCATTTGTATCTGTCTCCATCACTAAACCACCTTCCGTGCCACCTCAGTGCCTGCCACACTCTATGCCTTCTGCAGCTATTGGTTGGATGAACCAGGGACTAACCTTCTACAAATGGCAGGTGGGTGTCCCATAGCATCACCATGTGGGCTTTGGCATCTAAGAGAAAGCGAGGGGGAAATGTGAAGGAAAGGGACAGGGAGGGAGTGAAATTCTACCCACAACTGACAAGAGTACCATGGCCCAAGTGTAACTTAATAGAAACCATTACCTTTCCTTTGTTGCAAGCAGAGTTATCGGCTTTCTTTATCCTCTTGGGAATTTCTTCATTATACTCGAACTGAAGCTTGTCATTACATGATTTATTTTCAGGTCTGTCTTCTAGAATGTTGTCTGAAAATAAGTGGGCAGGCTTCAGCAAACGAGAACCCGATGTTTCACTTAAGAGCTATGTCTATATCATTGCAAGGATATCCAGACACTCATGCTTATCTGTTAAGATTGAGGCTCTGGCTACATCTTACCAAAATGATGGCTTGGAGTATAATTTTTAAAATTTCTTAAGTTTGGTCAATGATGTGTTTATTTTGGATTGAATGGACTCATTTAGCAGTAGTTTTGGTACCCTACAGACATAATCTAAATGAGAAGGCTCATGTCCATATAGATCATTAGGACCCTGCAAACCTTACTTTAGACACACATGTGTCAGAAGCCTCAGCACACAAGTCTGGGGAGGACTTAGTGGTAGAAGCACTTCTAGATGGTGCATACAGGAGTTAATCACTCTCACTTTAACATGAAGCTATTAGCTTCTTTTACCTCTAGAAATGTCAAAACCTGGGGAAAAAAGATACTGTTATTTGCAATGCAGTTTTCACGATTCTACTTAATTGGAAAGTAAAGTTTTCATAATTGTTTATGAATTTATTAAGCGAAAACCTTGGGGATAGAAATTAACATTAACAATAGCTAAAGCATGACAGATAATCTTACACTTTGCTCTTGATTTGGTATTTCTATTCAAAATGACTTTAAAGGTGTTAGAGGTACAACACAGTTACGCTCTTTTAAAATGAAAAATAAGAAAGCTCTCATTTCTCACTCAAGGTTCATGCTCTCATCAGACCATAAATGCTTAGACCAAAATATCCTTATACCAAATAAGGGCCAGGCAGGCTGCCAAGAAGTAAATGAGATCAATCATTTTATTACATTTTTACTCATGTAAGTATCATGACTTCATCATGCTAATAAGGCCTAAGAAATTGGACACAGAATGCCGACATTCATGCAGTTAAAATGCCCAGTTCAAATGGCTTTACCTTCCTGACTGTTAGGAGCAGGAGAAGCAGTAAGGACATCTGCTATAGAAAAACAGAATCAGAAAGGGGATAAAAGTAAGGAAAATTAAGACAAAAAGCCAGATAAATTAAACTAAGGTATGAAGCAAAGCATAAATAACAATAGCTTAGATTGTAAGATAAATGAAACAAGAAATTCTCTACTGATTTAATATTTTGACTGTTAGGGATGCAAGGGCTAGCAATAAAAGAAATGCAAACATTGTTAATGTTAATCATGCTGCCACATTCACATTACATATTTTCAGTTACTGTCATAACATTCCCAGTAATGCATTATGTCACATGGACAGACATGGATTAATTTCTTTTTAAGATTTTATTTATTTATTTGAGAGAGAGAATGAGAGAGAGAGAGAGAGAGCACAAGAGGGGGGAGTGGGAAAGGGAGAAGCAGACTCCCCGCTGAGCAGGGAGCCCGATGCAGGACTCAGTCCCGGAACTCCAGGATCATGACCTGAGCTGAAGGCAGTCGCTTAACCAACTGAGCCACCCAGGTGCCCAGACATGGATTAATTTGTTAGAATCATGCAGTCACTGTCATAGAATGTCTGTATTAAGTCACGAGTTCAAATCTGTACTCCACTGCTTGTTCAAAGCTAGTCAAGATAAACAGCAAGTTTGGAAGAAAATTAATCTATATTTAGTTAATGGAATTTAATTAATTAAATATTCATGAAGGACAAATTGGCCAAAAGGCAGAGTAGGAATTCCTGAAACACATGGGCCTCATTTGCAACTTCCTTTAGATCTTCTGGAATTAACTTTGTGGTTAGGAATCATCACATTTTTATAGCTCAAAGAGGCTTTAGACTAATTCTCTTTTTATAGACATGAAAACTGAGGACGAGAGCTGTCACAGAGATAAATTGGGCCACCCAGATTCGACATATGAGCTCTTCACCTGGCACGTCTGCGAGGGCCTCAGAAGGCCAGCCACACTCCTGCAACTCTATGCAGAATTTTGAGAGCACGTTTATTTCTCTGAGGGGACTGGTCACAGCTTCTACTTCTCCTTCTCAAAGGGACCCATCATTACAAGAAGCTGAGAAACCTTTGAGGTCCCCCTATGAAGCTCCAAATGGTTCTATCCATAGCAGGCAGGTGTTCATTTCCCTCTCATCTTAGCTAGTAGAGGGATTGCACAGAGGTGAGGGAGGCACCACACAAACCACAACCAAGACTAGAAGATTGACAGGGCATTTAGCAGTAGCATAAGGAAGCCTCAACACGACCAGCTTAAACTAGTCATAGTAAAACTACAAGGCCTATTTGGGAATCAGCCAGTTGGAGGAATCTGTCAATGAAATGGGAAATACCCATGTGGGGGCAGTGGCCTTCAGCTGTCATAGATCTTAGGTGTTAGTGCTAGAAGAAGGGAGAACACCAGCCAACACTGAACAGAACCTTCTCATTACACATCTGAGGGTCATAAGGCCTAGAGTGGAGATAGGACATTGACCCAACGTCTCATAGTTTATTGAAGCAGGACCTAGTGGGGCCCCCTTTCTATCTGTCCCCCATCCCAGCACAGGCAGGCTTTAAACAAGCATGCAACTATCTTAGATATTCAGTGGAGTATGGCTTAAATTTTACTCTCCTACCTGAAATATATACCTGATCATTTTGTTATTTGCACATCAAAAACTTTTATAATAATAACAATAATAATAATAATAATAATAATAATAATAATAATTAAGAAAAGTCCCTTCTTCCTGTTCTCAAAAGTACAGAAAAAATATAGGAGTAATTTGTGAGAGCAAGTGAATTTATCTTCCAGCAAACTAACTTCTCACAGGGGCAAATGACATCTGGATTGGTTGATTTCTTAAGTGTGTGTGGTTTTTGTTTCTTATTTGAATAAATTTGTTTTTCTGAGACAATATTATCATAATTATAATAGAGTTCCATGGGGAAGAATAAGTCAATATAAGAATATTCATATTCCCACAACTTCTCAGGAATAGGATACAAGAAATTATTGTGACTCCTTTTCATTTTCCCTCTCTTTACTTTCCCATTAGATGGGATAATGTGCCCCTCACATTATCTGATGGGATTTCATGTCAAGTAAATCTGGCTTTTATTTATTAATTTAAAAGATTTTATTTATTTATTTGACAGAGAGAGAACACAAGCAGGGGGGAGTGGGAGAGGGAGAAGCAGGCTTCCCATGGAGCAGGGAGCCTGATGTGGGGCTCGATCCCAGGACCCTGGGATCATGACCTGAGCCGAAGGCAGACACTTAATGACTGAGCTACCCAGGCACTCCTAAATTTGGCTTTTAGTGGATGGTATGAAGCAATCAGCTATTACTGAGGACAAATATTAAATAGACATAGACTAGTATTGTATTTGGGAGGCAAAAGGAGACTGGGCTGTACCTGCTGGTCCTGATGGAAGCTCATGGAACTCAACAGAACTAGGGGGCAGGCAGTCCTGGAGCATGAGCAGCAGATATTTGGAGGAGGGTAGCGTGGCTGTCTTAATGCCAACGGTAAATGGTTGCTGGTCTGGGCATATCTACATATTAGCAAAACAATTATCTGACATAGACGTAATATATTCTAAACATGCAATGTTATTTATGTAAATAGAAATTTTGGCAATTTTTCATTACATTGGTTTTCAAAAGTTGCTGAAATGAAACCGTTTACCATTAGCAATGGGACCTAGAAAGCATTTTGCAATCTATAGCCAATTTAGTACAAATGAGACACATGTGAAATCTAATTCTCATGGAAGAGGAATTCTTCACCTGTAATCTGTAGATAACTTCATTCATGTGGTATTTGGATTGTGCCATTAGCCATCAGCCATGTTTTGTCCCTTTGGTGGAGCCAGATGGAAATATCTTGTTGTTTTAGTGACGTGAGAACCAGGGAGAAAGGGAAGTGAAATGCTGTTTTTTGTTTGTTTTTTCTATACTCCTTACAGAACAGGAGTGAGAGGGCTGAGCAGAGAGCACAGAGCTGTGATGCTGCCCCCTGCAGGTGGTGAGGAGTGGGACTAGCCAGCCCCCACCATTCCTGCGAGAGCATTAGCTGGCTCAGAAACTGAAAGGGTGAGAATGGGGTCTCTCTGCTGCACTTCCACCTTTTCCTTCAGAAACCCAGTCAGGAATGACCCCTGTGCTGCTCCCTACACCCTCCTCTTCCTTCCCTGAATGTTGGTTGTAGCAGCTAACAGAATCCCTTTCCTTGCTTGGTCCTCCTCACTAAGCAATGGGATTCAGGAACTCTTGGACAGTGATTACAACAAGCTGCACTGTTGGCCTGTGGAGTGCCAGACTCATTTTTTTTGGGGAAAAAAAAAGACACAAAAAAACCACAACAGAAAATCATCCCGTCATTTCCCCACACACAGCATAGGGTTGTATTTCTCTTACCATCAGACAGGGATTCATAGTCATAATCATATTCATCCTCTTCATCCTCCTCTTCCTCGTTATTAGCAGGTGGGGGGTTGGCATTCCCCCCATTATAAGCCTGAGCTTGCATGGATGCTAACTGATGAGCCTGTAAGATATCAGTAATTAAAGACTGCAGATGCTAAGCTACTCAAATTTCATTTATAGCCCTCAAGGTGACCACCTAATGCTTGCCACAGTCATAAAAACTGGCTTAACCTATTTTGATTCATTTGAGACAAAAACCAAAAATCTAGATTTGCCTAAAGTTCAGTGTCAATACTTGGGCAAATGTTGACATCCCTATAAGAGCAGTCCAGGAGCTTTTAGCAACAATCACAGGTAATCTGTGTGTCATGCCCAGCCACCCAGGCTCCCTGGGCCAAGCCCTCCAGGACAAACCCTGGTGCTTGGGAGAACCACCATCACTCCCAAATGATGAAGAAGTGAATTAGCCCATCACTTTTGGAAAAGTAAGTCTCTGCTAAGAAACTGTTTTTTTTTTTTCTTCTTCTTAAAATAATATCTAAAGGCCTTTGACTTTGAGAAAAAGGTTAGAGTCCCTGTGGACAATGAGACTGAGTGAATAGTTTAAATAAAGTTTTTTTCAACAGACTTTATCTGAACCGTCAATCAGATTAACAAACTAGGCTAGAGGGCGCCTGGGTGGCTCAGTTGGTTAAGCGACTGCCTTCGGCTCAGGTCATGATCCTGGAGTCCTGGGATCGAGTCCCGCATCGGGCTCCCTGCTCAGCAGGGAGTCTGCTTCTCCCTCTGACCCTCCCCCCTCTCATGCTCTCTCTCTATCTCATTCTCTCTCAAATAAATAAATAAAATCTTTAAAAAAAAAAAAAAACTAGGCTAGAAACTTCTGGAAATTTGATGTGTGCTACGAGGGAGATCATGTGTCTTTACACGCAACTAGAATTACTGTGAGGTGGTATCACAGGACACAAGGTTAATATAGGTCTGGGAACTGAGCATAGGAAATAAGCAGAAATATAGGAAAAGTTACTTGTATGAATTAAAAACAAGAAACAAACTTAAAATCCAATAATAGAAGAATGGGGTCAGTAAACTATGCTGTATCTGCCTAAAAAAATGAGACTTGAAAAAATAATTGTGATATATATTTATTGAACAAAGGATACAGAATTGTGTGTGTGTAAATAATTATACATGTAAATATATACATATATACATGTATCTATGTAAATATATACACAATTCTATATCATTTGTTCTGTGTCTATCTACAATGATTATAATGATATAAAATGACATGCATAATACAGCAGGGATTCTTGACATGTTGTTGTGCACAAACCCCTTAAGCAGTCTGGTGAGGTAGGATCCCTTCTCAGAATGATATTTTATTTTATATTATTTTATTTTATATTTTTAAGTAAGCTCCACACCCAGCATGGACCCCAATGTGGGGCTTAAACTCATGACCCTGAGATCGAGATCTGAGCTGAGATCAAGAGTTGGACACTTAACTGACTGAGCCACCCAGGGACCCCGACATTTTAAATGCATAAAACAAAATAGAAAAGATTATAAAAAATGTTGAATACAGTTATCAAATATTAAAAAAACAAACTGGGGTGCTATTGGAATATATGTTTCTTTATTAACACAGACAAAAATGTATAAGGATAGGTCAAGTAACATTTTTGAAATAGTGATGAGCATAAATAATTCTTGGAGATTTAGCAACAACTGTAATGTAACAGAAAAAAATATAATTTCTATTGCTGATGAAGACCCAAGTACTGCCAGTGTTACTGTGGTTTGTTCCCTATGTTTATTACCAGAGGAAATGCTAAATTTTAGCTAGAGGTTAGTAAAAACGGAGATGTAATTTTTTTTTCCATCTACACTCATGGACCCTTGAATTCTGTCTGTGGCTATATCACCAAGGTTAAGAACCCCTGTGATACAGGTTGTATTTGGCGTCGGAATTATGGATGTTTTAAAATAATTCTCTCTTCCCTAAATTTTTTGAGATGTGGTTATATTCCTTTTATAATAAAAATGTATACATAAGGAAGACACAATTTAGGCTCTGTCTATATCGACATAAAATATTTTACAATACAGTCCATTCGAGACAACTGGACACTGTTTAGGCTGGGATTTCTCAAAGTGGGTTTTCTGGAACACGAGCTCCATGGGTGTTAATAGCTGGTAGGTGAAAACTGACCTATATTACAGTGACCACAAGACACAATGGAAGGTTGGGAACAGCACTTAAACAAACTGAAGCAGTCCTGCTACAGGGTATCACATAGCCTGCATTTAATATGCTAAAGGGCACTGTGATTCTTCAAAGCTCTCCAGTGCAGCATTTCCCACGCTTTTTTAACCAGGGATTTTTCCCTCCCCCACCCCTTTTCTCAGCATGTCTCATAGGATTAGTGTTCTTCAAAACTTTGGGTAATGTGCTCTCAGCACAAGGGAGCCACAAAGGCAAGTCTATCTGTCACGGATAAGAGAAGGGTCTTGACGCAGCCAGCATTCAAGGTAGAGCCAAGGGCTGGGAATGGTGATGCGAAGAGCCTGGTAGGTCCACTGGCAGAGAAGCGTGAGAACCGTATGATGGGAGAGGTGCCATGCAAAGATCTGGGGACTGTCAATGTCAGAAAGCAGCATGCCAAGGTCCTTCAAACTCCCAAACGCTTCTACCAATGCAGAAGTATAGAGAGGTGGCCAAAAGGATAACCAGGAGCTGACATCCTTATTCTGTGCAATATCCTACTTACTCTGAGGCAAAAATACAAGATCCTGGCCCTTGAATAAAAGCAATTCAGACATAGGTCGAGGGGTTGGAGCTAGAGGTCAGATGAGGGGACTGGCTCAGATGGGTCTAGTTGGGGCCGTGTCTTACTTTACTCTGTTCCACTGGCCCCTCGCATAGTCCCTGTCATCTAATGTGCGCTGTTTGAGTCTACCAGGTTGGAGTGCTGGAGACCAATGTCAGAAAACTAGAGATCTGATGGGGTATAGTTAGGGAGACTCAGTAAGAGCCTCAGCATGAGTCTGAGGCAGACAGAAGTCTCCAGAAATCCCCCTGGCTCTGAGTCAGTCCACCCTAGCTGAGGGTGAGTTTCTGGTATGGCAATGACCCAGGTAAGTCAGGGATTGGGTCTGAACATACTGGAGCTCTAGGCACTCACTCACCCAGCCTCGTGTGAGCTCAGATCACCAGGGCTAGACTCAATCTGCCAGGCGACTGAAAGACCTTGCATGTATGACTGTCAGTACTCCCTGGGAGATCATGGGAGGCTGGAAGTGGTCTTAAAAAACTAGAAGTGGGATTATATTGTCCCATTTTTCCAAAAGGAGGAAGAGCTAAATTGTGGAAATTATATAGAGGGGAGTGTCAAGGTGATAGCCAACAAAATCTCAGAATGGGTTATTAATTAGTTGGTGAAGAACACAGAAAATAAAGATGTGATTAGCAAGAGTTAGCATGGGTTTACTAAGAACACATCTCCAGAACACTAAACTCTTTAGACTTTTTGGGTAAGGTAACTCACTTTTGGGGAAATAACAGATAAGGAATGTTTCCAAACTTCCAGGATGGTAAGAATTATTTTTAAATAAACAGATTACCCAGCTTTCCTTGTGGAAATTCTGATTTAGTTGGGCAGATTTGGCACCTAAGAATCTATGTTTTTAATAGTGTTCCAGTGATTATCAATGTATTCTGACTTTTTTAAAAAAAGATTTTATTTATTTGAGAGAGAGCGTGTGTGTGTGAGCGGGGGAAGGAGCAGAGGGAGTGGGACAAGCAGACTCCACACTAAGCATGGAGTCTGAAGCATGGCTAGATCTCATGACCCTGAGAACATGACCTGAGCTGAAACCAAGAGTTGGATGCTTAACTGACTGAGCCACCCAGGCGCCCTTGTATTCTGACTTCTATACTACGTTTGAAAGAGTCTTTCCTAAAGACCTGAATCTGAATCCTAGTTCTGCTACTCTGAGCTGGATGGCTTTGAGAAAGTCACATAAATGGCTGGGCCTCAGTTTTCTAGTCTATAAATAAAGAAGCTGAAGCAGATTCTGGGGAAATGTGGGCTGCAGGAGAGGAGAGCACTAGACAGGAGTGATAATCATCTAAACTCCAGGAAGGATCTGCAAGAAGGACCACAGGCTGGGCTCTCTGCTTGCTCATCTGGCTCAAGGGCAACTTTAAGGATTAAGGCACTATTTGAAAAACTGCTAATAAATACACTGGATATCAGAAGTCAAAATTCACAAAGAACCTTTTAGGCTGCAATGACAAACAAAACCAAGAAGAGCAAATGTAACCGAGATAAATGTGAGGCTCCTGCCCATGAAAGTTGAAAATTAACTGTAAAAACCTGAAGACATGGGGAGACTAGCCAAAGAGCAGTCCCTGTGAAAATAACTGAACTCTTTTTGTTTTGCACAAACTCAACAGGAGCCCAGTGTGCACTGAAGAATTTTAAAAGTGAGAACAGTCCCAGGCTGCATTAACTGAGGTATAAAGTCCAAGTTAAGAGCGGCGATGGTTTCACTGTCCTCCTTGTGCTGTCAGATCCCTATCTGGAGTATTGACTTGTTCTGGAAATCACATCTTAAGATCGACAAATTCAAGAATATCCACAAATTTAAGAATATCCTAAACATTCTTAGTGGGAAGTAAAGAGTCTGAGCAGCCATATCCTGTGAGAAACAGTTGATACCACAAGACTGTTTAGTTTGGAGAAGAGAAAAGCTGGTGGGAGACACATGCTAGCTCTCTAGATATGGAATCAGTCTGTGCAGCTGCAAAGGGAGGAAGGAGTGCCAAGGAGTAGGAGGAACGGGAAGCAAGATTTGGGCTCAGCATAAAGGCTTCTCAAATAGCACGAAGCATTCATTTGTGAACTGGAGGCTGCATAAGTAACAAAGAACGGGAGAGGCAACGGCTACAAGATCCCACCGCATCTAGAGGACCACAGAGGTATGCGCAGGGCAGCTGGGTCTGCTTGGCAGTCAGGAGCGGGCAGTAGTTGCTGAGGAAAGAAAACAGCAGGGAGGGACAGTGTTGAAGAAAAAAACACCCCGTCCCGGGCAGTCAGTTACTGACGCAGCCGTTGCGGAGGGCCGGGGAACACATGCTACTCTTTTAGCTACATGACTTCCTAACAAAAGCCCATCAGCATAGATCTTGTGGTTTCTGGAACCCAAACAAATGCCGGGCTTTCTGGAGCAGCTGTGAGAGTCCAGACCTGCACACAGGTAAACCTAGCCGAGGGCTCAAACTGGTGGCCCTCACGGCTGACTTCCCCTCCAGACTAGGCTGGTGTGGCTGGCGCAGTGTTTTAAAAAGAATGTAATTAGAACTGTTCATTTATGAGGGCATGCAAGCTCCACTCCCATCCTGACTGCTTCCAGCTGGCATACAACGAGCTGGCCCCTCATATTTATGTTTCTGCTTGACCCCCAAAGTGGCTGGTTTTGCAACTCTTGGCCAAGAGCTGTGTGCGATCTTCAAACTGTGTACCTCCGGGGTACACACATGACTTCTAGGGATGTGCAGCTTCATTTATTTTTAAAGGAATCAATTTCTAGATTCAAGATTTTCAAGCTCTATGTGTACTCTTTAAAAAATAGGACTGCCTGCGAACAAGAGTATGGTCGGCTGGTTCTCCCTTCCCCACGCTCTTGCCATGATTGCTCTTCTCCTGTTTAACAAAAGAAAAGTGTAACTCTCACTTACCAAAGGGGGAAAAAAAAATCTGTGATACATGAGATGAGGTGAAAACCACCCAAGGTAGCAAACGGTCATTTGAGAATGCAGAGCTCCTGAGTGTCTTGAAAAACTAAAGACCGGAGCATTTTATTTCACCCAGGCAACAAGCACATTCAAGGCTCCATGCCTTTATCTGTCTCTGTCTGTCTGTCTGTCTGCCTATCTATCTATCTATCCATCCATCCCTGTCTCTGTCTCTTTCTATCTTCCCTCCCTTTCCTTCCTTTTGTTTGTCCATCCATCCATCTTAGAATTACTATTCAAAAGTGAGATGGTTATCATAGGGATGAATGTTTATTTGAATTAAAAAAAATAAAGTCACACTTTTTCTGACCAAACATAATCTGGCTGACTGGGCTGATATCTTTGACAATGAGGATTGTTTTGTACATTATATTGGTATATAATTTATGTTATCTATATTTATATATAATAAATATTATGTTTGAAAATAAATCCTTTGTAACTATTTAAACTTGTGATAAAATTTTTAATGTCAACCTAAAAATGTATAAAAGGGGAAAATACGTGTGAGAAATACAGTTTTTCAAAAAATTTTTGAGATATTTGAGCAAAAAAATTTGATGACCATACTTCTACAGCATCCGTGGTAACCCTGAGCCACTCCATTCAGGGCAAACCTGATCAGTAGGGATCTCTTGGCTGGATTGGTTTGGGGACATTCTGTAAATATCTGTTTTTCTGCTCAGAACGGTAAGTTTAAAGATGATGGAGCCTCTGACCTCACCTTCCTCCCCCACCCTGAGGCATCTGAAGTCACTGAGCATTTGGTGAATCACTGAATTTTTAGGTGGTATCACGTAAACCTCTCTAACTCAGCCTGGACTTTGGGCAGCCTGGAATCCCGCTGCAGGTGAGCTGGACAACCTGGGAACTCCCTGGTACTTACTCAGCAGATGACAATATTCTTTAAGGACCCCTCAGGGAAGCAGTAATGTTCTAGAATGGCAAGAAATACTGGAAATAGAGTCTGAGAAGTGGGACAATGAAATGTTTACAGAGTGGTCTGCAATTCTGACAGGGGTCCCATGATTCACTTTGGGAAAGATTTTGGGCGATTTTAGTGTCAGAGGGGTCCTGTGAAGCTAGTTACCTTAACATTTCCATTTTACAGATGAAGAAATGGAAACCTAGAAAGACTGACTGGCCTATGGTCACATGGCTGGTTTGTGAGAGAGCCAGAGACTGGAAACTGGTATTTTAGCTCCACACCTAATGCTCTTTCTCCAGTATCATGCTATATATCACTTGACTTTAAACTCAGGCCCTTACCTGTGAGTTCTACAAATTAGGGCTTTTAGAAGATTTGATGATTGTTACAAATTGATTACTCAACTAGGTCAAGCTGGACACTTGACTCAACTAGACTTGAGATTTTTTATTGATGACCTTGGACAAAGATTCCAAATTTGTTGGGCTCATAGAATCCTTTTGCTGACTTCTCTGTTCTCTGGAATCCACTGAAGCAAGACCGGAGTAGGGCCTGGAGGCTTGGAGTGATGGCACAGACAGAAATTAAGAGCCATTGACCATGACCTAGGTTGAGCTCTGGGCTGTCCCTGCTGCTGGAACAGGACCAGTGTACCGAGCTTCGTGTGGCAACCCCTGGCTGTTGTTAAGTTTTAAAAGTGGCGTTTCAGGCCCAAAAATAAAGACAAAGCCCTAAATAAGACAAATAATTCTGGCAGCTGTCATTCTGTGGGATATGTGCAACCTGGCATATGAACTCAGCAGCTCTGGACCTAAACTTTTTCATGGATCCTTGGGCTGAAGGCTCTCTACACAAGCAGGTTTGGGATACTTGGGGAGTAGATCTCTGTGGGTGAGGCAGATTGGGGGGTGCCCTGGAGTCCACAGGCCACAGTGAAACATCAACTTCCATGCTGGGACCACAGGGCTGCTGGTATTGGGGTTCCAATACTGACTGACCAAGTGCTCTCTCTGCAGGGGCTCTCCCTACGGTGTGTAGAGGGAGGTCTCTCTATAGGGGCCTTTACCTAAAGGAGACCACAGCAACCACCGTGGGATTGACAGCTGTGAAGTCCAGGTCCAGAGACAAGAGTCACACTTTATCTCTCTCAGAGTAAATTAAACAACGAGGTGCATTCTACATGTGAAATTAATTTCATAAAATAAAATTCTAGGTGAGTGGGAGGAAAATTCTTATTAGTCTATTAACAGGAAAGCCAGAACTCAAATTTATCATTCCAGGAAACTCAATCATCAAAAACTGGTTACCCTGCAGGTCATCTGAAAGGTCAGAATAACACTGATTTCTTAGTCCTGGGCACACCGCATACCCAGAGCCTCTATAATGAGAGGAGAATACCTTTTGCTTTAGGATATCCACTGGTGTCTGGTGGGCTTTTAGCTTCTTATTTTTAAGAAGCACTTTCCTCCTAAGTTGGTCAGGTGAGGGAAGCATTGGATCATCTGAGAAATCGCTCTCAAACAGGAATTTAGCCACCAGTTTTTCTCCAAACACAGTCTACAAAGAATAAAGGAAAACACACAATCAGTGCCTTTTACCTACGCTTGAATTATTCAACTAGATATTTCAGCTCACTTGAAAGGTTCTACAAATCCTAGGTAGAGAAAGTCGGAAAGAAGTGGTGTCCCTCCTCCCTGCCAACACTCTCTTACTGGAAGGAAGGGAGGTGGTTAGAAGGTCAGGAGGAGTGATCTAGGCCATTCTCCAGGTGGGGACAGCTCTGTTTAGGAAAATACTTTAGGGTCTGATAGACTAAAGAAGAAAAGGAGATTCAGTTAGAGGCTGTGGTTTGTAGAATATGATCCATTCCAGATGTGGGTAAGAGGCCAAAAGGATAGAAACCTTGAAGTAGCTAGGGAGTGGTGACAAAGATGAAAGGTCATGGGGAGAATCTGCCACCATTTAGTGTAAAGAACTGCCCTACCCTTCTCACAAAGATTTTCTGAGCATTGGCCTCCAAAGGGGAATGTGTATCCCTCAAGGAGGTGGGTGGTGGGAGTAGGAACAAGACGATCCATTGGGGTGAGGGTGGAAAATATGACATTTTCTATCTTCAGTAATTTTTTAATAAAAAAAGGAAGTTTAATAGTGTTTAATATACCTTAGCCTCATTAATGGAATTGAGAAATTAGTACTATGATTTGACAAGAGCAGCTGACGACACCCCCTTTCCATCTCATGCATGTTTCTCTGTAAGGTGTCTTTATCAGCGACTATAGCCGTTCAAATCAAATACTGAAATAATAAACTAAACCTAAAGCTAGACGTACATGTCGCTAATAAAAATTTCAGCACTGGGTGTTATATGCAATTAATGAATCATTGAACACTACATCAAAAACTAATGATGTATGTTGGCTAACTGAACATAAAAAAAGGAAATAAAAAAATTTCAAAAATTTTTCAATCACATTACTCCCACTAAAAACTTAGATAATAAATAATACATTTACTGTTAAAAATTTTTATGAGAGCAAAAAGGGATTTTGTACCATTAACAAATAATAGTATAAGAACTATACTTGACCCTTTCTCTGTAATTCCCTTTCCCAGTCTATTTTTGCATGTTTTAATTAAGGTATAAAATATGCTAATAAGTAGGATATGTATATAACGTATGAATAAGACAATAAACATACAATAGGAATACATACTACAGTATTTTACCGACGGAGTATACAGTCCAAAAAGTTGAGACCATAATTCTAAATGATGGCAAAAGAAAGGCAATATGAAAAGCTGATTAGTTTTGTTGGCGTAAGTATTTGGGGACATTTTCCTTTGACTATGCCCCTCTCTCCCCCTGAGAGCCATATTTCCATTAAGTGCCTCAATCAGTGGAGGAAGGGGGAAATATAATGGAATATTTGATCCTAAATCTGTCTGCATTATAGTTTGCCTGTATAAGGAAGTGTTAACATAGCAACTGTTCTGGCCAGTCTAAGCTCTTTGCCAACATGGATCCCCATATCTGTAGTGTTAGCCACAAGAAAATTTGATTTGCCCTGAGGTATTTTCAGCTTTTCCACGTACAACTGACAGGTGTCATCACTGATTTGTGGTGCCAGAAGCACTGGAGAATTGTTCTCTCCTTATCTCTAAGGCTTTCTGGAAATGGTCAGGAGACCACAAAACAATGTTTCATCACTTCAGCTGAAAAGGTGGACCATTCAAAAGGGAGCCCAAGCTCCCAGGGCACCCTCATTTCTGAGGTCTGAGGGACCCTAACTGTATGTGCTTCGTGGCTGAGGTCCCCTGTGATGTGGTCCATGGTGGCTCCATATAAAAGCAACAGTGACAAGACAAAGGCCAACATACCATCCTAACTCTTAGCTATAAGAGCTTACCTTGAAAATTTCTGCCATTTTTCGTTGCTGAGGCAATGAGCAGTGGTTCTCAATGGATATGATGATGGGCAGGTCAGAGGTGATGAAGGCACTGCGATCGATGGCCTCTACCACTTCCTGCGAGAGCCAGAGCAGCTCATTAGAGTCCAGATGTGTGTCCAGGGTGTCAGAAGAAGTACTTATAGCCACAGAAAGCACCTAAACTGTTGTATGCAGAAGATTCTGGCCAAAATGGTTTTTATCTTTTCAAATGTATTTTCAAATTAAGCACGATGATAGGCTGTTTTCTATAAACACATTACACTGTTCATATTGAGTTTTGTTCGCATACTTTATAAGGAACAGCTATCAGTGTGCCAAATTTAACAAATCAGTATATATACTGATAACATTTTAGGTAAAAGGCCTGTTGTTACAACATAAAAAATAATGAGGCTTAAGATATTTTCCTGCTTTCAAGGAGTTTATAATCAATCTACGTGAGGCAATAAGACATATACATATATTTATGTGTGCATGTAAACACAGTTCTCAAATCCTCCTCTCAATATAGAGTACAAAAGTTTTAAGAGAGGTGAATAGGAGAATGAGCTAAGGAGAAAATGCATTTTAGCTATCCTCTCTGCATATAAGACAGAAATAATAGTATTCTATCCCAGCCTAGCCACAGTTCAGAGAAAAGTGATTTTACACAGCCAAAACCACTCTGAATGAGGATAGTAACTGCACAATGAACTAATAAACTATTTAGAATTTGAAACAATAATCCAATGAGACTAGTCTTTCTGGGTGACTGACTTCCCCCGGTGGAACCAATTCTCATTTCATAATATTAATTATTTAGTCATCTTCTAACACATGATGTTGGTCTTTGTCAGCGGGACACCAGGATAAATGACTTTTAATTCCTGTAGCAGGAAAAAAAGCCCCTGCCTTTTATATATCATCTTATGATGTAAAAATTGCAACAATATTATTACAAGATAACTCATTTAAGGTAATGGTTATTAAACTCTGGTGAATGAGACTCTAATGAGAGTTCTATATCAACTCGCAGAAAAATGAACATGTGCACATCCCACACAATTTTGGGAAGTAGATAGGCTCAGGATGAGAACCCCCAACCTAAGGTATAATTTGGAAGAGTCACTCATGTAAAGGACTGATGAAGACAATGACTCTGTGATCTGATTTAAGGAACATGTGAAGCATTACCTTGAAGGGGATCTTGGTTGTCAGTGTGTGTCCATGGTAGATGATGGGCATCCCATCATCTCCGTCCCAGCAGTCCAACTCCACGCTCCTGCAGCCTTGCAGGAGGACCTGTATGATCAAGGAATGGATTCACCCCAGATGAGCAAATGGACACAGAGCCTCAAATTAAACCCAACAAATGCTTCTACATATCAGTGTTCATGTTTAGGGCTAAAGCAGAAGGGCATAAGATCTAAAATAAAGCGTGCATTTTGGCCAATGCATTCGGCTCCCCATCCAGAGGGAATTTGTATTTAGAGTAGTGATTTGATGATGGGCAGGGGGGAGAACAAATTATGGTGGAAAGAATTTTTTTTACCAGAGCTGAATACTATTGGAAGGTAAAAAAAAAATTTTTTTAAAGATTTTATTTATTTGTCAGAGGGTGGGGGGTGGGGGAAGAGCACAAGCAGGTGGAGAGGCAGGCAGAGCAGACAGAGGGAGAAGCAGACTCCCTTCTAAGCAGGAAGCCAGATGTGGGACTTGATCCCACGACTCTGGGATTATGACCTGAGCCAAAGGCAGGCACTTAACCAACTGAGCCACCCAGGCATCCCTGGAAGGTAAATTTGATAGCAAAACCATATGATTATTTTCCCAGCAACTTTGGTCCCTCAAGGGACATACACAGGGTACATGCTGAAATGAGAGAGCGAGGCTAGTGCTCTACCTGGGCAAATGTGAGTGGAGGTGAAGGGGATGAGGTTGCAGGCCAAAGCAAACAAGGCCACCAATTCCTTAATGAACTGGCTAAACATTTGTATGACTCCAATCAGAATAAAATCTCCTCCATTTAGACCCAAATTCTGCCACTGGCTAATGCCTTTCCTGTGAACATAGAGCATGGCAGGAGAGTAGAAGCAAGCTGTCATCAAGGATTTGTCTTGCTGTCTAGTCGTAGAACAGAGGCAAATAATCCCTAAACTCCCCTCTGCCATACCTACAGCAGTCATCAGGGATCAATCACAACACACGTGCCCCCTATCTCACAACCTCTTTAGTAAAGTGCTCCATTGCTGAATTAGGTAAGATGATACCTATTTGCTCCCCTGGATGGGGAGCCGAATGCAGAGCTCCTGGCACATGTGCTCGGGTTGCAGCTCTGTAATATTTGCGTGCAGCAACCTCTTCCTCATAGACTCTCTTTGTGAACTATCTTAAAAGATTTCCATGTATTGGAAGGGTAAAGCAAACCAAAAGGCGGATGTATCTGTGAATGGGCCAACTCACTGATTTAAAACTCCATATAACTATTTCCAGGCGACAGCAATCCAATACTGTGGGTGAGTGGCCGCTAGAGTTACTGCAACAAAACTCAGTGGAATCCCTCTTATTTTAATCTTTTTTATGAGGTCCTTGCTAGATTCTTCTCATTGCATGGCATGTAGCACCCAGTCTTCCCAGGTGACCGATGGCCCATGTGGAACCGATTCTGGGGCCTAAACTCCCGAGGCTAAGAGCTTCTTCCAGCAGCTACAGTATCTAGAGGTATGTTGCTCTGGGTTGAGGATTGTGGTGTCGAATGACAGCAGGAGCTGGAGGCTGCTTCATCTCCGTGGTGAGCCACACTGGGGAGAACGCTCTCTCGCTCGCTGACTGGCAGCACAGGAGATGGTTTTTCAGCATGGAAAAGACTACAGGGCTTTCCAAAGTCTGCATGACATTAAGACCTCCACATAGGGCTAGAAGAAGAAAACCAGGGCTGGAAATTCCAGGTGAGAACAGGGTTTTTCCTCACTCCCGGTTTGTCCCGTGGAGGAAGGTGAGGAGGTAACTAGCAGGGCTGAGGGAAAGCAGAGACTGGTAAGAAATAAGCTACAAGGGATCTTCACACTGGGTTTAACCACGTCTGTGAGTCTATCTGAGGGGTTCTTGTGCCTCATTCAAAGGCTGTGACAATCTCTACTCAGGGTGTAATATTAAGGAGTTAAAAAAACCTCTTGGAGGTCAAATAAGGAAGTGAGGTAGGAATTAAAGCTAGGACATTGGCCCCTGCCCATTTTCCTGGGAGAAACACACAGACACTGCACACACACACGCACGTGCACACACATGCATACACACACACACACACACTTCATTTCTTTCCCCTAGAACTAGAACAATGGATTTCAAACTCCTTTTTAACCCTGGAATTCTCTGTGCAAATGGAGGGTCGTATGTAAAGCACATAAGAAGAATAGGACATTAGCTACAGTGGGGGCAGGGGATGGGGCCCTCCTACCCTCCTACTCTGCTGCTTGCTCCTCTCAATGTCCCCAGCTGAGGTCCCCCGATAGAACTTCTATTTTGAAAATCACTACTCTAAGGACACATCTTCATTTCACAATAAAAGTCCTTCAGAATTTAGAGTTTAAAATACAAATTCCATACCAGATAAGCTTTGGGACAGAAGTTTGACCCATGCTTGAGGAATATCTGGACTGATGTGGAGAACAAAGGAACCTCAACTCTGCTGGGTTTGTGTAAACGATAATTCTCATACTTGAACATCCTCCCTACCCCACCCTTCCCAACCACACACTTGTATTCCCTGGGCCTAGCCTCGCTTTTCTTCCTGATTAATTCTTCTTGTAGGAGGTCAGAAAACAGGCAGAATAGATGAGAAAGTTGCAGAAGATATAACAGAGGCAACTGACATGCAGATCATTGAGAGTTGGTGTTAAGGTCAAAAGGATATGCCTTTTCTAGTCCAGAGACCCTTAGGAGTTTCCAAGAACATCTGCACGAATTTAAGTGTGTAGGGACAGTGCCTACAGTCTTTGTAAATTTTCGTTCCATAAGTTGGTTACCGTAGGGATGGACTGATTGTCTAACAAATTGCAAATGAAAATAAACAAAACTTTGAGATTAACTTCATAGAAATTCTGTTGCATTTTCTATTATGCTTTCCCACTATAACATATTGATTTATTTAGCATTTAGTGAAATGATTGATTTTCCCATGGGAAAATCTAATTTTAGTAGGAGTAGGTCAGACAAAGCAGGATTTAAAAGCTATGAGTCTCAAACAAATACCTTTTTTTTTGGCCTAGTATAAGGGTTAAGTGTAGATAGGAGGGAGAAAGAAAACAAAAAGAAGAAAACAACTGTACGTATAGGCAGTTTTCCCACGCATCATGTTTCCTCACATTGCACATGTAATAGCTGGTAAGTTCTTCAAAGGAGTTGGGGATCAGGGTTTTGTGACTTTGAGGGTTACATCAGTAAGATTTAATGGAAATCACATGCCGTGTGGAGTTCTGTACCTGACTGTAAAGTTCCACTGAGGACTCTCCTTTGAGCTGGTGGCCTGTGAGGTAGGTATTGTGTGAAGATTCAATGTAATAGTAGGAGAGGGGCAGCTGCAAGTCTTTAATGTTTTCCTGTGACTCATCATTTTTGGAGGCAAAATTATCTTTATCCATCAGAAACCTAGAGGAAACACATTTTCTTAGGCCTGCATAGGGAAAAGAGTTACTCTCAAATGATGGGCAAAAGAGACTTTAAAAGTTACCTTGCAAATCCCTCAAATGACAGTAGCCCCTGATGACACATACTAACGCTAGGCTCGAACTTCTGCAAGGGACACAAAAAGAGTGTTATTTAGGTAAAGGAAACTAAGGGGAAAAAAACCACCATATCATTTTTTAAAGGTGTTCTGTTTTCATCAGGAAACATCTAAACCAAATATTTGAACTAATTTCGTTATGCAGTGGTAAGAGGCAGTGTTTTAGTCCCAAAGAAAACATTTATTGTATGTGCGTTTATTATACGAACCGTATTTATTTAAGAGAAAAAGGGAGAACGAGGGAAAAGGATAAGGCTGATTCATATGAAAACAAATGGTTATTGGCGTGTTCCAGGTGAACATGGGGATAAGCAGCTAGCACAGAGCTGGGGAGAGGCGAAATGAGACGAGTCAGAGGGAGTACTCAGTATGGTGCTCCCACACAATAGTAGTAGAGTGAGCACCGGACCATGGGATCATAATCTTATATCGTTAGCATTTCCAGTGATCAACTGCTGGGCAGCGAATCCACTGATTCCCAATCGGCTTACAAGGGAGGTTGAAAACCCAGACTGATCCTGCTGTATGTGGCGTGGCCTGAATGAGTGTCCTAGCCCATCTCCTGACACTCTCCGGAGGAAGCCATCATCATATCTTGCCTGGCTACTGGGATAGCTTCCTACCTGGTCTTTCTGCTTCTACTTCATTCCCAGCACAGCTTACTTCCCAACGGGGCCAGAGTGACTTCCTGAATACATAAATCAAATCCTGTTACTACCCTGCTCAAAAATTTCCAATAGCTTTCCATGTCAAATTCCTTACCATGGCCTAAAATGCCCAGATGACTTGGCCCCTGCCCACCTGTCTGGAATCATGTCTACCATTGTGCCTCTGGCTCATGGGGCTCCTATTCCACCAGCCTTTTCATTGTCTTGCTCCCGCCTTGGTCTTTGAGCTCACTACTCCCTGCCTGGAATGCTCTTTCCTCAGACCTTCACTCGGCTTCTTGATTCAGGGCTCAGCCCCATTGTCACCTCCTCAGGGTGGCCTATGCTTACTCCTCTCAGCCTCCCGCATCACTACATCCCCTTACTCTGCTTGAGTTTTTCAGAATCCATCAATACCTGAAATTACATTCTATCTTTATTTATTGTCTGCCTCACCCACTAGGTGAAGGCCAGAACGTGATCTTATTTACTACTATATCCCAGGTCCTGGAAAGAACCTGGCCCGTAGGAGGAGCTGATAAATATTTGCTAAATGATCAAAGAGGTTGAAAACCTAGAATACTCATTTTATTACGTGTGCTAGAACAACAAGAAGGAATCATGTACTGATCCCTTATAATAGTCACCAAGAAAAGGCTTGCAATCTATGTTATTTGTATGGTAAATAAGAATGCATCTATTGGTATTTAATGAAACCCTTCTGTTTCTGCCCCAGACTTAAAGGCTCTGGAAAAAAGTATAGAAACAGTATGGTTAGCAGAAAATAATTAGAACAGTCAGAGGCTTTATACATACGTGCATATGAAATGGGTACATACCTGGATGATGCTGAGGATTTCATCATAAGTGCAGTGTTCTCCCTGGCAGTTGACGAGGAAGTCATTGAGCTGGAGTATGCCAACCCCAAAGATGCCCAGAGACGTGCTCTCGACCCCAGTGCCATTTGTCACGATACTTGCAGCAGCAATAGCATCAGATATCTGCCTCTGGTTGTCGGATAGCTGCTGTTTACTCTTAATGAACAACCCCAAGTCCGAGACATTTCTGGTCAATAAATCTGAAATAGAAGCACCCACAGAACATGGGCAAGCTAGCCAGAATCTTTCACAAAGTTCATTTTGGAGATAATGGTGTGTGGAATTAGTCTCTTCACTCATCTGTCTACACAAGCCATCAAACTCAGTGCTTATTCCTGGCTTCACATAGTTGAGGAAACAAAAAATGAATCAATCAATAAATAAAATAAGCTAAGAGAGAACTAGGTCAGTGATCTTGAAATCCCATGAGCTCAGGGTATTAAAAGAGAACTAACTGTACATTCAGTGGGGGACTTCAGGCTGAATTTGAACTTTGGTTTTTGAGAATAACTTTATTTTGTGCTCGCTTCGGCAGCACATATACTAAAATTGAGAATAACTTTATTTTTACTTTTACAGACAGTGAAGATGAACTCTTAAAATTATAGTTGTTTTGTACTTTACAAGTATAATTATAAACATTGGTGTGCAGGTTTCGGTGTGAAAATAAGTTTTCAGCTTATTTGGGTAAATACCAAGGAGTATAATTGCTGGATTGGCAAGTAAGAGTATATTAAATTTTGTAAGAAACTGCCAAACTCTTCCAAAGTGGCTGTGCCATTTTACCTTTCCACCAGCCATGCTCCAGGTGTCCCACATTGGCACCACTTTTGGTGTGGCCATTTTAATTCTTGCCACTTTGGAAGAGAAGCTGGCAGTTTCTTACAGGGCTAAAGATGGGCTTTCTCATACGATCCAGCAACTGCCTTCCCAGGTGTTTACCAAAAGGAGTTGAAAACTTATGTCCACACAAAACTTGCACACAAATGTTTATAGCATCTTTATTCATAACTGCTAAAAATTGGAAGCAACCAAGATGTTCTTCAAAAGGTGTATGGATAAACAAATGGTGATACATCCACGCGATAGAGTATTATTCAATGATAAAAAGAAATGAGCTATCGAGCAATGAAAAAACAAAGGGGAACCTTGAATACACCTTGCTAAGAGAAAGAAGCCAATCTGAAAAGACTACATACGAACTGTATGATTCCAACGATAAGACATTCTGGAAAAGACAAAACTATGGAGACGGTAAAAAGAGGTTCAGAGGTAAGGTGGGAAGAATGACCAGGCAGAGAACAGGGGATTTTTTAAGACCTCAGAACTATTTTGTATGACACTGTAATGGTAGCTACAGATCATTATACTTTTGTCAAAACCCATAGCATGTACAATACAAACAGTGAACACTAAACTATGGACTTCAGTTAATAATAATATATCAATATCAGCTCAACTGTCACAAATATACTATGCTAATAATGCAAGATATTAATAATAGGAAAAACGGTGTATGTGTGTGTGGTGAGGGTACGGTGGACCCTTGAACAACACAGGTTTGAACTGTGTGGGTCCACTTGTAGGCAGATCTTTTTGATAAACACAGTATAATACTGTAAACGGATTTTATCTTCCTTATGATTTTCTTTATAATAATTTCTTTTCTCTAGCTTATTTAATTATAAGAACATAGTATATAACACATATATATATACAAAATATGGAGTAATCAACTTATCGTTATGTTATCAGTAAGGATTTTCTGGTCAAGAGCAGGCTATTAGTAGTTAAATTTGGGGGGAGCCAAACGTTAACATGTGGATTTCTGACTGTGTGGGGGATTGGCACCCTTAACCCTTGCCTTGTTCAGGAGTGAACTGTGTATGGGAATTCTCTGTACTTTCCAATCATTTTTCTGTAAACCTAAAACTGCTCTAGAAAAATAATGTCTATTAATTTTTTAACAAGTGCAACTACTTGACTAATCCATAGTCATGCATGTTTTGTGACTAGAGTTGAAAAGTTTAATAGTCTTAGTTGAGGACAGTGTAAGTTTTTGAGTAATAAAAAAGCTACTGTATAAAAGAGCACAGTTTGTTTTTGCTTCTTTGCGTTTCTAGTCTCCAGAGAGAACAGAAGAGCAAACTAAGGGGCTTACCATGCATCAGTGGTGGTGATCATAGTGGTGGTGGTGATGATAGTGGTGGTGGTGAGCGGGGAATAGGAGGCAGACATTCCAGGTTACACTCGGAAAAGTGTCCTGGATGTTGAGCAGGAGTGCTCTGCTCAAGTCACTAAAGATCTCCTTGTCAAAGGGCAGGCAACTGCCACCCTGGGGCTGAGCACCTGTCCGCCTGCAGGCAGGGAAACATTGGTGGTGCACCACACACCTACTGGACATTTGGACATGGGCGAGGGAGGGTTTTTGATTGTCAGAAGGACTGGAAGGCTCTGTTGATTAAATATTCTGGAATGCCTAAACAGACTCACACAATGATGAATTTCCTTGTCGAAAATGCCAACAGTACCCATCCCTAAGACAACTTGAAGGAATCCTCAAAGTGTTCCCCCCTTCTGCAGGTACCAGCGCGCCACGTGGGACAGGCTGAGGGGCTGTGTGATTGGATCTCCAACCTTCGCTTTTAGGTACAAAGGTCTCCACGGGAAATATTACATGGTGGCACAAACCTAGATCAGGCTGAAGGTCGCTGGTGTTTTCCTCGATTGTTAGGTTGGTGTAGAGGGGGGCCGGCTCGGAGCCGGCTCGGTTGCAGGGCACGGCGTAGATGTCAAAGAGATCCTTCAGGTCCTTGCGGCTCCTCACGCTGGGCGGGGGATGGAAAACACTCCCGATTAGTATTGCCGCAAAAACGTGGGGCTGAGAAAGCCTCAGAAGAAAGCACGCCGTACCTGAATGATTTGAACAGCTCAACGAATTCAACAAAACTCATGTTACTGTCTGAAACCATGAAGCTCTGAAAACCCTTCATTCCTCCTTTGATCCTCCCGTGCCCGCTACTGCTGCTCCAAGCACTGCAACAAAGACACGGCCTTAACAGGCAAACCGGGGCGGCGCGTCCTTCTGCCCCAGCGGGCGCCCCCTGGGGAGCAACACCGGCGAAAAGGTGGACCGCAAGTCATTTAACATGGAGGCTCTTTTCCGGACTCTCTTGTCATTTCTCTCAAAATTAATCTACATTGTGTCAGAGTAAATAAGACATATGACGCAGCAAAACCACTTCACGTTTATAGGCTACGGAATAAGGCCACAAGGCTAGGGTTAATACCCTTCCGCTAACCAAAACAGCTCTTTGAAATCACAGGTCAGTGGGAGGACACAACTTGAACTCAGTGTTTCTGAAGAAAAGTCATTTTTTTTCAAACGCACCTATGCTTTTTCAAAAGCGCAACCTGTGGAAAAATCTGCACGTTCTTTCCCATATTCTAAATTACAGAAACATGTTTAGGAAGAAAGTCCCGAACGTATCAATGTCTTCTCTTTTCCCTTTCTTAACCAGTTATCAGATGAAAACAAGGAAGGGCTTTTGATACTAATGGAAAATGTGAGTCACAAAAATATTAAGAATGGAAAGAAGCCAATTCTGCCTAGAACATATCTGCACCTGCCAAGGCTGTATATTCAATATAAAAATATCAGTCCACTCGGTCAAAACTCAGTCTAGCTGGTTCACAACACTATTATTTTCTATACTGGTTCCCTGACAGGATAGTATAACAAATGTTTTGATTGGTTTTTAGTCAAATCAATAAACAGGATCTTTCTTTTTTTTTTTTTTTATTTTTGTTTTTTGGGCTTTATTTATTTATTTATTTATTTACTTTTGAAATATTTCAAATATATAAGAAAGTATAGAGGCCATTGTAATGAATAGTCAGTTTATACTGAATCTTGCTAATAGTGTTTATTTGTGGAAAATTATTTTGTGTTGATATCTGAAAGTCACCTCTGTACATGGAAGAGTATTACAAAGGATGGATTTGTAGTTGCTTGTAGGCATGGGCTGTTGATCCCCAAGGTGGTGTTGGAAGCAAAGGGTGGAGGTTCAGGAAGAGGAAAAAGGTCTGACAAAGTTACTTATCATTTGCATTTAAGCACGTATGTTCCCTGTGTTCCTCCCTTCTCGTTCTGGGTCAGCCACTCACTGTCTGCAGGAACCCTTCTCCCCTAGACTTTAGGGAACTGTCCACTCTCTCCCCTTCTACGGCTCAGCCTTGCTTTCTCCTTGAACAGCATTTGGGCTAATTTTTCTTTCCTTGCCTTGTCTTATCTTCTGGTTTTAGCTTACTTGGTGGGCACTGACCCCTGTCCTCTTGTGGGAGGGCCCGATGATCTTGCATCTGGCATGTTAGTCCTACCTCTTTAAAAAGATTTTCCTCCCTTACTCTGTCCTTCCCATTCCTGTTCCTGAGTAATTGAAATAAAGGGAAAGCCACTCCATCCAAGTTCTCTCTGGGTATTTTATTTACCCAGGATACTGTAGAGGCTGAAATATAAAGAGTTCTGATTCTTTGTAGCTTTTCATTTTGTTACAAACCTAAACTTGCCGAAAAGTTGCAGGAGTGGTACAAAGAATTCCCATGTACCTTTGACTCAGTTTCACCAAGTGTAGAAATCTGAATGTATAGAGCTTAAATTATGTTCATTATTCACATTGTGAAAGAAGGCTTCCCTGTAAAAGATGATTTACTGTAGGATTCTTATCAGTAGCAAACTTCCTTGAGAGAAAGTGTGTGTGTGTGTGTGTGCGTATGTGCATGTGTGAGTGTGTAATTAACGTTTCCAAAGCCAGTGTCTGCACAGACCCATTTCCTCCTACCACTCCTCTGTTCAATAAAGTAAAGAGTGCCTGCCTGTTTCATCTTGGTTCTGTCTGGAACCTCTGCATTTCTTAAACTTTTTGGGGGGTTGAGGGAGAAGGTATGCCATTCTAATTCCTTTGTTTTGCTTTCTTAATATTATTTCATCTGAGAGGGTAGATGTTTCAAATCTGTACTTTGCATGGACCTTATAAAATAATTTACTATAACACCAGCTTTAGAATTATACCTTAACACACCTAACTTGCTCTAATACATTCATTTCTCCAGACAGGTGTATCTTGTCTTATATATGAGAAGAGTATTAAATATATTTTACCTAACAGCAAAGCGTAAAGTGGCTTACTATATTCGACAAGGCAGCTTCAGAAAATCACAGCTTGGGTTTTGTTAGTGCTACCGAAGGATTGGTCTGTCAAATAATTAGGTTAGGAGCAATTACCGTAATGCAAGAAGACAGGAGTATAAAATCAGGAAAATTAGAAGCATTTAAAAATAGGGGGTTTTTCAGTTTTCAGTGTAATTGTTAAGTCAAAACTAGAGACAGTCTTTCCACAGAGCCCTGGAAGATAATGCCCTTCTACACAACTTGAATGAAGGGTCCTTCTGTTTTATCATGTTAAGGCCCCACCTGGACGGGCTCTTGTTTGAAGAAGACAGCACAGGGGAGGACACTGGCCTGATGGGAGATGATGTCCCGGCAGACAAGTTAGGAGACCCAGCCGTGGTCAAAGAATGGGCTCTTCTGGAAGGCAGAGTGTTATGAAAGCTCATGATGGCATTCGCCTCTGCAAGAGAGAAACACAGAAACCAGACAATGACGTCAGGTTATCCTTTCCCTCGAAATCAAAGAAACACCAAAGCTGCTTCTGAATGTCTGAGCAAATCCATTTATGCAAGCAATTTCTATACAAGAAGCATCAAAATATTCTGATGAGTGGACTCATGTGGTGGGTTCTCAACCTTGGCTGCAGATCAGAATGATTTGGGGAGCTTAAAAATACAGAGATGTTCAGGTCCCAGCCAGAGAGTGTTGGACTCAGTTGGGGCTGGGGTGCCACCAAGGCATCCAGATATTTTTCAAAAATAATCTCAGCCGTGGTTGAGAATCACTGGTCTGGTCTAATCCACCACATTGATTTTGTATATCTCATATCCTTTGTCCATGAGGCCAAGTTAATTAATGAGAATTTTCTTCCAAGCACACAGAACTTGCAGAAGTACCTCTTGGGTTCCACTATCTAGTTAAATACAAAGATAAGTATATTTAGGGGTGCCTGGGTGGCTCAGTTGTTCAGCATCTGCCTTCGGCTCAGGTCATGATCCCGGGGTCCTGGGATCGAGCCCTGCGTCAGGCTCCCTGCTCAGTGGGAAGCCTGCTTCTCCCTCTCCCACTCCCCCTACTTGTGTTCCCTCTCTTGCTGTGTCTCTCTCTGTCAAATAAATAAATAAAATCTTTAAAAATAAATAAATAAAGATAAGTATATTTAACAAGACAAATAGTTTTGTTAAGAATGTCCACAGTACTTAAATCACAATTGAAAACCAAATGCATATTTTCCCTATAAAATAAAAAAACCCCTCAGATGTTGGTAGGGGGTTTTACCGGATTCTTCTTGCTCATTCATGTCTTGAGGGTCGGAACCACTCCGGCTGCGACTCTCCCTGTGCATTTTGGCCTTCCGCGTGGCCATCTCGTCGTCGGCCGCCTCTCCACTCTCACCCTGGGAACACACACGTGCCAATATCCCTCGTTCTGGGTTTCTCTCCCTCCCGGCACTGCTGCGGCTCAGGCAGGTCCCTATTTTCTGACTGCCCCACCTTCCATACGCCCCCACCCCAAACCAGTACAGATCCCTGTGAAGGCTGACCCAGGAGTCTCATGTTACATTATCCCACTTGTTTTTCCCTGATATAGCAGCCCTCCCTGGGGGAGGGGGCTGACAAGAGCAGACACACAGCCCCTGGCATCTCTGCATAGAGACCAAATTATGAAACAGACAAAGCTTGGCTTAGGCATCAACAGCCTCTCATACACAAAGTGTGGGACTTTTTCTAGATAACCATGGAGAAAACACACTATCGTGTCATACTGATAATCTCCATATAATGAATATAGAATATATAGTGGTAACTAACCAAATATTTTCTGCCACAGTAAAAACCATACATTCTACCACTTTAACCATTTTTAAGTGTACAGTAGAGTAGTGCTAACTCTATGTGCCTTGTTGTGCAGCAGATCTCTAGAACTCTTTCCTCTTACAAAACTGAAACTCTAGACGCAATGAAAAACGGGTTCCCCTTTGCCCCTCCCCCCCAGCCCCTGGCATCCACCATCTTACTTTCTGTTTCCAAGAGCTTGACCACTCTAGGTACCTCATCTAAGTGGAATCATGCCACATTTGTCCTTTTGTGACTGGCTTATTACACTCAGGGTGATGTCCTCCAGGTTCACCCACATTGTCGCATGCCAGGATTTCCTTCTTTTTTAAAGGCTGAACAGTATTCCATTATATGTATACCTCACCTTTCCTTGATCTTTCATTCATGGATGGACATTAGGTTGCTTCTCTTGATACTGTATTTTAAGTTATGTTCTACATTGAGCATTTTGGCCCTCTAAGAGCTTTATAACCGGATCCCTGGTCTTTTTAGCCTTTGCTTGCCCACCACAGAGCATATGCTTCAGCGTGGAGCATGAACCCAGAACTCTGCATGCTTCCCTGCACAAGCCAAGTCTTTCGTGCTTCCCTCCCGCCACCTCTGCCAGAAATGCTCCCCCCCGCCCCCACAGCGTTGTCTGTCTGATCCTTCAAGACCCATCTGTCGGCTTCCCTGCGAAGCCTCTCCTGCCTGCATTCTAGTCCTGGATCTTCCTTATGTCTGCTCCCATAGCACTCTGTAGATGGCTTCACCATGACTCCTACTGAGTCCTCACTGTTTGAGGCCCCTGACTTTTTCAGGTGTTGACACAATTCCCAACACTGGGCCTGGCACCAGGAGGTGCTTGGCAAGTGCTTGCATTTCATTTGTTCCATCTTGTCCCCACCCCAAATGCGCTAAGGTGATGTAGACCATACAATGGTCCTGGATGATGGGGTCTGAGGCGTCATAAATAACACTCTACCCTTATAAGGGTTTTCTTCTTTTTCTTGGTGGTGCTTATGCCCAAGGTGTTGTTTCTCTGCACACTGGGCTTCTCAGCACTCTTTGCGGATATCCCAAGGCTGGGGTTGCGTGTACTCCATCGCCGGCCACCAAACAGTTCCACAGCGTGAGCCAAAGTTGGGCCTTCATACCGTCCGTCCTCCTGTAAGAGAATCACATTCTGAATGCATGAGGGAACAGCAAGCAATGGGGAAGTCAATAGATGAATGGCTTCTAGTAAATTCCCAGAGGTGGAGGAGCACAGGCAATTACAGAAGACTAGAGATCTGGCCACCCAAGTGGCCCTGTGTCCTAACTGTCAGACTCTGTTGGAAGTCTCATCACATCCTGTTGTCCTGGTCACATCCCTGCTGAGTTCCAAGGATGTGCTTTATGGGCCATGGGCAAGTGGGATGAAAATAAACTTCCCTTCCCAGTTTCAGAGGTTACATTCCAGAATTACCACTGTAGGAATATTCAGGAAGGTTTTTGTTTTTTTATTGTTGTTGTTTGTTTTTTACCTAGTTTGATGCTTGGGACAGTCTGACTTGAAATACAGAGTATGTGGCATATGTGGAATTTACTTCAGAGGGCTCTGGGGAGATAACCACAGAGAAAACATATTATTAAATAGTTGGTGCACACCTGAAACTAATGTAACATTATGTGTCAACAACTACACTCAGTAAAATAAAGAAAGAAAATAGCTGGGCTGCTGTCCTCTTGAGTGACTGATAACCAAGGATAGAGAGCCCAGGGCACTGAGAACACCATGCATATTATGATGCTGTGAGCAGCGAGAAGATCCTTGTCTTGAAGCAGTCATGCTTCAAGACAAATGCTTCTCACCAGGTAACTCAGCTACGTGCGCTGGGGAGCAGCAGAGATTTACTCATTAAGCAACCGCCAACAATTCTCCCTCTAAGTCAGGGAGGCCAGTTAATAAAACCACAAAAAGTCACGTATGAATTAAAGCCAATATGGATGAAATTTCACAGGTTGTATAAAATGGACCTTTTAAAATTAATTTCCATAATTTGCTGTCTTTACTTTCTGCAAGCTTTTAAGGCCAGCTCTCTTTTGCAACTCCAAAGAGGAGCTTGTAAATAGGTTTTGCTTTGTTGTAGATGCTCTGTAAATAATAAAGGGTCTTTGTGTGTGTGTGTTTGCTCCTTCACCCTAACGTTCAACTGCTATCTCATTTTATGACTTGAGTTGTGACCTCCCACTTCCTGCATCCTGTTATGGATCCCAGGATGCTGAGTGACTTGGATGCTGGATGTGGGAAATCTTTTGGTGATCTCTGATGGACATCTGGGATTTATGCCTTCCATTAATCATTTCTCTTTTCTCTAACCATACCTCAATTTTACTGTATCTCTTTCCACTGAACACAGTCTTTTTTTTTTTTTTTAAGATTTTATTTATTTATTTGAGAGAAAGAGAGAGATAGGGAATGCACATGAGCTGGGCAGCGAGGGGCAGAGGGAGAGGGAGAAGCAGGCTCCCTAATGAGCAGGCAGCCCAATGGTGGGCTGGATCCCAGGACCCTGAGATCATGACCTGAGAGAAAGGCAGACACTTAACTGACTGAGCCACCCAGGACCCTTGGATACAGTCTTGAATTTATCAATCAAGATGAAACATCCTCCCTTGACCAATGGTTGGCATAAGATCCAAATAAGTCAATCAGAATCTCCCTCCCCAAAAAATGCATCTTGAATACAGTGCTACTGAGAATGAAATGGTTGGAGATCATTCTTTCCTGAGGCAGGCCTATTCCCTGTGAACAAGTCACTACAATTGACTTCAAAGTGGAATCAACATTTCATGCCACAATTTCATAAATAAATTTTAACTACCTTATTGAATATCATATGCTGAAAGAAATTTTGTAAAAATTTATCTATGGGTTTTAACTAACACTTTAAAAATTTAAGAGATCCCATCATTAAAATTTAAAACTTCTGCTCTGGAAAAAACATTGTCAAGAGAATTAGAAGATAAGCCACAGACTGGGAGAAAATGTTTGCCAAAGAAACATCTGATAAAGAACGGTTATCCAAAATATACAATGAAAACTTAAAACTCAACAACAAGAAAACCAACAACCCAATTAAAAAAAAGTCCAAAGACCTCAACAGACACTTCACCAAAGAAGAGATACAGATGGGAATTAAACATATGAAAAGATGTTCCACATCATATAGCATCAGGGAACTGCAAATTAAAATAAGATACCACTACAACACCTATTAGAATGGCAAAAATCCAGAACACTGACACCACCACATGCTGGTGGGGATGTGGGGTAACAGGAATAAGGATTCATCCTAGTAGGGAAGCAAAATGGCACAGCCACTTTGGAAGGCAGTGAGGCGGTTTCTTACAAAAGTAAGCATTCTTTTACCGTACAATCCAGCAGTCATGCTCCTTGGTAGTTATCCAAAAGAGCTGAAAACTTAAGTCCACGAAGAAACTTGAACATGAATATTTACAGCAGCTCTATTCATAATACCAAAACTTTAAAGAAACCAAGATGTCCTTCAGTAGGTAAATGGATAAATAAACTGTGGTACATCCACACAATGTAGTATTACTCAGCCATAAAAAGAAATGAGCTATCAAGTCATGAGAAGACATGGAAGAATCTTAAACGCATAAAAGTGAAAGAAGCCAATCTGAAAAGGCTACATATTGTATGATTCCAATGAAATGACATTCTGAAAAAGGCAGAACTATGGAGTCAGTAAAAAGATCAGTGTTTGCAGGGGCTGGGGGGGCAGGTAGGGTGAGGTAGGGTGGGAGGAAGAGATTAATAGGCAGGGCACAGAGAAGTTTTAGGGTAGTTAAAATATTCCATGTGATATTATAATGATTGATATATGTCATATATTTGTACAAACCTATACAATATACAACACCAAGAATGAATCCTAAGGTAAACTATGGATTTTGGGTGATTGTGATATACCAATGTAGATTCATCCTTTGTAAAATATGTACCATTCTGCTGAGTGATGTTGACAGTGGGGGTCACTATTTATGCATGGGGGGCAGAAGGTTTATGGGAAATCTCTGTACATTCCTCTCAATTTTATTGTGAACCTATAACTGCTCTAAAAAAAGAAAATCTTTAATATAAAAATTTACTAGACCCATACCATGTATATATAAAAGAATTAGCCTCTACTGCTTTGGTATTTCTAAATTCAGAACATCCTAACATGGGTTAAGCTTTACTCTTAATAGAAATATTTCAGGCCTGGAAAAGGCATATGCTTTTGTTTAATCTTTAAAGGAGACTTTCTGGGAGCTGAAATGTAGTTTGACTCTTCTATTTTGTACAAAACAATAAACTTGGTTGGGATGGGTGAAAGATGTACCTTCTCTCTTTTTAATTTGGGAGAAGGTCTATTGTGAGTGAAACTACATTCTCAGTTTTAGAAAATAGTTACTTTCATTTTTTTAAAAGGATTTTATTTATTTATTTATTTGTCAGAGAGAGAGAGAGAGAGCAGGGGGAGTGGCAGGCAAAGGGAGAAGCAGACTCCCCGCTGAGCAGGGACCTCAATGCAGGGCTCGATCCCAGGCCTGGGATCATGACCTGAGCTGAAGGCAGACACTTACCCATTGAGCCACCCAGGCGTCCCAAACAGTTACTTTCAAACACAAGTATTTTAGTACTAGTAAATGTAAATTGATCTAATGGAAATAGTAACAGGAGATAAAGCAAAAGATAAGAAATAGTGACATTTATAATGAAGCCTAGGAATACAGAAAAATAAAAGAAGTTCATGTGGACATTAGGATCAGGAAACTGATTCCTTAAAAAGTATTCATGCACTTTTACCTCTTGGCATTATCTTTGCATATGATATTTTGGAGACCGTTTAACTAATCTAATCCTTTGAATAAATCCTTTTCCCCCCCCTTTTTTAAGGCTGGCCTTAAAACTTTTTTCTCTGTTTCCTGAAAACAGATTTTCAGAATCTGTTTCTGCTGCTTACAACCAAAGTTCACCTGAGAACCCTGTTTTGAACCTTTTCAGATTCCCAGAGATGTTTCCAAATACCCAAGATTATGGGTTCTCAGCTCTGCCTATGCAACCTCAAGCCAAAGCTCATGATACCAGTCTTTGTTCCACACCCCACATCAAATCTCTGGGGCTTACTTTTATTTTCCTGTATTCCTAGGCTTCATTATAAATGTTACTGTTTCTTCTTGTCTTTTGCTTTATCTCCTGTTACTATTTCCATTAGATCAAATACATTTACTATTACTAAAATACTTGCATTTGAAAGCAACTTCATTGGGTACCTGGGTGGCTCAGTCGGTTAAACATCTGCCTTCATCTCAGGTCATGATCCCAGGGTCCTGGGATTGAGCCCCAGGTCGGGCTCCCTGCTCACTGGGGAGTCTGCTTCTCCCTCTCCCTCTGCCACCCCACCTCATGCTCTCTCTCAAATAAATAAAATCTTTAAAAAAAGAAAAGAGCAACTCCATACACATTAATCACATAAGAGGGCTCCAATGTCAGAAAGATTATTTTCTTTTTTCTTTAAAGATTTATTTATTTATTTTGGGGGGTGCAAAGGGAGAGGGAGAGAGAGTCTTTTTTTTTTTAATTTTTTTAAAATTTTTTTATTGTTATGTTAATCCCCATACATTACATCATTAGTTTTAGATATAGTGTTCCATGATTCATTGTTTGTGCATAACACCCAGTGCTCCATGCAGAACGTGCCCTCCTCGATACCCATCACCAGGCTAACCCATCCTCCCACCCCCCTCCCCTCTAGAACCCTCAGTTTGTTTTTCAGAGTCCATCGTCTCTCATGGTTCTTCTCCCCCTCCGATTTCCCCCCCTTCATTCTGGGAGAGAGAGTCTTAAGCAGAGCTGAGAACTCAGCTGAGGTTCCTCGCTGAGCGTGGAGCTCAACGTGGGGCTCAATCTCATGACCCTGAGATCATGACCTGAGCCAAAACCAAGAGTTGATACTCAACCGACTGAGCCACCCAGGCACCCCAGAAAGATTATTTTCTATATAAGCCCTTCCCAAACTGGGGATAAAGAAATATTCTTACAGGGCTGTTAACATGAGTTTGGAAGAACATAAGACTGTTCATAAATTTCTTGAACATATAGATACATTTAAATTAATTTCTTTTGTACCTTAGGACTTCTCAGGAGCGTTAAGTGTGTTAAGCAGTACCATAAATCATCAAGAGGGGCATTTAACAGGATGCCTATTTGACCTTTTGTTCTCCAAGTACCATATTGGCAGCATCTTTCTGATGTTCTCTGAGACAGTTTAGGAGCTGGTCTACATAATGGGAAGATAACAATTTGCTAACATTTTTCACTTTTTTTTTTTTTTTTTTAAATCTTGAGGGTCTGTCCTTGTCTTCCTGGGTGGCTCATGCAGAACAATGTTTTGAGGAAGACGATCACCTGTGTGTTTTCAGAAGTGGCTGAGGTATATGGAGCTGTTTTTTCTTTACCCTGTAATGGCTTGTTTCCAAGCAGCGGTGGAGGGATGGGTGTAGGGGGGGTGTAGCTGTGTTTGCAACTAGGAAGAACTGAGTCGGCTCCAGGTCATTTCTGCTGTCTCTGCTCCAGCGGAGCCTTTTACCTCTTCTGCTGTTCCTGGTCTCAGCTGGTGCTTCCTTCAGCAAAAACTGTAGGTTGCCAGGGTGAATGAGAAACCAAGTATGCCTTAGGTGTTAATTCAGTTACTTTATGCTATAAGATGGGGAAGGAAACAAATGGAGCCAATAAACCATGTCGGGCTTGTGACCGTGATTGTAACTGAGCTCAGAGACTTTGGTCTATGTCCAGGTTGAATGGATCTGTATGATTCTGGAAGGCTGAGGAATGATTATAATTTAAGATCAATATTTACAATAGCTCCTGAAGACCTTTTTTCCAAGCAGCTGACCACACTGGAATCTCCCTGCGGAGTGGACAGGAAGCTCATATTTTGGTTTCCGTTTTAGGATGAGTTAACTGAAACAGGCTTTGTGCTGTGCAGTCCTAGCATCATCGTGTAGATAGGCCTACGTGCTTATTAATCAATTCAATAAGTTAGTTATTCAGGATATGATCTCTATTCATAAGTATTGCATGGGTGTAGGGAAAGGGGAAAGAGGAGCATTATATATATATGCCTCTACTAACAGCCCGGGGGGGGGGCGGGGGAAATGTCTTTGCTTGTGGGAAACATGTTAGAACTGTGAAAAGTACATGAAATCAGTCATCTGAAGAATTTAAGTTATAGTTCTATTTGTGGTGACACTAGTAAAAAAGATAATTTTTTTTGCCCAAAAGATGGAAAAGCATAACAAAGAAAAACTGAATACTTGGATACAACTCATTGGGCAGCACCATCAACAGTGTCCCCTCGTGGCGGGGTTTTTGACTCACTTTCCCAGCCATCTGCCCTTCGTCCTCTGCAAGCATACCACTCTGGTGATGCCTGTGTCTCTTTCCACACCTCGCTCAGCCCAGTCCTGCAGCCACCCTTAGCTGGAGTGTTGAAGTACCCGAGAATTTTAGGGTTAGTGAGAAACACACTCAGGTTAAGCAACTGACTGTGAGACACGGCCTCGTAAGGACTGCTGCCAATATAATAACCTGGCGAGGCAGAACTCCATGCATGACTTACCCCACATTTGGGAAAGTTTCTTTTAAACTTAGAAGCTCTACAGTGAGGCAGCACACACAGTAAATTAATGCTCTGAGAGTCATATAGCATATGAGGGGATGAAGCAGGATTTCAGTTTCCAAAGTGAAGGTTTCCAATGTATCAGCTAGTCCCTAATTAATAATAAAAATATTCACACTCTAATGCTTTTGATGGAAACTGAGTAAGTGACAACGCTTATATTAACTGGTTTCTTTCCAACGTGAGAAGTACAATGACTGGTCACTATGTTCATACAAAATAATAATAGGACCTACTATGAGCCAGACACTATTCTCTACACACAGCAGCTGACATTATGGCTTTACACATATTAACTCAGACCCCAGGGCCACCCTATGAATGGGTATTGTTATCACTCTCATTTTCTAGATCAGAAACTGAAGCACAGAGAGAAGTCAAAGGTGCCCAGTACCATTCTGGAAGTACGTGCCAGAGTGCGAGGGCGAGCCCTGGTGGTCCCAGTGTGGTTTTGCGAGATTGAGAATCAGGGGAGTGAGGAGCGGGGAGGGCTGCGCCCCTACCTGATAGAGGCTGACGTACTGTTTCCGCAGCCACTGCTGTCTCTGGTCGGGGAACTTCCTCATCTTCCTCACAGCCCTCGTAAGTTCTAGCAATCCACTGAAGAGCATCTTAGCTGTGTGCTTGGGTGCCACAAAGTGCAATAATCTATTGTCCGTGGTCTGGAGCCCATAGAGCAGAGTCACCCCAGTCTCTGAGAGAAACATGCTACCCAGTTTGTTCTGAACACACACAGTGTGTATATCAATGCTAGGGTGTCCCATGTACACAGCCTTTGCTGAAAACAGATCCAAGACCCCCTCTGCCAGGCCACTTAATCCAGCATTGCCCAGTAACGGGAATTTGCCGGGCTCAGACGTGCTACTAAGCACACCAAGTTTTGCTTTAGCACTGGCTGGGGAAGCAGTGGTAGGCTTTATCCAGGTCAAGGTGCTGTTGTCAGGCTGAAGCTGGAGGAAGCAGCGGGCTGACAGGTGCGTGTCCTGGTCGTAGTGGATGACAGTGGCCCCCTGCAGCAGGAACTGGTGCACATCAGCTCGGATGGACAGCACGTACCATGGGATCAGCTCTGTCCCGTGGTCAAAGGCCTTCTGTGGCTCTTCTGATCCATGAGAGTCCCATTCTTTCGACTGCTCAAAGATGTCGTTTTCGGAGTCCAACAAATCTCCAATTATAAACCTAATGGAAAGAGATGTAAATTTGGTCTGTCTTGTAATCAGAAGTGAGAACAACACAAAACTTTTCACTGACACTGGACGTCATTTTTCACTTCACTGTGAATTCAAATTAGCATAGGAAATATAAAATGCTAAAGGTCAGAGTAGATTTTGTATAGCTGCATTCTAAAACCTTGTATTTAGCAATAGGTCTGACCATGGGCCTAAGGAAAGGAATGCTAGATAAATTGTTGTATTTTTTTTTTTTTTTAGATTTTATTTATTTAATTTTAGAGAGAGAGAGAGAGTGGGGGGTGAGCAGAGGGAGAGGGAGAGAATCTGAAGCAGACTCTGCACTGAGCACAAAGCCTGATGCAGGGCTCAATCTCACAACCCTCAGATCATGAGCCAAAACCAAGAGTTGGGTGCTTAACCGCTGAGCCATCCAGGAGTCCAAAGTTATTGTGTTTTTAATATCAACAATAATCTTCATGATGTATTAGTTTTCCCTCTTGTGTCAGGAACTGTTAAATACTTTACATACATTTGCACTTAATTTTACCTACTCATGAAGTAAGTTTTTTTTTTCCTTTTTTTTTTTAACCTCTGAAGAAACTGAGCTTCAGAAGGGGTAAGTAACTCACTCCAGGTCATCCAGCTCAGCAGGGTTCTGCTCTGACTCATCAGCCTGGGACCTGTGTCACTAGGTTTGACTGCCTTCTACTTGATCAGAACCAAAAGTTGTGACCTGAACACAATGGTACTAAAATAGGCAGAACAAGACTTAATAAGCTGGCCTGAGAAGTGCCTCTGTTAAAAAATAAAATACCATTAGTTCAAAGACACTCATTGGAAAATACAGTCATGGTGGCCAGATGAACAAGAACAGCTCTCCCTGACTCAACCGTAGATTTTCATTGTGCACGCATGTGCACATACAAGACTTGTCTGCTTGGAAAATTTAGCAAGTTGTCTTCCCTGAGTTGGGAATGTGGACTGTTAGGTCCAGAAGGATCTGGGGGGAAGGCATGGGAGACCTTATTGCCTCCTTCCTATATGGCCACCTCGGTAGGAATGTGCCAAAGGAGACTCATTTTTTTCAAAGCATGAAGAATTGTTATTAAGATCAAGGTTTCTGCTGTTTGGTCCATAGACATTGCTTGCTAAGTGATGGATAAAATTGAGAAGGAGCAGGTCCATACATCTCTGGGAAGGAATGAACCAATCGTCTTGGGAACTTGGCTCTTGGGCAGACTACTGCCTCCTGGCAAGGCATGAGGTGTAGCACTGGGCTTCCTGGACTCTCAGTCTAGATCCCGGTCCCTGAGTAAGATCCCACTCCTGTTTTCAGCAGGTTCTTCCTCCTTGCCTCACATAAGCAGATATTCTTTTTTTTTTTTTTTTAACCATTTTATTTATTTATTTTTGTGGAGAGAGAGACAGCAAGAGAGGGAACACAAGCAGGAGAAGGGGGAGAGGGAGAAGCAGACTCCCTCCTGAGCGGGGAGCCTGATGTGGGGCTCGATCCCAGGACCCTGGGACCATGACCTGAGCCGAAGGCAGATGCTTAATGACTGAGCCACCAGGCACTCCATAAGCAGATATTCTTAAAAAAGAAAAGAAATCTACAAGAGATCTCACAAATCTGATGATCAGAATATCCTTTTCTGATAAGCCACACTGATAACACTAGGAGCAATCCAAATGCCCAGCAACAATAAAACTTATAAATAAAATTTGATGTATTCATATAATGTAATGCATTGCACAACAATGAAAATGAATAGTAATAGTTATTGTAATGCAACAAAGGGACATATCTTTTTTTTTAAATTTTATTTTATTATGTTATGTTAGTCACCATACAATACATCACCAGTTTTCGATGCAGTGATCCACGATTCATTGTTTTCGTACAACACCCAGTGCTCCATGCAGTACATGCCCTCCTTAATACCCATCACCGGGCTAGCCCATCCCCCCACCCCCCTCCCCTCTAAAACCCTCAGTTTGTTTCTCAGAGTCCATAGTCTCTCATGGTTCATCTCTCCTTCCAATTTCTCTCTCTTCATTTTTCCCTTCCTTCTCCTAATGTCCTCCATGCTATTCCTTATGTTCCACAAATAACTGAAACCATATGATAATTGACTTTCTCTGCTTGACTTATTTCACTTAGCATAATCTCCTCCAGTCCCAACCATGTTGTTGTAAAAGTTGGGTATTCATCCTTCCTGATGGCTGAGTGATATTCCATTGTACATATGGACCACATCTTCTTTATCCATTCATCTGTTGAAGGGCATCTGGGCTCTTTCCACAGTTTGGTTATTGCAGACCTTACTGCTATGAACATTGGGGTGCATATGGCCCTTCTTTTCACTACATCTGTGTCTTTGGGGTAAATACCCAGGAGAGCAATTGCTGGGTCATAGGGTAGGTCTATTTTTAATTTTTTGAGGAACCTCCACACTGTTTTCCAAAGTGGCTGTATCAACTTGCATTCCCACCAACAGTGTAAGAGGGTTGGTTCCCCTTTCTCCACAACCTCTCCAACATTTGTTGTTTCTTGCCTTGTGAATTTTTGCCATTCTAACTTGTGTAAGGTGGTATCTCAATGTGGTTTTGATTTGAATTTCCCTGATGGCTAATGATGATAAACATTTTTTCATGTGTCTGTTAGCCATTTGTATATCTTCTTCGGAGAAGTGTCTGTTCATGTCTTCTGCCCATTGTTTGACTTGATTATTTGTTTTTTGGGTTTTGAGTTTGAGAAGTTCTTTATAGATCTTGGATACCAGCCCTTTATCTGTAGTGTCATTTGCAAGTATCTTCTCCCATTCTGTGGGTTGCCTCCTTGTTTTGTTGACTGTTTCCTTTGCTGTGCAGAAGTTTTTATCTTGATGAAGTCCCAAAAGTTCATTTTTGCTTTTGTTTCACTAGCCTTTGGAGATGTATCTTGAAAGAAGTTGCTGTGGCCGATGTTCTCCTCTAGGATTTTGATGGATTCCTGTCTCACATTGAGGTTTTTTCATCCATTTAGAGTTCATCTTTGTGTATGGTGTAAGCAAATGGTCGAGTTTCATTCTTCTGTATATAGCTGTCCAATTTTCCCAGCACCATTTATTGAAGAGACTGTCTTTTTTCCATTGCATATTTTTTCCTGCTTTGTCGAAGATTATTTGACCATAGAATTGAGGGTCCATATCTGGGCTCTCTATTCTGTTCCATTGGTCTATATGTCTGTTTTTGTGCCAGTACCATGCTGTCTTGGTGATCACTGCTTTGTAATATAGCTTGAAATCAGGCAACATGATGCCCCAGCTTTGTTTTTCTTTTTCAACATTTCCTTCATGATTCAGGGTCTTTTCTGATTCCATACAACTTTTAGGATTGTTTGTTCCAGCACTTTTGAAAAATGTCATTGGAATTTTGATCAGGATGGCACTGAAGGTATAGATTGCCCTGGGTAGCATAGATATTTTAACAATGTTTATTCTTCCGATCCATGAGCATGGAATGTTTTTCCGTCTTTTTGTGACTTCTTCAATTTCTTTCATGAGTGTTCTGCAGTTCCTAGAGTATAGATCCTTTACCTCTTTGGTTAGGTTTATTCTGAGGTATCTTATGGTTTTTGGTGCTACTGTAAATGGAATAGTTTCTCTAATTTCTCTTTCTACAGTTGCATTGTTAGTGTATAAGAAAGCAACTGATTTCTGTGCATTGATTTTGTATCCTGCCACATTACTGAATTGCTGTATGAGTTTTAGTAATTTGGGGGTGGGGTCTTTTGGATTTTCCACATAAAGTATCATGTCATCTGTGAAGAGAGAGAGTTTGACTTCTTCTTTGCCAATTTGAATACCTTTTATTTCTTTTTGTTGTCTGATTGCTGTTGCTAGGACTTCTAGTACTGTGTTGAAAAGTAGTGGCAAGAGTGGGCATCCTTGATGTGTTCCTGATCTTAAGGGAAAGGCTCTCGGCTTTTCCCCATTGAGGATGGTATTCACTGTGGGTTTTTCATAGATGGATTTTATGAACTTGATGAATGTTCCCTCTATTCCTATACTCTGAAGAGTTTTAATCAGGAAAGGATGCTGTATTTTGTCAAATGCTTTTTCTGCATCAGTTGAGAGGACCATATGGTTCTTCTCTCTCCTCTTATTAATGTGTTCTATCACATTGATTGATTTGCAAATGTTGAACCACCCTTGCATCCCGGGGATAAATCCCACTTGGCCGTGGTGGATGATCCTTTTAATGTATTGTTGGATCCTGTTAGCTAGGATTTTGTTGAGGATTTTGGAATCCATACTCATCAGGGATATCAGTCTGAAATTCTTTTTGATGGGGTTTTTGCCTGGTTTGGGGATTAAGGTAAGGCTGGCCTCATAGAATGAGTCTGGAAGCTTTCCTTCTGTTTCTATTTTTTGAAACAGCTTCAGTAGAATAGGTATTATTTCTTCTTTGAATGTTTGGTAGAATTCCCCTGGGAATCCATCAGGCCCTGGACTCTTGTTTTTTGGGAGGTTTTTGATCACTGCTTCAGTCTTGTTAACTGGTTATTGGCCTATTCAGGTTGTCAATTTCTTCCTGTTTCAGTCTTGGGAGTTTATGGGTTTCCAGGAAGGCATTCATTTCATCCAGGTTGCTCAGTTTATTGGCATATAGTTGTTGATGATAATTTCTAATAATTGTTTCTATTTCCTTGGTGTTAGTTGTGATCTCTCCCCTTTCATTCATAATTTTATTAATTTGGGTCCTTTCTCTTTTCTTTTGGATAAATCTGGCCAGTGGTTTATCAATCTTATTAATTCTTTCAAAGAACCAGCTTCTAGTTTCGTTGATCTGATCTACTGTGTTTCTGGTTTCTAATTCATTGATCTCTGCTTTAATCTTAATTATTTTTCTTCTAGTGCGTGGCTTAGGCATCGTTTGTTGCTTTTTCTCTAGTTCTTCAAGGTGTAGAGTTACTTGGTGAATTCGGGATTTTTCTATTTTTTTGAGTGAGGCTTGGATGGCTACGTATTCCCCCCTTAGGATTGCCTTTGCAGTATCCCATACGTTTTGGACCGATGTGTTTTCATTCTCATTGGTTTCCATGAATTGCTTAAGTTCTTCTTTGATTTCCTGGTTGACCCAAACATTCTTGAGCAGAGGGGTCTTTAGCTTCCAAGTGTTTGAATTTCTTCAAATTTTTTCTTGTGATTGAGTTCCAGTTTTAAAGCATTATGGTCCGAGAATATGCAGGGAATAATCTCAATCTTTTGGTATCAGTTGAGACCTGATTTGTGGCCCAGTATGTGGTCTTTTCTGGAGAAAGTTCCATCTGTGCTTGAGAAGAATGAGTATTTTGTTGTTTTAGGGTGGAATGTTCTGTATATATCTATGAGGTCCATCTGTTCCAGTGTGTCATTCAAAGTTCTTGTTTCTTTGTCGATTTTCTGCTTAGATGATCTGTCTATTGCTGAGAGTGGAGTATTGAGGTCTCCTACAATTAACGTATTGTTATCAACATGACTATTTTGGTTAACAGTTGGTTTATGTAGATAGCTGCTCCCATGTTGGGGGTGTAGATATTTACAATTGTTAGATCTTCTTGTTGGATAGACCCTTTAAGAATGATATAGTGTCCTTCTGTGTCTCTAACTACAGTCTCTAGTTTAAAATCTAACTTGTCTGATATAAGAATTGCTACCCCAGCTTTCTTTTGAGGTCCGTTGTCATGGAAGATGGCTCTCCATCTCTTCACTTTCAGTCTGGATGTATCTTTAGGTTCAAAATGAGTCTCTTGTAGACAGCATATGTCCTGTCTTTTCATCCAGTCTGCAACCCTGTGCCATTTTATGGGAGCATTTAGGCCATTCACGTTGAGAGTGATTATTGAAAGATATGAATTTATTGTCATCATGTTGCCTATGAAGACCTTGTTTTTATAGGGGTCTTTCTTCTTTTATAGAACCCATATCATTCTTGGGGTCTTTCTTCTTTTATAGAACACCCCTTAATATTTCTTGCATGCCCGGCTTAGTGGTCACATATTCTTTCAGTTTCTGCTGAAAGAATATCATTCTTGGGGTCTTTCTTCTTTTATAGAACCCCCCTTAATATTTCTTGCATGGCCGGCTTAGTGGTCACATATTCTTTTGGTTTCTGCCGGTCTTGGAAGCTCTGCAAATCTCCATCCATTCTAAATGACAGCCTTGCCAGATAAAGTATTCTTGGCTGCATGTACTTCTCATTTAGTACCCTGAATATGTCTTGCCAGCCCTTCCTGGCTTGCCAGGTCTCTGTGGATAGGTCTGACATTATTCTGATGTTCCTCCCTCTGTACGTAAGGAATCTCTTCCCCCCAACTGCCCTTAAGATGGTTTCCTTTGTTCTAAGAGTTTTACTATTACATTCCGGGGTGTTGGCCTGTTTTCCTTGATCTTGGGAGGGGTCCTCTCTGCCTCTAGTACACAAATGTTTGTTTCATTCCCCAGATTAGGGAAGTTCTCAGCTACGATTTGCTCAAATATATCTTCTAGTCCTCTCTTCACTCCCTCAGGGATCCCAATAATTCTGACATTGGAACGTTTCATAGTGTCACTTATTTCTCTGATTCTATTTTCATGGATTCTGCGTTGTTTTTCCCTGGCCTCCTCTTTTCCTTTCTTGTCTATTAATTGGTATTCTAGATCACTAATTTGTTCTTCTGCCTCACTTACCCTAGCTGTTAGATTATCTAGATTAGATTGGATCGCATTCATAGCATTTTTAAGTTCTGCCAGTTCAGCTTTCATTTCTGTCCTTAGAGACTCTATGTTGCCATTAATCGATTTCTCCATTCTAGCCACTGTCTTCACAATTGCTACCCTGAATTCCATCTCCAACTTCTTGGTTATATCTATATCCATTTGTAAATCTGTGGCCTAAATCATAGTCTCTGAGTCTTTCCTATTTTGGGGGTTCCTCCTCCTAGTCATTCTGTTGAGGGGTGGTTGAGGGAATGTATAGAGTCCAAATTATTGACCACAACCCAAGCAAGATGCACCTGTTTTATAGGGACTTTAGGATTGCTGGCCTCTTGTTTTCCCAGCCTGTCTTCTGGAGGAGGGGCCTGCCGTGCTGTTACTCAGGCAACCCTGTTTGGGCAGAGTTGCCCTGCCCCTTGTGGCGGGGGATGGGCTCAGCGAAAACTGGTTTTGGGGGGCTTTTGTTCTCTGGTGGCTTTCCCTGGCGGCTTTCCAAGTCTCTTCCGAGAGTCAGAGCAGAAGAGATCATTTCCAAACCTCTGCCTCAGAGCAGAGAGATTGCAGTCTGTTCTTCAATGAGCTCTCCAGGCCACAACAGACCCATTTCTGTCCGTGCTGCTATAAACTGCAGCATCCTGGGTTGTGCGCCCCTCAGCAGCGCTCCCAGTCCTCACCTCCAGGTTGGGGCACGTCTCTGCCTTTTGTGCTTCTAAAACTGCCAGCCGCCCCCAGTTTGCATGCCTGGCCCTGCCACTCCGGGTTTCCGTCCAGGGGGTTGCCCTAAAGTCCTTTCCCTGTCGCTACAGGTCTGCGAGTCTGTGCCCCGTCCCTAGCGCGGGAGGCTATCGCTCACCGGTGGTGCAGGATCCTGATGGCTCCCTCCGCCTTCCATTTATCCTCCAATATCTGCCCGCAGAATCATGGCTCCCTGCTTTGTACCTCAAAACCAAATGCCTGCGATATTCTGTTTGTAGAGATCCAGATCTATCTTATATTTCAGGCTGATTTCATGGGTGTTCAGAGTGGTCTGGTAGATATCCAGCTCAATTCTGGGGACTGGTTGGAATAGGGTCCCCTACTCCTCCGCCATCTTTTCCCCCTCCTCTAGTTCTTGAATCTTTCAAAGATATTAGCTCACCTTCATGGCACAAACTGTAGGCAAGTGACTGAGATGATGCAGCTGTTAAGTGGAGGAAAGGAATCTGCTCCAAAGTCCACACCCCATATATCTCTCACAGCTTCTTTCTTTATAGAGAAAAGTCACTCTTACAAGTTCTAGGCAGTTTCACCCTGAAGATCTCTGTGGCAAGCATATCCACTGCGAGCATTTCCCTCGCATAACTAACTGTCAAAAGGACATATCTTAAGCAAGACACACAAGAATCCATACTGTATGGTTACATTTGTGTAAATGTAAATTTCAAAACCAGAGAAAACTATACTATATTATTTAGAAATGCATAATAGTGATATAATTATAAAGAAAAGCAGGAAGTGGTATTGTCAAATTCACTACAATGGGGGAAAGGTGGTAACAAAATTGAGAAAGGAAACAAACAGTTTATGGGTGCTGGCAATGTTTTCACTCTGAGGGGTAGTTATGCATGTATTCACTTGATAATTATCCAAATACATTAGTTTTTAAAAACTTTTAACTTTAGAATACTTTTAGATTTATGGAGACATTTCAAAGACAGTAGACCCCACATTCAGTTTTCCCTGTTATTAGCATCTTACATTGGGATGGTATATTTGACACAATCATAAACCAATACTGATAAATTATTAATTGAAGTTCATACTCTAGAGAGTTCCTTAGTTGTTTTTGTTTTGTTTTGTTTTGTTTTTTTAACCTATGTCTTTTTCTTTTCCAGGATTCTATCCAGGATACCATATTACATTTAGTTGTCATACTTCTATAAGTCTCCTCTTAGATATGACAATTTCTCACACTTCCCTTGTTTTTAATGATCTTGACTGTTCTCAGGAGCACTGGTTAGGTATTTTATAGAATGTCCCTCAGTTAGAACTTGCCTGATATTTTTCTCACAATTAGACTGGGGCTATAGGTTCTGGGGAGGAAGTCCACAGAGGTAAAGTGTCATTTTCATAATATCATAGCCATGGAACATACTATTAACATGACTTATCCCTGTTGATGTTGATCTGGCTGAGGTAGTGTTGGTCGTGTCCCGCTGTAAAGTTATTCTTTTTTTAAAAACTCCTTTCCCTACTGTCCTCTTTGGAAAATCCCCATGTACATTTAAGGTGTAGGGAGTTATTTTCAATCTCCTAGAGGGTGGAGTATCTATATAAGTTATTTGGAATTCTTCCACATAGGAGATTTGTTTCTTCAAGTGGGTTTACAAGAAGGAGTAAGGTGGCACTTAAAGGGTTATTTAGGAACCAAATAACATCATCAAAGATCAAAGATGTGGTTTACGAGGAAGGAAACTACTTAGGTCATATGACATAGGACCAAGGAGTGAAAGAGAAGGAAATTTTGTATCCCACCCCCCTGAAGAAGTTCTGCAGCTTTGGTCAGTGAGAAACCATAAATTGACAGATAAATATTTTTCTCATGTTCCCTGATGAAAATCTCATACGAGGGGACAAGTGGGCTATTAATCAATCTGGTTATGTATTTTCTTAGTAACTGTTCATTACTTCCTACAAAGTTAATATGATTACAGGACCATGATTCATCATGCTTCCGAGCCAGCCTGACTGAGGTTAAATCCTGGCCCTGGGAGGTATAAGATCCTGAGTCAAATGGAACTGTTGTGAGGATTACATAGTTTAATATATGTAAAGTATTAGGACAGTGTTTATTCAAAAGTAGGCTCTCAATAAATCATGGCATGTTAAATATTACTGATATTATTATCATCTGGATTATATTTGCAAAGTCAATATTCTAGAACATAGCCACCCAAACATTGCTTCACTGTGGAAATGGTGTCCAAGTTTCAAGTTGGGATTCAAGTGATAAACTACCTTCAGTTGAATGTTCTGCAGACAGGAGGAAAATGGCTTTCTCTGTTGCAGGTCAGAGACATTGGACTGGTGGTGCGTACTGGCCGTAGAGACAGGAAAGAGAGAGAATGGGAGGGTCCCAGCTATCCCAGCAAAGCCACGGGTGGTGTGGGGGGACACCATGTTAAGGTCTGGGCCGGGCTGAAGCATCAGCTTCATCTAAAGGATGTTATGAGGTGGGCGTTTGTAAGACTGGGACTGGTCTGTCACCATCCTCTGTGGAAAATAATTGGTTTCCTGTCATTTTATTATTTTGTGCCTGCATGTTGAGTGTGTATGTGTGTGTGTGTATGTGTGTGTGTAATCCTGGTAAATATGATTTTTTTTTTCTCAGATACTGTACTTCCTTCTGCTTAGTTTCCTTATTTTCTATCCCTGTGGGATTGGATAATCTTCCAGGTGAGTCTCAAGGAGATTGTTGGAGTAGGAAGGCACAGAATTCGGCTCTCTCCAGTAAGGAAGAAGAGCATGACTGAGGGGTGGCCCTAAAATGGGGACTGCTGCCCAGTGCCCACACTTGAGTGCTGAGGCCCCCAGATTGCCTTGGCTCAGGCCCCCAGATGCCCCCAGCACTGAAAGGTGTGATGGCAGCCACTAACTACAACAGCCCCATTTATGTGGCTTTCACAATGTAAAATTGCTTATCTCAAGTCATCCTTACAACAACTCTATAAAGCATTATGGCCATTCCCATTTTACAGATGACAAAACTGCAGCTTAGTGAGATTAAGTCACTACCCAGGTGACATAAATAGAGTGCTGGCAATGTGTCCACAAAGTTTGAGCCTGTAATCATCTCAGGCAGCCTCCTTTCTAAGGTTCTGTCTGAACTTGTTATCTACTTATATCCAATTTCTCCAAATGTGCAAACCCTTCTTAAGTCATAGCATCTTAAAGAGGGACAACAATATTAAGAACTTGCAGCTCCTATATGACCACACACTCTTTTCTACACATCTTTTTTTTTTTTTTAAAGATTTTATTTATTTATTTGACAGAGAGAGACACGGTGAGAGAGGGAACACAAGCAGGGGGAGTGGGAGAAGGAGAAGCAGGCTTCCCGCTGAGCAGGGAGCCTGATGCAGGGCTTGATCCCAGGACCCCGATATCACAACCTGAGCCAAAGGCAGATGCTTAACCAACTGAGCCACCCAGGTGCCCCTCTACACATATTAATATTCCGAATTTCCATTTCCCTACAGTGGGGCTCTATGTGTCTCTTATGTCTCCGTGACTCACACATACTCACACAGGCTAAGCTATCTAGTCTCTGTGCTGGTAAATTTAAAAAGTCATTATTAATGAGCTTTATAGGTCGTACAAAATGTTAACTGGAGTGTTTTTAGAATTCAGATGTTCCTAATCTACAGGAACTAGAAATAAAAAGAAGCTGAGGGTTAGCCCCTCTACAGTGTCAAGAAATGCCTTGAACACTGTAGGAGAAAAGACCGTGTCCTGCCCTGAACACACCATCAGGCTTTGCCCCAGCTCAGTAGGCATCACGTAGGCAAGTGAGTTCACCTCTCTGGGCACCACTTCTTCATCTGTCCAGGGGAGCTGGACGGGTTGACCTAACAATTCCACTGACACTTTGAGATTCTCTCAACCCTATTCCTTTTCTGTTGAGGACTCGAACTCTTTAGGTTTCTGTGAATGATTCGAATGGGTTTTCTGGCAGGAGTAGTGAGAGATTTGAGACAAACTGGAAGAGAACCCTGCAGGCTGCGTGAAGCAAAGACCATGAGATTGTCACTTCTTTCTTTGATGTAACTTTCACCAAGTAGGCAGCTGCCACAGGAACGGGGCTGAAGGTTATTGGTTATCGAGTCTTTGTTTCAGCCAAATCAACAATAAAGCGTGGTTCCTATGGGTCTTGGGATCTGGAAATCCCTTTGCTACACACAACACTATGCTGGAAATGATAACATGGGGCTCTGTTCAGGAATGGATTCCCAAATCCTGGCAGGTGGTCCCGGAAACAGTGCTTGCTGATCTGGTTTCAGTGAATCCTATTAAACATCCCTACCCCCATCTTTTGTGTTCAGTGGTTCTTTTCAGAGGAGCAGTCACTTGGGGTAAAAAACAACAATAACAACAACAAAAAACCAAAAAAACCAAAAAAACAAAACAAACAAAAAACTATTACGGGTACTGAGGGACATAGCTTTTAATGTGATTTCACTATGGCTTCACAGGATATTTGCATTTTTGTGGTTTTTTCCCCTTCTAAGACTACTTAAGATGGGAAGTGGAAGAGCAATGTTCTTGGGATGGTGATTAGAAAGGGGACAAGGGAATGAGTAGAAAATTGGAAACAAAACTTTCAGGAGAGGTGATGGGATGAAGTATCACTTGAAGGAACTCCAGCACCCCACCCACCCCCCAAAAAAAGATGTTAAGGGAAACTCAGAGGCTAGGTCTCTAAGACTCAATCAAAGGCAGTATTCCTAAAAGTACTTTAGAAAGGTTGACACCTTTAAGTAACACCACCACCCCAACACAGCCCCAAGAGAAGGATGTTATAAAGAAGAGCCGTACGAAATTCATTATTTGAACTCCTGAGGGATGATGCGTCTCTTCTAGCAGGATTTAACAAAGGAATTCAGTCATCTCAGTATGAGGAAAAGGCATGCTTCTTCTCTAAATCATCTGTCTGATTTTTCTTACAAATACTGTGAAACTTATCATGGATCAAATCCTCTCTTTCCTTTAGTCACTAAGAATTCTCAGAACAAAATTTAGTCACTGTAAGTGATACTATACACTTCAGTATGTTTTACTTTTTCCTCTCCTGTTTCCCTTTTCTCTTAATATCCTCAATTATTTATATTTGTTCTTATAAGCATCTACGAAATCTTTTGTGGAAGGATGTAGGTATATACCTACATACCTATAAACATGGAATTGTAGATAGAGGTAGACATAGATTAAGGATGGAAATGGCTATGAGGTGCTTTCTGTGCAGACATGTGTTTATTTGTCGATGGTCCTCTCTGTGTATAGAGATTGCTACTAAAGTCAGCCAACAGTTAGTGCGAAAACTTTCAAATAATCTTTGATTTGAGATAATCTTAAAAAAAACCCCCAAAAACAACTGGTAGAAGCTACTTGTGAGACATTTCAGCTTAAGGGGCAAGACACTGGGATAAGATTATTCTTTGAGCATCTGGGTCCTTTGGAGAAATCTGGAATATAGGTTTACCTCCCTCCTTAACAGCATTAGGGACTCAGACACAAGGCATTCATTTCTTTTGTTCACAACAGATTCTAAGGATCCAGTGCTCCAATTCGACAGAAATTCTTTTCTAAAAACACTGTGCCCTTCCCAGAGACAACCGGGAAAGGCTTTGCAAAACAAACCACCATGTCTCATAAATGTACACAAGTGTGTATGAAGACTCCAAGACAACTGCAAGGCATGACCCATGAGTACTGACTACAGATAAAATCTTCCGTGGCAACAATGTCAAAGTCGGCAGACCCAATGGTTTTGGATGGTGCTAGAGGATTCCTCCAGCTGGACCAGGCTCTGCCATTTGAGTGTGGCCTTGAAGAGGCACAACACATGCCCTGAGACTGCTGATTTCTGAACTTCTCATTTGGTTGTGGGTACACATGTCTAGATGGGCAGCAATGTCTGTGGATACAAGAGCGGCTGCAGCAACTGAATAATTATAAAGCTACAGATGCCATCTTGCAGAGCTGTGCTTCTGGAAGTGAGATCTGTGAACCACCTGATTTACAGTAACCCAGAAGTCTGCGGGAGCTGCTAAAAGCACTGATTTCAGGGTGTCGCTCCAGCCCTAATAAATCAGTATATTTGATGTAAACATATTTTAATATCCGTCCCTGTGCCCCTCCCAGTGATTAATAAAATCTATCTTTATAGAAGCTATGAAATAAATAAAATATCATGGTTCTAATGCTAAAATATAATTTGCTGAATTTTCAGAAGTGACAGGATAGCTCTAGTTTGTCCTCTTTAAAGAGATAACAGGTGGCAAGAAGTCAAATTATGAGCAGTAATTCTAGAACAAAGCAGCCAATTTAGAAAGGTGAATTCAAATTCAGAATTGGTAAAGTTAGAATAGAAAGCATGGCTTCCTGATGAAGGTGGTGGGTTTTTGTTAGGAGTCCACCTAAAACCAACCTGATGTAGGAGAAAGAAAAAATGAGCATCTCTCTTTTTAAAGTGTAAAACTTACTGCCACCGTGCTTTATCCCTTAAGGAATTTTTCCTAGAGCTGTTGCCTTCACTGGGGCTGTCCTCATCCTCGGCCTCCAGACTTCGGCTGCAGCTCCTGATGATCTGAAAGATGCTGTTGACGGTGGACTCCTTCTCTGAATTCTTTAGGCCATTATGTCCCACTCGTTGTAAGAAATTATCTTGTCCACTGTAATCGGCTACGAACTACAGAAAAACATACCAAGAATTTGTTATTGCAATTTCATGTACTATGTCTAAATAACCTACTTGGGTAGGGAAATAAAATCGCAGTAGTCATAAATAATGGCATTTGCGCCTATTTTATGGAAAGAAAAAGAAAGAGCCTCCAGAAAAAACATTTTTTTCATTTCACCACATGAATTATTAGAATTCATTCTTGTTTCCACTAAGACAACTCTAGTCCCTCTAGGAATCAACACTCCATTTCAAATTTACAACACAAAAAGCAATATTATTTCAAGGTTCCCCAGGGAGAAGATTAGCCACTTTACAGAAAACGGGTAGGGTTGTTTTATCCTGGTAGTGAGAATCAAGAAAAACCATGACAAAAGTCTATTATTCTATGGAACCAGATAAAATTCCTGGGGCCCAAGGAAAATACTGAGAAAGGATGACGTTTTGCTTTATTGCCCTTATATCCTATAGTAGCACAGAGGCTTCCTGACGGTTTTAAAGCTCTTATGGTCTGTATTCAGGATCAGGAAGTTCCTCCCATTCGACATAAGAGCTCCCGCTGCGCCACTGGATGTGGCATTCCCGGCTTCTAAGATACGAGGGAGCCGGTGTGGGTGCAGCCTGGGGGGCTTGCTATAAGCTTTCTCCTCCATTTAGTGCACTTTTATTTTCCTGCATAAGCCAGAGAGATGCAAGCTGATAGTGGTGCCTGTACCTGCCAGGGGCTCGTTAGTCTCCCTGACAGCAGGTGATGACCTGGTTCCCAGATGACACAGAAGAGGCTGAAGTTTTAGGAGTTGTCTCATGGCCACTGAGAAGGGTGGGGTATGTGAGTGTGAGTGTGTGTGTGTGTGTGAGGTCAGTAGTGGTGCTGTTAGCAAGTGGGAATGACCCTAGATTTGGGTTTGGAACTGCCAGGTATGGGGAGGGGAGGGGAGGAGGGTGGGGGGATGAGGTCACTGGGTGATGGGCACTGAGGGCACTTCATGTAATGAGCACTGAGTGTTATATGCAACTGATGAATCACTAAACTTTACTTCTGAAACCAAGAAAAAAAAATCTTGGGAAAGTTCTCCCCAATTCAGTCCCTTCTTTCATTTCTAAACAACTTTTTCCAGTTTCTCAAAGCCCGTTCTCTCCAATGCCCGATGCCCCGAGTCAAAGTTCACAGGGTCCTCTCCCCTCTTAGAGTCAGGAACAAGAAGTCATGGGCCTGGGAGAGCTGAGGTGGCTGTGATCAGAGCCTAGAGCTCGTCTTTTGATGAGAGGCCAGCTTCTCCAGCATCCTCCCACAAAGGGGGAAAGCAAGGCAACACTGACCTTCCGTCATGCTTTATCTCTCTAATTCCAAAAAGTTAATACTCTCACTTGACTTTTTTTTGTTTTAAGATTTTATTTTATTTGTCAGAGAGAGAGCACAAGCAGGGTGAGTGGCAGGCAGAGGGAGAAGCAGGCTCCCTGCTGAGCAAGGAGCCCAATGCGGGACTCGATCCCAGGACCCCAGGATCATGACCTGAGCCAAAGGCAGACGCTTAACCGAATGAGCGTTAAGCATCTGCCAGGCGTACCTCACTTGACTTCTTTTATCCTTGGCATCCAGACATTCCCATCCAATGAGAGAAGAAAACCCCATCATCCCTTAAAAATCAGAAAACAACACCCATTTCCACTTGTACTTAAGCACTGCCCCATTAAAGCTAAGTTAACAAGATTAAGCCCCAAACCGTGCTAGCTGGCATTATTTTCTCCAGAACTTCCCAGGGCCTAAGTGTTACGCAACACAACAGCAACAACGGATAACCTAGGCTCAGCAGGCTCTCTCCTCTGGTGACAATGACACTTCAGATTTTGAAAGGCCTCACCTCTAGAGTTTCTTCTTGGGAATTGTACCTCGGGCAAAGCTTCATGAGGCCAGAGGCTCCATCCAGCACTTCACAGAGCTCCTTCAGAAACACACCACAGAAGGGAACCACCTTACAGCCGGGTATGTGCAGGGCCCGCGTGACCACCTTCCTGTACTCGCAGGAAGATTCGTGCTGAGCCATGGCGTCCTTCAGGCTCCTCATGGTCTCCAGGTCAGACTGGTCCATAAACTGCCACATTTTTAAAACTTTTCTTGACCTATTGCAAGTAAATGATGTTTTTTTTTTTTAGATAAAAGAAGAAATAATATCGTCCACAGTATATAGCCTAAATTCCATACAAATCTATTCTTTTTGCCTCAGTTTTCCTTATGTTGTAATATTTATTTAGGACTCATATCTCCACCTACTTCCCCAAATGATGTATTACTTTTAGAAACTGAAACACAAAATTAAGTAGGACAGATACAAATAACACGTGTGGAAGGAGTTAATTTTGGAAGGTGGGCACTGAACCTAGGTTTGAGCTTTTCTGGCAGCTGTAGCCAAGAGGGAAACCTAGTGGGTAATATGGTTTGTACAGATATTTATGGAGGATTGTCTGCAGAAAACATGGTCCATCCACTCCTCTTGATCTTTTAAATGTTATCCTTGGATTAGGCCAGTCCCTCAGTGAAATACATAAACCCTGTTTTGACCTCTTTTGTACAACTGCTTTTACTAAATCCAGCTTTGACATTAAGCCACTGGCCCATCCTGAGGGACATTATCTTAAAATACTATTTGCATAACAGGATGTTAAATGGGACTTTCCCTCTGATGAAATTGCTGCTGAGAACAACAGGTGACATTGTACCCCACCTCCTAAAGAGAGGCACCAGGTCGTCAGAAGGGTACCCAAACTGCTCGGCCACCTGCGGTCTGTAACTGTCCATCAGCCCGTGCAGAGGAACTGGATCCGAGCAGGCAGGAAGGGGATATTTCCCTGGATAGAGTTGTCAGAGTGTGGTATGTGAAGGGAGCAGGATCACCCCCAGGGCAGAGGGCTTCAAGTGAACTCCAGGGAGAGGCTGACCTATGTCCTGAGTTTGTTGATCACAGAACCCGGTGTGTGACTCTTGCCTGGGAAGGTCTAAAGATGACAGGCTGCCTAGAGCTGCTTGAAGGTTCCAGTGGGCCTGTCTTGCATTTGCAGAGTCTGGGAGGGCAAAGCACTGAGCGCTTCCTGTGAGTCAGGAAGGGACACCGTGAGGTGTAGTTGCACCTGAACTATCTAGAAAGGCCTGCCTGCCGAAGGAGGGGATCCTAGCAGAAAGAGCCTATGAGGGCAGGAAATCCAGAGCTGGATCCTGGGGACTGAGGGGGCCCTGCCCCTTGCCAGCTAGCAGTGCAGTGGGAGGTACCTACAGGGCAATAGGTGGGGGAACGGAGGAGGAGTACCTGGGAAGAAACCCCAAGAGCACGTCGTATCCCTCTCTGTGGGAGCACCTAGGCCAGATTACAAGTGTCCCAGTCAAATGAGACCTTTGTTCCCTTCACCCCATCTCCCTCCCTCTTTCTTCTCCCACCCACTTTTTCTGTAGGGACCCTGAGTTGGAGGAAGAAAAGATAAACCCCGTCCTCCCATTCTACTGCAGGTTTCTGAGACTAAGCTATGAAATGTGGGGAAAGGGTGAAGCTTTAAATCAAATGAGATGTTGAAATTTTGATTTATATCAGACTGGATTAAAAAATCACTATATCATACATAAGACATTCAAAGGACATAGAGAAGTACAATATGACAAACGCCCAGGCACCAGCCTCTCAGTTTAAAAAATAAAACATTAATAATGTAGTTGAGGCCCCAGCGGGTTCCTCCATGAGCACGCACTCCTCCCTCCCTCACCGAAGGGGACCACAACTGTACTTCAGCGTCCTCGTGCCCTTACAATTCTTTATGCTTCCCCAACATATGTATATATCACTAAGCAGCTGGTAGAACTGTCTGTGTGCTTTTAAACTTTATAGAAATGGTGTCACACTGTAGGTACTCAGACAACCTGCTTTTCTTGCACAGCTGTATGTTTCTGAGACTTATTCATGCTCATGAGCCTAGGAGAGTGAGACAAGCTACGGACCACATCAGTGACTGCGAAAGCTACAGGACCTCCCAAGGTATAACCCAGAGTCGGGGGGAGGAAGAGCCTAACAGGCAGGTCTGAAAGACAGTGATGTCAAAAAATAAAATTGTTTCCTGATTTCACCCCACTGAGTCCAGCTACAACTGATTTCTTACAAGGTGGTGAGAATCCTTTTTGGGCATGAAATGGAAGTATAAATAAAGTGAATACGTGATTCTCATTATTGGATCATCCTTCTTTCCATGGGTAATGGGGTTGTCACGGTAGATTTGGGGGCAAAAGACAAATCTCAGCAAGATCAGATCAAATGATTTTTTGTTAGATTGATAATTGACACTATTTTAAAACCTTTATTTCTTTTTATGTTTATAAAGGTACTAGATGTTCATTGTAGAAAATCTGGAAAATACCAAAAATAAAGAAAATCCACCCACAGTGCTATCATCCACAGACAACATTAGGTATATTTCCTTCCAGTATTTATTCTATTTGTAGATGTCTGGTCTAAATATTTTATAAATGTTGTATAAATATTGCTGAGGTTATTAAGTAAAGACAGCCCTGTTCCCAGATATTTTTATGCATTATATATTGCTTGTTTTCCAATGATATTAAACAATATTTCATACACATCATTTTTGGTGGCTACATAATATTCCATTGTAAGGATGCATCATATTATTTCCTTCATTTCCCCACCGATGTGCATTTGGGTTATTTATTTTTTTTTAAGATTTTATTTATTTATTTGACAGAGAGACAGATAGAGAGAGAGAGAGAGAGAGCCCAAGCTGGGGGAGGGGCAGAGAGAGAGGGAGAAGCAGGCTTCCTGCTGAGCAGAGAGCCCGATGCGGAGCTCTTTCCCAGGACCCTGGGATCGTGACCTGAGCTGAAGGCAGACGCTTAACCTACTGAGCCACCCAGGCGCCCCACATTTGGGTTATTTTAAATTGATACCATGATTGAATAAAATATTGTTCTATGTAAATCTTTTTACTCCTAATTGTTTCCTCCATTGATCCACAGCTCCTGGTGTAGTATAGATCCCATCCACAATCAACCAGTCTTTTCTCTTATGTGCAGTATAATATGTTAGAAGTGACAGTGTGTGATGTCTGAGGCTAGGCCATAAAAAGCACTGCAGCTTTTGCCTTGCTTTCTGTTGTTCCCTTTGGAGCAAACCAACTGCCACGCTGTGAGGACAATGACATGCAGAACAGAGGAAGCGAGGTCTCCAGCCAATAGCCAACACCGGCTTGCCAAACACCGAGGATAAGCATCATTGAAATAGAATTGTTTTATCATATGATCATTCTCTTTTTTTAAAGAAAAGTAACACATGTCCTTTTAGAAAATTTATCACAAAGAGAATCCAATCATCCAAATCATCTCCTGTTCTCTCAGTATTCTTTCTATTTTTTCCTTCTTTTGAGCCACGCCTGATACATTTGTATGACCACTTTAAATGCCAGTGACATTAACGTTTGAGTTTATTCTTAGTTAAGAAAGTTCAAAAGGACAAAAAAAATTTCCAACTCTGAGAATTTTCCTTTCCTCCCCCAACCCAGAATCCCTTTGCAGCGATCTGGAGAATCAGAGAAAAATCTCAATAATGTTATGAAGCAAGATCTATTTATAGTGAGAACCCTCATTGGGAAGGTGAATCTCAGACACTAACAACAGCAGGTTCATTTTCTAGAGCCTTACTGTATGCCAAACATGCGTGCTAAACACTTTGTACTATCTCACTAAATCCTGTGTGAGGAGGTAGGTGCTTTTTATTATTATCATCCCCATTTTACAGATGAAGAAACTAGGGCTCACTGAGATCAAGAAACTGGCTCAGACCACACAGCTATTCCATGGGGGTGCCAGGATTTGATTCCTTGTTATTCTGACCCAACAACTTATACCCTTCAGCCCCATACCACATTACCTTCCACAAGAGTGAGGGGCAGTTACTTTATGCCAGATAACTGAAGCTGAAAGGGAGTAAGGCAGGAGATTTATTGATAAAATGGTGATCTTATTATTAGCTTAAGGGAGAAGGCATATGAGCAGGATATGAGAGGTTAAGGGCAAGGGCTCTCAAGTCAAGGTTGCCTGCATTCACATCCCAGCCATGCTAGGTGGACTTAACTTCTCCTAACTTTAGTTTCTTTTTTTGTATGATGTGGGAATAATAAGAGTATCGACCAAGAAATTGCTCCGAGAATTAAAAGATTTAATGCATAGGAGATGCATAGTTCAGTGCTTGACACATAGTAAATGTTCAATTAAAATAACAGCTAACATTACTGAATGCTTGTTATCAGTGTCAGCCATTCCCAGTCAGTGGATGGGAGCCTACAGTGCTGAGGCAGTTCATCAGGCAGAGCTGGGAAGAGACCGATAACAGTGGGGTTTACAGGGCACAGAGGGCAGGTGGGGGTCACCGATGGGATTGATGGAGTTGTGCACCCAGGTAATTTTACCCAGTGTGGCCAACAGCATGGGATCAGAGCAGATATAGCTAATTTGGATCGTGACTGGCCACAGGGGCTGAATTCTGCTGCTGTATCTTTGAGGGACAAGGTTTGTGGTGTTAACAAAGAATAACGTTATTTCCCGCAAACAATCACCCGCAACCAATTGCCTGGTTTGGATAAATGTGGTTTCCAGGGCAATTAATTCAGTGCCATTTGGCTGGTATCCAGATAACTGTGTTCCCCACTTCCATACCTGAGGCCAGCCAAGAACTCCATGACAGCATTGTAGTTGCCCATGTTCCAGCAGCATTTGGCCACGTGCACCAAATAGGAGAAGACTTCTCGCTTCTCCTCCATGGAGCCCGCCGTGAGGATCAGCCACGTCACCCAGGAGCTCACCTGGAAAATGCAGAAAGGGGCATCCACTGAACCCAGGTCCTGCAAACTTGATGAATATTTTTTTCACAGGAAAACTCTTTTTCTTTTCTTTTCTTTTTTTTTTTTTTAAAGATTTTATTTATTTATTTGAGACAGAGAGAATGAGAGAGAGAGAGCACACGAGAGGGGGGAGGGTCAGAGGGAGAAGCAGACTCCCTGCCGAGCAGGGAGCCCGATGCGGGACTCGATCCAGGGACTCCAGGATCATGACCTGAGCCGAAGGCAGTCGCCCAACCAACTGAGCCACCCAGGCGCCCTCTTTTTCTTTTTTTTTAAATCAATTTAGTATTAGGAAATGAAGGCCCCAGCTGAGGGATCTGAGGTGAAGCTCTAGGCTCCATCACTGCTTTGCTATGGGATTCTGGGAAAGTCATTTAACCTCTCCATATTCTTCATCTTCCATCTTTAAAATAAGGAGGCAGGAAACTGTGAAAGAGCCACCAACAGATGAATGGATAAAGAAGATGTGGTGTATATACACAATGGAATATTATGCAGCCATCAAAAATGAAATCTTGCCATTTGCAACGATGTGGATGGAACTAGAGGGTATTATGCTAAGCAAAATAAGTCAATCAGAGAAAGACAAGTATCATATGATCTCACTGATATGAGGAATTTGAGAAACAAGACAGAGGATCATAGGGGAAGGGAGGGAAAAATGAAATAAGACGAAACCAGAGAGGGAGACAAACTGTAAGACACTCTTAATCTCAGGAAACAAACTGAGGGTTGCTGGAGTGGAGGAAGGTGGGAGGGATGGGGTGGCTGGGTGATGGACATTGGGGAGGGTATGTACTATGGTTAGCGCTGTGAATTGTGTAAGACTAATGAATCACAGACCTGTACCCCTGAAACAAATAATACATTATAATTAAAAAAAAGGCAAAAAAAAAGAAAAAGAAAATATGGAGGCAGAAATGTAATTCATAAACTCCCTCTTGATCTATAAAATTCCATGGGACTATAAGAAAATAAGGCCTAAGGATAATATTGTTTTAAAAATACATTTAAATACAGTTGACTGATGGACAGCAAGATTAATAATAACCCGCTCCTAAGTCCCCCCTTTCTGATATGCAGCCTCAAAATCCTCTGCTTAATCTCTAAGGTTATTTTTTTTTTAAGATTTTTTATTTATTCATTTGAGACAGAGATACAGAGAGAGAGAGCATGAACAGGGGGAGAGGCAGAGGGAGAGGGAGAAGCAGGCTCCCTGCTTAGCCAGGAGCCCGATGCGGGGCTCAATCCCAGGACACTGGGATCACGAACTGAGCCGAAGGCAGATGCTTAACCATCTGAGCCACCCAGGCGCCCCTCTCTAAGGTTATTTTGCTGCTCTCTATACTTTGGTGCTTGGACACTAGTGTTCATTTAAGTCACTTGCACCATCCTGGCTAATGTCTGGGCTGATAAACCTAGTTGTTAACAAACCAAAGCCTTGGTCTTGACCTCACATGGCCCGGGAGCTGCACTGGTTCAGCAACAGTGCTGAAACCTGGGGCCAACTCATTTCCCTGGCCTGAGGGAGAGGGAGGCCTGAACTGAGTTCATGGTCGGTTACCCATGGCAACTGCAGAAAAAACAAGTTTAATACTGCACCTCCTGCCCAACCCCCATTGGTAAAATGATAGGAACGAATGGCCTTTAGTGCTGACAGCAATCAGAGAGGGCAGTCCAAACCCATTTTTCCAGATTAAGAATCTATGGCTCAAGGGAGAAGTGATTTTCTGAGGTCCCAATTCTTGTTGATGTCAAAATGAGGACTCCCCGTGGGGTGCTCTTTTATCTGATGAGGGGTGACAGTTTCTTTTAAACTTGTCACTGATTAGGTTTTTCTAAGCACTCAGTTAAGAGCAGCACCTCTGAACAGAGTTGGAATAAAAGGAGAAGATGCCAAGAAGAGTCCCAAAATATGATGAAAGCAATGAGAAAAGCAGAACAGAAGATACAGGTGCTGAACACCCCTTTCCTTTCCCTACACAGAAACAACAGGGAAACAGTGGCAACAGGGACCTTCAGTGATAAGACAGGGTCACCCTGTGGTACCAGCCAGCAGTGCTGACACGTATGTGATGGACCACCTGCCACCCTGAGCCCAGCCCCAGCCCAGGGGGCTCCCAGCACGCACCTCTGCTCTCTACCAGCTCTGGACTTTGGGCAACATCAAGAGAACAGATCTGGAATCAGACTCCTAGGACCAGTCCCAGTCCAGATCATCCTGCAAGGAATTCAGAGCCTCTTGGGAAGAAGATAAGCTAAGATAACCATTTGTTCTGATCTCCTGGGGCTGTTTTGAGCACCCTGGCACCTTCTGGGATTCCTAGAGCCAACCCCTCTCCTGCAGCTATAAGCAATTCCTTGCTCACTGTCTCCATGCCTTGTCCCCTCATCACCTGGTTACCCAGTTAAAAGTCATCCTGTGAGACTCTGGCTCTCTAGAACAAGAAACTGTTTTGTCAATAAAGATTGAGTGTCATTGGTGCTCTGGTGCATTTCTTCCTTCCGTGTGATTTGCTTTTGATGAGCCCCATCCTGCTGTGGGAAGCCATGAGCAAACACTTAGAATCATAAAATTACTGACTCTTTGAGCTAGAAATTCAAACCCATCTCCTTACAAATAAAAATGTATCCCCAAAAGTTAAAATGGTTCCCCAGACACCCAAATGCATTAATTCTTGAGACCTCATAGAAAGAATATATTCTTTCTAGGCTTTAGCTCCTTTTTTTTTTTTTTTTAATTGAAACTGATTGCAAATCAGTGGCTCTGGAAAGTCACAGCTCTTTCAGGCTATTCTGGTACACTGCGATGACTTACTAGTCTAGTGGCCTGAAAGGGTTAATTCATTTTCCCTCAGAGAGACTGCTTCATGAGCAGGCGCAGACTACCACGTGGTTTGTGCCTCAGTCCTGATCATGCATCCAGATTTATTTCCTATCAGTCAAATCATTTTCCATATACTTTCCCACAATGCTAGGAAAAAAATAGTGATACGATATTTCACATGGAAACCTAATTTAAACCAGCCGTTCCATCTCTGCGTGTGAGTCCCCAGGGTCTGGTTGTTGGGATTATGTAAGCACTGTTATCATAAACACACACACACACACCCCATCTGCTTACAGAGATCAGGGATGATTCTTATTGTGGCCTAATGTATTCATAATTTCATGGGCATTAAGTGATGAGAGTTTCATCACTAATTATGAAAAATAAATGTCACCAAAAAACCCCACGAGGATTTGGCAACGACTGAAAAATGTTGCCCCAAAGCATAAATGGTGGTTGTATTTACTAAGTGAAAAACAGGATGTGTTGCCAATTTAGAAAGAATTTCAGGACACTGGATTCACACAGAAAAACACAAAAATCACGTACATAGAAAGTACTACGACTCAAGCATAGGGAACATGTTAAATGACTATTTTACCTTATTTGAATGGTCAGCACAGAATAAAGACAGAATCTGGCCCCCAGCCCAGTTCTGTAAGAGTTCCTCCGGAGGCTCTGTGTTCCCCCTGAGGGCCCGACCCAGGTTCATGCCTACAACTTCTCCACAACTTCTCTCCTGACGTGTCTTTTCTTTCTCTCTTGCCTTTGTCAGTACTCTTAGGCCTAGCCAAACTGAACAGCTTGCTCTCCTCACATCAAACACCTGGTTGGCATCACACAAGCTCAGTTTGGAAGGAATGTTCTTGCTCAATTCATAATTACCTTTCCCTGGCCCGCCATGTCCTGCCCATGTCCTTTGTAAAGCCAAATCCTTACGTTCGCCACCAGGCGCCTGTCGGTTCTCCAACCTCCACCCTACCTATGCTTTTAGGAGGATGACCAAGGCCTTGTCTCATTTCAGGGGTCTTCTATGGGAAGGCTTCCCCCCAGTCCTGACTTTGATTTAGCTAACCCCTACTTATCCTTTAGGCAAAACTTCCCTCAGGCTCTGCCATCAGGATCCTTGCCCTGGGCCCCATGCTTTAGAAGGCCCATGTTGGGGTGGAGGGAAGTGTCCGCCCAGTGATTGTGTACCCACTTCCAGATCATTCATCCCTGTAGAGCCGGGACCCCCAAATCCCCCATCCAAAGAGCTCAAGCCCACTTCTGGCATCAGTCCTCCTGTGGGTGGATCATGACACTAGGCCTGAAGGCTGGCTGGGGGGCAGGGGGGTGTGGTGTGTGGATGCAGTTTGAACTTGAGGTCTGAGGTATCCACACACAGGTATACACAAGCCAGCATGGAAAGAGAAGGTGAGCAGGTCACAGGCTGGGGCCTTCTTTGTACTTCCTCCTGGCTCCCCTAAACTTAGAGGCAGGGCTGCCTTTAGGAATCCGATGAAAAGCATCACTTTCTTGAGGAGGCCTACTCTGTGATGCCCCTGGTCTCCCTGACCCCAGACCCCCTACACAATCAGCACCGTGTTCCTCAAGAGTGCACACCAGCAGTGCCTACGGCAAGCGCTCCATGAGATCTGGTGAAGGAGACAGTGTGACTTCCTCTAGGAAGGCTGTTCTGATGGCTCACCTAGCAACTCGCATCCAACTTCTTCCTGTTTCTCCCTGACTTAATGTCAGACTTTGAGACCGAGGCTACGTCCACACTGGGATTCTCATTGCTGCAAGGACTTTATTTTTATTATCTTTGTGCGTCTGACTCTTTCACATGGGTCTGTTCTGTCTCCACTACTAGATCTTACGTCCTCAAGGACAGACCATCTTTCCCACATCTTCAGTGTGGGGGTGCTCGGTGCGTCTGACCACCAGGCAGGCCACCCAGAGTCCCAGGAGGCCACTGGCAGAGAGGATTCTCAGCCTCTAATCAGTCAGGGATTATATTTGGGAAAAGGCTTGAACACTTCCTACTGCTGTTCCCAGGTCCAGAAAAAAGAGACAAACGTCTTCGTGCCAAAAAGTTTTTTTGAATATGCTGAGCGGTTTTCACAGAAAGATGATCCTTTACAGTGGGTATGTGGTCACCCTGCCCGAAAGGGCTGGATTCGAATGGTGAGATCCACAGAAGACAATGAAAACCCGGACAAAGCTGCTCTGAAGTAGCTTATGGGCAGTGGCCTGTGACACCTGCCCTCCACGGAGCTTTCCTAAAACAACCCTTGAACTGTGGGCGTGTGGGCATGTACACACATTGTCACACACACACACACACACACACACACACACACACACCCTGCCTAGGCAGCACTCTTCAACATGTGCAACACTGGCCTCAGCACCTCTAATGGTTGTAGTAGTAGGGTGTTTGTTCCAGTGTAGATTCCAAGGTCTCACCCAGACTCTCTGAGAGCAGGGCCCAGGAATCTGCATTTTTAGATAACTCCCCAGTGATTCTTAGCCATGTTTAGGTTGAGAACCATCCCAGGAGTTCAGCGTCCCTCTCCGCACCCCTAGTGCAGTTTTGAGTCAGCTGAAGCATCCTTCCTCTAGTACCAGTCCAATACTACGTACGGATCACCAACTCTATAAACCACCTGAGCTGGGACTGTCCCTGTGACCCACGTGGAAGCAGGCAGGAGCAGACAGAGGGAGCAGAGAGCACCGTGGAGAACATGGCACCAGGCCGAGTGGACCATGCTCATCCCCGTTTCACCACTGCCTTGTGCCTGGTCCTGAGGCAGGCCGCCTAGCTATCAGCCTCAGTTTCCTCTTCAGTAAAATGGGAACGATAGTACTGACCTCCTAGAAGGATGATGAGGATGAGACTGGAGACTATGCAAAGATGGGAGCATGACGCTTGGTGTGTAGTTACGGCCTCGATAGCTGTTTACTGCTGGGACTGCTCCTGCCGTGGGGGTGCTGTTACCTGAGTTGTGGAGAAGCTGAATTCCAGGAAGCAGAACACAGAAATCCTGAAGAAAGGAAGCTCTAGGTTCTCCTTCTAACCACAAGGAAGGACATAGCCCAAGGCTGGACCAGGAAGAATCTGTGATTGCGCTGAGAAGGGTTTGTGTCCTGAGCACAAGCCTTTCCTAGAAGGCTAACTCACCTATTTCCTCCACTCTGAAGGCTCCCCTGACTCCTCATGAGGAATCAAACATCCCTTTTTTCCTATTTAAACCGCCTGGTCCCATATATAGACATACACACGTACGTACTTCATATGTGTATATACGGGTATATTTCTAGTACTTTGTCTGAGACCGATATCCCCCAGCTGTGAGCTCCTTAAACCAGAGGCTGTGACTTATTCACGCCAGGGGCTCAGTGTTGAGGATGCAGAGGCCAGCAAGTTACATGTACCCAGACATCCTTCTGCACATGAAGTAGCCGCAGGAGAGTCTCTTGAACTCTGTGTCCTGCTTGGCATGTTTCCACTGGTGACTTTTGGTTTAGGAGGGACACAGAGGGGAAAAGAGAGGCCCCTAAAGGTGGCTTCTGGAGAAGCCCTAAATACATCTTGGATTATACCCCCTCCCCTTCCCCTCACATTGCATCACAATTGTCTACAGAACGAATCTAAACCTTCTTTTTCTGATCTTCAAGCCTGACACCATCTGATCTAAATTTACATCTTCAGCATTAATTCCCATAGCTGCCCACCACTCATCTGTCTGACATTTCAACCCTACTATGTTTTGTATCATTTCCTATTCTCAGCCTATTCCTATCTCTACGCTACTGTCCAGTTTCCTTGGGGTGTGAATACATAGGGCATTTTGTTTGTTTGCTTTGGCTTTCCAATGTCTCTTAGTTGAAATCAGCTTTCTGCATCTCAGTCTATAGAGAATTCATGCGGCAGCTCCTCCCCTGACTTTAGGCCTGGTCTCAGTGATTTGTTCAAAGTGGGTATACGACCAAGCCAGGCCAACCAGAGTCCTCCTTGACAGAGTCATTCCCTGAAACTATCAGGAAAAGATACACAATCTTTTTACTGGAATTGTAAACTGTCAAGATACAAGTCAGTTGTCTTTGCCACAATATCAGGAGAGTCTACTTGAGAATGAAGATAACACAAAAGAAAGATGAAGATAGGGGGTGCCTGGGTGGCTCAGTTGGTTGAGTGCCTGACTCTTGGTTTTGGCTTGGGTCATGATCTTGGGGTCCTGAGACTGAGCCCCATGACAGGCTCTGTGCTCAGTGTGGAGTCTGCTTGTCCCTCTCCCTCCCCCTCTGCCCCATCCCCCACTCACGTGCATGTGTGCATGTGTGTGTATGTGTGCACTCTCTTAAATAAATAAATAAAATCTTAAAAAAAAAAAGATGAAGATAGATTCCTGAGGACCTTAGATTCCTAGGTCCAGCCATACTTGAAGCCCTATGAAGAGTCCATATACATAAACCCCAAAATGCCCTTATTTTGTTTAAGCAGGTTTGAGTTGCTGTTAACTTGCAACTGGTGGGGGAAAGTCTTGACAAATAAATCTGATGACCCTCCTTCTTTTAACAATACTTATTGAATATATTGAGTATCTACTATGTCCCATGTACCATGCTGGACACCAGTAAACATGACAGACATGGCACCCGGTCTTGGGAAGGCTGGAGCCTCGTGGGGAAAATAACATAAGCAAGTAATAAAGAGTAGTATAGTGGATACTATGATTGGGAGGTACAAGGCCAACTTTACCCATTTCTATGCTACCATCTTTGGAAGTCCAGTCTTTTTACCATTCTGTGGTCCCCACTCTCTCCCAAAGTACTTTATTCATATCTCTGTAACAGTGCTAATTCTTCCTACAAATAGTTACTCTATGCCTATGCATTTGCCAGGAACTACATTAGGCATGAGGACAGGAGGGTCTGGAGCAAGTATAAGAAAAGTAAGATAGCATGTTCTGCCTTGCAATTAAGTCCGTTGTATATATACCCACCTTCTCTAAATTGTCAAATCCTTGAGGATAGAAACCATAGTGTTCTGGCCATCCTTCTATTGTTTGCAGAATGTCTCCCCCATGGTTTGCAAAAGACTCTTCAACTAAACATTCCCTAAATATTCAGAATTCTAAATTTCTTAGAATTGTTTACTGTTCTTTTAAAATGTTTTTTCTTTATTTTGGTTCCATTTAACCGATGGTTCATGCCAATAAAATTACATGTAAATATTTTCAGTGTGAAATCTAGAAGTTTTGACAAGTGTGCAATTCCACAAGACATACTTAATTTAAACTACCTTTTTGTACAAAGAATAAATTTATTAAAAGTTTTGAAAATGTTTTGCTGTTCAACTCTCTGTGACACCATATTCTTTTTTTTTAAATTGAGGTATAACTGACATATTAATTTCAGGCAAACAACATGATTCAATACTTGTATATATTGCAAAATGATGGCTACAATAAGTCTAGTGAACTCCCATCACCATACATAGTTATAAAATTTTTTTTCTTGTGATGAGGACTTTTACGATCTACTTTTCAGCATCTTTCAAATATGCAATACAGTATTATTAGCTGTAATCACCATGCTGTACATCACATCCCCATGACTTAATTATTTTGTAATTGGAGGTTTGTATCTTTGGACCCTCTTCACCCATTTTCCCCACCCTGTAACCCGCACCTCTGGCAACCACCAATCTGTTCTCTGTATCTACGAGCTTGGTTTGTTGCTGTTGTTCTTGTTTTAATTCTACATCTAAGTGAGATCATAGGTATTAGTCTTTCCCTGTCTAACTTAGTTTACTCAGCTGCATTCCCTTGGGTCCGTCTCTGCTGTCGCAAATGGCAAGATTTCATTCTTTTTTATGGCTACTTACTGTTTTAAAAGCAACGAGAGTAAACATTTTGACTTCAACATGCAGATGCCATTTCTAGTTAAACGGACTGCAGAGAACTGCTAAGAGTCACGCAGGCTGCATTATCCTCCGGTCTCTTACCCTACTCAATTGAACAGGTCATTCATTCTGAAACCAATTATTAAACGGTATTCAAGAGTGAGCCTCATCTGTATTCTCTCCTTTTGTAAAAGTATCTACTGATAGTCCTAGAATAGGGTCTTTGTTATTTCATTCCATTTTAATAATGGGATTGAAACCCATGGCTAGGCGTTTACATAAAAAGTTGATATAAGTGAGCGGTTAGCTCCAAACTATCCTGATCATATCGCAGGGGCCACTTGTGAACCAATTTCTTCTCCTCTTTGCCTGATTTTGATAATAATACTTACAATCACTACTGCTTCCATGTAGTGGGCATGTACTTGTGAGAGGGACTCTGCTTATCCCTTTTAATCCTCTCAGCCTTACATGCTGGTACTAGTACTGTTCCCATTTTACAGATGAGGAAGCTGAGGTTCAGAGTGGCAGAGCTAGCTTGTCCAAGGTTACACAACCTATAAACTAGGAACGAGCCAAATGAAAAGCATGTGCTTTTAAACTACCATGCTTTATTACTCTCCATGTTCTCTTATGAGCATTAGACCAAAGAGTGAATTCGTTATAGCTTTTTAAACTGCATTATAGCCCCAATATCTACCCTGATCTAGTGAGCAAAGAAATGCCTTAACAAAACTAGAGTGAGCTCAGCTCAAATAAGGAACATCCCCTTTAGAAACAGAACGCTGGCGTTCTGAAAGGTCATAGAGAAGGTGTTGCAAGCATGAATTGAATGTCTACGCATGTTCCTGTTCTGTCACCTGTCTAAAATTCCAAGTTTTCTATGACACGCAGAATAGAACAGGGTCTCATGGGTTAAAGAGTCTGGAAGGAGGAGGCCTATGAGATTCCATCCTACAGCTCACTCGCGGAAACAACTAGGTGTCCCAGACAGAGTCAAGAGAGGCCCCCAAGAAACCTGCTCCCCAAATTGCAGCCACCACTGGAGTGGCCCATGTGCTTTCCCTGGTCCCGGCAGCCTCATCATGCCAGCTGAGTTGCAGGACCTTCAGAAAATATACCCTCATTAAGCAAATCTTTACGGAGGGCTCTTCTACCCCTAAGGAGCTCACACGCCACTGGGCACTGCACGGGCCACTGGGGCATGCAGCGAGTAAGGCAGCCACCGCCCCTGCCCACCCAGCATGATCCATTCCTTCCATCCCAGCTGTGATCTGGCTCCCATGGGGGCTCTCCTTCACCTCTCCTCACTGAGGATCTCGACTGAGCTGTGCCGGTTGGCACTGAGAGGCCTGACTGTGTCATAGGCTGTCCTTTTCCTTTTGCCCTTTTCTGACACCAGTGAAGGAATAATGCCATTAAATGTGCTTATACCGTGCTCGCTTCGGCAGCACATATACTAAAAATGTGCTTATACCATCTACTTAAATAGACTGTTTTAAGTGCTTAAAGTGTATTAATTAGTTTAATCCTACAACAACTCAATGAGGTATATGTGATTATCACCCCATTTTATAGATGAAATGGAAGCACAGAGAGGCATAGTCACTTGCACAGGGTAACACAGCTAGTAAGTTGTGAAGGTGGGATCCCAACTCCGGCAGCCCAGCCCCAGAGCCTGTGCCCATAATATTTTCCTCTGCTGGCACAAGTCAGTTCTTGAATGCTGGCATTTCTTGGGGAATCTGTCCTTGGTTCTTCTTGGATCTCTTCTTATGCTATATCTTCTCCCTCGATGATTCCCTTCACTGACCTGGTTATACCCACCCCCCCAGCTGCTATCTCTGAATATCTAGCTCTTGTCCTGTATATCCAAGAATTAACTGGGCATTTCTAGCTGGAGGGCCCAAGGGCTCTAGAGGCCCACCCTGACCCCAATCCTTAACTCCTCCGTCACCTTCCAGCCCCACATCTCATTGACTGCCAAGTGGCCCAGATGTCATCTCCTCCAGGAAGCCTTTCTGAATCCTCACATGGTTAATCCATCCTCTGCCCTAAGCTAACTTTATCACTGTACTGTGACCACTTTCCCCCGGGCTCCTGCCCCTGGAGCATGAGCTTCTTGAAAGCAGGTATTGATTGTTTTACTCGTCTATCTCCCGGCACAGGGTCCAGCTCGAGCGGCAGGGGCTGAATAACCTCTTGTTCTGAGACGGGACAGGGCACAGCTGCCACAGCATCCGCCCCCTGCTGGTGCTGCCGTTCTTGGAAGAGCGTCCAAGCACCCGAATGCCAGGGTCTCTGGGGGCTGCTGTAGGGGAGCGGGCCTGACAGCCCCCCCCCCCCCCACCGTCAGCTTGCTCTTCATCCAAGAAGCTCAAGAGGCCAGTGCTGGGGAAGGATACCCAGGGAGCTGTGACATAGAAGGCCTATGGGTAATTTGGCCCATGACTGGAAGATTCCATTTTCCTTGTGATAATTGGGCATCAGAGAGTGAGGGTAGTGGTGGCCTTCTCATCTGCTCTGGAATTGGCTGGGCTCCTTCTCAGGTGCCCCAAGTGATGGATGGGAAGTGGCCCCCCTGATTACTTAAGTCCCCTGGATGGGGAAGTCACTGTCCATAGGCCATCCTGCTTGGGAAAAGGAGGAGAGTGAAGGCTGTCTTTCAGGGCCACTGAGCAAGTCCAGAGGTTCTGAGACATGCTGTGAACCACTCTGGGCCCCAGCAGGTGGACACTTGTCACAGGAAAGTAAAAGTAAGCCCAGCAAGTCACTCTTTCACTTGTAGGGCCCAACAGCAAAGGTTTGCCAACAGCAGTGAAAACGGTGAGCCCAGAACAGCAGACTAATAATGAAACCAACACTAATGATCAAGCAGGAAGGAGGGAATGGAAGGGAATAAAATGGTTTGCATGTGTTCGCGTATGTTCCCCTGAAGATAAATCTGTGTGAAGAAAGAAAGGATGTTGGCATCCCACCAAGATCAATTACATCCTGGCCAAGCTGGACACTGGTGCATATAGTAGATCATTAAGGAGGTAATTCAATCTGCTGTCTGTGCAGTACATGTGTGGAGGGGTGAGCTTCTGTGAATGAAACTTGTTAGGGAATAAATTTGATGAAAACCAGAATTCTGTCTCTTTGACTTCCCTGTTCTAAAGGAGGGCAGGGGAGCAATGGGAGAAGACAGGATGGGGAGCCAGAGAAATGCAGGATCATTTCTTGGCCCTGCTTTTTACTAGTTCTATGACCTTGAGCAAGTTTCCTTCCTTCCTTGAGACTCAACTGCTCATCCATAAAATGGGAATAATAAATGTCCTATATCATAAGGGGTGTGGTGACTAATAAAAGAGACAATGTATGTTAAGGGCCCTAGTGCTTGGAGCAGAGCACATACTCAATACATGTCAACTAATATTGATAATTAAAAAAAATAATAAGCAACTTCTTTTTCAAGATATAGTCTTTGTGGAAACATTGTTGGCCTTTTTATTACAGTGCTTACTTCCCTTCTCTGTTTAGCAGAGAGGAACTTCCTAAGGATTAAACCCTCAGAAGAATGAGCCTTCAGTTCTTTTAAAGAGGACAGAAAGAAGAGGCAGAAGAAAGGTGGAAATGAAGCAAGAGAAAAAATTCAGAAAAAACATATCCATAGAGGATCTAAGGAACGTTGGTGGGAGGGAATGGAAAACAGGTGATGGGGAAAGGGGGCGGGGGCGGGAGCTGTGTGAGGAAGTGAGGACGCATGGGTATGGCTTGGTTCCAGGGGAAGTGCTGGGAAAAATAACAGTGAATCACAAATAGGTCCTAGAAGGGGGCCCTGAGAAGCTCGGGCCCCCTGTCCGGGAAACATCGTGTACACAAACCGAAATGACACTTGATTCAGACTGGGATTAAACAACAGCCTGAGACGTTGGCCAATTCAATATCTTTCTTACTTGGTGAAAAGGAGGTCGTCTTTTCCCGGGAAAGAACAGATTCCAATTCTGAATAAAACTCAACGGAGTGGTATGTGTAAGGCAAAAATTCTAGGATGCTCAGCACGGGATAAAATTACTCCATGTGCCTCACCAACCACCTAACCTATAAAAATAAACAATGATCTAAAACTAATGATGTAATGTATGGGGATTAACATAACAATAAAAAAAAAAACAATGAATGTCCTGCTTTGATATCGTGTAACTGGCTGAAAGGTAACTGCCTGGTAGAGCAAAGAACTTAAGACTGACAGCTGAGAGCAGGGAAATTCAGCTCGGGAAGGCAGACAACTGCCCTGTGGCCTGGCCTATGCTCCCAAGCTGCACTTGACACTTCATTTGTCTTGTTTGTTGACTGGCATGCTTATTCCTGTGCCTGTCCCTCTGCAGCTTCAGATTTTGAAATCCTGGCTGCTGGACAGTTGATCTGCCAATTTTGAATTACTGCCACGTGTGCTATTCTAGCAGCGGTAGTTATCCCTTTCTGCTCTGAAGACCCAGATAGAGATAGGTCAGTAATGTTTGGGGGTAATGTTTCCTAAACTCTGTTTCAGGGACATGTCCTACCAGATGTTAAAGTATTTTGTGAAGAAGGTATCTGGGGCTATATGAGTTTGGAAAATGCTAGGATAAATTAAGATTTCTTCACTGGCAGGATTTCTTGGAGCTTTATTTTTTTTTAAGATTTTATTTATTTATTTATTTATTTATTTATTTATTTATTTATTTATTTATTTAGAGAGACACAGCGAGAGAGGGAACACAAGCAGGGCAAGTGGGAGAGGGAGAAGCAGGCTTCCCGCTGAGCAGGGAGCCCGATGCGGAGCTCGATCCCAGGACCCTGGGATCATGACCTGAGCCGAAGGCAGCCGCTTAATGACTGAGCTACCCAGGTGCCCCTCTTGGAGCTTTAAATATGCTAATGCACATGGTGAATCTCCAAGAAGGAGCTAATATTTGGAGTTTCCCAAATTCTTTTGGCCATGCAATTTTTTTTTTCCCCAAAGGAACACTTACATTTAGAAAGCCCCTGGAATAGTGGCATTGGGTTCCTCCAAACTCCTTTATCCTGAAGTGAACATAGCCAGAGGCTCATATCCACTGGCAATCCTGGAGACCTCTCTTTGCATCTGTCCATCCCGAGAACACATCCTTTCATCTCTAGAAACTGCATGGTGTGAGTGGACTTCGAAGGGTAGAAATAGTCAGAAATGGCAGCATAGGATTTTCTAACTGGTGTCATAAATTCGGAATCAATGTGTCATTGGAGGAATTCTAAAGCCAAGACACAGGAAAATTTTTCTTATAATCTAAAATGAGATTAAAGCACATGGGCAACTCTGATTTCATAGCCAAGGCTGTGATGAGGAAAGAGCTGAGCAGACACGTGGTTTTAGACATCTGGTTCTACTACATAATACGGCAGCTAATAAATCAAAAGACCTTAGAGGTTATTTAGCCCATTTCCTTTATTTTTTAGATGAAGAACCCCAAGAAGCAGAGGGGTGAGGTGACTTGTCCAAGGTCACCCAGCTAGTCAGTGGCAGTGCCAGGGCTAGACCTCAGGTCTCCTGACCTCAGGGCATCCTAGAGTCATGGCCTGCTGGGCTTCCGTTATCTCTGTGAAGAGGATCTGATGCACGGCCACCCTTCCCTGCCGCTTTCTGTCCTACTCTTCCTCCATCCGTGGGGCCTCAGAGGCAGCCTTACTTGAGTGAAGAAGTTGATGGTGAGGAAAAAGCGAGCTGGCAGCTGCAGGAATTGCTAAAGACGCTGACTCAGGGGGCCTGAGAGATGGTGGCAGCGCATCCTTGTCGGGCAAAACTCGAGGAACAAAAGGGAGAGGAGTCAGGGCAATGAGTGGCCAGCCCCGGGCCTGCCATATCACAGCCCTTACCAGCAGCCACCTGCATGCAGAATTTCAGACACACTGCGGCCTGAACTCTTCCCCTTCCAGCAGCCCTCCGGCTGTGCCCTGCAGACCAGCTCCAGAAGGGGAAGGGTCTAGGGGAGTGGAGATCTGGGGCAGAAGGAAAACAGGAGCAAGAACACATTAAAGTTGATGTGGCTGCTATTTGTCTTTACTGTGGATGGCAAGAGAGGTCAAAGGAAGAGCCAAGAAGCCTCCTCTGTTTCCTGGAGGAGAGGAGGTATCAGCAGGAAGAGCCTTTCCAGAAAAATCCTGCCAGGATCTGTTTCGGGAAGGGAAGAAGGCGGCTGCTCAGTGGTGGCAGCAGGGGACAATGGGTTGGGGACCTTGACTCACAGCTCAAGGGCACAAACCCCAGGACAGGAGCTGCAGAAACTCAAAACCCTGGACGTGGGGAAGTTGACGTGAGCTTCAGATCAGCAGAAGAGGGGATTTATTTTGGAGATGGGGGCCATGAGGCTGGCAGGACTTGGGATTTCGCCGAGTGGGCTGAAGTTAGAGCCTGCTCCTTGTCATCAGGAGAGTTAGTGAAAGAAGTTTAAGAGTGTTGACAGCTTTTGAGGGTGTGTTGACAGTCTCTATAAAAGTGAATGACCTGTTTGGGGTCTGGTAATTTAAGGGTTACGTGGCGCTGTGGCAAGAGGGGGTGGGGGCCCAACACCAGCCTTGCTTTTCCTGTAGAGAGGGGCTGAGCCTTCACTCCAGAGGGGTAAAGATGTGTTCAGTTTCTGGCTCAAGAAATCTCTTTAGAGAAATATTTACTTGGAAAGCGCCTAGGGTGTTGATGACAGAGACTAAAAAGTAAAAAAAAAACCCCATACTGTTCAAGTATTAGAAAGTGACACATTTCATACCAAAAAACCAAAGGAAACCGAACCAAAACAAGATCATGTTTTGGGGATGCTGACTGGACAAATAATCTTTACTAGATGCAGTGGGATCAGCCTGAGCCTGTGTTTGAGGTCAGAGGCGCTGTTCTCGAGTCTCGGCTCTAACATTTACTAACTGTGTGGTACTGGGCCAATTACTTACTTAGTCTCTCTTCTTTTGTGCCTTCAGTTTAAAACAGGCCAATGAGCAACACCTACCTTACAGAACTGCAGGATTAAAGGAGATAAAGGAGATAAGTGCTTTGTATATTCATAAGCCCAGTGGAAAGGTTAGACAAGTTTACTAATATTAATGCGCATGTATCTAATGATTTGGTTTTGTGAGGTACCTACATTTAATGTGGCATTTCTTTGAAATTAGAAATTACAACTTTTTTTAATGTCTTATGTTTCCCTGGCTCTTCTACTCTACACCCCTCCCTGGCCTCTCTGCTCCATGGTAGGACTGGGGAGCATCATGTCTGAGACTCATGCACAGAATATGCCTACAATACACCTAGCCTCACTCTTTAAATTCTATATTTTTATATCTTTCCTGAAATTCTGCAGGCAGGGAAGAAATTAATCAAAGAAGATGCTTTTTATGTCCACAGATAAATTGACAGATGCTAATAAGAGAGTAAAAGCATATTTTGCTATGAATTGATGAGAATTCAGTGTATAATATAAAACCAAGAATATCTGAAAATGAGGTATTTTCACATAAGGGTGGGACTAAAAGATTTCTTTCTATTTTCTCCTAATTTTCTAAATGCTGGAAAATACAGTCAGAAACTTAAATGGTTTACTCAAATATTTTTCTGAAACAAAAAAATTGGTATGTATAAACTTTTAAAAACTCTAAATGAATAGACTTCTATCAAATGTATCTAACACCTATAGTGTATAAACTCCTAAAAGTTTCCTAAAAATGCTGGACATGTTTTAGCATTTTAATGATAAAACCCAGATGTCTTGTTTTACATGCCCTAGAAGAAAAGAAACACACAACCTTACAAAGAACACTCACCATTTTAAATCTGATTAAACTCTATGCCAAAGAAGGACTGGAAAGAGTATGATGTTTCTACAAACAATCTTTTAAAAAGTATTTTTCAAATCCACTTAAATATTCTGGAAAACTCCTGAAATGTGAGCCACCAATATTTATTTACATTCCACCCGTGCATTGGAATATTAGTTTGGGGTCATGTCTCGGTACTTGGAGGCATCCTGATGATTATTAGCTTGATTCTTCAATCTGTGTTTTGAGGCCCATGAGGAATGAACCCCGTTTTGGTCACTTATACACGACACCATCATTCAGAGCCCAGTGGTTCCTCGTGTGGCTCCGTATCAGAACAACCCTTGAGAGTTCCTTAAAAATATCCAATTGCATTCCAGCAATAAGAAATGAACAAAAGATTGGAGCTGAAGACCTTAAGTGCTTGCTTTTTGCCCACTGACCAGATAAATAGAACTATCTGCATTATCTATGCAGCATGGGGTTTTTATTATTTTTACCTAAAGACGTCTCTTTTTGGTAATGACAAACGTGTTTTTTAAAAAAAAAAACAACCTGGTTTTTCTCAATACACCTTTAAAGGTTTTTAAATTGTTTCATATCTGGTCAAGTTGAGATTTTTAAGAACCTCATTTTTAATTTGTAATAAAAAGTTTACAACTTGATTTTTTCAAAAAAATCAACAAACGGCAAGCACCCGTCAATAAAGGTCTTAAATAAAAAAAAAAAAAATATCCAATTGCAGACTTTACCACGTAGCATCTAATTCAGTGTATGGGGTAGGGAGGTAGGAACCTGTCCTTTTGAAAAGTTTTCCTAAGTGATTCTGATAAAGCCTAGGAACTGCTGATCAAGGGCCCTGGCCATTCTCAAACTTAAATGTGCACAGGAAGCACTGGGGATTTTGTTAACATGTAGGTCCTGATTCAGTAGGTGTGGGGTGTGGGTGCATGGGGGCGGGGATAATAGTCTGCATTCCTAACAAGCTCCCAGATGATGCTGATGCAGATGATGCTGATGCTGCTGGTCTGGGGAACCACACATGCATTTTGTGTGTGTGTGTGTGTGTGTGAGAGAGAGAGAGAGAGAGAAAGAGATCTTTTAATGGTAGAATAATATAGAATAATAAATGAATCAACTATAGCTAATTACATCACCAAGAATCTTAATTTTCAACTGCCTGTAGCATGTCACACCGACCTCCTTACTGTTCCTTGAATGTGCTAGGTATGTGTTCTACCTCCACCCTATCTCCACAGGACATTTGCACTTACTGTTCCCTCTGCCTGGATTGCTCTTCCTGCATATATCCAGACAGCTCACTCCCTCAACCCCTTCCGATCTTTACTCAGATACTAGGGTCCCAGTGAGCCTTCCCTCACTGTCCTACTTAAGCTTACAATAGCCACCCCTCCCCAACACTCCCCATCCTTCTTCCCTGCTTTATCTTCTCCCTAACGCTTATCATTCCATACTTTTTACTTATTTTTCTTATTCTCTGTTTCCACCTAACTAGAATGTAACCCCTGTCAGTAGAGAATTTTGTTTTTTCTTTTCTTCCTTTTTTTATTTTTCATTTTAAAAAAAGATTTTATTTATTTATTTGACAGAAAGAGACACAGCGAGAGAGGGAACACAAGCACGGGGAGTGGGAGAGGGAGAAGCAGGCTTCCTGCAGAGCAGGGAGCCCTATGCGGGGCTCGATCCCAGGACACTGGGATCATGACCTGAGCCGAAGGCAGACGCTTAAGACTGAGCCACCCAGGCAGCCCCCCCGGCTTTTTTAATAAAAACAATCCCACAGCATTTATTGTACTCTGGTAATAACATAAAGGTAATCAAAACAATACGAACAAATGTTTTAGAACTACACTCCCAACAAAGGACATCTAAAAAAACAAACTACATGGCCTTCTCAAGAATTTCTCACTTCATTGATCATTTCTAGTTGGAGACACTTTGGAGCAGGGTAATATTATCTCCTTTTAGGATGATCTGACCCAATTGTTTTCTTGACTTTGTTTTAGAATGAATCTCTTCAGCATCATCTAATACGAGGTTCATGTACTCATCAAAACCAATGATACAGCCCTCTATTCGCATGTTCACTTGCTCATAGAGCCACACCTGAATTCGAGATCTATTTTGCAAGGGTCTGAAGATGAGGTTGATGGACTGAACCATCACCTTCTGCACTTTTTGGTTCTGGCCACGGTACGCCATGGTGGAAGCCGACAAAGACCGCACACTACCTCAGAAAGCAACTTCCGGAATCGAGAATTTTGTTTTTTCACTGCAGGATCTCCAAAGCCTGGAACGGTGCCGGGCACACAGTAGGCACTCGAGCAGTATTTCTGGGGGGATGACTGAATGAACAATTGAATGATATTCCAAGAGCGGCCTCAGGAAGCAAACGAAAGCATCAGCTGAGTGATAACAGGAGGAAGGGCTCATTCCCAGTTATGTTGGATCAGAAGAGGCACTCCCGGCCATCTACCTCACATCTAGAACTCTGGTTGACAGATGAACCCATTTAGGAATCTGGGGGATGCATTTTGGGGCTGCTCATCCTGGAAAGGGGCCTTTGGAGGCTGCCCTACTCACAACAAAGTGTTTTAAAGAAGCCACAGTACGTTTGTTTCCTAGTCGAGGAAGCCAGCTGGCAACATCACCTCAAGACTCTCGCCGGCTAGTGCTCGCTTCCATTTCTATTTCTTATCTCATCATTCAACAAATATTTGTGGAGCAATGTCTAAGTGGCAGGACCACACCAGGGCTTCATGTGTTAAACAGAACTTTTCAAATCTACTTGCGTGCAACTGTACTTTATTTTCACTCTCTCTCCCTCCCTCCTTTCTCTCCTTCCCTTCTCTCCCCTCCCCAAGGCCTCTGGTTTAATCTCTATTATTCTGAGTAATACATGTTTGTTGTAAAAAGAAAAATCCAGTACTACAGCATTCTATACAGTAGAAAATGAAATTCCCTCCCTTCATCCCTTGATATGGGTCACCATGGTAATAAAGTTTCTCAGCCCTCCCCGCAGGTAGATGTCCCCACATTCCCTGGGGAATAGGAAGGTGGTGCAAGTAGAACGTTCACAAACCTGAATTACTTTTATATATGAAGGGACTTGCCAAGAATTTCAATTGTCAACTGTCTGTAACCAGCCTATCACACTTGTCAAAAGCTTGGCTGAGGCAAGTGGTATTTGAGAAAGATATCCTAAGGGTCATAACAGGCATTCATTTCTTAGATTTTCTTTTTTTATTTCTAAAGATTTTATTTATTTGACAGAGAGAGAGACAGCGAGAGGGAACACAAACGGGGAGTGGGAGAGGGAGAAGCAGGCTTCCCGTGGAGCAGGGAGCCTGATGCAGGGCTCGATCCTAGGACCCTGGGATCATGACCTGAGCCAAAGGCAGACGCTTAACGACTGAGCCACCCAGGTGCCCCCATTCCTTAGATTTTCTAAGCTCGCCCTATGCCAAGTAAGACCTTTGGTGAGCAACACACCTGGACCAGATTATCTTAGCCATCTACATGGATATCTTTAGAGAGCTATGTTTTTTCATGATGTCCTTTTATTGAGTGTCCGTATAAAATATGGCCAGAGAAAGACTGTTTCCAATGTTTTTGTCCTGTAAGCTGCTCTTGAAGACTATCCATTGTCTATAGGACACAGAAAACAATTCCTCCCAGGGCTGAGCTTGGATTTTCTGACAATCTGGTAGGTTGCTGCTTTTTTCCTTTCTTCCTCTTCTTCCTTCTGTTCCCTCCATTCCACATTCCTTTTTCAGATAATGAGAACAATATAACCCATCACATCTCTCTTTTTGTCTAGGCTACCCGGAAGCTCTGACCAATTTTTGAATCAATGGCATCAAGTTTCCTTTGGCCTAGGCATTCTTGCCCACATCATTCCAACCTCTCCTGCATGATTCTAGACTTTTTGCTCCATTGTTTTTAAAAGCCTCTTGAGGTTTTTTTTTTTTTTTTCCAAGGAGGAAGAGACATAAATGGTACATGAACAAACAGTCCAATGGTGACATTTTACAATTTACAGGTAAGGAAAATAAGGTCCAGAGAGGCTGACTTAGCTAAGAGCCACAAACAGCTGGTTAGGGAAGCTTTCAGACTAAAACCTCAGGGTTCCCACCCTTCCCACTATCGTATATTGTTTCAAATTAAACATTAATATTTCTTCTCCCTTCACATGTTGTGGATATTCACTCAGCTTGATTTTCTTTGTGCTCCACTTTTGGAAAGAGAAGCTATGGCTGGGGTCTGTGTGATTTTTCCCCACTCATCACGTCAGTGCACCAGGTTGACAGGGTCCAGGAGGGAGGGAGATACCTTCTCATATCTTTTCTGTCTACAGAGGACCACCTCCAGCAGTCTACCAAATTCACTTGGGACTTCAGACATAATAATGGGAATGTGTACAAAATACCTTTAGGAAACCAAGTATTTCTGAGTATGACATTTTTGTTGTGGAGTTTGGGATCCCCAGAAAGGACAGAATGAGTTTAATGCAAGCTGAAAAACTCTACATGTTGAAGTTTAAACTACAGAAGTTTATACTCCAAAAGCAGGTGTGATCAATTGGATTAAAAATAATAATAATTTCTGCCTGAAACATTAATATGAGAGTAAAAAATCCTATTGGTACTTTGATGTTTCCTTGTATGGAAAAAAGATGGCAAGTCTAAAGATGGGTCTGGGAGTGCTAATTTGGATAAATATTCAGGGTAGACTGACAGGTGTCCATAAGTGGTATGCAGGAAGGGGTAACAAGTCAGGGGGAACAGAGTGTGACACAGCTCTCCCATTTACAGCTGTGTGGACTCACACAGGTTGTCCAAGTTTGTTGAGTCTCAGTGTTCCCATCTATAAAATGGGAACCACAGTAACTATACTCCAGGACTGTGCAGAGGATGGAATAAGGCCACACGTGTGGGGCACACAGTGTGGTGCCGACTTAGGGGCTCAGCCAACTGTGGATGTTACCATGTCTGAGTCGGGCTACAGCAGCTCTCATAGCCAGTCACTAACTATTTCACTTAACCAACTAGGCAAGAATCATACAGAAAAGCCTGAGAGGACACGGTAGTCCCGGAAGGAAGTGAAGTACCTGGGTACATTTAGCTGAGGACAAACTTAACTCCCTGGGGGTGGAGGCAGCTGCAGACAGGATGGTTTTCAGACTGCAGTTGTGATGAGCCAGACTTATGTTAGGATAAATCAAATCCACGAAGAAACTCTGTACCTGGTAATTGTCTAACTCTGCAGGACTTAGAGTGTGTAGTTGCAAGTTTTCCTCACCTTGTCATCACATCCTAAATGGCCAGCTTAGCATATAATATGCCAAAGTGCCCCTAGAGAGTAATCCTGGGGAAAGACCACAGTCCTAAGGTCAGAGCCCAAGGAGAAGAAAGCCTAGCAAATGAGTGGTTGGCAGCCCTGAATCTTGGGGGGTGGGGTGGAGGAGCACCAGCCTCTTTGGGGGTGGGGGGTGATGGAGAAGTTCTTGGCTCAGTTTCATCACAGACAGTGATTTGGATCTGAATGTAAAAACATCTTGCCAGAAACTTTTTGTTATAGGAAGCTCACTAGAAAGCAATGAAAGATTAAACTGCTACATATCCTTTAAAGGCATCACTATTATCTTAGGGGAGAAAGAAGACTTGAAGCCAGGAATAAATTAAGTTGAAAAAAGGAATATAGGAGTTTTCCTTTGGTATAAAATATCTTAATGGACTGACCCAGATGGTCCAGATGTTTTTAACCGGACATATTCTACATGCCACAGTCACATTATAAAATCTAGAGTTCCGTAACATTTTAAGTTGATCTTATTTGTATAGTTGCTCTTATTTGTTAATTTGAAAAGTGAAACTAAATAACATTTTAGAGAACAAACAAAAATCAAGCTGGATTTTGTTTTTAACTTGGCAGAAAGAGTGGCCTTTGATTTTGTGTCTGATAGTCTGAGTAACTATCTGCTGGATTTTTATTTATTTTACCAATTCTTTCTCCATCTTTCTTTAAATTTTTAAAAGTAAATGCCTCCCAAATATCTACAGTCATCTTTTTGGGGGGTATCTCAATGAGCAACAATAAAAAAATCATAATAAATGTTTCATTTGAAGCTCACACAATTTATGTAATACAAACCTTTGAAAGAACATATGTAAAATTTCGTCAATATTGAACTGAAATTCCTCTGGGAATATTTTCAGTGAGGCAAAGTGTTCTATATAAACAAATGAAATTTTGCATCTTCCTAGTTCTTATTTTGCAAGGCGATAACTTCTTTTAAAGTAAATTTTTATTATTTTGAAATATTTTTCAGAAAATAATTGATAGTATAGAGAATTTCCATACACCCAGCTCCCAATTTTCTCCTTTTATTAACATCTTAAGTTAGTATAGTACATTTGTCACAATTAATAAAACAAATTGGTATGTTATTATTAACTAAATTCTATATTCATTTTTTTCCTGAGTTTTCTAATTTAGTCTTTTTCCAGAATCCTGTCCAGAATATCATATTGTGTTTAATCATTGTTTCCTTAGGCTCCTCTTGACTGTGACAGCTTCTCAGACTCCTTATTTTTATTTTTTTAGATAAAGAGAGAGAGCGAGAGCTCAAATGCACACAGGGGTGGGAGGGACCAGGCAGGGCAGAGGGAGAGGGCAAGAGAGAATCTTAAGCAGACTCCACGCCCAGTGCAGACTCCAACTCGGGGCTCGATCTCACAACCCTGAGATCATGACCTGAGCTGAAACCACGAGTTGGGGGCTTAACCGGCTGAGCCACCCAGGTACCTTTCAGACTCCTGATTTTTAATGACCTTGGTTATGAGACATACCGGTCAGGCATTTTGTAAAATGTCCTTAGTTGGGATTTGTCTGATGTTTTTCTCATGATTAGACTGGTGTTAAGGGTTTGTGGAAGGAAGACTACAGAGGCAATGTGCCATTCTCATTATATCTCATCAAGGGCAAATGTTATCGACATGACTTTTGCCTGTTGACATTAACCTTGATCACCTGGCTGAGGTAGTGTTAGCTTACTTCCCTCCCTGTAAAATTACTCATATTTCCTCCTTTTTCATACTGTGCCCTCTGGAGGGAAGTCACTATATGCAGCTCACACTGAAGGGGTGGGAGGTATGCCAAACCTCCCAGAGGGTGGAGTTTCTAGAATAAGTTATTTGGAATTCTTTCGCATAGGAGATTTGTTTACAGTTAGCCTGTGAACAACATAGGGGTTAGGGCTGCTGATCCCGCCCCCCTCCCCGCCCCATCAAAAATCCACATAGAACTTCTGACTGCCCCAAAACTTAGCTACCTATAGCCTACTGTTGACCAGAAGTCTTACTGATAATAGTGGAATTAATACATATTTTGTATATGTATTATATACTGTATTCTTAAACAAAGCTAGAGAAAAGAACATGTTTTTAATTAAGACAATTATAAGAAAGAGAAAACGAATTTACAGTATTGCATTGCATTTATTGATAAAAGTCCACACAGAAGCGAACCTGTGTGGTTCAAGGGTCAACTGTATTCCTACTTATTTACTCAGTCGTTTACTTTTACCAGAATAGACTCATGAATATTTATTGTATACTTTGGGCTATGTTGAGAGTTTAGCTCCTACTCCATGATATTATTGCCTCAGCATCCATTTTGTGTGGCCAAGCAACCCATGGGGGCCTGGAACTGATATGAGCTTCTCCTGAGAGCAGTGCCCTGGGTAACAGCCCTCAGAGTCACAAGTAAATGTGAGTTCCGGATATGACTTCCTGAAAGACCCTTGTGACAAATACTCTCCCTTGCCACCCAGGGCTGCCCCTTGTATAAGACCCCTCAGAAGCTTACTGTAGCCCCACTCTTTTTGGTTTGAACTGACCAATCCAGCTTTAGCCCAGTAACCCCAAAGCATTCCCCTGCAGACCCTAATAAAGGCATGTGCCCCACATCCTGCCTCTCTCTCTGCCTGCAGCCTGCCTTGACTTCCCACAGTGGCCCTTGTAGGCAAGCCATGTTCCTCCTCTAGCACCTGTGAGTAGTAACCTTCTCTAGTTCACTTTCCCTTGTGGCCTTTTGTTGAAATGTGGCTGACTACTGGACACCCCAGAGTTCTACCTAACAAATGTTCATTTAACAAAATCACAACAGGCTATAATCTAATACTACTTTATTTTGTTCAAATTGCTTTAGCTTTGACAATTGGGACATTTCTAAGTTGCCTCCTGGCCTCTTCAACATACCCCATCCTGGTGTGTTTTTGACTATTTCCTTACATTCTAACACTACCAGACACCCCAGGTTCATCTTAGATATCTCCTGTCCCAGTCTTAGAATGAACTACTTCTCTAAGGAACCCAGGTTCCTTTTTATTGGAAAAAGGTATTAGATACCAAGATCTGGGGATCAGATGGGCTTATTGCTACTGGGGTGTCAGCTGCTTCTAGGCCCCCTCAGATGACAGAGCAAGGAAATGTATGTATGTATACTGACCAGTGAATACATACATATCTCTACACATTTCCACATGTAACCATCTGTATATTACAGTAAAATTAGTTCATACTAATGTCAAGGAAAAAAACCTTTGCTTGTTTGTTTCTTACGCCTTTCTCTCTCTAGCATGGAAAAAAAGTAAATTTCAATAGTTGGAAAATGTTGAAGAGATTACTTCTATAGTCAGTTTTCCTACCCACCCCTCTCACCCCTACTGCTGTGGGACATTTTAGAGAGCCAGTCCTCTCAGTTGCTTTAGCTGTCCTAAATGCCTTGCCCTGGGGACACTGCCTGGTTGAAGCCTGCATGTAGTTCTCCCACAGCACATCACACTATCTGTCCTGTTGACTCCACTCCTGCTGACTTCCATCACATAGGGTCATTTTTCTTTACAAAGCTGACTCACACTTGATGATTTACATCTTGGTCATTTATCTGCTTCTGTGAAAAGTTCAAAACCTAGAGCCAAGACAAACTCTAGAATGCATCTAAGGCAAACCTCTTGCTGCTTTAGACGTGCCATAACTCACTTTGTCTGCCAAGATGGAGAGGGAAAAATGAAACATTTAGCTCATGTGGGAAACACAATTTTATATATAAGTGGGCATGATCATGATCATCGGACGCAGAAGCGTCTACTTGGCTGCAACACTTCACAGGTTACAAAGCACTTCTACTTATGCAGTTTTGCTTTTATTTCCATCGAACAGTCCTGAGATATCAAGGCAGTGTTTGCTCTTTCATTTACAGATGAAAAAAAACTGGAGTTTGTGACAAGAGGATACGGAGCAACTGGAACTCTCACATATTGCTGGGAATGCCAAATGATAGAGACACTTTGCACATCACTTTGCAAAAGAATTTAGTATTTACCCAAGAGGAATGAAACCTATATTCACCTGAGAATATTTTTAGTGGCTTAATTCATAATCACAAAAAACCCTGAAAATAACCCAAATGTCTCTCAACTGATAAATAATAAGCTATGATAGATATACGTACAATGGAATGCTACTAAAAAAAAATTACCCATGTATGAAAAAACAATGATGAATTTCCAACGCATCCTGCTAAATGAAAAAAAGCCAAGCTCAAAAGGCTATCCACCACTGTAAGATTCCATTTAAATGACATTCTGGAAAAAAGCAAAATGATAAAGAGAGGAATCAGATCAATATTCCCAGAGGTCTGCAGTCAGGGGAAGAGACTGACTACAAAGGAACAAAGGGAACTTTTGGAATGAGAGAAATATTCTCTATCTTGATTGTGGTGGTCGTTACACAATTGTATGCATTTGTTAAAATTCAAATGGTACACCAAAACGGGTGAATTCTACTGTAGGTAAATTATACTTCAATTTAAAAAAGGAAGCATGAAAATTGAAAGGGGAAGGTGGTGGAAAGGAAAGTTTAAAGAAGCTTAGTTACCAACTAAGCAAGTTGGGCATAGTCACCAAATGGAACCAGAAATTGAACCCAGGTCTTCTATCTTCAAGTCCAGAGCTTTTCTATTGAGAGTGGACACATTTCTAGAAAAGAACTGATTTTCAGTCTTCCCTGCTTATGGACACAAACTCAGAATGGGAATCCTAAATGCTGACCCCTCTCTTCTTCTTCACACTTGGAAGTAGAGCTCTCTCATTTTCCTTCCTAGGACAAACGTTGATCCTTAAGGATTTGGAATGACAATAGCCAACCTATGAAGGATGAGACTACATCTTAATGTCATGCCTCATTGTCAGAAATGTTGCAAGAAAGGATCTGAGTGGAGGATTTCTCCAAAGAAGATATACTAATATAAGCACATGAAAAGATGCTCAACATTATTAGCCAGTTAGGTAAATCAAATCAAAACCACAATGAGCTACCACTTGATACCTACTAGGATGGCTATAAGCAAAATAGAGAAGAGCAAGTGTCAGCAAGAATGGGGAGAAACCAGAACGCTCATCTGTTGCTGATGAGAGTGTAAGATGGTACAGCCACCTTGGAACACAGTTTGGCAAATCCTCAAAATGCTGAACAGTGTGTTACCATATAACCCAGCAATTCCACTCTAGGTATATACCTAAGAGAAATGAAAACACACATCCATACAAAAATACATGAATGTTCATAAGAGCATTATTTATAATAACCAAAAAGTGGGAACAACCCTAATGTCAATCAACTGATGAATAAACAAAATGAGGTATGCCATACAATGGAATATTATTTGGCGATCAGTATTGATCCATGGTATAACATGGATCAAGCTTAAAAACGTAAGGTTAAGTGAAAGAAATGATGTACAAATGACCCCATCTTATATGATTCCTTTTGTGTGAAATGTCCAGAATAAGCAAGTCCATAGGAACAGAGAATAGATTAGTGGTTTCCCGGGGCTAAAGTTAGTGAGGAATAAAAAACAACTGCTAATAGGTATGGGTTTCTTTTTGGAGCAATGAACATGTTCTAAAGTTATAGTGATGGTTATACAACTCTATGAATATACTAAAAAGCCACTGAAGGGTACACTCTATTTTTTATTATAAATTTTTCTTTTTTAAAAATTTTAATTCCAATGTTGTTAACATCCAGCGTTATATTAGTTTCAGGTGTACAATATAGTGATTCAACAGTTCCATATATTATTCAGTGGTTATCTGAACTGTATACTTTAAGTGTATGCATGTATGGCATATGGATTATATCTCAATGAAACTTTCATAAAAATTATACTGACAACAACAAACAAAAGAGAAGTGTTGCCAGGAGTAGAGAAAACAGCCAGGAAGGAGGACTGAGCATTCTGGCCAGGCAGTCCCACCTCATTAAGCCTGAGTGGGGCCCTTTCTCCCTAAATCTCTCTCATAAAAGGCAGGCTATAGATCCTCCCCTCCCATCTTAAAAAGTTTTCCCTCATCTGAGCTGGGAGTGCAGTTGCTTCACCTTTGGTGGCTCTGCCCAGCTGTAATAATCAGGCTAAAGATGGACTGGATTAGAAATCATCACCTCAAAGGAAGGAAGAGAACACTTCATGCCAAAATATATTGCAATAACAGAACCCTCAGTGTCACTCCCACCCCACAGAACCCAAGCCCCCTGAGCCCACAGCCTTGGCTGTTGACCAGCCCACTCAGTTCCTCCCTCTTCCTTCCCTCAAAATAGAGTTATAGGAAGTGGGTAGTGCATATAGGATATTCTGGATTCAGTATTACATTCAATTCACCTGACACATTAAGCATCAGAGGATTATAATAACAAGAGATGGCATTTCTTGATCATAACAATCTTACCTAGAGGGAAGTGTTATCCTCATTTGACAGATGGGCAAAAGGAGGCTTAGAAAGATTTAGAAACTTAGGTCATGTAAACAATATAGCTGGGATTCCAACTTGGGGAGGTCAGACTCCAGAGCTCAAGTTCTAAGGGGGTGTTAGAGATCATCTGGTCTCATCCCTTATCTTAATGGTCAGAAAATGATGCGCCCAGGCTACAGGACTTATTCAATATGACAGAACTGGCTAGAGGCAAAGCAAAGATTCCAGACTCATGATCTTATTAAAAGTTGCCTTGGTCTTTTTTAGATTCATGGTACAGATATGGAAGAAATTCCCTGAAGTCAGAGTCTCACATCCATAGTCCAGAGTTATCTAACTTGGGTTCTAAAACCATCCCAAGCAGATGGTATGTATTGTTTTCTCAAGGGTTTCTAAGAAAGATGTTCTCAAAATCTTCAGAGAGTTATACTGCTGTAAAATGTCCTCCCCTGCACCCCTCCCTGCCCCCCAACTAGTTTTATTTTCCCAAGAGAAAAGGGAACCATTGGGTATGGTGCTCTCCTCCTCAAACATGTCATGTCATGTCCCTCCTCTTCCCACAATAAATAAATAAAGCCCCCAATTCTTAGGGTGACATTCTCAGACCCAAGCTTCTATTTCCATTATCTCTCATTGTGTCCCTTTACACAGGGACTTCTTTCCGGTTAGTTGGATCTCCAGGGTTGGGACATTTAGTCCCTAAATCACAAAGTCCAAGAACTAGAAGAGCCTTTGTGGAACTGGACTAGTCCACTACCCTTTCTCTTTGACTGTGATTCTCACCTTGGGGAGGAGGGTGAGGACAGTCTTGGCCAGGATTGGGGCAGGGCAGGTAGGGGAGAGAACATGTAATGTTTTAAAAATGTATATTCAGTATTATAAATAGCTTTATTCATGCTACTAATTATATTTGGAAATTCCAAAATCACATTAGATGTTCACATGAGGGTTTTTTAAAAAAACATTTTGAAAGAAGACATGAGTCGAAAATGTTAGAAAACTTTAGATGCAGTTTCTCTCTGTTCTATGAATCCAGATATAGAGAGTGGAACCAACCCTAATATCAGTACCTCTATCTGCCACCTTTGTAATCATTCAAGAGCCCACCTAGGTGTGCCAAACTGTTCAAAATGGGGACCATTTCCCCAAACTTCTTGAGAGCTTGTAAGCAGTGATCTTAAAATGTTACAGAATTGGAAGGAAAAATTTCTCATCTGTTCTAAAAGTAAGTAATCCAGAGTTATTAGTTTTCTAGCATCATTATCTTCACATTAGTTATTTATTGACTTCTGGAGTCTGGGTCAATCACCGTGGCAAACATATTTCCCTAAAATTACCTCTTTTAATACTTGAAACGACCCTTTTTGTTAGGTGGGTGTCATTAGCACCATTTTATAGAGGAGACAGAGGTATCGAATGGTTAAGAAAGTTGCTTGGGGTCACACAGATAGTAAGTAGTGCAACAGGGATTCCAATTCAAGTCTCAGAGCCCATGCTCTCACCCAAGCTGCCATTTTGTGCACCATGTGAATGGTGTGGTGTCTCTGTTACTTCCCACAGAGTTCAACATGCAACAGTAACTCATCCAGGCTGACGAATGTGAAAGGTGCATGCAGGGATCAATGAGGGAGAAAACTGGACAGGTAGGTTGTAGAGCCCCTTGCATGTGGCTAAGATGTCTGCATTCTGTTTGCCTGGCAATAAGGAGCGCCTCAAGAATGAAGAGCAGACTGCTATGCCTTAGTAGTGTCACAGGGACAAGGAACAAATGTGGAAGCCAAATGGATGAATGTGGACTTTGTTCATAGGTGTCACATAATTCCCTGGGAAAGGAGGCAACCCTATTAGCCAAAGTAGGATATTTGGTTCTGTGTGGGTTTTTATTAGCAGAATATCCCTCATTGGCATAGATAATAGTCACTTATATTGGACTACATAATAGGTGTCTTGCCTTGTTTGGAATAGGAATAGAAACTTAAGTCCCTGTGTCTGGCTTGAAATTCTACTGAAATAGCTTTATGCCTCAAAGTAGTATGAAGTAAACATTTTTATAACTGTTACAGATGTTAATAAGGAAATCACATTGTAAGAAGCAATAAAAAAATGTACTTTAAAAAAAAGATAGTTTCATACCACACTTTCCATGGATTTAGCCTGCTTATCTCATCCATTGGTGGGGGACCAAGCTTTTGAGAGCCTAGCAGGGAAGCCCGCCTTATGTTTATTCTGCAGTAGAGAGAATTAGTTTCAGCTCACTTGCAGAAGTGGATTTCAGAGGAAGGGATTTGACAAAGTTGTTAAACTCAGTGGAGGCAGAAGAGGAAAACTGGGCTGATTATGTATCTGAGCACTGTCACTTTGAAATTCATTCTGGCCCCCAGAGTATAAATACACTTCAGTATTTTTGTTAGGATTGCCAGAAAATCAGCAAGTGTTCACTTTCTTTGGCCAACAAAAGCATGACTCTCTACACAAAAATTTTCTGCACATTTATAAACAAGAACATTTAGAAAATCCCCTCTTGCTGAGAGATATGACAACAGATATATTTAACTGAGCCATAAAATAAAGCAGATACTGAGAATACCAGTAGGTTCATCAAGCACAGGAAAAGTTTTTATGTCTCTCTTCTGACACAAACTTATACACGTCTTCCTATCCCCCCACAAATACCTTCCCTGTCCTGAGCTGGCCTGATGAGCCATCAGCCAGGTTTCACCTTTGTTTTCTGTCAGACTTCTCAAATAAGTATACACAATCCAATTTCTACATTTTCTCACCACGGAACCTTGGTTTTCCAGCAGGCTATTTTCAGCAGCCCAGCAGGCTATTGCTATGGTGGTCTCCAAGTGACCCATGACCTCCCACCCAAATCTACGGCAAAAACTTTTCTCCCTCGCAGAATCTCCCAGTTGAACCGAGGCCACTAGATGATCTCAAACCGTTTGGCAAACTTGTTCTGTAAAGAGCCTGATGATAAATATTTTAGGCTCTGTGAGCCATTCAATCTTGCCGCAATACTCAGCCTCGCCATTACAGTGCCAAAGCAGCCATAGACAATATGTAAACTAATGAGTATGGCTGTGTTCCAATAACATTTTATTTAGGGACATTGAAATTTGAATTGCATACCATTTTCACCTAATATTATTTCACAAAATATTATTCTTTTGATTTTTAAAAAATTATTTAAAAAATGTAAAAAGCATTCTTAACTCATAAGCTGTACAAAAAAAGGTGGTGGAATGGATTTAACCCCTGTGCCATTATTTGATCTAGGTCAATCTTCCAACCCAAACCAGGAGTTTCTTCCCAGCTTTGCAGCCAGTCAGCCAGGCTCTGTATGGAACTTTCTCCCATCAGAAGAGGCTCACTACCTCAGAGGCAGCCTGCTCTAAGGCTGAGATGAAATGACTAGATTTGGTTCTGCCTGCTGACATCACAAAGAATAAGTCAACTTCAACTTTGTGGTAACCCTTCAAATACTGAAAAGTACCTATTCTGACCACCTGTTAAGTCTCCCATCTTGGGACAATAGTCCAGGTTTCCATTGTTGCTTGCACAGCGTTTTTTAGTTTTCTCTCTGCTCTGGTCTGTAGAAATCCTTCTGCAAATCTGGCCTCAGACTACACTTCAGGTGTGCCCAGTTTAGGGGACAGGTTAGTAAGGCCATTGCATTCTGTGATCTGCTCACCATCGTGGACTCTGTAATGCACTTCTGAACTTCCCTCGCTCAGGATAATGGGATACTTATTTTTGAAATTCTTCCCCCTTGGTCTTCATCACCCATGCTGCCTGATTCTCATGGGAGGCCCACATTCTCCTTCTCCTTGGAGCCTTTTATCTGCCACAACAGTGGGTGTTACCAAAGCTGGATCCTTGGAGTCTGTGATCTCTCTCACACTTGACATCTTAGAAAACAGATGAATTCTCATGACTCAGCCATCCCTTCTATTGGGATTATTCTCAAATTGTATCTGCAGCTTCAATCTCCTCATATGTGAGCTCCAGGTTCTCACCTCCCACACCCTTAAAGACCTTACTTTACTCTTATCCTAAAACCTTCATGCCTCAAAGCAAGTATCTCCTCATGGGATGATGATAATAATGGTGATAATAGCAGCAAGAGTAGAAATAACAATTAACATTTGTTGGGCATCTACAACTGTGCCAGGCACTATCTTGAGCTAAGGATTCATTATCTTACTTAACTTCCACAACAACCCATGAGGAAACTACTCCTAGCTCCCTTTTATAGGTGGGGAAATAGGCTCAGAGAAGCAAAGTAATTCAGCCAAATCCACTCTGCTAATAAGTAACAGGGTTAGGATCTGAACCTTTGTATGTCTGAATCAGAGCATCTGCACTTGACCATCATGGATGGACTTTGTTACTGCCCAGACGATGTCACAGGTGCCCCATGTCTTCCAAACGCCCTGCCCAGAAAGCTTAAAGTCAGTCTTGACCCTTCCCTGAATTTAGCCTTCCTACCCTACTAGTCACTATACTACTAGGTTTCTTTTTCTAAACAATTGGGCGCCATTTTCTCCTTTTGTGCTCACCAGCATCTTACACCAGGTCCCTCGTCATCATCCCCCTTTGTTTACAGCAACTCTCCTGATGGGTCTCCCCTCCTGGTATCATGCATGATCCTGCCCAGAATATGTTTGATCAAGCTGCTTCTCTCATTTGAAAGGTTCTCCCTGCCATCCACCTCTTTGCCATTCATTCACTTGACTCACCTTGGAACTGTCTAGTCCTTACTGATCCAGAACCCTCATCCCACGGGGGGAAGGGAGGAGGGGAGGCTAGAACATATGTCAACTGTCATGTAATTTAAATATTTTACATGCTACTTCCTTTTCTGCTCCTTCTCCAGCTTTTGAGGGATCTGTGGCTAAACTGCTTTGGGAGGCTGAGGCATTAAGGCCCAGGCCCTCTTCTTCCCTGTATGACAGAGTTTTCCAAAGCATGTTCTATAATGGGTACCAGGCACTCAGTATTCAAATATGTTAGTGAAATACTGCATTCTGAGAGTCTCAATATACATTAGCATAATGAATGACCTGAGAAGTCCTGCAATGAAAAAAAGAAAAAACCCACCTTCATTATCATTGTTTGCCCAGCATGCGGCATATATGTTAGGCCATTCTTCCACAGAATGCATACATCCCAAACAATGCACTGTGGGAGATACAACACTTGGTTACCCCCCAAATCCCTCAAACAAACTACCATTTTGTTGCCCCATTTCTTTATTCATGGTATCTCTCATGACAAATGTTTGTTGTGCAACTAGATGCATAATTCTATATGTAAAGCTATATAACAGAGAGTTTGGGCTTTGGGGTCATAAAAGCCTGAGTTTCATCATGGCTTAGCCACTTTCTAGTTATGTGATATTGGGCAATTTATGTAAACTCTCAGTTTCCTTATTTGTAAAATAAAGCAATAATTCCCATCTATCAGGATTGTATGAAAGCTAAATGTAAAGTGTGTATGTAAAGTGTTTGGCACAGTGCCCAGTGTAAGAATTAGCAGTGGCTACATTATTAATTTCTCTATCATCATCACCATCATCACCATCACCCTCATCATCATCACCATCATCATCATCACCATGATCACCATCATCCTCATCACCACCATCATCATCACCATATCACCATCACTATCAACAACATCATCATCATCATCATCACCAACATCACCATCACTATCATCTAAATAAATGGGAAAAAAATTAGACATCCTCAATTAGCTAACTGACAAATTAACCATATTTTTTCTTTCCCTTTGAGAGGATAATTTGACTTATATATCAAGGATGTGTCTTGGTTTTAGGAAATTATTTCATGGAGTATCTCAAATTATACCAAGAGACAAAATGAGAAGCCTCTGTTGGATGATTGCAGAGTTAAGGAAATTCACATCTAGCTTAAAAACACTCTGCAAAGAGGGGATTAATGGTGTAAAGCCAACCTGATGAGCATTCTACTGATGTGCCTTTGGGCTTCCTACTAACTCTTATTTGGTTTGACATTTTTACTAACAATTTGAATAAATATACATGAGACACATGTATCAAGCCTGAGTATGAAATAGATTGGAAGTAGTTAGCTTACTCAATATATAACTGAATTAATAGTCAAAAACTTTTGCCCCAAAATGCCCCCAAAAGATAAAATGTAGTAAAAGATTACATCCATGCAAGAAAACAACAAACAAAACAACCTATGCACAGAGAAAAGATGAACTTGGCCATTTGCATGCTAAAAGTCTAGGGGTTTTAGTTGACCTTCAGGTGGGCTAATAATTAGACACAGCTTATAGAAAAAAATAATCAAATTAGCAGGCATTCAGAGCAGGAGAATGACCTAATTGCAAGAAGGGAGAGTCTCAGTGTTCAGAACAGACTAGGGAGCTTCATTTTTAAGAGGGATATTGAAAAATGCTCTGTTTTGACAATATGGGGAATGTCCAGCCTCAAGAGAACCAAACAAAGGAAGACAATTTCTATTCATCCCAGGGAATGACAGGTGGAATTTATAAGGAGGCGGATTTCAGTTTGATTTAAGGAAGAATTTTAAAACAAATTGAGCTCCATCAACATAACAGGCTCATTAAAATGGAGTGAACTCTGAAAGTTTTTAGCAAAAGCTGGGTAAGAATCTACAAGGGAGAGATTCCTACATTTGGTGGATGACAGAGGTATGTAACATAACCTCTGAAAGCTCATCAGTGATAATGTTCATAGTTGTGTCTGGCAAAAGCCTTCCCAACCTCCAAGGCTCTGAAGCATTTGGTCATCCTCAAGGGCAATGTGCCTGGTGCCCTCTCTCTTCCTCTCTCATGGCACACAGTCCTTGCTACTCATGTGGCATGGAATCACACTAGTTACTATTTATTGAGTACTATTCTGTGCTATTCTATTACCTTGCTTAAATGTCCCAATAACCCTGTGAAGATAAAATTAACACATTTTACAGGTGAGAAATATGAAGCTGAAATCAGTTTATGTCACTAACTTGCCCAGAGTCCTACAGTGAGTAAGTGGCAGACCAGGACTCAAATCCAGACTTTAGCAATAGAATCATATTCTTTCCACTAACCCATGACACTTATTTCATCATGATCTCTCACATGATAGCTAATGCTTTACATGGCCTTTTCTTGGTGTATATTTATTCAATATCTTAGGTCTTACATGCCTTGAACTAAATTGTAAATTCCTCGAACAAAAGGTCTTGCTTTTCTTTGTATTTCTAGTGGCACTTCTTTCAATAAACAACTGTTAATGCCAACTAGCACTATGCATTCATAAATACTTATTTATTGAGCGTCTACTTTATAGCTGGCACTTTGCTAAGAACCAGACATACAGCAATGAACAAGTTTAAAAAGTTTCTAAGGATAAAAGCAAACAAGCAATAGCTTCCCTGACTTTTGAGGTGAGACATGACCAAGAGAAGGCAGCAGCTGTGGTATGACCAGGGTAAGAAGGTCTTAGGCAGAGAGAACAGCAAGTGCAAAGGCTATGTGGAGAAAACTAGCTCTGTATGTCTAGGAACAGAATAAAAGTCAATGTGATTGGAATGGAGCCAGAGAGGGGGTGGCTGGTGTAAAGTCAGGGTGAAGTAGATGGGCAAAATCATGCATGGTCTTGGCATTTTGGATTTTATTCCAAATGCAAAGGGAAGCCATTGGGAGATTTTCAGCAAGGGGTGACCTGATCTGCTTTATGTTTATAAAAAATCACTCTGGCTGCTGAGTGGAGAACGGATTATAGGGTATGCAAGCATGAAAGCAGTACTGAAGGTGAGTGCAGTGGTGGCCAGTGGTGGCAGGTGAAATGCTAAGGAGTGAGCCAATTCAAATGTATTTTGTCAGTAAAGCAAATGGAACTTGCTGATAGTTTCCATGGTAAGGACTTGGGAAAAGAGTAAAATCTAGGATGACTCCTAGGGTGTTAGCCTGAGCAACTGGGTAGAGGCTAAGATGGGGAAGACAATGGGTGGTACGTGAATGGAGGAGTGAGAAGTCAATCCTGTAGTTCTATTTTGGCCACATCTGAGCTGTCTTGTGGACATTGTTAGAATGTAGGCTTTGTGAAGGCAGAGGCTCTGTGTGTCTTGTTCTGTGCTGTATCCCCAGTGCACAAACCAGCACCTAGCATATAAGCTGGTATGCAATAAAATCTTGTTGAATGAAAAAAGCCAAGGGGAGGCATTGAGAAGGCAACTGGATTTATGAATGTTTAAAGCTCTTGCGCAAATGTAGATTCTTGGCAAAGCATAATTACCTTCCTCTTTGGCTCCTACATGTGCAGTAAAGATCTCTGAGAGAATGGTTTTTCAAAGAGTTGAATTAAATATCCTAATAGGGCCAGTTAACACAGACTTGGAGAGGCTCAAAATCCTACTCTCTGACCAAAGCCTACCTGGTCTTTCCCACAGTTTCAGTGTCACTGAAGTGATATGTCTGATGGTAAAGAACACTGGGCTTCGAGGAGACACTAGACTGCTTCTCTGAGTCATGTTTACTATTTGTAATAATAATAATAATTAACAACAAGAACAATACTTCTCACATACATCAAAGTTTTTATTTGTCTCTTTGCTAATTTCCATCGCAGTCATTCTTATTTCTACCCATCCCAGGCTTGAAGCACTGACTTGGTGCCTGCCTTAAAGGGAATAAAACAGGCCTCCAATGGTCAACCGGAAGTTCTCTTTTTGGGTTGGTTAAATCTTAGAGACATGATGGGAGCTTTAAGAAGGGTCACTAAATCCTATCATAGTAACAAAATGGTTTAAATATTTAAGATTTCAAAACCAAGTTCTCTACTGCAGCATGAGTACCAAAGAATGAAAAAAAAATGCAGAAAGAAAAAAGGAAGAGAGGAAGGAAGGAATTAAGGAAGGAAGGAAGAAAGGAAGAAAGGAAGAAAGGAAGGAAGGGGAAAAATAAAGAGAAGACAAGCAAGCAAGGTACCACATTCATTAAAATTTACTTTGGACAATTCTCAACTATCTGCAATAATGGACGACCTCAAAGACAGGAATCACTGTCCTATTTGCTTTGGGATACAGCTTTGTTCTTCTCTTTGAATTCCAGTGGGGCTGATGGTCTAGAGCTGTGATCTCTAAGCATTGGTGGCATCAGAATTATCTTGTGGAACTTTCGAAAAATACAGATCCCCGAGCCCACCATGTATCCATGGAGTCAGAAACTCCTGGCAGTGGGCTGCAGGCATGTGCATACTTTAAAAATACTCTGATGCCCTTGTCTTTGTTCAGCTGATCAGTGAAAACCACTGTTCAAGGAAATCACATTAGATATTTCAAGAATGAGCACAGGCATGGAGGTCCTGATTCCAAGGTTCCTGGCAGCCCTCGTCCACCACCTTCTCCTGCTGTCCCCACATTGGGCACAGCCTCCCTCCATCCTGGTCCTTTTGGAAGTAGTGATAGGACTTAAGATTTTGAATTTCAAAAGCCATCTCTGTTGGGGTATAGGTTTCATGAAAAATAGAAGTAGAGAGTGAGAAAGAAACATATAACAGCGATGGTATGGGGAAGAGAGGAAGGTAAAGAAATAAAGCAAAACTTAGATTTTTTTTTGGCATCCTACATTCTCAGGCATCCAGTACCTCAAGGCTGAAAGGAACTTTATTTTTTTTTTTAATTTATTATGTTATCTTAATCACCATACACTACATTATTAGTTTTTGATATAGTGTTCCATGATTAACTGGGTGTTATACGCAAACAATGAAACAATGAAAGGAAATTTAAAAGCCAAAGACCTGAAATCCCCTTCTGCCTGATCTGTGGAAATGACAACTTATCCTAATGTTCTTCTGGGACAATATTCTAGGACACCTCAAGATACGGTTATCTTTCCCATGTCAAGGAGCACAGCCTCCCAATTCAAAGGAGATGTTACGTTTTCAATATCAGGAAGTGAGCACATGTGTTCAAGTCAACAAAGACGTTAAATTCATTCTACATGTTGAAATCATAAAGAATATTTTGAGTCGTCCTATGAAGAAAATGGCTTTTTTTCAGAGTAAGAGAACAGAGTTGAGGAAAAAAGCTCCTTCAGCATCTGATTTAATAGCACCAGGTAGGTAACCCAAGAACACTGGCTTTGGAAGCCAGATCACCTGGATTCAAATCCTAGCTAGTCATTTAATTAGCCTCTTTGTGCCTCAGTTTTCTCATCTGTTAAGTGGGGGGACCATAATAATAAAAGAGATGGGATCCATTATTATTAGTTATTTTAATTTTAGGTTTTTTTTTTTTTTTTTTTTTTTAACAAAATTTAACCATTTGTGTCTTAGATCCTCACTGCTTTACACACGTCATCCTTCTGAACACTCACATAACCTATTTGAGGTAGGTACTATTATTGTCCCCATCTAGAGATGAGGGATTAGGTAGTTAGCTTGAGGTTATGCAGCTGGGAATGGTGGATTAGAACCAAGGCAGGCCGACCCTAGAGCTGAATGATGATGCACGGTGATGCCATTCCTCATTCCCAGTCCTGCTGTTCACTGACAGTTACTGTAAGTGAGTAGAATCCTGTGAGTTCTGATTGCCAAGAACTGCCAATCACAATTTGCTGTCAATCAGCTCCAGGACAGATTAGCCTCCTACTAATACCCTGATCTTAGAATACGGCCCTACACAGCTGAGTCTTGGTTCAGCTGCCTACTGTATTTTTTGGTCCAGAAATTTCTGGACTAAAATTTCTGTTAACTCGGGAATACGTGGTGAAATGTTCTGGAGAATGAATATAGTGTCTACTTTCAGAGGTGCCTCTGGAGAGATGTGCTTTCCCAAGGAGAAATCTGGTTTTCCACAGTGAGCTGAAATTTCCCTTATGCTGAGGGGGCTTTATTAGCAATGCATCCCATGAGTATTCAGATATGAAGAAGAAGTTTGTATCGTAGCCCTAAACAGATGATTTACTTGGCTGTCTGCATAAAAGGAGGGGAGAAAAGCTTTGACAGGAACTTCTTCTAACATGATTGAACATACATATTAAAAAATATTTCAAGTGAAGAACACATTTGGGCATGACGACACTCCCCTACCCTAATCTCCACCATTATCATATGTCATGCATTTTCCTTACTGTGCAGAAATGGTCTTTCCTTTGCTATGATGAGACATAGTTTTAGATGTTGGAAAATGCCAAACTGATCATCACTTACGAAGTATATAAGGGATTCTGGCTGAAAGGACCCAGGTTGAAACAGCTGTTCTCTGGCCAGATGGTTTGCTTATTCTTGCGATTCTTTCCCAGGGAGTTAAGCTGCACCTTGGTATTCTTCATAGAGGGGATGGCCTTTAAACTCTTGAACTGAAATCTAGTGAAACCTACCAGACAGAAGGAACAAGTAACAACTGAGTGTCACTTTGAGCTGCCTGCATTTGTGTGGCTAGAGAAGCAGATTGATGACTGCTTAGGTTAACCAAACAGAAGGAGGTTGGGGAATGTCACCTGGGCAAAGAGCTAAGTAGAATCCCTCCATGGTCTTCTGGGGTCTCAGAATAATTGTGGGCTAAATCTTGGGCTCATGAACTTCCCCTGGACCACCAGGTCCAAAAGAGGAGCCCAGAGGAATGTTCTTGCTAAAAATTACTCAACAAGAAAAGACTGCTCAGGCCAGAGGAAAAAGTGAACCTGCTAATAGCCTTTAGAGCTGAAAACCAATCTCCAGTCAGAGAAATCAACTATCTATTATACAAAAGAGTATCTGGTAATGGTGTGGGCAGTGGTGGTTACGGAGCAAAAATTCACTCTGTTGACAGGTCCTGAGGCCCAGCTGTAGAGGCAGACCACGGCGAGTTCTGATTTCCAAGGTCATCAATGGGTGAACAATAAAGACAGGAAACAGAGGCCATATTAAAGAGGCATAAGGTTTGAGAACCAGTGACTCAGAAATTCAATCCCAGAATACCACCAACCTCCATGTTTCACCATCGTCCTCAGGGGTGGTGGGGGGAAGAAAGGCATGAGAACAAAGGGAGTAAGGATGGTCTTCAATCTTTAATAGCTTCTCGTCTCTTCTTAGCTCTCGTCTCTGCTTCTAAAGTATGCAATCTCTTCAGTGACATTATCTACAAAGACATGCCTCTCTGGCTCCTCTAGAAAAGAAAAATGGCTCTGGAATTTATTCTAAAAGAAATGAAAAAAAAAAAACAACAGTGAGAGCAAAAGGAATCTGGGCTAGAGGCAGAGGCTGGATAGGGGAAGAAAGTGAGGGGAAAACCCCCAGGATGATTTGAGACTGTCAAAGTAAGAGACTTTGTGGGTGGCCAGGAAGTGAGGTTGCTCAACCTGAAGAGAGAAAGAAAGAACACTGGTTTCTTGGAGATTTAGATCAGAGTATGACTACAGAGAGATGTCCAGATCAAAAGGGTTCAGGAAGACCTGCCTCCCAAATCAAGCAAAGCAGGACTGAGCTTATCCACACCCCTTAAGCCCCATCCGACAACCACTGGCTTTGGGGCTGACCCTCTGCATCTTCCATTTACTTGCGAGGTTAAAGAAATGACTCCCTTGAAAAGTTACTCTGATGTGCACCAGTCTTGATGTTGGGCAGGAGAAGGGGGAATGGGGAGAAACACTGCTTCCAAGCCACAATCTAAATTGATTCTCAACGATTTATGTCCTGGCCTTCCTTAATGTAAGCCATTTTTTCAGTTATTTTATGATTGTACTTTGAATTGCATTTTAACCGTATTTTCCTAAGAACAAGTGTTATGCAACATTGCCCAAAAGGCATCAGGGATTTTCTTTCCTTTCCCCACATCACAGTTAAGTCATTGGGTAAAGAGTTGTTAGAACTTGGGAAACTTCTAGCTCAGAATAATGTTCTATTGATAATTAGGAGCAAGCTTCCTCCCTAGGCAATGAGTCTTGCTCAGAACAACTGGCTGTCTTCTTGTCTGGGATATCCTCCATTCCCTGTGATGTCCCCTCTCTAACCCACCCATCCCTCAAGGCCCAGCCCCAACCTCCAAAGCTGAGCAGAGAGAGCTCTAATCACCCATCTAGACACCTCAGCTTCCACATCTGTGCCACTCACACTGCACGGACTTTCTGCCTTTTTTGGTAGTGATTTGTGCCCGTGCCTGACTACAATTTAAGACTGGTACCTCCTGGCAGCCGCAGACTGTTACTCATTTTCCTCAGTGCTTAGCCACCATGGTGCCCTGCTTCTGAGAAGTGCTGAAAATATGTGCACTGAATAATTGAATGCATAAATAAATGCATTCACCTCTCCCCTAAGTGACTAGCACTCCTGCCATGGAGCTAATATTCTCTATCTTGTCTTTGAGATTTTCCAGCCTTCCAAGCAACAGATATCTTCCTCCCACTGAGGAAAGTGCATTTACTTTGTGTATCCAATTTCGACAGAACCGAAGTATGGTCTTATAATGTTGTAGATTTTTATCATATACTGCTAATTTCTTACTTAAAAGAACATTATGTTTGACACATCAGCAAAAAAAAAGAGAAGGCTATAGCACAGGAGGTGCTCAATAAATAAGTCTTAAGTGAATGAATGGATGAGCAATAATAGGAAATTAGATAAAAATAGAAACAGAAAGAGGAGTAGAAAAAGAGTAGATGCACAGCAGATTTAGAAAGGAAATAGAAAGAGAGGGGAAAGGAGACTCAAGATTAATTAAATTCTCGGGCGCCTGGGTGGCTCAGTCAGGTAAGCGACTGCCTTCGGCTCAGGTCATGATCCTGGGGTCCTGGGATCGAGTCCCGCATCGGGCTCCCTGCTCTGCGGGGAGCCTGCTTCTCCCTCTCCCACTCCCCCTGCTTGTGTTCCCTCTCTCGCTGTGTCTCTCTCTGTCAAATAAATAACTTAAAAAAAAAAAAAAGATTAATTAAATTCTCAATCAGCAATTCTGGTACTACAAACTTGACCTTGATAATTAAGCAGAGAGGAGGGGCAAGGCAGTTGGGTTAGAAGAGAGTAGACTGTGAAGACAGACATCTGGATTCTGACATTCACTCAGCCACTGTGTGACCTTGAACAAGTGACTCAACCTCTCTGAGCTGCACTAGCTTTTTTTTTTTTAACCTTTTATTTTGAAGTAATTTTAGATTTATAGAAAAGTTGCAAAAATAGTATGGAAAGTTCCTGTATACAGTTCACCCAGCTTCTGCTAATATTAGCATCCTTCATAACCATAGTACCATTATCAAGATGAAGAAATTAACATTGATCCATTAATACAATACAGCCATATTCCTTATTAGAATTTCACTAATTTCCCCATTAATATATTTTTTCCTAGCCCTGTATCCAGTCGGTTCCCCCACTGTATTTAGTTATCATGTCTCCTTGTCTCCTCCAGTCTTTGACAGTTCCTCAGTCTTTCCATACCTTTCATGACCTTGATACTTTTGAAGAGTAGAATGTCCCTCAATCTGGGGTTGTCTGATGGGTTTTTTCCCTCGTGATTAGATTTAGGTTATGCATTATTTATTTATTTATTTTGGTGTCAAGAACGTCACAGAGATGATGTCATGCCCTTCCTAGTGCACCACAGCAAGAGTTATCTGTCAATATGTCTTCTTACTGGTCATGGTGACCTTGAACACTTACTAAAGTGGTGTCTACTGGGTTTTTCCACTGTTCTATTTTTCCTTTTGTAATTAATAAATATTTTATGGAGAGATATTCTGACTTTTTATTTATTTTGTTATTTCCTTAAGTAACCTCTACACCCAATGTGGGGCTTGAACTCATGACCCTGAGATCAAGAGTTAAATGCTCTGCCAACTGAGTCAGCCAGACACGTCTTGTGGAGAGATACTTTTAGACTAAGCCAATATCTTTTTTCTCATCATATTTTTGCCCAAAAATATTAGCATTCATCAGCGGTTCTTGTTTTGTTTGTTTGTTTGTTTGTTTGTTTTAGTGGTTCTTGCTTGTAACAATTTATTGCTGGGGGGTCCTCAAGGTGATTTCCTATTTCTTTCATCCCTCTACGTTTATTAATTAGATTCTTTTATAATTAAGAGCTTCCCCTCCCCTCCCATTAATGAATTTATTCATTTATTTTTATCAGTATGGACTCAAGAATACTTATTCTATGAACTATAATCCAATACTATCATTTATTTTGTTACTTAAGCTTCACTTTTTTTATCTGTGAGTCAGGGAGAATGGCAACAGCCTTACACAACTATCATGAGGATTAAATAGGATTTAGAAATGTGAAAATGTCCAGTCCATAGTACCTAGTAAATAAATGTTGGCTCCTGTCCTCCCTTTTCCTTATAGAAGGTAAAGCCACACTACTCTGAAGGCAAGACCCTTCTAAATAGGTGAACATCCTAATTTAAGAATTCTCTTTTAATGTAATGCAGCCTTTCTACACTAAGGTATAGAAAGCAACTAGAATTTAGCTAGCCCAGTGTTGCCTACTAGAGGTCATTTCAGATCTGCCTGTAATGACTACATAAGACTGATTTTTAATCAGTATCCATAATTTGTATGAAAATAGATGCTTGAGAATACTTGAAAACAGACTGTTCTCTTAAGTAGTTTAAGTGTTTTCCCAGAAATCTTGTTTATGTTCTGAAGTTGCTTAGCTAAACTATTTTCAAAGATAGTCCAAAGCATGCCTCAACCCAGCTGTGCTTTGTATCATCACTAACTCTGAATTAGCGAAATCACTGATTCATCTTTGATTCTTGAGGTTATGGGAGTGAATGGAAGAAACCGAAATTTTCTTTCTCCAAAATTAATTTAAAATTAGATTTTAAAAGTTCAGGCAAGGCAAAACTTCAGGTAGAATTTAAAACAACCACAACCACAATGGACAAGGATAAGGTCCCAAGGCTGTGAGAATAAGGAGATCTGGAAGTTTAAAGCACTACACAACATACAGTAAATCCACAAATAAAACACTCAATGTACTGGAACTTCCATTTCTACCCTGTTGTTATCAGTAAGGAAAATCAAGAACATCAGATTTATTTTAAAAAGCAATTTAGGGGCAATGTGGTTCACGGGCTCTCAAGTGGACTCCCAGAGAGTCAGTGCTGCTCAGTTTGGAGTGGGGCCAGGTGCCACCCGTCAACACGAGCCTGATCCTGGTGGGAGTGGAGTGGTTCACAGTCCGGCTTTGGGGCCTGACTATGTAGGTCTGAATATCACTATTGCTACCTACCACCCATGTAACTTTGGGCAAATGACTTCATCTCCTCATGCCCCAGTGTCTCCACTGGTAAGATGGGCCTAATGAGAGCATCTGTCTCCCAGGGTTGTTGTGAGGAGCAAATAAATGGTACGTGTAAAATGATGAGCATGACATTGCCAGACGGTATCAGCGATTCCTATGGATATAACAGACCTCCCTCTGAGGAACGGTGATTGGGGCATGTCTGGGCACAGAACTACTTGGGCTCAGCCTCTAAAACTTCTGCATCCACTGGGCCTTATCAAGGTCACTGATATTTACAACCATCATTGGAGTCAGGATTGGCAGGCTGTGGAGGCGGCAAGGTGAGCTGCCACAGCTGGAAAGGGTTTAAGTAACAAAGTCTGATGGACCCTCCGTCCATCACAGATATACTGGATGGAGACCTGCCTTTCCCTCCTGTCCCTCGTCCTTGTTCCAGGGCCACATGATGCCAACCCTTGGCTCTTCCCCCCCCCCCACCCCAGCCCCTTGACCTCTTACAGTGCCTTCTTCTCAAGTATTCCCAGACTCTGGTCACAGCTGTCCTTTCCAGCACTGGCTTATGGTAAGGTCTCAGAGGCCTTGGAGGGACTTTCTGGTGTTGAGGATCTTGATGGGGTGCAGGGAACAGAAGTGCCCCTGGAACCCACGTTCCTCCCTGTGCTTCTGACCCAGGTGCATTGGTTTTTACATTTCTGCTGAGAAGCCCCGAGAGTGGAAGAGGGGGTGGGTTAGACAGATCCCATGGCCAGGGATCACGTGGTCAAAACTCAAAATTGAGACATTTGGTCTTAAAAGCACCTGTACAACGTGGGGGGAATACTGGAAAATGAGCCCAGGGAGAATATTTTGGCAAGAGAGCAGAGAAAAGGGCAGGGACCAGTTGTCCAAAGGGAGAAGGCCCATGTACTTTGTGAAGATGGAGGTAAGGATAGGAACAGTTAGGCCTAGGGCAATGATAGGGAGGATGACAATGTATCATCGATCTCATTGCTTGGAAACAAAGCAGCCATTGTGGACATGGCAGGACCAACAGGGAGATGAGACACCAATAACAGACAAAGCGAAGAGGAGAAATACGTTTAAAAATCACTTACTAGAGTGTCAATCACAAGTACATCTCCAAGTGGCTTCTTACCTCATTAAATCTCATCACCAGATCTTCCAGGGCATTGTGCTCTCTGTTCTGGGAGGTAAGAATCGAAGCTGAGATGGATGCTTTGAGGCAGGGCAGGGATGTCTGGCATTCCGAAGTGCCCAAGTCCCGGGTCAAGAAGCAAAGGTAGTCAACTGGCAAGACCCTTCGGTAAATGTTCTGTTCCTGCTCCATCAGGATGCTGGCGACTTCCTCTGGGAACTGAATGAGGGGCTGCAGGTCAATCAGCTCCTTGCTGATCCCAGCTGAACTTGAAGGGAGGGCACTGGAATTGGCCATGGAGGTGCCTGGCTGGCGTTCTAAAATAAAGCAACAAAAGTTATGGTGACACCAAGGTTGATATCCCTACAACTGATATTTACTTGAGAGCCATTCAAAATCTTACAGGTTTCCTAATCAAGTTTCTGCTTGGTGAATAGCTCTCTACGATCTTCCTTGATATGGAGACCCTTCTGATAACTGTCCTGCCTGCTTGCTCCTGCCCCCTGGGGCATGGGTGAAGGCTCAGTTCCCCATTTTTAGAAGGAGAATTGATCTAACATACCATTCTCTAACCAGTTCACTATGACACTTTGCAGAGTAGTAGAGAAGTCTCTACTTTGCTTCTGCATTCTCCAGTGCTAACCATCAGAGTGAAGCAAAATGAGGTTGGGTGTGGGCACAGTACCCGAGGTGGAAGAGGAAAGAAGGCTGTGGCAGGGTGTGGGGGGAGGCATGTGGACACATATGCACGTGGTGTGTAAACATGCAGGAGACCCCAGGGACCCAATGCACACAAGGTCCAAAACTTCATAGTATACCTGCCGATATTCTACCCTCAGTGATTCCACTGAGAACCATTTGGGGGTTTGCAGGGACAGAACGACCTATAAAGTAAGGGAGGAAGAGGTAGTAAGGAGATGTATCTAAATAAATAAAATAAATCTTATTCCCTGCTCCACAAGTGGCAGTAAGAAGGTGGTGAGGAAGAGAGAGCAGCAAGTGCACTAGACAGAAGGACCAAATGCACTCATAGGCTCCAAATTATTCCCTTAGCACAAATTCACGTTATTTGACCACTCCTCCCATCTGTCTCTTAATTTCCTGCCTACGAGTCATTCATTCATTTATCTAACTTAACCATCCATCTGTCCGTCCATCCACTCAAAAAGCTTTGAAAATCTATGATGAGCCCTCCAACAGAATTTCTCAAAGTATGACCAGTTTTGTGGCTAAGTTGGGGAAATGTCACATATTCATGTCACAAATCCTCTTCCTGGAAACACATGAGGTGCACAGGTATACTGTTAAAGGCTCTAAGGGGTCTTGCAGTAAAGAAATCCATTTCCATTGCTTCATTCAGTGCTCCCCAGAGCACACTTTATATCACACCTACTAGGTCACTCTGTGAGACTAGTGCTGCTTGGAGCCCTTCAGGAAACACTGCCCCGTGGGCCAAACTGCTCTCACTCCTTATCCAGTTCACGCCTTTTCCTTCCCGACAGTCTCTTCCTGGCCGGCCCCACTTCACGCTTCTCATAGTGCTCCATGAGGGGACCACATTCTACTTCTCCAGATCTTTCTCACATTCCTGATTTCTTAAAACATTCTCACTGACCCTTTGGCAGAATAAAGCCCTTCTGATGGCTGGCATTCCTCACTGCTGACTGTCATTTGTTTGGACACTGGACAACGGCACCGTTCATAAGGAGGACTTCATCACATTCAGATCTCAGCATCCTTAACTCTTTTTTAAATCCCTACTGCAGACAACCTTGGAATCGTCACTCCAAAGTATTCCATCTCTGTAGTACTGAACTCTGAAATCCTCCACCTTGAATTTGACTGCCTTTTCCCTCCCATCCTTTCTACTAAACCTTCTCTGTCCTTGACAGACTTCCAGTTCCTTGATCTTGGTTTGGGTACATGGTCAGCATTTTAACATGCGCCCACAACACCCAGGATGCCATCCCAAGTCTCCTTGACTTTCTGCCACGTGTACTTCCCAATCTTGAATCCTAAACTCAACCATCCATCCTTGGCTTCTGGGCTGCTATATGATGACACTGACATTGCTGCTACTTAGTGACGGGACCCTTGCTACTTTGGATTATCTACTTCAGCTGGGCCCTCAGGGCAGCTTCAGACTTGACATGAATTTATTTATTTTTTTCCTAAATAACTCACTGTCTTCTTTACCTCTGCAGTGGAGCCTTTCTATTCTTCTCACACTCCCAAACCCACCTTTATTTTCCTTACATTGATTTGATCATTTCTTTTTTCTTTGTTTGTTTAATTGTTTTTACTTGAGTGTAGTTGACACACAACATTATGTTAGTTTCAGGCATACAACATAGTGATTTGACAAGTTTGAACATGATGCTGTGCTTACCACTAGTGTAGCTACGGTGTTTGATGCTTACCACATGTTTACTACACGATGGTAACTGACAAACGTCAGGGACTCCTTCCATTAGGTAAAATGCCTCTATGTTTTCTATTTTCTTCTCCTTCTCTGAGAAAGTTGTGTGCCTCCTCTTACCCAAGGCACACCTAGGTTTGTGATTAAGTCTATTCAAATTGCCTCAGTGGTTGTCTCCAACATCAGTCCCTTTCTCTCTGCAGACTCTTCTTTGCCTACCCAAGTGTTTGGTTACCCTTACCCCATACAACTTCCCTTCTCTCTTAAACTCCAAATCTTCTCTAGCTTTCCCTTCACTGTGTACCTTCTGTGCACAGCAAGCTACATTCCTCTGGTAAGTATGGTGACCATATCTTCTGATCCAAAGACTAGGCCATACATTCTGCCCAAAGTAATAAACCAATAATGGTGTGGGAGAGAAAAATGGAAACTGGGAGCTCTTAGTTCTTAGACCACCCTGTTGACAGGGCATCTCTGTTGATGGTCTGGGCTCTGATGTTCTTCCCTCACCCCATCCTCTCCCATGCAGCCCACCCGCCACCTCTGAAGCATAGCTCAAGAAAAATTCTTGTGACATTTGCTGTTTAATTGAGTTGTTTCCCTTTTGCAGGAATGCTCTCAGTGACAATCTAACAAAAAATCATGAGGAGAAAACTGTAAAGTTTGAAAAATATTGCTCTCCACTGATGCAAGCCTGATCCTATTTTAAATATATTCCAGTCAGAACTCGCTGTTTTATCTTCTGTATAAAAACTGTAGTATCCAAATTTTTGTTTCTCTTTGACTCTAAAAGGTGAACGGGTGAGTAAAGAGTACAATGATTTATTGTAACCATTTTTATCCATTTTTTTGGGCCAAACTACAAAAATCAACTTCAGTGGAAAACAATGACAGCCAAATTATATTTGGTTCTCTCTAAGCTCTTATTTGAAAATAATTAAAATATGGCAAGTGCTCAAGTCTACATGGTCTATGCTCTCCAACTTTCTGAATAGTTTAGAAATTACTGGATTTCCTGAAAATTGACTCAGAATGTGGTCTGATGACAGGCAGACTGCAGCTTCTAGATACTGATAATATATGTACAGTGGAATTAGCCCTATATGGGAAGTCTTCCCAGAAGTAACCAACTCTGAAACATGATTTCAAAGTACAACACTCTATGATGGAAATAATAGTAACCCCTAAATCTTGTGAAATCGCTTATCTAATATGTAAGAGAAGAGATAATGTAATAAAAGATATAAATAACGTAAGATAATATATTATAAACTGCAATTTATCTTGAGATAGGAATCACATGCTGTTACAATGAATAAAGAATCTAGTGACTGGTGAGAAACAGCAATAAAGGAGACCTAAAAAAACTGAATGAAAGAAGAAAAAAGAAGCCTGGTCATTGTAACCCTCATAAATGCCACAGCCCCATGTGTCTCAGGATAAGCATGACAGCACACTCAAAGGAAACGCAAATCTGATGTTAGAAACCTTGAAACATAATGTAGACCTTTCGTGTAGGTTTCCTTAAAGCAGAAGTACTCAGGGGTTTTATATCATGCCCTACAAACAATCATCCCAGAAATCTTGGGACATAATTTTCTGTCCCACAAGTTCCATACTTTTTAAAAAATATTTTATTTATTTATTTGACAGAGAGAGAGAGAGTGCACACAAGCATGCAAGAGCCTGACATGGGGCTCGATCTCAGGACCCCGAGATCATGACCTGAGCTGAAGGCAGACACCTAACCGACTGAGCCACCCAGGCACCCCACAAGTTCCAAACTTTTAGCAGCTGTTAAAAACTTCCCATTTTCTCTCATTCTTGCTGGGCGCTCCTTATAATCTCCTTCTTCCCCTTCCCATGCCACATGGCCCCAACTCACGGCTCTGCATCACCATCACACCCTCCTTTCTGCCAGATGGGCAACTCTATGATGGATGAGAGACCCTGTAGTTCTATGACCCCCTGGCACTTCCTCATTGGTTGTGGAGCAAAATTCATAAAGCCCTCTAGAAGCTGCAGTTCTTCTCTTGTGAGAAAGTTTTTAGAAAATGTATGGTGAATAAAATTATCCACCTTAATCACAGTCAAGGTTTGCTCTCAGCTCTATGTTCTTCAGTTAATAGCTATTCTACAGTAGAATAGGGCTGTATCTCTAGACACGGTCACAACCTGGAAATATTTACCATGAGACACAGTGTCTGCAAGTTCTGATTCTCTGCTTAATTATTAACTTCCTGAACTAAGTATTTTACATGGATTAATTCAGGAGGTAGATAGTATTATGATGTGAGGCTCACATGAGTTCACAGAAGAAGTAAGCTGGGAGCTGGGATTTGAATCAGTGTCTACTGGACTTCAGAGCTCATGTTCCTGATTGCTCAGCATATGGCCTCATGGAACAACAGAATGCCACACTCTCATTCTGGTTTTTAGAGGCATCTTGAGCAATATTAGTCAGTATAAATCAACTTCTTGTGCTTGTTTCCTTGGAATGATCTGATAAAATAAACTCTTCAAACTCCAGAGATAAAGGATTTAACCCTAGAGGGTGAACATCTCTCCCTCTTAGTCTGGAATCATCACTTCAACCAGCACAACTGCATTAGAATATAGGACCCAGAAACTTAAGGTGCCCTTTCCTTTCCTTCTTATAAGTTCGAAAGAATGTTCCCATGCTTTAAACTAGTATTTTCCAAAGAGTGTTACACTGAATTTATGCAGAGCATGGTTCCTTCGTTAATAATTTAGAGACATACTGGGTTAAACAAATTTAAGCAAGATTCATCCCCCACAGTCTCAATTGTAACTGCAGGACTTCTCCGAGTCTTTAATAATTCCCACAAGAGGACTACACTATCATAGCACACAGTAGCTCTCCTCAACCTTGTCTATATATTGTTTACATGGGAATCACAGCACCTTCACAACTTACATCATCATACTCAGTGATTTTCATTGGGGGAACAGGGCTTAAGGTCTTTGTGAGGTTAGTTAGTGTCCAAGGAAGTTTAGTCTGCCTTGTTGCTGGAACTCTATGCAAAGGTCAGAAGGTGAGAGACACTGTGGCTTATTTAGAAAACTGCAGGTTATTCCTGATTGCTGCAGCATATATTAGAAGAGATGGAGCATCACTGTAGAAAATAAGGAATGAAGGTTTATTTTCCAGAAGGCACTACAGAACAGGTGTGGTCCATGAAGAAACCATGTGGGTAGTGGGAGGATGAAAATATCTACATAAAAATATATCACCCTAGGGGCGCCTGGGTGGCTCAGTTGGTTAAGCGACTGCCTTCGGCTCAGGTCATGATCCTGGAGTTCCGGGATCGAGTCCCGCATCAGGCTCCCTGCTCAGCGGGGAGTCTGCTTCTCCCTCTGACCCTCTTCCCTCTCATGCTCTCTGTCTCTCATTCTCTGTCTCTCAAATAAATAAATAAAATTAAAAAAAAATATATCACCCTAGGTTTTGGGGTCTCTGGTTGGATCTAGGCAATCACTTTGCCTCCAGGGAGGGAAATCTGGCCCATGGCTTCCCTTGAGTGGCACCCCCCCTGCAATCCCCAGAGTCCTCTCATTCCTGGCTTCCTGTCTGGTACTCAGAAAGCCCCTGATTTTGATTATAAGCTGCCATTTCCAGGGGCTGTCCGCATATTGTGCAGTCCAGAAATATCCAGAAAAGCCTCTAAACTTGGGAAGCACTTTTCCTTGATAACTGTTCACCCAATGCCCTGGGGCACAGTGCCATTGGGGAACTCCTTCCCCCCAAAATCCACATCCTCCCTCAGAGTTAGCACTTGCTCAGAAATGCTAGTTTGGGTCAAAGCCTCAGGCTTGGGCTCGAGCCCAGCAAAATCTGCCACTTCCCATTTATTTCTCTCTTTGCTTTTTGGTCCCAATCAAAACGAAAAGCATTTGGTCTTTCTTGCTGTGCCTTACACAAAAACCTAGAGTTTACCAAGGAATCTCATTTAATCTCTTGCATAATGTGAGGATGTCACGACAGGCAGGAATTGCTAATGTTATTTTTTACAAAGCTTGAGTTAAGCTGCTAAGTGACTTGCCCAAGGACCCAGTTCATGAGTTGTCAGCCTTGGAACTGGCAAAAGCTGAGCAGGAACCAGAAGATTCTGGCTCCTGGCCCAGGACTCTGCATTACCCCAAGCCAAGCCTGAGTTACCTTGGGTGTGATCTCTGTCCAAGGGCCAGCCTTATTAGCTGCCAATACATCTGAATGGTTGAAGAAAGGCTCAAGTAGAAATTTCATTCATTCATTTATTGGGTGCCTACAATGTGCGAGACTTTGTTTCAGGCTACACTAATGTTGGGATTTAGTGAAAAAGAAAAGATCCTTGTTCACATAACTACATTCTAGGAGAGGATCAGTATAATGCAGGGTGGGGGAGGAGGGAAATGGGGGATGGAGGAAGAAGGTGTAATATTACATAGCATATACTAACTAGAATGTTAGCAATTTCATCAAGGATTTTTGCAAATGTTTTAATAACTTTATCATCCAGGATGCCCTCAGCTAATACCCTAATCCTTTTCTAGCATCTGAATAATAGCTCCTCACCTACCTCCTGCTCCTCACCATTTATTAGCTCTTGGCACCAAGAAACTCATTTAATTCTTACAAAGAATGCTGTAAGGCAAGGGTGATTATCCCTATTCTATAGATGGCAAAACAGACATCAGAGATGTTAAGCAATTTGTCTAAAGACACTCTGCAACTGAGAGGGGGATAGAACTACAACTCAGCTCTGACTCCAAAGGTCAGCCCTCTGTTACCCTCAGCATTCTGAGGGATCTTCTGCAAGGAAGATGGAGTCCCCGATATCCTGCTGAGTCTGTTAAAAAAAAAAAGCCACAGGCCCTCGGTGGAGTCATTTGCCCACCAAGAGAGTAAACCAGGATTTAACTGCAGTGTCGACCCCTCCAGGAGTGGGATTTTAAGCCAATCAATCTGGAATTTTCTGGTCAGCACCCACGAGGTCATTTGTCACGTGGGCCCTCTCTATTGCCCCCCACCCCACACAAAGATGAGGTAATCCACCTAATAAGACCCCCTGCTCTTTCCCCCAAGGGAAGGTGATCTGGCTTGCAACAATCCTTCTTTTCTTTTACTAATAACCTCTTGCCTCACCCACCTCCCTATAAAAAATTTCTTTTTTTTTTTTTAAAGATTTTATTTATTTATTTGACAGAGAGAGACACAGCGAGAGAGAGGGAACACAAGCAGGGGGAGCGGGAGAGGGAGAAGCAGGCTTCCCGCGGAGCAGGGAGCCCGATGTGGGGCTCGATCCCAGGACCCTGGGATCATGACCTGAGCTGAAGGCAGACGCTTAACGACTGAGCCACCCAGGTGCCCCTAAAAAATTTCCATTTTGTGCAACTCTACTTGCTAGATGGGACACTGTCCGATTCACAAACCAGTCACTTAATAAAGCCACTAGATCTTCAATTGACTCAGTTCAATTTTTATTGTTTAATAGCAGGATTAGACCTTACAGGAATCTGACTTCAGTGAAATATAGAGCATAGTACTTGTGTTATATTTTGATGGTAACTTCGCATTTATTTGTGTGTTTGTTTCTGAACCAAGGCAAACCTTTGGGAGGACCTGCTATGTAGCTCTGCTTCTGAAACATTACTTTTCATTCTCATTCTCCGTGAGTGCTGGTGAAAGGGGCATAAGCTTTCTGGGAAGGCAAACCAAAACTTACACAGTACACACTTTGTCCTAGCAATTCCACTTCTAGGATTTTATCTGACAGAAATTCTTGTAAAAATATAAACAGAGTGAGGTAAATTTATATGTACTGACATTGACATTTTTTTTCATGATAAATTTAGGTTAAAAAAACCATGCTGGGAACAACAAAATACGATCCTATTGGAGGAAAATAATTTTACAAATGTAGGTATATGTTTGCATATCTGTCCAGTACACATCAAACTAATAACAATGTTTATAGATTGCACATTTTGTTTTGTTTAACTTTTTCTACTGTACACACGACAGTGTTTAAAAAATATATCAAAATGATATCTGAAAAAATCATCCAGAGGAAAAACCCCAAGTCCTTTCACAGACACAACCTGGTTTAGCATCTGCGCTGTTCAGATTTTTTCCCAATAAATATCACAATATTGCTCTTGAAAAGTTACTTCAAATTAAAATTAGGGAAGAAAGTAGAAAATTTTTTTATCGTATCTACTGTATCCATTTTTCTTTGATTCAATTAATTTTGTAGACAGTCTGTTTATTTTTCTTAAGTTAAGCATTAGATTTATCAATTGCACATTTAATGGACATTGAGTGGTACAATTCCAATTATAAAATAAGACAGGAGAGGAAAGATGTTGATTTCTTTTTATAAAAGATTTAGAGTTGGCTTAAAGACACTAATCTCAGGCAGAGTTGAAAATTGCTTTTCAACAGGGAAGTAAATGGGTTTAGAGAAAGGTTAGGTAATTGGTGATTCTTTCTCATTATCTGTTATTGGTTTTCAGAGTAACAAATCAATCTTGTAACAAATGTGTCTGGCCTGCCCTCAGTACTACAATGAAAAAGATAAGTTCACAAAATCAATGAAGCATATTATTTCTAAATTGGTACTTAAAGAAAAAAAGAAAAAACAATATGCTTAGATTGAAAATTAAGCCATATTCAGATAAAACAGTTTAGTAGACTGAAAAGCCTCACAGCAGAAAAAAAATCTGACAATTATTATTAATAAAAAATAACTTCTGCTTTTCAGATTTCCAAAGATATATGAGCTCACTGTGAAAGTATCGAAAACGTAGAGAAGCGTAAAGAGGAAAATTAATCAATAATCCCATACCCAGAGAGATAATCTCTGTTAATATTTCTGTTGCAACATCTCATGTGTTTGATTTTTTTCTATAAATACAGTATTTACCAAGTTAGGGATCAGAGCACATACTTTTTTCTAACCTTTTTAAAAAACATACTCTCCAGTTCACATTTCCCCAGCTCTAAAACTAGCTTTCTAGTATTTTTAATGGCTCTCTAGTAGTCAATGTTACATTTATAATGTCTTACCATCATAAATAACACTGTGATAAAGGTTATTATAAATATATCACATTATGCTTATTATGTTATCTACTAACAGGTCCCTACCCATTTTGGGAAGCTTCCAGGCAACGGAAGTTTCTTTTCTTTTTACAGAACATCAACTAACAGTTTTATCAGTGTCTCTCATTGACTACCTATCTATTTCTGACTACTTTGGGTAAACAAAATTAATTGAGCTAAAATTCATATGGCAAGCTGGGATATGGTGTTGTGAGAATGGCATTAGTAACTCAAAGGCAACAGGAGGGAAGTTGGAGTGTTGGTGACAATCTAATGCCCTTCCACTCAGCAGCACATTCCTCAGGGGTAGTTGACCCAGTAGATGTGGATGATTCTAGAACCGAGCCCATGCAGGCCACCTGAACTCCAGAGTCCGACCTGGCTGGGCTACTTAAACATACACTAATTATCCTTAAGGGATTTTGTGTCTTTCTGTTATAAGTATAACCATCAATAATAATAATCATAAATCAACTATTATATAATATATAATAATGACTACTTATTATAGATTTTATTTATTTGTCAGAGAGAGAGTGCACACCTAGGGGGCGTGGCAGGCAGAGGGAGAAGCAGGCTCCCCGATAAGAAGGAAGCCCAATGCAGGACTGGATCCCAGGACCCTGGGGTCATAACCTGAGCCGAAGGCAGACGCTTAACCAACTGAGCCACCCAGGGGTCCCACTACTTACTATATTATTAGGAAATAGATAATACCTAGTACTTACTATGTACTAGTACCTACAGAAATCTTACTCAGTGCTCACAACCCTCTGGGCAGATGGCATAGCACGCTATGCTATCATTATCCCCATTTTAGCAGATGGGGACAGAGGTTAGGGAACTTGCTCAACGTCACACTGAGATTAGCGATGGAACCAGCGCCACATCAGACTGACACCAAAGACCAGGCTCCCCACATCACCCGCCACTGACTTGAAGGTTCTGTTCCTTAGTGTCTCTGTTACAACTGAATCTGATGTTTTCTTAGTGGTAGGTAAATCAAGCTGGACTCAGACCAAACGCTGGAGCTGGAAGGAACTACAGGGGTAGTTGGGATGAATGTTCCACACTTTACAATCAGGAAGCTATGCCTCTGAGAGGTCAAGCTTCTTGCCCAAGGTCACAGAGCTGACTAGGACAAAGCTGGACTTGAATCAGGCCCTGGACTCCCAGTCCACAGAACTTCCTCTCCACACTACTGCCTCCCTATTTGGTGTGGCTAGAATCTCAGAAGCTGTAAACGCTTGAGGGAATTCTCCTCCAGAGGAAAGTGACGGCACAGTCCAGTGGTTATGAGTGAGGTCTTGGGATCACACAGATGTGGGGTTGCAGCCCAGCTCTGGCACTGACTTGCTGCATGATCTTGGGTAAGTTCTCAACAACTATGTCACAGTGATGATGGGGAAGTTAAAATGAGAAAATGCGTGTAAGAGGTTTCATACATATTCAGTTCTCAGTAATTAGTCATTTTTATCATCATCATTAAGTCATCATTTGAAAGAGGAAGAAGGAATTATGGGGCCTTTCATCTTTGAAGCCAGAGGAAGAGACTGTCACGTATCAAATCATTTCAGGCTATGGAAACTTTTGCTTTGTTTTTATAACCTGCAACTCGTACCCTCTGGTGTTGTGCCTACCATAATAAAAAAAAATTTTTTTTAAAGATCCCTAATGATACCTCATTTGTTCATATAAAAAGAAATGTCTGTAAATCTTGCTATACATTGTACTAACAGATTACCCAATTTTAAAAAGCCCCTCCACCAAACCCCTGCTGTTCCTAGCTCTGGTAGCTCTTCCCTCTGTAAAGAGAACTTTCACATCCCTTCTAGCTTGGCATTATCAGCAAACCCCATCAAGATGTCAGGGCAGTCTCAGAGTTAAATCTTTCCATGCTAAAATATCGCTGAGCTATTTATGTCCATTCTTTCTTTTAAATTAAGATATCATTCACATACCATAAAATTCAGCTTTGAAAGTGTACAATTCAGTGTTTTTTGTATATTCATAGAGCTGTACAACTGTCACCCTAGTCAATTTTAAAACATTTTTATCACCCCCTGTACACATTAGCAATTATTCCTAATGCCCCGCCCCCCTTCCCCGGGCCACATCAGCCCCTGACAACCATTATTCTACCTTCTGTCTCTATGGATTTGCTTACTTTGTATATTTCATGTAACTGAATTATATAATATGTGGCCTTTTTTGTCTGGGTTCTTCCACTTATAATATTTTCCAGGTTCATCAACATTATAGCATGAATCAGTTCCTCACTTATTTTTATATGGCTGAATAATATTCCATTTTATGTATATACCAAATTTTGTTTATCTATTCATTTGCTGATGGACAATCAGGTTGTTTCCACTTTTTGGCTACCATGAATAATGCTATTATGAACATTTGTGCAAAAACTTGTATGTGAATATTTCTTCATTTCTTGTGGGTAAATACCTAGGAGTGGAATTGCTAGATCATATGGTAACTTTATGTTTAGCATTTTTTTTGAAGAATGCCCAAATTGTTTTCTACACTGGCTGTACCAATTTACATTCCCATCATTAGTGTATAGGACTCCAATTTCTCTACCTCCAGGTGAACATTTCTTTTCTTTTTTTAAATTATAGCCATCCTAGTGGCTATGAAGTGGTATTTTATGGTTCTGATTTGCATATCCCTAATGACTAATGACGTTGAGCATCTTTTCATGTGCTTATGGGTCATGTGCATATCTTCTTTTGAGAAATACTTATTTAAGTCCTTTCCTCATTTTTGAATTAGTCTTTTTGTTGTTGAGTTTTATATATATTCTGGATATTAATTCCTTATTTATGTAATCTGCAAATATTTTAGCTCATTCTGTGGGCTGCCTTTTTACTCCACTGATAGTGTTTGTTCTTTGATGCCAAAAGCTTTTCATTTTGATGTAGTCCAATTTATCTATTTTTTCTTTTGTTGCTTGTGCCTTTGGTGTCATATCTAAGAAATCATTGTCAAATCCAATGTCATGAAGCTTTTCTCCTCGTGTTTCATAGTTTTAGGTCTTACATTTAGGTCTTTGATCTATTTTAATTTCTGTATATAGTGGAAAGTAAGGGTCCAACTTCATTTTTTTATATATGAATACTCAATTTTCTTAGCACTATTTGTTGTAAAGACTGTCCTTTCCCCCACTGGATGATCTTGGCATCCTTCTCGAAAATAATTTAACCAGATATGCTACAGTTTATTTCTGGGCTCTCTATTCTATTCCATTGATCTATATGTCTGTCATTATGTCTGCACTGGCTTGATTACCATATATTTACAATAAGTTTAGAAATCAGAAGTGTGAGTCCTCCAACTTCATTCTTCTTTTAAAAACTTATTTTGGCTATTCTGGTTCTCCTTGAAAGTCCATATGAATGTTAGAATCAGCTTGTTATTTTCTGCAAAAAAAGGCCACTGGCATTTTGGTAGGGATGAAACTGAATCAGGAGACTGCTTTGGGGAGTACTGTCATCTGAACAATATTAATCTTCTAATCCGTGAACATAGGATGTCTTTCCATTTCTTTGTCTTATACAATTTCTTTCAACAATATTTTGTAGTTTTTAGCATGTAAGTCTTACAATTCTTTTGTTAAATTTATTCTTAAGTATTTGATTGGTTTTGATACTATTGTAAATGGAATTGTTTTCTTAACTTCACTTTCTGATTTTTCATGCCTAGTGTACAGAATTACAACTGAGCTTATATCCTGCAACCTTGCTGAACTAATTTATTAGTTCTAATAGTGTATCAGTGGATTCCTTAGGATTTTCTACATATAAGGTCATGTTATGTGATAATAGAGATAGTCTAACTGCTTCCTTTCCAATCTGGATGCCTCTTATTTCTTTTCCTTGCCTAATTGCCCTGGCTAGCATCTCCAGTATAATGTTGAATAGAAGTGGTGAGAATAGATATCTTTGTCTGGTTCCTGATTTTAGGTGGAAAACTTTCAGTTTTCTACAATTATGCATTATGTTAACTGTAGATTTTTCATAAATACACATTGTCAATTTGGGGATGTTTCCTTCTATTCTTATTTGTTGGGTGTTTTTTCATAAAAGGGGGTCACATTTTGTCAAATGCCTTTTCTGTATCTATTGAGATGATCATGTGGTTGTTATCCATTATGCTATTAATATGGTGTATTACTTTGATTGGTTTTCATACCTTTTAACTGTCCATTCAGTATTATATTACATGTTTAAGAACAGTCTGAGAAGAGCCTTGTACAAGACCACCAGATATTTATTGTCTATCTGCAAGTCTAGCCCTAAATTGGACCTGTACATTGGACAAGAATAGATGACAAACTGGGATGTGACTGTAACCATGACTGCACATCACAAACACTATGATATTTTTAAAAATTATGTTTGTTTTAAAGGAAATATATATTTTTAAAATCCATGTTGAACATGTACTCTGTATTATTGTTATTATAATCACATATTCAACCCTTGATGATATGAGTATCAATTAAAATAGCTCTATAACTTAAGAGAAAACTGGTACATGTTATTTCTAATTTAGTACATATTATTGCAGAAATGACCTGGACCAGACTTTAGATAGGTCAAAGTCACTTAATTAGAAAAACACATATGGGCCTGGAAATTTTTTTTTCCCTTAAAAGGCAATAGGAATGGTACTGGTAGTATTACTTGCTAACATTTTACTTAATTATCTCCTTTAGCCCAATCAGCAACTCTGTGGCCTAAGTAAGATTAGTATTCCATTTTACAGCTGAAGAAACTCACAAAGGTTAATATTATTCACAGGTAGTAGTAGATAGTGAGGCCAGGATTATACTTTGGGTACTTGAGGTTAATTTATACACATATTCAAACTGTCGATTTTCCCTTTTCAACTGAAATGGGACCAAAACCTGGAAGGTCATAAGATTCACAGTGCCTCACTTGTTGACCAAGTACTATTTCAAGTCAAGTACTCATTAAGTACTTACTATGGGAATTCAATCCAGTAGTGGATGAGGCTGTACAGGAACTGTTTTGTATTTAATTATGCAGTTAATCGCTTTTTGACTATGTTTGATGATGTAAGTAGAAGATATTTATTGACAAAAGCAAACCCACCTTAACAGGAAAAAATGGCTATGCCACAGTAGCTAACAACAGATTTGAGGACATTATGACTTGGTGCATTAAATCAACAGAGAGTTATTATGTAGCATGAGCTTCATAATCCACAACTCTAAGCCCAACACCATGGAGCTTCTTGAGTCCTGGCTCAGGGCACTACACTATCTTGGCTTTCCTCTTAACTCTCCAGCCATGGCAGTGGTTTCTGCGCCTACTTGCAGCCCCGCAGCCTGAACTGTACATGTCTCAGTCCTCTGCTTGGCTCTCTCTCTCTCCTCCAGAAAAGCTCATCTGAAGCTGTCACCATCACAGCTAAGCAGATGACTTACAAATGTATAATTCCAGTTCTGACCTCTCACTCAGATCCAATGCTGATGCTTTTGGGAGCGTCTCCTTGAACATTCCAGCATCTCAAAGTCAAGATATCCAAAATGGATATACTTCTCACTTTCTTTTTATGGTACCACTTTCATCTCCCCAGGTCCCAAATCTTGGAGGTGTCTGTTATTCTTCAGTGTCCTGGGAAGAGTTCAAATCCATTCATCCACCAGTTGTCCCAAGAATTAGTCCCTTCCATCCCATTTTCATTGATTTCTCTCAACTACCACCTGTGTGGATGTCTGCAACAGCCTCCTGATTGTCCTCAGCTGTGAGAGACCAAGAAGAATCCTTATAAAACCCTTCTTAGGCCAACATCTCAGGAGTTAGAAAGGCCATTTGGCCCTGGGTGGTGGTGGTGTCCACGATGGCGGTGGGAGGTGGGAGAAAAGTGGAGGCCAGCCCAATAAAATGTGTAAAGAAAACACACAGGTTTATACATGTCCTGGAGAAACCCCACACTTCTTTCCTAAGGTCAGTTCCTTTCTGATTTGGTATAAAACAGTCATAGGAACTGGATGAACAGTTGTTGGCCTCTCTCCCATGAGTCTGAGCAGCAGAGACAAAGGAGGTGCTGGTGCCTACTGCCAGACATGGATAGTCCTGGCTGACCAGCATCGGTATCCGTGATTGCTGCTGGATTATTGCCAGCTCTCACCATCCAAACCAGGTCTTCACCCCTAAGGGCACCTTCATTCATGTGCCTCCTGCCAGAAGCAAGAGGGAATAAGGAGGAGGTGAAGGAGAAGCCCTGGGCTCCAGATGCAACACAGGAATGTGCTCCAGTGCCAGGTCTCTGAAGTGGGATGGAGCCAAGTTCAAACCCCTGCTCCTCACTCTTGAGTTGCTTAACCCTGTAATTAATCTTTCAGAGCAGACCAGGCCATCTACTCATCTTCCTGTGAACTCCTAGCTAAGAAGGAGTACAAACATCATCAAAGATAGGAAAAGATGAGGAAAATAAACTTTCCTAAATGCCTCACAAGTAAAATATCATACATGGAATGAATACTTTGGCAAACCTCTGAGGTTGGAAGGGGGTGGGATCACCACGAGGTTCCCTAAATGTCTTCTAAAACAGGAGCACCCACTCAGCCTCGCCACAGAGGCTTGAGTTTGTGGACTGGGGCAGGCAAATTTAAAGCCAGAAGGGAATGGTTCAGGACAACAGAGGGTAAAGCCACCTGCTGTCTTTCCCCTTCTCAATTTCTTAAATAAGGGAAATTTACAGGGGCATCAACGTATAGGCTCTAGGTCTCAGTTTTCTCATCTTTGAAATGGGAATCATGATCATACTTCACCAGGTTGTTTTCGGAAGTGTCTGGGCCATTAATGGAAGACTGGCATGTTTCCATGTGAACTCTGAGCAGGTTGTCATACACACTGGGAATGTGTTATATTTACCTGTTTACAGGCACATGAGAGTTGGCACAGGGGGAAATAGGTCATAAATACACATAAGACATGTGGCTTCTTCATTCTGTTAAAGGTCCAATTACTCACTGGTGTGTTATTTCTTTCAGGGTGACTTCCTTTTTGTCTACTGTTACAGATATAAATAATACAAGGAGATTATATTCTCTGACAGCTGATGGGTCATATCTAATTACTCTGTAATTTCTTCACCTAAAGGGACCCAACATGCTAGCCCCGTGGTGTCTAGAGGAACAATCACAAATTGGAACTCCCCTCCAGCCACTCTGAGTGAGTGTTAGAGTTGTTGACCACTAATCCTGGGCACCAAAGAGAACTCCCAACATCTTTATCAATGAAGAGGATTTGAGGTCTTTACAAGTTGACCCTGAAACTGAATGAGACCAAGGGACTGAGGACGGAAGGTAGGGGAGAAAAGATTAAAGTTGCAGGAGTAGTGGGTGGCATAGCTAGGACTTGAACCCATGTTTTTACCTGAGGATTCCATTGTTTAAAATAACACAGATTCTGATTCATGAGGTCAGGTGAGGCCCAAGATTTCTGCTGGTTCTGGAACCACACCTTCAGGTGAGGTTGGTGTTGGTAAAGCCCTCCCAATAGTTTATGGCACATCCTTCCCGATTCAGTCATTATCATCACTCCTGTTGTGTGTGATACTTGAACTGACTGAGCTGCAGGTGGCTCTCAGAAACTGGGAAAGTGCATTTGGGTTTTGCAGTCAGTTTTCTGTGAACTTGACTGGCTCAGATCAGTGCCCCAGGGTTCAAAGACAGATTCAAGCAGAGTGGGTGAACTAACACCTCTTCAGAGCTGAAGGTCAGACCTCAAGGAATGGTGGAATGAACACACAGGAGAACGGGGAACAAACACCGTGCCTCCTGCATGTGGCAGCAAGCAAAGTGCGCTGCAGGAGGATGGGGTCTTTGCTCTGTGCAGCGGATAGCTTTCCTTCTCCAGGACCGGGTATGGACCTGGCAGGGAAGCCCTTGGCCCTTGAAAGGTGAATCAGCTCTCCTCCGGCAAAGGTGGGAGACAAAGAAGCCATGGGAATTTCTGAGAGAACCTCAAGTCTTGCTACTCAACAGGAGGGCCTTGCCCAGCAGCGACTGCATGGTAGGGAACCTCATAAACATTCAGAATCTCACCCCACCCCAGACCTAGTAAATCCAAATCTGCATTTCAACAAGTTTCCCAGGGGACCCATATGCACATTACAGTTTGAGAAGCTCAGGTCTGAAGGAGTTTCTAGAAGTGGCTGACACAGAAGCATCCAGATGTAGCAGAGGATGAGCTGGCTGGCTTCACACACCTCACCCAGGGCCATAAACACAGTCATTGTTCATCATCGCAATTATTAATGGTAGTAGCAAAGGCAGCTTACATTTGTATAACGGCTTACAGTCAACAAATCAGATGCCTCTGCATTCCTTTGATTTATAGGACAAGCCTATCATTTACACTTTGTGGATACAGAAAATTAAGGCTTGGAGAGACTGAATAATCAAATCTGAGGTCCCCCAGAGTGGCACTTTGAAATTGCACTTCAAAAATCCATCTTCAACAAAGAAACCTAAATCAAAGTTATTTTATTATACATTGGCCAGTTCATAAATACATGGTTTCTCATTAATTTGTACTGCGTAGTAGAAAAGATTAATCTTACTATTTTTAAAGCAATATAGGCTTTTTGATTTTAGGTTCAAAGTGATAAAGCTATAAAGATTTTTTTTTGAAAAACAACATCACCGAAACTTGTATCCAAGTAGGCACTGAGCAGTCACCTCTGAGAACTCTAGTTGTGCTAGAAAGGTGCTCTCTCTAGGTAGCCCTGGGTCCTTTCTCAGTGCTGGGCACTGTTGTTTGGGCCTCCTACACCTTATGTTGCTGTCTCCAGCCCAGGGCAGAGCGCCTGCAGAGAGGAGAGCTCAGTCACTGTCACCCAATAAACACACAGAAAGATTGATAAGCACAAAGGATGTGACACCGCCCAAGGTCAAAGGGATCCAAGACCTGGGGCCATCTGTGGAGAACTCAGATGTTCTGGGATGGATGCAGCAGCCATGTCTGCAGACCCTTCCTCAGATAGCTCATGCAATCTCTCCAAGTTCAGATATTCAGGGAAGAAGCAAGGATGGGAAGAAGAACAGGAAGTCCTACAAGTGGAATCCATTGGCAAGGCTGATCTGGGACCCGCTTTTGATAAATGAGGTGGTAAGTCTGTGCTCGGCTGAACATCGCTAATTTGGTCCATCTGTATACCGTTCCCTGCCCGCTTCTGGATCCATTTCCCTTCCTTTCCTTTCATCCATCCCTTTCCTCCTCCCTTCCTCCCATCTTTTCTCTCTTTTCCTTTTGAAAGGAAGAGTTGGCATTAAACATTCCAACTTTCTCATGCCTGAGCTAGAGAAGGAGAAGGGTTTCTCTGTGCATTATTCCACTGCTCAAGCTAGGAAGATTAGAGAGACCTTCCAGGCAGGTGAGGTGCTGTCTGTGGCTGATGCAGCTTGGAATGGTAGGGAGGAGTGGGTGTGGATGGGAGAAATGAGCTCTGAAAGCAAGCGCCAGGAAGAATTACCGTCCAGAGCCCCCTCCTGCTGGGGTCTGCCTTGACCCAGGGCCCACCCGCAGCTCCAGACAAGCCTCTAGACCAGGGCGCCTTTCACAGCTCCATTTCTCACGGTCCTCTCCAGGTTCCTTTGCTCCGCTCCTGCCAAACTTGACCCCTTCCTTGCTAGTCCTGGTCTGGAGAACCATTCTGCACCTAAGCCTTTGTTCTCAGTATTTCTGGAATGTTTTCTTTGTCCCATCTCCGTCTTTTTTGGTCTGTTTGTTTTTATTTTTGAGTGTACTAATCACCTTATATTCATTAGATTCATTTATTTTATACCATTCTAATTCTCTGAGGCAAGTATCTGAACTGTCCCCATTTTATAAGATGATGAAACTTAGGAACCGAGGAGGTAAGTCATCTGCCCCGGGTCACACAGCTTGTATGTGGGATTTAGGTCTGTCTGTCACCAAAGGGCACACTAACCTTAGCCTCATATGTATCACTGTACAATGTAACCACATGTTCACACCTCAGTCTGTCAACTAAATCACCAACTCCTAGGGATTAAGAACACTGCCTTTTTCATTCTTTTTATCCCTGGCCAGAACAAAGCCATGGCCAGCTTCAGTACATGTTTTTCGTACTGTGCTGTATTACAGTGTAATTCCTAGAAGTAGACTAGAGACTGGGTAATAACTCCAGTCTAGCTCAAGATTAGTTCAAATTATGCTTCTCTGACCTCTGAATTCGTGACCATGTAGGGCTGGGTTCTTAGTTGCTCTGTGTCTTGCTTTCCTAGCTCTCTGTCCAACTCCATGTTTAGTGGATCACGAATATGAGTGACTAGGGAATTGTTTCCTCTTCTTCAGTCCACCCCCCTTCGCTGTCCCCAAATTGCCTGTGTCCAGCCCCCAGTAGGCACTGAGTTGACTACTTAGTGAATGAATGAATATTCATAATTCTCTCTGAATCTGCCTCCCCAGATTAATTAAAAAATTGGGATCAAAAAAGAAAATATGCCACTTAATTGTTCTGGGGAGCAAGATGCAAAATTATATGAAGCTTTGCATATAGAAAACTAACTAAACTATTTGGCTGGAAAGAGTGACAAAGGATATTGAAAATAGAAATCAAGGTTGGGAACTTAGCAAGACCCTGTCTATGGAAAATGTGAATGCTCTCTGGACCTTTTCCAACTGAGTTCCTGGATATATAACACACTTCCAGAAGGTCTAACTTGGGCTTTAAAATCCCACTAGCGGGGTAAAAAAAATACTGTATATGTTATAGGTTTAGAACACAATCCATTTGTGGGTTTGCAACTGAGATGTTAAAACACTTCAGAAAAGGACAAAGACTGAAGTGCACGGGTCTCATCAGACTGGAGCAGAGCAGCTGAAACAAGACATAATCCCACTTGAAGACCCTTGAGGCCTCCAGCCTTTCTCCCTGGATAACTCTGAAAGGCGTCCAGCGAGTTCCAGTTTGGGCAGGGGTTTGTTTATTCTGCTTGGTTCAAATCAGGGCTACGGATCCCTAATGGTTTTCATATCCCTAAAGGTTTTCCACATTTGGGCAAGATCTATGCTTTATGGAAGCCGGAGGAGGCCCTGCTCCCAGCCAGCGGGGCTGGGCCAATACAAGAGCACTCAGATGCCCAGACTCCAGGAAAAGGTTAGCAGCATCTACCCACTGGCACGAGCCTGGAGATTTTCACAGTGGTGCTCTGTTGGTAGTAAAATTGCCTCCATTCTTAACCAACTGTAATTTTTATTGCATTTCATTTTTCTCCCAGTGATGCTAAATTTTCAAGACTATTCTTTTTCCTGTAACCACTGCCCCGTGCCAATGAAACTACATGGGCTTGCACCAGCTTCTGGCTCTTTATTCTGGGTGCACCATTCCTAATCTGGGAATAATCATTCAGGTTTGTGATTGCCACTCTCCTTCCTACAGAGGGTGATTCTGCCTCCAGGCTCTTGATCCCCACAGGCTGCTGTTGGTCTGACCTTCCTAAAATTCAACCCACTAAGAGCCTATGATTCTCTAAGACTTTAGGTCCAAATTTTCACCTTGCTCTCAGAACTGTAACCACACCTCCAAATTAACCTTATCTCTCGTATCCACCCACTAGATTGTTGCTGAGAATCATTTCCTCATTGCTTCCCAGGCACTGCACTCATTCTGACCTTGGCACCTCATCTCACCTGCTTCTCCTGCCTAGAACAACTCCTATGTCTCCCAGGGAGACCCCCCTCCACACTGACCAGAAACCAGTTCAAAGACAACCTGTTTGTTTGCAGCCCTTCTCCTCTTTGTCCAAACTTCCGGCGCAGCCTCCTAAACCCATGACCTGAAATCCTTCCAGAGCCTGTGCAAATCTCAGAATACAATCTAGGGGTCCCAAATGTAGATGGCTGCAGGGTCAGGCAGGTGCCAGGTGTAGCAGTGAGGAGTATGGAGCTGCTCGTATGTCTTATGGGGGGGTGATGGTTAGGGTGGGTCAGGGGCCAACCCATGGGGCCAAAAGTGAATGGTGGCCCAGGAATGCCAGAGAAGCCAGAACTCTACATTTTAATGCAAAATTCCCCAATTTTTAAACTATTGCAGCTGTCAAAGAAAAACACATATGGCCTGGATTTGGGCCACGAGGGAGGTTTTGCTTCCCTGGTATAAAAAGTAAGATAGGACTCATTGTACTCATTGAGCTTGGCACAGGGTGGGGAGCGTAAGTCTCTGTTCCTGGAAGGGGACTGTCTTCAACCTCCCTCTCTAGGTCATACCAGGCTCTCTTCTAAACTTTCTTGGAATACAGGTCTCAGAAAGTAGAGGGAGCTGGACTACTAGGCCATTCCCCACTCCTCAGAACCACCACACACCAGCACATTAGTTGGTATTATCTAGGTCTCTTTTTCAGAATAATCATTTATTTTCAGATTCAATAGCCATGCTGATTTTACATGTAAATATTTTAATTTGGGGTACAAAAGAAGGGGTAGTGCAGGTGGGGGCATCTCTAGTTTATTTTTATCAGAATCATTCTGTTGAAACACCATGTGTTCATTTCTGCTTAAACCCTCTGATGGCTTCCCACTGCTTCTAGCGATAGAGACAAGGGCCCTAAACAAGAACTGGTATTATGTGGCAATTTGTTTTGCCTCTCTTTGCCTTAGTTTCTTCATATGTAAAAATGTTAGCTTTAAATAATACTTTAAAAACACTTGTCATAACACCTTGCCCACAGTGAGCACCCAAGACCTGTTAGCCTTTGTTGTTCTGACTTCTCCAGACCACTTTACATCCAAATCTCAAACCTGCCATACTCTCTTCTGCCACCAGGCCTTTGCACATACAGTTGCTTCTGTCTAGACATGCTTCCAACACCTCTTCTCTTAGTTTACATGTGTTGGACCTTTAGCCCTCAGCTGAAACATTATTGCCTCGGCAAGGCGTTATCTGCTCAGGTCAAATCTCCCTTTAAGAGGGTCTCACACAGCCAGGTCCCAATCCCTTGTAGCATGTATCAGGTTATAATCTGTCATTTGTTTTTGTAAATACTTGATTCCCTACAGGTCTTTAAGCTCCATTTGGGTAGGAACAATGTCTGCTCTATTTGTGGTACCTGCCAGCATAGGTATTTAATATTTATTTGTAAAGTAAAGGAATTTTCACCACCAGCAGCCTCTTCCTGGTGTGCTGGGGTATGATAACCATAGGGCAGAGGGCCTTCCCCAAAGATAAGAAGGAAATGAGGACTTCTCTCCTGACTTGAGGGCTGAACAGTGATGGTGTCCTCATCTCTCTGCTCAGGAAAGAGATCCTGGACCCTCCAAAGCAGGGCTAATGAAGAGGTTGGGGTGACCCCCTTCCTTCTTTCCCTCTTCTCTTTTCTCAGTAACACTGTGAGCTCACTTTGCAGAGATCAGACCCTCAGGACCACTTGCCAACTGGCCTAGGGGTATGAGGGCACATGGGAATGACAGAAACAGACCAGCAAGAAATCATTTTATGGCTGTCCACCTCACTGTGGGCCACCTGATACCTCCCAACTGGGCAGGACTCTGTCTTCTGCCACCTACCTTCCATTGCACATTGAGCAGGGCTGGGACCAGCCCAAATGATTTTTGTAAATGATGCATGAAGAACATTCTTGCTGGTAAATTAACTTTTGATGTTGGTGATGCTCAGAGGATGGGGAGACGGCTTCAAATGTTCCCTCCTGGTGTTAGTACAGGTACATGTGTTTTAGCTTAGAGTTGTGTGCATGTGTTCATTTGTTCATTCATTCACTCAACAAATATTTTCTGGGCCCCTTCTGTGTATTGGGTGCTGTGTGGCTTTTTTGGTAGAGAGCAATATATTTGCTTGGCTCATTAGCTAATAGGAGTCTCTTCTTCTCTCATTTGGTTGATTCTGTGCTGTGACTATTGGGAAGACTTATAGGTAGGTGCCTATATCAAAGAATGCTTGAGATATCCTTGAAGTCCTCAGATGTCTCTAGGTCAAGGAGATGGCAGGTATGCAGGAAAATGATCAGTTTCGTAGTCAGAGGGACCTGCATTCAAATCAGGGGTTCCATGTTGTACTTAGACATATATGTACACAGAAAGAAAGAGCGGAGGAGGGGGGAAGGAGGGAGGGATGGAGGGAGGGAGGGATGGAGGGAGAGAGAGAGACAGAGAGAGAGAGAGAGACTGGGAGAGAACATGAATGGTTTCCTAGTGGTTAAGAACTTGGATTTGGGAATCAGACAGGCTTGGGATCACATGCTGGGTTTGCCCCTACTAGCTGATCACCCCAGTTAAAGGTTTTGGTTCTAAACTTGGTAGTTTATAAGTGCAGCTCTTGTGAGTTGCCAAGGTCTCTGAAACTTTGTGTATTCTCAGTTCCCTTCTATGTTCCTCATAATTCACAGAAATATCTGTTTGAAATGGATTTTAGATAAGTCTGCTTATTAATGTAAAAATGTAACTCTGGATATACACAGGTAAAATACGCAGCAATGCTACCAAGGGTGTTTCTGGTGACTGTGAAATTCACAGGGACAGCCTCAGAGGGGCTGAAGCATACATTTGTTCAGACCTTCATAGAATCACTTGTGGGATTAATATTATAGGAATCATGCTTTTAAAAGTTTGCGGTCATGATGAAATACAGAGTTAGAAGTCTTTAAGTACCAAATATGTATTTCTAGTTGGCGAAGTATTTTAGACTTTCTTGAAGATGGTAAAATATCTTCTTTTAGAATTCAGTTCATTGAAGACAAAATACTCTTAAACTGCCCTCTTAACTACTTTTAACTGTATTACTAATTTATGATTCCTTGGTTTTAAGACCCAATTCCAACAGAAGTTTAAATAAGACTCAGACTAACTTGAGATATTCCTTTTTTTCCCCCTTTAAATATTTGCTACTGACCCACACATTATTATAAACAAATTATAAGCATATTCCATTATGTTCTATAACTGTTCCCATGGACAAGAATTTTTGTAGTTCATTTAAAATGACTTTTTGTTCTTTAAAAGAATAAATAACACAAAAACACTCAAAAGGTACATTTACTGCAAAATCTCATTTAATTTTATGCATCTTCATAAAAACATACCAATTTTAACTTGAACAGTAAATTCTGTACCAATCATAGATTTCAGACATGGCTCCTAATCCCAGGTATAAATGTTTTGCATCTTTCCCACTCTGGAGGGGAGAGAGATGATATCAACAAAGAATGAAGTAGAAACAACAGAAGCTTCACCATACAGTGAAGGTGTATGGTGAGGGTTTGTTTTCCTTGGCGAAATAAGGCTTCACATTTCTCCAGGCTCTTAAGTGGTTTTAGAAACCTCAGACTTCCCTCAAGATGGTATAGGAACTTCCCTCTGAGCCTCTACATCCTGTGCTTATTTCACCTGTAATATTGACACTGAAAACTGCATGTTTATCTGTCCATCTCCTCCAACAGCAAGTGAATTCCTTGAAAGTTAACACTATATCTATTGACTTTTTTATCCTCAGGACCTAGCACAGGGCTTTGAACATAGTAAATGCTCAATAAATACTTGTCAAATAAATAAATGAATGAATAAATGGCCTGCTGCATGGGTCCTAACGAAAACCTAACTGAAGACTCCACATAAGGGTGGCCCCAGCCAGTAGATACCTCCTTTCAAGTGTCCCTTAAGATGCTACTGCTCTGAGTCTACAGCTGTGGAAACACGGAGGATGTCTCTCTTTCTGTGTGCATCTGTGACTGAGCTAAGAGCAGAGCACTTGAATTAAGAACAGTGGAGGGTTGGCATTCCAAGGTGGCAACAATCATGACCACCATCATCATCCTCTGCATCAGCATCATTACATTTATTGAGCACATATTAGGTGCCAGCTGCGAGGCTAAGTTCTTTATATACATTATCTCATTTAATCCTCCAAACAACTCTATCAAGTTGTGCTCTTATTTTCATTTTATAGATGCCGACACTGAAGCCTCGAGAAGGAAAGTCACCTATTCAAGATAACACGGTGTTGAAATCAAGTCTCAAATCCAAGACAGACTGATGTTCACATTGCATTTCTTTAAATCATGAAGCAACTCAGAGGCTGACAGTCCTACCAGGACAAAGAAGAGCCTGAAATCACACTTGTCTTACTCACTCCGAGCCCCTCTCCCCACCCTACTTCAACAAAGCCTCTGGTCTTCCTCTCTGTCTTCTCATTTGAATGGGAGCCCCAGATGGTCTTCAGTATGGCAGCTGATAACAATGGTACTGGAGATGAGGGCCTTGAATCCATCAGAATCTTCACATAGGCTCCAAAAGCTTCTTTTAAAACATGATCCATGTAGTATGTGCTCATGGAAATCAACATTCGAACACTATAGATGAGGGGAAAGTGACAAGTAAAAAGCCTCTCTTGGAGGTAACCATTTTTGTTTGTTTCTGTGTCTGTTCTTGGGCAGTTATGTCCTTACACTAAAAAAGGTTTACATCCCTATTTCTTTATATATTCCCTTCCCCTGGAAGAAGAATATATTCTATCACCTCAATGAAAGATGAGGAATTGGGCCCATTTTTCCAATTATTGCAAGCTATATATTTTCAGTTTTTTTTTTCTAATGGTAACTGCCTCAGCTTTAAAAACTATTCTTAAACTTCTCTCTTTACCTTTCAATTTAAATGTATTTCTTGACTCCCCCTCAGGGTTATCCATCTGCTCTTTATTGTTTTCTAATTAAACTCGCCTCGTTCAGGGTAAATACAACAATTTCTTATTCCAGTTTGGTTTTGGGGGGGGGACATTTAATTACTGACACAGAAAAATCATCTTCTAGGACTTTTTCATTTAAAATACTCAGGAGTTCAGTTTTATTTGTGTCAAACAAGTTATTTTGGGGAAGGCTTGGAGTTTAATTGCTATTTTGTCTTCAGGTATAAAGTTTCAAGTAACTATCTTGTAAGTGAATTTCTGGAACATGGACCATTCAGAGATTCTATACCTATGACTTGACATTTTCAGGACCAGCTCAAATATGGAGATCCCAAGTGGCTATCTGGGGTTGCTGTCTTCACCAATCACCTTTCTGAATTCAATGATTAGGACTTTTCTTTTTAATCATAAAGAATTTATTAGTTTCCTATTTTAGAGGTTTTAGCACTTATACTAAATAATTAGTATTTAATGAACCCTTAACTTCCTGATTTCTTGAAGTGATGGTGGGGAAGGCGGTGGGAATAGGCATACAATCCAAAAATCCTATTAATTTTTTTTTTAAAGATTTTATTTATTTGACAGAGAGAGACACAGTGAGAGAGGGAACACAAGCAGGGGAAGTGGGAGAGGGAGAAGCAGGCTTCTCGCTGAGCAGAGAGCCCGATGTGGGACTCGATCCCAGGACCCTGAGATCATGACCTGAGCCAAAGGCAGATGCTTAACGACTGAGCCACCCAGGCACCAAACCCTATTAATTTTTAACCATGAATAACAAATTGGAAGGATTTTTAAAAATATTTTATTTATGGGGCACAGTTGTTAAGCGTCTGCCTTTGGCTTAGGTTATGGTCCCAGGATCCTGGGATCGAGCCCCACATCGGACTCCCTGCTCAGCAGGGAGTCTGCTTCTCCCTCTCCCACTCCCCCTGCTTGTGTTCCCTCTCTCGCTGTGTCTCTCTCTGTCAAATGAATAAAAATCTTAAAAAAACAAAACAAAACGAGTTTATTCATCTGAGACAGATAGAGAGAGCACAAGCAGGGGGAGAGGCAGAAGGAGAGGGAGAAGCAGACTCCCTGCTGAGCAGGGAGCTCTACATGAGGCTCCATCCCAGGACCCCAAGATCATGACCTGAGCCAAAGGCAGACGTCCAACCATCTGAGCCACCCAGGTGTACCAAATCGGAAGGATCTGAAATGATGTTTTTAAAAAGATAACATTAATGGTCATCTTAGGCTCAGCTCTCTTTATCCATAATATATCCATCCAATCCCCATATTCTATTAATTCTACCCCTTACATACGCCTCTCTGCTGCTTCCCCAGGATTCAGACTTTTTGGTACAGTGAACAGTCTGTGCACTGCATAAAGGTGCTTACCCGAGTGGAAAAGGGTCTGAAATCCAGCCAGCATGCTGTGCCCTAGATGATATGCATGGGATGAGGTTGTATCACCCTGTGGAGAGTGAGGAGGGGGGCCTTGTTGTAATTTTTACCAGTGGCTCAATGTGCCAACAACACCCTACCAGGAACGATGCCTTAAAAATATCCTCCTAAGTGCCTCTGGATCTCATTGCCCTTTCCCTCCACCCACCTTCCACACCAAGCACACTCACCTGAAGTATCAGAGACTAATTCAGTATGTTTGCGGGGGAACCCCAGGAAACTATACTTTGGATGCTTATGCCAGGGTTAAGGATGACACTCTTTACAGCCCCACCCCTTACTGCAGCCAGATGGGTCTTTCTAAAAACCCAGTTTGAGGGGCAACTGGGTGGCTCAGTCGGTGAAGTGGCTGCCTTCGGCTTGGGTCATGATCCCAGGGCCCTGGGATCAAACTCCTGAGTCCAGCTCCTTGGTCAGTGGGGAGCCTGCTTCTCCCTCTCCCTGCCGCTCTGCCTACTTGTGCTCTATCTCTATCTCTCTGTCAAATAAATAAATAAAATCTTAAAAAATAAATAAATAAAAACCCAGTTTGATTAAATCACACCCTTCCTTAGTACCCTTCAGCATCTCTCTCGTTATATACAAAGTGAAATCCAAGCTCTTTATCATTAAATACAGTCCCCTGGAGACCTATTTTCTCCTCCCAGCTCCAGCCTCATGCCTTCCTACCTAGCCTTTGTACTTCCCAAGCTTCAGCCAGAACAGCTTGGTAGACCAGCAGTTCCCTGAACACACTGTGTGTCTTCTTATGCCTTTGCACCTGTGTGCCCCATTCCCTCTACCAGTTGCCATCAGCTCTTCCATCTGTCCCCAGTCCATCCCAGGGAGTCTCCCTCATCAGTCAACACTCCAGATCTCTATTCTAACCCATCAGGTCACTCTGTTCACAAGCCTAGCTGGGATCCACTACAGAAAGAACAGGTAATTATGTTACTATGGGGCTGCAAGTGAGGAGTGGATGGGCTGGTATAGTCAGGGCAGCTCTGGACCCCCCGAAGGCAACTGGTGCCTTGGAACGAGGGGAGAGGAGTTCAGACAGGAGTAAGGGAGGCCCCAGACATAGCCCTGCAACCATTCCAGGGCTCTGGTGCTGAGAATGGTTTACTGAAACACTATAAATGGCTTTTGTGCCAGTTCAAAAACTTCCTGAATGTATTTGCATTTTCATTTTGTATGAGTTTGGTATGTTTGTACAACCTACAGTGTAAATTAGTATTTCCTTTTTTTGGTTCTAAAATTATCTCATTCCATTAACTATTATCAAATAGCAATGACTACACATTCCTTGATTCTGTGAACACACCCGCTACTCGATTCCACAAAGGTTTATGCCAGATGGGTCTTTCTAAAAACCCAATCTGATCAAATCACATCCTTCCTTAGAACCCTTCAGTGTCTTTCATTACGTGGTAAAATCCAAGCTTTTTATCATGAAATATAGCCCCCTGAAAACCTATTCTGTGCCTGGTCCTGTGCCAGGCAAGGTGTGTATAGGAGGAGGATGAGCATCAGAGCTTGTGACTAGAAAAAACCCCAAACAACTAAAATGAGGTGGAGACAGACATTGCTACTGGGGAGCTGCAAACATGTCTCCACCGTAGCGGTGACCATGAGCCTTGGAGAAGCTTGGTCTAGGTTGGCTGCACATACCTACTGGCTTTGTGACCTTGGGCAAGTCACTTAAACTCTCTGAGCTTCAGTTTCCTGGTGTTAATAATTTCCTCCTCACAGGACTGTCAAAAGGATCGTCTTAGTTTCCTAGCGTTGCTGTAACAAATTACCACAATTGGGATGGTTGCTAACAACAGAAATTTATCTTCTCCCAGTTGTAGAGGCTAGACATCAAGAATCAAGGTGTTGGCAGGGCTATGTCTCCTTTAAGACTCTGGTTAGAATCCTCCCTTGCCTCTTCCCAGCTTCTGGTGGTGGCTGGCAGTCTTTGAGGTTTCGTGGCTTGTGGTTGCACCACTCCCGTCTCTGCCTCCATCATCACATGGTACTCACCACAATGTGGGTCTGCTTCTATGTCTCTTCTCTTCCTCAAACAGGGAAAGCCAGTTGCTGGGTTTGGGGCTCACTCTCACTGAAAATGACCTCATCTTCACTTGAGTACCTCTGCAAAGATCCTATTTCCAAATCAGGTCACATTCACAGGTACTCGGGGTTAGGACTTCAACATACCTCTTTTGGGGGACACAAGTCAACCCACAATAAGTACTAAATGAAATAATGCAGAAAAAGGGCTTGCTGCATTGCCTGGAACATGGTATGCACTCAACCGGCTGCCTAGATTCAAGTACTCACACTATTCCTGACCTACCTACATATCCACGTGCAAGATTCTTAATGTCTCTGGGCCTCAGTTTCCTTAGCAAACAGTACCTTCTTCATTGGACCACTGAATGGCTTTCAATGAAATTACACAGGCAAAGCACTCAGAGCAATACCTGGAACCCAGCAAGAACTAAGAAAATGTTAAGAAGTAGTATTATTGTAATTCTACCCAACTCTAACCTGCTCCTATGCCCAATTTTCTCTTTACAAATGGAAGAGTTTAAAATTTCAGAGATAACAGTAATGGGGATGTCACCTGGAAAAAACTAAAAAAAAAAAAAAAAGTTATTCTTCTGCCTGACCCTTCTTCTGCCTGACCCTTCTTCCCCTTCAAAATACAGATAATTGTTTTGGCTAAAGAAGCATCGTGTCTCCAGTTACATTTGAGGTACATGACTTTACTCTCCCCTGGTACTTTGGAAGCACCCCCTGGTTATAAGCAGGGGTGCAGAGACACAGTCCTCAGTCACACCTGGCCATAGAGTGACACGCTTGGGTCACATGCGATGTTTTACTCTGAGGTTATGCTTGGGTGTGGAGTCACACTCCTTGGTCACATCTGAGCATGTTTAGGTCACACCTAGACATGGAGTCACTTTCCTGGGTCACACTCAGGCATAGTGTCACAGTCCTGGATGACACCTGACTACTGTGGACCCAAGGCATAGGGCTTTGTCTTATACCCACCAAACTTACTGACCCCGTGAGCTACAGACCCCACCATCAACTGTGCAGCCCAGCACTTCATAGATCTCTTGGCAGGTAGTAAGAGCTACCTCAGTAGACCTAAAACCTAATATTACATTTTCGCTGGAGTGAGAAAAGTTATTGTTCAAGTTGAAGACTTCCAGATGTAATCCCTTACATTCTTCCCAGAGGTGACACAGCACTGGGCCACAGTTAACAAATACTTTCTAGTTGATTAACTGGTACAGAAACATACCCCAAATTACATAAAGCATACTTTTAACCACCAAGAAAATAATTTCAAGGCCACAAAACTAATAAGTCAGAGGATTTCTTTAAATAAACTTAAATCTGGGAATTAGAAGTATGCATATGCCTTCCCCTACTTGGTAGGCACGTAAAGATTAATTGTTCTGATTATGAGGAAGTCAACTAAGACAGCCTTTATAAACTAAATAATTTATGAGGCACAGTCACATAGTTTGAATGTGTGTGTGTATTCTTATTACAACTTCTTTTTTTATCCTTGAAGGTATTAATTTTAGAAAAATACACAAATAGAATATCCTTATTGCAATAAAAGAAAAATTTATTAGACCTTTCTATCAGAAACAAAATATTGTCTACTTTCAATAAGAATATTAAATATGTAGGGCACTTTTCGTTTTCATATTAATATTCTATTCACACTCTATATATGACCAATAACTTTAATATAGTTATTCTTTACATATATATACACACACTCAAACTGGTTAAAATGAACAGTGGAGTTTTCTTTTCTACTACATAATTTAAATATGGATAACTAAGCTTTGTCCTGGTTATATGTAAATACTTAATCCTTTAATTTGTAAACTTACTTAACAACAGTTTGAGGAGGAAAAACTGAGTTTAATGTACCAAATTTATTATATTGGCTGGTACAATATGCACATTTGAAAACACTTAGCTGCCTTCTAATGAAAAATCCTTCCCCTTACCACTATTTTTTTCTAATTTTACTGTCAGTGTTTCATATAAATATCAGCGATCTCACTTTTTTCTCTCCCTTCTTACTTTATCTTGTTTTTGTAATTTTTAGTAGAGAGTACACTGGGGGGGAAAAAAAGAAACAAAAACAGGTAATGGGTTTAGAAAACCTCCTGATTATTGACGCCAATAATTTCTTTTGACTGTCACTGCTACAGGGAGTTGATCCTGAGATTCTAGCAAGGTTAATGGGGAGGGGAAGAAAGGGACCTAGACTGGAAGTAGATGGTGTAAATGCTCCATTTCCCATTTTGAGACAGCACACCTTTGTAATCCAGGGCACACCCTTGCTAATCAATGCTTCACATCAGAAAATGTTTGTTATTTGGCAAACTTTCGACTTCGTAGACAGACCATCCTTGGTGGTCCTGAAGGCAGAAAACCGGGAATGTTTGTGTCCTGATTGTTGGCTGTCTTTCTAGAGTCACCTGTACCATCAGAGGTGTGGAAGCTCAGTGAGATACTGAAGAGTCAGCAGAATCCTGTAGTCTGGGGTAAAGCTGCAAGGCTGCAGAGCTCTGGCCAATCAAGCCTTGAGTCCCCAGTTCCTGACTTGTGAATGCCTTGTGACTCGTGAACAACTGACTGGACATTTTCTCTTCCTATTCTCACCTACTGCAGGCTGCTCCAACCCTCATCTTGTAATCACAACCACTTCCACAAGACGAGCTGACTTGTGCCCCCTCCTGAGGTTCACATGAAAAGCTGTCTGTTTTCACATTTCTTTTCCACAACCTCGATTCTAACATCTTAATAGACCTGGGACCAAAGACCTATGTAACATCTTCTTCCTCTTTTAAAAAATTTTTATTCTTTTTTTGGGGGGGGAGGGAGGTTTAAATACATATAAAATGTAGCATCTTAACCACTTTTAAGTGTATATTTCAGTGGCATTAGATATATTCACACTGTTGTATAGAACTCTTCATCTTGTAAAACGGAAACTCTATACTCATTAACAATGACTCCCCATTCCCCGTACCCCATCAGCCCTTGGTCTCTATGATGCTGACTGTTCTAAGTGCCTCATATAAATGGAATCAAACAGTACTTGTCTTTCCCCCTCCTTTTTCTCTACCTTTCCCAAGTCCCTTTAATTTACTTCAAACATGACCTCTCTCATGGGGGAAGTCATTCTGTTTTAATCTCTTCCTTACCCTTTTCCTCTGGGGGAAAAAAAATTAAACCCTGCCCGGCCTCTCTTCCCTTCTTCATTCCATTTATAAGCCTCCATTAAAAAAAGGGGGGGAAACTACTGGGATAATAATTTTCTGATTCTTTTATATAGGTATGAGTTTTGAAATGTGATTAACCATACAAGAGAACTAGATGCCAACATCCAAAATCTCTAAAATGGCCCGAAGTTCTTTTGAAAATCTTCATAAAAGTTTCAATTTAACTCTTTCATCTTGATTAAACTTATTTCCCTTAAGCAGGAAGTGTCTTTTAACTCATTTGCATTGCTTTTTCTTTGGAGGCTCTCAGTACTCCAATAATAGTGTTTGAAGAGAATACCCTGGGAAGTGTATAACTTTCAACCGTGTTGTGGGTTAAAGAGGTTTTTGAGGATGAGAGTCAACCAAATCACAACGTTTAATACTGTCTCTAGGAAAGTATTCTCAGTTCCACACAGCCCCTAAGAAATGAACTTTTGGAATACAAGTTATTTATAAAATGGGGACTGAGTCTGTGTTATATACTTCCCAGAGATTTTCATTAGCAATACAGAACTGAAAGTTTTCGGCCAACTCAATGCCACAGGACACACAGTGAAGCCGACAACCAGGTCACAACACCAGCATGTCCTCCAGACCCCCTGCTGGAATATATGGCCAATGAAGTTCAAGACCCAACTAGTCAATAGGCTGAACCTATAGATTCTATAAACATTCTATAATTCTGAACACCTGTATGGTTTTTTGGATGTATTTTCTTCCACTGCATGTTAAAGAAACATATGGTTCACTACAGCACGTGTAGACTTTGAAGACCCCACGGGAGAGGGCACTGAAGTTGGAGAAGTTTTCCAAGAGAACAAGTCAGAGTTACAGAAGCAGAAGCCAGCCAGCTAATTGTATTGTTCAGCAGAACCTACTTACAGAGGGATACCAAAAATCATTAAAGGGCTACAAAACAAAAAGTTAAAGAAACTCCCAACTCTTGCATAAATTGCCAATTTAAAGAACACATTAGCTGATGGTCCAATGAATCTCTGAGCTGGGAATGTTGATGAAGAAGTTCTGATCTGGGGGTGCCTGGGTGGTGCAGTAAGTTAAGCGTCTGACTCTTGGTTTCAGGTCAGGTTGTGATCTCAGGGTCGTGAGATTGAGCCTAGTGTTGGGCTCCATGCTCAGTGTGGAATCTGCTTGGGACTCTCTCTCCCTCTCCCTCGGCCCCTTCCTCCCCATCTCTCTAAAATAAATAAATAAATCTTAAAAAAAAAAAAGTTCTGATCTGAACAGAGAAGTACAAATAGCAATTGAGATCAAGCTACTATCAGGGCAATAGACATGCTAACAAGCAGCCTCCTTTTTTCTTCCCAAAGGTCTGTGTGGGACTGGAGGCAGCGGCTTTGGTCAGGGATCCTAGAGATCCATCCCTTTGCAATTAATGGAGAAGAAAGAAAGTGGCTTCTATTGACTTTTGTTTGTCTGCCGTCTCATGTTTTGGGCCAAGCCATTTGTCACAAAGAACATTAACTCCCTCTCTAAACTCTTTGAACTCTTCGAGCCACTTTCACATTATTTAGCACTTAACTCTCTCCAGTCTCATATTATTCTTTGAATACTTGGTACACACAAATCTGGCCTCCTCGTTAGAATCATGAACAACTTAAGGGCAAGTAAATTGACTTGCATTTCATTAGAATCTCCTATATACCAGGGCACCTGGGTGGCTCAGTCAGTTAAGCATCTGCCTTTGGCTCAGGTCATGATCCCAGGGTCTTGGGATCGAGCCCCACATCGGGCTCCCTGCTCAGTGGAGAGACTGTTTCTCCTTCTCCTTCTACCCCTCCTCCCTGCTCATTCTCTCTCTCTCTCTCTCTCTCTCTCTCTCTCTCTCAAATAAATAAATAAAATCTTAAAAAAAAAAAAAAAAAAAAAAAAAGACTGTCCCATATACCTACACACAGCCAGGCACAGATGGGGTATCTGACAAACACAGTTGATTAAATCACAGGATGAGGTCCTCACATAGAGTCACAAGACTTAGAGCAACAATAACTCCACATACCAATCTCAGCCCAACTTCCCAGGAAGAGCATGGATGGAGAATGGAAGCTTGGCCGTCACCAGGAGCCACAACGGGGTAGAGAAATCCTGAGTCCTGTGCACAGGGGAAACTGCTTACCACCTAGAGACTCCAAGCTCTGTGACAGCAGGAACTGTGTTTTGTTCCCTACCCAGCACCAAGTACCTAGTAGGGGCTCAGAAAACGTATGTTGAATAAATGAAAAACATATGAAACCCTTTGGTCTCTTGGATTAGTGTCTCCACACCTTGTGTTTTCCTTCATTCATCATTTATCACCAAGCCGCAGAAGTTAAAATGACTCCAGAAAACAAACCAACATGGTACCCACATGGTACACAGGGAGGTGTGTACTTCCTCTTGGGCCTGCCCAGGATGTGTGTGGTGGGGAGGGGGAGGAAGGTCACTGGCCTGCTAGCCACAGGTCTGGGGCTTGCTGTGAAGGGACAATAGCTGCTCTCCTTGAGAGAAATAGCTGGATGTCAGATCAAGCTCTTGGCAGCCCCCAGGCAGTGGAACATTGCTCTGCATGGTCCCTGTCTGGCTGGCAGCTTCCTGCCAGGGAAGGCTGCCAAGCGGGTTGTGACAGCCGTGCAGTGCACAAATCTCCAAGGTTCTTTGGTGCACTGCCATTTCTGACCTGCCTGTCTGCTACTCGTGGGAAGTAGCTGGGAAGTTCTGGTGCTCAGGGACGCCATTTTCCATTGGCTTTCATTTTTTAGCAGGATGCCTGACTATCCTATTTTTTAAGATGGGAGTCATTGGAAGATGGCCTTTAGCTTTTCTGGTCAACATGAACCTATTGATTCTGTGTGGGAAGAAGAACTACATTTCATTCTGTTCCATATCAGTGTTGGTTTTCACTGTGACCACATGACCACACTTGTTTACAAGCATCTTATCACAGTAATTGACATCTGTCATAGACTACCACTAGGAGAAACGCTGTCTGAATAATTTTTTTTTTTAAATTAAAGATAGTCTTGGGGCACCTGGGTGGCTCAGTCGTTAAGCGTCTGCCTTCAGCTCAGGTCATGATCCCAGGGTGCTGGGATCGAGCCCCGCATCGGGCTCCCTGCTCGGCGGGAAGCCTGCTTCTCCCTCTCCCACTCCCCCTGCTTGTGTTCCCTCTCTCGCTGTGTCTCTCTCTGTCAAATAAATAAATAAAATCTTTAAAAAAAAAAAAAAAAATAAATAAATAAATAAATTAAAGATAGTCTTGTAACCATTTACTTCTTTTGAAAAAGAAATGTCAAAATCTTAATGCTTATTACTTGGAATGTTTACATCTTACAGGATTTTGATAAAGGACTACCTCTTTTATAGTTTGTTAAAATGGCAACTTTTATTTAAAATTGCCAATAAGTAAACTAAATTTTCCATCAGGACATGCATAGATGTTAACTTAGATTCCTTTCTGCACTGAAAGATGAAAGTTAAAAGTGAAATTTCAGATATTACCTTTTAGCATCGTTCGTCCAGTGGATCCTCCAAAAGTACTGAGTAGGCCACTTCTAGCTCCCAAAGATGTGGTCGCTTCTAGGAGAGAACCCGTGATGTATTGAGATACAGACGTCCTCTGCAGGGTGGCACGGTACTCACATAGGGTGTCTCGGACACACTGCTTTAAGCATGGACTAACGCTTATCCTTTCATGGGCTGTCTCGGAGGCTGGGAGCTTTGTGAAGACATGGAGAAGAGATCCAATTGTATTTTCTATTTCTTCTCCCCTTCTCACTGCATTGTAGATCTGTGAATAGCACAGAGTACAGGAAGTATTAATCTAGTTTCTTAGAAAAGCAAATTAGTTTGTTGACAAAATGCCAAGATGACTTATTAAGAAAGAAGGCTCAGTTGCTCTAAGCGCAAACACTCTTGAGCCTTGGACTCATGCATTAACCTGAACATTCTACAGACACCATTTATTTGGAAAAGCTATGTGCAGTTATGAAATCGGCCATTCAAACAACCCTGCTATCAAACAGAGCACTTACAAGTTGTTCCAACCAAAAATATATTCAGCTCAAATTTCTTCTCCTCCTCCTTAGCAGAGCAAAGTGTTTCTGCAGAGTGACAAAGTCAAACCTTCCCTTTTTGTCCTTTTGGACTCTCCTGAGTGCCTGACTGTCCCAGGTCTGTCTGCCTCCAAGGAACACTTGAGCTTGACATTCAGGAGGAATCTTTTCTCTATGCTCAAACTGCAGTGAGGATGAGAAGGTCAGGGGAAGGGGAAGTTCTATATTTCTCTCTTGGGTATAATCCTTCAATCCATCAGCTTGGTTCAAAGTCTTTGAATCCTTTTTTCCTCTTCATCCTGTTTCACCTCCCACATCCAATGAGTTGACAGATCCTGCCCACTCTTCCCGCTCTGTCTCTGTCACCATCCTGATCTCCTCTCCCCTATCACCTGAATTCACCAAGAATTATCTCAAGGAGATTGCACAATTAGGACAGGCTTCCAGCCATAATTCCAATACTGTTGTTCAACATGCATTTATATAGATCCTGCTCGGTGGGAGGCAGTGCCCTGAAAGATGGGGGCATGCACAAGGAGCAGCACACACCTCCTGTGCTGAAAAACGGCACAATCTAATTTAGAAGATGGGGCCTGAAAATTATGAGGTTTGACAGTACTGCGGGAGGTTCTGGGTTTTGTGAAGGTCTCTGGGAAGCCTGAGACTTCTGAATAGTATATAAACAACAGTGAAGAAATACAACATGGGTGAGTTAGTATAGTTTTCTGATAGTGGAATAAAAGTTGACTATATTGTGTTGTCTCCACCTTGAGCACCTTTCCTTGTCATTCATTCATCAAATCAGAAGGAGTTATTTTGTATTTATATACCAGTTATGTGTCAGGTCCAGGTAAATAAGACAGCTTTTCCCCTCAGAGAGTTCAAAGTCTAACAAGGGAGACAGATAAGCAAAGAGTTCACAGTAGGGTGAAATTGGAGGTCAATCCCTCCAGTGACATCAATGAGTATCCAAGGAAGAGAAGACCCTCACATGTCCTGCAGGCTGTGCATGTGCCCCTGTGATGCTGCACACTGCAAATCTCACGTTAATCAGGACCCACCGGCACTCAAGAGGACACCCACTGAGCTGTGCTAGGTCCTTAGGAGACCCTAGAATGTTCCTAGAACACCCCTGATATTCAAACTGCACTGACTCTAACTAGATTTCTATTCCGCCTTCCGCAGCCTACTGGTAGATACTTGCCACTTGAAGGAAGAGTCTGAATTCTTGAGCTTTAATTCTCTTGTCATTAAATTTCTGGTGGCCAGTGTGGCCATGGAGATGTTGTGCTGGGACAGAAAGAGCCCAGGACTTGGGGTCAGGTATGTGGGGAGGTACGGCTGGCTCTGCCTTGACCAGCTAAAGAGAGGGTCATAAACATGAACAAGCTGACTTGAATGTTTAGAGAAAGCTTACTCTTCTATAAAGTGGAGATACTAACGCCCCTTCTTAGGGACATTGTGGGATTCACCAAGATCATATATGTAAAGTGCTCAACCTATTGTCTACAAATGGCACCCATTACTATGGGGCAAGAAGAGAGTGGACTCTTCCATCCTCAACGAAGAGCAGGTGGTTGTATAACAAAAGAGCACAGTCTATGAAATTCACCGTGATGGGGTTGTACCCTTGCTCTTATGTGCTGCTGGATAATATCATCCTAACCTTATTTGGGTGTATTGTGAGGGCAAACTGGGGTTGAGAGTTGCAGAGCTCAGGACATGCCTTTCTTCTCTCAGTTCCAAATCATACAGGCAATCTCCAACACACTAAGTCTCAGATGAATCCTTCAGAAGTTCAAATGCTCTAGAAGTTCAGAGAAAAGAACCCACTGTGAGGTTTGATAGCTAAGGAAGGCTTCTGAGGAAAGCAGATTTGAGCTGTGCCTTGGAAAACAGGCACGGTTCTAATCAGAGCACCTGGGGGAGGCAACTCACATGGTAGGCAAGGGTGAAGAGGCTGAAAAAGAGGAAATGCCCTGAGGACAGTGAGCAGAGCAGGGTATTTAGAGCAGAGAATGAGTATAGGGCAGAGAATAAGTGGGAAATAAAAAAGGTCAGCTGGCCTGATAAAGGAGAGCCTTGAATGTCAGGCAAAGAGGTTTAATCCATCAGAGGTGGGGAAACCTTCACTTCTTTGGTTTATTTGTTTTTATTAGAGGAATGATGCTAAAAGGGTTTTATTTTACAAAGATTAATATGCTGATGGTTCTTAGTTACTAATGGGCTTACCTATTACCTACTTTCTTTATATGCCAAGCTGAAACACTCAGTACTTAATTCTCCTTTTGAAGATTTACATTGCATATTAGGATATTAAAGACAATGAAAAGGGTCAGAGTAAAGAAATCCATCTTATTTTGTTTAACTGAGTGTTTGGAGTATTTATGATGTTACTTGACCATGGATTTCTTTTTCTTTCTTCCTTTCTTTTTTTAAGAACATAGCATGTGAACGTAGTCTTGTATCAAATAATTATTCTCTTTTCCTTGACCTCTGTGAAATCTCTGAAATAGACAATCATCCATCTTTCCTGAAGTCCTGTCTCTTTTATTATTTTACTGCTACATCTCTGCCTTATTCTGTGGTTCCCCTTCCTCCGTGGGCCTTCAGGACAGCTGTAATGCAATAGAGATGTGCCACCCAGTGACTGATGTAGGGGGGGTAACATATTGGCTGGCCATGGGTCAGATTTATCAAAAGACCTGTTTAATCTGACACATAGTGTTTTAAAATCAGAAAAGTGGGGAACCTGGCTGGCTCAGTTGGTAGAGCATGCAACTCTTGATCTCAGGGTCCTGAGTTTGTGCCCCACGTTGGGTGTAGAGATTACTTAAATACATAAATAAATCTTGAAAAAATCAAATCAAATCAGGAAAGTATACATACACATTTGAAGTTACAGCATTTCCTAAAAACTGGAACAATCTGGCAACACTGAACATTCCCATGTGGTGTCAAATGGCTAGACCTTTCCCTGTTGCCTGGGGCATGAGTTCTCCAGTTGGCACCAGTCCCCACCCCTCTCTAGTGATCACATATTGCCAGTATCTGGTCACTATTAGTATATAAGTGTGTGATCCATGCCTTAATGGGATATGAACGTGGTTGTAGCTATATACAATAAACCGAACTCCCCCGACATGTACTGAACTCCCCCAACATGTCCTCTAGGTGATCTTCCCTTTGCTAGTCTGCTCTCAAGGGGTGTTGCAGTTTATCTCCAACATATGTAAATGTTATGTATGTATTAAATAATCATGCAGCATTGCCATCAGCCCCTTGTTTCCAAGTCCTCAAACTTCTCTGAAGAAATAAAGATAAAGAGTTCTAGAATAAACTCTACCACCACTGCTAACACTCCATTAAAAACAAAAAAGCATCTACAGGTCCTACCAAGATCTGGACCAACACTTGCCAGTCACACCAATCCTGGGTAAGCTTTAATAAGGTACCTGTTGGAAGGCTGAAAAATGGATCAAGTACTGGTAGATATGGCAATGCTCAGGGAACATGTTAAAATCAGGCTATAAACCCTTATTAGATCATCCACTTACAAAAAAAGAAGCAACCAATGAAAGTCCCACATATATAGAGTGGGAAGAAGATGTAGTATAGAACAGTCATTGTAAATGTGGCTTTGGGGTGTTGGTTTGAATCCTAGCACCCCTGCTTCCCAGCTGTGTGACCTTGGATAAGTTGTCTTGTCATTCTGTGCCTCCTTTTCTCCAATATGGGGATATAATAGTATGCCTCATAAAGTTGAGGTAAGGATTACAAACTTTTATAAATGTAACTGATTAGGGGCGCCTGGGTGGCTCAGTCGTTAAGCGTCTGCCTTCGGCTCAGGTCATGATCTCAGGGTCCTGGGATCGAGCCCCGCATCGGGCTCCCTGCTCCACGGGAAGCCTGCTTCTCCCTCTCCCACTCCCCCTGCTTGTGTTCCCTCTCTCGCTGTGTCTCTCTCTCTGTCAAATAAATAAATAAAATCTTTAAAAAAAAAAAAAATGTAACTGATTAGAACAGCACCTGCCACTTAGTTAATGCTCAACAAATACTGTTTTTTACAATGATGGCGACAATGTTGATTGTGGCAGACTGTAAAAATGGTCATAAATTATTTCCTTCACTGATTCTAGGCCAGCCCTGTGATTTGCTTAACCAATGGGAATTTAGCAAATGTGATGCATGCCAAGTCTTGAAAAATACTTGTGCATTCGACCTTGTTTCTCTTGTTGCTTTTGGGAACTCTGCAACAACCATCATGTGGAGAAGCCAGAACGAGCTTGCTGGAAGATGAGAGACCATGGCCCAGTCATTCTTTTCACCCTGGTGGACAGCCTGCCAGTAGCCAGACACATGGTGAGGCCATCCTAGATCCTAGATCATCCAATTGCCAGTCCAACTGCCATCATAGATACCTGAGAGAGCCCAGCAGAGTCTCCTGATCCAGACTAGGAGAACCACCCAGCCAATTCACAGAAACACGAGCTAAATAAATGATTGTTGTGAAAAGTCATTAAATTTGGGGAGTGCTTTGTTACAAAAGTTAACTGACAAAATGATGGTGTGTTGGGTGTGACAGGTATTTACTTGCGTGAGATCTGAATCCACACACTAACCCTGTGAGGTTGATTTATTTTGCAGATGGAGACAGTAAGCCTAGAGAGGTGGAGAAATACAGCCAACTTCACCCAGCTAGTAAGAAGCTGGGCCAGGACTGAAATCTGGTTTGTCCAGCTCTGTGGTCCAGCTTTATCCATTGCACTAAACTTGGTCCCACCAAAAACCCAAACAGCGGGATTCAAGAAAATATTGTTATTTGGCAAGAGGTTTAAGTGTTGTTTACATTGCTGTTATTGTTTTGATTCATGATAATTCCTTTCATGGTCACCCTAAACTACATTTGAAAATAGGCAAGTTATGACTAACGAATGGCCAAATATGTTTCCTTTATATGGTGATTTATAGTTTTAAATTACAAGGAAAAAAATACATAAACTTTATCTCATTCGATTAATGTGGTAATAAAGGGGCTGAAAACTAGACAGAACACCATCCTGTATGGGCCAATATCTTTTCTGAGATAAAATCAACATGTCACAACACGGCATCTAAGCTTGCCAAACATGTATGTGTCCATTTATTCACTCAAAAATTGATTTATATTTATTAAGCACATACGTTGCATCAAGCCCATTACTGGGTATCCAACAGTGAGCAAGAAGAGCTTCATTTTAGTGCAGAAGGCGGTCAATAAATACGTGGGCCAAATAAGTTAATTAAAAATTGCAGACTGTTACGTAGTCAAGATGTATTTTGGATATAGATTTCACAGGACTTGCTGAAGTGTTGGGAATAAGGAAAGGAAAGGGGTCAAGGTTTCTACATTGGGTCACTGTTAAGTTCCTAGAGATTTAAGATTTACATAGATAGCTATATAGATCAATGTTGCAAACAGTACCCCCCATGGCTCCTGTGTTTAACAACCACTGTGGACATGAGTGGACCGTTCTCATGGACGTACACTATTCCCATTATGCCAGGTGCTACCTTTGAGCAGGATGACCTTGATATTATGAAGTTACTGGCAGAAAAGCAACTAATGCTTAGACAACACTTAAGAAAACATTTGCGTTCCTTGTGACTCAAGAAAGAGGGATGCCTTGTAGAAACCAGCACTGGGACATGGAGGTCAGAACTAAAACAAAATAAAAGAAACATCCAAGACTGAGGAGAGCTGGGGCAATTCAGATGGAGACAAAGCCAGACTTTGGTGCATGGAAAGGCATGAAGTAGCCAGTACACCACATCCATACCACTCACCTAGGAGGAGCGCTCCTTCCTCTACACAGCCATAAGGAGCTTTGTGTTAATTTGACTTCTACTGGGGTCAAAGAGGGTACTGGTCAAGGGGGGTCAATTTCATAACTTGCTCTGTTTCAAAAGCTATCTTTCTGGGGTCAGCATTATGGAAAACTATGATGTTCTTAGATTTGATGGCACATCTTCTGAAATCTTTCAATAAGAAGGCTTGGTTTTTTTTTTTTTTTAATTATTATTATGTTAAATTAGCCAACATATAGTACATCATTAGTTTTTGACGTAGTGTTTAACAATTCATTAGTTGCATATAACACTCAGTACTCACTACCACACGTGCCCTCCTTAGTGCCTGTCACCTGGTTACCCCATTCCCCCACCCCTACCCCCTCCTTTCTGTAACCCTCAGTTTGTTTCCTGGAGTCTAGAGTCTCTTATGGTTTGTCTCCCTCTCTGATTTCTTCCCATTCAGTTTCCCTCCCTTCCCCTGTGGTCCTCCGTGCTATTCCTTATGTTCCACATAAAAAAGAAGAAGAAGAAGAAAGAAGAAGAGGAAGAAGACCACAATGATGATGGTTTGTTACTTAGGTGTCCATTGACTCAATAGTACTTGTAATCACTGCAACATATACTGAGTGCTTAAAACGAAGTAGGTACTGAGCATTGAGCCATGATTTCACTGCAACTTCAGAACAGCTCTAGGAAGATGTATTACCACCGCTTAAAAATAAAGAACCAGTGTGCACACAGCTAGGACGTAGCACCAGGATTCTTCATCTCAGCCGGAGCTGCTAACCAGTTAGGGAATCCTATAATATAGTTGTCAAATCACTTTTCAGAGGGATAATTGTAGTGACAGTCCTTCCTTCTCTGTATATTGTCTGTCTCCATCTAGAATATCAGCTTCATGAGGATTTTACTTTTTTCATTGCTCTATCTCCACTGTTTAGAAGTGTTTGGCATTACAGCTTCTCAATAAGTTCTTGATTAAATTAATAAATATCTCTATTCTATATCTTCTCCAAGAACTTGGCTAGAGTTCTCCAGTTTTTTGGTCATGAATCTATTGGATACATCTGAACTACAGGTGACATTTGCAGCGTCGTATTTGCTGAACAACAGACATGGAAATCACATAGAAATGGCATGAAGTGTTTACAAAGTATACAGAATAGCTGTACCCAAATGAGGCTCCTAATTGCTACTAACCAAATGTGGCCTGCTCTGAGAAATTTACCAGTAGTTTAACATTATTCTAGTACCATTTGCTGATTGAGAATGCTTAATCAGATCTATTCTCCATCCTGATTCTTCATGAAAATGATGATTTGGAAATACTGGGGCTTAAAAACAACAGGATATGGATTCATATATTGACTCTCCTAATTCACTTTAATTCAATGAATGTTCTTTAACATAAAGGGGTCAGCCAACATTATCTCCAATTATCTTAGTGTTATTGTTCAGTGACCCACGCTTCCTAGCCTTCTTACATGGGAGATGGAGCATATTAACCTTAATTTTGATCATCATTATTTTCTAATACAGTGTATAGAAAGGGTCTTCATCTTTTTTTTTTTTTTAAAGATTTATTTATTTGAGGGAGAGAGAGTGCATGGGATGGGTGGAGGGGCAGCAGGGGGAGGGAAGCAGACTCCCTGCTGAGTGCGGATCCCTCTGCACACAGGGCTCTTTCCCACGACCCTGAGATCATGCCTGAGCAGAAACCAAGAGTCAGACGCTTAACCGACTGAGACACCCAGGTGCCCCTAGTTAGGATCTTCTGTTTCCCTCTATCTTATCAGTGTTCTTCAATAACCGTTGTCATTTGTCACTAGTGACAATGTATGTACTTCTAATAGCACCTTTATCTCCCCATAATGTGATTCTTACCGTAGCTTGAGCGCTAGAAAACCAAATAATCACATTTATTTGAACTATGGGTTAACTGTGAGTTAATAGGCTGGATAACAATGCAGTTAGGAGCTGTGGTTTGGAAACCCCTTTTACTGGTCTCATGGGTCCTTTTCCTAACTTCTGGAGTCTAAAAGCAGTGTTTTAGAAGCCTGAAAATACTGGAAGTTTGATGCGTGTGTGCATCTAAACAAAACAGAATGATCGAAAAACTGACAAATTTCCTGAAGAGTCAACAAAAAGAGTGAGGCTGTTTTAAGGGGTGAGGGCTGAAGCAACTTGCAGACCTGAGCGGCAGGGACTGGGAGTAGGATATTGGTAGCAGGCAGTCGCTTCCTCTGCTCTGGATTCCACATTCCATTAAGTGCCTGTGTGGAGAATTCCATTCTACTGAGAATATTCAGACCATGCACGAGACGCTGACCAAACACAGCTCCAGGGAGCCAAAAATAAAGGCTTTGCTAAGGCCAGGCCAATTAACCAGAGCTCCGCCACTGGCTTCTATGGGAAGTAAGATGAACCTTTATTACTGCAGGAAACATCTAAGAAGGAGTGTGAAAGGGTGTCCCCAGGACATTCGATAATCTGGGAATTTAACAGCTGGACAAGCCCTCCCACATAACTTCTTTCAAGCCACATTTTACTCCAGCATTTAAATTTTGCCTCTTCCATGCAGCCTTCCACAGGCTCCAGTGAGAAAAGAGCATCTTCTTTCCGTGCTCCAACTACCCCTCTGCAAAACCCTCCAGAGGCACTCCCTGTGAAGTAGGGAAGCCACTGTTCGACTGCCCGTCCAGGCTGCGAGTTCCCCGTGTCTTATTTAACATGTTGTCTCCAGCACAAAGCGCACTGCTTAGCACCCCGTAGGCAGTGGAGAGAGGGGACAAGAGAGAAATAACTGAAGGCTTCAAGCCAGGTTCCCAAAGCACAGTCCCCAGACCAGCATCATTACCTGGGAACTTGTTAGAAATGCAAATTCCTGGGCCCTGCCTCAGGCCTACTGAATCAAAAACTTTGGGGCTGGGGCCCTGAAATGTATTGTAACAAGCCCTCCAAGTGACCCTGATTCCTGATAAAGTTTGAGAATCACTCCCTAAGACTTTCAGGAGAACATGTTACTTTTCGCTGACTGCACTTCTTACATTATCTGTCCCATAAACACTCACATCCATGTCACCTTTCTTTCAGAATGGGAGCTCCTGAGGGCAGGGGTGAAGTCCTGTCATATCGGCATCCCCCAAAGCCCCTAGCTTAGAGTCCAGCACAGAGCAAACTGGACCAATACTAGCTGAATGACGGGACATCTGTCACACAAAGTCCCTGTGGCTGTGACTGAACAGGCCTTTCTGAAATGATGCTTCTGGCTTAATATTTCCAAGGATGAATCATGTCTGAGATACTAATTCTAATGGGAATTACCATACAGATGAATCATATCATAATGAGAAAACCTGGCTGCCAAGGACGCCTCTTGAAAAGAAAAAATCAAATCAGGACAAATGGATTATGTTGTGAGGCTTGTGATGTCAGGCCATGAATTAGGCCGACAGAAGGGATTTAATGGCCTGAACTACCAGGCTCCCTGCGGCTCGAAGGAGCAACGGGTCAGTTAATGAATCACATGGGGACAAAGCCCCTGCAAGAAAAAAACAAACTTTCACAAATCCTGCAGACCACGATGCCTTGGCTCAGAGGCTCAGAGGCAGCGTTCTTGCTAAGCTGTGCACATGTGAAGCTGTGAGGGACAGAGAGTTCCTAAAGTCCTGTGGCTCCAGGCTGCTGTGTGACCACACAGGTGGAGGGGACCAAGGCTGACCCACAGGGCCGCGTTGTTTACTTCCTGGGCCAAATGAATCCCCACTCACCTTGTTCTGGCCTCTTCTGCCCCTTACTGCCTGGGGTCATTGCTTCTGGACCAACCAACATTACATTTCCTTCCTCTACTCTTTGCCTGAAGGCTGACCTCCCGGGAAATCCTGCTCTCACCACCAGAGGTGGAACAGCAGAACAGAAGCCGTGTGGTAGAGAGGAAAGAGCCTGATCTTTGTATCACACTGATCATGTTGGACTCCTACTGCCACCATTTAGCAGCAGCGGGGAAATAACCTGTGGTTTGTTTTTTTTTTCCCCAAATTTTTATTTAAATTCTACTTAGTTAACATACAGTGCAATATTGGTTTCTGGAGTAGAATTCAGTGATTCATCATTTACATACAACACCCGGTGCTCATCACAAGTGCCTTCCTTAATCCCTATCACTCACAGAGCCCATCCCCCGCCCACCTCCCTCCAGCAACCCTCACTTTGTTCTCTATCATTAAGAGTCTCTTATGGTTTGCTTCCCTCTCTCTTTTTTTCCCCCTCCCATATATTTATCTGTTTTGTTTCTTGAATTCCACATATGAGTGAAATCCTATGGTATTTGTCTTTCTCTGACTGACTTATTTTGCTTAGCATAATACATCTAAGTTCTATCTACATCCCTGCAAATGGCAAGACTGCACTCTTTGATGGCTGAGTAATACTCCACTCTGTGTGTGTGTGCGTGCGTGTGCGTATCACCTGTGTTTTTTATTGGAGATTATCACAGAGTTGTTATAAGCCAGGATTAAATGACAAGATAGTTACGAGTTCTTTGTCTCCAGCTACGCAGCTTTTCAGTGTCCAGTGCTCATCACAGCATCAATGTCCGCATCTCCAGAGCTCCAAGGCCATGCCTGCTCTCCTGTAAGACCTGAGGCAACTTCCCACCTCAAAAAGCCATCACCCCCACCCACCCCTCCTATTTATTCACTGGTGATCCCAGGGTGCTGGAGCCTCTCCAATGCTCGGCCTCCTGCATATGAAGGTGTCTGAGCGTTTTCTGGGCCATAGCTCCTCAAACAGCCACACTCTGAGTTCAGTTTGGGCTCGTGTACCCACCATGCTGTAAATGCAGGCCTTGGCATAGTGCTGGGTACATATGCGGCATTCAGTAAATGGGGCTGATTAACCCCTTCGTTCATATGGCAGTTCAAGCATGAATCCTCTCTCCCTCCAGGTTTCCTTCTTCCTCTCACTTCTCTGTTCTCTTCTTTCTCTCTAGGTTGCTCCTGGGGGTGTTTTCTCCAACTTTCTCTGGATCCCCATGGTTTCTTCACTCTCAAATTTTTTTATTGCTCCCCCCTTTCAAATCCTCTGCTTTCCTTTCTTTTTACTCTCCTCCCATTTTTTTTTTTTTTACTTTTTCTGTTCTGATCTTCCTATCTTCCTCACTCTCTCTCCTTGCCCTCCCTTTATTCCCATTGCCTGTGTCTCTCCTCCACCCCTCATTTCTTCTCACCTCCTTTTGAGGGGGATCCTCTGAGCTTCATTTCCAGGGGCAAAGGAAGAAGGTGGGAATAAGGGAGGAGTGTTGACTAGTAGGGTCTGTAAGCAGAGACCCTCCTCTAATTGTCAGTAGACAGTTGTTTGTCATTACTGAATGCACTATATTTCTTCTACTGAAAATCTGCAGTACTTTAATTCTTGAAAGTCTCTCCTCTGATGGGCAACAAGTGAATGGTCACCAGAGAGGAGCTAGGGACAGTCCTTCCCCTAACCCTTAAGGAACAGGAACTTGGTAGTTGACCCAACATCAGACCCACCCTCAGACACAGGACCCAGTGTAAGTTGAGTCCTGGCCTTAACTAATCAAGCTGGCTGCAGGCACAATGGCACCCACTTCAGAGCCTCATGCTACCACTAAGACTTGAGAGTTGCTTAGAACTAGCAGTACAGACTCTCAGGTTTCATACAAGGTGGCATCAGGCTTAGCAATTGGTTGAAAACCACCACATGTCAGCCAGTGAACATGCTTCAGGCAGACGGAGTAGGCCATGATGAGTGAAGACAGAGCACCAGGTTTCCAGGAACTGGAGTCATCACTGAGCTCAGACAGGTCAGGAGGACATGGGACCCAGGAGAGGAACTGCTGGGTCTAGAAAGGAAAAGGCACCAGGAGCCTGGACAGGATGGAGGCATTGAGGAAGGGTATAGTAAAGCGAGGTAGCCCAGCTTGGTGGAGAAATCCTGGGACCCACATGCAAAGAAGGGCAGCCTCTGGGAGGGCCTAAGTAACAACCAGGTCCCAGGCAGGAGTGCTCACTCAGGGGAATGCTCTGAGCCGCATGGACGGGCATGCAAGGCAGACAAAGTCTCTGGCCGCACTTTAATCTCTGAAGAAGAAGAAATCTACGCCTATGAATGTCTTCCTTGTTTGGACTCCATTCATTCATTCACTTAACAAATATTTACTGAATGTGTACTTTGGGCCAAATAGTGTGCCAGAAACTGGAGACAAAATGATGAATAAAACAGTTTTCGTCTTCAAGAAAGTTACCAAGTATCAGGGGAGGTAGGCCAGAAAATGGGCAATTCTATTATAGCAGGCAATTCTACAATGGTGTGAGCACAAAGTGCTTTGGGAACACAGAAGAGGGTCTTAGAAGGCCACTGTGGGGGTGGGGGGGAGGAGCTTCCCCTAGGTTGTAACAACTAAACATAACCTAAAGACAGTAAGAGTTAGTCAGGCAAAGGGGAGGGCAGAATAAAGTTAAGACAGAGGAAAACATTCTAAACAGAGGGAACAGCGAGTGCAAAGTGGCTCCCTGTGGTTGGAGCTGAGAGTGAGTAATGAGCCTAGGGAGGTAGGCACGGTCTTTCTGAGTTCTTATAAGTGAATGCAATTAGCCTGGAACTATTTCCTTTCAGAAATATTTCCCAAGCTAACAACCATGCAAGTAACTTCAACAGAAAAAAAAAAAAGTTTACAGCTGGAGGATGTCCTCTCCTTTGTCTGGGGACACCCATTGTCCTTCTAGGGGTACCATGCTGAAGATGCAACATCAAACAAGACCCAGTCTTAGCTCTCAAGGCACCAATCGGATAGAGATGATCACTTCTTTTTTTTTTTTAATTTTATTTATTTGAGAGAGTGAGAGAGAGAGAAAGCACGAGTGGTGGGGAGGGGCAGAGGGAAAGAGACAAGCAGACTCCCTGCTGAGCATGGAGCCCAATGTAGGGCAGGATCCCAGGACCCTGAGATCATGACCTGAGCCAAAGTCAGACGCTTAACAGGCTGAGCCACCCAGGTGCCCCAAGATGATCACTTCTATGAGTTCTTATAACTTGATGGTTTCCTTGTTATTAACAAAACCCAATGGGAATGGACAAAGTGCCCAACATTACTTACCAGCCTGGAACAGGAGAGAGACTATCGACTTCATTCACACCTGCAGTGTAACAATGACAGAGTGGGCAGCGACTGAGAATTTTTCCTGCCTAGGTGGGCGTATAGAGCCAGAAAGAGATGGGAAAAACTGAAAGAAACATTGCTTTCCTCCCTTTGGAATATAGCAGTGGAAATGTAAGCCTTTAAGAAGTTTCCAAAATAGGGCGCCTGGGTGGCTTAGTCGTTAAGCGTCTGCCTTCAGCTCAGGTCATGATCTCAGGGTCCTGGGATCGAGTCTCACATCAGGCTCCCTGCTCGGCAGGAAGCCTGCTTCTCCCTCTCCCACTCCCCCTGCTTGTGTTCCTGCTCTCACTATCTCTCTCTCTGTCAAATAAATAAATAAATAAAATCTTTAAAAAAAAAAAGAAGTTTCCAAAATAATGAGGACTACAAAACAATAAACAGATGATGGCATTAGAATTGTACACAAGTTCATGAAGAAGAGTCAGGGACTCTATCCGCTGATAGAGAGCTTCTGTCCTGTTAGAGAGGTTCTCAGCTAAAGTGCGCATAAGCACATATGTTCAGGGATAGGATCATATGGAGACACTGAAGGTCAAAGACAACATGCTCAGGGGTGTGGGAAAGCTATTACCTTCCACCTCATCTGTGTCTACCCCGTAGTCAGATATAAAAGATACAGTCCCTATGAGGTGCATTCCAAAGAACTGCATGGATATTATTAAAACCAAACAAAACAACACCCAAAATTCATCAAAACCGAGGACTCATACAATCATATTAAAAAAATAAAAGCTTCTAATTTACATTCCAAAAATAAGGCATTTTGGCCCTTACACTTTGTCATTTCAAAAGTCTGTTCTGTTGTCTCTCCTGAGCTTAAGGTTTTTCTTGGCTATCAAAACAAAGAGGTCTTTTGTTGACAGAAACAGGCGACAGTGTTTTGGTAAAAAGATTATATACAGAATAATGGTATGAAGTTCCATTGTGTAAAAAGTAGACTTAAGAGCTCTCCCTGTCTCCAGATTCTCTGGGTTTCCTGCAACAATCTAAAATACCTTTGTCCTTCACTTTGTGGTGACCCCAAACAATTGGATGCAGCCATTATTTTCTAAGAGCTTATAAGGGATACTATACAGATGTGACTACATATAATTAAAGGCAATGTCAACAACGGTGTGTCTGCTAACTAGAGCCATGACCAACCCCACTGGGATCAATCACTGGTGGCTGTCTCAAGGATTTTCCCTTCTTTGCACCCTCCACGATCCAGTGATCCATGGTATGCTGTACTGTATACAGTTGGAACTCATAATACATTCCCTGAATTGATTTCAGTTGGCTCTTGGCAACTGTATTTACTGGACATTACCAGTAATGCCAAAGGCAGGGGGGCAAAGATGATGCAGCCAACATCATGGCCAGGTGGGCTAGAGGGAGGGTAGGGCAGCTGAGGCTCACTTCCAGCAGAGCAGGTAGGAGGTAAAGGAGACCTAGTGAATGTGGTGCTGAGCTGGAGGAAGGGTCCTTCTGATGGGGCCATACCTCAGTGTAAATCCCAGTCATTTCTGTGGTTTCTTGGGACATCAATGGGTGCCTTTTGGGGAACAAATGAGGGTTCAGCTGGAGGGTTCTTTCGTCTGTGGACCTAAAGTCAGCCTATCCTTTGTCAGTGGGAAGCTCATTCCCTGTGCTCTTTCTTTTCTCAAAATCTGTGCCCTCACTACAAGAACCTCAAGGAGAGAGGAAAGGAGCTCTATTTGCGCTCATCATGGATGGAGAAAGCAGCACATATGGGGACCTGGCATGGGGCCACACTGATAAACAGACCACAGATAACCCTCTCAACTCTTGCTAATTTGTGATCCAGTTGTGACCATGATGTACTACAAAATAGGAGGTAGAGGCATTGGGAATGGAGAAGAAACAGGCTCTGGAAAACAGGCTCTAGGAAGTCAGGGGTGCAGGGATGATATGAGGAGTTCTTTCTTTTATTTTGACGCCCTCCCTCCAAATTGCTCCTTTTCCACTCTTTACCTTTCAGCCATGGAGAAGGCAGGAAGTAGGACATATTCTGGGTCAGGAAGGAGGGCATGGCTATCCTCGGCTGGGCTGATTCTGGTTTCCATTAGTCCCTCCAACAGGTTTCCTCATCAGTTCTTCCACATTTTGCCTGGACACATTCCTAAGAATTCTTAAGAACAGACTGGACAGTCTTTTCCTATCAAGGCCATGAATCCTTTCCCCATTTCCAAAATCCATCAAAGGCCACTCACAAGGAGTTTTTTAAAAAATCATATCTAGTATCATTTTCAGACACAAGACGTAAAAAAATAAGCAAAGCCAAGAGGTGTATGTATAACGAATGTGAGGATAAACAAGATCCACATTGTGAGCAGTTAAGAATGGGGAGGAATTTGGCAAGGAGAGAATCCTAGAAAGATACAGTTCTGAAGCTCAGGATGGAAAGAGGGAAGTGGGGGCAGGAAGAACAGAAGTGAGTCTGATGTAAGTGTGCTCTGGAGGCACCTGCTGTTCGCCTGGTTTTGGACATCAGAACAATTATCACCCTCCATCCCTAACCTATAAAGTGCTCATTGATTAATCAATGACTCACCCCTGCTTCATTGAGTGTCTCTTACATGGCCACAGGGAGCTGGAAGGCAGGGCAGGTAATAGGGAAAGTTAACGATAGGATGAGACAGGAGATAATAAGTGAGAAGAGAGATTCAGGCAAGTGGGAACAGGCTGACTTCATGGGGAAGTGAGTAGCTACCACATCCCCCAAATCATGTAAGGGCATGAGACAGGGTGTAATAGATGAACCTACTGTAAGGCTGGTGGATGAAGAAATAAGAAAAGAGAAGCTGTACTGTGAACTCCTGATTATCTGCGTAATGTGGAGATCATAATATGAAGCAAAGCTACCTGTAAGGTATGAGGTTTGTTATAAAAATCCAAGCAGGAGAGGAAGTCAGAACAGTCAGCAATCTGAAGAAAAAACCTTCCTGAATGAACTAAGCCCTGAGATGGACAATACTGGGTTGGAAAGTGGAGTGGGATGAGTTCATGTGGATGAAAAGTTGCTGGCTCTGAATGCAGGTTTGGGTTGGAGATCAGACTGTCAGCCTAAGATGCTGGATGTCCTTCCCTCCTCTGCCCCGTTAGCTGCATTACTGTCTGTCCTTATCCAGCCCAGTGGGAAGGGGGAGAAGGCTGGGAAACCCAACTTGCTCCTGTTTTTGAAGAGAGTGAGGAGGTCAAAGGAAAAGTTTTTTTCCTTCCCCTTTGGAGAGTTTGCCTTTCAGTCCAAGAGGCTTGATGCCAAATGTTCTGAGCATTCTGGGCTTGGGGAGAGCCCCTGGGCTGGGACTTTGCTATCATGGCAAAGAATTTAAGGTTCTAAGGCAGGTCTTATGGAGGCTCTGTAGTTCCCCCAGGCTGTTGTGACTTCTCTCGTGGTGGCTGCTCCCACCAGACGCCAGGTCATGGGGCCAGGTGGGATGGCAGGTCCTGTGGTGTGTCTACCTGCACACCAGGTGAGAGGCAGGGGACTAGGTGGTGCTCCAGAGATGCACACATCAGACAGACACACACACCTGAGCATTGAGAAGACATGGCCTTCTTAAGCCTTGCTTTGACTCAATCTTGAACGGTGCCCAACCCACAGCATCTTGAGATGCAGTCATGACAGCGTCTCCATCATCTGTCTATCCTTCTGGCCTCATCCTCAGTTACTATCCTACAGGGACCCACTGCTCCTGCCCAACCAAGCTGCTTACCACTGTCCCTCCCACCTCAGCACACCCAAGTCTTCCTGTCCTATTGTCACCTACCAGAATCCTATCAGCTCCTGGAGGCAGTCTTAATGTCACTACTTGGCTGGTTGCATGACCTTGGGACAATTACCTTCTCTGTGCCTCAGTTTCTCTAAGGAAAATGGAGATAAGAGTGTGGTGATTACGTGAATGAATAAAAGTAAAGCACCTAGAGCAGTGCCTGGGACTCAGTCAGTTCTGCGAAAGTTTCTGTTTCTTTCTCACCCATTGGATGCCCCAGGACATTGCACGGCTCCTGGCCCATCTTCCCCTCTGATCACTCACATGCTATCTGGAATACAGGTGATAATTCAATGCCGCCAAGCAGGATTTACTCCATTTTGCTCTCAGTTAGTGTCCCCATTTTAAGTTCTGTCAATTTTGAAAGGAATGAGATATAGCACTGAGTTTCTCCTCTGCTGTTCCCAACTCAATGACTCAGTGTGAAGTCCTCCCAGTGAAGGATACTTGTGGCTTTTTTTTTTCAATAGCAGTTTTATTGAGATATTATTCACAAGCCACACAATTCATCCATTTGAAGTGTACAGTCAATAGTTTTGGTATATTCACTGAGTCGTGCAATCATCACCACAATCAATTTTATGTCACTTTCATTACCCAAAAAAGGAGTCCCATACCCATTAGCAGTCACTCCTCATTTCCCCCCAACCTCCCCAGGCCTAGGTCACCACTAATCTACTTCCTATCTCTATAGTTTTGCCTGTTCTGAACATTTCATATAATCCCCTGGCTTTTTCAAGGGATCAAACTCTTCTTCTTTTACTCATCATTAATCTATATCCCCCAAATACCCAGCTCCATAGGTCCAGGCACACAGTTGGCACCCAATAAATGTGCTGTTGAATGAAAACTAAAAGATGGGTTCAATCGAGTTAAAGATAAATTTTTTCACATTCATCCTTGGAACTTGGTCCAAAGCAAGTTCAGAAAATAGATCAGGAACAGGGTTGTTGTGTTTTTGTTTTCTGGGGCACAAAAAAAAAGCTTTGCTAAGACTCTTCAAAGTGAAATTTTAGGGCAGTGGTTCTCAAAACTAGCTATACCTTAGTGTCACCTAGAGGACAAAAGGTCCTGAGGCATGAGCCCTCCCCTTGCCATCCTCGCCCTCAAGGTTCTGACTTTGCATCCTGCAGTGGGGACCATCAGTACCTTTTCAACCTTGCCCAATTTTAAATATGACTCTACGAACAGTCAGGGTTGAGAATTCTTGTTCCAATGGAAACAACCAGCCTAAGCAAGAATAATTTGTTGAATTCCAGTCATGCCCAGAATAATATGCAGTCAGAGTTTTTAACTCTGTCTTCAGGAAAATGAATCTCTGAATTTTTAAGAAAGCAATGAAAACCAGAATATTCACTTCACAAAAATTTTCCTTATAGCCAACATTACTATTAGACTGAATCGTACAAAATTGTTGATATTTGACTGCTTCTGAGCTATAAAATGGAAACTTCATATCATTCAAGCTAATTGAATGCATTTACTTCATGAAAGAGAAAATACATATAATAATCTGAACCACCATCTTACTATTCCACCTATTCATCTTCCTTGTGCTCTACACACTTTTTAAAAAGAACATTTCAAGCTTCATCAGATATATATTTCTAGTAGAGGATGGAAATTGAAGAAGACAAAAGCATGAAAATTCATGAACAGATAAAACAACACCAACCTTACAGACCATCTTTACTTTTTGCCACATTATTTCTGGAAAGCATGCCATAAAGTGGATTGTCATAAAGTAAGTTATGTTTTCCCATAGAAAAATTTTTATGATTTGGGATTGTGTTCCTGACTAGATGTCATATAAATCAGAGATAGGATCAAAAACAGGTCACAAAAACAAAGCTGCAACAGCTATAAACCTCTATAAATATTTAAGATAATAAATTTATTATTCAAGCCTACAAAATGTTAAATCATATTTTACCCATTGATCATTATCCCGTCATTTTGGAAGGTAATTTAGCACTGCACAGCAAAACTCAAAAAGCGCACATTCTCCGATCTTTCCTATAGGAAAAGTGGCTCTGTGTCTTCCTTCCTTCCAGAACCAAGTATAACCATCTCAATCTAGACCCTGTGCCATCTCACTGTCACCTTGGCAGCGTCCTCCGCTCTTGCCCGTCCCGCCACATCCTTCTCTGAGGCTCTGCTCCCTCCACCTGCAAGCTGTGTGCTGCCCCAGGTTCTGAGGACAACCTGTTCTGAGTCAGGAGGAATTTAAGGAGCTGAGGTCTCTGATGCAGGCTCCACGATGTCTAGTCAAGTGCATTTCTGCTTTCATTCCCACCTCCGGCTGGGAAGTCAGGCGTCTACCTTCTTCTGTCACCAGAACTGCTCATATCTCTGTTCTTCTGAGCCTTGCTGCTTGGCAGACTCCTTCCTCACTCCACCCCTGCCTGCAAGAGGCCAGAGACCTCTCCCTGAAGCCCACCCTGGAGTTCTGCTACCTACTGCCATACTTTTCTGATGCCGAACACCTCTCTGGCAAACAAGTGTTTCGTGAATGAGTGAATTCCTAGCTTTCTCCAGGCTGTGCACAACTGAACAGATACTGCTACCTCTTGGTGCGTCTCCCGGAGTCAGGTGGCTCCTGGACTGCTCGCCACCTTGGCTTCTTTGTGAAAACCACGTGCTATGAACACCAGGGCAGCCTTTCTGGCTGGGCCCAGCACCTGCCTCCCCTTGGAAGGGTCTCTAGGACTCCTCCCTCTCTCTGTTCCTTCTTTTTCACTACACTGACCTCAGGTCTTACTAGCTCCAGGCTTAAGTCTCTCACCAAAACCCCCTGATCCAGACATTCTCCTTCCTGCTTCACCATCTCTCTGGTCCCTCATGCACTGCACAGGGGAGTGGACATTTGGTAAAGAATCAGCACATGATTCTAGAACAGTGGTTCTCAGCCATTTTGCTCCCCCCCCCCCCGGGACATTTGGCAATATGTGGAGACATTTTGGGTTGTCACAAATGAAGACGTGCTACAAGCATCTAATGGGTAGAGGCCAATGGTGCTGCTAAACATCCTAGAATGCACAGGGCCACTCCCACAAGGAAGAATCATCCAGCCCCCAAAACTGGCTGAGGTTGAGAAACCGTTCCAGAAAAATCAAAGAAAATTCCTGCAGCACTACAAACCAAATCAAACTGAAAATCACCAGCAAAGAAGGATCATGCTCCTGTTTTTAGCCCCCCAAAATTGCCCCCTCCATTTCCCCCTCATTATAGAAAAATTAGAAAATTAAGAAAAGCAGAAGACTGCCTGTGATACCACTGTCCTTATATTTTTACATATAATAGCTTTGATTGTATTATATACCATTCATACTCTGCCTTTTCTGTAGAATATGACAACCAAGTGTTCTCCACATTATTAAAAGACACTGCTTTCACTGTTACGTGAGGCTGCTTGCCATGATCCAACTACACTGTAATTAACCCTTCTCTTAGTAGTATAAATTGTAGCTGTTTCCAGGTTTTCAGCCTGTTGTGATATGCATATTTGTGCATAAAACTTTTTCTACCTGGGTGGTTATTTCCTGGACAAATCTTAAAAAGGGTCTATAATCCATACAGAATTTTTGAGAGGCAAACAGGATTTGTCAAAAGGTTCTATCTAACATCAAAACCCATGTGAAACATTCCCCTGGACCCTGGCTCTGCTCTAGTCTAAAAACATACTCCAAACTTGCAACTTAAAGTGTCTCCATTTGAGGAACATCAAAGGAACCTGAAAAAAAAATCCACCCCACAACTTTCTGAATAGAGACTGCAGTAGATCATGAGAACAAGAATGAAAGACTTGTGATTTTTGGCATGAAGAGACATAACTAATATGCCCTTAAGATAGCAGGACTTGCTGGTTACAGAGGCAAAATGATCTTATTTGGAATGTCTTTCCTATAAGCACAAAGCCATCTTCTGTATTAAAACAGTTTCGCTATTTTATTTTTAAAAATTTGGGGTTGTATTTTCTCTTTATCTCAGGTATTTCGGCTTTTGGGAATGCAATGATTTTGACAATCAACTTAGCAGCTGTTTGTTGGGATAAGTTTGGAACATTTTGAAACAAGAATAAGGTCAAAGATAAAAATTTTTTTTCATTAACACCCAAACCGGTTCTCTCTTGTGTTTTAGTAGCTGATTATAGGATAGCTACAGAGAAGTAGAAATTAAAATGTCACTTTCTCTTCCTGCTCCTAGGTTCAAAGAGAAACCTGCAAGTATATAAAAATCAATTAGAAGCAATGTCTTGATGTGTAACCTGCCCCCCCTTCATCACTGACATCTGAAGTGTTCTATTTCAAAAAAGGAAGACTATCAAATATGAATTAGTATATGAGTGCTTTTGGAGATACAGTATACTTCTCTAAATGCAATAACAGTACAAAGAGGGTTGCTATAGGGGCGCCTGGGTGGCTCAGTTGGTTAAGCGTCTGCCTTTGGCTCAGGTCATGATCTCTGGGTCCTGGGATCGAGCCCCGCCTCAGGCCCCCTGCTCAGCGGGGAGTCTGCTTCTCCTTCTCCCTCTGCCCCTCCCCCTACTCTCTCTCTCTCTCAAATAAATAAATAAATAAAATCTTAAAAAAAATAAGAGAGTTGTTATTGTGTATTCCCATGTATTGTGTACCCTCCTTTATGATGTCAACCCAAGTATGGTCGAGCACAGAAAAGTCAGTACTGATCAGGTAAGCTGTGGGACTGGAAAGAAACAGGAAGATGTCTGTGTGGAGAATTAGTGGTTCACAATCAGGTATCGTGGTAGGAATCAAAAGTTCCTTCCAAGTCACAGGTCTGGGACCAGGATGTTAGCAACGATGAAGGGAGGCATAAAAATGACATATCATCCATCCACAGCAACCATGACCACTAAGGCCAGTCGAGGGCTTCCCTCATTGTAGGCCCTCTGCTCAGTGTGTCACTTGTATAATCTCAGCCAGTCCTCACAACCGCCCCACAGGACCTTGTTACAGAAACAGGCACGTGACCGAGGCTTGGAGAGAAGTTCAGAGTATTGTAAAATCTTCCAGCTGCAAGACGGCCAGAGATTTCAACCCTGTCTTCTGAGTCAGAGCCCAGGGGAAAGGCCAGGGAGGAGGAGGCATTAAAGAAGGAGCTCAGAGGAGGCATGAACCTGAGTGAGGCGGAAGCCAAGGCTTCCCTGACTTGTCCTGGGGCACCCAGCAGGCAAGGCTCCTGGAGGCCCTGTGGCTGCAGAGCTCAGACCTCGCCTGGGGCACAGTGGGGTGGGGGCCAGGAGGTCTGACAAATGGGCTGTTCCTGCAGTTCTTGCTGCTGTACTTGCCCTCTCTTTCCTGCCCTCCCCCGTGGACAGGGTCAGAACTGGACCAGGAGCCCGGCAGACCCCAGCCTGTGCTATGGAAGTGAGAGAAGCAACAGTGGAGCCTTGGTCCACGGGTCAGATCCGCCACCGTGGATTAGACCCACGGTCCATTCAGCCCAGGGCTCATCTGCACACTGAAATCAAACAACTAACGCAATGGCTTGTGGACTTATGTTTTTAATTAAAAAAAAAAAAAGTATTTTGAAGAGAAATCTCAGAAGTCCAGAATTTACAAAAGATAAGTAGTAGAGAGACTCTGGTTTAAAGAGAGATGAAGGAATCCCAGGATGTCCTCCTTCCACCCATTTCCAACCTAAATATTTTCATGGACACTAGGGCCATAAGCAGGGTAGGACCCCTTAGCATCAACAAGAATGGCTAAGGACCCCAAACAATCTATTACCATGCAGTTTTCTAAAACCTTTAAAAAAAAAAATAGGTTTTTCCATCTGCACCACACTTCTGGCTAGAGAGTCCACTGCTTTCTTGCCACTTTGAGAAGTACCACTGACTTACTACCTTTCTCTTGTCCTAGACTCGCTCTGCTCTCACTTAAGACGTATCTTTTCTTCTTCCTAGTAGTTACACTAGAACTATTTATGATTTCAGAAACGTTGTTCACATCCTCCTCCTCTTTCCAGACAGAACATTCCTAATCTGTTTAGTCTGTTCTCACTGGAGGACTAAATGCAACAATGTATGTAAAGCACCAAGCAAGCTAGGAGGGTGGCATAAAGGAGAGGATCAGCAAGCATTATGCCTTTATCCTTCCTTTTCCATCTCCTTTGTCGCTTAAAGGGCTCTTGCCTAGTTTTGCCTTCCATTGTAACCCTTTGTTCCTTTCTTAGTCACACTCATTGCTGTGCCCCAAATAAGGTTGGGCAAGATGATGGGATCATCTTTACCTACACAGCCAAAGAGTAACACTGCGAGACTGTGAACCCCAACCCCGACCAGCACCATGGGCAGTACCATCTCAGCCAGGAACAGAGTTTACTCTTCTCTAAGTAGCCTCCAAGTTCCCTTGATAGGAAAATTGCAGCAAAGAACCCTTGGCCACAATGAGGATCTCTATTATGTTTTTGCATAACTGAGGGAGGTACAGAGGAGAGAGAGAGAGCAAGCACAAGTGAGAGGGACTGAGCAGGGGGGATCTGATCTACCTGAGCTATGTGGGGAGAAGAAATGTTTCCTCTGCAGAAAGAGAGGCATGAGCAGCAGAGGACAGGAGTTCCCAGTTCCTGTTAGGAAGGGTGCCAGAGTTCACTTCCTGAACTCACATGCAGAGGAAAAGAAAGTCACGGGGAACTTCAAGGCAGGAGGATATTTGCAGGAGGATAAACTGGCACAAGTTTTCGAGAGGGCCATTGATCAATATCCATCACAGTTTTAAGAGATTCAGCAATCACATTTTTAGGAATCTAAACTTGCAGAAATATTAACATTGCACAAATAGATGTACATTGATGTTCAGTCCAGCACTGTTCCTAAGGGAACAATGCCTAAATGTTCAACAGTGACTGATTAAATAAATTATGGTGTATCCATACAATGAATACTAGGCAACGGTGAAAAACAATGAGGTAGTGATACATTACTAATATGAAAAGATCTTAAAGATACACTAAGTGAAAACGGCAAGTTGTAACATGAGTCAATTTTTGTTTTATAATAATATAAATACATCAATCTGGAAAGATACACAAGGATTGCCTTGATTTTCTTGGAGAGGTAGAGAATTGTCAGTTTTTACTTTGGATACTTCTAGATTGTTGAAATTTGTAATTAAACATAAATTAAATAGAAAAGCTAGCTATAGCACAGTGGTCACGTGCATGGGCTGTGAAAAAATGCTGCTGGAGTTTCAACCCAGTTCTGCCTCATCCTACAAGTAATAGGTAACTCAACTTCTCTGTGACTCGGTGTCTTCATTTGCAAAATGGTAATAATGATAGTATTGTGCCAATTAAATGAGTTAATACACACAAAAGATTTAGAAAGGCCTGGCATACAGTAAACACTCAATAAATTGTTGGCCAAGATAAAGAATGATTTGGTTCTTTTTTTTTTAATGGCCAGAGGATAGAAGGAGAAAAGTGGGAAAAGCTTAGTGCCAGATGATAAAAGGTCTTGCATGCCAGGCAAAGGAGTGAGAATTAACTTATTCAGTAGGAAATAAAGAGCCCAGTAGTCATTCCATAAATATTTATTGAACACCTTCTATGTGCCAGGCACCATTCTAGATAACTGGGACGCATCAGTGAAGGAAACAGACAACAGCCTATTTGGTAAAGGACCAATATAATCAAGACTGGCCTTTTGGGCATGATGGTTATATGTTTTAAAAGTGTTCTGTGTGTGCTTGGGGGGAGATGATCTGGAAGACTGGGGGTTGTCAGTCAGGAGGCCATAGCATTGTTCCAGTGACCAAGGCCCGGTACACGAAGGGGACTCCAGGCCTGGTGCAGAAGACGTGCCTGAGGCCAGAGATAACAGACAGGCAATCCCCAGTGTTGGCGAGGCAGCTGAGGGGAGGGTGCAGGTAGGGACCAGAGAACCTCTGAGCACCAGCTTTTCAACGTTCATCCCAGCATCGGCCAACTCAGTTGGCCTGGACCTGGCTCTAGTCCCATGTCCACCATCACTAATGTGAGGGTCCCTGGAGAATCGAGTTTCTCTGAGTCTCAGAATCCTTTTATAAAATGACAGGGTCACCCCTGATGATCTCCAGGGCCCCTTTTGGCTCTAACATTCTATAATTCTCATGTCATTACAAAGCGGCAACTGAATGGGACTTCCTTTCCCATTACCAATATATTATATACTAGAGTCAAAAGAGAAACCATCGAGACATAGGATTCAGATGTGCAGGATCATGTATGAGAAGACTGTTTACATTCACTTCCTTTTTGAGAAAGCGCATATTGAATTTTAAGACAAATGTATGTGTCAAGGTCTGAAAATGGGTTACTCAAATAATTTCCTTCCATACATGCAGCTGTTCTAAAGCATAAGCCACATTCTCCCAGTAAAACCATCATCTGTTCTATAAAGAATATGAGCATTCATCTGACCCTTATTTTTAGAGTAAGAGGCCAAAGGCACAAGGGGTGAGATGTAGTCAAGTCCAATGTGCCAGATGCAGACAGGGGGCTGAGGGCCAATTATAAATCATAATATCTGAATTTGGGGGTATTCAAATTAGATGTCTTAGAAGATGAAAAGAAGGAAATCATGGAATATCAGGGTGGCAGACAGAAGTTGCAAAAAGTCTACGTTTTCCTTTGTTCCTTCATTCAACAAATCTCTCTCACAAAGTAAACCACCAAAATAAACAGACTCTGACTCACTTCCCATTGCTTGCTGGAGTTTGGTTCTTTTTCCCCACCCAGGGTCATGGAATACATGCACTTCAGACTTACTCTCTGCGTGAGAAAAACCCCTGCACAATGATAATCAACTCTTTGTTAGGAGAAATTGCAACTTTCCACTACCCACGAGGAGCTGGTCCTGAAGCCAGGTGGCCTGAGCCCTGAGCCCCGCTCTGCCACTCACCACCTGTGTGACTTTAGGCAAGTGACGCACCTCCTCTCTGCCTCAGTTCCCCTCTCACAGGGTTGTGACGAGATGTTACTATTTCTACATTGTTTTGAACAGCGCCTGCTGTACAGTAAGCGCTATGTGTTTATAAGATCAATCTTAGTTACTAGAGGTAACGCAAGGCAGCTGAGAGCAGTTGCATATTGATTCTCTTAAAGGATACTTCCTCTGCTCATCCTACTCACTCACAAGAGTACCACGGAAAACCATAGGTTAGACAAGACAAGGATCAGCTGTTCTTCATGTGTACTTAGGAAGGGCTAGGAAGAATGTACACTAAAAAACCTCCTGCCAGGATTGCTGAAATCAAAATGACTCTTCTCTTTATAAAAGAGATACAAGTTTGTTGATAGAGATGAAATTAGAATGCCCTGGCATGGTGCCCACCAGCCTCAGAGTCTGTAATTTCAACCCTTTGCTTGAGTTATCTGAACCCATTTTATTCTCGGCTGTTCTGGCTTTTGAATAAGGGTGTGTCTGTGTGTGTGTGTGTGTGCAAGCTCCCATGCATGCACGCACAAATGCATGGTAGGGGGAAGGGAAACAGCCCAGGTGGAGACTTGATGCTTGAATGCTTGAGTCTGGATCAGTTCAGCTCCAAAACGTAGAGTTGTTGCCTAGAGCAAATTACCTAACTTCTTGAGCCTTAATTACTGGAACTGAAAAATGTTCTTGACAAGTGGTCCTTTGGGTGCTCTTTTCTAGACCTATTATTCAAAGTGGCTGGGATGGTTTGTTTCATAACAATTGCCCCCCCACAGGCCAGCCAGAGGGCTGCAGCCGCTCCATGGGCTGAGACCTGAGGGTGTCTGGTAGACATGAGTAATTAAGAGCACAAGCCTTGAATTAAGAGTTCAAGCCCCAATTTTGCCACTCATTATCTTGTGACCTTGAAAAAAAATACTGAACCTCCCTAAGCCTCAGTTTGCCTATCTATAAAATGGTGATAATGGTAATAACAGTATCTATCTTATCAGGTGGCTGTGAAGAATAAATAAGAGTACTCAAGAAGCACTGATGCCTGACAGTGAGGGCTCATTAAATGGCAGATTTCACAACAATGGCTGTTCCTGTCTCTGAGTGCCCCAGGGAGATCTTAGGTATATTCTTCTTTGGATGGTGATGGGCAGTTTATTAGCTGGTTTTTATATTAGCTTTTAAAAATCCTCAATGAGAACTCTTTTAAAACATGCCATCTGCCTCTTACGCTGTTTTTCTTCTTTGCATTTTTTAAAATTATTATTTCAAAACAAACCAGCTATTTTAAAGTGTCTGAATGGTTGCCTATTACTCATCAGAAGAGATTCCAAAGCTTTTTGCAGGAAGGATTTCATGTCAGGATGCTTTGGTCAAGGAGCTGCCTGTCCTGTTCTTTCTTCCCTCGGGACAGACCCTGGAATGAGGAGAGCTTCGAAGCACCTCCTGTCAAGGTGGCGGGTTGGAGGGTGCTGGAAACTCAGCACGGGGCAGGGGCTGGATGAGCTGGGGAGTTCTGGCCTTGGCCGGTCCAAGAGCTGTCACAGGCCACTTAAACTTGCCAGACTGTATTGTCTTCACTTGTGACATGAGAGGGCCAGCAATGGGCAAAAACCAGGAAGACAATTCACCTGGGAGGACAGTCAGTCAATTTTGTTCCCTTCCCTAGTTATCAAAAAAAATGCAAATTATGGGACAGACATTATGTTATGTATTGAATGAAAACATAATGTTTAAGTTTATTAAAATATAAATTTGAAAACAAGGTCACTTTTCTGCATTCCTGGGAGCACTGGCAAACTGGCATAACTGTGTGGGACTAGAAACCACAATTCATATTGTGTCTCATGAAAGAGAAGGAGGTAAACTTGGTGTGCATCCTCATCTTTTCAGCTCACTAGTTTTGAGGCCCAACCTTTTTGAGACTCCATTTCCTCACTGGAGGAAAAATGGGTAAAATGGAGATAGTAAAAATAATGCCCACTTGCTGGGTTGTTGGGAGGCCTGGAAGTAATGTAGGTAATGGAGCTAGCCTAACATTTGGCACCTACCAGATGCCTGTTGTTGCCAGGAGAAAGATGATGATGACTCTCCCTGGTTCTATAATATTATAATGCTGCTGGAAAGAAAACCCATTCTCCTCTCCTTTCTCAGATTCCCTGTCAGAATCTGGCTTCTCGGCAGGCAGAGCAGACAGCTGCTCAGCGGCGGTGGCCCCACACATCCAGTGTCCTAGGGGATCCTGACCCATGGCCCCAGAGGTCCCCGGGCAACTCCAAGGACGTGCCCCACACAGACATCATCTACTGCACGCACACACACACCACTACGTGTCAAATGCCCATCCTGCCCTGCCCTGTCCTGCCTGCTGGCACTCACTCAGCTCTGCAAATGGCCTTCTGGCGTCCAGAGCCAGAGCCCTCCAGTGCCTGAGCACCGAGCAAGGAGTGACATCCTCCCTGTGGCCCACAGCTTGGGCCTGCATCTCCCTGCAAGCAAACACAAGCCAGCTCCCTCCCCCCGCAGAGCGCAAGCTCTGACATACGTCTGCTGCCACCCAAACACTTCACCTCTGCGCCAGCCACTGGCCACCATATTCACCAAGTAACTCATTCCACCCTGCGGAGGCCCTCAGTCCCTTGTTTTCAAATGCCCCTGTGCTTCTGAGGAGGGTTTTTCTTTTCTTCTTTTTTCTCCTGTGATTCATCTCTTGTTTTTTGGTAATTCAAGCTTAGCACTGACTTGAATTGCCATGGAGTCTTTATCTACTCAATATCAAAGATGTCTCTTCTCAAATGTTTTTTTTGAATTCTTTCTCAATACCAGGTTCTGTTTCTGTTCCCATTTTGCAACCTAATAAGGACTGAAATCTGTTTTCAGTAGTTACTTGATTTTTTTTTCCTCAGCTTTAAAAATAATTTCAGAGAGCCATGGAACTGAGGAACGGAAAGGAGCTCATCCAGTCCTTGTTTCATTCATGAAAAAACTGAGGCCCCTGGGGGTGAGCTTTGTGGTGGTCACACTGTGGGAAGGCACTTAGGGGAAGGAAACAGACCATGCACACCTACGTTCCTGGTGCCTCTCAGCCTATCATATGCCCTATTTCCTTGTTAAACCAGGTCCAGGTTCTGCATGGCAGGGCTTCTGACAATGACTGCACTTCCTTCTATGGAGCGATCTGCCACGGGGCCTGGTAGGTCTGCAGAAGTAGCTCCCTCCAGGTGCCCCAAATCCATTGTGGACTCATTCCTCCTCTCTTACTTCCTGGCTTTTGTCAATGCCGTTTCCTCTTCCTGCTAACTCTAAGTCGCATTCATTCTCCAGGTGCTTTCCCCAGAAAGCCCACGTGAGCCTCCAAGTCCACAAAGGCAGGGAGCCCTCCCATGTTTCCCCGGCAGTGAACTGTCTGCCCTCTCTGATGGTTTTGCTCACCAGTCTTGCAACAAATCGTTAACCTGTTTGCATCCATCTTCCCTTAGAGGTCTGCCCGAAGCATGAGGGCAGAGCAGACGCAGTTGACTCATACAAACAAAGTGTTAGTGACCTTTAAAATCTCTATCTGCAGAGACTCAGGGGCTAAGCACTTGAAGAAAGGAAGAGTCCCAAGGGTAGTCAAAAGCCCACAGACAAATGATTTCACAATTTCAGACTGAAGGAGTTTCCTCTAAATTTTTCAAGAAACTGGGGAAAGACCTCTTACCCAAGCCAATACAGGGGGCAGGGGCGGGGTTTAGGGAGCAGAGCAATTAACCAGGTCCAGATAGGCACACCCAATCCCTCCTCTTGATTCACATCTTTTCTCATCCGGGGCCGTGTTTCTACAGAAAAGAGTAAGCCTTTGAGAGCATCCTCCTGGTGCACCATCCTGGTGCTTCAGTAGCCTAGCCTTTGACCCAGGGTGACCCAGAGTCCTGGTTGCCCTTTAAGGAGTGAGGGGAGAGGAAGGCTGAGCCACAGTAGAGGCAGGAAGGGCGATATGGAGGCCAGAAAGGAAAAACTCCGGGTCTTGACTTCTCTGGATTCTTTCTCCACATGATCTCATATAATCCCCCAAGCAACCCTAAGATGTCAGCCCTTTATGATCTCCATTTTACCTAGGAAGAAACAATGGAATGCAAAATTCAGTGACTCACTGAGATCTCAGACACACTGGTTGGAAGTTGTGCTGAGCCACACGCAGAACAGCAGGGTCCTAACCACCACCTCTTTCTCTAATTTCCTACAGAGCCTTCTGAAAGGGGCCAGGAGTGTCTATGTGTGTTCTCTCTGACCATTTAAACACTCACTTGCACTCATAAGACAACTAGGAAGCTTAAAGCAGGTATTTTTAATATTCTTTTCTACCAAGTCTCCCTGCTTGGGCTGCTCTCCCTTCCTGGAATGCACCTTTAGCTCCTGTGATAGTGAAATACCCCTGGGTCCTACCTGCCTCCTCCCCTGCCATAAAGGCTTCAACCCAACATAAAGCTCCCTTTCTCCATACTCCTAATACATTTACAGATGGCTCTGTACGATGTAATATTCTACAGCACTGTCCAACAACTGGTACAATAATTTATTATTTTATAACGACCATGAAAACAAATACTTTTGAGCACTTGCTATATGTTGGATATATTTTTCTTGTTTAATTTTCATAATAGTTTCATTAAATGGATATAACATCTCCCTCCTCACAAACAAGGGTATTGAGTTTTGATAAACCTGGATGGGAAAAGTAATATATCCCAGCAGTTTGTGTGAGCTCTGAATTCGTCTGCCTGGGTTCAATCCCAGTTCACTAAGTAGGTAAATGTGCATAGACTGCTCCTCTAAGCCTCAGTCTTGCCATCTCTAAAATGGATCATGCAGTGCTAGGGACAGGACTCGCACAGAGTGAAGTGTGAGTACTTAATACCATTAGGAAGAAGGAGAGCTTAGAGTCAGCTCCTGATTGTCTTACCGCAGGGCCCGTGCTGCCTGCTTCTCATATAATCCTGAGGTAGGCAGAGTTTACCATCCCTATTTTAAAGATGAGGGGTTAGGTTCAGAAAGGTAAAGTGACGGGTTTGCGATCACACAGCTGTTACGTGTCAGGGCTGAAGATGGAGCCAAGTGCAGCTTTATTTGACTTCCCAAAACTGTGCTGCCTTGTGTTAATCTGTTAGTTGCGTGTCATCTTCTTCCTTCCAACTGAGTGATAAGCTCCTCAGAGCCATGCCTTTAGTACCCTTTCCCTGCGTTTCCCAAATGGCCTGGCACAGCATTACACATGCTGTGTTCTCACTGCACCACTGGTAAAGCAAATACGGCTGCCCTTGCTCAGCCTGGCCCCCAGCTTGCTCTTCAAAAACATAAGTAGCATCAGCCATGATGATGGAGACTCCTGAGACAGAAGGAATACAAGAGAGATAATTCCAGAGTCACCTAACAATCGTATGCCCATTGCACTTATAAGAAGTAAATCTCAAAGGGGAGTTCAAAATGCTCTAAAACAGACTGAATGTTCCATGGGACAATGGCCACAGCTTCTTCAACAAGGAAATGGTGTCTACAAGAAGAGGAATCTGTTAGATTGAAAGACTTAAGAGACATATCATTCAAATGTAATATTTCTTATCTGATCCCTGGTTCCAAAAATCAAATATTAAAAGCCATTTTTCGGGGACCCCTGGGTGGCTCAGTTGGTTAAGTGTCTGCCTTCAGCTCAGGTCATGATCCCAGGGTCCTGGGATTGAGCCCCAACGTCGGGCTCCCTGATCAGCAGGGAGCCTGCTTCTCCCTCTGCCTTTGCCTGCTGCTCTCTGTCTCTGACAATAAATAAAATCTTTTTTAAAAAGTCATTTTGGGAACAATCAGGGAAATGTGAATATAGGCTCATTATTAAATTGTAATTTGGAATTATTTGTTTGTTTAGGTATGGATAATACTGCAGTTGTTTCTAAAAAAAGTCTTTATATCTAAAAAATATATAATGAAGTATTTATGGATGAAATGATATAATTCTGGGGTCTATTTTAGATACTCCGGCAGGAGGGGCAAATACTCCTGGGAGGTGACTGATGAAACAACACTGGCAAGTGTTGATGAATGGTGAAGCAAGGTAATAGGCCCCAGGGGATTTGTTATACTAGTCTCAGTATTTTTGTGTTTGTTCAAAAACCTACACAATAAGGTTTTTTGTTTGTTTAAAGAAAGAATGAATGGTATGAGTCCCCAGAAATCTTCTGTTTTGTTCTGCAACTACTTTTCTTCCAAGAGAGATCAGTTTCCTTAATGTGAAAAGCTTCCCAAATGTACTCATCCAAGTGAGGTCAAAGTACCTGTTGTGATGATCACTCACCTGGACCATTCTGTCCCCACTTCCCCATCAGCCCTCTCCTAACTGACCTTGTTACTTTCCACAAAGAAGCTCACTGTCCCCCCTACCCCAACTCTACTGTTTGTATCTCCTTCCACTCTTTGGCTAGAAACCTCAGCATCACCTTTGTCTCTTTCTTCCCCCCTTCATCCTCTATCCCGGGCAGCCAGTGATACTGCATGTGAACTTGATCTAGCCATCAATGTCTCCCTGATTCTCAGTTTCATTATCTGTCAAAGGTAATTGGTGGGATCCTGTCAGTTATGATCTTCTTGTACTTTCTCTCACAGAAGCTATCACACCCTATGCCTAACATGTTAGGTTACCTAAGTGTTAGGAGAGCTTCCTCTTTATTGTAAGTTCCAGCTATTTGCCTGACAGGGAAATCAGACTCTCTGATATGAAGTTCCTCTCTGGGACTTACCTCCTGATGGAGTTTCTTTCATTCCTTTGTTCAATACACATGTATTAAGTTCCTACTGTGCACCAATTCAATTTGTCCCTCCCATTGCTGACACTGTACCTCTTGACAATTGTTAAGTTATGCCTCTTTTCAGTCTGCTTTTATAACCATTATGTTATTCCATACCCAGGGGAACCAGTGGAGACAACCGGGTAGAGTTTATGGTTGGCTCATCATTTCACAAATGAGTCAGCTGGATAAGCAACACACTCAAGACCAAGAAGCAAGTGAAAGGCAGGGGTATCTAGAATCTAGGTCTCCCAAATCCTGGTCCAGGACTCTTGAGCATCATTCCATACTGCCCCATGGAAGCAGCAGGACAGCTGGGAAGGTGAAGAGAACTGAGGTCTAGCCTTGTGAAGTCTTCTCGGCAATGATCAATGAACTGATGGCCCAAATAAGGATGTATCTGGATCATGGGAGGTCCCCCAGAACAGCTGGAGATGACATCCTCACTTTTTAGTCCTGGAGGCCTTTCAAGTTCAGATCTGCCATGCATCCCGAGAAGACCCCCGACCAGCCTGTCCTCATGGCGTATGAGCTGGGCTCTAGCAAGGACCATGGGTCTAGGTGGAAGCGGATATGGAATAATATGGAAGTAGAAGGCACATGGGATCAGAGTCTAACAGGTGGGCTCAAATCCCACTGGTATCCCTTAGTAGCTATATGAAATCAGGCCTGTTACTCAGAGTGCTGTCTTTCCCAAATGTGTTCATCACTGTGTGAGCCCTGAGGTAGACCTAGCACGTGGCTCACAGCCCCTTTCCTGGCAGAAATAAAAACCAGTCTCTCTAGAAAAGAGTTGGTTAGAGAGGGAGGCTTTTTAAAGGTGGTTAAAATATATTCTTTGTTAGCTCCTGAAACAGTGTGTAGTCCCAGCAACTGGAAGCAATTCCTGGGATAGCCTTGTGAGAAAAATTTTTTGTGAACAAGTTTTGAACCTTGCTCTAATTTGATTAGATTAGCTAATCTAAAGTAGACATTAGAGCTGAAAGGGGCAATTAGTCAGAGTTTTATGGAAAATTCACCAAAGGAACTGGCTACCCATTTCTTACCCTGTACTTCTGACCATGGGGCTAAACATTTCTAACCAATGTCCCTCCTCATCCAGTGGCAGGTCCTTGGGTGTAAGCACAGCATCCAAACACATTAACCTGCTGGCTGACCCCGGGAGTAAAATGCTGGCTCTTGGGGATAAGGTTGTGCACCAAAAAGAGTGTCCCCCACCCGTGAGTCACTACCCAGCAGGCCAAGGTCTTCCTCCGCCTGTCTCCAGGCCTGGCTCTTCCCTCATCCGGGAGCACTTCCCTTCCTGACATTCCTCCTGCAAATTTGCCCTTGAGGATTACTTGTTCTTTAGGTCTCCCCTTACCTATGAGTTGCTCCAGGAGCCTCCCTTCCCCACCAGGAGCTCCCATAATTAATTGCCTGTTCTTTCTCCATTCAGGCACTTATCATACCTTACCACAGCGATTAACCACTGGTGATGATTTGCCTCCAGGGGACATTTGGCATTATCTGGAGACATTTTTGGTTGTCACAATGGTGTGTGTGAGAGGATACTCCTGGCACCTAGTGGGTAGAGCCCAGGGATGCTGCTAAACAGCCTGTAATGCACAGGGCACCCCCCACAACGAAGAATTATCCAGCCCCAAATGCCACCAGTGCTGAGGTTGCGAAATCCTGCCCTAGTGTAATTGTTTACTTGTTTATCTTTTTTCACAGCAGCTGTTTCATTCATATCTGTATCCCAGTATGATGCCTGGCCCATTCCAGGTGCGCAGAAAAGACCCTCTAAATGGCTGAATGACCTTCACCCCAGCTCCCATCTCTAGTTTGCTTCTGCTTGCTTTGCCCCTGACCAACTCCCTGTACTGGCCTCTCCATGTCACTCAGCACAAATCCCATTCTGACTCTGACCAGGCCCCTGATCCTACTCCTGCTCTGTGCACTGCAGGCCATGGGTGACAGAAAGCTAGACCTGCCTGTAACAACTCCGAGAACAGGGTGTCTGGACGAAGAGTCGAGCCGGGCTACACAAAGTGAAGGCCATGAGAAAAGGAAGAAGGCCTGAGCCAGCTGGGAGCAGGGCCAGACCACCGGGCAAATGGGGCAGCTGGACTGCGCAGTTAGGGGCTCAAAAGCTGATTAGTTTTCAAATCCTCCACATGCCTTTTATGTAATTAATGGACACTGAGCGTCCGTTTCTGAGGCTGCAGGATTCTTCTCTCCCTTTAGCGATGCAGCTCTGTATGCTAAATATTTTCTCGAAACACTGAGTCACTGCCCATTTCTTACTTTGTGCATTTGCTACTGAGTTCACATGAATAATTATAAGCTTATTTTACATGATCGTAAGGGGCTGGGTAATTCTCAGCAATTTCAAGAATGAAATGTTCACAAAGACTTTCAAGACTGTGACACAACAGGGTTGGGCAATTCAAAATCATTGCTGTTTAAAAGATATTTTCTTATTTGGTTTACCATATTTCATGTTTTACATATATATTATAATTTATGTTCAAATAATGTAGTGCAGAGAGACGGAGCCAGGCAATTTTATGAGACAAAGAAGGTTAGGGGATTGCCAGATTTTGGAAGCTAAATATTAGATGCTTTGACCAGCAGTCCCACGATTTCACCCTTGAATTCCTTCAGAACTCCTGGACGAATGCCAACCTGTCCCCGTGATTTATCCACATCCAATTTGTCAACTAGGTCTAGAACATTCTGTGCATTGGCTACTACTAGATCTAGTACCCCTGCTTCTAAAGATACTTTAAGAGTGATATTCATTTTGATATGTTTTTCTGAAAATTTCAGGGCAAATAATTTATTATGTCTGCTGGCTCCTTTTCATATATCGAGAGGAGTGTTCTGATCATCTGCAAAGGTTCTACCAGGTCTTTGGTTGGTTTCTTCACTTCAATTACTTTAAAAGACCCTCTTGTTTCTGTTCTAATGTCTGATCCTTATAGGATGCTCCTTAAATGATGTGTGGATCCCTTCTGCAGGTTTCCTAGGTGGGTTCCCCTGTTTTTCCAACTGAATTAACTTTCTATTTTTTCAGAACATATCTCTTTCTTATGAATGTGCCTTTGTCTTGAGCAATCCTGTTTGGGCTGATTCTGTAAATCATGATTATTATCCCAACCTCCAGGGCCATGAGAATCAAATGAAGTAAGGCCATCGAGGGTTGTGCCTGATACCTGGCACAAAGTAAGTGTTTAGCAAACACTTACTTATTCTTACCGTGTTGGCCAAAGAAGGGAAGATAGGAAAAATCTGATTCTTTTCAACCCCACCCGCCAAAATGGTTTTTCAAATCTTGTGCTTCCTAAAACATGTTTGGTGGTGTTTTCTAAAAGTTAGCTGGCAAGATTCTTGAGGCTGATTGACATTTTTTTTCATAATTCCTACTCTATTACAATATACATGCTTTTCTTCTCTTGTTATGTATACATTATCTTGGTTTTCCGTTCTTACACCAGACTGTTCGACTTAAACTTATTAGAGTTATTAAATCACAGTGGTCACACACAGATACTCTCTGCACCTTCTATGGTGCTTCTCTTCCTTTTCTTCTGTAAAATCATTAGGGCAGGAAATGATCATTTGTCCTAATTCATCCCAGGGAGATATTTTGCCAATTTACAAGTGAGTAAACACCCTCATTATTACTAATTGGCCCGATTCTTTAGCTCAGCCAGTCCTATTGCAGTTTCCAGCTCAATCTCATTATCCTTGTCAGGTGGCTCATAACCCCTTTTCTACTGCCATATTTTCATGAACTGTTGGCTATTTCCACCCACTGGGCATTTCCTGATGCCATTTTTATGCTGAGGCTCCCTGGATTTCTCCACTACTCTGACAATCTGTTTCATGACTGGTTTCTTACCCTTCTTTGCCAGCTATCTCACAAGAACCTTTGATTCCTAACTAAGAAACACAATAGCCCTGTATCTGCTCTCACTAGGACCTTCAAATTCCACCCATTTCCACCTGTGCTATGTATGATAGCCATCAATGGACTACAGCCATATATACATATATATACATACATATACATATACATATATACATATACATATATATATATATATATATATATATATATATATATATATATGACTATAGCTCAGCAATGACCACAAAAGGTTCTGATCTTCAGCTCTTTCTCAGCTTCCTAAATTAGCCTTCAGAACCCTCCTATCATTTAGTCCCAAGTCACAGTACTGGGACTAAAGGAGAGAGTTGGGCATGTTACTTCTGAGACATGCACAGGACAGTTTCCATCCTATTGATTTCCTACCTCTGCTCTCTTCACTTGCATCAGATTGTCTTTACCCAGCTAGTGCCAGTGTACAACTCCCTCTGCCAATTGCTGCAAAAATGGTCACTGCTCTGGAATGCCCCAAGGCTCTTTCCCACATCCACACCTGCCTCAGTTTGCAGTGGTTGCCACGGTTCTTTCCTCATGGGTGCAACCTGTTGACCCCACCGGATTCCTAAGCTGGGCTGACCCCAATGGAGAAATCGCTCGACATACAGAGCCTCTGGCAAAACCCCTCTCCACCCCGCAACACACACGCACATGCTGTTTCTCTGTATGTCTTCATGTTGCAGGTGAGAACATGGAGATTATTAGTTTTAGATGTCTAAGCCATTTGAATTCAAATGGCTTCTTGTGGCAGAGCATGTCAGCATATGCAATGAGCATTAAATAGAACACAGCAGGTGTTTTACCTTTTTGTTCTTCTGGCAGCAACAGATGCTTTGGGAAGGGGCAGAAGAGGGTGCCAGAAACAAATAATTATATTTTGTTATCCAATCCACATCACACTATCACTGAGGGACCACACTATACGGGGAAGCTCTTTGAAAATGGTACAGGGCTGAACAATTGGGAGTTGCATCACAGGCCCCTAAATAGCAAATTCCTTGAAGGCAAGAACTATATTTTACTTTCATGGGTGTCCCTTATCGTCCTAATATGAGATGACCCGCCCTGAGTAACTGTTTAATTGAACCGAACATGAACTGGAAGGGCTCCATCCATATAACCAGTCATTTACGAAGCCTGTGCATCATACATTACAGTTCTCCCTTTCTCTCCCTTCTCCATCTCTATGCTGGGCTACTTGCCTCCCTTTCCAAGAATCTCTATTACACCCGAAGCTTCATGGGCTGGGACCATGTCATCCACCTCGCTGCTTCATCTCAGGGCCTAGCAGTGTGTAGCATGCAAGGCCCCCACTAAACATTTATGGAGCCAATAAATAAATGAAAACAAATCTCTTTCCAACTTGGGCTGGTTTCATGGAAAATACTGCCCAGTACCAAAGTGTGACCTGTGTTCATTTGTGTCAAACACATTCATGTATGTCATTTGCCATGGGACAGAGGAGATGTGGTGACGCTCATAGGGAAGCAGAGGTGAAAGGGGGCAGAGGCAGGGTCATTTTACCAGCATATATATACATATATATGTGTGTGTGTGTGTGTGTGTGTGTGTGTGTGTATACATACAATTATGCCAAATGTTCTCAAAATCACGACCTAGAAAAATTTTTCATGGAGGTGGTGCTCGCTTGAGTTGATGGCACCATTTACAGGTATAAGGCAATGCCCTTTACCCAGTGTGTGGGCATCACACACAATGCCTTCACCCTTCACCACCCCCCTCTCCACCCAAATTCTAATTACAGACATGGGATTTATTTGCCACCCAGTTTTCTCCCAGGGGTTTACTGTGGCTATTAATTTCAATAGCAGCCCTTCTATAAAGTGGAGGAGAGACAGTGGAAAATGGATGCAGGAAAAGGAGGCTTTCACTTTAAACTGGCTCTGTTCAAAGCGTGGTCCCACCAGGCTGCGTCAGCACCTGGGAAACTGCTGGAAATGCACATTCTGGGGCCCAATCCCAGTGTTCCAGAGTCAGAATCTCAGGGGCACATGGCGGGGGGAGCCCAGGAAGCTGTGTTTTCACCAACTCTGCAGGTGTTTGCCAAGGCATACTAAAGTTTGAGAAGCATGGATCTAAAGTGCTGTTACTCCTTTTCAGAATTCTCTCAGGCATTATCTAGGGGGGAAACTGGGTGTCTGGAACCCATGGAGGAGGCTTTTCATTATTTATTTACCTTTTTGTACTTAAAAATTTTTTTTCAGCCATGTGATTATCTTGCTATTTCAATAGAAATAAAAACAACAAACAAATAAATCGCACCTCTATCAAGAGCACATTGAAAAGGAAAAGATAACTCACAGCAACTACTCTAGGATGTTCCTGGTAATCATTCCTCAACTGTTTAGCTGGACTATTTTCCCCTCTCTCCTAAATGACAAGTAAGGAGGAAGAAGATAGAATGAGGATAAGGTAAGACACTGGCAAAGTTATATTCTGTTAACAAAACATATTTTGTTTGATATTTCTAAAAATATTAGAGGACTAAGGATGTCCCTTAAGAAGATATCAATGTGACAAAGGAAAGCCAGGACAATATACCATTTCCACACTATACAGCACTTTTTTTTTTTTAAGCTCAATTAGGGAAAGCATTTGTAGCGATAGCTTGCCTAGATTCTTCAATAATCGGAAGAGAATGTACACAGCACAATTAAGAGTCTGCATGCATGTTTTAACCCTCGGCATGATTTTATTTTCCTAAAGATAATAGCTGCTCTCACACCTTCTCAAATTGCTTTAAGACTGCCTTATTTTTAGCCATCCCGCTAAAATAAAAAACACAATGGCTAACATGCTAAGTTAAAGTACTACACGATGCTAAGACTCTACTGCAAGTCTGTTTCCAAAGGAAAAACCAGAGGACTACATGAACTAAAGGGCTCATCAAACAAAAACAGTAAAAACAACTGGATGTACAGACCTCCTCTCACCCAAACAAAGTTTTTTGGGTCAGAGTCCCCTACACTTAACAAAAACATTTCACTTACAATAAATAATAGGGATCACGGGTCCTTGCCTCTGTCAGCCACAACAGTCCGAGGCAGTCACTCATTGTAATGAGGGGTGCCAAATGCCCCCCCTTTCCTCACTTTGGCAACTCTACACTATGGTGGACACCGGAAAACTGAGCTTGTGTCAGGAAACTGACACGATTTTTCATGTTATTTTCTTAGAGTTGTTATCCATCTCCTAGGGCTGTAGAAGGAATGAAGACTCACGGAAAAGTTTAATCGTAATACTCACAAAACAGCATATGCTCTTGAAAAAGGTTATAGAAACTCATAGATAGAATTGCGCGAACCATTTCAAGAGTAGTCCTCATAGCTTGAATTCCTTAAACACAGCACTTTGCAATGAAGTTAGCCAAATACAGAGAAACAAAACAGTTTTCAAGTTTTATTCTGGGTTATTTTTAACTCCAGATTTTTTTTTTTTTTTTAAGAAAAGGAACAGAATTTGGAATTAAGTTGGTGGTGAGCAGAAAACTACTCTTCCAACTATCTCTTCTTGAGCTAATCTTATCAAAGGTCTAACTTGCTTTTAATGTTTGTAAATAAATAGCTTAACAACACAGACAAGCTGCATCACCTTTCCCACCAGCTATGGACATTTACACTGAGAAAAATATTTTTTTAATAAACTCTATATGAAGCATCAGAAAACACGTAGCTCATTTCAAACAGGGACCCTATCAAATATGATTGAATTGAACTCCTAAGTATATACTTTTTCCTCTTAAAAATTAGCTATACTTAAGGATATTCCTTACCATTACCATATGCACAGTCAAAAGATTAAAAAAGAGAAAAACAGATCAAATCTGTAAAAAGAAGATCAACTTATTCAAAGAATAACGAATCATTCGTTTTCATTAAACTACATGTTGATATATAACACACCACAGGTCATTATAAAAGGAAGGAAAACAAACATCTAATAAACCATCAGGATTCTTTTCAAAATCTAGTAGATTAAAATGCAAATAAGTAATCTTAAAGCTGTGATTTCAAAGAAAAAAATTTACATCTCTATAGTTAAGTACTTGGGGCTAAAACATTTTAGAAATTTTCTTAACTAGGAAAGAAACTTCCCTGATCTTCTCTGTGAAATGTCTCACAGGAATTGTGTTTTGGCTAACGCTCCACAGCGGTGTGAGTGAAGGAACAGTCCCCAGGATCCCATGCATTAAGGACAATGGGGGATTTGTGGACAATGGGAGCCCTTACCTGGTCTTCCTTAAGCCTCCAGCATCCACATCCATCCTTTAATAAGGTAAAATTAGGTACTGCAGAGACAGGGAAGAGCCAACCAACCCTCAAGGCAGGCTGAGAGCGTGCAAAGCCCCAGCTGACAGCCTGCTTCCCTCTCCCCAGGCTCTCTGCCTAAGAGGCTGCACAGAAACCAACTCGGTGCCAAATCTTAATCCCTTTGCAGGATCTCACATGGAGCTGCCTCACCTCTTCCATTCCTGCAAAGCCTCTTCCTGCTGCACTTCCTTCTGAAACCATTAGTCACTGCAACAACCCAGACCCACCGAATGAAGCCCAATCTCAAACCGTACTGAAAAATCCTGCAACACACAGGGTGATGAGTGTTTACATTAGCTGAAATAAAATGATGTAATATCCAGAATCAGGGGAGGGCCCTGATCCAGAGTCAGGGTATTGTAAGAACTGCTGTGAAATACAACTTTTCTAGATGGAGAAAAAAAAAAAAAAAATTCATCTTTGGGTTTTGTTAATCTGGCCTCTGGTGTAAACGTAGAGTTATTTGGATTGTTCTGGTCTCATCAAGAGCAGGATGTTTTCCAAACAGAAATTCAGAACTTCTTAATTACTCACAGTTTTAGTCAAGAGAATAAAAGGTAGCAAACAACCCAAGGTGAATCTGCGTGCAAAACACCTTGTATCAAGGGGGTAATGGTGGAAGGCACCAATCCAGGGATGTGGGAGCCTGCCATGCTGCAGGATATGAGAGCCTCCCAAAGGTGCAGATGCCTTCAAAGTAAAGGTAACTCCCAGGAAAAGCAGTGTTGTTTTAAGCCAGAAGTCCATTTGTCTTCCTATAACTTTTGATGAACAAGAAAGCCCAGGGGTTCCCAACACCGTTCCCAATGGGCAACCGCAAGTGATTACTTCAGGATCTTCCGGTCCCTGAATCGGGTGGGACAGGAAGATGTGAGAGGCCACACTGCTGCTGGATGAGAAGGGGATTAGGAGAGGGGAAAGGGGAAAGCCCTTGCTTGGGGGAAGAGACCAGCTAAGGTTTCGTAACTGCTCACTGGCTGGCTTGAGACTGGTGGGGATGCCAGAGGCAGACCATTTGTCTTTGGATGTGTTACTGATCACAATGTGAAACTTTACAAAGCATTTATCATGTGCTAGGCACTGTGCTAACACTTTACGGGCACACCTCATGGAGCCCTCACAACAACCCTGCAAGGTAGATACTACTATTGTTCCTGTTCTATAGATGAAGAGACCCCCGAAGCACAGAGGAGGGAGGTGGTGGTGAGCTGGTAAGCAGTGGTACCAGAGTGGTCTGGTGTGCTCCTTTACCACCAGTCTATTGCTCCTGCCAGCTTCACTAGCCATCGCCATCACCACCACCACCATAGTAATAATAACAATAATAATATCACTCCCATTTACTGAGTGAGTGTACTATGCAATAGGCCCTGTGCTAAGGGCATTACATGAATATTCTCACTTGCCCTATAAAAGCCCCTAAGAGGCAGTATTATCATTCCTATTCCACAGATGCAGAAATGAAGGCTCAGAGGGAATGAATGCCTTGTGCGGCCAGCCACACAGCTAGTTAAGGGGGCAAATAGGGACTGGAGCCAGGCCCAACAGATTCCAGAGCTCCACATATGATGCTAACACTACCCACTCTTCCAGTGACACTCTTGTCACTCAGAGCAATTCTGGAACACCTCTTTGGAAACTTCCTTCAGAGGCTGTACATTCCATTTTAGTAAATACACATTTTTGAATATCTGTTCCATGTTGGGCACTGCAGAGGGTATAACTATATGGTCCTGTTTTCCAAGGGCTCCCCACCTGGTAGGGAGGGTGGAGGCAGAAGGAGGTTATTCCACCAGAAGGGAGCCTGGGCTAAGTGGTGGCTATGGGGCCAAGGGTGATGGGAGGTGGGGCAAGTGAGAAATTATTTCAAAATTATCCGAATGACTGCTAATATGCTCAGTGGTGGTAAATATCCATCCTCAGACGGTGGATGTAATTTTGGCTTACAGGCAAGTCAATCAGAGCCAAGTCTGGGAAATAAAGTGGGTCATCAAGCAGGGCAATACCATTTTTGGTCACAAGCTAGGTGTGGCTATAAAATAGTGAGATGGATTTTCCTGTGTGGCCCAGACTAGCTCTGAAGGCGATTCCTAAAGGGCAGTTCCAAAAATGTTTCGAGCAATGATACCATCTCCAGATTAAAGGCAGAGCCAACCAAAGGGATTCCAAAAGACAAGGCTTTTCAAGCACAGCACTTGACCACACCGGAGACAAAAGCCTCAGAATCATTTGTGGCAAGCTCCCTATCAGCAGGCCCAGATTAGCTTGCTTGCTGCTGTGCCCCCAGCACGTGGAATGATGCTAGGCACAGGGGAATGCTCAATGAATATTTGTTGACTGAATGCAAGATACTTTTGAATATGAAATGTTAAAAGTTGTCTTATTATTTGGTCACACTTACATGTCTGCATACAGACTGTGGACACATTCCCAGCTGAGTCCAATGGCCAAAGTAAGGCTGTACTTAAACCCAGTCTATCTACGAGGCCCGGTGACAACTTCCCATCCTGTCCCTACTCATGGCCAATCTTGTATTCAGTGGGAAGAGGAGTGAGGACAGGCGCTAAAGATGCCACCATGCAGGATCGGCTTAGGGCTTGTGACCGAATGGGCTGACATGTTCCTCCATTAGTGCCAGCTCTGGAAGCCAGGCAACACTGGGAAATGTTTCTACAACCCTGTTAGGGGTGGGCAGGGTTTGTGACCTGCAGCCAAGCTGTACTCAGAGTAGATCTAAGTCTGGGGCAATGCAGGCGGTCCCAGGAACCATCTCCCAACCACAGCCTGACTCCATACACATTCCAAAAAAATGAGTTGACATATCTGAGACTCCACAAGGTTCCCCAAATAGGCTCAATGGGAGTTCAGAATAGATCTCAGGAGAGTCAGAACCTAGAGGTTTCTCCCATCTTCTGTGGTCATCCATTCTCCCCTGCCCATCCTTGTGTTTACTCCTGGTTTTTGTTTGCTTGTGCTTGGCTTACTAATTGTCCACATAAACAAGCTAATACTAGATGGGCCAAAGCCTCTCTGCCACTAGGACTCCCAGGGCCAAAGGAATTCTTTGGGTCTAATGGGACCCCCTTGGCCTGCCTGTCCACCACCAGTGAAGGAAAGGGGTGGTCTCTCACTCACTTGAGACCTTGTCCAGCTACTTAACCTTCTGGTGTCTCTCTTTCTTCACCCTTAAATAAAGAAAATAATAATAGCCACAAACACAAGGTTGTTGAATGAGAAAACACATAGAAAGCACTTTATGCCAGATCCAGAGTGGGCCCCTACCAGGTACCAGGTGCTGCTATTGTTTCATGCTCGCTGGGTGTGGGGAAAGAGCAGGACAACAGAAGCCACTGATAGTGGGAAACAGCATTCGTGTATGTCCACATCTAGTCACTATGTCATTCTGCGTCAGCGACTGATGCCCTGTTGAATGCTGCAGAAGGATTTGGTGTGGTTTCTATATTATAGTACATAAAGTCAAACAACAGCAATATCCAGCTCTGAGGATTTAGAGCCCCGAGTTGTCTGAGGTTAACTATTGTTAACCACTGTATGTAGCTCTTGAGCTTCTTGGCAAAGGGAGTCACAAGAGAAACACACTGAGGGGGTAGAACAGATGTCATCCAATCCTAAAAAAACTTAAGGGTACAAGCTAAGAAACAAACTTTTTCCTGGCTCCAAATTTCAAGAGCAATTTATAAGCTGGGATACAGGGCACCAGGTAATAGGAAGGACAATGCCTTCCCTGGGACTTGAGTAAAAGATACAGAGACATCTTTGCAAGGGCTCAGACTCACACGGCCCCTCCATAAAAGCTGGGGGCCCACATTAAACTGCAGCTCGACGGAGGCGTTTATGGTTTCACAGAATGTCAGCATCAGGAGGGTCTGTAGTCCAGCTCCTTGGTTTTATGGAGGCGGAAAGAGCGCCAGGAGCTCAAGGGGCAGCTGCTGAGGACCTGGGCACGGAGCTCCCAGTCCTGTGTTTGTCCCCACCCTGCACTCTGGCCCTCTCCCTCCTTTCTTCCACCAACAAAAGGAAGCTTCCCTTGGTCCCTTTCCCCATGGGAAATAGCAAAGCTGCGGCAGCCTCCTTCACACTGTGGGAATCCCTGTTCTTTAAGTTTGGTTAAAAATAATTTTGAAAATGTTTAAATTTTCAAAGTCCGGGCTGGCGAGTGTCCAAGCGGCCTTCTCAGTCTGCAGTACAAAGCGGCTGTCAGCTCTGGACCGTCGTCGGTCACGTCTGCCTGTTGTCAAGATGCACTCCCCACCCCGATGTCCAGTTTTAAAAGGTGGTGTGTTTTAACCGCTACCATTCTGAAAAGCTTTCTAAGTGCCCCCACGGTGTGCAAAGTGCCCTAAGTGACAGGCCTAGTTATTCCTTCCAACACCACTGTGGGGAAGTTTCCATGATTAAACCAGGATTTGAACCGTTTCGGTTAACTTAAGAGCCCAAGGTCTTCACTACAGACTCTGCTCCCTTGACAGAATGAGAATCCTTGTGAGGCAGGAACTAAGCCTGGGAACCGTGCTCGTGTCAAGGCCCCTGCTGGAGCAGTAACGTCTCTGAGTCCAGCACTTGGCAAATGCCATACAAACTGTAGCTGCTTATCCTAAAATTCTAGGAGACTCTGGAAAGATGGTCTTAAAATCGGGGTGATTCTTTAACTGTGGTGTCCTGAGGACAAAACCAAAACAAGGCCCCAAGAGTACATCCAACACGCCATATCTAACAGGGAAAATCACTTCTGGCCAATCACAGGAACATGTATTTGCTCTCACTGGGCTAGAAATAAGTGGGGGCAACACGGCGAGGTGGTTGTGTGCACAGGCTGCGTGGTTCCTGGGCCAGGTGTGGGTGTGGTTTCTGGCACTGCCATGTCTCCTGTGTGACCCTGGGCAAGTGGCTTAACTTCTCTAGGCCCAGTTTCCTCTTCTGTAAAAGGGAATAGTAATAGCAGCGCCCCATTTATAGAGCTGAGGGCATTACATGTGAGAACATCAGTGAAGTTGTTTGCAAAAGCAGTAGGCCCACATTGTGGGCTCAATAAAAATCAGCTAATGATAGCAGACACATTTTTTAAGGCAGGTATCAGAATACAGATTAATGGTTGAACTCAGTAATACAAGGATCCTTAGTATGAATTAGATGCTGGTAAACATTTGAGGCAGTTTCTCATTTTCCCCATACATCCTGATTTTATTTTACCTAATATACCCTTTCCCAACTCACAAAGCAGTTATGGTATATTATAGATTCATCTAAGTTTCTAGCAATACCCTTTATTGGCAACATGTATTATTTACCCTTCAGATTCTTGACCAAGAATGAAAATCCCAATTCTCTCCTGTTCCTTCTTACCAGAAGCTTGGATGTAAAAAGTAATGATCATACAGAATTGCCAGAAGTATGTTTGGCCTATCTATTCCTATAAAAATTTTAAATTATAGTCTTTGATCAAATCAAATCATTGGAAAGCCACATACCTAAAATATCAATATTTTTACTTCACATAAAATTGCTTTTAATAAATTTGCTCCAACGTTTTGCCATTGACTTTTCAATGCTGTTCTGTAGTTTTCAGCGTACAAGTCTTGTACCTCTTCTGTTAAATTTTTCCTAAGTATTTCATTCTTTTTGATGATATTGTAAATGGAATGGTTTTCTTAATTTCTTTTTTTTTTTTTTTTTTATAGATTTTATTTATTTATTTGACAGAGAGAGAGACAGTGAGAGAGGGAACACAAGCAGGGGGAGTGGGAGAGGGAGAAGCAGGCTTCCCGCTGAGCAGGGAGCCTGATGTGGGGCTCGATCCCAGGACCCCGGGATCATGACCTGAGCCGAAGGCAGATGCTTATCGACTGAGCCACCCAGGCACCCGGTCTTCTTAATTTCATTTTGGAATTGTTTGCTGCTAGTGTAAAGAAATAGAATTGATTTCTGCACATTGATCTTGTAACCAACCATTGGCTTTTATTGGTAGATGTTACAAATAGTATTCATTCATTCAAAAAATATATCCTGAGCACCTACTATGTATCAGGCTCTGTGCTGCGCTCTGGTGTAAAAGGAAGAATTAAATAGATGTGGTGCCTGCAAGAGCTTGGCGTTGAGTAGGAGAACTGGGTACAGGTGAGGTGTACTTCTCCATTACTGAGAAGATGTTGGTGAACACTGCCCACATCACAGAGGGTCCCTGTATGAGGGCCATGGTAGAATTAGCAAATGCTACGTATCCCCTTAGCAACGATTCTATTTTGATCCCACGGTCACTATGAATTGTGTAGCTGGACAGATTTTCTTTGCTTCTGTTGCTAGGATGCTTAGGCCTATGTTGTGGCCAAATTCTTACAAATGACACTAAGGCAAGCATTAATTTTGCCATATTTATTTTTCCTTTTTTTCCTGTTTTTCTCATCTTATTATTTTATTTTGTTTTGGGTCGATATGTGCAAGCTGCCTCAAATCTTTTATGGATAGAGGCTGGGAGGGAAGGAAGGAATGGAGGAAGGGAGGAAGAAAGGGAGAAAGGAAGGAAGGAAATTCCAGTTACTTGTTAATATTCCTGAAAATGTTAACTTACTATGAAGATATACTTCTTTCTGAAGTTCCACCAAGATGTGACTTTTTTTGTTTTGTTTTGTTTTGTTTTTACCTGAGTGAATGCTTATACCATCTGGAATAAGACCTGTTCCATACTTACAAGGTTCTTTAATCTGCTTTTGGCTGGTCTAAATTAAACAAAGTCTATTGGTTTTGTTCAGACACACTGGAAGTGCTTTTCTGGCATGACTTCAATAAAATCTCCTTTCCTCATTATACATAGAGAATCTGGGCAAGAGCAGACAAGGTAGAAGGAATATCTTTTCCCCAAGTCATTTGTTGTTTTTTTTTTTAAGATTTTATTTATTTATTTGACAGAGAGAGACACAGTGAGAGAGGGAACACAAGCAGGGGGAGACGGAGAGGGAGAGGGAGAGGGAGAAGCAGGCTTCCCGCGGAGCAGGGAGCCCGATGCAGGCCTCGATCCCAGGACCCTGGGATCATGACCTGAGCCGAAGGCAGCCGCTTAACGACTGAGCCACCCAGGCGCCCCTCCCCAAGTCATTTGTGACAAGAGGCAGTATAAGCAGTTCAACTTTGTAGTCACTCAGAATTCGATTTGAATACTGACTCTGTTACTTACTTACTAGCTGTGTGACTCTGGGAAGATTATTTATCCTCTCCAAGTTTCACTTACTTCATCTATAAAGTTGAGATAATACCTGTATTATTGGCTGTTAGTGTAATCAAATTAAATGAGATTTAGCATAGGGCTGAGGACACACCAATTTAATACTGCACTGAAAGTACTAGGCAGTGTGATAAGAAAAACAAACAAAAAGTACAAAGATGGCAAAGGAAAAAATACACCCAACTGTATGTGGCAGCTTGGTAAAAATCAATTAGATTTCTACCTAATTACAAAAATAAATTCCAGATAAATGAAAATTCAAATGTGAAAAGCAAAACATTTAAAACATTTTGAGAATATAATCATGGGGCAGGGAATATAATAAAAATACAAAAAACAGAAATTAAAGAGGAAAATGTTAGATTGCATTCAAATCTAAAATTTCTATACAACATATGATCATTTGAACAGAGATAAAAGAGATAAAAGTTGTGGAATAGAAGAAGGTATTTGCAACACATATAAAGCAAAGGAATAATCCAACTATACAGGGAACTTTACAAACCAATGAGAAAAAGACAAAATATAAATGGCAAAAGATATTAATAGGTAATTTCCAGAAGCAGCCTACATAGCCAATAAACTGAAAAATGTTCAACCTTACTAGTAATCAGGAAAATATAAATTAAAACAAGAGTGAGATAAAATTCCTATCCATCAGGCCAGCCAAAATGTCAAATTTTCTATTTTCTTTCACTTACAGATTTTCCAATGACTAGTCTGACAACTGTCGCCATAGTGGTTATCTCTGAAGAAGGAGGAGAGAATAGGGAGTAGGTCTCTTTAACATTTCATTTCTTTAGAAAAATCTGAGGCAAATAGGATTTGCAACACTGGGCAGTGGATACATGACTATTTGTCATAAGCTTCTCTGTGCTTTCCTATATGCTTGAAATAACAGTAATAAATGAGCACAAGTAAACGACTATATCTAAAACAACATTGTTGATATTGGGGAGGAATGACATAATAGAAAAATGCCTAAATAAGCCAGTTTTTTGAACATGCTGACTAGGTCCAGAATGGGAACCAGGATGTCCTGGAGAGGGACGGTGCAAAGGCCGGCAGGTGGGGGCAGCAGAAAGGGCAGGTGAGTGACTTGAAGAAAGAGGCACATTTTAGAGAAAACACTGGTCTAGAAAATAAAGTCTAAAAGCAGAGGAGCTACTTCTCTGGAAACACAGAGAAGTACACGTCTTGCTTGTCTACTCAGGGCATGAATATTTATTACATTAGAGTATTTTACCTAGTTTCTGGCCTAATACCATGTCCAGTCTTATGGTAGAGACAAACTTATAAGATAATCAAACTAAAGGCTGGTCTTGGCAAGGGGAAAGGGTATGATTTTAGAAAGCCTTCTCTGAGGACATGAACTGAAGTTAACCACCAGGAACAAAGAGGTAGTAAGTAGATTGTGCGTCCCAGGCAAAGAAAGCAGCATGTGCAAAGGCCCTGAGGCAGAAAGGAGCCTAGGGGCTGTGAGGGTGTTGGTGCAGAATCTATAGAAACCTCTGTGAAAAGTTCTGGCATGCTGTGAGGACGGGCACTGCACAGGGAATTGAGGAGAGTCTGTCTTTGTCTTTCTCAAAGATCAAAGAACCAGAGAGAACCCACCCAGGGTGAAGGACCATGTGTAAAAAGCTGAAAGACATCTAAAAGCAATAATAAAAGCTGGGCAGGAAAAGGATTAACAGGAGTACTTAACTGGTCTGCATACAGTTCATACTGTGATATTCCCTTTCACTGATATAAAATCAATTATAAACTTGAAACTTGAAAACAAGTCAGTAGTTTGAACTGCAGAGGACACCATGGGAAGGGTGCATTGAGGAATGGGGATCTGCTGAGGAATGGGAAGGTTCCTTGCCCACTGATATTTGGAGGAACTCCTAGAGCCAGAAGGCAGCAAAGTGGATTATGTCAGCAGCAGTTAAAAAAAAAAAAAAAAAAACCAAAAATAATCTAGCAGCATCCTTCTTGGATGCGACCTCAGCTGAAACTGGTCACACACAAAAAATTTAGGAATCAGAAATTCCAATTGGCTTGGGGCAGGAATTTCTCCTGAGGATTCTTAGATTGGCTCTGCTATAGAAAACAAAAGATAATATATTTTACACCTGCAATTTTCATAATGGAAAGTGATATCTTCTTGGGATTAAACCAAGAGAAATAAATATAACTGAAAGCTTTCCTCTAATATCATATCAAATCCAGGCTCCAAGGAAGAAATTAACATTTTCTCATTTCAAACAACACTCGATGCTGGAGTCCTTTGGTGGGAGAGCTTGTGACCTCAGATTTGCTCCAACAACTTTCTCTTAACATTGGGATGAAAATATCCACTTGACTCGAGTGACATTCACCTATTTGTTCTCGAGTCCAAGTGCAACCCCTAGAGACAAAAAGCAACTTGAGACTAATTTTTTTTTCTCAGAAAATTCTAATGGCCACCAATGTAGAAATATTAAAACTCTGTCCACATGGGGGAAAGTGAATTGGACTAACACTGGGGAGGGATGCAGCCCACACTACTGCAGGCCTGGGTTCTGCTTCTTGCCAGATATGCTATTTTGCCCAAGTCATCAACTGCCGGAGCCCATTCCCTCAAGTATAAAGGAAGCTAAAAACACACCTCTTCGGGACACCACTGTAAAAGTCAGACTTGGTAATGTTTTTTAAGCATGAAGCACAGTAAGCAATAGTTGTAGTTATTGCTTAATATTTTAAATGATACTCATAAATATCAAGGCAAAAAGTGCTTCTCAAGGTCATGCTCGTTGTTTTCTGATGGGCTAATTTGGATGGAAAACCACAAGGCACTGGCAATAATTAGGACCTGAATACACGCAGCATTTCTTGATAGGACCAAATTACCTTTAAAAGGGGGTTTTATTTATTTATTTATTTTTGCATGGGTGAAATGGATCTTTCTTTTCTTTTTTTTTTTAATTTTATTATGTTATGTTAGTCACCATACAATACATCATTGGTTTTTGATGTGGTGATCCACGATCCATTGTTTTCATATAACACCCACTGCTCCATGCAGTATGTGCCCTCCTCGATACCCATCACCAGGCCAACCAACCCCCCCTCCCCCTCCCCTCTAAAACCCTGTTTGTTTCTCAGAGTCCATAGTCTCTCATGGTTCATCTCTCCCTCCAATTCCCCCTCCCCATTTTTCCCTTCCTTCTCCTAATGTCCTCCATGCTATTCCTTATGTTCCACAAATAAATGAAACCATATGATAATTGACTTTCTCTGCTTGACTTATTTCACTTAGCATAATCTTCTCCAGTCCCATCCATGTTGATGTAAAAGTTGGGTATTCATCCTTTCTGATGGCTGAGTAATATTCCATTGTATATACGGACCACATCTTCTTTATCCATTCATCTGTTGAAGGGCATCTGGGCTCTTTCCACAGTTTGGCTATTGCGGACATTGCTGCTATGAACATTGGGGTGCACATGGCTCTTCTTTTCACTACATCTGTGTCTTTGGGGTAAATACCCAGGAGTGCAATTGCTGGGTCATAGGGTAGCTCTATTTTTAAATTTTTGAGGAACCTCCACACTGTTTTCCAAAGTGGCTGTACCAACTTGCATTCCCACCAACAGCATAAGAGGGTTCTAAAAGGGGGTTTTAGATGCTGAATACAAAATCATCAAAATCATCCCTATCCGCTCATTCTAACACATGAGGATTATAGGGACTAAATGCAGCACATCACTACATACCAAAAGTTTAGAAAACTCTGGAATTCAATTATTTTTAAGATTTTAAAAAATCAATGAGGTACTTATACTATATATTATGTAACATCCCCATCAGAGACAGAGGCAGCATTCCCTAATCACAAAATAAATGTCTAAATATTCACATTAAACGGAATAAATAAAGACTGTATCTAACCTCATCCTAGTTCAAGTCAGGTTTTGCCACCAAATGAGCTTGCTAGGAACTTAAGAAACAATGTTTTGCTTTTAGTTCTTTTACTTTTAAAATAAAGTTCCCCTAATAAAATAAAATTAAAAAAAATTAAAAAAAATTTCTAAGAAAAAAAATAAAGTTCCCATACTCAAGACATTTTACTTTTGTGTCTTTATCTTGTAGAAATAAAATCTCACAGTGCACAAAGATGTAAAGCAATATTGCTTTTAATAGGAAAGTGTTGGAAATAGCCTTACAGGTCTGCTTTTAGGAAGATGGATTAATACAGGATGGAAAATCCACACTGTAGAATACTATGCACCCATTACAAAGAATGAGGCTCTCTAGAGAAAGGCTTCTCAACCTCAGACTATTGACATTGGGGGCCGGATCATTCTTCGTAGGATGTAGTGTGTATGTGTGTGTGGGAGGGGGGGAGGCAAAACTGCCCCAGTTGAGAACCACTGTTTTAGAGATAATCGCATACATGAGCAGCCCTAAACCATTGATGAGTGGCAAAGGCAAGATGCAGAATAATGCTTATGACGTGATTCTAAGTTTATTTAAATGGAGATCTATAATGGTGACGTATAGAAAAACGTCTGGATAGTGAAGCCACAAACTGTTAGTGAATACTCTGAGGAGGTGAGGGGGACCATGAGTGCGAGACTTTCCCCTTTTATTCATCCTTTTATGCACTTCAATTTGGTAAGTTTTTATTTCAGAAATGTGGTTTCTGAAAAAAAAGATGATGATGTACAAATTGAAAGCAAGTACAAAGGTTTAAGACTGGGAATAAAAGTCTCGGAAAAGGACATGTGGTCAGGACAGTGGGAAAAAAACCCACTCGAGATGGGTGTCCAGCAGGGCTCACAGGATACCCAAGACTGCCAGCAGCCGCCTCCAGCACCCTGGCCTTGTAAGAGGCTAAACCCATTATCTGACCATCACCCTGGAAATCCTCCGGTCCTTCTGCAGAATAACATCCCCTAACTGCACACTCCAAGCCTGTCCTGAGGGCATTTTTTTTTTTTTTTGCTGATGTTCTTTTGAGGCAGAAATGAAAGGAATCCTGCCAGGACTCCGCTGCAAGAGCAAGGGCTAGAAGATTCAGTTCTATTTCCACCTACTGGTAGGAAAGAAGACAACAAGGCCCAGTTGAGGAGAGGCAGGGCCTCGGTCAAACAAGTCACACTGACCCCCTCCAGTCCTGACAAAGACCTTCGTCCTCTGAACTCCTACTGCAATGGACCAAAGTCTCAGAAATCACCTGGCAGGAATATCGGCTTCACTAGATTCAGAAGATCATGTGATTGATCACATCAAGCACTGTACAGTTTCATAACAGATAGGAGCTCTCTCAAGAAAATACAGAACACTATCTTAATTTCCCACTGAACACTCTAATAAGGATTCCCATTCTACGTAGAGCTCTTTTATGAAACTCTCCAAATTTCCCACAGAGGCAGCTTAGCATGGAGGTAAAAAAGAAAGGCTTTATAGTTAGAAAGTCCTGGATTCAAGCCACAGACTTTCCCGTGTTCTTGCAGCTGACCTTGAGCGAGTCATTTCACTGCCAAGGTGCCATTTTCTCTCCTGTGAAGAGGGAATCCTAATGTTACCACTGTATAGGGCTGTTGTTAGGATTACATGAGCTCATGGATTCAGCACAGTCCTTGACTCACAGGAAATAAACACTAGCTATTTTTATTATGCAATAATTCCACTGACTTCCACCCATTTCCCATATAGAAAACTGAGGCAAAGGGTGATGCTCAAGAGGAAGGGAACTTTGAACACTGAGACACATTCTGAATGTTACTCCCTCATCCAGGTCATAATGCAGGCCTCCCCACACTCCCTGCTTTTCCCATTGTACTCAGGAAAAGGATATCATCTGTTGTCCTGATAGAAATGTCTGCATATTTGTCTCATGACATGCATGTTTCCAGTCATGCACTCAAACAAAGGTAGGCTCAGCTTGAGACAGACACCAACACCAATGCTTTCACCCCATGGCACTTTTGTTGTAAAAAACAGAATGCCAGCAATTTAGTCAGTACAAAAACTATTCAGTCTTCCAAGATCCTGAAGCCCACATATATGGGTTTGTCACCTAATTTTACATCAATTTTGCTTTCTCAGGTAAAATGGCATAAACATTGATACATTCAAACAAAATGAAAATTCTACTAGCCTAGTATTTTTTTTTTTTTAAGTAGGCTCCATACCCAGTGTGGAACCCAGTACAGGGCCCGAGTCCACAACCCTGAGACCAAGACCTGAGCTGAGATCAAGAGTCATACACTTAACGACTGAGCCACCCAGGTGCCCTTACTAGCCTAGTATTTTTAAATGACTCATTACTGGGGCACCTGGGTGGCTCAGTGGGTTGAGCGTCTGCCTTCAGCTCAGGTCATGATCTTGGCGTCCTGGGATCGAACCCCGCATCGGGCTCCCTGCTCGGCGGGGAGTCTGCTTCTCCCTCTCCTGCTCCCCCTGCTCGTGCTCTCTCTCTCTGAAATAAACAAAAATCTTTAAAAATAAATAAATAAATAAATGATTCATTACTGTCACCAAATATAAAGGATGCATCTCGTCCCTACACTGTGTTGGGTGAGGCACATGATTGTCCTCAAAAAGCTCCCAGCCCAGCTGGAGAGGCAGGAATGTACCCCGCTAACTAGCCATTCTGTTAATGTTGCAAATACCAAGAACTACAGAACAGAGAAGAGAGACACTAATTCTGATGGTGGATGTGGAGATTCAGGAAAGTTCTCCCAGGGAAGATAATGCTTGAGCCAGTTCTTGAAAGATAAGAATTAAATGCCAGGAGAGAGAGAAGGAGGCAACGAAGGGAATCCACAGAAGCCCAGTCACTTAAAATCCTATTGCCTTTGTGCAAAACATGATGTGTAGACCTGGGTTGTCCAGGCATAAATGATCTGTTTGATAAGAGAGGAGTAGAACTTATTAATATAGCTGTTCCACTTGGTATTATAAAAATTACCCTTAAGAAAATCAATACCAAGTTCTGGGAAATGGATCAATGTAAAACTTAAATCTGAGGAACAGTAACCATTAACATCAGTAACTGGACTGAATGTTCCCTTCTAAAAGCAAATAGATTCACGTACCAGTTAAAAGGGATTTGGTGTATCGCTATGAAATTTATATCTCAGCCAAAGAGTATCCTAATGTATCTGAACAATTATATTAAAGTTGTTATAAGTGGATATTTAGATTTTTCCATAAGTTTGTCATAATACATTTCCATGTAGAGATAAAAATCATCGGGTTGACTAAATGCGGGCCATGAAGAGCAAAATGAATTTCATATTGCATGCCAACTCTATAATCAACTGGTAGAAGTGCTTGGGATGTTTCATTATGAAGGATTTTTAGGCCATATCTGGACTCCCCCCCCTCAAAAAGTGTCACGATGACTAGTAAGGTCTGCCCTGGGTGGGGTGGGTAAATAGCAACATATGTGCCCAGCATTGTCATCCCTGACTTAAAAATTAAAGAAAGCTGAAAGGAGGAGAAACAAATCATTCAAGTGGGGTCAATTTATTGAAACTATTTATTAGGTAAAACGCTCTCAATATGTTTGCTCCTCTGTATTTCTCTTCACTGTCCCTTATCAGTTCTACTTCTGTTTCTTCACTCCCTCATCTGGAACATCTCCCTTTCTGAACTCTTCTTGCACATCCCTCAAAATCTAACTCAAGACCCACTTTCTGTGAAACCATTCCTGACGATTTTCAGCCTTCACTGAGCTCCATATGATTATAGTTATATCAGTTACAAGTTTATAAGTCAGTTGTTTGGAATTCAGAACATGTTCACCTATGAAAAGGTATATAAATGTTGATTAGTATCCTAAGCTAGTCTATAAAAATCTAAGTAATAACATGGGGGAAAAAATGCATTTGCCAGAATGTTCATTTAAAGATAAACTGTAGGGGCTCCTGCGTGGCTCAGACATTGGGCGTCTGCCTTCGGTTCAGGTCATGATCCCAGGGTCCTGGGGTCAAGCCCCGCATCGGGCTCCCTGCTCGGCGGGGAGCCTGCTTCTCCCTCTCCCATTCCCCCTGCTTCTCCCTCTCCCACTCCCCCTGCTTGTGTTCCCTCTCTCACTATGTCTCTGTCAAATAAATAAATAAAACCTTAAAAAAAAAAAAAAAAGATAAACTGTAATAAGCTGCTTGGGGCCAGGGGGTTATACTCTAAGAAAATGCCCAAAGCTTGAGGTGGGAAGCTGGGTATGGAAGGATGAAGACAGGAGCCAGGAGAGCTGAGTGCTCCCTGGGCGGGAGATGAGGGGCAGGGAGGAGAAAAAGAACTCCTGGCATCACCTCTGCAGTTGGAGATACCAGAGGGGAAGTTGGAGTTGTTGCTGAGGGGAAGGTGATGTCAATCCTCTCCTCAGTAAACCTCCACATCACCCACCCATGCTTCTGTGTCCGGAGTTGTTGCTTCTGGGGAAACTCAGAGAGGAGTACCACTAATGACATCAGATGACATTAATTTAACCCTTATCACGTGAGAAAATGAAAACAGAAAACTCTCAGTGCAATTCTAGGGATTAAGCGTAATTAAACGTGTCACTCTTGATGCTTGAGAGAAAATTGGCTTCTTTGTCGGAGAATAGAGAAATAAATGGAAATTTTCAAATAAAGAAATAAATGGAGACATTCTGAGTAGCTTCCAAGCTTTGGTCTGTATGGATCACAAACTCAAATACCTAAGAGCCAAGCAGGTAAGCAAAATGGGTAACCTAAGTGAAATGGTGGAAACAGGGAAGGTAAAAAGTAGAACCAATGCACCCCATGGAAGAACATTCAAATTCAAATTTACACTCAAATAATAATGGCAATAATCGCCAAACATTGAAGGTTTATCACATTTCAGCCTCAGTAACTTCTATCATGCCCATTTTATAGATGAAGAAATTGAGGAGGAGAGATTCAGCCATTTGTCTGAGGTAAGACAGTGGTGGAGGTGGGAGTCAAATCCAGGCAGATGGACTCGTACCACCCTGATTAGTGCCTGGAGCACAGCTCTCTTACTCGGCCACCATCCAGGTATTGTCTTAGCTCCTCCATGGAATGAAAGAGGTGAAAGAGAGAGAGGTAAAAGTGGGGACAGAACCAGGAAGAGTTTATATATAAAGGTGGGGAGGGGGGAGAGGGCAAACTCAGGAGCAATAAAAAGCAGAAAGGAAGGGGAGTAATGAAGTGGTGAAGAAAGAGCAAGATGTAACCAGCCAAGGGCTGGAAGAGAGTAGAGAGAGAGGGATGGGGGTTAAGAAGAGGATGCATATACACCCCAGGGCAGACTGCTGAGCTGGGAGAAGGAATTGTGTAATGGATGCCTTTCCCTAGAGGGGGGAGAAGGAAGAAGAGCCAGGAGCTAGGCTCCAGGTGGTGCTCCTGGCACAGAGGAGACTATCCCGAGCCAAGATGGCCTCAAGGTGTGAGAGGAGCATGTAAGCAGGAGGAAGCCACTGACAGCCCTCCCTTCCAGCCCTTGGAGTCTGCATGGGACATGCCCAAGTTGAACAGACCTGCCCTAAGAGAAGAAGTGTTAGTTTCATAGGACGACAGTAAATCCAAGACCCGGGCCTTCATACCAGCTCCACCACTTCATAGTTACCTGATCTTGAGCAAGCTGCTTAGCCTCACGAACTTCTCTTTATCTCTGAAACGGGAACAGTAATGTCTCCTCTCCTCCCCGATTGTTGGCAAGATTGTGCCAATGGGTATGAAGTGTTTAGCCCAGTGCCTGGCACATAGCATGTACAAGGTTACATCAGGAAGGAAGGATTAACATTGGCAGCATAGTCAAGGAAAACTATAGAAAGGGAGGGTCCTAAAAAGTGGGTAGGATTTGAAGAGGAATAAGAAAAGAGAATTGAGGTTGTGGTGCTAGGGGATGGTAGGAATGGGGAAGATGGTGGAGTGGTGGGAATTGGGGAGACAGAGCTTGAAGGCACAGATGCAGCAATGAGCCCAGATATTCTGTCTTTGAGGTTCAGGGTGGAAACTTTCCCAGTTAAAAGGAACAGCAGGAATAGTAGGGGAAAATGCCTAATGTGTAGCAGCATCATATTGTGGAAAGGCTAGGAAGTTTTGCTCAAAAAAAAGCTATCTCCATGCCAAGGAACAACCTGTTAAAATGTCTTAGAAGTAACTGACCTAGTAGTTGGGCAATTAGAGCCTGGATTGAGATAAAGAGAAGAAAGAGAAGGAGAGGAGTGAGGGGCACCAGAAGGAGAACAAACTGGCCTGGGCTGGGGGGATCATCGTTCCTGGTGAGGGGAGAGAATCAGCTCTTGCACTTTAGGATGAGGCACTGACAGAGGGTATGGGTGCAGAGGAGGAATATCAGACATTTGGACAGCCCTAACGTTGATGTTCTTAACACATTTGCTCAACATTTATTTGTTGGACCAAGCACAAAATTGATCTTCTATTAATAAGAAAATTCACATCTCATTCTTTTTTTTTTTTTTTTAAGATTTTATTTATTTGACAGAGAGAGACACAGCAAGAGAGGGAACACAAGCAGGGGGAGCGAGAGAGGGAGAAGCAGGCTTCCCGCTGAGCAGGGAGCCCAATGTGGGACTCGATCCCAGGACCCTGGGATCATGACCTGAGCTGAAGGCAGACGCTTAATGACTGAGCCACCCAGGTGCCCCCACATCTCATTCTTTATGCTTAAAGAAGGGATTTATTATACTGATTGCTGGCATGTATATTTTTTGAAACCAGGAATCTTAACTGCTTAAAATTTAGGTAAGTATTGGGGCGCCTGGGTGGCTCAGTCGTTAAGCGTCTGCCTTCGGCTCAGGTCATGATCCCAGGGTCCTGGGATCGAGCCCCGCATCAGGCTCCCTGCTCTGCGGGAAGCCTGCTTCTCCATCTCCCACTCCCCCTGCTTGTGTTCCTTCTCTCGCTGTGTCTCTCTCTGTCAAATAAATAAATAAAATCTTTAAAAAAAAAAAAATTTAGGTAAGTATTATGCCATGCATTATTCAGTTTTAGAACTGGTTGGTGGCACCTGCTGATGACAGTTGGCCATTGGCTGGATTGATGCTGATGTCAATGGCTGTAGTTACAGCCTGCTCATTTAAAAAAAAATATTTATCTAATTATTTTATTTGACAGGGGGCGGAGGGGGGCCAGAGGGAGAGGGAGAGAATCTCAAGGAGATTCCAAGCTGAGCATGGAGCATGATACGGGCTCAATCTCACAACCCTGAGATCATGACCTGAGTGGAAATCAAGAGTCGGACGCTTAACCAACTGAGCCACCCACACGCCCCGCCTGCTTACTTCTTGGAGTGGCCAGCACTGGTGGGCATGCTTTAAAACAGTTTTTACTTGATGGAAAGAGACTTCCATGGGAAAAGACAAAGTCCTCTTTCCCTAATCATTTTAGGAGTTGACTATGGAAAAGCTGAGTTAACTGGCATGTTATTTCCAATATCTTCTAGTAATATTTTAATAACCCCTTATAGAATAGGAGTTCCCAGAGAGCTATCCTGTAGGACTGACTTTGGCCAAATCCCTCCCCACTCCTTGGAAGGCACATTCCTTAAATCATGGCTACCCTCTGTTTATTCAAATTGTGGCTTCAAAAAGAGGCAGGTTTGGGTCAGATGCCTGTCCTACGGTTCCAGAATGGTGGTTCTTAAATTCCAACTCTTTGGATAGTACACTGAATTCTCAGAACTTTCTCCCTGTCCCATACCTCCATCCCCACCCCTCCAGCACAAATTTGTTATTCCTGAGTAGTTTCTGCTTTGGGACTTGACCTCAAACGGCACCCAATCTCCTTTGAATTATCTGAGTTATGCTAGTTCCATAAAATGAACGAGGTGGATTTCCATGTTTTTGTTTGGGGACAACAGTACCGCATTAATAAGTTTTGTATTCCTCTTGGAAGTAACCTGATATCATGGGGGGTGGGGGACATAGTCTTTGCAGTCAAGCAGACCTGGATGGACATTATAGCATAGGCTATGCCAGTGAAAGTTATTTAGCTTCTCAGAGTTGCAGACTTCTCAACTGTAAAGAGAGAATGTTTGCAAAAGATTCCTCTTCCTTCACTCCTCACTCATTCCTTTCATTCATCATCTATTAAATAACTCCTATTTGCCAAGTTCTATGCTAAGCATTGGGGGAGGGCAGGGTGGTAGTGAGGAAAAAAGAAATAAAACACCATCCTATCCTTGGTGAGTTAATAGTTCAGTAAAGGAAGACAGACACATAAGTAAATTAATTTAATCGAGTCAAATGGTACTGGTGCAATGAGTTTCTATGACAGAGTGATTAGAAGTTAGAGCCAGATTGCCTGACTTCAAACCCTGGCTTTGTGAATTATTAGCTAGGTGATCTATTGAAGTTTTACCTAACCACTCTGTGTCTCAGTTGACTTATTTGTAAAACGGGGATAATAAATTTGTTATGAGGATTTAATTAGTTAACACATGCAAACTTCTCAGTGCCTAGCACCTAGTAAGCACTCCATACATGTTAACTATTATTGTGATGATGAAATAAGTGTGGGGTATTATGGAAGCAAAAAGGAATGTGGTCAGTTCTACTTGGTGAAGAGGTTGAAGAAAGATTTCAAAAAGATGGTGTCATTCAAGTTAGTTTTGCAGAAAGTTTGGCAGTTGTTAGGTGGATAAGAACAGAGTGGGCATTCCAGACAAAGGAGGTAATAGGAGCAGATGCATGAGCAAAGGAACAGCCTGGGACTGTTCCAGAGCCCCAGAAACCTACAGTGGCTACAAGGGAAGATGGGAGGCAGGAGGGGACAGCCTGACAGAAAAGGACATTATGTGCCACCATGAAGGTTTGGTCCCTATCTTGTGAGCACTGGTTAGAAACACATGCTAGGTAAACTCTGTTTATGTGCCTCACCTCTCTCCCCTACTTCCCCAAGTCCCACTCTTACCTTCTCCACCATGGTCCATGCCCTGGAGGTTGACCAATATAGACTGTGCCACTGGCTCTTTCCCTTATCCAATTGGGAGTGCTGGCAAGAATTCAGAGGGAGGAAGATGAGAGGAGTATTTATTTTCATCTCCCCTTTCCTGTCACTGCTGCAGGTTAGATGTATCTTTCCACTAAATACAGCTCAAGTCAGCCAGCCCTCTTTCTCTAAACAAATAACCACTCCCTCCCTTTACCCTTTCAGGGCCCCTACTGCTAGCCCTGGGGTCTTACGCTAGCCCTCATTTAGATGCCTCTCTCTGCCATACCTTTAAAATATCACCTTCACTAAAGTCTTCAAATTACCCATTTTGAGGGTGCCATGTGTATCCTGCCTTGACCCTGACTTGTAAACAAAAACAAAAACAAAAAACTGCTAAAGGGCTTTTTATAGAGAATGATGTGAGCAAATTTGCACTTCAGAGAGGTCTTTCTGGCTCCTGAGTGGAGGATGGTTTGGGGGCCACAAGAATAAAAGAAGGCAGAGCTTCCCAACCCAGGAATACAAATATAGATTGTTACAAATATAGATTACAGCCCCCCACCCCACCCAAGACTCTGATTCAGTAGGCCTGGAATAGGGTGCTCAAATCTACATGACTATGATGGAATCTCACAGTTGTCTAGGAACACCAACCAGTATTTTGGGCAGGATCCAGAGAGAACTAGAGGAGGGGAGAGGATAGCTGATGGAACACCATCTGGTCCTAGAGGACCTGAAGGGATGGGGAGGAAAATCAGAAGCGAAGATAGGGGAATTTGTTTTGAGAAGCCCAAAGGACACCTTTTCTTTTGAGAGCTGGCAAAACAGAGTGTAAACAGTTAAAGAAATTCTTGCCTTGTAACTTCAATTTCCTATGGAAGCAGGAGGCAGAATCATATACTATGACTGAAAGGGCAGGCAAAAGTGAGGGACTACAATGATGCAGGCTTGGAATAGCCATTGTGGGGCATAGGGCAGAGTGGTGATAACATTGTAAGACTGCTTGCTGAAGCTAAGACAAGAGACCATGAATTTGTGTGTCATCTGAGGGCTTAGTTTTGTCATTTCTCTCTGGCGGTACTTGGTAGTCCATGTCTAGAAATGGGGAAGGCAGTAGTTGCATTGATTCCAGTTGGGAGGGTTTCAGAACAGGTGTAATGGAAAGACAAGGGGCCCAGGATGTTGAATCATATACAAGCATGGGAGTAGCAGCACTAAAACATGAGGGGGAGCGTCCAATGGATGCTGTCCTTGGTCCTGAACTAGCACTGCACACCAAAGCATGGCCATTTCACTGTGAACTTGGGGGTGGGTTGGTATATGCTCTCCTGCTCCTCTGTAACACCCCACCATACAAGATTCATGGTATCAAAAGACTGTGCTCCCAGCCCCATACTACTGTGACTGGTGTGAGTGCAGGGCCTACAGTCTGGGCACCATTATTTGTTGAAGATACAGTTCCAATATTTAAGGAATTAATTCAATAAATATTTATTGAGAAACTTCCATGTTCCAGGCAAGGGATAGAGCAATAAAAAATACAGATAAAGTTTCTTTCCAAGTCAAATCTTTTATTTGTTTTTCTTAAAGAACACCAGAGGGGCCTATTCACCTCTTCTTTTTTTCTCCAATTCCTTTTCACATTTTAGCAACTACAGAGCTCTCTCTGCAAAATGACCTCCCCCACCAAGTTCCCTTTCTCTCCACATAGATCTCTGTGATTTCTGTTCTTGTCTTCCTTCCCCTGGATGTCCATTATTCTATAGATGAACTTAGCTTTTCTCTCAACCACCCAGAATACTACCTCTTTTGGAAGGGAGAGAAAATGCAATACCGAAAAAACAAACACAGACTTATCTTTAGCAGGCTAGAGGAGGGGGGAGACGTGAAAATCGATACACTAACTTTTGTACACGTTGGTATCTAGAAAGTCCTCTCCAAGCAGAGAAAGAGGCCATGTCACTGACTCTATCAACTGACCATGGAACCTTCCCCTGAATAATTTGAAGATGACAGTGCCATCTCTGGAGTTATTCCATAGTCCATGCTGCCCTCTAGCAGCCAATGATCCTACTCCTCCCTGATGGTGCAGGCTGACCCTAGATTTTCTGGCAGGGTGACAATTTCCAATTAATTTTGAAAACATCATTTATTAAAGGTCTTCTTTTATTTTTCAGGGCCTGAACTAAATGTTGGAACACAGAGATAATTAAGGACAATTGCTGTCTTCAGAGATTTCATAATTTAATGAGGCAGGCAAATATGATGCAATAAGTTCTATGTCTGCAACCTGACCAAAGTACAGAAAGAATGAGGCATATGGACGTAAATTCCCTTTGAGGTTGTGTTGAACCAAAACTGGTGATGGGAATCCAAAGGTCTGTCTCTTTTCTAGGAAGAAATAAAGGCAGCAACAGTATAAGGCCTTACTCATAGGCAGTAAGGCCAAGAGAAGGCTGGACATGAGTCTGGGTGTAGGACTGGAAAACAGGGGTTAAGTTTCCCCAAATGGCAGGTATCACAAGGCAAGCTTTGGCTCCTGAACCAGTAGGTCAAAGGAAGGGAAAGGAATACATTGTATCACCTTTCCAGTGCAATCCAAGAGTATGAGACCAGATTAATGGATCATTGAAACAAAGACAAGCAGATCTCAATGACTAGGACAGACAAAAGTCCAGAACCCAGGACAGGTAGAGGCAGCGGACGAGTGAGCAGCTGGAGTGGGAAATATAAACATGGGGAGTGACAGTTAGAGATAAGCTAGTAGAAGACCTAAGAACAGACAGTTTCCCTAAGGAATGCTGAGTGAAAATCAGAGGCTAGGACTAAACACGGACATCAACTTACTCACCTCTTTCCCTCCCATCTTTTTCTTTATGGCTGTTTCATTCTTAACTGAAGACGTCACATACTCTGCAGTCTTCACTTATAGAAGCCTCACCTTCTTGGTGGGGAAGGAGGAGATCTGCCTTTCTCACTGCCCTGTGCTGGGAGTAGGCGTTGAACTGCCACCTTCTCCCCAACTCTTACAGGATATTCATGTCATCAGTCTGAGGTCCTTGCCATAGTATTGCCACATCTCATTTCCATAATCCCAGACTGAACATCTAGAACAGAGCCTGGCCATAGTAAGCATTCTTCTAATATGTGTTGAGTGAACAGAATCAATGAGTGAATGATTCTCCCTAAGGAGTTTAATCAATTGGCACATTTTTTGCCTACCTTGACCCCATTTACTTATCATTATTTATTCATCTACTCAGTAGATATTAATAGAGATGCTAGGAGTGGTTCAACAATCAGAGTGTGCTCTTCTCCTGAGACATGCCATTTAGTGAGAAGAAGATATACTGCTTAAATTAATTAGAATTGTATAAACATATGAAGAAAAAGTGCAGAGTTCTATGGGGTCTAACCTAGTGGGGAACGAGGTTGTCAGTAAGGGCTTTTGTAAGGAAGTGGGGCTCAGTTGTGTACTAGGAGGGAGAATAGTAATTGGGTAGGTCAAGGTCGGGGAGAGAAGGAGGGAAGTGTATTCCAGGTAGAGTAAAGAGTATGTGCAAAAGCCCTGAGGTAGCAAGGAGTGTAGCACACAGTGAAGATGCTGAAGGAAGACCAGAGGTGTGGCAGCAGGGGTGATGACTGCAGATTGTGACAGGTGGCCAAGGGCCAAGCCTGGGGGCTTCAGCATTCATTTTGATAACACTTCATAATCCTTAACATCATAGCCATCAACTTTGTATGAGTGCTTCATTGCCCTACAAGTTCCTACACATTATATATTTTTAACCCTATAAGAACTTTCTGTCTTATCTCCAACCCAGAGTGATCACAATGACCAGACTTAGATTTATCATAGTAAATCAGGCTGGCTGGATGACTAAGAGTGTGAGGCTTGCATTCTGGCAGAGCTGTGGTTCAGATCCTTCCTAGCTTCACTAGCTGGGTAATCTTGGACAATTTACTTAACCTCTCTGAGCTTAAATTCTCTCATCTGAAAATAAGCATAATAATCATTACTTTGCAGATTTGGTAAAGATTAAATAAATGAATGCAGTAAAAGCACTGAACACAGAACTTGGGTCATATTAACTGTTCATTAGATGGCCAGGCTTCTTAAAGGTTGAGGAGCGTTCAAAGCCACTATGCTATAATAAACAGTAACCCAGACCTTTTTCTGCCTCTTCTTGACTTTTCTCAGCAGAGCCCTGAGCAATAACTGTGGTAAGAGTTTAGTTTTTGATACTTGTTCTGCATCTGCTTTTCCACAGTATGACCCAAAGACTTTTTTTCTCATTCCTTTTTCTACTCTCAAGGATAGAACATCTTGTTCACCACTGCATTCCCATTGGACAGGAGTGAGAGTGGTGAGTAAGGCAGAGGGAAATAAAGGGTCTGCTCACAGAAGAGAGCAGGAGGAAAGGTGGTAGAAAATTAGTGGGTGGGAAAAGAGTCCAGGTGAGAAAGGGCTGCATATGTTTTTGGGATTGAGCCAAAGGCAGCAGGAGGGGAGAGAGCATGATGTGGTGGGTGTGAAACCAGTGACTGAGCCAGCAGAGGATGAAAGGAAGTGAGAATATCAGGGAAGAAGGAGACTCAGGAGATCTGCTAATAGAATCACATGTTTTTATGAAGTTCAGAAGAACAGAGTTGGGCATCCTGTGATGATTCACGTACTTTCCTGGAACCTGATGTATTGCCAAGATTGGCTATAGAACACTGTGGTCTGGAAAGTTAATTCAGAAAGACAATAATTGACTCTGCTGCTCAGTGGCCAACAAAAAATCTGGGAAGGATCTTCCAGCAATGGAAGGTAGAGATAAGCTCCCATAGCTGTCACCTTCAGATTTTCCAATTTTCTGCTTGAGGGCTAAAAATGGTGTGTTTGAAATCTGAAGACAAGAAAAAATTTTTAAAAATTGACAATAGCTAACACTTATATGAGTGTTTACTATATACTGGGCACTGCGTGAATTATAAAGTGCTTTGTAAACTTGTCACATCAAGCCTATAGAGTAGGTACCATTAGTATAATCATTTGACAAATGTAAAGACTACGAGAAGTTAGGTAACATGTCAAAGGTCAAGCTCACAAGTAGGAGAGCCAGGACATAAACTCAGACCATCTGAGTCCAGAACCCACACTCTTAACCACCAAGTTATCAAAATAATAATAGCTAACTCATACCTAATGCTGACTCTATATGTCACGTACTGTCCTTAATGTTATACATTTATTACCTCTTTTCAATTCTTACAACCTGAGGTAGATACTGCTATTCAGCCATGAGGAAATGGAGGCACAGAGAGGTCTAGAAACTTGCCTGAAGGCACACAGCTACGAAGAGGGGGAGCCTGGATTCAATCTCAGGTAGGCTGACTCAAGTCTTTGCTGTCCATCACTATACTGGCTTCTTGTATGAGCAGTCCCTCCAAATGGCATCACTGGAGGCATGTAAAAACAAAGACTAACTTTTGTACTTGAGTTTTATTGTGCTACAATTTAGATACTACTGGTTAAACTTTTCTTCCTTACTTGCCTGAACAAAAAATAGACAGAAAATCTTGGGGAATAATTTCTTGATCACGTAAGCATAAGAGGCAATTTTTCTTTGGCTAATGGCATGCACATCATAAGAAATCCAGCTACTCTTTTGGGTGATGTTAATCACTGCTTTTCATTTGTCCTGGGTGCCTTACTTAAGGGCGAGGTCCTTAGTCCACTTCAATTCCCATCTACAGAAACATGGTGTTGGTTTGCTATGGTCTCTTCTATTTTCATGTACTCCGGGAGAACTACCAGTTAGAGATTGTCTGCCCAAGCTAATCTTTTGATCTCCAATAAAGGAACTTCATTTTCACCACAATCTGTTCTAATCTTCCTACACAATTGGTTTCTCCAGCTTGTCTCACTGAGAAACATGTTTTGTGGAAAGTTTTCTCAGACCAGAAAAAACCAAAACAGGTTTTGCTTGAAACTTGCCACGTGGAGCATCCAGGACCCTTGTCCCATGGCTTCCTCCTCGCTGAAACCTTGGAGCCACGTTTTCTGCCATTTCCTTAGTCTCATAACTGAGAAACACAGAAAGGGTTCATAAAAGTTGAAAAAGGGCAGGGAAAAACATCTAAGTCCAGTTATAGTGCCTGGGTCCATGCTAACATTAATGTATCACAGCTGCAAAAAATATTTCCTACTTTGCAATCAGAGAATCCAGAAGTTCAATATAAATGCACTAATCCTTATAATTTTCTTGTAAGGCCAGCCACAAGAGTACTCATTTCTTCAAGGCACAGGGAAGTAAAGTTTTGCCAAGCTCACAAAACTAAGAAACAGACATCGAAAGCAAGCTAATCTTATTTCCCATATTCTCCTTTATTTTTATATGTCTTTATTCTCTTCTATATAATTAAAATTTCTACCTAGTTCTATCAGCTGTAGACCTCACACAGTTCCATTGCTAGGAATAATGATTATGGTGATGATGATGATAATAATAGTGCCCATTTACTGAAAACTTACTAGGTGCCAAGCACCGTGCTAAGCCTTATATGTATCAACTCACTCCAGTCTTACAACCATATTAGGAAATAAGGAGTATGGTTATCTCCATTTTAGAGCTGAGAAAACTGAAGCCTAGTGAGAGAAAGTAACTTGATGGAGACCAGGCTTGTGGTAAGTCTGCATTTCAAAGCCACACGGTCTCTCACATTGACCTACATCCCACATGCCATTAAAGTCATGAACATTAAAGAAGTCTCCATATGGATATTGTTTTTAGCTGCCTTTTTATTTTAAGAAGGCAGACAAAAAACACAAAGAATGCTTCCACTATAACTTGATGCAAATTAACAGTATGCCAAATTTAATCAAACACAGGCACTCCTTTAAGAACCCGATGGAAACAAACAGAAAAAGCCATCAGGAGCTGGAAGAGCATGCCCAGGACTTGAGTTGAAACAGGGACCACTTACTAATTTCACCAAAGCATAAAGAAATAAAATGGAGCTCAAAAAGCAGCATAAGTGTCCAATGTTTTGAAGCACTGTAATAAATACACCCTCAAACAATGTTAAATGGAGTACAAAGGTACCTTCCCAGTGCAATGGTACCTGAGAAAATAAGATTAGCATGTAACACAAATATCTAATAAGAGAAGCCATGGAGTTATTTTTTTCTGTCATACTTCCCAAAGCACTTGCCTACCCTGCTTACTGGCCAGCTTTATGGGCTACTTTGGTACCCCTCCAGATCTCAACATATCTAGTAAAAAGCACCATTTTACCTCTGAGTCACCATTTCTGCATACCTTCCTTGTCACTGCCAATGGTACCACTTCCTCTTTTGAGATCTTCACCCTGGAGTCACCACTGGTTCCTCCTTCTCCTCCAAGAATCAGAGCTCATGAGTCACCATGTTCCAACAACCCTTCCCCCACATTGTTCTAGCCCTCACCTGGCACAGCCCCATCTCTGCCCAGCAGGTTGCTGCCATGGCCTCCATCCTGGTCTGTGTAGCAATTCTCTCTTCTGATCTATCCTATGCATCACAGCCTGAGAAATTCAGCCAAACTACACCTGTCCTGATGTTATTTCTATGCTCAGGAAGTACCTCCTATCAGCCCTACAACTTTCAAGGCTCTCAACACATTCCTTTCCACACAACTATTTTCTTGCTTTTCACCACGACTGTGTCTGTTCAGCCAAACTTCTCTCCCTTCCCCTTTCATACTGTCACCACCCTGTGGGTTTGGTATATGAGAGCACACCAAACTTGTCATTTAGACAAATCAATGCAAGCTATGCTCATATGTGCACATGTTTATGTTATGGGACTATTCAAAAATTCATGAGGAAAGATTTCCATGATCCAATTGCTTCTCAGAGGGCCAGTGGATGACTTTAATTTTTTGGTTTTGGCTTTATTATTTTATTTTTGGCAAAGCTCTGTTTATGAGAAGTTTTTCCTTTACACATTTATAATAAAGTAAATGATGGAATCCCATAATGCTAGAGCGGAGACTTTAAAGTGTAATTAATCCCCCCATCCTCACTTTACCAAGGAGGAATTAGCATCCTAGACAAGTTAGCTTATTTGTTCTAGATCCCCTGGTCATCACCCAAGTTTTAGATAACCCACTGAACTCTACTTTACCTGATTAATGAATAGAAAGAGATGCATAAAGCAGCATTGCCCATAGCATACTCATTCCACGACCAAGGAAAATCTGGTCTAGTAATTCAAACAAGCTCTTTATTGAAGGACTTTTCAAGTGTTCATGTGTACTATGACTTTCCAGAGGAGCACAAAGGGGAGTAGAAATATTCGGAAATGCATTTGTTCCCAAACTTGGTTATCATGGAATGCTTGGCTCAAAAAAATACTTTACAGAACACATTTGCAAAAAAGGCCATCATAGTTTTTGACATCTTTGCCATTGATGTTTGATTCCAGAGACAGGTACAATTCTCAAAAAAGGAGAGAACCAAGAGACTGCACCAAGTTCCTCCCAAATTTACACACCAATAACAATAATAACAGCTAATGTTTATGTAGCCCTTGAAATTTTAAAATGCATCTTGACATGCAGTAACAAGCAGAAGAAGCACAAATTCTCCATTGAAAAAATGTTTTTTTGTCACTTTGTTTAATTGGAGTGGTACCCCTGAAAGGCTGTGTTATATCAGTTTGGTTACACTTAGGTTTTTGTTGCAGAAAGATGGCCAGATAGATAATAAATGGTAAAATCTTATAATTAGAAGGGTCTTAAAATTAATATAGTCCACTGGTTCTCAAACATGTACCTGCAGAACATAGATATTCAACTGCTAAAAATGAGTAAGAGTGTGTCTTATCCTAATTCAAAGAAAAAGAAAGTAATTTAATGAATAGAAAGCATGAGAAGGAAATGAATTCTAACAACAACCAGTGAGCTTGGAAGAAGACCCCCGAGCCCCAAATGAGAATGGCAGCCCTGGCTAACACCTTGAGTTTAGACAGGTGAAAACCTGAGCAGAGAATCCAGCCACACCACACCAGACATCTGCTCTACAAAAACTGAGATGATAAATTCGTGTTGCTTAAAGGCAATACACTTGTAGCAATTTGCTATGCAGCACAGAAAACTAATACAGATTTTTAATAGGCTCTCATTAGAAAAATGGGCAAAGGACATGACAGGGCCATGCACACAGTTTGGTGAGAGTGTAGGTTGTTAATCCTTCTTAGGGGAAAATGTCACACTAAGTAATAAGGGTCTTAAATATGTCTATACTCTTTGACCCAAACACTCTACTTCTAGGAATTTACTCTAAAAGGAAGAAGGATGGGGGCACCTGGCTGGCTTAGCCAGTAGAGCATGCAACTCTTGATGCATGCTTCTTGATGCATGCAACTCTTGATGCAACTCTTCAAGCCCCATGTTGGGTGTACAGTCTACTAAAAATAAATAAATAAAATAAAATAAAAATAAAAGGAATAGAGATGCAAACGAAGTCACTGCATCATCATCATCATCATCATAGATGTCCAGCATTAGGAAAATAGTTGACTTCATTCTTGTGTAACCACAAGATGGTGTATATATCAGCTATTAAAAATAACATTTTCAAAGACAATTTAGTGACACACACAAATGACTGTGATATAATGCTACATGAAAAAGCAGTCTATAAAAGGTTATGAAAATGGTGCAGTCATTTTCGAAAACAGTTTGGTGATTTCTCAAAATTTTTAAACATAGAATCCCCATATGACCCAGCATTTCTACTCCTGGGTGTATACACAAAGGAATTGAAAACATGTCTACACAACAACTTGTACACAAATATTCACAGCAGCATTATTCATAATATCAAAAGGTTGGAACAATCTAAATGTCCAAAAATTACTGAATGGATAAGTAAAAGGTGGTATATCCATACAATGAAATATTATTCAGCTAAAAAAGGAACAAAATAGTGACACACATGCTATGCATGGAGGAACCTTGGGAACATGGTTCTGCGTGAAGAAAGCCAGTCACTAAAGGCCAGTATGTATTCTGCTTATTGTGTGATTCTGCTTATACAAAATGTGTGCAATTATTACCTTATTTACAATACAACACTAACTTAGTCCTCAGAACAACCCTATGATATAGGACGAAATATTATCCCCATTATTTTTTTTTTTAAAGATTTTATTTATTTATTTGACAGAGAGAGATACAACGAGAGAGGGAACACAAGCAGGGGGAGTGGGAGAGGGAGAAGCAGGCTTCCCACCGAGCAGGGAGCCCGATGTGGGGCTTGATCCCAGGACTCTGGGATCATGACCTGAGCCGAAGGCAGACGCTTAACGACTGAGCCACCCAGGCACCCCATATTATCCCCATTATTATACAGCCTCCTTCCATAATAAAATCACATCACATCATAGCTCTCAAATTGCAGCTATTCAAAAGTGACCCTGTCATTTATTTAGGTTTGCCCTCATATTCTCTGACTGAGCAGGGCATTTTAAATCCACCTGGATAATTTGTGGGGTCATTTAATTTTCATCTGTTTGCTCCAATAGACTAAAGCACTATAAGGGGATGTTATTAATGGCTAAGGTAATTCTGACTGCTGTAAGAGATAAACCCTGAACCCCTGAACCCTCAAAGACTTCACAAAATAGTTTATTTCATGCCCACACAGTCAGCTGTGAGCACTCAGCAAGATTTCTACATAGCAATTCAGGAAGCAAGTTCCTTGCCTTTCGCCCTCCACCTCTCCTGGGTCTCTAATCCTTTATCTCCAGCAGGTGGAAAGAGAGATGCTGTGGCTGAGGTCAAAGAGGTTGCTGCCTGTGTTCTCCTCTAGGATTTTGATGGATTCCTATCTTACATTTAGGTCTTTCATTCATTTTGAGTTTATTTTTGTGTATGCTGTAAGAAAGTGGTCCAGTTTCATTCTTCTGCATGTGGTTGTCCAATTTTCCCAACACCATTTGCTGAAGAGACTGTTTTTTTTTCCCCATTGGGTATTCTTTCCTGCTTTGTCGAAGATTAGTTGACCATAGAGTTGAGGGTCCATTTCTGGATTTTCTGTTCTGTTCCATTGATCTATGTGTCTATTTTTGTGCTGGTACCATACTATCTTGATTATTACAGCTTTGTAATACAGCTTGATTCCAGAATTGTGAAATCTCCAGCTTTGGTTTTCTTTATCAACATTACTTTGGCTATTCAGGGTCTTTTCCAGTTCCATATAAATTTTAGGATTATTTGTTCCAGCTCTGTGAAAAATGCTGGTGGTATCTTGATAGGGATTACACTGAATGTGTAGATTGCTTTGGGTAGCACAGACATTTTAACAATATTTGTTTTTCCAATCCATGAGCATGGAATGTTTTTCCATTTCTTTGTGTCTTCCTCCATTTCTTTCATCAGTGTTCTATAGTTTTCAGAGTACAAACCTTTTACCTCTTTGGGTTAGGTTTATTACTAGGTATCTTATGGTTTTTGGTGCAATTGTAAATGGGATTGATTCCTTGATTTCTCTTTCTGCTGGTTCATTGTTAGTGTATAGAAATGCAACAGACTTCCATGTGTTGATTTTGTATCCTGTGACTTTGCTGGATTCCTGTTATCAGTTCTAGCAATTTTTTGGTGGAGTCTTCTGGGTTTTCTACATAGAGTATCATGTTGTCTGTGAAGAGTGAAAGTTTGACTTCTTTGCCAATTTGGATGCCTTTTATTTCTTTTTGTTGTCTGATTGCTGAAGCCAGGTTTTCCAGTACTATGTTGAACAATAGTTGTGAGAGTGGACATCCCTGTTGTGTTCTTGACCTCAGGGAAAAGTTCTCAGTTTTTCCCTGTTGAGGATGATATTTGCTGTGGGTCTTTTATATATGGCTTTTATGATGTTGAAGTATGTTCCCTCTATCCCTACATGGTAGAGGGTCTTTATCAAGAAAGGATGTTGTATTTTGTCAAATGCTTTTTCTGCATCTATTGAGAGGATCATATGGTTCTTATTCTTTCTTTTATTAATCTGATGTATAACATTGATTGATTTGCAGATGTTGAACCACACCTGCAGCCCAGGAATAAATCCCACTTGGTCATGGTGAATAATCCTTTTAATATACTGTTGGATCCTACTGGCTAGTATCTTGGTGAGAATTTTTGCATCCATGTTCATCAGGGATATTGGTTTGTAATTCTTCTTTTTAGTGGGGTCTTTGGTTTCAGGATCAAGGTAATGCTGGCCTCATAAAATGAGTTTGGAAGTTTTCCTTCCATTTCTATTTTTTGGAACAGTTTCAGAAGAATAGGTATTAATTCTTCTTTAAATGTTTGGTAGAATTCCCCTGGGAAGCCATCTGGCCCTGGACTCTTGTTTGTTGGGAGATTTTTGGTGACGATTCAATTTCTTTGTTGGTTATGGGTCTGTTCAGGTTTTCTATTTCTTCCTGTTTCAGTTTTGGTCATTGATATGTTTCTAGGAATTTATCCATTTCTTCCAGATTACCTAATTTGTTGGCATATAATTGCTCATAATATTCTCATATAATTGTATTTCTTCAGTGTTAATTGTGATATCTCCTCTTTCATTCATGATTTTATTTATTTGGGTCCTTTCTCTTTTCTTTTTGGTAAGTCTGGCTAGGGGTTTATCAATCTTATTAATCCTTTCAAAGAACCAGCTCCTACTTTCGTTGCTCTGTTCTACTGTTTTGTTGTTGTTGTTTTTTTAAATTTCTATATCATTGATTTCTGTTCTAATCTTTATTTTCTCTTCTGCTGGATTTAGGCTTTATTTGCTGTTCTTTTTCCAGCTCCTTTAGATGTAAGGTTAGGTTGTGTATTTGAGACTTTTATTCCTTCTTGAGGAAGGCCTGTATTGCTGTATACTTCCCTCTTAGGACCACCTCTGCTGCATCCCAAAGGTTTTTAACTGTTGTGTTTTCATTTTCATTTGCTTCAATGTATTTTTTTTATTCTTCTTTAATTTCCTGGTTGACCCATTCATTCTTTAGTAGGATGTTATTTAACCTCACGTATTTGTGGTCATTCCAAATTTCTTGTGGTTGACTTCAAGCTTCATAGCACTGTGGTCTGAAAATATGTATGGTATGATCTCAATCTTTTTGTACTGGTTGAAACCTGCTTTATGACCCAGTATGTGACCTATTCTGGAGAATTTACATGTGCACTTGAAAAGAATGTGTATTCTGCTTTAGGATGAAATGCTGAGTATATCTGTGAAGTCCATCTGGTCCAGTGTATCATTCAAAGCCCTTGTTTACTTGTTGATCTTCTGCTTAGATGATTTGTTCATTGCTGTGAGTGGGGTGTTAAAGTCCCCTACTATTATTGTATTATTATCAATGAGTTCTTTAATTTTGTTATTGATTTATATATTTGGCTGCTCCCATGTTAGGGGCATAAATATTTATAATTGTTAGATCTTCTTGTTGGATAGACCCCTTTATTATAATACAGTGTCCTTCTTCATCTCTTATTACAGTTTTTGGTTTAAAATCTAGTTTGTATGATATAATGATGGCTACTCCAGCTTTCTTTTGATGTCAATTAGCATGATAAATGGTCTCCATGTCCTCACTTTCAATCTGCCGGTGTCTTTGGGTCTAAAATGAGTCTCTCGTAAGCAGCATATCAATGGGTCTTGTTTTTTTTATCCATTCTGATACCTTATGTCTTTTGATTGGAGCATTTACTCCACTTACTTTCAGAGTAATTACTGAAAGATATAAATTTAGTGCCATTGTATTGCCTGTAGATTTGTCTCTGTTCCTTTCTGGTTTTTGTTCCTTTTTGGTCTCTCCCTCCACTCAAAGGGTCCCCTTTAATATTTCTTGCAGGGCTGGTTTAGTGTTCACAAATTCCTTTAGTTTTTGTTTGTCCTGGAAACTCTTTCTCTCTCCTTCTATTCTGAATGACAGCCTTGCTGGATAAAGTATTCTTGTCTGCATATTTTTCCCATTTAGCACGTTGAATATATCATGCCAGTCCTTTCTGGCCTGCCAGGTCTCTGTGGACAGGTCTGCTGCCAGCCTTATGTGTCTACCCTTGTAGGTTAAGGGCCTCTTGTCCCAAGCTGCTTTTGGGATTTTCTCTTTATCTTTGTAATTTGCAAGTTTCACTATAACATGTCCAGGTGTTGATCTATTTTTGTTGATTTTGAAGAGAGTTCTCTCTGCCTCTTGGACTTGAATTCCTGTTTCCTTCCCCAGATTAGGGAAGTTCTCAGCTATAATTTTGTCAAAGAAACCTTCTGCCCTTGTTCCCGCTCTTCTTCTGGGATTCCTATAATTTGGATATTATTGCACTTTACAGAACCACTCAGTTCCCTAAGTCTACCTTCATGATCTAATAGTTTTCTTTCCCTCTTCTTTTCAGCTTCATTCCCCCCCCCCATAGTTTTATCTTCTATATCACTGATTTGCTCTTCTGCTTCATTCATCTTCATTTTTATGGCCTCCACTTGGGACTGCATCCCAGTTTTAGCATTATTAATTTCAGCCTGACTAGATTTTAATCTCTACAATAAGGGATTCTCTAGTGTCTTCCATGCTTTTTTCAAGCCCAGCTAGTATCTTTACAACCGTTTTTTAAAATTCTAGTTCAGACATCTTACTTACATCTGTATTGATTAAATCCCTGCCTGTGAGTACTACCTCCTGTTCTTTCTTTTGGGGGGGAATTTCTCTGTCTCATCATTTTGTCCAGAAAAGAAGAAAGAAAAAGAAAAAACAAAAACAAAAACTTCAGGAAGTGTCTCAGTGTATGCTCTGTACACTCCGCTGTTGTGTTTTGGCTGCTCTTTCCCACTGCTCTGTCCTCTACAGAGGTCCTCCTTGTTTGTAGTGGGGAGTGTTTGGACCTTTAACTAGGTGTGCTTTGATTTGTTAAGATAAGCCTCACATCTGCCATGTTCTCTCCTTTAAACTACGCAGACTGTTTTCTTAGTCCTCGGATCGCAATCCTAGTTGTTCAAAATAGTTGGATGTTGATCTAGCTGTGTTGGAGGGACAAGGCAAGCTCAGGGTCCCCCTACTATTTCACCATATTAACTCCTCTCTGAGGACATTTGGAGTTGTTAACTGAAATCCCAGAAAAGCAGAGGTCTGAGGGGAAGAAGGAAATCAAAGATTTAGTGGAGATGAGTTGGGGGAAGGAGCACTGGCCAGCAGAAGGGAAGGGAACAATTTGTTGGATTTAGCATGGTCTCTTTCTCCCCAAACGCTTCCTGGAGCCCAGGGTTAGCAGGGAGGATCTGCCACCTCTTCATTTATAGACTGGACAGAGATTTTGCATTTTTTTCATTTTACTTAGATTTGATTGCATCCTTGTTGGCTGGAAAGGTCAGCAAGGTTGACATCATCTACAGTTGAAGTCTGTGGAGGTGACCATTCCCACCCCTCATGTTGTAAGACTTTCTTAATTATATCCTGAGACTCTCAGACTTGCATTTTTCCCTTGATGATTTGATCATTTTTATGGACACTCCTACTGCCTGTTTCTTCAACCTGGATTATGGCAACTTATAAATCTGAATCTCAAGTTCTGTCCATTTACTTTTTTGAATTAAAAATATTTACTTAAAGAAAGAAAGAAAGAAAGAAAGAAAGAAAGAAAGAAAGAAAGAAAGAAAGGAAGAAAGAAAGAAAGAAACTAATCTGGCCATCCTGTAAAAGAGACAAACTTCTGCTTTCCAAATCTGCTCTACTTTTCAACTTTACTCAGAGACTGGAAGGCTGGCTCTTACTACGGTGACTAGCACCTTGGCAGCCCCAGTTCCGGGTTGGAATGTGAAATCCTAAAGCCCTATCCCCAGCCTTCATTCAACAGTTGTGAGGATATTTCTAAGACAGAGCCTTTACTCTGGTGCAGGCTGGAGCCCAGCTTCCACCTAGAATTTCCCAGTGCAATTCAAGAAACTCTTCTTGAGGGGTGCCTAGGTGGCTCAGTCAGTTATGTGTCCAACTTTTGATTTCTGCTCAGGTCATGATCTCAGGGCTGTGAGACTGAGCCCTGCATTGGGCTCCATGCTGGGTGTGGAGGCTGCTTAAGATTCTCTCTTTCCCTCTCCCTCTGCTCCTCACCCCCCACCCACTCTCTCTCCCTCTCAAAAAGGAAGGAAGGAAGGAAGGAAGGAAGGAAGGAAGGAAGGAAGGTCCTTCTTGAGGACCTGCTCAATGCAAGCCATCCTGAGGGTCTACTGATAGATGCAATGCAAAAGCTAGTACATAGGAGTGGGTCAGGAGGGCTACAATCTAGGATCAGCAATAGGCTATAAATGACTCCCATTTAACAGGGTAAAAATATCACATGTGCTATGTAAGATACCAGTATTGTGCACACTACTTCCTCAGAAACAGCATATTCCTCTACCATGGGGCTTCACAGTCCATTAGGAGTAGCAGTGACAGTCAGAAAGAGAGGTCATAATCACAATAGCAGCCACTGAAATCTGTTGGGACAATTACCACGTGCTATGTTTAGTGCTTTTTCAGATATCCAACCTCATGACTCTCTGAATTAGGTGTTATTTCCATTATTCTCATTTTACAGGTGAGACAAACTAAGTCTTAAGGAGATCAAGTAAATTGCTGAAGGCTCCACTGTGAGTTAACGGTGGAACAGGGCCTGCTTCCAGAGCCTTGCTCTTAACTGCTCACTCGGCTGCCTGTATAACACATTCCACTATTATGAAAACTCAGAGAAATGGAGGGCCTTCCAAAAGTTTTCCCTTAGGAAAGCACTCCTCAAGACAGTACACTTCAGGTTCACTGGGAGGAATGAAAGGCATATCCATGGCAATTAATCAGATACAGCAAATGGCTTATTGCAGCCCAGACTTTTTCAGTTTGCAAGTGCCAAATAAACGTTTAGCCATGGAGTTGGAGGATAATAAAATAAAAATGAAACCTTGGGGAAATAATATGAATCACACCTTAAAACTATATATTTTTTAGTCTTCCAAAGTCATTGTTTTTTATATTTAAAGGCAACTACTGGTTAACTAGAAATGAGACATCATGCTCACTACCTTTATTCCCAAAGCAATAACTAATTTTTCAGTCCAGATAGGAAAAGACTCTTTGGACTTTCTTTGGTCCATTTCCTTTTTTAATTAAAAAGAAAAAGAGAGAGGGAGGAAAAGAAAAGAAAAAAAAAAGAAGAGTTCCCAGCCCTTTTGCTTGAGGACATAAAATACAATATGTTTAAATTGCAATGTGGAGTCTAGATGTGTTTTTACCAGCATAATTTCAACTTTCTCTGAAAACATCTGTAAAAGAGATTACCAATAAAAACACCCCACAGCAAATTTTAGAGTTAGCCGGTACAGAGTTAGAGATTTATCTTCTGCTAGGGCCCCTCTCCCGTCGTGCCCACCTCCTCCTTCCACACACTCTTCACTAAGAGGGAGGATGTGGGAGAGGGAATCACACATAGCTTTTCTCAAGCTTTTGTTTATGATGTCTTCATGATTTTGTGCTAAGGGGGAAGGAGGGAGTAGAAAAATAGCACTCAGAGTGTTCCTTAAAAGGTTATTAGCAATATTTCTTGTCAAAGGCAACTTTGAAAATATTGCTCTTGGTTTCCCACAAGTCTCTAGATTTCCATTTGGGCATTTTCCCTCCTGAACTCTATTTAATCAATCACTAATCAAATCAATCAATATGTACAGAGAACCTGTTCTGTGCAAAGCACTCTTCCAGGTAGAAAAAGTTACAGAGTTAAACAAGAAGCTTAAAATCTATATAGAATTCATAGGAAAAGGTCTGGAGCCAGAACCAACAAACTGTTAATTTGGGGGTAAAATAGGGGTGGGGGAGATTGGGGAAGGAAGAATCCATCACTTTTAAGATTTTACACACCATTTTTTCTTTATAAGAAATGTGTATTACCTTTTTTTTTTAAATTTAATGCCTTAGGGAGATAATATATAAAAATATAAACAAAGGCATTCAAGAAGTGAGTCAGATGACCATAAGCCTACTAGTGACAGGTGGTTTGCTTGTCACTGTTCAATTTTTGTCATGTTGATGAGAATAATGATGTTTGACATGCTGAGAGATCTTCAAGCACTATGGACTCCATTCAGTCCCAGCACATTTCAATTTCTCTATCCAGGTTTATTTTACTAATGGTGGCTTTAAGTTTCATTTTAGTGGTCTCATGATGAAGAATATACTTTCATAATGCCCACTGATCTCTAGCACTGCCCAGTGTTTGACCACACAATCAGAAATTTCTGGCTTGTTCTGGGATGCATATGCTCATCTCCAAGATTTATGGAATGACATATCCTTCTGATGGACATAGTTGTTTTTCGGATGGATCAGGTTCTTTTACAATGAGCTACAATGATGGGGCAGAAGTTTGATTACCCGGATATGCCAAGGCAGCTGGCAAAATCTTAAAGCATGATTCTTACTCATGAAAAACTGTGATTCTCTACTGCAATTATGATTTCAATTTCTTCTAAGTAACTTTGTAAGTCCGTGAGCTTAGAAACATTTAGAAATGTGAGAATTACATATTAGCATCTCTTTTCTTCTCCCTTATCCTCTATTTCTATACGTTGCTTTATCATATAGCATCATCTGACTATATAATATTTGTTTAATGTGTCTAATGTGTTTTTCCCTGTACTAGAATGTAGCAGAGACTACTATTCCTCCAGTATACATTCTCCCATAGACATAACGCCCTTGAATTTATCTGTCTATGATCTTTCAGAGTCAGACTCTATTTTCCAGCTTCCCTTGGAGCTAGGTAGTGACCATGTAACAAAATTCCGGCCAATGGAATGCTTTAGAAAGTGATGTGGACAACTTCTGAGGTGTGTCCTCTAAAAGGAATAGGCATGACATTTTTTCCTCCTTTTCTTCTTCCTGCCATTGAGAACATGGATGCAATGTTGAGCCATCTGGACCATGTGGATAAGGGAAATATACCAGAAGGAGCCTGGGTCCCTGGGTGATGTTGTAGGATAAAATTTCTAAATAACTACAGATCATTCTTAAGTGATAAAAAAAAATATGTCTATTTTACTTAATTCACTTTTATTTTTGGTCACTGTTAAAGACAGAGAACCTATGTCCCAACTAACACACTTCAACAGTGCAGAGATGTTTCTGTTTTGTTCACTGTTTCTCTAGCTCCTTAACAATAGCTTGCACATAGTAACAGGTGCTTGATAAATAGTTGTTGAATAAATGAATGAATGTAAGAATGTTCAAATGCCATGTCCAATTTGAGTGTGAGCATCCTTACTTTGAACAAATCAGCATTACATTATTTTTGTTTGGTTTGGATTTTGTTTTGCTTATTCTAATTAAATGTATTCAGATCCTTGTCCCATTAGTAAGAAAATGATGCATTTCAAGCCACTACTAATTCACAGAGCCTTTTGTTCCCCAAAGTCCCTAATCTGAAAAAGTAGTTGAGGAAATCTTTTCAACAAGTTTCCATTACCTAGCCATCTGACAGCATTAAAGTCAACTAAATATTAATAATCTGTTTCAACTTCTTCTAAGTATCCTATCCCATAAACTGGCAATAGTTAAGGGTAGAAGCATATAAGTCATTAACAACCTTGGTCATTTTCTCCATTACATCATGCTATGAACCTGGCCTACACTTTCTTCTGAAGAAGGATGAAATGGAAATTGGTTATACCAATTATCTCTTTGACTTACACAAACTCTTGGAAGCCTTTTACTCCATCCTTTCCTTGTATACAACTACAAGTGAACTCAATGTTTACATGTTTAGGAAAAATTTTTCAAATTCCTCCTTGGCAAGTAGTTAGACCCAATTAGTTCCTATCTGCTAGATACTAATTGCTTTGTAAAACTTCCCCTCCTCCTCCTCCTTCTTCCTCTTTTGCAAAAAACCTTCCAGGTATTGCACTTAGGGTTCAACTCATGGGCTACAAAGTTAGATGCCCTGACAGAGAATAACTTGGTATACTGGAATGGTCTACGAAAGATTCACAAAAGGGATGGGCAATACTTACCAAGATTTTGTAAAATGGCCAGGGTCTTAAGTAGTGGAGGGAATGGAAGAATGACAGGAAGACGGAATCAACCCAGGCAAGGGTTTGGAGGCTGGCAGGGAAGAGAATAGTACTATTCATAATAGCTTCAAACTGGGAACAACTCAAATGACGCTTAACAGGAGAGTGGATAAAGAGTAGGATATTCATGAAATGGAATGGAATAGTAAGTAGCAATGAGAATGCACAAACTACGACTTCATGGATGAATTTCACAGATATAATGCTGGGGGAAGAAAACATACAAAATAGTACCTACAATGAATTCATTTATATGAGGTTCAAAAATAGGCCAAATGAATGTATCCCATTAGAAGACAAGACTGGTTACTTTGGGGGACAGAGAGAGAGAGAATGGAGGAGGATACAAGGAAGACTTCTGGGGTGCTAACATTCCATTTGCTGATTTTGGTACCAATTACATCACTGTGTTTCACTTTGTATTGTTTGCATATTTCTCTGTAAGCTTGTGATGCTACAGTCATCTGTCATCATCATCACCATCCTCATCATCATGATAGCAAAGAGTAAAGGGCCAAGAATAGTAAGGATTCTGAAAAGAAGCTGTTATACATCCTAAAGTTATTAGCACAGTGATGGATAAACTAACCGAAGAACTAGGTTAGGAGCTGAGAGAAGACTGATGCACATATGGAACTTTGATATACAAGAGAGACATGTCAGATTAGAGCTGGAAATGGATATTGATATGAAAACAGATTAAAGTGAGATCTCTGCCTCACACGACATACAAAATCAAGGATTTAAACAGACTAGGGAATTAAATTGTCAAAAAAAAAAAAAAAAACTCCTAGTAGAAAATACAAATGAATATCTTTTAGACTACAGGTAGAGAAAAGTTTTTTTTTTTTTTTTAAGATTTTATTTATTTATTTGAGAGACAGAGAATGAGAGAGAGCACATGAGAGGGGTTAGGGTCAGAGGGAGAAGCAGACTCCCTGCCGAGCAGGGAGCCCGATGCAGGACTCGATCCAGGGACTCCAGGACCATGACCTGAGCCGAAGGCAGTCGCTTAACCAACTGAGCCACCCAGGCGCCCTAGAGAAAAGTTTCTTAAAAACAAAAGGCACCGACCATAAAACTTCAACAAATTTGACTATTAAAATTAAAAATTTTATCAAAATTAATTTTACAAAAAAAAATTTTAAACTGGGAAAAAATATCAGCAATACAAACAAAAACAGATATCAAGAATATATAAAGAACTACAAATCGATCAGAAGCACAAGTAACCCAAAAGAAAATGGGCAAAAGATCTAAAGCATTTCATAGAAAAAGAAACAATGATGGGGTGCCTGGGTAGCTCAGTTGATTAAGTGTCTGATTCTTGATCTCAGCTCAGTTCTCGATCTAGGGTCATGAGTTCAAGCTCTATGTTGGGCTCCATGCTAGGTGTGGAGTCTACTTTAAAAAAAAAACACAAACAAACAAACAAAAAAACAATGACAATGTAAAGATATGATTAACATTACTAGTGATCAGGAAAATGCCAAATTAACTCCAGAGAAATGTTTTTAAACCTGCTTGACTGTGCAAAAATAAGTTGGAATATATCAAGTATTAGAGAGGATGCAGATTCAGAGAATCTTTTATACATCAAGGGGGTATGGGGTAGGGGCAGGGCATATAGTCTAAATGGGTGCAGCCACTTTAGGAAATAGTTTACCACTATCTTCCAAATTGAATATTCACATACCCCATGTTTCAGCAATTCTACTCCTCGGTATATTTCCAAGAGAAAATTTTGGACATGTATAACAGGTAACATAGACAAAAACAGTCATGGAAGGACTGTTTAAAATAGTACAAACATAAAAACAATCTAAATGTGTATCAACTGGAGAATGCATGAGGAAGCTATGCTATATTTACACAGAGAAATATTATACAGGAATCAAAACAATCTAAAACAACATACAACAGTATAAATAAAACTTCCGAAATATAATATTGCATAAAAAGTAAAAAACACATATTATGCCTTTATGAAAAGTTCAAAACAACTAAAACTAAAATGCATAGTTTTGTTATTTTTTAATTTTTAAAAAAATTTTATTTTATTTTAGTTTTTATTTAAATTCCAGTTAGTTAACATACAGTGTAATATTAGTTTCAGGTGTACAATAAAGTGATTCAACACTTCCATACAACACCTGGTGCTCATCACAACAAATGCACTCCTTAATCCCCATCACCTATTTCATCCACCCCCCACCCACCTTCCCCTCTCCTAACCATCAATTTGTTCTCTATAGTTAAGAGTCTTTTTTTGGTTTGCCTCTCTCTTTTTCCCCCATGATTGCTTGTTTTGTTTTTTAAAAAATGCATAGTTTTTTTTATATTAAGGTGAAGATCATGTGACATACAACTAATTAACTATTTTAAAGTATAAAATGTGGTGGCATTTAGTATTAATATATAGTTTTTTTTTTTTTAAAACCCTTTAACCTGCTGTTAGTTACAGCAGGCCTGAATCTGACGTCTTTTTTTTTTTTTTTTTAAGATTTTATTTATTTATTTATTAGAGAGCGAGCGAGAGAGAAACAGCATGAGGCGGGGGAGAGTCAGAAGGAGAAGCAGGCTCCCCGCCGAGCCGGGAGCCCGATGTGGGGCTCGATCCCAGGGCTCCGGGATCATGACCTGAGCCGAAGGCAGTCGCTCAACCGACTGAGCCACCCAGGTGCCCCTAATATATAGTTCTTAAGCATACATGTAGCTGCAACAACATTGCATACAAAGGAAAGTAAGGGAATGATGGAAACAGGATTCAGCTGATGGTGCCTGGACAGATTGAGGTTGGGAGAGCCAAGAGAGGGGACTCATAGGCTAGATGTAGGGTTTTCCTAGCTTTAGTTTTAGATGGTAAGTTAGATGGGTGCTTATTTCATTACTAAAAGCCAAATGAACAAACAAACAAAGCAGTCCTTTTTGCTTTACATCAACAGATGTTGCCAACAACCTTTTGCAAAGTAGAGAAGGCAATTTTCACAAAAGGTGCTTTGAAAATAAAACAGGAAAATTCCTATTGTATTGAGAGAAATTATGTCACTTTAAATTTTATATGAAGCAATTTCCTTTGGGAAAAATGGCTAAGTCAAGATGGCAGAAGGCCTCTGAAATCAACATTACATTTGGAGTAAACCAAAGGTGGACTTCTGCAAGGGAGACAGGTGGTCAATTTTTTTATGATGGAACACTTTGCCCACTGCATGCAGAAGAATCCTAACTCCTGACAGAACTCAAATGATATCCCACCTCCTCCAGGAAGCCTTCTCAGACTACACAAACCCTCCTGCCACTCTTAACAGCACTTGGAGACTATATCCCACAATTTAGAGTTATTCCATCAGGGTTCCTAGAGAAAACTTTGTATTTATAGGGAGATAATACAGAATTTTGGTTAAGGCTTAAGAATCAAAAAGAAGGGGCACCTGAGTGGCTCATTCGGTTAAGCGGCTGCCTTTGACTCAGGTCATGATCCCAGGGTCCTGGGATCGAGCCCTGCGTCGGGCTCCCTGCTCAGCGGGAGCCTGCTTCTCCTCTCCCTCTGCCTGCTGCTCTGCCCACTGTGCTCTCTCTCTTTCTGTCAAATAAATAAATAAAATCTTAAAAAAAAAAAAAAGAATCAAAATGAAAATAACATCAGTGCCAAGTACTGTTCTAAATGCTTTAAAATTAAGAACATTTTTGTTAACATATGTTAACATTTAACATATAACCACCTATTAATCTTTCTACCAATCCCAAGAAGTAAGTTAAATTATTATCCCCACTTTAGAGGTAAGGAAATAGAAGCACAGAGAAGTTAAGTAACTTTCATAAGGTCACAACGTGATTAAGTACAGTCAGATGTGAACATAGGCAATCTGGCTCCCAAGCTCACTTAACCACTATGGAGCCTTATACCTTGAATAACTTAACTGTTATAAGACAATCAATTCAGCTCCTCGCCTATGGGTCAGAAATAGTATTTGGCATCTGTCACAGGGCAGGAGAGTTGGCTTGAGAGCAACCCAGACTCCAGGTCTGGCTGTGAAACTGATGCCTGAGCAGACCTGGGCAAAGTCACTGCCTTCCTTTGAGCCTCAGTTTCCTTCTCTGTAAAATGAAGAGTTGGACTTGACAGTCTCCAAAGCCCTTCCATTGCTAATGTTTTATGAGCCTGGGATTGCTGGCTCAATTCCTTGGGCTGGTCTGGCCCCTCCTGCTGGGCTCAGTGTCTCTCACTGGCTCTGCTTCCCATAAATAAGAGAAAAAGAACACGGGAAAATATCCTCCTGAGAGACTGGGAGGGATCCCACGGCCGCTCTGTGTGCTTTGAAGAACTGGTCATTAACCAGAGGGAGCTACCTGCCAAGTGAAGGATGGAAAGAAACTAGACTAAGGGGAGAAATGAACTCAACAAAACTTGGCTACATTCAAATTTAAAGGGCACTTTGGAGTACTTAAAGAATTGACAATGTTATTGCAACAAGATGAGCCAGTTTCTTAAAAAACTGAAGATAGGATAAGCTGTGAAAACTGGAATGGACCAGAGAACACAGAAAAAAGCTGATAAACTATGTACCAACCATGGTCATTTACAATCTGGGAAAACTGTGGAACAAATGGAAGACAGCACAGGCACGTCGGCCTCCACCATTCACCATGAACTCTGCCAGGGCAGGTGCCATACCAGGAATCCATGTCTCCCAGGAACCCCAAAGGCATTGGGGTTCAGAATCAGCTGACATTAATAAGAGCACTTACTTTGTGAAAGGCTGTATCATATATTTTTATCTTATTTGAGAGATGAGGATCCAGATTCTAGTTCTGTGTCTTCCATCATTAGCTATGTGAATCTGGTCAAGTAATTTCCACCGTGTAAGGACTTGGCTACTTTATCCATAAAATGAGGGAGTGAATAAGGTTATAGAATATGGGCCTTCCAGCTCGAGAATTCTGTAGTTCATGAAGTTACCAAACACTTAGTTTATATTTACCTAAAAAAGCGTTCACACTATTTGTTTATCTTTCAGACCACTGGAACTTAATGGACTCCCCTGTGCTGAGCACATTATATATGAATCCAAGAGATTCATTATACATGAATCCAAGAAAAAATCCAATAGTAGCTTTGGTCTTCAGTAGCTCTTCTGATTGTCTTCCACATGGAACTCCCCAGGATCACCTTGTATGGTTGGGCATGGTGTGATCTATACCAGGGCACCTGGCCAAAAAGGGCTGGGGAGATGGAGCTAAATTTCAATCTCACTTCTGGCATGAGCTTCGTGCCCATGAGGCTGAGTCCAAACCAAATGGGTTTATGGGTACCTCTGAACCATCCCTTGACACTGAGCGAGACCGTGAAGCAATGACTAAGTTTGTGTTCTAGTTTGTGTCGTATGCAGAACTTAACAATTTTACTTTTGCTCAAAACATTTCTAGATACCCCCTTTCACCTCCAGTCTATTTATAGGACCCCTAATAAAACCAACCCTATCCTTCACAGTCATACATCAACATTAACCTAAACCAGCATTAGCTAGGATGCTTGAAAGGACTGTTTCTAAAATGTCAATCCAAGCTCAAAGGATTAAGACCTTTTGCATAATGGAGGCACAAGTGGAAAATGGAGTCTGCCTTTCAAGGTGATTTCTTAGAAAGGGATAACCCTTATTTAACTGAGCATATCCTAATGTCTCAAAGAAATCCATTTTACTACCTTTATAATTCCAAAACACAGTAGCTACCAAACACTTGGAAAAAATACAGAAAAACAAAAAACTTTGAGAAAAACATTTGCTGGATTCTGTTCTGGGCTTCTAATGTGTTGTCTTTACAACACATTTACTACCACTACCAACTCATTCATTTTGAAGCTCCCTGATTTTTCTAGCAACAAAGTAGATGTGCTCTAATTCACTCATATTCTTTTTCCTTTATATTGTGATCAACAGCAACTCCAAGACCAATCATTCTGGATTTCCTGAGTCAGTCTCAAGTTCAAGTATTCTGCCCCTCTCTCCTCTCAATAAAAAGTTCTCAACTTTTTATTTGGAAAATATGGTTGTCACAATAATGGCATTACCCTCACAAAATATTAGTCATGGCAGAGTCATACCCACATTACGGTGCCCTTATTTGGTATGTGGCCATCAAAAGGAGAACTTGCTGGTCCATCCAGGGCCTGAGACCATTTTCTTTGGCCCCATTAAAGAGAAAAATAATGAATTTGCTACTAAACAAGTTTTGGATTCACCAATTTAGAGCTCAAATGAACATTCCCCTTGTTCTAGAAGAGTTTTTCAAGGCTAAGAAATTACTATTTGATGGAAGGGTACACAATCTGGAAAAACTGAAGCCATGGGGATTTCCAACTGCCAAACTCCCACATGCTGGCTCTCGAGACACATCCACACTCACTATTAAAGTGTCACTGTTTATAATTTGGTGCTAAATTTTCTGAAGTTAGGCTACTCAACACGGTATACAGACAAATTGATTCCTTATTTTATTAAAACACAGGGATAAGATGAAGTAGGTGTCGGTGATAAAAGTCACCTAATCTCAAGTTGAAAATGAAGTTTTGAAAACTAGGCCAGCATAACAATGGGGAAACCAAAGGGTCAGGTTTCACTAAGCAGGTTCCCCTGGATGCTTGCAGCATTTGAGAAAGGAAACAGCTGACTCCGGCTTTGTTTTGCTGCCTCCAGAATAGTTTCAGAATCCCCCTTTTCCCCCAGGTACCTCATGTTGAAGCCTCAGAGCCTGGAGTAAGAGGAGAAAAGTTACAATTGCAGGGACATTTTATAATGTTTGCCAAGCATCTGACTATACAACCAGCCCCATTTTTTCCTCCAGCCTCATAACCCTGTGAAGGAGGTGAAAACTTCATTTTAATGGTGTGACTATGGAAAGAAATGTTCCTGAGTAATGTTTTTCATACTCAGGTCAGTTGGTCAGAACCCTTGAAGATCACAGAAAACTTTAAAATGGAAAAATACTAAATTATGTTCCCACCAGTTTGGGTCATTTCAGCATGATCATGAATAAGCTATAGATTCTGAGTCAGATGTGTGCAGTTTGCTTTGGACTTTGTTCTTGCTTACTTACTTATAAAACTTTCAAAATGTACTTCTAAATTACAGCAATTCAGTAAAAAATTCAAACCTTCAGGCTTGGTTTCCTCCCCCTTGCAGGCTGAGTCATAAAAATAAATCTTAGCCATTTCAATAGCCAACACACCCCTCACATTAAGATTTGGTATTGTTCCCCATGTCTCCCATTTCATCCAACGGTCACACCCAGATCACATTTGAAGACAGAAACAGCTTAAGGGCTCATCCAGCTCAACATTTGTACACTTTAATAAGGGAACAGAACCTCTGCCAAGTTATAGGGATGAGTTACATCAGAATCTTCCAGAGGACCTCTGAGGAGTGGTTATGAGTATGGGCTTTGGAGGCAGCCCAACCCAGGTTGGAGTCCTCACACTGTGTGACCTTGGTCATGTCTGGAAAGCACAGTGCCTGGCACACGGTAAGAGCCCACCAAGTGCTTGCTGTTTTACCGCTACAGGCATCTCAGGGCTCAGCCACTGATGAAGAAGCATCTCTCCTGTGCCCATCCACTGCTGCAAATGCTGGAGAGTGACAACGTTCCCTCCAAATCAAATCTCCAGGAGGCACTGCTGGGGGAGGTAGAATATTTACTCAACCATAAATCCAGAGTCAAGGCTTAAATCAGGAAAATCACAGACTGTTGGGCTTTCAGAGTTAAGAAGAGACGTGTAACTTAAAATGTACTAATATATGCAAATAATATAACAATGTCTGACACATAGCGGTCAGTGAATACAAGTCTGCCCTCGCTTTTTTTTTAAAGTATTTATTTATTTATTTAGAGAGCATGAGCAGGGGGAGGGACCAAGGGAGAGGGAGAGAAAGACTCTCCAGCAGACTCCGTGCTGAGCGCAGAGACCGATGCGGGGCTGGATCCCATGACCCAAGATCATGGCCTGAATTGAAATCAAGACTCAAATGCTTTACCGACTGAGCCAAACAGGCGCCCATACCCTCACTTTATTTTATACCCAAAGGAACTAAAAATTTCAGGTCCTAAAGTGACTTGCTTAAGATCATACAACCAGTTAATGGGAGAGCGGGAATTGATACTTAGGTCTTATTTTGGGGGTGTGTGTGAGAGGGGGCTGCCTCAGGTTTATTATTGAGAGTACTGGAGGTCAGATGGCTTGAAAAAACTGACCAAATACCTCCCAAACTCAAGAATGATCTCCTCAACACAGAATGCTGCCCCCTATCTCTTCACCACCAACCCCATCCCCGACCACCACTGAGAAACAGAAGCTAGTTTCCCTCTGGTCCATGGTGGAAATCTCTGCCTATAAGGACTGGGGGTTCTGAAGGACAGGGACAGAGCTCCTGGATCTTGAGAGGAGGGGGCTTCTTTCCTTTCTGGCCCATTGTAGATAACAGCAGTCTCAGATGCCCCCCTTGTAAACACAAAACAGTTGGAAACTTTCCCAGGGGTTTTTGCAGCCAATTGAAATGGAGGGCCAGGGGCAAGGAGATGGAAAAATGTCCCCTCTCTGTCTTGCAGGCCAAGTCTGTGGAAGTGACAGGCATGGGTCTCTAGGTTCACAGAACTGAAAAAGACCGTTCTGAATATCAATGGAAAATTCTAATTCTGTCCTAGGTATTGCTCAGAGAAAGTGTTTCCAAGCTTCGATGGTCAGGGGGAAGCCAGCTAATAAGCCTGAACTGGGTCTGGGGAAGGAGAGAAGAAGAGAAGGAGACATCAGCAGTGGGTGGAAACTGCCTTTCTTTATTTATAATTCAAGGAGTCATTCAAGAAATATGTATTAGTACTGACTGTCAGTGAAACTCTAGATTGGAGTCTGTGGTGGCGGAGGGGCCTACAGGGAAGACCACCAAGAGGATGTGAAATCTTAGCTCAGGACTAAAGGACGGGTAGAAACTAGCCAGGTGGAGAGGGATGTTCTAAACCATATAATAAATATATTTTAGTCTTTCCAAGCCATGTAGTCTCAATTATAGCTCCTCAACTCTGCTGTTACAAGGAGAAAGCAGCTACAGAAAATACACGAGTATTAAAAGGAATGAATGCAGGGGCGCCTGGGTGGCTCAGTTGTTAAGCGTCTGCCTTCAGCTTGGGTCATGATCCCAGGGTCCTGGGATCGAGCCCCATATCGGGCTCCCTGCTCGGCGGGAAGCCTGCTTCTCCCTCTCCCTCTCCCACTCCCCTTGCTTGTGTTCCCTCTCTCGCTGTGTCTCTCTCTGTCAAATAAATAAAATCTTTGAAAAAAAAAAAAAGGAATGAATGCAGCTGTGCTCCAATAACCTTCATATGTGAACACTGAAATTTCAATTCCATATAATTTTTATGTGTCAGGAAATATTATTCTTCTCTTGATTTTTTTTAATGCTTTAAAAATGAGGAACCATTCTTAGCTAGTATTTTAACAATATCTGCATGAATGTATACGGGGCAGGGGCACGTGGGGTTAGTCAATGCCATTCCTGAGCTAAGAAGATGACAGGCATTTCTAAACCACAGATTCTCTTAGATCTTCTACCAAGGGCCGGGACTAAGGTGAGACAAGTGAGCTGCCTAGGGCTCAAAATTTAAGGAGGTACTCCCTGATAAGTAGACAGTTGGCACTTGTGAAACCCTGAGATTGAGTGCCTCCTTAAAAGTTGCCACCCAGGCACCTTGCTTGCCTCTGCCTAGGCCTGGTCCCACCACTTGTGCATAATGAAGTACATTACCGTGAAGTGGTGACCTCCTCAACCAGTCCTGCCTTGGATGCCTTCCATGTAATGCACAAGTTTGCAGATGACAATCTGGTTCCCAGCCATCGCTCTGGGGCACAGAATTTAGACAATAAGAAAAATGGCCTATATAATACAAGCTTAGGCAGAAGAGGAGGGAGAAACTACGCAGAATGGAGTTTGGAAAGAATTTGGGGGAGAAGGAAGATAAAAAATTTGACTTAACCGTTGTTGCTGGTGGGGTAAGTTTGAAAAAGACTGAGAATGAGATCAATGTCCAAAGAAAATACTTAACAAGTTTCACTGTGCATTAAAATTATAAGCCTTCTTTGCTACTTTCTTGACTTGCATTCATTATATCCACATTCATACCTATACCTACACACACACACACACACACATATTGCAGAAATGTAAATAACTCAATAACAAAAGAAATTTGAAAATAGGCAAAGGATTTGTCAGGCGAACGTGATAACCACTACACTACGGAAACAGGCAAAGGATTTAAATAGACATTTCTCCAAAGATGTACAAATGGCCAAAAATCATATGAAAAGATGCTCAACATCATCAGCTATCAGGAAAATGCAAATCAAAAGTACAATGAGATATCACCTCATATCACCTAGGATGGCGATAAGCAAAAAGGCGGACACTAAGAAATGTTGGTCAGGATGTAGAAACACTGGAACACTCAAACATTGCTAGTGGGAATGCAAAAAGTTGCGGCTGCTTTGGAAAACAGTTTGGCAGTTCTTCAAAAGGTTAAACACAGTTATATAACTCAGTAATTCCACTCCTGGATATGTACCCAAGAGAAATGAAGACATATGTCCACACAAACACTTGCACATGGATGTTCATAGCAGCATTATTTGTAACAGACAAAAAGTGGAAAGAATCTGATGTCCAACAACTGATGAATGGATAAATAAAATGTTATATGTTCATACAATGGAGTGTTTTTCAGAGGTAAAAAAAAAAAAAAAGTACCTATACATGCTACAGTACAGATGTACCTTGAATCTTAAAAATATTGTCATGTTAACTACACTGGCATTAAAATTTAAAAATGTATTATGCTAAGTGAAAGAAGCCAGTCAAAAAAGTGTGCATGCTATATGAGTCCATTCATATGATGGTCCAGATTAGGGAAATTTATAGATACACAAAGTAGATTAGTGGATGCTTCTGGGTGGGGGAGGGGAGATGGGATGAGGAGAATGGAGGGTGATAGCTAGAGGGTATGTGGTTTCCTTCTGAGGTGATGAAAATGTTCTAAAATTGTGGTGATGGTTGCACATATCTGTGAATATATAAAAACATTGGATTTTGCATTTTACATAGGTGAACTGTATGGTATATAAATTATATCTCAATAAATCTATTAAAAACAGAAGAAATCAAAGAAGTCCTCCTTGCCTCCAAAGAGCTCTGCTATTGGGATTCAAAGTATGGGTTCTCCTTACCCTTGAAAGATGATGGTGTCTCTGGGTTGCTGAAGACTGAGCGTTTGAGGGGTGATGGCCTAAATGACAGGGACGGGGCATGGGCTCAAGGGCTGAATGTTGGTTAGGGTAGGGATTTGGATGCCTGAGCTCTGCAGGACCCATATTTAATCTGAGGCTCTACATGCATCCAAGCCAGCTGCTAGAAAAAATAACCAATAGATGGAACACCATATTGGTGTCATAAGGCTCATCAAGACCAGAAAAGGACCCAGTACCACTGTCAGAACAGCTTTTCAGGGAGGGCCCTGACTGAGCCATGAGTTAGCCTAGTCATGTAAGGGTCAGGGGATGGTCACCCCTCACACCCAATGATGCTTCAGTCCTTGATGCTGAATCCTGTGGCCACTGGGGAAGAAACCTCCACACTACTCCAAGAGGCCTATAAGCCCTAAGGGGACTGTTATACTTGAATCAGCACCCAGGGAGGGGACCAAAGGGAGAGGGACACTATTATCACTCATGACTACAGGAGGTCATTCTATGGGTAGCTTGTGTAGAAATGCAGGGTGTGCATTAGATCAGGACTCCATGTGATGGTCTTATCCTTGCCTATGGGTTCCGATTCTTTTCAGACCACATTTTAACCATGGCCCATTTCCAGGGATGAGGCCTTTCCAGCTGCTAATTCCTATTATGCAGGACATCTGGGGAAAAGGAAAAAAAAAAATCCTAGTGCTGATACTGTCCCAAGGCTACCATCTTAATAACAGTTGCCATGAATATATTCACCTTAAATTAGTGTCCAGGGTCAGCATTTTTCATTTTCATTCCATTTTTTTGCCAAATCCTAGCCAAAGAGCTGGTGGAACTACAGAGATGTGGAATTAAATTTATCCTAAACGGCCCCGATGCAGTTAATAAGGGAAAGTTGTCCAATCATCACAGAGTCGGCCTCTGACAGCCTGTCACATTTTCCACTGATGCACCAGACGTGACTAAACTGTGCAGCGGCTGTCCGTCCGGGATCTGGATTCCCTTTCACTGTGCTCAGCAGGAAGGGGCCAGCATCGTCCTATACCCATGTCATGAACCTGACATAACCCTTAGTAATGGAAGAGGAGGCCTGGCATGCCACCGAGCGCAGGCTTTTAGCTTAGCCTGCACACCCTGTGAAATTTTAATTGTTTCAAGGTCCACACTGTACCCAACCTGTAGGGAGACCAAATTTCTGGAGGAGAAAATAATACATGTTGCTATTTCAGCAGCCATCTGTTACAACACTGGACAGCAGGGCTCAATGGATATCTGATCATCCCTAAAAGTTACAACTTGGAAGATGAATTTATTATTGGTTGGTGCCTTGACATCTAGCAGAGAAAATATGGACTCAAAGACATATATACTGACAAAGGTATTTACGTTAAACACTCAAAAATTTTTCATTGCCTCCTAAATTTAATTCTCTCTGCTAAAGAGTAGAATAAAATGTGAAGAAGAAAGATATATTTTAGAAGGAAGAAAGAAGAGTAAGAACTAGCAACACAGAAGCTGGTTTGATTTTCCTTCTTAATTTACAGTTTTTCTAGTCTGATTTTTTTAAACAATAAATTCATTGTTTTCTATTTTGCCGTACATATTCTTATACAGTGAATCCTCCTGCAGACCATGGCAGGGACATAAATGAAGGGATGATATGGGAGCTCGTGGCCTGTCTGCCCCCGCCACCCTCCCCTCCTCCACTCTCCATTCTTCAAGGCACACGGAACTCAGGTTACATGAATGATTCCAGGACAGGCAGAAACTTCTTGTCCTTCATATTCAGAGTAACTCTGAGTACTCCAAACTCCCCCCAAAATTCAGGCAGGGAGAGGATTTTTTTTTTTTAAAGATTTTATTTATTTATTTGACAGACAGAGACACAGTGAGAGAGGGAACACAAGCAGGGGGAGTGGGAGAGGGAGAAGCAGGCTTCCCACTGAGCAGGGAGCCTGATGTGGGGCTCGATCCCAGGACCCTGGGATCATGACCTGAGCCGACGGCAGACGCTTAACAACTGAGCCACCCAGGCGCCCCTGGGAGAGGATTTTTTAGAAGGAAAAACACCCTTAACCAACTTTCAACCTGGAGACTTCAGCCACTTGCCAAAATATGCCATCTTGTGAAGCCAATAAATGGAAAGCAGGAGAGCAGGAGGAGCGTGGCTCTAACTGGATAAGGGGTAGAGTTTTCATTTCTCACAATGCAAGGGGAGGAGGATACCAATATGGTTAGTCAGTCAGCAAGCATTAATCCTCATTAATGTCTCCCATTCTTCTCTGCACAGCTGTGCAAACATAAATTAATTGGGTCATTCTGACGAAGGCATACAAGAAAAAAATTTCAATGGGAGGCAGAGGAACTAATTGGACACACAACACATTCTTCAAATGTGCAGAAGGATTGTACAAGCTACCACATCATAGACTGGGAGATAGACATCCAAATTCACACCACCATAAACTCCCCTATGGGAGAAGCTCCAAAAAAGCAGAAGGAGGTGGGGACATGTTCATGACAAAGCATATGATAAACTGCCAGAGTGAGAACAGTGGTTCCCACTCCTTGCCAGATGCTGTGCTGTCAACTTCACAGGGCCATTCCATTTAACCCCCTAATAATACAATTACCTCCAATTTACTTATAAGGTAATTAGAAACAAAGAAGTCAAAGAACTTGCCGGAGGTCACACCAGCAGTAAATGGAGGACTCACAGTGGTTGACTTTCAATTCAGGCTGACTGACTCCAGAGACCATGTTCCTAAGATGACATTGTCCTGTTTTCTATATACTTGGCATTAGGCTTGCATCTCAGAGAGTAGAAAAAAGGTAGGGCCACTTCTTGCCCTTAATCAACTTATAATCTGATTGGGGAACCAGGATGGATATGTGTGAAATGGTCAGGGACAGGAGCATTGCATTAGGGTCTGCATTGTTCTGGTGAAGGAAGCCACTTAGAGGAGTTGGGGGAAGTGGCTAAAATTCATCTGTGCAACTTTGAGAAGGATTTCTACCAGACTCTAAACTAAAAACTGAGACACTGAAAGAATACTATACTTTAGAAAATACTGATTCATTCCTGCCGTGGTACGGTTTGACTATTCAAAAAGGGCTCTCCCTTTCAGAACTCTCACTTCAGAAAGGACAGGACAGTCAGCCCCTTCCCCAGCTTCATCTTAATGGTTCATAAATATGCCCACAGCCTCCTGGAAACCCAGTCAGAGAGGAGAGAGGACTTCTTAGAGTTCACTCTGACCAAGGTGTAGCAACCTCTCCCAGCCTCCAGAGACTAAGAAGGGAGGATATGATTTGCATCATCTCTTTGGTCCTTTTCACTGGAAATTACCCATCCCAGGGCCTCTGACTGACATAAAGGGGCAGACTGGAACTAGGGACCCGGGACTCATGAACATTCTCAGGAGAAGTGGCAGTGCTCCAGAAATTGGAGGAGTGAGTATGGTCATGCCAGAAATTATTCTGCAATTATTTACAGCAGACGAATGACCCTCATGCCTGTGTAAGTGTGTGTGTGTGTGGGGGGGGGGGTGGCCTATGATAACAGTTCTCAACCAATCGGTTTCCATTCCCTTTGCTGCATTTAAATTTCTGTTGTATTCTTAACATTCAACTTCAGGTATGCATGAATTTTTTAAATCCCTGCCTTTTTAATTGGGAAGACACATTACTGTGATGAGGTCCTTTCTCCCTGCATGGACAAAATTCAGTCTCAAGAGCTGGGGAGCCTGTGTGTCGCTGACATCACCTTGCTTGTGACTCAGGTTTTATGAGGAATCAGATGAGGTGGCAAAAACAAATCTGCGAACACTTGCTGGGTGAATGGTAGGTTGAATGCACAGAAAGAAGGGCCTGCGGGTCATCCCTTTTCAGGCAGGCTTTCAGCTCAGCCCTGCCACTCCTGAGAGCCCAACCAGGGTCAGGGTCTTTAGGAGAGAGCAAATATTCCTTAAATGTCCCGACCAAAGAACAAAGAGCTCAGTTAAAGCTCCTGGACAGCAGTTCTCAACTCCACAGAATCATAGAATCCCCAGGAGATCTCTGAAAAAACATTCATGCTGAGCCCGACCCTAGCGATTCTGTTTCAGAGGGTCAGGAGTGGGGCCTGGACACTGTGGTTCTAACACAGAACCAGGGTTAGAACTGCCGCACTGAACACAGCCAAGTCCAGAAGCATCAGTGAGTGTGGTTACTCAATCAACAGACTCTGAAATGAACATAATTCTTCTGTTCAATCCTAGCTATACCACTTAGCAGTTAAGTGACCGTGGACAAGGTACATGACTTCCCTGAGACTCTGTTTTCTTAGCAATACAATGGGGTTAATAATCATACCAGTATCAGAGGGTAGTTGAGAGGATTGCATGAAATCAAGTATGTAAATTATGTGACCCAATGTCTAGTACGTGTAAAATGCACAGTAAGTATCAGCTCCTGTGACTGATGATGGTGACAGTAAAAATATACCAGTTATGTTTCAATAAAAGGAATGTTTTTCTAGACTGGGTATTTATTCACAAGGCCAGGTCTTAAGGAATTGTGAAACACTGGAATGTGAGAGTTAGACATTTGGCATGTCCTTCAGTTATGAATATAGGCAATAAGACTCAGTAGTAGGAGCAGCACCTATGATCTTGTCACCGATAGAAATCACAGATATTTCCATATATTACAGTCATCATCAAAACCGTAAAAGAGTATTTATATTTAGGGTGACCAACTGCCCTGGTCTGCTCAGGACTGAGGGGGTTTCCCTAGCTGTAGATTTGCAGGGCTAAACTGGGAAGTCCCAGGGAAACCGTTCCCTACTGACATTCCTCACTACTTAGAAATTACAGTAGTTATCGCCTCACTGAATGCCACTGTTCAATGTGTTAATAAAGAAGCACCTACCCTGCTGTATATCACAATTTCAAACAATATCTTGGTAAGTGTACATATGGCCACATAATCTGTGTCCTTTATAACACTTTGTATTTCATTTGATGCATTTAAAAGCATTGTTCTGAGTCCACAGGCATCACCAAATTGCCAAAGGGGTCCATGGCACAAAAAAAATGAAAAGGAAAGAAACTGGGAACATTGGTTGGAAAATGGAGGAAACCAGATTTTAAGTGCTTTTAGGCCCTGCAACCTAAAAATATGGCAGAAGGAAGACATAAGCATGTGCCTCCAAAGGACACGACTAGATAATCAGTCAATGGAGCTGCTTTCCCACTATCAGCAGTCTGTCTTATAATCCTACAAACAGTAACCAGGGAGTCTCCCTAATTTCTGCACTCCTGATGACATATATATGTGTATTTTACATATATACTTACCTCGTTGCAAAGTTAACTCAATCTTGACAGCTACCAATTGGAGTATCATGTTAGGTCTACTGGTTTCCAATAACTACAAAATGCTTCCCCTAAGAATCACAATTTGACAGAACTTAAAACTTTCCATGAATTAAAACAATGGAAAATTGGATTTTCAAAGATCAAATTTAAAGAAGTGGTCAAAAATGAAACTTTAACTCTTACCCGATACCACTGGGCTTCTGATAGGCACGGGCTCCCGTCCTGCCTAATCACCACCACTGACAGCCTTTCCAGAATTCTCCCACGGGGCAATAAGAGACCACTTCTCTTCTGATCGATGTAACTGTAAGCTCCCAGCCCAATGTGACCAGAAGGCAGAGTTCTCATGATTGCCCTTGTCCCGGTATACACAGATTTCTTTACTTCCCTGTCATTTTTACAAAATCTCCTCACTAACAAAGTGGACCTCTCCTTTTTGCTCTTAAAAAAATCTTCTTCTACATCTTCACAATTATCAGGGAAGTCCTCAAAATGGCTCAGAAAGGTCTTGGCAGGTGGACTGTTAGTCAAGTCCTCCCTGCAAAAGCTGTCACTTGAACATACCACACTGGCCCTCTGGCAAGAACCTTCAAAGCACAAGTATTTGTCATCCAAGGTGTCACAATGATCACACTGCAGCTGCCCATTCTTATTATCACAGTTTTCGGCCAATTCCATGAGTTTACAAGTATATGCCACATAATTTTTCTTTTGCTCCTCACCAACACCAGGCAGTGGTACACAGTTTCCACAATCATCCAAAATCAAGTTACCTGACAGGGTACAGAAAGCATCTGACACTCTTCTCTCAACTTCATAATGAAAGTGAAATGCTGCCGTGTTACTGTCAGGGTCTGCCTGGCCAGTCTCTACAACGGCTGACTGACTTCCTAAGGGGCTAATGTCCATGGGAGGTCGATCGATTTCCAGTTGAATTCCAGGAAATGCCTTTCTTTCCAGTGAGGATGGGATTCCAGTTTCCAAACATGGGTCTTCCTCCATGACAGAATTGCACATGTCATAACACTGGCTCTGAGGAAGGATGCACTGGCGGTTTGTCAGTATGTTGTTGTGGTTAATGTTAAGGTTTTTCACAGAAACTGGTGTGCTTTCTGCCCAGCACTTTTCATTGCTGTTCTCATCGCTCACTGTTTTCTCCCTTGCTATGGAGAGAATCTTGGGCAAGTTGCTTCCAGAAGATTCTTCTTTAAGCTTGTTCATCCGTGGGATGGTAGAAGTCTGCCCACTCTGCCTGACACTATGTGCCTTTGGAACACTGACGTCCGAGACCTTTTCACTACTTTCATCTACAGCCGATGGAGTGGACGTCACTTTTCTCTGAGTCACAGGTGTGAGAACAGAAGCTGCCATTTCTTCAGATGTCATCTTGACGCACACACAGGTTTTAGCTATTGCTGTTTCTCCTCTCTGGTGATCATGTCAAGATGCTTATAAAACAACTTATTATTAAAATAATCTTAGATATACAAGTCCTCTGAGAAACAGTGTGACAATTTCTTTGATTCAGGTGCATTAAGAGCCAAATAAATTTCCCCAGTTATCACTTCCCGTCGTCTGCAATATGTTTTTCTAGACCAGGGTTTTAAGGTGGCAGTTCAACTTTCTTTCCTCTATTATTTGAAGTAATTCTTTTGGAGATTTTTACTCGGGATTGCATTCTGCAAATTCTGATCCATTACTGACTTACTAATGATTTTAAAAATCCAGTTTCAATGTTTCCTGAAAGAAAAAGACATGATGTCAATGCTGTGGCACTAAATAAATTTTTTAAAATGAACTTCATAATAATTCTAAGCTAATGCTAAATATGAACCAATTTTGAGGAAGGAGTTTTGCAATTGATAGCTACTTCCAATGTTTTAGGTATTTGTTTTTCTGATTTAATATTTCAGAAATTCTGTTTCCAGCCGAAGTAGAGTAATAACAGAGACCAGAAATATCCCTCCATCTTAAACAACTGAAAAAATCAGAAAAAAAATTACGAAATAATGGTTTTTAGATATTGAACAAGAGGTAACACAGAATAGTGATTCCTGAAATAAGAAAAAACAAACAAATGAGGAGAGCCCTATAAATGCCCTAGCTTACAGCTTGAGAGCTATGCTACAGGGGAGGAAAGAGGAACTCAGGTTGAACCCAACAGAGTGCTGATTTAAAGAAAAAAAAAGTTGAAAGTTCAGTAAGGCCACAAAAACTGGAGAAAGAAGACAAATTAAGTGGAGAGGAGCAAAGATAAAAATGGTAGCAGGCTTCTCATGAGGAACAATGCAAGCTATGGGGAGGTGGGTGGGGGGATGGGTGAAATAGGGGATGAGGATTAAAGAGTACACTTATCATGATGAACAAATAAAATAAGAAACAATACAAGCCAGATGAGAGTGGAGTAAATCTTTAAAGTACCAAAGTACTTTATTTCTTTTAATACTTTAAAAGGAAAAAAAAAGAAAAAATACTGCCAACTTAGAATTCTAAACCCAGCAAAAATATCTTTTGTAAACAAAAATAAAAACTTTCTAGACATATAAAAGCTGAAAGAAGTCATCACCAGCAAACTTGCATATAAGAACTGTTAAAGGAAGTCCTTTAGGCAGAAGGAAAATGATACCAGATAGAAATTTGGATCGATGCAAAAGAATAGAGTATGGAAAATGTTAAATATGTGGGTAAGTACAAATTTTCTTATTGTAAATCACTTAAGATAGTTGATCTTTTGAAGCAAAAATAATAGCAATGTATTATGGGGTTCTAACAAATGCAGAAAAAAATATATGACAATAAAAACACAAGGTCAAGAGAAGAGAAATGGAAGTATATTGTTATAATATTATTTTCTACGTGAAGTGGTATAATATTACTTAAAGGCAGGCTGTCATAAGTTAAAGATGTATACTATAAGCCCCAATGCAACCACTTTAAGATATAGGTAATAAGTCAAAATATTAGAATCATAAAAAATTTCAAAGAATCAAAAGGCAAAAAAAGGGGAAAAGATGAACAAAGAACAGATGTGACAAATGTGACTGTGTGTGTGTACTCCCTCTGTTTTATTTTTTATTTTTTTATTTTTTTTTTTTAAAGATTTTTATTTATTTATTTGACAGAGAGAGAGAGAGCGAGAGCAGGAACACAAGCAGGGGGAGTGGGAGAGGGAGAAGCAGGCTTCCCGCTGAGCAGGGAGCCCAATATGGGGCTCGATCCCAGGACCCTGGGATCATGACCTGAGCCGAAGGCAGACGCTTAACGACTGAGCCACCCAGGCGCCCCCCTCTGTTTTATTTTTTTAAAAGATTTTATTTATTTAATTGGGAGAGAGAGAGAGAGAGAGTAAAGCAGGGGGAGCAACAGGCAGAGGAGAAGCAGGCTCCCTGCTGAGCAAGGAGCCTGATGCGGGGCTCAATCCCAGAACCCTGAGATCGTGACCTGAGCCGAAGGCAGACACTTAACCAACTGAGCCACCCAGACGTCCCTCCCTCTGTTTTATTTGAATAAGAAATTTTTCAGGTGAATGTCGGTGGACATAAAAATTTTCAATTTATGAAAAGCATTATTAAAAAAATAATTCAGCTTATCTTTATTCTCCAAATTATTAAACCCTGTTCTATGTTTGGAACTGTGTAATGGGCTAGATATCCAGGACCTGCTTGCAAGTCTACTGAGAGAGGGAGAATTGAACAAATTTCAATCCAGTGTGGCAAGTGTAATTATCAAGGATATATAAGGCACTATGAGACCGTGGGTATCCATCACAAGTATACCATTCCTTTGTAGGTAAAGCTGTCGTTTCCAAGACAAAGGATGAGCATTCATGCTCTGCTGTCAACAGCAGATTTGACCTATCTTTGCCCTTTGCCACACAGGTGTCCCTCTTCCCCTCGCATCTCCCTTTTCCTCTTGTACCAAAGAAGTAGCAACTACTCTTCCCTTACATATATGCCACTCAAGTGCAGTCTTCACAACTACCTTGAAAAATCAGAGGACACCCTATCAATCAGATACTTCACAGAGTCAGTAAGGCCACAAAGAGCAGCAAGGTCCTGGTTCAACCTAACCCTTCCACCTTTCACATCCTCCTTCCAACTTGGTTTCTTTTTATTTTCTTTGGGGAAATGCCTCTCTTATTTTTGAAGATATGTGCTCAGTGTAAAACAATTCAAACAATGCAGAAAAACACAAAGAAAAAAAAAATTCAACTTAACATAAATCCCACTATCCAGAGATAACCACTATTAATACTTTGAGAAAACTCCTTCCAGAAGGCTCCCTATGCACCAACACACAGAGGTATATGTATATAATTACACAAGCACCTGATCATGTTGTACATCCTGATTTACACCGGCTTTTTTTTTTTAACAAATTTAATTCATGAATAGCTTTTCATGTCAAGAACTATATAGATAATTTTAATGGCTTATGGCTTATGGCAGTAACTTGGTTTCAGTATCTTTGCTCTATTATTTAGAGTAACTTTTAAAGCCAAAACCTCCAGACTGACTGTTAATGTGTCCTTTCTCACCTATGGGAGGAAGGTAATTCAAGGCAAGTGCTGCTTAACTCCTGTTTTAAGCACTTTGAAATTATTAACTCATATAATTCTTATTCAACCCTACAAGATAGCATGATGGTTTTAAAATATGTCCATGAATTCTCTGATACTCCTCCTTTCAAAAGCTGGAGCCTAACTGCCTTCCCCTTGCTGTACTCAGTGACTTCCTTCCAACATACAGAATACGTTGGAAGTTACAGTTTATGACTTCTGAGAGTAGATCATAAAAGGTCATAAAATCATTGGGGTTTCCTCCTTGCTCTCCTCTTGTTTGCTCTGGGGGAAATCAGCTGCCATGTCATAAGGAGAGTTCCATGTGGCAAGAACCGAGGCCTCCTGCCAATAGCCACTGGTGTGAGCCATCTTGGAAAGGGATTCTCCAACACCAGTCAAGGCTTCACGTGACTGCAGCCATGGTCTACATTCTACATATTGATTCTAACATCATGAGCAAGGCTGAACCAGAAGCACTCAGCTCCCAAATTCCTGAACCATAGAAAATATGAGATAAGAAGTGTTTATTGTTTTGAGATGTTTTGAGGTAATTTGTTGCACAGCAAGAGAGAACTAAAACAGATCAGTTCTATCATTATCCACATTTGACAGATTAGAAACCAAAGCACAGAGAAGCTAAGTTGCTTGCCAAAGATCACACTGCTGGAAAATGGTGGAGTCAGGATTCAAAACCAAGAAACCTGACTCCAGAATCTATGCTCTTCACCATAGTTATGCTGCTTTCTTCCTACCTAGTTTGAAACCTCATGGGTTTGAATTCTTGATATCTGCTAGCTGAAGAGATCCATGGCTTCCGAGAGGATCCTCTTTTATTTGAGTTTGTCTCTGGAAGGCTGAGATCTTTGTTTTGCCTCCAGCTGTAATCACAGCCAAGGACTGAAGACTCCATCTCAGGTCATTCTTTTATTCAACAAATTCTTATTGAGTATGACATTAAATGAGGCAGTAATCTGTCCTTGATTTCTTTATAAGCTAATAAATCATCAGGTAAGGTACAGTGCAAGTAGGGCTATAATCTGGGTTAACACAGAGAAAGAGCATCTAAATCAGATAGTGGGGACAAGGCGGGAGTGATTGCCAGGGAGGTTTTCTGGAGGAGATGATGATCAAGCTGAGTTTTGAAAGACAAGAAGGAATTCGCTAAAGAGGTGGTGTGGAGCTTTCAGAAAAGATTCTCATGGAAAAAAACAATAAGACATTGGCACCTGGCACTTCAGGCAAATATTTTAACTACTTTGGGTTTGGGTTGATTTCCTCTCTTGTAAGAGAAATAAAATCACCTATTCCATCAGATTATGAAGAAAATGCTTTGCAGAGTGCCTGGATAGCTCAGTCAGTTGAGCATCTGCCTTCAGCTCTCAGGTCATGATCCCAGGACCCTGGGATCGAGCCCCACGTCAGGGAGACTGCTTCTTCCTCTCCCCCCTGCCTGTGCTCTCTCTTGCTATCTCTCTCTCTCAAATAAATAAAATCTCGAAAAAAAAAAAAAAGAGAGAAAAAAGAAAATGCTTTGGGAATCAAAAGTTAAGGGCAAATGTTTGTTATTCTATGCCTTGTAAAGTTCAGCAGTTCCGTTGGTGACATGGTGTTGAATTTACTTTTGTCAGATGCACCCACTCCACTCACCAGGTTCACTCAAATTTAAATTTTAATTCTATAACTGGGACTGACTCCCTGAATCCCAGCTGCATGACCATGAGCTGGTTATATGATCAATCCTGAATTATACTTCCCATTTCTATAACATTAAAATGAAACACACATATTTTTCTACCTACCTCCTCTTGGTTAGCCCTAGGTTGTCTATGAAGGAAGATGGGTTAGGTTAAAGTTATAGCTAGCATTAGACAGTTGGCTGAAGAAAACCTGAAGCACTGAATAAAGATCACAGTCAAAGAGTTCTGAAGAAGAAAGAGATGGAGAAAAAGATTCTTCTTTTCTTAATGTGGTTTGTAGGGGAAACTAGAGAAGGACCAGCCCAGGAGAGATCAAAGGATATGTGGGTTAAGAATATGGAAGAATAAGAGGGAACTTGTCAAGGTAGCATTTCCAAGCTAGAGATGAATTAGGATGGGTAATATGTTTAGGGAAATGAATGGCCATGAAGTATGGCTATGGAGATGCCAGGGTGCTGGAAATCCTAGACAAAATGGTAAGAAAAGAAAAAGAAATGAAAGGTTTAAGAAGAATCAGGAGTGACATAGAGTAAGTTTTCAGCTTCAGGATAGAGAAATATCAGTCACAAATAACCTTGTTGACAAATTTCCATGGGCTAAACCAGGGGCTAGCAAACTACAGACAGAAGTCCAAATCTGACCTGTTATCTGTTTTTGTAAATAAAATTTTATTGGAACACAGCCATGGCCATTCATTTACGTAATGTCTATGGTTTCTTTTGCATTACAATGATAAGAGTTGAGAAACTGTGACAGAAATCATGCAGCCTACAAAGCCAGAAATATTCACCACCTAGCCCTTTATACAAAAAGTTTACCAAACCGTGTGCTAGATAAATGAGTTAATAAAATGCCTGGTTAGAGCCCGAAAACTAAGTGGGAGGCTTAAAAGCCATCTTCATATATTTGAAGAACTGAGATGAGGAAATAGGCTGGTTACATATTGTTTCAAAAGGTAGGATCAGGGCCAAAACAAATGAATTATTGGGGAGGTATGCTTTGGATTACTGTAATAAAGTATTCTCTTTTAGATCTGTTTAACAAAGGAGAAGCTATCTTGGATGGCAGTCTTCTCCTCATTGTTGATACAGGGATTTAAATAGAGAGAGGCACAGTGTTCAGCATAGCAGGTGTTCAATAGGTGTTGAATATTAGAGTGAATGAATACTGTCTATAATGGTTAATTATAAAAATAATGGCTCATACTTATTGAACATGTATCTTGTGTCAGGCATGTTCTAAGCACAGTGTATATAATATCTCATTTAATCTTTATAATAACATTATCAGTAGGGTGGCAGAAACTACTAATTGTCCCCAAAAATCTGTTCTCATTTTTCTCAGTAATAGAACCTCTGAATTTTAGCCAAGCATATGGCCATCCCTCTATCGGCCTCACTATTAGCTAGATGTAGTCATGTCACTAAGTTATTACTAATTAGAAATAAGCAGAAGTGGTTTGCTATTTCTGGGAAGTCTTTGAATAGAAAGGTGTGCCTTTCTCCTCCCCCTTTCTCCTTTCTGCTGGCCGGAGGGAAGGCATGATGACTAGAGCTGAAGCAGCCATATTAGACCATGAGGTAAACATAAGGATGGATATCTTTCATAGTAAAGAAATAAGATAGAAGCATGGGTGCTTGTTTCCTGGATTTGGGGGAAAGAAAAAGAAATTTTATGTTGTTTAAGCAACTACTATTTTAGGTTTTCTGTCACTTACATCCAAACTTTTTCCTAACTAATAAAGGTAAATACTATTATCACTCCCATTTTATGGATTATGCTCAGAGTATTTGAATGGCTTATCTAAAAGTAGAGATGTAATATAACAACGAACCTGTAGAGAGAATTCCTGCATTGGAGGGAAAGTTATATTCACTAATTGGCAATATGTCTCCACTTTTATGTTTCTAGGCCAGATGAAATCCTTTGTGTCATAAAGAACAGTTAAATGAGAAAAATATTAAATACAAGCCCATTGTTTTTTATGATTGTAAATGTCAGAAGGAGGTGGGATTTAACGACAACAACAACAACAAAAACTATCAGACAACTATCAATTATTTATTAAGCACCTGTTACATTCCAAGTTCAGAAGTAAGGTAGTTGTGGACCAGGAGATCAGTAAAGCTCTGATGGAGGGGGATTTAACCTGGAACTTTATAGAGAGGTAGCAATTACTTGTATCCATAACCAAAAAAGAGACCTTGGGTAAAAGGAACAGCATAAAGGAAGATAAAGAAGTAGGAAAATACAATGCATAACTATGAATTTATCTGAAGTTCTTAGGAGAACATTTAATTCAATCAAAGAAAGTGAAAGTTGTAATTTCACCATCATGGGAAGAAATACTAGGGCAACTGTCAAAGCTGGTAACAGGATGTAATAGTCCTATTTCATCTTTAAACTTAAAGGATTTTAGAGATTCACTTACAGTATCATGTATATGACAGATGAACAACCATGCCACAGTTATGCACTTATGCATTCTCTTCCCCAAAGACCACTCTGCAAAGCAATTAAAGAAAATATTTTGCCTACATAACCCTTCCTCCCTTTCTCCCTTCGACAGGCACACCCACACCCAAACCCTACATGATGAGTCAGTCTTCACTCTTTCTTCTCCACGGAATGTTTGCTGCTCCACTCCCTCCTGACCTCCTTTCTCTGAACTATTATGATGGAAACCCCATAACTTACAAAGAAACAAAGCTTTTAAAACATTCCCCAAAGGCACTTGTGTACTAATCTGGGTCCTTTTCCAAAACCCCACAGACTTAACCCATTGTGACTTCCACTCCCTTTATAAGAAAAGTTTCAAAGTCTGTGATGCTAGACTGTTGACACAGAGAACCCAGAGATACCCTAATCTTTATACTCTGTGTATATTAAATAGGAGTTAAACGATAGGTAGATGCCAAAGTTATACAAATATTTTTGAACTAATACATTGATAAGGTTGCTAATATAGTAAAATGGAGGATCACAAAAGAAGTTTGCTCATAACATGTTAATTCTCAATTATAAAACTCACAAAGAAAGGAAATCCTCACTGTAAACACGGTCTCCGATCAGCCTGCAAATCACCCCTCTCACTCTATTGCTCTCCCAGAAATGTGGAGTCATAGACATTATTAGAACTTTAATCCAAGAGTGGAGGCAGATAGGATTGCAGTGTTGTGACACTCACAGGACTCCCTCTCCTTTGCTGAAGTACAATCATGTCAAGAAATTCTGGAGTTATGCGTAGGTACACACATGCGCGCACACACACACACACACACAAAGATGCATGTTTTTGATAAGAGAGATGAGAAGGGAGAAAAGTGAGCAGCAGAAGGTGGTATTAGAACCCTCCATGATTTAGTCCCAGTCTATTTTTTCCAGCTCCATCACTGACGAATACCCCCAAGGAGAAGATATCCTGTCACACTGGTCTTTTTGCCATGTATTGAACCAGCCTAGCATTAATGCCTCTGTGCATTTCCCTTCCCACTGTTTTCTCTCTCTGCTAAGACTCCTTCACCTAGCTTAAATGGCACCTCCACTCTGTAGCCCTACCTGAAACCCACTTGACAGCATTAATTGCTCTTATCTGTTTCCCACAGTTCTTACTACACTTCACCAGTACAACATGTCATGAAACACTACACTGTAGCAATTGATTATATAGGAACCCTGCATGGACTGAAAGCTTGTGAAGAACAGAGACCTTGCATCTTTAAACTTAAGGAGGTTTATAGATACTCTGCACCCTACATTCCTGGTACAGTATCAAGGTATATAGTCTCAATAGACATTTTATTCTCTCCTTTTTTTCCATGGCTCTTTGAGCCCAATCCTTGTTCATTAAGACCTGGATCCTTAAGAACTTTCAGTCTCCTAAGTTCCCAACCTCCTCCTGTTTCACTCCATCCCATATGATTTTCAGAAAAATATTCCCCATCACTTCTTGGACTTTGGCTAGGTTCAAGCACAGAAAAATATTCCCCAAACATTATTTTAATCATATCATTCCTTGAGAAAAAACCTACCCTAATCCTTTTTTTTAAAAAGATTTTATTTATTTTTTAAAATCTTATTTATTTTTTAGAGAGAGAGAGAGAGATCACAAGCAGGGGGAAGGGTAGAGGAAGAAGCAGACTTCCCACTGAGCAGGGAGCCCAATGCAGGACTCAATCCCAGGACCCTGGGATTATGACCTGAGCCGAAGGCAGACACTTAACTGACTGAGCCACCCAGGCACCTCAACACACCTTACCCTAATCCTTAAGAATATCATCAATTAAAAAAAATTCCTATTCCTATAGCAACAATGTCCACAATAGCCAAAATATGGAAAGAGCCCATCAACAGCTGAATGGATAAAGATGATGTGGTATATCACCCCATATATATATACTATATATACATATATATACCCCATATATATATATGATGGACTATTACCCAGCCATCAAAAAGAATGAAATCTTGCCATTTGCAACAATGTAAATGGAACTAGACAGTATTATGCTAAGCGAAATAAGGCAGTCAGAGAAAGACAAATACCATATGATTTCACTCATATGTGGAATTTAAGAAACAAAACAGATGAACATAGTGCAAGGGAAGGAAAATTAAAATGCGATAAAAACAGAGAGAGAGGCAAACCATAAGAGACTTTTAACTATAGAAACAAACTGAGGCTTGCTGGAGGGAAGGTGGGTGGGGGATGGGGTAACTGGATAATGAGCATTATGGAGGGCACTTGATGTAATGAGCACTGGGTGTTCTATGCAACTGATGAATCACTAAATTCTACCCCTGAAACTAATAATACACTATATGTTGACTAAATTGAATTTAAATAAAAAATGAAAAAAAATAAAAATCAAGAAAAAAAGTATTTGAAATGAATGAAGTTGTTAATATCACAATTTGCTAAAGCAAAATATACATACATACAAATCAACGACCTCTTCTTCCATCTTAAGAAACTAGAGAAAGAACAAATGAAATCTGAAGTAAGAGAAGAAAGGAAATAAATGATATAGAGAGATTGAAATGAAAACAATAGAGAACATCAATAAAATAAAAAGCTGGTTCTTTGACAAGATCAATGAACTTGATAAAACTTCTGCTAGACAGAACAGGAAGAAAGAGAGAAGTCACAGATGATCAATATTCAGGAATGAGAAAAGTGATATCACATAGATTTTATAGATAATAAAAGGACAATAAAGGAATGTTATGAACATTATACCCCAAAATTTTACCACTCAGATGAAATAGACAAATTCCTTGAAAGTCACAAACTATGAAAATTTATTCAAGAACAAACAGACAGGGATGCCTGGGTGGCTCAGTCCGTTAGCATCTGCCTTTGGCTTAGGTCATGATTCTAGGATCCTGGGATAGAGTCCTGCATCGGGCTCCTTGCTCAGCGGGGAGCCTGCTTTTCCCTCTGCCTACTGCTCACTCTCTGATAAATAAAGTCTTTAAAAAAAAAAGAAGAAGAAGAAACAAACTGAATAGCTTTTAATTTATTGAAGAAATTGAATTTGCAGTTCAAATCTTACCTAAAAAAAAAAAAACCCAAACAACAAAATTCCAGGCCAAGATGGTTTCACTGGTGAATTTTACCAAACATTTAAAGAAAATATAATACCAATTCTACCCAAACTCTTCCAGAAAATTGAAGAGGAGGAAATACTTTCCAACTCATTCTGTGAGGGCAAATCTCTGCCCTGAGATCAAAAGTAGACAAAGACATTACACACACAAAAAAAATATAGACCAATGTCCCTCATGAGCATAGACATAAAAATTTTAAAGAAATATTTATAAATTAACTGTACCAATATATAAAAAGGTTAATACATCAGTACCAAGTGGGGTTTAATCCCTGGAATGAAAGTTTGGTTTAACATTCAAAAATCAATGTAAATTATCATATTAATAAACTAAAAAAAAGAAAAAAAATTCCTGCAGGGGCTTTGGTAATGTAAATTAATTTATCAATTTGGAAAGAAATAATATTTTAACAATATTGAGGTTTCTAATCCATAAACATGACATAGCTAGCTAACACTAGAGCTCTTTCTCTTTCTCCCCACATATGTGTGTGTGTGTATATATATATATATATATATATATATAGAATATATGTATGGACATGCATACCCACATCTATGTATATATACATATATCTCTTTGCCATTTGCTATTTTATTGTGATTTAAAAGCTTTGTATAAAAACAATATCTGATATCCTCAGAGCTAATATTTAAGTTGAAATACCTTTATATTAAAACTGCCATGGACATCTAATAGTATTTTTAAAACAAAATACTGGGAACAAAATATGCCCTAGAATTAAACTGGCTTTAAACTGTGTTTAGGTAAATTAACTCCTGCATGTTTCTTGTTTTTATTAATATGACATATTGTGTGATAGCTGGGCCTAGCAGTTGTCTCAGTTATGAGTGATATTTACATCAGAGCAAAATTTAAAAAAGAAGACTCTGTAGATCCTGGGGGGATGGGGAGCCCTTCTTGACTATTTTTTGCATGTCATGGATAAAAGAGCTGCTGCATGGCCAGGCTGTTTTTACAATGTGTGTGCTGCTTACGGAATGTCACGCAGATGAACTGCGTCTGCTCACAGGAGGCAGAGGACAGCGGGTGAGTAAATTGTGTAGGCTGTGTAGAAGTGGTAGCAGAGTCAACCACATAGCTCTGTGGAGCCTACACAGGAAGATCAAGTCATGCATGGTATTGTCTGAATATGAACTCTTAATAAATTATTAAAACAAAGGATTATCTCAGGGTCCCTCAACAACCCTTGGTTCATCTGGAACCTTTCATGAAGGTGTTGAAGAGCTACCAAGGCAGTTAGACCAGGGAAGCGCAGAGAAGAGAATCTGACATTTGTTGCCACTTTGTTCCACAATGAATTTGTTGCTTTTAAAGTGATGGCTGAGAGGCTGAGACATAGATAACTGGTTTATTATAAACGTATAACTCAGGAACAGCCAGATGGAAGAGATGCGTAGGGCAAGATATGGGAAAATAACAAGTAGCATCCATGCCCTCTCCAAGCACACCACCCTCCCCAAATCTCCACATGTTCACCAACCTGGGAGCTCCATATATATTTTCTTTAATTTATCTCAGTAGTATTTTGTATTTATCTATACAGAGGTCTTGTACATCTTTTGTTAAATTTGTCCCTATGTTAGTGTTGCTATTATAAACAGAATTATTTTATGTTTCAGTTTCCAGTTGTTTGCTGCTAGTATGCAGAAATACAATTAATTATTGTGTCTAGACAATATAACTTATACCCTTGCTAAATTCAATTATTACTTCCGTAGATAATTTGTAGATGACTTAGAATTTTCTACACAGATATCCATGTCATTTTCATATAAAGAAAGTTTTAATTATTTCTTTCCAAAATGCATACCTTTTATTCTTGCCTTATTGCACTGGAGAGGATCTCCAATTATGATACCAAATTAAGTATGAAGACCATATATCCTTGCCTTTTTCTAAGTCTTTGAGGGAGAATATTCAATACATCACTATTTAATATGATGTTAGCTGTGTCTTATAAATGCCCTTTATTAAACTCAGGATGTTCCCTTGCATCCCTTGTTTGCTGGAAGTTTTTATCAAAAAGAGTTTTGCCCAGTGCTTTTTCTCCATTTATTAAGATGACTGTATGATTTTTCTCCTTGGTAAATTATATCGATTGATTTTCAAGTATTGAAACAATCTTACAAATTCATGGAAAATGGAAAGGACCTAGAGTAGCAAAATAGTTAAAGGGAGAACAAGTTGGAGGACTTATACAATCTAATTTCAACATACTACAAAGCCACAGTAATCTGAACAGTGTGTTACTGGCATAAGGACAGAAATTTAGATCAATGGAATAGAATATCCAGAAATACACCTATACATATACAGTCAATTGGCTTTTAAACAAAGATAGAGGTAATCCAGTGGGAAAATGATAGTCAATAAATGGTACTGGATCCAAATAGAAAAATAATGAACATCAACCCCTATATCACACCATACACAGTAATTAATTCAATATGGATTATAAAGTTAAAACTAAAACCTAAAACTGTAAAACATCTAGAAGAAAACAGGAAAAATCTTCATGACTTTGGATACAGAAAAATTTCTTAGGACACAAAAAGCACTAACCACAAAGGGAAAAAAAAGGTAAAATGGACTTAATCAAAATTTTTAAAAATTTAAAACTTCTGCTCTAGAAAGAAAGAAAGAAAGAAAGAAAGAAAGAAAGAAAGAAAGAAAAAGAAAGAAAGAAAGACCACAGATTGGGAGAAAATATTCACAAAACAAACATGTGAAAAAGTTCCTGTATCTAGAATATACATAAAACTCTTATAACTCAGTAATAAGCAGTTAACAACACAAGTTTTTTGAAATAGGCAAGAGACTTGAACAGATACTTCATAAAAAAACATATGAATAGCCTATAAGCAAATTGTGACAGATCAACAAAATTTCTGTATGAAATAAATGTGAAGTTCAATCCCTTCCTCACACCACACAGAAAAGTTAACTCAAAATGGATCACAAAGCAGATCCTAAATGTAAAAGCTAAAATTATAAAACTTCTAATAGGAAACATAGGAGAAAATTTTTACAACCACTGGAGGAAGCAGAAATTTCTTAGACTGAACACAAAAGCACAAACCACAAAATAAAAAAACAATAGATAAATTGCAACACAATTAAAAACATCTGCTCTTCAAAAGACAAGCCATTATTGTATGGTAGAAGATATTTGTAAGATAAATATCTAATAAAGGATCTGCATCCAGAATACATAAAAAATACCTACAACTCAATAATAAGTAGACAAATAACAGTATTTTTAAAAATGCACAAAAGTTTGAATAAGCACCTTACAAAAGAATACAAATGACCTACAAGCACATGAAAAGATGTCCAATGTTATTAGTCATCAGGGAAATATCAATTAAGATCACAATGAGATAGAACTTCATACCCACTAGAATAGCTAACATTAAAATGACTGGCCATACCAAAGTTGGTGCAAACTTGGAGAAACTGGAATATTGTGGTGGGAATACAAATTGGTACAGTGAAAAGTTTGGCAGCTTCTTATAAAGTTAAATATACATTTACCAGATGACCCAAAAATTCCACTGGTAGAAGAAAAATAAAAGCATACATCCACAAATAGACTTGTATGCAAATGTCTTTAGCAGCTTTATTCATGACAGCCCAAACTGTTGGAAACGACCCAAAAGTCTATCAACAGATAAATAAACCACCTGTGGCATATTCATGCAATCGAAGAACTGCTCAGCAATAAAAGGAATGATCTCCTGAGTATGTAACATACGTGGATGAATCTTAAAAACATTAGGTTGTGTGAAAGAAGCCAGGCACTGAATGACTGCATTTATTTGAAGTTTTAGACCTGTGCTAATGTAGTAGCTTCTAGCCATATGTGGCCATTTAAGTTTAAGTAAAAAAATTAATTTAAATTAAGTAGAATTAAACATTCAGCTCCCAAGCTGCACTAGTCACATTTCACGTGCTCAATAGTCGTATGTGGCTCATGGCAACTGTATAAAACAGCACAGATAAGACTATAAAATGGCACAAAGAGGTAGTATACACAGTATACACTTCCCCAACTGTATACTTTCCCCCCCCATTAGCTTTTCAAGTGGACTACAGGCTGCATTTCAATCCCACTTGTGCCCTTGGCCAGGCACCTCCAAGCACTGAACAACCTGCTCAACCGTACAATATGGTGTTAACACCAGGGCTGTGGAATCATTCGATCTGAGTTTGGATCCATCTCCATTTAACTTTGCTAAGGCTTAGTTTTTATATCTGTAACATGGCGGGGGGAATAATAGTTTCTCTTATAACCCTCACAATAACCCTTTGAAGTGGTAATCCCTCAAAAAATAATACCCTCTATTCTTATTATCATATCCAGAGTCATCACATACTCCTTCCTGATGTAGAACCATGTTTATTTCTTTTAAATCACCTCCTAGGACTATAAAAATAAAGGCTCAATAAATACTTGCTAATGATAGTTCTGGGTAGAATACTAGTTTTATGTTAGTAGGTGGTGATTTTTTATCGCATCCAGTGCAAGCAGCTGAATTATTTAAGTTGAGCTCTACGAGTTTACTGGGTGTCAGCACATACGTGCAAGGGACTACTTGACTTCACAAGAAGAGAAAGGCACAATCCCTGCCCACAGGAAAATCATTCACTGTTACAGAACCATAAAGAAAAAACTTAGGATATGAGTTAATATCATAAAATCCTGAATAATCCAGGCAGGCAGTTAAAAAGTGAGAGAATCATTCAACAGTGTGTGTACTAATTGTGCAACTGATAAAAAGTGAAGATAAGAGATGGCAGAAATCAGCATGCACTCAAGTCTTATCAGCAAAGACTTCCCAGAGAATGTCATAGTCTTTAAAAGAGGACTCTGGCCTGGGAAGTGAAGCCAGGGAGAAAATGGAGGTGAGAAGGAGTTTTGGCCATGTCTTGGAGATGGGATGGGAGGTTGTAGGTTGACTGGCATGTGGAGGTTACCCTGTCCTCGCTAAGCATAATGGCAGCAGAGGTAGTAGAACCATCCTGGATAGATGCTGAAAAGTTCTCATATCAGGTCAAGGCAGACATTTTGGAAGCCTTGCAGTGAAGGGGAAGAGAAAACTGGGAAGAACCCGGAGCTGCTTCCTTGAAGCCCTTGTATTACCTATCCTATGCATTAAAAATAAAACAGGCTTCCCCAAACAGTGAACTGCCACCATTCAGCTGGGATACCTATAGCTCATAATACAACCAATTTTTAATAGTTTGTAATATCAACACACCCATTCACCAAATTTTTTTTTTTTCCAAACTGGTATTCTATAAGTCATTCCTCAATTAATGTAATTGTCTTTCCAAAGAATTAAAAATACATGTGATGAAAACTAACTCACTCTGGATGAGATAAACATAATAGAACTGCTCTACTACACTAACACATTCTCACATTACAGTCTCTCAGTAAAATGATCCTGATTTAATCAAAATAGGATATGATTCAGCTCCTGCAAACTCTTTTCTTCATGGCTGTGCTTCTTGATCTCCCTCCTACCTGGTTGTACCACATCTGATACCTAGCCTACATTTCATCATCTCATGGAGTAAAACATTTTCCAGACTAAATAACTCTCCAGTTTCATAGAAGCTCTCCCATAAAGCCCTAACAGATGGAAAGCATTTTAAATCCACATACTTAATGCATAAGAAAACCATTTCTAGCCATTTTCTTCTTTATATTTGCATTACATTTAACACCATACCAATGAAGATCTTCAGAGGTCCTCTGGTCAACAAGCTTAAAAATAATTCCTGTTCCCTATGGATGCTCACCAATGACATCAAATTCTGGGTGAAAGCCCAAGCCAACAGCTGACAAACAGCTGATATTACTCTAATGGCTTGTTTTCAGTAGGGTTAAAAATGCAAATGGCCTCCTTAACACTCAAAGTTCATTTTAGCTGTGCCCCTGATTTATCACTAAGTAGTCTTCATCCAAAAGGGAGAAGAAATATTATTCATACTTTTTACCTAGTTGAAAAGAAAATGAAGCAAATAAGTTTTTTGGGTTTTGCTATTGTTGTTATTTAATTTTTTTTAAGTCTGTAGGCCAATACCTTGGCACTTACGCTATTTTTCAGGGCAGTGTAACCCAAAGTACAGAGCTGTTTGCAGAGTCCACAATTTGAAACAAGCAAGGTTACTCTGACCTGCATTACCAGTTTTCAGGACATTCATGAGCCTCTAACAGGTGATGGAGGGCAGGAGGTATCCAGGGAGGGTGAGGATGTGCAGGTGGAAGCAAGGAGCCATGAGATGGCCAATCTCAGGACCTGGGTGGTATAGGCTCCTCAGTAAGTCAATGATGTCATATGATACTTGGTAAGGTAGAGTTCATTTTTGTTACCACTCTATCATTATTCCAAGTATCAGTTATGATTTTTATGATTTCCGGGGCTAAAAAAACAAAGCAAGTTTTGGCAAGACTGTTGGACCACATTCTATACTGTTTAACAAATAACATGTTATATTTTTCTGATTATAAAAGTAACAGATCTACTGTAGAAAATTTGAAAAAATTCTGATAAGCATAAAGTAGAAAACATGAGGTAAGGTCATTAGGTAAGTCCTAATTTTCTTATAACTTCCTTCCAGTTTTTCCCCATGAACATATACCTTTTACAGAACTGAAACTATATTCTCCATTTTTCTCCTGCTTTTAGTATTTATATTGTCCAAAGGAATAATTTTTGGACATAATGAAATCTATATAAACATCAACACTCCCTTTCCCAACATTCTAAATATTATTTTACAAAGGAGGAAATCATGGAAAATGCCCCCCTGAAATCATGCCTAATCTCACCTGTTCGATACATTTGTAATACTGTCCTTGGAGTACAATAACTTCCAGATTGCTCCAATCTTTCTTGCAAGGACTGGTCAACCAAAGGGTATGATTCATTCATTCACTTATTCAACAAAAAATTTTTGAGCACCTAACTATGTGCAAATCCTATGCTAAGCACTAAGTACAAATGGTCCATAAAACTACTGATTCTAATTGAAATTTATCAAGGAGATATATGCTAGGTTCAGGTGATATTTTAGTTAAACTAGGCCAAACAGAGCCAAGTTTGAAGGTGATCTAATAAAAACCAGACTCTCCAACCCACCGATTTGACACTCCCCTCAGCCAGAGTGGTCTGGTCTGCTGCTCCCTGAACCTACCTATTCACCCCCACTTTTGTGTCCTGTTCATCACTCCTGAGCTCCCTCTACCTTCCTTTTTGCAGAGCCACATTCTATTCCGAAAGCTTCTCTGACCAATGACTATGATACACTCTCAAACTACTACTGCACCAGCCATCCAGAACATCTTTACCCAACCTTAATTGCCCTTTTTCCAAAGTGGGGTGGTGGTAAGTATCTGGGACAGGTGCCAGAGCCTCATTTTCTTAATTATTTCCCACAGCTAAGCACTACATGCATCACTATTAATCACCTAACCATTCCTCTCAGGAATCTCTCCACATGAACCCATCTCTGAAAGGATTTTTCAAGAAAAATATTTTACCCTATCAATTGCTGCAGGCGTATCTATATATTTCCTATCCTGACTAATAATGTTGGTTGCTTTCCTACAGTGGGATGACAGCAAAAGACAAAACACTTTTGGAATAGCAAATTTTGATCCACTTTACCCGTAACTCCTCAAGAAAATAGAACTACCCTGTGTAAAGCAGTCTCCTGGGTCACCTCATCACCCATGGGCTCCATCAAGACCTGAGAACATCCATGCGAGGCCCCCATCTGAGCATCTCGTGTCTTATTCAATCATCATAGCAACTCTGGTGAGGTGTGTCCTAAGACCACAATTTCCAATTTAGAGATAGGAAAACAGGTTTAGAGATTAAGCAACTTGCCCAGAATTATTCAGCTAGCCACTGGGGAAGCAGATATTCAAATGCAGGTAGCTACTTCCCCACAACAAGCATTCTATGCCCTAGCTAATATTCTTCCTCACGTGTTTTTCCCATGAGGCTGAAACCAGTGATTCTCACATTTACGTCAGCATCATAATCATGTGGGGGACTTGGTACAAATACACAGGTTTGGATGAGAGATTCTGATTCAGGAAGGAGAGGGGAGATCTAAATTTCAACAGGCATTTCTCCTTCTTCTCCCCACCAACTGGGTGACCCTGGTGCCAGTTGTCTTCAGACTATATTGATGATACTGCATTAAACACGAGGAGGCTAAATTTACCGGGGGAGAGGCTTTTGTAAAATGGGATTCATTTCATTACCCAGGATCCACCAGGGCCTTAAAAAAGGTGGCAGGGAGTTCGTGCTGAAATGGTACAGAGTGTCAGTTTGGGAAGAAGAACTAGTTCTGGTGATGGATGGTATTGATGGCTGCACAAGAATGTGAACTGTACACTTAAAAAATGGTTAAAATGGCCAATTTTATGTTATGTATACTTTATAACAATTAAAAAAAAAAAACAGGGCAGGATGCTAACCTCTTAGCTGCCTTGTAGAGGAGTTTGTCATACCCCTTTCCTGCTGATCTGGAAAGAGGCGAGGTTTACTCTTAAGGGATCCCTTGTGAAAGGGACCTACTGAGAGACAAATGATGAAGAAATCTGGCCCCCAGGTGACCCCTCATCAGCTCTGGACTGGCTGTGCACACTCCAAGGCGAGCTGACAGGGCCCATGCTTGGTGAGAGTTCCTAGCGCATATTAGCATGGCCCATCCCTTTCCTGCCCACAGCTTGTCCCCGACATACTCATGGGGGTCCCTGGACATGGTAGAGAGAGGAGAGAGGTGCTCAAGGGACATCGGGGAGCAAGCTTGCTTCACGGCTTCAGCGCTGGCTCCAGCCTGGGACTTTCAGCAAGTCACCCCACTTCCCTCAGACATCACCTAGCTGGCTCCTTCTCACCTTTCAGACTTCATCTCAAATGTCATCACCTCAGAAAGGCTTTGAAGCTCTAAAGCAGCCCTTCTCCCCTCCCACCCATTGCTTTCTGTCATATTACACTGCCTGATTGTCTTCTGAGCATTTACCACCACTGCAAATTATATGTATTACTTATTTGCATGCTAGTTACTTGTTGGCATCCTGCGACTAGGACCAGAGCTTCCTGAGAGCTGCAAAAGTAGTTTTGTCTACTGCCATGTTCCCAAAGCAGAGACATAGTAGGAACTCAATAAATATTTGTAGAATAAATAAATCAGCCTCATTTGTTAAATTATGTATAAATTGTTTCCTTCTACCTCCCAAGATGATTTATAGGAAATCAGCTGTGGCCAAGGTGCTTGGTAAAAGGAAAGACTCCACATGCTAGGTGGGGTTATTGTGGGGGGTGGGGGGAGGGCACTTCATGACGCCTTGAGCCCCTCAAGGAGCCTCCTCTGTGACCCTGACACGTTATGTGGCTCCCCCTTACTCCCCACACTCATCCTAGGCAGAGACTTGTCTGGAATCTAAAAACGATGACGCTCCACCCTGCAAACTGTCCAAATAGAATGCAACACATTTATTTATTATAAGGTAAGCCCTCTCAGTGAGTTTTCTCACTAATGAGGCATTATTTCTCAAATAACAAGATGTGACTTAGGAAGTCAGGAATCTGTCAGGTGGGCAAACCTAGAAGAACCACAAAGATAGTCCCTGCCCCAGGTCATTTGAGTTCAACAAGCATAAACTGAGTGCGCAGTATATTCCACGTCCTGGGCTCAGACCCGGGGGCAGAGAGGTGACTCAGACTGCCATACTGGAGTGGGAGACACAGATACTAAATGAAAAACTCAGGGTCAATGAGGTGTATATGGCATTGGAGGTGTGTGTGTGTGTGTGTGTGTGTGTGTGTGTGTGTCAGGGAAGGCTTTCTAGAATGACTGACGCCTAAACTGAATTTAAAGTACAGAGGAAAGACGGGCGGGGAAGAGTGAGCAGCCCAAGGTAAGGCACAGAACGGGAAGACCATGTGTTGCGTTTAGGGAGCTCCAAGTAGTGAAAGCATTAGGTATTTACTGCCGGGGTGTCCGGGGTGCCAGGGGACAGGTGGGGGTCAGAAGTGGAAAAGGAGGCTGGGACATGTACCCAAAGAAGTGGGTAGCGATCATTTTCCTGCAGGTAGCAGATCAGAGCTACATTGCAGACATATGCCTGTGGGAGCCGTGTGATGAGCCCACTCATTGGTCCAGCAGCCCCAAGGGTCAGTTCGGCTTGCCTTGGAGTAGAAACGGGTGAAATGAAAAAGATCCCCCAGTCTTCACTGTGCTGAGGACTCAAGTTGGGAGGGGCTTGGCTTGGGGAATTGGAGAGATTCCAAGAAATTTCCCAGCCAGACTCGTCACACATGCTAGAGGACACGACTGCCTGTGAAGCCCAGCTCTTAGCAGTCTTGCCTTGGGATGGTGCTTCCTGACAGCCTGGCAGAGCCTCCCAGCTGCTGAGTTGGTCCTGAACAGAGGGAAGAGGAGAAGAAGAACCAGCATGATTCCCTGCGTTGTAGCCCAAAGTGGACCCTCCTCTGAGTCCTGAGTGAAGGCAGCAAAAATGAAGAGAAAGAAAATGAGGGCCCTGGTGTTTTTGCATAAAACACTTATGCCCCAAATCTGCTCACTAGATGTGGTATGATTCAGAGCATCGAAGACAAGAAAACCAGAAAAAGAGAGGGAGGGAGAAGGAAGAGAATGGGTGGGTTGGGATAAAGGAGGTCAGAAGGGGGTTCTTCTTCCTTTCCCTGCTGTCCTTACACTGGAGCTGCCTCAGGCCCCTGCACTTGAGAGAAAAGGAAACAATGAATCGGTTTCTCACAGGGGGATATATTTTCAGAAGCTCCCAAGTGGGAATTTAAAACTTTATATATTCATTTTGATAATATTTGTAAAAAGAAAAACGTTCTCAAACCCAACCTACCCCTCCCCAAATCAATTACTCCAACTTTGGTTTGGGGAGAGAGGTGAAAGTCCTCATCTCATTAGCATGGGTTCATCCTTTCCCTTTCTCCCCACTACTTCCAGCTCCTTCAGCTTAAGGCACCGAGAAGGCCCTGGCACCGCTGAACACAGCAAGTGGCTGAGTCTGACAAAGAAATTCTCCGTCATAAGGTTAATAGCATATTCATAGTTGACCCTGGAGGATGTGCTTCTCATTGACCCCAACAGCTTGCAAACCCCTGGCTTACTATGGACCAACATATCCTAGTATCTACTGGGCAGTCTCCTACACAGTACAAGCAATCAGTGTCTGCAGGACAGACAGATGCGAAAGTTGGAAACATGGCATATTCCATCAATAAGGGAATGATTAAATAAAACATAGTACATTTGTACCCAGGAAAACAGATTTTGCTGTTTTTATGACTCAGATCTAGATAAATTTACCTGGAAAGAGTTTCAGAGCATATTGTTTCATTTTTAAAAGTAAAAATTGGGACACCCGGATGGCTCAGTTGGTTAAGTGTCTGACTCTTGATTTTGGCTCCGGTTGTGATCTCACGGTTGTGGGATCAAGATCCGCGTCGGGCGCCTCTGCTTGGGATGCTCTCTCTCTCCCTCTACCCCTCCCCCTACTCTCTCTCTGTCTCTCTCAAATGGATAAATATATCTTTAAAAATTAAGAAATTAAAATACTTTTAAGAAAAATAAAGTAAAAATTAAAGAATAAAACATTTTATGAGCTCACTTATATAAAACAAAACCAAACCACACACACAAAAACAAAGACATATCTTTATGTGTATGTGTGTGTATGTATAAATGCATAAAAAAAAAGTTTGTAAGAACACCCACTGAACTTGTAACAGTGATTGCTTCTGAAAAAGAAAGTAAAGTTGGACAAGGGTTAATGTTAATGGGGGCTTTTACTTTATCTATGTTTACACAGTTTTTGTATTCTTTCCAATCAAGAATGTATTACTTGTATAATTAAAAATGAATAATAATATACAAATCAAAAATACAATTTTTTAAATCTGAAATTATTGTATGTGATTTTTTTTCCATCCTGTAAAACTTTGCTTGAATGAGTTAAAGAGCCTGAGGAAGGCAGTAGAACTAGTTCCCACTTGGGTAAGGGTTTGTTTATCCTGCTTATCTCAAGTTAGAGCCAACAACCCTAATGATTCTGAATAGCACTGGCCACTCCTTGGCCATCCCATTCCCTCCCACCCACGACTTCAACTATCACCTCCATGTGGATGACTCCCAAACGCCTCTTTCCAGACACAGCCTCTCTCCCACAAGCTACCGTCCTGACTTTCCAACTTCCTGTTGGGCAGAGCCAACACCCCATGTACAAAACCAGACTCCTGCCCTCCTCCTCTCCCTAATTCAATTCTTTTGCTTAACTTCCTCCTTCCTGTTAACTGGAACCTTCTTTTTCCCAGGAACCAAGAAAGGAAGCTTCCCATTCATCTCTAGCCCTCTTTATCCACATATTCACCTAGTTAACTGCAACATTCTAGTGATTTTTCAAAAAAGTTCTTCCCAACTGTTAACTCCTTTCTGTTGTCACTGAGACACCCCAGTTCAGTCAGGTCCTTTCCATCCATGACCTGGACCGTGGAATCACCTTCCAAGTGGTATCCTTGCTCCTGACTGCTTTGATCCACCTGCTAGATGCCTGACTTCCCATGTCAGCCTGTTGAGGTCATTTTGAGCCTCCATTCCATCACCTACTGTATCAGCTATTCCAACGCTGAATCGTCTGCAAATTTAGGAAATCAGGCTTCATTTAAGTATCTGACAAAAACGTTAGACTGGGCTGAGCCAAAGACAAGCCTCTGTACCACAGATCTCTTTCCAAGGGAACCCAGAGCTTATCACTGGAGGAAAGAAAGTAACTTTAAAACAAACAAATCAGTGTCACTTTTCAAATACCATCTCACTTATACCTTACAACAATTCCTGATACAAGGTATTATTGTCCTGATGTTAGAGGTTTTATTTTTCTTGAAAGATTTTATTTATTTATTTGAGAGAGAGCATGAGCGGGGGAGCGGGGGCCCGGGCAGGGACAGAGGGAAAAGCAGGCTCCCTGCTGGGGAGGGAGCTCAACGCAAAGCTTGATCCTAGCACCTGGGGATCATGACCTGAGCCAAAGGCAGACACTTAACTGACTGAGCCACCCAGGCACCCCCTAATTTTAGAGGTTTTAAAACTAAGGTGTGAAATGCCTCAGAGCTATTAAGTGGTAGAGTTTTGATCTGAACCCATGTCTGTTGATTCCAGAGCTCATGGTTTTTCCACCACACAGTTGGAAACTTTCATGGATCCTCACCTTCTAAAAGATAAAACACACACCCCTTAACCTGCATTAAAGGCCTCCAACATTCTAGCTTCAAACCTAACTTTATAACAGTATAGAGGATGCACCTGTCAAACAGAGTAATAATGTTTCATGTGCTTTATTTCATTTAATCCACCACAAATCTAGGTAGGTACTATGATTATGTTCATTTTACGGATTTAGAAAATGATGTAAAGTGAAATTAAAAGTAGCTTGTTTTATAAATCAAAAATTATCTCAAAATAAAATTTAAAAAATATCAATATTACCCAGCTAGTAAACAGCAAAGCTGGATTTAGAACTGAGGTCTGCCTAGCCAGGGAAATATTTAGAAGGCAGAATGGACAGGAAATTCAATTAATATAGTCAGTCAATCAACATTTGTCACTGGCTCAATATTATACTGAGGCTGGAGATAAGAGAAGTGAACACTGACAGTAGTCCCTGTCCCTGGCTTCACAGAGCATATGCTTTATTGGGAAAGACAGACACTGAAATGGGAAGGAGAAGCCCCCGGTGCTACGAGACCATGGACTCAGAAGGGATAGCCTTGGAGAGCTAAGGTTTCTGGTCTCCGTAAATGGGTCGATAAGGGTTCTAGTCACTGCAATAAGGAATACAGGAGAAATAGGTTTGGGAAAAGACTGAGTCCAATTTGAGACACGAGTTTTGGGAAGATGTCACACAGGCAGTTGGATATGCAGGTCTGGAGCATATCCAAACCTAGAAAGCCATGAACCAAATGTTATTATTGCAGTGACTAGAACCCTTACAAAGAAGTAAGACTGCTTCTTTGTGTTAAAAGTGTTAAAAAAAACAAACAAAACAAAGGTACTGACTGCATTTTCACGACACAGGAAGAGCCTCAGTTAACCAATCTCTGATATGCACTTTATCCTCCTCACTCTCTGCCACACAAACAGCATCTCCAGCTCCTCACCACATGGGAAGCTGCCCCTGTCACTCTCAGGAAGGCATGGGGGTCTCCTGGAATCCAATCTATGCATACTCAGGAGCAGCAAGCTAATTTTAACACCAGCCTATGATGACCAAGGCTAAAATAAAGCTAACTAAAAAAAATTCCAAAGTAAAATCTAAATGGGTTCCAGATTATTCTCTATCTTAGAGATATAATTCATTAACACCATGATAATAAACTGCCACAATGAGACTGCAAGTATGGTTTAATGATAGGAAATTTGTTAACATAATATAACACATTAGTAGTCAAATGTGGAAAAAAGCATATAATCACTTCAAAGATTAACTTTTTGGCATGTGACATAAGTCAATTCTCTTTTATTTCTTTTTTAAATCTGTGAATATGAAACTACTTTCTCAAAGTGATTTAAACTTTTTAAAACCAAAAGACAACATTATATTTCTTAATGAATATGAAGAGCATTTCCATTAAAATCAGGATTAAATTAAAAGGTCTATTATCCTTATTCTTAGTTATTAATGTTCTGGAATTTTTGATTCAAAAGAGAAATAATCATTATTTGCAGATAATACAATTCTCTACCTAGAAAGCTCAAGAGAATTAGCTAAAAAATTAAGTTGATTAAATAAAAAAACACAAAACATTTTTTAAAGATTTTATTTATTTATTTGTCAGAGAGAAAGAGCGCACGCGTGCACAGGTAGGGGGAATGACAGACAGAGAGAGAAGCAGGCTCCCCTCTGAGCAAGGAGTCCGATGTGGGACTTGATCCCAGGACTCTGGGATCATGACCTGAGCTGAAAGCAGACACTTAACACCAACTGAGCCACCCAGGTGTCTCAAAATACACAAAACATTTTTTAAATAAGAAAAATATGATTAATATGAAGGCTACTATAAAATTTAACTGAAAGACAAAAACATTTGAGTACATTAAGAAACATTCTGAAAGGATAAAGAAGATGTGATGTATATATATGCACATACATATATATACACATATATACACACCCACACATATACACACACACAATGGAATATTACTCAGCCATAAAGAAGAATGAAATCTGGCCATCCAATATGGATGGAGCTGGAGGATATTATGCGAAATAAAATAAATCTGATGGAGAAAGACAAATACCATATGATTTCACTTATATGTGGAATCTAAAAAACAAAACAAATGAACAAACAAACAAAACAAACCCTTAAATACAGAGAACTGGTGGTTGCCAGAAGGGAGGTGGGTGGGTGGAAAATTACGGTATAGGGAATATAGTGAATAATATTGTAATTACGTTGTATGGTGACAGATGGTGACTACACTTACTGTGGTGAGCACTGAGTAATGTATAGAATTGTCATGTCAATATGTTGTACACCTGAAACTAATACAACATTGTATGTCAATTATACTTCAATAATGAATTTTTTAAAAGAAAAAGAAACAGAGGAGTATATAAAGACTAATACTATAAACACATTCATTCTTTCTGAATTAATATATGTTTATTATAATCCCAATCAGAATCTCCGTGGATTTTTGAGATCTGACACAATGTCTCAAAATTTAATTTACAAGCAAAAAAATAATAAAGAAAATTTGAATAATTATGAGAGAGAACTGCCTCTATGTGATACAAATATACATTATAAAGCTAACATAACTAAAACACTGAGGTACTCAAGCATTTGCAGATAGATTATCTTAGGCCTAAAACTGACTTTAGAATATACAAGATGAGATTAGGAATTGCCTAGGATTATCCAATAAATATATTATTCAAGGAAATTATATAAGGAATATAAACATATATATATGAGGAAATAAATGTATTATTAAGGAAAATTAAGTATTTAGAAAACAGTTTAGGTCTTCAACTCATAATATGGACAAAAAACTGATTCCAAATGAAAAGCTGAATGTAACTAAAAGCCTGAAAATCTAAGAAATATAGTTAATCATAGAAAATAGATAAAAACTACAAATTTAAAGGCCATGGAAGTAATTACCAGGGAGGACACAGACCTATGGTCATACAGAAATTAAAATTTTCTATACATTAAAAAATATGCTAAATATTTCAAAAATATAATATTTCATTAATATTTTTATATAGTATCCCATAGCAGAGATAAGCACAATCTGCTTAATTATGATTAACAAAGTTAGGTGAAAACTTATAAAACATGAAAACATGATCTCAATGGCGGCGGGGGGGAAGAACAAGGACAAAAACCTAGAAAGCCATGAACCAAATGTTATTAATTACTCTAGATAGTGGAATTGTGGGTGATTTTTGGACTTTTTCTTTATTGGACTTTTCTCTAGTTCCGAAATTATCCAAAATAAACGTGTATTATTTTGCAACCAGGAAAAAAATGCTAGTTGAGAAAAATAGCATCAAGTGACAAAGATAGGAAAATACTTGCAAAAATACAGAATGCAGGGATGTTACATTCTTAATTCATTAAGAAGTCTCACATAAAAAGAAAAAAAAGACAAATGGAAAAAACTACTATTAAATAACCAAGAGAAAGCACAATGATGATATATTACTTCTAGTAATCAAAGAAATGCACATTCAAACTATGAAATACCAAGTCTGGTATCTTTCACTGACATCCACTGGAAAAACCACTCTAGTATATCATTAGTAGAAGTGCAAATTGGTACAACCTTTTTGGAGAGCATTTTGGCAATATGTATCTGGAGTCTCTAAAAAACTTCTACACTTTGATCTGGTAATTCCACTTCTAGGGACTCTGTGCTAAAGAAAGAATTAGAGATCTGGGCAATGGAGAGGTATTTAAATAGAAAAAAAATCAGGGATCAACAGCTAAATGTCCAGCATTAGGGTGATAAATAAGTCCTCCACAGGACCACACAATACAATGAGACCCAGCCACTGAAATCAAGGTTTGGAAACACTGAATGATGTGGAAACATCTTCATGATGGAATGTCAGACAAAGAATCCAGAATTTAAAACTGTGTATTATATGGTCTTTTTTTTTTTTTTTTTTTTAAGATTTTATTTATTTATTTGACAGAGAGAGACACAGTGAGAGAGGGAACACAAGCAGGGGGAGAGGGAGAAGCAGGCTTCCTGCGGAGCAGGGAGCCTGATGTGGGGCTCGATCCCAGTACTCCGGGATCATGACCTGAGCCAAAGGCAGACGCTTAACGACTGAGCCACCCAGGCGCCTCTCTACAGTATGGTCTTAATCCTGTTTGAAACAAAGGTCTCAGTTTTGCCATTACGCAGCTAGGTGGCTTCGATCAAATCTGAGTCTCTCAAGAGACAGTTCTTTCAACTTTAAAAGTGAGGGGGGACACTTGGACCCCTCCTTTCTAGCCCTCAATTCTCACTGTTGGATGACATAGCATATAATAAATAATTAATAAATAAATCATAAACGGAAATGTCTGCATTAATAAGTAAAAGATAAAATTTTAGTTGTTAAAATTGTTTGGATTAAAATTTTTCTCTTTTTTAACTAATATCTTCCTAAATAGGTGACATATTTTAGGTGTGACTGCTTAGATAGTGATAATTCATTAGAACTATACAGCATGGTTAGAAATAAGCACACTCTCTTATCCTCTGTAACTAATTTGATCTGGGCTTGGCCTGGCTGGGTCTGGAACACACTTCACCTGTTGTCAGCCATCCCATGACTTGGCATTGGTGAGGCCCAGCCCCTTCTCAGTCAGCAAAGGGTAGTCAAAATCCTAGATCCAAGAGATGTCCTGGGAGAACCCACAGGGCTGGCTGACTGCTGTGTTGCACTGATGGCCCAGCAAAGTCACTTTTTGGAGTTCTTTTTGTAAAGTTCTATAGCTTCTATGTATAATAGCTCAAGAAGTTCTTACCTTCTTCTGTTACGTTCAAATATTAATTGAGCATATTTCTTTCACCACTGCCTGGAGCCTTACCAATCCCTCCCACTGTGAATTTTAAAACCACACGGAGGCATGATGAAAGAATAAACCTCAAGCACAGTAAACCAGGCTGAGTTAGGGACTATTGAGCCTGCTGAGTGGCAAAGAAGTGAATAGGAATCGGCTCAGAACCCAGTAGTTAACAAACTGCAGACAGAGTGAGGTTTATGCGCTGCCCTGTCATCCAAATTCATTCTGCCTTTGGGGGGAAAAAGGGAATACAATTTCACGCCAAAAGTATTTAACTTCTGTGAATTGTATCCACCTCTCTGAGATTGACAAACCAGACTACCAGAGAGGGCTTCAATTCTTCCAGGCAAACATAACATAGGTGAAAATATGTTCATCAATGAAATCTGAGTTTGTGTTATTAATAATAACAAATGATTCAAAACTTCTTTAGAAATGACAGTAACTTGAACCAAATCCAGTGATATCCAAATTAAACTGTGTTATATGATATTTTAATCCCAGATGTGTATAGTATGCACTTGGTCACATGTGTTTTTTCCCAATGATTTTTTTCCATTCCCTGGACTTTCCATAGTCAGTGATATTATATAGTTTAAACCTAAAATGAAGTCATCAAAACAGAGTCTCTCCTTGCTTCTGCCTCTTCCTTAATTCTGCATATTGCAGGCTTACTGTTTTATTATTATAATGTAGCTGTTCCAACAAGGCATTAAAAATATATAGATGATCATCATGTTTCGCTATACCTCTGGACTTGTGAGCACAAATCATCAGCCCCTCTGAAGACTTTCCAGTTTATTTTTATAAATGGAGCACATTTCGTTGGGGCCACCACCTAGCAGATCATGCCATAGAGTACACACCAATGTGTACTGAGCAGATAATGGCACTGACCAGCCCTGTCTGACCAATAACCCTGTCAAGCTTAGCCACCCTGTTTATGTTTATATTTTGTTAAGTCCTAAGGGGAGGGGGGAAGGATTCAACAGTATTCAGTCTATTATAGACCAAATGCCTTGGAGAAGAATCAGGGAGGAGACTGGAGTTTCATTCTGCCCCTCCCATCCCAGCCCCTACATCTGGCAGGCAGGGGAGAAAAGAAGAAATGTCCTACAAATCCTAAAAGTAGCAGAGACCCTGCTTCTTGGCAGAAGGCAGTGAAGCCTCAGAGACCTTGGGGGATGAAGCTGCTATACCCATGAGAGACAGCCTCATGTCACTGCACCTGCAGTCATCTGCAATCAGAGACGATGGAAATTTCAAGGGCAACCAGGAAGAGAGAGGAGTAACAGGGGACCCCCGGCTGCAGCACCACCGGAGAGCAGAACTCCGCGAAGACATGAGGCTACCTGCTTCTTCAGCCACGGCACTGGGAGACCTAGTAATAAGAAAAACGATCCTGAGAGCTAGTGTTCATTGAATTTTTATTGTGATCAGGCACTGATCTAAGCCCTTCACATGGATTATCTCATTTATTAAGTAGGTTCTACTACTTCCTCTCCCATTACATACATGAGGAAGTTTGGGCCCCAACAGGCCAAGTCTTTTGCTCAAGGTTGTGCAGATTGTATATAAGTAGTGGAGCCAGGATGTAAACAAAGCTAAGCAACATGCATCCAGACCCCAAACTTGTAAAATGCAATTAGAGAAAACACAGCATTATATATCTTGCACATCCCAGTCTCTGGGCTAAAGGTCTTACGCAGAGTGCCTTAACATGAGGTTTAGTTCCTCTCAAACTTCTCTGTCTCTCTAGCAATAGAAGCAGGGTGAAGGGCTGAGGTCTTCTCCTACCATACCCCTCACCTGGTAGAGGCCCCAAACACTCTTAGAACACAGTTTGAAAACCAATGGTCCCAACCAATACCACTCCGAATGATGTGCTTGAGAGACAAAACCGCACAGCTAGAAAACCAACAGAAGCCAGATAAACCAAAGGAAAAGGGCAAAAATAACCTTCCCCTGCAGCCTTAAGTCACAAAGGTAGCTCACAATCTGGTCCCTAACCATCTCAAGTTTGAGCATTTGAGGGGCCAGAAGGAGGTGGAATTCAGGGCTGGAGCAGAGAGTCAGGAATGAGGCAAATCCAATAAACAGGCAGAGGTGGGAAGCAGAGCCAACAGGATGCCTGGGCCAGCGGTCTGTGGTGAGAGAGCGAGGCTGCTGTACGAACAGAGGTGGGAGCATGAGAGGGAGGCCAGCACAGGAACTGCTCCCAGAGCCAGCGTCCTCTAGCTTCAAGCTGTCCACACATATCATATGAGACAGGAATGGCGAAACCTTACCAAGCACTTCAATACCAGGCTTTCTTGGGGGGGGGGGCCGCGTTGGGGGGACGACATTGCCCTCCTTCTCACTGATTCAAATACTCTCTTCCTTCCATACAGTAACATACCATTCAGTGGCTGATACTGTCAGACTTAGTCGACAGAAATGCCTGCTTTGGGGAGCAGGGTGGGTAACACTTAAGAATGCCAGACTGCTTGGATTCATATCCTAGCTCTACCACAACTAGCTCTGTAACCTTGGGCAAGTTACTCAACCTCTCCGTGCCTCCACTTCCTCTTCTCTGAGATGCAGATAGCAAAAGTACCTATCTGGGAAGGTTGCTGTGAGGATGACCGGTTCATAGGTATGAAGTACTTAGTACAGTACCCAGCAAGGTTTGCACTACCCATTGCCTGTTCTTGTTCCTCATTGTGAGACCTTTTGTTTCACTCCTGACCACTTTCTGGTTTCTCTTCCATGCCCTCTTAGTTTTGTATTTCTGCTGTGATAAATTGCCTCAGTCTCGGTAGCTTCAACAACTCAAATTTGTTATCTTACAGTTTTGGAGGTCAGAAGTCTAAAATGGGTTGGGAGGGCTGCATTCCTTCTGGAGGCTCTAGGGAAGAATCCATTTTCTCGCCTTTTCCAGCTTTTAGGCGGCCTGCATTCCTTGGCTCATTACTCCTACCTCCTGCTAGGGATTCTGATCCTCTTGCCTCTCTTTTATAAGGACCCTCTTGACCAAACTAGGCCCATCCAGATAATTTTCTCATCTCAAAATCTTTAATCACATCTGCTGAGTCTCTTTTGTCATGTAAAGTAACATATTTATACGTTCCTGGGATTAAGACCTGGATACCTTTAGGAGGCTATTGGCATTATTCAGTTTACTACAGACGCCTCTCCAAAGCGTAAAACTGCAGACTGGCAAGACGTAGGTAGGCCCAGAACAACAATATTAGCAGCTAACTTTGTGAGCACTCACTATGTACCTGGCACTATGCAAAGTGCTTTGAGTTATCTTGCTTAGGTCTCACAGCAACCCTGTAAAATTACTATCTTACAGAAAGATTAATCACTTGTCTAAGGTTGTACAGCTAGTAGGTGGTAAAGCCTATGTAAACCAGGTAAGTTTGATTCTAGTGCCCTTGTATTTCACCAACAGGGTGCCTTGTCCCTACACCTTAAATCATTATAACTTGAGGAGGCGGGGGGAAGGGTGGCACCATGATCACTAGGAGGAGACTTGGAGGCTGTACCATAAAAGGTGAAATGCTCCCCAGATACAGAGAGACAGGGGTCTTATGGAGCCCATACTAAAAGATCCATACAGGGCGCCTGGGTGGCTCAGTCGGTTAATCGTCTGCCTTCGGCTCAGGTCGTGATCCCAGGGTTCTGGGATTGAGTCCCGCATCGGACCCCCTGCTCAGCGGGGAGTCTGCCTCTCCCTCTGCTCCTCCCCCCTGCTCATGTTCTCTCTCTCTCCCACTCTCCCTCAAATAAATAAATAATTAAAAAAAAAATCCATACAGATAGTGGAGCACTCAGACAGAACATTTTCTTATATTCAAAGGAGAAACCTTGGGGGTAATTAAGGATTTCTTCAAATGTGAGTGCCTGGGTGGCTCAGTGTCCCACTCTTGATTTCGGCTCAGGTCATGATCTTAGGGTCCTGGGATCGAGCCCCCATATCCGGCTCCCTGCTGAGCTGCTTGTCCCTCTCCCTCTGCCCCTCACCCTGCTCATGCTTTCTCTGTCTCTCTCTCAAATTAATAAATAAAATCTTAAAAAAAAATAATTTCTACAAATGAAGGGACCACCTATTCCTGCCACCACTTAGAGGGAAAGTGAAAAGTCCATTCCTGACCCCAGACCAGGTCTGCAGTTCTAGTCAACCTCCAAAAGAAGAGAGGAACTTACAGTCTCCTCTGGAGAGACAACCAACTGAGTCAGATAGATCCAGATCCTCTGAAACCATACCAGAAGTCTCAGAACCCCTGCAGGCCACCAGAATGGCCCCACCAGTGCTCAGCAGTCAATATACACCAGGACCAAACCATCCCCTGCCTTCTACCTCATAATCGTTATGAGTATATAAACCCCCATGTGCCAATGATTTCAACAAGGGCCCAGTAGCTTTACCAATGCCACAATGAATGGCCTCTTTTTCTATCAGTTCTTACACAGCGAATGGCTCAAAATAAACTGTGATTGGCACAAGGTGGAAAGGAGCGAGCTAAACAGCTGCGAAGCATGCCCATTGTGGTGGTGTAACCATCCACAGCATTTCACCCTCAACCGGTAAACAATTCGGCCAGAGCCCTACCTGAAACTTTCTAAGGAGTTGAATTAAAGCTATCTGGCTTCACCAAGCCAAAAAAAGTGGCCAGTCATTTGTTCTGGGTGATGAGACCAGAGGCTGATGCAGGATAGCACACTGGTCAAGGGAACAGACTTTGAAGCCAGCCTGCTCTGACTGAGTCCTGGGTCTGGGACTTTCTTGCTATGACTCCACACAAGTTGCTTAACCTTTTAGTTCCTCAGTTTTCCCATCTTCAAAATGGACATGATAATGGAGGCCCATACTCCTTTATCCAAAATCATAAATTTTTTTGGCTTTTATGATGGTAAGACAGTGCCATAGGCCATATATTACATAACACTGTCGGCAGGATCCACAGCAAACATGTCCATTCTTTCTGAAATAAAAATGTATGAATAGTTCTCACCAGGTGAGAAAAATAAACACTATGATAACCTCATGTCAACTAAGACCAAATTTTGTAGCGAAATTTATGAAAACCAATTTTCAGAGCTTGTTTTGATTTTGGAATTGCAGGTAAGGGATAACAGGTCTCTGGCACTTGCTGCCTCATGTTAGAATGAAATGAGTTAATAGATGTAGAGTACTTAGAACACTGCCTGGCTTGCAGTAAGCACTACCAACAACAAGTGCTACTATTACTTGCATCTAAATAGATTTGCTAGAGGATTATAAACAGGAACATTTTAATTTATGACTGAATTAGGTTTCGACATCAGTATCTTGGCAATTAACAGGCATGAACCCTTTAGAACAATATTCCAGGACAGGATTTCTGAAATGATGGAAATATTCTGCATCTTCATTGTCTGGTAGGGTAGCAACTAGCCACACACAACTATTGAGCCCTTGAAATGTGGCTCATTAACTTCATTTAATTCTAATTTAAAGTTAAAGCAAATAACCATACGTGGCTTCTGGCTACCATACTGATAGCACAGCTAGAGGGCTAGGTTCTGATCTGGCCCATGAAAACCTATTTAAGCCATAACACAGATGAATTATTGCTTTAATAAAAATAAGCCTGAATTCTGTACCCTGAGAACAGAGAAGACCACACAATGCTGGAAAGAGTTTTCTCTCCTTTCTAGGCCCCTAGGCAGCATGGTTGGTCCATGGCAAAGTACATCTTTGATATCATCTTTTCTCTACACCCTGCTTCTCCAACTTCCTTTGTGGGGACCCCACATATCTGGACCACATGTTTCCCTAAGCCCCATCAATACCTCCCAACCCTTCTCCTGGAGTACCATGCTCCCCATCACCTGCCTTTCCTCTCCCCAACCTAACTCTACTTGCTCAATGCCAAGATCTCAACCAAATGTCAGCAGGAAAGCAACTTGATTAAAAAAGCTGCTACTGCTTTTTCTAGCTTTTCCCCTATGTTTCTTTCTAAATCCAGAAACTCTAAATTGTTGTGTTCCCCGGGAAACCCCCTTCTCTCCCCACCCACCCCCAGCAGAGGTAGGCCCAGGCCCAGAGAGAAGGAGTCTGGACTGAAGCAGCTGTTGTCCTACATAGGCTGCTTGCCAGCCAGGTGTGTGGAAGGCAGGGACTGTCAACGTGCGCACGCACACACACACATGCAGAGCAGCCTCGCTCTGTGCAAATATCTCCTCTTTCCCAGGCATGGGAAACATTCCCTGCCCTCTGCTTTATTCATTTGGAAATGTGTAAGTAACAAGTTGCACATTAAATTCATTTTTTAAAGTATACAACAAAAGCCCAGAAGGGACTGTAACTAACAAAAGTTGCAGATAGAAAAAGAAAACCAAGCACCTTCACTGGAATCTAGCTTTACCACAACTCACTTGAGCATGGAATTTTTAATGACACAGGTCAACCTTGGAGCACATCCAAGGAGCTTATGTTACTAGAAGGACTGGAAGAACGTCCCTCAGCTCACTCTCACCTCTCACTTGGTCCCAAAGCATGGACCACAGATAATTATTATGCATGGCTCCTAGGTATAAAGAAAATTTCCTCTATGGGCCTGTAAATGGAGGTCAATGTGAATGGTAAATATTATGTTTTTCAATAAATACTTTCAATTATAGTATCTCCTCCAAAGTAAAGATTTGTGTTGAAGAACAAAAGTCTTAACATTTAATAGCAGCCCACAATTATTTCAGAGGGCCTTATATCTGCAAACACTGTGCTAAGAAAGCCATGGTTAATGCCTTCAGTAGGGAAAATGAGACATGCACAGAAATAACTCTCAAAGAAGGAGAATGGAGAAAGGTAGGGAAGGTAAAATGCTGCAGGAATCCCAGCAGGGTAAGGTTGACTTTTTGGGGCTGGGCATATCAGGGAGGGCCTCACAGCAGTAACAAAATTCAGCTTGAAGGATGGTTAGGATTTAGAGTGGTGAAATGGGCAGGAAGAGCATTCAGGAAGAGGAAAAGGGAAAGGATGTTCTAGATGACAGCATCCTCAGGCGTTCTTTAGAAAGTATCTGTGAAGACACATGGCTGCATACAGACAGCATCCAGAGATAGTTCAACTCCCCATCTCCCGCAGTGACACACTGTACGGGTATCCACGGGGTCACCTGCATCCACCTCCCAAGACAGGCTCTCAAAAATTCTCCCTGGTGGGTCCAGCATTCTTGGCGTCCGCTGAGCCCATTCTGCGGTAGCGGCCCCACCCAATCCCACCAGGGGTTCCGACAAGGAACACAAGGAAAAGTACCTAATCTTGCAGGGATCTAAATGACCCACCGGCAAATTCTGCAAAATGCAACTACAATTATGAACAGTGTGCAAACAAAACTTTTTAATGAAGTGAATCCCCCATCACATTTCTTCAGGGAACTCACTATTGAAAATGACGCCATTAAATCTTTATATGTAGACTCTTTCATACACGGAACAACTAGTTGAGTCAGTTGAACCAACTGTCTCATGGCTTAAATACTAGGCACGGGGGCGAGGGAGAACCCCATACATTTATACTGTGCATTTAATATTAGCCACAACGGAGGACTTCTGGCTCTCGTTATTCATTATCATAGCACCAGAGAACATTAAAAAAGACGTGGCCATTCTTCTAGTCGCTGAAGTGAGCCCAGGTCCCGTATTTTCTAGGACTTGATGTAGATCGATCTCTCCAGGAACAATTTCGTGAGCACCTTTCTTGAAATACAGTTGCTAGGTGCCGCCTCAAAAAGGGCTTATGTTTTCCCTCTCTGTACTGGCCGCCTCCACAAGTACACAAAAAATGCCGCGAAAACTGAGGCAAACGCGTGCGGGAGCGAGGCAAGCACTCGGGGTGCCCTGGGGCCGGGGGGGGGGCCGGCCTGTGCCCCCCCCCCCCCGCCCGGCCTCGGTTCCCCGGGTGGGGGCGGGGCCCCGCGCCAGGTACGGACCGAGGCGGCTGCCCTCGCGGACCCGCGGGAGTCTCACAGGAAGAGCCCACCTCTCCCCTGCGCCCACCTCAGGAACCGAGCCACACAGTCGCCTCCTCACCTTTCCTCTTGGGGCCAGTCGCGCCGGAGTCCCCAAGTGCAGCGTCCCTATGGGACGCGCCTGTCGCTAGCGGCGTCGGGTGTCCCCGCTACCGTGTGTCAGCGGCAGAGCGGGTGCCAGCAGCGCGCCACGGCCAGGCAAGTGCCCGGGAGGCAGAGCCCGGGGCCCGTCGCCCGCTCGCCCGCTCGCCCGCCGGGGGCCCCCGCCCGCCGCGCTAGCGTGTGCGCCCCCGCGGGCGTCGCTCGCTCGCTCCGCGCCCTGGACTCTGCGCGCTGCCGGGACGGGACGGCGGCGCGGGCGGCAGCGGGGCCCCCGCCCTGGGCCGGCCTTTCCCAGAACTCGTCCGCCCCGGGTGAGAGGCCGCGAGCGCCGCCGCGGGCCCCCGGGCGGCCGGGGGAGCGGCCTGAGGCGGGCCCGCCCCCGGCTCGGGCAGCGCGGAGCACACGGGGGCGAGGGGCGGACCCGGCCGCCACCCCAGCCCGGGCGGCCAGCCGCGCGACCCCCGCTCGGCCTCGGGCTCCGCAGGCCGGCTGCGGCCCGAGCCCACGGGAGCGGGCAACAGCGCTGCCGGGCCACCGGGCTCCGGGGAGGCGGGAACTGTGGGCACCTCAGGCCGCGGGAAGTTTTGCCCACACCTTCTCCCCGGGGACCAGCCCTGCTTGACCCTTAGGGAAACTGAGGCTCGTGGCGGATAGGTCACTTGAACCAAGGATACTCTGGTAAATAGCAGCACCAAGTCTCGAACCCATTCGGTCAGTCATTAATTTAACAAATTTTATTGAGCGCCATACCGTGCCTGGCGCTGTGCCAAGCTTTGGAAGTACTCTTTTTGCTGCTAATAGTGGCCATTCAGGTCTGTGGACTCCAAATCCAGTGCTCTGTCATTGCTGAAGCAAACATGGGGATGTTCAACCACCGCCAGAAACTACAGGCTCTGCACAGAGCCTTCCCTAGGCGCTGGGAGGTTTGTATACCCAGTTGACAGGAGTGCCAGGGACCTGGAGAAAAGTTAAATTATCATTCCTCCCCCTTTCCCCTAAACCTGTTCCTCCTTACCTATTTTAATGGACAAATAACCTTTCCATAGGTCTGACACCTCCTTGTACATTCAATCAGGACCAATTCCTGTGGCCCATAACCCCTCCCATCTGTCCTCTTCTTGGACCCAATCATCCCTCATGCCACAGCCATATTATTTTCCCTCTTCTACAACTTAAATCTGTGCAGAAACCTCCTTAGGCTCCCTACTGCCTTCCAAACTTAACTCCCCATGACTGTAGGAACCCGCCTCATCCTGGCTAATATGGACCACCCAGCATAATGTCTCTCCCACTCCAACTCTGTACCTGTGTTTAGGCTGAGCCTCTACTTGGACCATCACCATCTCCACCCACATACTATCCTCCTGCTCAAGTTTGACCCTTTCTTTCAGGTCGCTCTTAAAAGCGGCCTCCCCTCCTTTGAGCCTCCAGGGCACAGGAGAGGTTGGATCAAGAATGCATAGGAGGACACCAAAGAATTTCTGCCTATAAGAAAAATATGACAGCCTGGTCCTTAACTGTTTTTGCTGTTTTCTCACCACTAGGATTTTAATGAAAATCAACATTACTGCTTCCCTTGAGAGCTGGTTTTGGAAAGGTCTCTGCAGAGGACGATGAGGAAACTCTTTGTTCATTAAGAGCTTGAGATCTCAGCGCTAGAGCAATAGAGAGTGGTCATTTACTGCAATGCCTAAGTCCACTCTGGGCAGGTGAATGCAGGAGCCAGGAAAAAGGAACCATCACTGACAGTAAACAAGGTACACTGTTTATTTAATATATTGTTTTCTGTTATGGTTTTAAAAATCATTTCATGAATCTAGTAATGTCAAACATCATCAGTCATCTGGAGCCCTGAAACACTTGTGTTTTGTTGTTGTTGTTGTTTATTTTAAATTAGGCACATGGGAATTAGATTGCTACAAACTGGTGGATGCACAAGCAGTTAACATTTAATCCTCCAAATGAGTCATTGCACGGTTAGTAACCAAGGCAAATCTAGGTCTATTGGATGGGGAAAGTTACCTGAGTGTGATAATCAACATCATCCCATGCCTGGAAAAGAGTACCTTCCCCAAGTCTTTGCAAAGAGAGCATGTCCAAATCAATGTCCTTTGCTCGCCCCCTCGCTCCCTCTCTAAATGAGACTGGAGGGAGCCATGTCCCTGAGGCTGCCTCACCGCATTGGAATGTCTGAGCTAACAGTGCTTCCAGAGGGTTCATTGCTCCTCTGAACAGCACTGCCCAGACTTTCTGGAGATTTTAATTCACTTCCCAACCTCGCCAACAGTTGCACACAAGGTGCCTTTTTTACACCCTGCTCTCTGTTCAGTGAAACATGCAGACCATCTCAGGGGAACAATGGCTCCATTCAAGACTTTTTCAAAAGTGCAGCATATAACCTCCATGCTGTGGGTTACTGCCAGCCATTATCTGGAGGAAGAAAGACTGTCAGATAAAGTGAGGGAATTGGGGGAGCACTGGATAATTTCCATGGAAAATTCAGCTTCAATAAATTAAGTTACGCATCTTTGTATACGAGATGATTCTGCATAGTCAAAAGCAACAAAAACAAAAGGCCCAAGAAATAATGCTGTGGAAACTTTATTTAAATATAGAGTGTCTGTGTTTGAAATTTCAGAAGAAAGCACACATCTTTTTTGAACTTGGTACATAATGGTCTCCATTCAATGGAAATGGATTTAAATAAGTTATAAATGTTGGGACTAGGGAATTTAAGTCATAAAGCCATTTTAAGAAATGGAATCATCTCCCTATTTTCTTCCTCTCCCATCCTGTAATTTTTCAGGTTGGGGGCGGGGGTGGGGTGGGGCAAGGTCTCTGACTTCATGGTTCTTGCTGCCAACGGGAGGCCCCACACTCCCGACTGCACATATTACAGGAAAAAGATTGGCTCTTTGCCACACTCAACAAGACAGCCATCGGTTAACCCATTTATAAACAAGCCCTGAGGTCTGCACAGGCATCACTGACAAATGTATTGATCTTTGCTAAACAGTAGCTAATTGCCAGGCAGAGGTATTTGCCAAGAGACATCTTGGTAGCCTTGAAAACCAAGAGCAGAAGGAATAAGCCAGCCCTTAGTTTAAGAATCATCATCTTCTCCCCTTTGAAGTCACTGCATCAGATTGTAATGGATTTACCAACTGTCTGCAAATAGGCCTGTGAGTTCAGATAGTGTGGGGAGAGAGCCAGAAACAAGCTTTTTAGAGTTATCTCATATGTGATGGTGATGTATTAAGGCAGTTTGAGGTTGGTGAAAAACGACCTGTTTGTTAAAGTAGTAGGTAGTTCTACTTTTCTGAGGTGCTTAGGAGTGATGGTGGAGGAGATCTGGTGGGAACAGTGGGCCAAGCAGGGAAAGACTGTTCTAAACGTTATCTCTCAGCATAGCCAGGATTAGGGGCACAGACTCTGGTGTGGGACCACTTGAGTTGAAATCCGCTATCTACCCCCTTGGTGGGAGCCCTCAGGCAAGTTACCTACCTGTCTGTGCCTCATTTTCCTCTTCTGTATACTATACCTACTCCTAAGGGCTGTTGGGAGGGTTGAAACGAATTCATCTATGTGAAGCACTTAGAAAATAGAAGGAGGGGTTCCAGCTGATGGTCCCAGCTAGGGTCCCAGCTGACAACCAGCATTAACCCTGGACATGTGAGTGAGTATGCCTTCGGGAGGATTCTGGGGCCCTAGCCTTCAAGCAAGCTATCCTAGCTCTAGCAAGTAGAGCAGACAAAAGCTATCCTTGCCAATCCCTGCCCAAATTGTAGGTTTGTACGCAAAATAAATGTTTTCAGTCTTTTAAGCCACAAGTTTTGGGATAATTTGCTATATAGCTTTAGCAACTGGAAAAATAGGTGTGGATGTTGGGAGGTAAGTAGAGTTTTTAGAAGCTTATGAAAGTTTTTTACTGCTTTCTTCTATGTTCTCAATTAAATGGCAAACAGTGTCCTCAGGTAAGAGTAAAAATATGGTAGGAGGTGCAAAAAGTTTGAGAGAGAAGGTATGAAATACTCCTTTAGGAAAGTGGGAGAGCGATTGTAATAATGAAATATAATGCCAGGAACTAAGTGTTCAATTGTGGTCATAAATGTGAAGTGAGCTCAGTCATTGTGATGTTACATTTTTCTTCAGAGGTTTAGCCACATGGATACATGGAAGAATAAATATATCTCCTGAAAAAGAAGAGGTAAAATTATGACTACCTGCAGAAAAAATATGATTATGTTTCTAGATAATACAAGACAAAACTACAAAATACTTAGAATTAATGAGAACTTACTAGAGTCACTGGATATAAGTGAAATACTCAAAAATCAACAGCTTTTCTATATAACACTAATATCTACTTAGAGATATATTGGGATGATCTCATTCATAATAGCAACAAAAGCATTAAAATATGGAAATTAGGGATAATCATGATGATATAAATACATATATATACATGTGTGTGTACACACACATGTCTAATCATTTTGGAGAAATTAGATTTGGATAAATAAAGAGAGACATGCTATTCATTCATGGGGAGACTTAAAGATTAAAATTTGTCAATTTCTACTAAGTTAATATTTAATATTTAATAAAATCCCTCTAGACTAGGTTTTTTTTTTTAAAACTTGCCAGAAAATGCTGATATTGCTGAAACTAAGGTGATCATCACGTTGGATTTCATTATAATATTCTTCCTCTTTTTACTTTTGTTTAAAATTTTCCATATTGAGAAGTTTTAAAAAACTTGACTGAAAATTTCAACAAATCGTTAAAAAAAATAAATGATTAGCTAAAAGAATGTTGTAAAAGAAAGACATTAGGTGGGGAGCAAAGGTGACATTTCAGCATCCACAGGCAGAAGTCATGGGGTAGCAGTGAGTGTCCAGTGGAGAAACACCAGCAGCTAGTCCTAAGCTGGCTGTTCCTGTCATATGAGCATGGCTGTGTCTTTCCTTTCTTGGTTCCAGCCATTTTCTGAGCCTGATTCTCCAGGCTTCCCAGTGATTCTGGTATAATATATTCCTTTTCCACTTAAGCTCTCAAGAATTGGTTTTTGTTGTTTGCAACCAAGAAATCTGACTTGAACAGTTTAGAAAAGAAAACACATATTTCCAAATAATACATAGGCTAAAGAAAAAAATCATAACAGAAATTCTGAAATATTTAGAACTGAATGACAGTTTTTAAAAAATAAACTACGTACTCAAACTTGTTGGCTATACCTAAAGACGTACTGAAGGGAAATTTATAACTTTCAAATGCATTTATTCAAGGGGCGCCTGGGTAGCTCAGTCAGTTGAGCATCTGACTCTTGATTTTAGCTCAGGTCATGATCTCAGAGTCCCAGGATTGAGCCCCACATTGGGCTCCCCACTCAACAGGGAGTCTGCTTGAGGATTCTCTCTCTCTCTCCCTCTGCCCCTCCCCCCACTTCTCTCTCTCTAAAATAAATAAATCTTTAAAAAAGCATTTATTTAAAAAGAGAAAAGTGTAGGGCACTGGGTGGCTCAGTCGTTAAGCATCTGCCTTCAGCTCAGGTCATGATCCCAGGGTCCTGGGATCGAGTCCCACATCGGGCTCCTTGCTCTGCTGGAAGCCTGCTTCTCCCTCTCCCACTCCCCCTGCTTGTGTTCCCTCTCTCACTGTGTCTCTCTCTGTCAAATAAATAAAATCTTTAAAATAAGTAAGTAAATAAATAAAAATAAATAAAAAGAGAAAAGTGTAAAAAAACTGTGTAAGCATTCAGCAAAGAAACTAGTCAGAGAACAACAGACTAAAGCCTAAAAGAGAAATAATACATTATTTAAATAGAAAACAAAAAAAATGGATTTTTAAAAACACTAATAAGCTAGGTAAGCTTTTAGCAAGAATAATTAAGATAAAAGCAAAAATACGTCAATATATAGTGTGAGAATAGTTGTGAAATTTATATTTATTGAAAGGTGACATAGTATCAGATGAAGTATTAATCCTCGCAATAGGCCCATGAAAAAAATGCAATTATAATTCTTATTTATGTAATAGGAAACTGAGGCACAGAGGAGTTAAGTAATTTGCTAAAGTTTCACAGCCAGTTGTAAAAAGACCATAGGCAGTCTGGCTCCAAAGAAGTTGGACATAACTAGAATTATAGTAGAGAGTAAAGGTTCACATGACAACCCTATGAAAAATCTTATGCCATTAATTTTAAAAAGAAATTAAATGGACAATTTTTAACATGTTAGGTTCTTGGTTTTTTTTTAAAGATTTACTTATTTATTTGAAAGAGAGAGAAAGAGAACATGAGCATGTGCGTGCAAAGGGTGGAGGGACAGAGGGAAGGGGAGGGAGAAACCCAAGCAGATTCCATGCTCAGTGTGGAGCCTGATGCAGGGCTCGACCCTAGGGCCCTGAGGTCAGGACCGAGCCAAAACCAAGAATTGGATGGTTAGTCTACAATACCACCCAGGCACCTTGGTTCTTGTTAGTTTTTAAATTTATTTACTTAATTTTAAATTTTAAATAAATAAATAAATAATTTTTAAATTTTAAATTTATTTACTTAATAGCTATCACGGGCAGTGTGATTCCTCTGACTTTTTTCTTTTTCAAGGTTGTTTTAGCTATTCTGGGTCCCTTGCATTTCCATATGACTTTTAAGATTGGCTTGCCAATTTCTACAAAAAAGACAGCTGGGATTTTGGTAGGGTTTGAATCTGTAGATCAATTTGAATCACTTTATATCTGTAGATTAAGGAACACAGACAAGAATTCAAAAGGTGCAAAAAGTAAGTTTCTCTCTCTCCATCTCCCTCACCCACACACAACCACTTAGGTACCCTCCGAGGGCTGGTCTATGCAGATTCAAACATTTATTTGTACCTTCTTTTAAAAAAATGTATGAGGGACACCTGGGTGGCTCAGTTGGTTAAGCGTCTGCCTTCTGCTCAGGTCATGATCCCAAGGTCCTGGGATGGAGTCCCACATTGGGCTCTCTGCTCCGCGGGGAGCCTGCTTCTCCCTCTGCCTCTGTATCTCACAAATAAATAAATAAAATCTTAAAAAAATAAAAAAATGTATCAATAACCCACTATGTTTTATGTACCTTGGATATTTTCACCTAACAGGGTGCCTTAGAGATTTTCCCATAATAGTACAGAGTACTGTTTCCTTTATTAACAGTTGCACCCCAGTATGTAGCCATCCCATTATTTACATATCCAGTCCTCCCTTGATGGATATCTAAGTTGTTTCTATCCTTTTGCAGTTACAAAAAAGGCTGCTGCAATGAATAGCCTTGTATACACATCATTTGACTCACCCATGAGTAGTATTTCTCCAGGAGAAATTGCTCTAAGTTGAACTGCTAGGTTTCGAAAGGTTTCAGAAGTTTCCAATTTAAAGACTGCTGCAGGACTGACCATGATAGGGGTTGTAACAATTTATATTTCCACTGGCAATGTATGTGAGTGCTTGTTTTCTCACCTCTTCCAATAAAGTGCTTTTCAAACTTCTTGAGCTTCTTCCAACATGGAATTATAGGATTTCCCTTCAGGGTGTGTCATTTTCTTTGGCATCTTGCCTCCTTTGTGGGATGTTTGCAGCCTTGGGTATCTTCCTTAGAGAACTTCCCACACCTGCTTAGCCTTCTCTGCTTGTGGCATCCTTTCTTCGTGTATTTAAGAGGTGTCTGAGGCCAATCTTCATTTATTTCTTTTTTTTAGATGATGTGATCACTTTCCTCAGTGCCTAAAGGACTGTTTTGTTTTCTTTGGCATCTGACATAGAAGAGCCAGGGTGACTCTGTGATAGTGGATAAAGGAAGGAGACATACCCTCCCAAATATAAGAACTTTATAACTTTTAGACAAGAACATAGGATAAAGGTCTGCATTCCCAGAGCAGAAAAGGAGTTTTTTGATAAAGTTCTTTAAAAAGCTAAATAATAAGAGAAAATTGGTAAATTCGGCTTTACTCTGTAACCTGTATAACCATAGGCATTGTTAACAAAGTTAAAACAAAATACAAAGATTGGAAGAGGAAAATTGCAACATAAAGACTGTCTTGAAATCAGTAGGAAAAATAGAAAATGGGCAAATGATATGAACTGGTAATTGATAGGAAAAAAATAAATGGAAAGGACAATAAGCATATGAAAGCACGCTAAACCTCATTTATAATCTCGGAAAAACTAAAATATTTTAAATTGAGATAGTTTTTTACACCAGCTTTTGGCAACAATAAATATAGTCTGGCAAGAACAAATGTTAGAATTATGGGATGTGGTAATTTATATACTGTTGCTGGGACAGTAAATTGGTACAAACACTTTGAAGAGCAGTTAGGCAGTATCTGGTGAAGTTGAAGATATCCTTATACTACAAATCAAGTTTCACATCTGGGTATATACGCAGAGGAATTTCTGCATATATACATAAAGAAACATACTATACTTTCTTTGCAGCCTTGTTGTTAATTGTCCAAAAAAAAAGAAAGAAAAAGAAAAATATTGAAACAAGCCCGAATGTTTGAATGTACATCTGTTGGGTGATGTGTTAACACATTTATTTTTGTTTACTCATGTGACAGAATGCTACACAATAATTTAAGTGAATGTATTAGATTTATAAGTATCAACATGATATATCTAAAAAATATGCTGAGTGAAAAACAAAAATTGCAGAATGTCATCTACAGTGGGATACCATTGCTGTAAATTTTTAAAACAAACAAGATAAGATTATATCTAGTTTATGGGCACACATGAAATGCAAATGTAAAAACATGAACAGGATGTGTGTACACAAACGTCATGACAGAAATTTGCCCCTAGCCCGGTAAGGGGATGAAAGGGAAGGGTATAAATATCACATCAATTATATCTGTAATACTTTTGGTCTTTAAAAATATCTGAAGCTGGACTTCATTAAAATTAAAAAACTCTGGGGTGCCTGGGTGGCTCAGTCGTTAAGCGTCTGCCTTCGGCTCAGGTCATCATCCCGGGGTCCTGGGATCGAGCCCCACATCAGGCTCCCTGCTCAGCGGGAAGCCTGCTTCTCCCTCTCCCACTCCCCCTGCTTGTGTTCCCTCTCTCACTGTGTCTCTCTCTGTCAAATAAATAAATAAAATCTTTAAAAAAAAAAATTAAAAACCTCTGCTCTATGAAAGACAGTCAAGAGAGTGAGAAGGTAAGTCACAGGCTGGGAGAAAACATTTAAAAAAGACACATCTGATAAAGGACTCTTACCCAAAATATACAAGTAACCTTTTTTTTTTTATGTTAGTCACCATACATTACATCATTAGTTTTTGATGTAGTGTTCCATGATTCATTGTCTGTATATAACAAGTGCTCCATGCAGTATGTGCCTTCCTTAATACCCATCACTGGGCTAGCCCATCCCTCCACACCCCTCCCCTCTAAAACCCTCAGTTTGTTTCTCAGAGTCCATAGTCTCTCATGGTTCATCTCCCCCTCCGATTTCCCCCCCCCTTCATTTTTCCCTTCCTACTATTTTTTTTTAACATATAATGTATTATTTGTTTCAGAGGTACAGGTCTGTGATTCATCAGTTTTACATAGTTCACAGCGCTCACCCTAGCACATACCCTCCCCAATGTCCATCACCTAGCTCCCCCATCCCTTCCACCCCACCACCACTCCAGCAACCCTCAGTTTGTTTCCTGGGATTAAGAGTCTCTTATGGTTTGTCTCCCTCTCTGGTTTAGTCTTGTTTCATTTTTTCCTCTCTTTGCCTATGATCCTCTTGTCTTGTTTCTCAAATTCCTCATATAAGTGAGATCATGTGATACTTGTCTTTCTCTGATTGACTTATTTCGCTAGCATAATAACCTCTAGTTCCATCCATGTAGTTGCAAATGGCAAGATTTCATTTTTTGATGGCTGCATAATATTCCATTGTGTGTGTGTGTGTGTGTGTGTGTATATATATATACACACTACATCTTTATCCATTCATCTGTTGATGGACATCTAGGCTCTTTCCACAGTTTGGCTCTTGTGGACATTGCTGCTATAAATATTGGGATGCATGTACCCCTTTGGATCACTACATTTGTATCTTTGGGGTAAATACCCAGTAGTGCAATTGCTGGGTCATAGGGTAGCTCTATTTTCAACTTTTTGAGGAACCTCCATACTGTTTTCCAGAATGGCTGCACCACCTTGCATTCCCACCAACAGTGTAGGAGGGTGCCCCTTTCTCTGCATCCTCGCCAACATCTGTCATATCCTGACTTGTTAATTTTAGCCATTCTGACTGTATACAAGTAACTCTTATAACTCAACAATAAGAAAATGAACAACCCAATTTTTAAAATGGGCAAAAGACCTGGACACCTCACCAAAGAAGATATACGAATGACAAGTAAGCATGTGAAAAGATGTTCAACATCATATATCATTAGGGAATTACAAATTAAAAAAACAATGAGATACCACTACGTACCTATTAGAATGGCTAAAATCCCAAACACTGATGATATAAATGCTGACAAGGATGCAGAGCAACAGGAACTCTTATGTTGCTAGTGGGAATGCAAAATGGTACAGTTACTCTGAAAGATAATTTGGCAGTTTCTTATAAAACTAAACATACTGTTTACATGCAATCCAGCATATTGGTATATACCAAAATTAATTGAAAACTTATGTCCACATAAAAACCTGCACACAGATGTTTATAGCAGCTTTGTTCATAGTTGCCAGACCTTGGAAGCAACCAAGCTATCCTTCAGTATGTGAATAAATAAACTGTGGTATAACCAGACAATGGAATATTACCCAGTGATAAAAAGAAATGAAATAGCAAGGTATAAGAAGACATTGAGGAATCTTAAATGTATGTTACTAAGTGAAAGAACCCAATCTGAAAAGGCTACATACTGTATGATTTCAACTATATGACTTTCAGAAAAGGCAAAATTATAGAGACAGTAAGATCAGTGTTTGCCAGGGGTTAGGTAGGAGGGAGAGATGAATACTTGGAGCAGCTAAACTATTTTAGGGCAGCTAAACTATTCTGCATGTCCTTATTCATTTGTCAAAACCCACAGAATATACACCACCAAAGGTGAACCCTAATTTAAACTATGGACTTTGGATAATAATGATGTATCAGTGTAGATTCATCAGTTGTAACAAATGTACCACTCTGGAGCAAGAGGTAGATAATGGGAAAGACTGTGCATGTGTGGGGACAGGAGGTATATAGGAACTCTGTACTTTCTGTTCAATTTTGCTATGACCCTAAAATTGCTCTAAAAATTCAAGTTTATTAATTTAAAAAGATACCTGAAACAAATGTTTCAACTATGTATCCACCTCTCAAAACAAGTAATAGTGTTTGTTCTGAGAGGTGGATACATAGTTTTTATTACTTTCTGCACATTTCTATGTTCGAAAAATTTCTCAATTCTACAAAAAGAAAAAATATATGATCTCAAGACTGAACTGAACAAAATAATAGAAAAGATGGATTTGAAAATAACCCAAATACACACGCGCATATATATAACATATATGGATTTAATAAATGATAAAATTAGTAACACATCAATGGGAAAGGGATGGATTATTAAACAATTGGAAATATTAGGAAAATTGACTATTTGACAAAATGTCAAGTAAGAACCTCACCGCACTCACACACATCAAATAAAGTACAGAAGAATGAATAACTCAATGTTAAAATGAAACCATTAACATAAAAAAGTAAAATAAAGTGCAGGTGAATATTTCATTCATCCAATTGTGGGGAGGTGCTTTCTAAGTCTTAAAAGCAATAGAAGGAATTTGAGTGGATGTTTCAAAACATAAATATTTGAAACTGCATGTTAAGGTATCAAAAACACAAAATTAAAAACACAAAAACCAAACTGCATAGTAAGCAGGTATGATTTTTATGGTCTGAAAATAAGAGCAAAACTGAAGCCATGCAATGAAATCTGAAGGTATCCCCAGTTAGCCTTCTCCTGACTCCTCACCCAATTCATGTCACTGCACAATTTTCCCTAATCACCAGACTTAAAATTCTCAGGAATCTTTAGCTGCTCAGAATTTCTCTCTCTCACTCCATCAATACATTGGCAACCATATTTTCAACTGTCACTTACTGAGTGTGCACTATGTATCAAGCACTCTATCAGGTGCTTTTCATAATTTATCTTCTTTCCCCACTCTATAGCACCAGCATTATCTCCTTTTCAGAGATGAGGAATCTAAAGTTCAGAGATATGAAAGTAATTTTTCTTAGTTCAACTGTGGGCTGCAACTCATTAATGGGTCCTGAGATCAATTTAGTGGCCATGGCTAGCAGCTTTAAAAATATGAAATAAAATAGAAGAGAAAATATCAAAATACATCATGCATACTAAGGGTAAGAACTGTTTTATTAACCTTTGATTCAGGACTGTGAGAGAGTGAGAGAGAGACAGTGTGTGTCCTAGAACACCCTGTAAACATTTTTTATACTGTGTGTCATATTCAGAAAAGTTTGAATGCCACTGTCTTACTTAGTCTGAGGAGCGCCAGTATTCATATCCAGGGTGTGGGTCTCTTATGCCTATAGCCTGACTCTTACTGCTTACTGTTCAACATGACATTTGAGGCTCTCCGTTACCTTCCCTTTCCTGTCTTTTCAGCCTTATTCTCCACTTCTTTTCACCCAGCTACGGGCTACCATTTTCCCACATTTTCTCAGGATGTTCTATGGTTAAGCCTCGATCAGACGGTTTCTGCCATTGGTAACTTGTCACATTTACTGGGTGAAAAACCTCCAGAGAATCATCCTCTCATCTCTTACATGAGCCATATACAACCACACATTTCTTCGTTTTGATTTTAGAGAAGGAGGATCCATTCTTAAGATTTATAAAATGCATGCCTTTATGTTGGATTATACTTTGGTGGAAAGTTAGGCACTTTGACACTTTCAGGTCACTGTGCTATTGAGTAAATCTGTGATAAAGGACCAAGAGTGGGACATGTAGTAGCTAACATTCACTTACTATGAGCCAGGCTCTGAGCTAAGCTCTTTATAGGCATGACTTCAGTGAATCATTGGCCCCATTTTATAGATGAGAAGTCTGCGAGTTAAATTTGCCCGAGTTTGCATAGCTAATAAGTGGATGGTCTACTTTTCAAAGCCAGGCTGTGTTTTTCCAGAACCTGTTTGGTTAAGCCCTATTATTATACTGCCTTTAGGCTAATGTCTCTGAAGAACACTCTCTGACTGCTTGGTTTTCAAGCTCATGAAATGGGGTAGGGAAAGCTTGAGGGCTGGGGGGGCTGTTCACATGGGAAATGTCTGAGGAAAAGCTGCTTCAGAGGGTTGAAGTGAACTTGGAGGCGGGGGGGAGGTTATTTGATCTGATGCGAGGCAGCAGCACAGCTGGGATAGAGAATAATTTTTGGGAGATATAGGGTCAGTGATGGGAAAATGATCCTGAACATTGAATCTAAAATTAAAGACAAGAATCAAAATGGAACAGTGAGCAGTTGGGAGAAGGTGGTTCAGAACTAAGGCAGCAAACAACAGACTCAAGTATGGGAAGCTCCTTGCTTGTATTTGGGGACAAGGGACTTGAAGGTTGTCAGAAGTCATGGGGCACTGTCTCCTCTGTGCCTCACTGGGGAAACAGCAGCTTGGTTTCTACCAAGTAGACACCCTGGGACCAGGCAGGTGACAGTGTACAGAACATTCCTCTGAAGAAGGAATGCTGCCATTGTCATTGCTGTGGGCACCCAACATGGGACACAGATGACCTTTCCAATCACCCATCCTCTAACCATGAATACTTGGAATAGACCATTGCCCAAGTGAAACCAATTGCTGTGTATTTGTAACTTCACTTGCCCAGTGAACTTAGAACACTATGGAGGGCTGGGCATTGACAAATGATGAATAATATTAATACATATTTATTGTGTGTCTCCTGTGTGAAGGTCTTTTAACACATTCTCTTCTTTTGCCGTAGAAAGAACAAATAAGTTCATCTTCAAACTTACAGAGGAAACACACTCCAGCTTCCACCTAGGTCCTCTCTTTGAGCTATGTCAAAGCTTCATAGATGGACAGGCATTTCTCAAGACACCTTCCCATACATGGGAGGTAATCGTTCCACAGGGTGATCAGTAGTGAGTTTTTAAAGCTTATTTCAGTTTTACCACATCACCTTATTTTAGTTTCTATGTAGCTGGGTTTTTTTTTAACAGCCCAATATATTTTCCTATTTATTTGTTTATTGTCTGACTCCATTCATTATCATTTCCCAGCTCCTATGATACAGGCCAGCACTAAATGACATCTCAGTGGATACTGGTTGAAAGGATGAGTGTGTAAATGAGCAAAAACCAGAAGGGAGATCTATAATTTAAAGATACTGCTCATAAAGACATGCTTCCAATTAAACAAAATCATTTCCAAAGGAGTCATTGTAGGATTTTTTAAATAGTCCCACTAATACCTAAAAACATGACTTAAGTACCCCCAAAATGACTTATTTCACAAAGTATTGGTGTATGCTTTCTTTTTAATGGAATATAGCTACTGTATAAACTACAACACCCTTAAATATGTTATCCAGAATATAAATCCCTCACTATATGATCCAATCAATGAATAAAGTAAAACAAGCACCACCCTCTGTGACTGAAATGGCCAGAAACATACACCAGGCAGGGCAATAATGCTTGCAGAAAACTACCTGAAAGAGCCATCTGACAGTGTTCTCTGGATACAACTTAGAGGAGAGATTTGGGAGCATAATCTGTGTTATCAGGAAGTATCATCCCAGAGGTAAAATGGAAGTATCGATACTTCATTGAGTGATGAAGACTGTATTCATTTCCTATTGCTGATGTAACAAATTACCACAGATTTAGTGTCTTAATACAACACAGGTTTATTATGTTGTAGCTCTAGAGGTTGGAAGTCCAAATTCAGTCTCATTGGGCTACAGTCACAGTGTCAGCAGGGCTGGTCCCTTCGGAAGCTCTAGGAGAGGATCTTTCTTGCCTTTTCCAGCTTCCAAGAGTTGACTGTCTTCCTTGGCTCACGATCTCCATCTTTGCTTCTGCTGTGACATGTCCTTCTCTGATGTCTTGTCTCCCTCTTCTAAGGATCCTTCTTATGATCTTGGATCACCCCGATAATCTAGGATAATCTTCCCATCTCAAGATCCTTAACTTAATCACATCCACAAAATCCCTGTTGCCATATAAGGTAACATATTCACAGGTTCTGGGGATTTGGACACAGATGTTGTTGGGGGCTCATTATTCAGGCAGATTTTAACCAGAGAAAATTAGTCTTAGGGCTTCACTTTGTAAAATACCAGGTTCTTTTCCAATCTGATATCTTGGTTGTTGTCCTGGCTTATCTTTGTTCTCCCCTTAGCTATGATATTATATAATAACACAATATGTCAGGCACTATTTTATGGACATCATACATTTTAACTCATTTAGTATAGTTATAGGAAGAAAATTAAGTAAATTAAGTAGGAGAATCAGGATTTGAACCAAGGCAACTGTTCCCTAAAGTTAGTGATTCTGCCGTCCTGATCTTCAATGACCCATCTTCCTCCTGAACACGCTGGTGCTGAATGTGATATCTCACTTGAGCCATTTGACATCTCATGACATCTTTCTCAGACTCTGGCTCCCACCCACAAGGATACACCAACATGGCCTCTGCTTTGAGCCACATGCATCCTCGGACAGGCCAGGAGCCTCCTTTAGCCCCTAAGCAGGTTTGGGTCAACAACCAAATGAAATCTCTGGCCCCTCAAAGGTAATGACCAGCTCTTGATGATGATAACTCCATGGGGGTTCAGTCCTTAAGATCCAACCAGATTCATTTCTGCAGCCTTTAGTACAGTATTGAAAAGTATTACTTTTAGAATTGGGAATGTGACTCATGCTTCTATTTTTTATTGAGTACATGGAAGCAACAGTTAATGCAATTTGGTCTGAACTCTGAGCATAATTCCACTATTGGAGGAGCAGTCATGCTCAGATTTATTAGAGGCTGGAGGCTCTGCCATAGTTCATTAAAGTTTTTCATTTTTCAGCTATATTAAGCTACATGCATTCTGGTAAGTCAGACAGCATAGAGCTGTGACTCTAATTAGATACTTTCCTTAGCCCAAGAATTCCTAATCTGAGGCCATGGACACTTCAAGTAGCCTGTGGATGCACCTATTGGTCAGTGATGGGTTTCTGAGAATCAAGAGCCACCAGGTTTCTGAGAATCAAGAGCCACCAGTAATGAAACTCAGTTATGTGCTGCAAAGATGGAGGTACTTGATAAACATTAACATTATTCATTGACTGAGCCAATGCATATGCATGGCATAGTTCTGGACAGTTCTCCCCAACACCCACTTCAGAATATTAGAATCCATTTAGTTAATTCAACAATCTTGCACCAAAGCCTTGTGTCTGTAGACTGTAAGTATTGTGAGGGAGTCAGATGGCCAGGACTTCTCAGTGAGATGACCTGGCTTAAGCAAGTGTTTTGCTAGCATCAAATCACTTTGATTAATCTACCTGGGACCATCCCCCAATCCCAGCCCCTACTGTAGCTTCTGCAACTGCTTTCTCAGGGACAAATAGGGCTGTACTCTATCTTCCTTCCCCTGCTGACCACTTGGTTATCAGAAAAATGTAAGATCTGCATGGCAAGAGGATTGAAGGGAAAGTTTGAAGTACAGCTACTGTTATTAATCTACCTGTGGGTGTGGGCATGTACAAGCCAGGGTAGGTGAGTCTGTGAGTTCCTAGGAATGGGAGGCCAAATGTCATGCAGATGAATTTCTCTGCAAAAGTTTTCAGCTTTTTTCAGATTCTTAAAATGGCCCAGCCCCAATAGCATTTCAGAACTGCTGGATTAATATCCCAGAGTTCTCACCTTTAAAATGGGAATAATAATCAGAGAGTGGGAGAATGAAATTAGATTGCCTGTGTAGAGCACCTAGTACACTTCCCAGCAAGTGGTAAGTTCTTGACTAATTAATATGGCCAAGAGTTAAGCTTAGGCCTCAAAACATCAACATAACTCTATCTGAAAATATCTGAAAAATAGGCAGTCTAAATTTCACTCGAAGATAAAAGTAAATAAAATGAGTAAGACACAAAATATGCACAAGGTTATCCATCATAAAATTATTTGTAATTCTCAAATTTAAAATATTGAAAAAAACGTAAGTCCTATTTAGGAGGCTGTTTGAATAAATTATGGCACATTCATATAACTGAATACCATGTGGACATAATAAAGAATGTTAAACATTTCTATTAACAAATATCAAGTGATTTCTAGGATGTATTAAGTTAAAAAAACAAGGTATTTTTTAAAAAAATGGAATAACTGGGTATCCATATGCAAAAAAAAACCAAAACACCTCAATTCATATACCATATAAAAAATTAATTCAAAATGGATCACAGATCTAAATTCAAAACCTAAAATATAAAAAACTGACTGGAGAAATGTTTGTGACTTTGGATTAAGCAAAGATTTTTTTTTAGATTCAGCACTTAACACTTGATCCACATAAGAAAAAACTTATAATTGAACTTTAACAAAATTAAGAAATTCTACTCTTCAAAGGACACTGTGAAGGAATGAAAAAAGCTGAAGACTGGGAGAAAATTTGGAAATTATGTATCTGATAAAGGACTTGAATCCAGAATATATATATATAAAGAATTCTGAAAACACTATAATAAGAGAACAAAGAACCCAATTTTAAAAACGGGTAAAAGATTTGTATGGAGACTTATGCAAAGAAGATATATGAGTGGCAAGTTATTGCATGAATTTTGTTATGTTAGTTAATCAAAATCGCAATGAAATACCAATACTCATCTAATAGAATGGTTAAAGTTAAAAAGATTGATAATACAAGTGTTGTAATTTATTGGTAAAGATAGGAAATAGTTGAAACTCATACATTATAGGTAAGAATGAAAAATCGTATATAAACTGTCACTTTTTTTTAAGGTTTATTTATTTATTTTAGAGAGAGAGAGAGCATGAGTGGGAGGGGCAGAGGGAAGAGAATATCAAGCAGACACCATGCTGAGTGCAGAGCCCAACGCACGGCTTGATCTCAAGACTGTGAGATCAGGACCTGAGCCAAAACCAAGAGATGGACGCTTCACCAACTGCACCACTCAGGCACCCCAAACTCTGGCAGTTTCTTAAAAAGTTAACATACACACCTACTATATGGACTCAGCAGTCTCACTTTCAAGTGTTTACCCAAGAGAAAGGAAAGCAAATATCCAAAGACTTTACATGAATGGTCATAAGAGCTTCATTTGTGGGACGCCTGGGTGGCTCAGTCGGTTAAGCATCTGCCTTCGGCTCAGGTCATGATCCCAGGGTCCTGGAATCGAGCCCTACATCGGCTCCTTGCTCAGCGGGGAGCCGGCTTCTCCTTCTGCCTGCCACTCTCCCTGCTTATGCTCTCTCCCTCTGTCTCTCTGACAAATAAATAAATAAAATCTTAAAAAAAGGTTTAAAAAAAAAGAGCTTTATTTGTAATAGCCTTGTTATGGACTGAATATTTGTGTCCTCTTCCCCCATATTCCTATGTTGGAGCACTAGCCCCAATGTAATGGTATTTGGAGTTGGAGCCTGTGGGAGGTCATTAAGTTTAGGTGGGGTCATGAGAGTAGGACCTCCATGATGGGCTTAGTGTTCTTAAAAGAAGAGGAAGAGAACCCTCTTGCTCTCTCTCCACCATGTGAGGACATATGAGCAAGTGGCTGTCTGCAAGCCAGGAAGAAGGCCTTCATCAGGACGTGAATCAGCTGATACCTTGATCTTGGACTTCCTAGTCTCCAGATCTATGAGAAATAAATGTTTGTTGTTTAGGCCACCCAGTCTACAGTTTTGTGCAATAGCAGCCTTAACAGACTAAGAGAAGCCCCAAACTGGAAAAAACCCAAATACCCATCAACAGATGAATGGATAAACAAATTGTGATATATCCTTACAATGAAATACTGCTCAGCAATAAAAAGGAATAAACTGCTGATACATGCAACAAAATGAATGAATCTCAAAATAATTATACTAAGTGAAAGAAGCCCCACAAAAAAGTAATAAATTAACCCAAGAAAATTTTGAGCATGATATTCTAATAGTACATCCTTATGGGATATAGTCAAAGGACAAATGAACAAAAAAATCTTCAAGAAAATCTTGAATTTTACTTTGAGGGTTTATTTTGGTAATGATATTGACATAGTAATTCAGAAACTGTTTTTTCCATATTGTATAATAGAGTAATATATTGATATATTTGGGAACCAGGATTTTCACTATGGTAGAAGGGAAATACAAATGTGGAGTAGGGGAAGCTGAGGAAAAATCTTGTGATGATAAGTTTGAATTGGAGGTATCAGTGTGAAATCATGATTTCAAATAGATACACACACATACAAATACACACGTTAGCCTTTCCACAGACAGGGCCTAGAAACAGTGAAACCCCAGTAGCAATGAGCATAACTACCACCCAGATCTTGGTTACTGCATAACATTTCCTCCTAAAAGGAACCAGGTTTCCTTAGAGAAATTACGTATTCCAGGTCTGGGGTAATGAAAGCACAAGGTGAGCTTATAATGTCTTCTTGTGCCAAAATGCAAACAAGTGCAGAAAGACCAGTGGGGACATGTCAAAAGGACACAGGAATTAGCTTGAGAAGCTCTTATTGAATCAAATTTGGGGCAATTTGAGCTTCAAAAACAGTAGCAAGACAATAGATTTTAACACTGTATTGAAAAAAGAACTCATGAGTTCATACTAGTATTTTAAAAGAGAGCTGTAGCTCATTTATACATAAGAATTATGTTAAAAAGGAAGAAGAATTGAATTAGAAATCATTTTGGGCCACCAACATAACTAATTAGGAAGCATTGTCAGTGGATCCCAAACACTCTGGGTGAAATGCTGGAAAACATGATATTCATAGGTCTCTGAGTGTCAGAGGGAGGGAAAAGGTCCTTTTACAACAGACAGTCCAGTGATGAAACTTAGCATGAGCAATAATTGTATGACCTGATATAATGTGCTTCCTGATGGGATGCAATGGGAAGCACATGCATCATCACATGTATAATGTTCTTGACCACAATGTTTGACCTGAATTTAATCATGAAGAATACAACGTGGCAAATCCAGAATGTGGGATATACTATGAAACTGTTGGTCAGGACTATTAAAAAAAAAAAAAAGTCAATCTCCAAAGAGTTAAAAATATGGCAGCGTACTTTTCTAGACCAAAAGAAAGCTAACAGATGTGATTAAAAAAATGCAATGTGTGAACCTTGATTGAATCCTGGATTTTAAAAAACAGCTTTAAAAGGCATCTTGTGGGGCACCTGGGTAGCTCAGTTGGTTAAACATCCAGCTCTTGATTTCAGCCCAGGTCTTGATCTCAGGGTTGTGAGTTCAAGCCCCATGTTGGGCTCTGCACTGGGCATGGAGCCTACTTAAAAAAAAAAAAAAAAAGGCATTTTGTAATTATTGGGGAAATTTTCTTCTATACTATACATTAGACACTGACTTGTATCACAGTTAAATTTCCTATGAATGATAATGGCATTTTGGTTATGTAGGAAAAACATGATGGAGTATTTAGGAATAGAATATCAATGATGTCTACAGCTATCAAATGGCTCAGCAAAAAAATTGTGTGTGTGTGTGTGTGTTGAGAAAGAAGGAGAAAAAGCAAGTGTGGCAAAATATTGACAACAGGTGAATATATGTACAGGAAATGTGAGGCTCACTATATTATTCTTTCAACCTCTGTAAGTTTAAAAATTTTCAAAATAAAAAGTTGGGTAAAATAGCAATAGCAAAATAAACAGTTCAAGAAAAACAAATACCATTTTATGCCTATTAGACCAGCTCCCACTTCACTGTGCTTTGTTTTTTAAGATAATACCCAGTACTGCCAAGGTTGTGGGAAGCTATAGTCGAATTGCCAGTGGCATGACCATAGGCTCAGCCTATGCGGACTAGAATGGAGCAGTGCTTACTAAGCACTGAGGCACATTTATACTGGGGGAGGCAGCCATTGCCCTGAGGATTCATTTCCAGAAATTAGGTTGGCAAAAGTAAAATGCTAGGCCTGAAAATTAGAAATGGAAACAACTTTAATTTCTAACAATAAGGGTTAGCTTTAGGAAATTATGCTCTGCCACTAGATGGAATATTATGCAAGTATTAAACATCGATTTTAAGACTTCCTAAAATGAAAACCAAATGATTATGGTTAGCATTTAGTTCTTTAAAAAAAAAAAAAAAAGAATGCAAAACCATTGTGATTCCAACTTCGAAAAGAAAATGCATGAATGGGTATGAACCAAGACTAACTGGTGATATACGAACATTAAATTTATTGTATTACAGTGTCAGAATTATGGATGAATTTTTTTCTTTAAAGTCATTTAAAATTCTTGCAGCTTATGCAATAAAGAAAAAAAGTAATCTCAACAGTTAAATTTATTTCTATAAAAACTTTCATGGGATGGTAGATAAAAGCCCCATACTTTAGTGTACCCTGTGGGTATTCTAAAGACCAAGTGACAAATTAATTAACCTTGCAAAAACTGTATGCAAGGGTATGGACTGGAAGGAAAGGAGAAAACTCAAAACTATGTGCCAAGGTGGTAGAATCCTGAATGCTATTATTTCTCTTGATATTGTTATTTTATCAGTACATTAAAAAGTGATTTAAATGAGAAACAAAGAATGAAACTCCTAGTTACCCGTCATTCAACACTTGCTTTACATATTTTATCTCTTTTAAGCTATAGATGCACTCTTTAATGTAAGTTAGCTATGGGGGTTGCTTTTCTCTCATCTCTCAACTGGCTGGCTTCCATACCTTCATTAGGAGACCCTGTTGTTTTATTTCTAGCTTCCTTTCTCCCTCCACTGGTAATCGTACCTCCAGTCTTGCTTTGGAGAAATCATCCCTCTCTCTGTGTTAGCTATGTGCTTTTCTTGGTGGAGCTAATTCCATACATTGCTCCTTAACCAATCATATGTGGTGAAAGTGACTTTCTGGGACTTCCAAGACAAGCTCATAAGAAGCCTTCCAGCTTTTGCTTGGTTCTCTTGGAATACTTGCTCTTGGAGCTCTGAGCTGCCATGTGCGAAGTCCAGCTATCCTGCTAGAAAGATCATGTGGAGAGTGCCTGAGACTACATGATGAGAGAGAAAGGCTTAACCTTCCAACTATCCCCACTAGGGTGCCAGGCATATGAGTAAAGCCATCATGGACCACCCCCCCCCCCCCCCAGCCCAATCCAGTTATAAGTAGAATACCACCTAGGGATTGTATTAGATGCCATAGGAAGCTGAAAAATCACCCAGCAGAGACCTCCCCATGCTTCAGACTCTTCTAATGATTGTAGAGCTGCTGTGGTTAGTGTTTGTTGGTTGGTTAGTTAGTTGGTTGGTCAGTTGGTCATGAGCAACAGAATCCAGCTTTGGCTAACTTATGCCACGTATTAGTTTCTTCTTGCTGCTGTAACAGCTGACTTCGTGCCTTAAAACAACACAACTTTATTATCTTGTAGTTCTGAAAGTCAGACATCCAAAATAGGTCTCACTGGGCTAAAAATAAGGTGTTGGCAGTGCTGCATCCCTTCTCAAGGCTCTTGGGATTCTAGAGGCTGCCTTCCTTCCTTTGCTCATGGCTCCTTCTTCCATCTTCAGAGCCAGCCATGCTGCATCTTCAGATCTCACTGACTCTGCTCCATTATCATATCTCTTCTCTGGCCTACCCAGAGAATCCAGGACTACCTCCCAATTGTAAAAATCCTTAATTTAATCACATCTGCAAAGTCCCTTTTAGTATGTAAGGTTCATTAGGTTCCAGGGATTAGAACTTGGATATATTTATTTGGGTGACTATTATTCCTCCTACCATATTCCATAGAGGAATATTTTGGAAGGATACTACATTATCTCATGAAAATTAAGGAGTATTTGAACCACCGAGGTTTAGGGAGGGCAGGAGCCTTGTCATCTTAAAGGATTTGAGCAGTGGTAATTAATAACAGCATTAATAAACAGTCACACTTAAAAAGTTTTTACTATGCATCGGGCACTGCCCTAAGAATTCCATGTGTATTAACTCACTCAATCCTGGTACCAGTTGTGTGTGGTAGATACTATTATCTGCTTCATTTTACACATGGGGAAACCGAGACAGAAAGACCTTCTCAGTAGTGCTATGCCAGTGATATGAAGAAGCTCCAAAGGCTTTCAAGCCTCTGGCTTTTAGTTCACAATTCCAAATTCCCAGGACAGATCAGCCAGCTTGGGTCAGGCGACCACCCTGGACTATAGCTGCTGAGAGGGTCTGGTGGCCCTGACATAGTCATTGGGTGCCACGCTCAGAGAAAGGATTTGTATGAGCCATACAGCCATCTCCAAAAGTGTCCATGGCAAGAGTAGAGATGCTCCCGAGACCTTTGGTAATAAAGAAAAATATGTATGAATAACCTAAGTTAAATTTGACACATACAGTGATCTGTGGAAATTCATAGACAAATAATGTTTTCACTATCTTCAATACTACATAATCTGATTTAGCAATTGGCCAATTAGTGAGTAAAAAATTGGGGCTTAAATGTTACTTTAAAACTGACGGATGATTTATTATTCCACTGTAAATCGAGCAATGGTTTCCAGATACTGGAGAACAAAGTTTTCTGGCGTCAAAATGTTTGAGAAATGTGATATCTTCCTCAGAGATTTACATCTCATGTTAGTATATTAAAGATTAATTCAAAGAAACCTGTTTTACTCTGTTCATTGGTTAAACCAACAGACCTATTTTCTTAGCACAACTATTAACACATCCTCCCCTGCAATATTTTCATCTTAACACCAGTTTGGGTAGCTCCAAGATAATACACATATAAACCAAGATATTTATGAAACTTCACCGTTTCTTATCCTGGCAGTTGAAATTTAAGTTCAAACACAATTTTCTTTCTTTGCTAATAACAAACTGATTTTTAAATGTGCAGAGCAGTAATTCTCAAGGTGTGGTCCTGGGACCAGCAGCATCAGCAGGACTGAGGAACTTGTTAAAAATGCAAATTCTCAGGCCCTACCTCAGACCTACTGAATTGGAAACTCTAGGGGTGGGGCCCAGCAATATGCACTTTAACAAGCCCCCCAGGTGCTTCTGATAGAGACTAAGGGTGAGAGCTGCTACAGAGACTCTTCAGTGGCCATGTTTGATAATATTGAGCTCAAACAGTTCCCTTAAAGGCCATGAATCCTGCAGCAAAACAGTTGGCTGAGAGTGACCAGCCATCCTGGTTTGTCTGAGACTAATAAACTTTCTAGGATGCAGAACTTTCAGCTAAAACTGGGCAGTCCCAGGCAAGCTGGTATGGCTGGATCCCCTCTTCCAGTCTGTATCTCCCATTTTACAGATGAGGAAACAGAGGTTAAGGGACTCACCTAAAGGCCTAGAGCTGGGACATTGTAGAGATGAGAGTTGAGAGACTGGGTTTTTACCATCATGCTATACTGCCTGCTACTACATGGGTCAAAACCACAGCTACTCACTGCTCTGTGGCGTAGTGGTGGTCAGCTGGAGCTGGCTTTTCAGAGCCCAGATCCTGAATCTGCCTCCATCTGAGGGATATGTTCTTGGGGTTGAAAAGTAGTTCCATTCACAGAGATCAGAAAAAAACAACCTCTCTTTCATCTCCCACCGATTATAATATAGTATAGTGTAGTAGTATACTATAATATAGTGATGATGGCCTGACTTTGAATTCTAGCTGCACTTATTAGCCTTGTGACCTTGAGCAAACTCCATCCTCTACACCTCAGTTTCCTTATTTATAGAATGGGGATAAAGATGGTACCAAAGGATTAGGTGTGTGAATGTACATGAAGCCCTAGCCACAGTGCCTGGCACACAGTGAGCAGTCAATACATGTAAACAAAAATAATGCGGGATATCACTTTTGTCCTTTCCATTCACACCTTGGTACCCAACCCCCCTGGCAAGCTCTCTTTCCCACCACACTGCAAAAGATGGTAGAGAACCAAGGGATGGGAGACTATTCATTCAGCAAGCATTGTATGCTGATTAGCTGCTGCACACTACACAGTACTAGCACACAGTAGGTGTCCAATACATGTTTTTGAATGAATGAAATGCCTGCTATAAGCCAAGTGTTACATCAGATCTTGAGGATACAGGGATAAGCAGGATAAGCCAGACCCTGTAGAAACAATCAAATAGGGGATATTTTTAAAGAAAAGGTAATAACAGGGTACAACAGTGATCATGATAGAGGATGCAGAATGAGATGGGGTGGATACTAGAGGAAGGACCTAACTGGGACTGCAGATGAGAGGGATCAGGAAAGGCTTCCCAGGAGGACAACACAAGCTGAATCTAGGAGACTGTCTTGACAGAAGTGAGGTGTGACGTTCTAGTAGAGCAACAGTATGGACCAAGGACAGAGGCATGAAACCACCATGGCTTTGTGAAACAAATAGAAGGTGAGCATCTCTTTATTTTATTGAAGTATAGTTGACATACAGTGTTATATTAGTTTCAGGTGTGCATTCCCACAAGGGTTCCCTTTGCTTCACATCCTCGCCAACACTTGTTATTTCTTGTCTTTTTGATACTATCCCTTCTGACTGGTATGAGGTGATATCTCATTGTGATTTTGATTTGCATTTCCCTGATGATTAGTGAGGGTGAGCATCTTTTCATGTGTCTATCAGAGAAGATGAACATCTTTTAACGGTTGATTGTTAGAGAGACCATTGACCCAGCATGTCCAGGGTGGGGTGGGAAAGAGTGTATGTGCTCCCTCCTCCTGGCATACATGTGCACTGGGTTTTCTGATACAGACGTGGCTGAGTGGCAAGAAAACTAGACAGGAGAGTGAAGGCCCCTGTTCTCAGCTTCGGGGAAAATTTATTCTTTATTCATTTTTGTTCTCTAGAGCCAATTTCAAGCTTCTGCAAAGACTGGGTGTTCCCCAAATGCTTCAACAGACTGGCAAAGCAGTGACAAAGGCAGCCAAAACTGAACAGGCTCCCCAATTGTTCTAGGGACTTGCTGTTCTCCAGCCCTTTACCCTGAGGGGCCCTGGAGGCTGGGATGTGCAGGCCTGGTATTATCCCATTGACAGAAATAGACTCCCATGAATGGAAAGCAAGCACACAAAGGGAGATACATACCAGGCTATATGGGTGTGTACCCCTAGATGTGTTTTTTACCGCCAAAGTAGAGATTGGATATTTCTGACTCTTCTACAAAGCTGAACTTGGACAAAACTGCATGTAAACAAATTTGTTTCTCCAAATCACTGTCTTTCATCATTTCCCAATTAGATTGCAGTTTATTGGTTTCTAGAATTAGATTAAAGTAGTCGGTAGGCAAAACTCTTACTAAAATAATATCTGCCAAAATGAAAGGCTCCAAGTTGGTTTGAACTCCAAATGAATCAAAATATAATATCCACATCTTCTCTCTGATGTCTCTTTCCTAATCCTATTGAACTCTGAATTCTGTACAAGGTTTATTTGTCCTGTTCAGAAGCTTAGTAGACTAAAATGGAATTACTATACTTAAGACATATGGTTCTGAAGGAGACTAAAACTTGTTTTCTTCCTTAGATTTACAAGAAAGTCTATTTCAGCTCAATTGACTTAACTTCAATAACCATTTTCTCCTTCCTGGGGAAGTCAAGTGGGTTTCAGTTGCAAAGAAACATACTGATCTCTTTCATTAAGAAAGCATAACGTTAACAAAATTAAAGCAAGCCATGTCAGAGTGAATTGACCTCTCAGAACAAACTGGTGCCATTTCTAAATGACCGCAACAATTTACATGTGGTTGTTTTAACCCCCTTCCCCATCTACAATAGCAAACAAATATAATAACTTGAGGAAATAAACTGGGCATAAATATGTCCACAGAAGGAGACAGAATGGTTTAACAGGCTCTGATCTTGGCTCTAGCATCTTCAGAAAAGCTTAAGAAAGCCACTAGAATCTCTAGATCTCCTTGTCCTTACCTTCCAATGGGGAATGTAAGAGCTGAAAGTAGATTCATGGTTACTAAGGGCTGGGACTAGGAAGAAATGGGGAGAGACCTCTAATGGGGATGGGGTTGCTCTGTTGGGATGATGAAATGTTCTGGAACTAGACAGTGATCGTGGTTGCACACCTTGTGAATATACTAAAAACCACAGTACACTTTAAAATAGTGAATTTTATGGTATGTCTATTATATCTTAGAATTTAAAGAAAATACATGTGCGGGCGCCTGGGTGGCTCAGTTGGTTAAGTGACTGCCTTTGGCTCAGGTCATGATCCTGGAGTCCCAGGATCGAGTCCCGCATCGGGCTCCCTGCTCAGCAGGGAGTCTGCTTCTCCCTCTGACCCTCCCCCCTCTCATGTGCTCTCTCTCTCAAATAAATAAATAAAGTCTTTAAAAAAAAAAAAAAAAGAAAAGAAAATACATGTGCTACTTCATGGGGCTATCATTAGGAGGCAGAGAGAAAGTACACACAAAACCTCTGTAAAACTCTAATGTGTCGTTTTTAGTGAGGATCAGTTGTATTAGTTGGGAGTTTTTTGTTGTTGTTTGTTTGTTTGGGTTTTGATTGTTAGACACCTAACTTGAGACTTTACTGACCCATGTAACCAAACTGCAGGCCCTAAAATTAGAGATTCCAAGTGGGCCACATTCTCTCCACCTCTCACCTTGGCTTTTCTGAACATCGCCTTCATTCCCTCAGTTGTGGCCGGAGCATGGGTATCGTGGCTGCCTGACCGGCAACTTCTATTTTGTCACCAGCGAAGTCTCAGAGTCTTTGGTTCTCTGGCCGGAAGCTCAGCACTACTGCACAGTTGCTCCATTTGACTCAATTTGGGTAAAATATGCAAACTTAGACCCATCACAGTGGCCTCAGAGATGACTTCTACAGGAAGATTGGCGGCTCCCATTAGAATCACACAGTAGAGGTGCACTCCCCAAAAGAGGTGGGCAGAAGGCTGCCTTCACCAGACAAAACAACAGATGTCCCACACTAGACCAATGACCCAGGCTTCCCCATGTTGGTGTCAGAACGGACTTCAGATGTCCATCTCATCCAACCTCCTTACTTCATAGAGGAGGAAGCTCAGTTCAGAGAACTAGTTAGCAGAACCAAGACTAGATTTTTAACTGCCAACTTAGTGAATGAACATAAGTTGATGATTCTCAAATCCATACCACAGCATAAACTGGGGAACTTATTAAGAATACAGACTGCTGGGGCACCTGCGTGTCTCAGTTGGTTAAGCATCTGACTCTTGACTCTTAGGTTCGGCTCAGGTCATCATCTCCTGGTTGTGGGATGGAGCCCTGCATTGGGCTGTGCTTAGTGCGGAGTCTGCTGCAGATTCTCTCTCCCTCTGCTCTCATTCATTCTCTCTCTCTCTCCCCACCCCTCTCAAATAAATAAATAAATAAATAAATAAAATCTTTAAAACAATATATAAACCAGCAGACACTGTCACATATAGAAAAAACCTTTATCTTACTTTAAAAAAAATACAGATCACAAGGCTCCCACTTGAGACTTAAATAAGAACTCGGGGACTGTCGTGTATGTGAGTCTGGATTCAATTACAAGGGCCTCAGATGATTCTGATGTTTGGGCTTTACCACTTAGGAAAGAAAACCTGATACCTAGATCTCCACCTTGAGATGCTCATGCACTGAACCGAGCTGTGGGAGACCCTGATGTGCAGCTAAATTTGAGAACCACTAACTTAACATAATGCACATCAGAATCACTGGGGAGGCTTTTTTTTTTTTTTAAAGATTTTATTTATTTGACAGAGAGACACACAGTGAGAGAGGGAACACAAGCAGGGGGAGCAGGAGAGGGAGAAGCAGGCTTCCCGCAGAGCAGGGAGCCCGATGCGGGGCTTGATCCCAGGACCCCGGGATCATGACCTGAGCCGAAGGCAGACGCTTAATGACTGAGCCACCCAGGCGCCCCTGGGGAGGCTTTATTAATACAAGTGCCGGGGCCCAAATGTAGAGTAATGTAAATGTAGAGTTATTTAAGATGAAATGCAAATAAACACATGTGATGCTATCAAATGCAAATGACTCATCTAAAGTGATATGAACTAAACAGATACCTTTATGGAACCTGCAAAGTTGTCCTACCCTCACAAATGACATTTATATCTCATACTGGGCCTGGAAGCTGGCAAATTTATTTAGACACATCCCATTTCAGAGGTAATAAAATATGGGGGGAAATGTATATTTTAGAGTCATGGAAATATGGTGCTATTCCTATTTTCAGATGAGGTTCTAGAAGATTAAATGACTAACCCAAAGTAACATAGTTCATTATACGGCCAAGCCAGAAATACAACTTAGCTAGAGTTCTCCAGAAACTCCTCTACGAACAAACTTTCCATTTACAAACTTTCCTTGACAAGAACAAAGCAATTTGCCAAAACAAAATTTTGTCAGCTCTGCCTACAGCCAGCAGTTGGAATTAGGAGTCCCCTTGGGCTTGCTAATGGACACAGTGGCAGGCTTTTAAGACTTAACTGATCCCAAGGGTGGAGTTGGTATGTCTTTCAATGCAATGCAGGAATTAATTTTAAAGTATTTTAAAGCAGATACAATTTTAAAGTATTTTAAACTGAAAATTTGGAGCCCAAAAAGATATAAATGCATTTATCTTTGAAAACAATAATTTAAAAAGTCAAGATGATTAAAGAAGGAAAAATAGAATGAGACTAGAAGAATGAGGAAGAAAATGGTCAATTGGATCAGTTTTATGCTTTGAATAGATCATTATCAAATTGTCAGCATGACCAAATTTATCTGACATTGTATGGTTCTTTTCTTTCTTTTAAAATTACTATTTAGTTATAAGGAAATTAAATGTTCGTTAAAAAAAGAAAGCAACAGGGGCACCTGGGTGGCTCAGTCGGTTAAACATCTGCCTTAGGCTGGGGTCATGATCCCAGGGTCTTGGGAATGAGCCCCACGTCGGGCTCCCTGCTCAGCAGAAGGTCTGCTTCTCCCTCTCCCACTCCCCCGCATGTGTTCCCTCTCTCGATGTGTCTCTCTGTCAGATAAATAAAATCTTGAAAAGAAAGAAAGAAAGAAAGAAAGAAAGAAAGAAAGAAAGAAAGAAAGAAAGAAAGAAAGAAAGAAAGAAAAATTCAGAAACAAAAAGGGTAAACATTAATCTTCTTCCCCATCTTGTAAGAGATAATCAGTTTGGTATATATTTTTCCAGAATATACATGTCTACAGTGATTTTTCTTGGCTCATGTGTGCAGTTTGTAACTTGCTTTTTTCCATTTAACAATATATAGTGACCATCTTACATTATTTTAACCTGAAGGCAAGTTAAACAACTCACTGTAAGCACGTTGAATTACTTGTGTGGTGCCAAATGTTTGTTTGACATTATAGAGATGTCCCTAAATGCAGTCCAACTCTCTCAGCTTTATTAAAACTCTATTTATAAATCAAGCCCGAAGTCACTGGACAAGATGGCACATTCTTTGTTCTTCTCTGACTTTCAACATTTGTAGGGTAGCAAACCCCGCTTCCTAGTTCCTCATACCTCCTGTCAGCAGTGTGCTGGCAAACTGGCTCTCGGTGGAGAGGGAACCCTAATTTGTAGCAGGTTTATTGATTTCCACGTTGTAAATATTCCCACTATAGTTTGAAGTACCAGCAGTTTAACAGTTGGCTCCCAAAATTCCTGAATATTTAACATTCAGGTCTGAGCTGCTGGAGCACAGCAGTGTCCAGCCACTCAATGATCAATTATGGCACCTATAGGACTCTTTTATCTTGATATAACACTATTGCAGGCTGATTTCCTACATAGAGTCACTGCACCTAAAAGAAAGGCGGGTTTAATGGAACAAATGACCAAAAACCAAAGATGGGAGGAAAAAAAATGAATTAGGGGAACACCCCTCTCGTATTTCCTTATTTGCTTGGAATTTCTAGAATAAAAACCTCCAAGTATAATGAGGTTCTTCTGTTAGATGTATAGGTATAAATATTATTATGCTAACATTTTTTTCTTTTCCCTGATAAAAGGTAGTCCACAAGTCTGGTTTTATGTTCTATTAAAGGCTCTTTGCAGTTTTCCCTTTCCCAGATGTTAAATAGCTTTTTCCTCCAGTATTTTTTCCTGCATAATGATTTTTATGGAAGCAAATATAGTATGCATTTTAAAGTCTTACCAGTTGTGACAATAAAATAATGGGACTTTTAAAATCTAACTGTGTATTTGGAAAGATAGGAAAACCATACATTTATTTTCTTAGGAAAACACATGCTCATTCTGAGGAGAACGTCACTGCTCAAAATATTTTGGAAATCCTCTTGTTGAATTGTCTTTAGCACAAGATTATGAAGTGTGAATTAAAATTAGTTAGGTTGCCCCATAACACTGCTTCATATGTTTTAAATTAAAAGTAGAACCTCTGATGTGGGATAAAAAGCAATGGATTTGGAATCAGATCTGGATTGAAGTCCAACTCTGTTTTGTAACTCTGCACATCCCTTAACTTCTCCAAACTCACTTTCCTCCTCTGCGACTTGAGAATAACAGTGCCTACACCAGGGTTGTTCTGGAGATTAAATGAAACAAGGCATTGTTATAGTACCTTGTGCAATGAAAATGCAGGTTATTATTGGCCCAGCTTGATTATAATTGAATGGGCTCAGCTATTTCCAAAATTCAGATGTAACCACTGAAGGCATAAATGTTCCATCACTGAAAAAAATATTCAAATGAATGTGGAAAAGGCTCTGATGCCTCAGGTCAGTTTGTTGAACCCCAATGAGAACTCACCTGGGGTCCAGAGAAATATTCTGTGCAAAACCTCTCCTTACTCTCCAGGTCCTAAGCATTCTCATTTCCTCCTGCGCCTCTCCTTCTCAGCACCTACTCCATTGGATGAATGTAGGCAATGCTGGCTAAAAGCAGAGCATTTATAACAATGAAATTTGAAAGGATCCTGGCTAGGCTTTTGACAAGAATATTGTCATCTCTCTCACACCCAGCAGCCTGAGCCAGCCAGCCCTCCTCCTTTTAAATGGCTGGCTCCAGTGTGCCGCTAATCTTGCCATTTTAAGATAGCCTCGAGGGGTGAGACAAGTTCCGTAGTGGAACACAGGGCATAAGCAGGATGTTTTGTACAGTCCGAAGCAATGAGTGAGAAATTAACCCCAAGCCCGGCCAAGCCACAGTCACCAGCACTGCTAAGCAAATCCCAGCCATTTGCCCCCCAACCTGCTCCATCACATGAGTGAAATATTTAGCCAGGTTACCCCAAGTTTCTTGCTGTAAAACTAAGCCTTTGTGGTCTGCGGGAACCATTACCGAAGTCTGTCATCGGCAATGCTCCTTTCAGTACTCTTAAAGTATCTTCTCTTTTTATGTTTCATGTTAATCAAAACAATGAACAGCCATCCCTTAGGTATTCCAACAATGCCTTACCACATATAGTCTGCAAAACAGAACAATAGACAAATGTCAGTTTGCTGTATTCTGTATCATTTTTTTAAAATTTTAGTTTTTAAAGTGTGCCTTCTTTATAAGAAAGTAAGAGGGGAAACTGCTTACCATTCTGAGGGGAAAAGAAAAGCTCTCACATGTGGCTGTAAAGTGTTCATTTATGGTGACGAGTTGTCCTGCATCATAACCTTATAAATGAAGGTTTGCTGGGGTCGCCCTCTGTAGACTCCACTAGGGTTCTATAGTTAGTGCAAGTAGAGTATAAAGTGCCTTAAAAAGAAAAAGAAGAACTTTTAGGGGTGCCTGGGTGGCTCCCTCAGTTAAGCGTCTGCTTTTGGCTCAGGTCGTGATCCCAGGGTTCTCTGGGCTCCCTGCGCAGCAGGGAATCTGCTTCTCTCTCGGCCTCTGCCCTTCCCCTTGTGCTAGTGTGCTCTCTCTCTCTCTCTCTTGCTCGCTCACTCTCAAATAAATAAATAAAATCTTCAAAAAAAAGAATTTTTTAAAACGGGCAAACACAAATCTAATAATATTTGAAATAGTTTACGAGATACAACTGTTCCATTAATAGATTAAACGCAATGAATACATTGACCCAAGGTTTAGTTATCCTTGATTAGAGCCACTACAGATTATTAAAAAAAAAACAAGACAAAACTCAGCTTTTTTTTAGGAATCCTTGAGGTGGAAGAATCTTAATGTGACACTTCTATTAGTATTCTGTAAACATCAACTTAGAAACTGAGTACTTGATGTTTGAAGGTAAATTAGATATTGAAGAAGCAAACCAAATGTTCAAATGTTCTCATCCAGCAGTGATCAGTACCTCAGGCCTGTTTGGTAAAGCATTTAGTTACATATTTTCTTATTTCCTGTTGCTGCCTGCAAACATTTGCAAAATGTACATAATTACTCCTGTCGCTCAGTCCCATCAGTTATTAGTTTCTTGAACTCAAACTGAATCTTTGTGGTCTTGGTATGAATGTTAAACTACTTAATTGGGAAATATTTAAGCAATGATGACATTAAACATTCCTTCTTTTCTCCTAATGGAGACTTAATAGTCCTTCCCAATGAGTGTTTTAAAAATATGTATTTTTTAACTTTAAAAGTAGCTTGTGTTCACTGTTGAAAAACACAAAAATGAAGACAAAAAATGAAGAAAAAAGTCACCTGTAGTCTCACTACCAAAAGAACCACTTAACATTTTGTTGTATATCCTTTGAGAAATACTATATTTCAATTGAAAATATTTTTAATAAATGTTTAATGTATGCTCAGAACTGTTTCGGGTGCTGAGAGAAAAAGAGATGAATGAGGCATGGTTCTTTCTTCCCTAGGACTCACGAAGAGGGCATTTGAGTTATTGATCAGAAGCTAGTTTGTTTGTAGAAGTATTAGTTAACATTTCATAGTTTTCCAAGTTTTGAATGTTTGTTTTTAAGCCTAATTAAAAACAGTTCTAAACCCCTAAAGTCCAGGCTATGCCCCAAACTAACTAAACTAGATGCTGGTGAAGACTTGGCATCAACCTATTTCTGGGTGATTCCAGTGTGCTGCCATGGTTGAGAACCACGATCTTACAGAAACAGCACGTTTTTTGTAAAAACATATGTACTTGCCCACTTAGAAGATGGCATCACCACAAAGTCCAAGGACCTGGTGTCCTCACTTGGAGGGTATCACTGGAAGCAGAGGTCTGTCTTACTGGCTAGTGCCACATTTTTGACCTCTGGGACTCTGAATTCCAGCCTGTAGACCCCCAATCCCTGCCTGCTCGGGATCAGGTGCATGGTCACCTCAGGTATTTGCTCATCTTCCTCCAGCCCAGCTCTGTGCTACTAAATGATTCTGATTGGCTGCCAGGCCCCCTGCCGTGTGGCCAGCACACAGGGAAAACAAGGCTTTGGCCCTCGGGCTGTATAGTCTATATCCTGAACTTTTTTAAACCATCTCACTTCCCACTGTGTTTCCAGACCCTTTTAAATCCCAGTTCCTGGTCTCTTGCCTCATTCTTGACCACAGTCTCAAACTGACCTCTTGGATCTGGCAGCTGATATTGCTCCTTTGGCTCCAGTCCTTGGCTCCAAAACCTGCTGTGCCCTACGCCTCTATCACAGCAGTCTCCTCCCCCCCTGGGGTGCCAGCGTCCTCCAGAGCAAACCAGCACCCCTCTCCTCAGCTTACGAAAGGGGAGAGGGCAGTTTTAACCTGCCTCAGTTAAGGTCCCTGGTCTCACCTAAATGTGCAGTTTGGGCCTGACCACTCTCACTTGGCTGATTTGACCCTTTGACCCAGCCTGGCGATTTTTATTTTCTTGGACATCACAAAGAATTGGAATTAAATGAGAGAAAATGCCCGGACGTGCATTAGGCTGAAGGCATTATATCAGATTTCTGTGCTTTGGAGGGGCTGGTGTCTGCCCTACATTCCATTCCACTGACCATGTGGTGCATTCTCGGTGCAGGCGGCTGGATGAAGTGTGTATCAGAAAATACAGCTGCTCACCCCTCAGAGCTCCAAGTGCCGTCTCTTGTCATCCGCTTTCCCCAGCTCCGGCCTGCCCCTTCCTGGCCTGGACCATAGCTTTGATCCAGGGTTTATCCTGATGTCTATTCATGGCTTATATTTGTCCCTAGTCCCAAACCCGTGTCACAGATCCCTCCAAGGGGACAGAGAGGCCAAATTCCTGACATCAGGTTCATGGACATTTGTTGTTTTTCCTACCCAGCCTCCTCTCTCTTATTCTGGGGATAGCACCCAACTTTTGCTTGGGGGATTCTATGGTCGCCTCAAATCAGAAATAACATAGATCCACCGTGCATGAGAAGTGTCCCTCCCTTGGCCAAGGCGTGGCAGAAGTCCCAAGCTAACTCATTCAGATGCTCTCTCTCTGAAACGTGACAGTGGCCCCGGTCAAGCCTACTGAGCAGGAAAATGATGCTTTTTTGTTTCTACACCTACAGCCTCTGACCTTCCTAGTTCATTCCCCTTTCTAAGCTTCATTCTATTGCTTTTACCTCAATTTCCAGAGTTTCTTTATTTTAGTATTTGTTTTACAATAGCAAGAGATGGTTCTATTGTTTGTGACCAGTAGGTACAACTAGTTTACAGCCGACTTTTTTTTCTTTTTTTTTTACAATTTTACAGAATTATTTGGAAAGTGTGTTTTATTTATATATTTACTTACTTTAAAGATTTTATTTATTTATTTTTTGAGAGAGGGTGAACGGGGGAGGGGCAGAGCGAGAGGGAGAGAGAATCTCAAGTAGACTCCATCCTCCAGCCCTGAGATCATGACCTGAGCTGAAATCAAGAGTCGGACGCGAAGGAGCGCCTGGGTGGCTCAGTTGTTAAGTGTCTGCCTTCGGCTCAGGTAATGATCCCAGAGTCCTGGGATCGAGCCCCACGTCGGGCTCCCTGCTCTGTGGGAAGCCTGCTTCTCCCTCTCTCAGCCGCCCAGGTACCCCGAAAGTGTGATTTATATCCCAGGATCGCATGAAAGGACTGTAAAGCAGAACTAGATTGCATATCTTCCCATACAGCCCTCCCTCTGTGCAAATAAGGAAACTGACATTTTAGGAATTGAGGTAACATGTAGTGTCCTTGTCGTCTACTTACTGAGTTCATATTAGGGGAGGTGTCTATTAACCACTTCTGATAGATGGGGAGGGAGCCCTCCCCCATACAACATGTGAATAATTCATTCACCTAAATTTTCTTGAAAACAGCACTTCAGAGCTTCCAAAGTTCACTAGAGTCTTTTTTCCTTTTAGAGAGGTGCCTTATGATTTACATTTGGTCATTTAAAATAAAGGAATTTGGTCAGATTTTTCAATTTTCCATAAAACTCTCCAGTTACAGAATAAAATATCCTTTTTTGGAAAGGAATTGTAATTATTACCACCTACTGTCTCCAATTCATATTATCCACTTCCTATGCAGAGATAACACTCTAGCTCCATCAGTAAATGCAAAAGATGCAATTGGAGTGGTATTTACAGGGTGAAAGAGTGTTCAGTCTTTGGGGGCCCATAGACTTTGTCCATGACTTGTATAATCCTAGCAAAGGTAAGTTTTTTTTTACATCTCAGAGCTTCAGCTCCCCTCATTTATAAAACAGTGTGCCAGTGATACCTGTCTTAGGGAAACCCAATGCAGGTTTGATGAGAAAGTATTAACCACTTTCTGCTTGCAGGCTGAGACATCACAGGCAAATAAACATTTGTTGAATGAAGCATTTGTGTGTTACCTCCCAAGTCCACTTCACTCTCCGGAGACACTTTCTTAAAATTATGCAGTAGGCAGATGATGAAAAACTGTCCCTGGGACTTAATCATAGAAAACATTCCTGACAAAGTACATTTTGGGGTATTTGGTCCAGGAACATAGCCAGTGATTTTGCAAGTGTATCTCTCCAGCAAAAACAAGGCCTTTGGACAATAGGACATCTTACTACTTTGGCTTTTTGTCTACTTTAGTTTGCTCTCCTTCTACAGATAGTTGTGTTCAACCTGAAAGAGACTGGGGTCTAAAGTCTAAGCCCACAGTCTTACTGAGGAGGAAACCGAGGTACAAAGGAAACAAACTGTGTGGCTTATTCATTGATACAATGTCAATAGGAGTAAAAAAGGCTTTTTTTTTTTTTTAAGATTTTTATTATTTTAGAGAGAGAGAATCACACGTGTAGGCAAGCAGGGAAGGGGCAGAGGGAGAGGAGAGAGAGAGAGAATCTCCAACACACTCCCTGCCGAGCATGGAGGCCAATGTGATGCGGGGCTCCATCCCTGACCCTGAGATCATGACCTTACCTGAAATCAAGCGTTGGACATTTAACCGACTGAGCCACCCAGGCGCTCCTAGAAAAGGCTTTCCACTCTTTTACTCTCTCTGCCCCCCAACATTTGAGGAATTATGCTAAGTCAGGAATAAACTACCTGGATAAAAAAATGATAGAAAAACTTGTCTCATTTCAGGCAGCCCTTCAGTCTATGACCACCATGAAAAGCACGAAAAGAGGTAGGGACTGCTGATGGTGAATGATCTGTGGTTTTCCACAGAGCAAAAGCCACAGCCAATGAGTCTGACAGAGGTTTTTTTTTCCTTTTACCCCCTCTCTGTTTCTGATAATGGGTGCACTTTGTGTCTGTGTGAAACTGGAAGACACTAAAATAAATAATAATAAACTTATGTTGGATATTGATTTTTTTCAGCCTTCCAGTTTCTGCCTATGTCTTAGAAACTTAAAATAGTTAAGGGATAGCATTCATTTTTTAAAGCCCAACTCAGCTATATTTGTTGATACACAAAAAATGAAAAAAAAAATTGGGCACCTGGGTGGCTCAGTTGGTTAAGTGTCTGCCTTTGGCTCAGGTCATGATCTCAGGGTCCTGGGATCGAGCCCTACTTTGGGTTCCCTGCTCAGCGGCGAGTCTGCTTCTCCCTCTCCCTCTGTGATCTCTTTCACTTTCGCTCTCTCAAATAAATAAATAAAAATATTTTTTAAATGAAAAAAAATTAAACCAGCAAGGGTGTAATTACCATCCAAATAAATTATCAATGTTGATATGTCAAATAAGGCACCTGCATACTGTCTGATTCACAAAGGCACTTAACAAATATTTGTTGAATCAATGAATTAATGAGTGAAAGATAAACACGTGCATGGGCAAATCAAGTCAACTATTAATTTTTATGCTGGATTATGGAATATGGAGCAGCAAGGAGTCAGGGACACTGGTCCAATCCCAACATTTTACACAGGAGGAACTGAGGCCCCAGAGCGGTCATTTGACTAAGGAGCAGGCTGGTGACAACTCTGAAAGTATTCTTACTTCCCTCAAGCTGTCATTCCAATCCTCTTGACAAATTGACTTATAATGTGTACACAATCAGCTTGCTGATGTAATAGATTTTCCTCACTCAGTTTTCTCTAATGACAGCAGCTTTCTTTCATTCATGCAATGCACATTTATTGCCTGCTACTATGTGCCTGTCCTAGTCTAAGCAGTGAACAAAACAGACCAAAATCTCATCTTTAGGGAGCTTATAATCTAGCAGGAAAAGAGCAGGCAAAAGAAAAGAAAGTGAGTAAATATATCATATATCAGATGGTAAAAAGTGCTCAAAATAAAGCAGGATAAAAATAATGGGGATCCACTATTAGGTATATACTCAAGAAAAATTATAACATATGTCTACACAAAAACTTGTGCACACATGTCCTTAACAGTGCTACTCTTAATAGTCAAGAAGTGGAAACAACCCAAATATCCATCAACTGAAGACTGGAGCAATAAAATGGAGTATTATCCAGCAATAAAAAGGAATGAGGTGCTGATTCATCATACGCCATGGATGAACCTTGAAAACATGACACTAAGAAACCAGTCACAAAGGACTACATATTGTGCAATTCCATCTGTATGAAAAGTCCAGAGTAGACAAATATATAGAGACAGAAAGTAGAAAAGTGATTGCCTAGGGCTAGGGAGTTGGGATGATTGGGATTCATGGCTAAAAGGTGCAGAATTTCTTTTGGGGGCAATTAAAATGTTTTAGAATTGATAGGGAGTTGGATGCACAACTATATGAATACACTAGAAGTTATGGAATTGTACACTTTAAATGGATGAAGTGCATGGTAGTGTGAACTATTTCTCAATAAATGATGGAGGATACTGGGGCAGGAGGGGGTTGCTGCTTTTTTAGGAAGGGTGGTCAAGGAAGGCCTTGTGGATAATGGGATGTTTGAGCAGAGCCTTCCAGGAATTGAGAGAGTGAGCCTGTCGATAACTGGAGGAAGAATATTTCAGGCAGAAGGGACAGCAAAAGCAAATGCCCTGTGGTGAGTAAAAGATTGGGATTTTAAAGGAACAGCAAGATCATGTGGCTGGTGTGTGAGCATGGGGGAGGTAGTAGAAGAGGAGGGTAGACAGTTAACAGGATAGGGTAGGGACATGTTGGCAGAACTTGTTGGCTGAAGAACTATGGCTTCTCTCTGAGTGAGATGAGCAACCACTGGAGGCTTTTGAGCAGAGGCATGACATGGTTTTTAGACAAATCACTCTGCTACCCTTACAGTAGATCAGAAAATTAACTGATTTTGGGGCACCTGGGTAGCTCTGGGACATTGCACGGGTGGGGGTGCGGGAAGGGAGTAGATATGATACACATATAATGATACAGTTTTTAACCACTTAACTTTGGTTAAGTGTCTGCCTTCAGCCCAAGTCATGATCCCAGGGTCCTGGGATGGAGCCCCAGAGTCGGGCTCCCTGCTCAGCGGGGAGTCTGCTTCTCCCTCTCCCTCTGCTCTTCTCCCTGCTTGTGCTCTCTCTCTCTCTGTGTCAAATAAATCAATAAAATCCTTAAAAAAAAAAAAGAAAGAAAAACAAAATTAACTGATTTCATAGTAGTGTTCAAACAAACTTCTGGCTTCACTTCTGGGCTTAACATAAATTCAGAACATAGGTGGAACCGGGTCAGGGGTCTCCCATACCCAGGCCTGCTGAGAACATCACTCAGTCTTCGCCATTGGAACCAGGGGCTAGGGAGGAGCTTGGAGCTCTGAGGCTAGATCTGACACAACTTCATCTGGTTTTAGAAGGACTTTCTTTAGGAGAGGAGACAGCGATCAGATTAACCAGCAATTGTATTTGACAATGAGAATGCCAAGCCTTAAAATGATTATCTGATATAACTGTGAGGCCAGGGATAGGGATGAGCAGTGGAAGCTGACTTCTGAGTCCTTGTCTAAGTCAAAGGATAGGCTGAGGGAAGATAAAATTACTGAGTTCACAGACTTTAGAATCCATTTATCTATCCTTAACTTCCGCTCTCTGTGTGCTTTTTACCAAGAAAGGCTGCAGAATCAACGGGGCCAGAAGGGGTGGTGGGAGGAAGGAAGTGATGAGATGTATTTACTTTACTGATGACTTATAATTTCCTTATGGTTTTTCAGAACAATTCTTTTTGTATTTTTTCTTCTTCCTATACATTTTACATTAAACTGTTTTTTTAATGTGCATATTTGAAAGCATCGTATTTCTGTAGATGAGGTTTAAGGAATATATTTTTTTTTCCTCTTAAGATTTTTACCTTGCTTAGCTAATTTCACTATTGACAACCTGCATTTACTTAAATAAAATAAATAACAGGGCTGCATATAAGATATTTTGACAGAATCGCTAGTGGTGTGAATACTAGAGAATTATGTTTTAGGAGGTGAGAAATGCCCTTTTGAATTAGTCATTCTCAGTATCTCAGATGGTGATGGCGCTGAACAGAAAATCAGGCAATGCTGATTTTATAAAGAGTTAGGCATGTATTTTTTTCTCCACTCCTAAAAATAAGCTATCCAAAATGTAGTCGATAAAACTATGCCCGCTCTCAGAAAAGTTCTGGGTAATTAAGATGAATAACCTATCAGACGGATATTTCTACCGTGAGTGTGCTCATTATTCTTGAGGGGATTCAGACATGTTTGGGGAAAGAAGATTCTGTGGCTGGTTTCATCAGCATGACCCAGGGGTTGGATCCAAGGCATAAGGGACCAAACTGAATAGACGAGATAGAAGTGTTGGAGGCTTGTGGAGACAGGCTGAGGAGGTGTAGTATTTGCACAGTGAGGGTGTAAGATGAGTTTAGGGACTAAGGTTGGGAGCCTGGAAAGTGGTCTGATGAGCAGTCAGCTATAGGCTTTTCCCTTCCTATCTTTGAGGACATTTGTCTCTTTCATTACCACTCTGTTCCTCTTTACTTCTCTCTCTTGTCCTTTCCCTGCCATCCCATTTGCTCTGTCTCCCTCCATGGATATTATGATACACATATAATGATACAGTTTTATGGATTGTTGTATTTACTGAATAAAGTTTTATATTCCTGTTTTTATTTTTTCATTCATCCTCTTGCAGGTTGCTTGAGAAAGGAAAACAAAAAAACAAAGAACAGTAAACAGAAAGCAAAAAAAAAAATTTTTTTTTTAATAAGTGGATTTCTTCTTTTTAGTGGGTCAATGGCTTTTCATGGCGTGGTGGGGGAAGCCTTCCCCATTGACTCCAAATGTACACAAAAGTATTCAAAAAGGTTCCTTTGGTCAAGAAGAAAAGCAGTGGATTAGAAAGGTGTGGGGGGGGGCTCATCCTATTTCTGTACGTTATATAATAGACAGAAATTGATTTTTGATAAGGAAGTAAGCAGCTGCAAATACTGAAGTTCAGCTTTCGTGAGAAATGGTTGCTCTATTTTAGGGTTCTTGCCAGAGCTGAAACAGGTGCTGGCTTTTTCTTCTTTTTTTAATACTCATAACTCACAGGGGTTTAGCTGACTGGAAGGAGGCCCCCACTCAATGGACCTGTGCCCAAATGGGATGTTGTTCAGGCAGCACAATATGCTCTAACCAGCTTGATGCTCTGATACAATTCCCAAAGCCCTTCTCAAATAGTTGGCTGGGTGGACTCCCACCCATATTAAAATTAGAATAGCACCTGCCACATTGAGCATGTGTTAAGTTTCTGAAAATACTAGAGAAGGAAGATGGCAAAAATATTCATACCAATGTCCTTAAAGAGACGGTAGCTCTGGGACATTGCACGGGTGGGGGTGCGGGAAGGGAGTAGAAATCATCAATGACTTTGTTTCTCAAGTCTTTAAATGAATGCAGGACTATGGGAACCCTTTGAACCAAATCGTGGTAAAACATTTGTTTACGCCTCTTTATTTTACAGTTTTCAAGCATTAGCTTAGTTTTGCCAAACTTCTGAGTGCCTTTTACTTATTTTTAAAATATTGTGAAATTTTGCTGAGAACAGAATATAATGCAGAAAGTGCAAAGAGGAAGGTGAAAGTGCTAAGTGGGTTTTCAGAGATAACTGAGGACAATTCGCAGTCCACCTATGCCGCCACAAACTCAAATGCCTGTTAGGTCTGTGGGTCACGTCAAGGAGAGACTTGGCCCAGGGGTAACGAAATGGGGAGTAGGAGACACAAGGCCTGTGTGGTTCCACACAGGAACCACACTTAGTTCCACCAGCTGTACCCATGTGACCACATGGCTCGTGGCCACCAGATCTTCTGAGTGTTCAAGAGAAGCCAGACATCTTTATGCTGTATAAGATTTCTCAATTTTTAAAACACTGGGGAGGTCTTGGGGCACCTGGGTGGCTCAGTCGGTTGAGCGTCCAACTCTTGGTTTTGGCTCAGGTCATGATCTCAGGATTGTGAGATCAAGCCCCACATTGGGCTCTGCACTCAGCGGGGAGTCTGCTTGAGATTCTCTTCCCCTCTCTCTCTCATAAATAAATAAATCTTTAAAACACCAGGGAGGTCAAACAAAACACATCTGCCAGCTCATGTAGCCGGGGGCTGCTGATTAGTGACCCCTGCCCTGCACAGCTCTGTTCTCTGTACCATCCGCTGCTCACCAAGCTCCCCTTGGATTTAATGGAACTTTCTTTCCTTTAACTTTAGAATTACAGCATTTTATTTTGAAGCATAGGTTGATTAAACTCTGAGAGTAAATAGCTTGGACTTTGTAGTATCTATCTGATCATTTTGTGCCACGAGGCTCATAGAGAAGCTAATCAAAAGGGACCAGGGGAGAAGGGAGAATGTGGCTCCACTTCTCGTCCTAGTGATGATGTTCCAAGACTCCGCATGAATTTGTGTTTTAAAAGCTTTGAGGCTGCTCATTCCACAAGGCATGTAGGTCACACTTGAGAACACATCTCATATCTGCCCATCAGCATTTTTCATCCTCTCTTACTACTCAAGTCAGCTCAGTGAGATTTAGTAGTGGAAGTGTATGGAACAGTTGGACAGAAATATCTTTATTTCTGCTGAATTAGAGAGCTGTGTGGGGCTACCATATGGAGAGTCAGCTAAAGAAAGTGAGTAAAAACAGAGGAAACTGTATTTCCAACACAGGAAAATAAGGCCAAGGGGGAGAGCGAGAGTGAGAGCGAGAGCGCGTGCAAAAGTCCAGACCTTAATGACATTGACTGGACCCCTGGATCTAGCTATGCCTGAAGCAAATATACCCTCTGACTTTACAGTTAAATGTACTGACTTCTTTCATCACTTAAGCATTTTGAATAGGTTATCTTACCACTTGCAATTAAAAGAGTCCTGATTGGACTTTGTCATTTAATTTAAGCATTTAATAAGCATCTACTATGTTCTAAAGGTTATGCTAGGAAGTGCTGGGGATACAGAGTTGAGCAAGATGATTTCTTTATAAATTAAAATTTTGAAAACTTGACCTTTTATTAGCAATTTGATACATTTGTCTTTCTCTCTTACACACACACACATATACATTCTTCTTTTTTTCAAATTAAACATTTTTTAGAGTAAGATGAAGAGATTAAGACCCTTTACTGCTAATAGATATCTCCTTAGAATTATAACTATTTCTTGTTTTGTTTGTTTATTTGTTTTGTTATATTCCACATATGAATGAAATCATATGGTATTTATCTTTCTCTGACTGACTTATTTCACTTAACATAATACCCTCTAGGTTCACCCATGTCACAAATGGCCAGATCTCATCCTTTTTTTTTTTTTAAGATTTTATTTATTTATTTATTTGAGAGAGAGAATGAGAGAGAGAGAGCACATGAGAGGGGGGAGGATCAGAAGGAGAAGCAGACTTCCAGCTGAGCAGGGAGCCCGATGTGGGACTCGATCCCAGGACTCCAGGATCATGACCTGAGCCAAAGGCAGACGCTTAACCAACTGAGCCACCCAGGTGCCCCAGATCTCATCCTTTTTTATGGCTACATAATATTCTTGTGTGTGTGTGTGTGTGTGTACACCATATCTTCTTCATCCATTCATCTACTGATGGACACTTAGGTTGCTTCCATATCTTGGCTATTGTAAATAATGATGCAATAAACATGAGGGTTCATATATCTTTTTTTTGCATATATCTTTTTGAATTAGTGTTTTCATTTTCTTTGAGTAAATAGTTGTGGACTTGTTGGATCATATAGTATTTCTATTTTTAATTTTTTGAGGAACCTCTATACCATTTTCCACAGTGGCTGTACCAATTTACATTCCCACCAATAGTGCATGAGTTTCCTTTTTCACCACATCTTCTCCAACACTTATTTCTTCTTTTTTTAAAAAAAATTATCTATTTGAGAGAAAGAGAGAGACTAGGTGGAAGGACAGAGGGAGAAGGAGAGAGAATCTCAAGCTGACTCCACGCTGAGTGGAGCCCAACATGGGGCTTGATCCCAGGACCCTGGGATCATGACCTGAGCCAAAATCCAGAGTCAGCCTCTTAACCAACTGAGCCACCCAGGCACCCTCTTCTTTGATACTAGCCATTCTGACAGGTGTAAGGTGATATCTCATTATGGTTTTGATTTGCATATCCCTGATGATTAATGATGCTGAGCATCTTTTTAAAAATCTGTTGGCCATCAGTACGTCTTCTTTGGAAAAATGTGTCTTCAGGTTCTTTGCCCATTTTTTAATTGGACTTTTTTTGGGGGGAGGTGTTGAACTCTATAAGTTCTTTGTATATTTTTGGATATTAACTCCTTATCAGATATATCGCTTGCAAATATCTCCTCCCATTCAGTAGATTGCCTTTTTGTTTTGTTGATGGCTTCTTTCACTATGCAAAAGCTTTTTATTCTGATGTAGTCCCAATGGTTTATTTTTGCTTTTATTTCCCTTGCCTCAGGAGGTATATCTAGCAACATATCTAGAAAAATGTTGCTATAGCTGATGTCAAAGAAACTACTACTTGTGTTCTCGTCTATGATTTTTACAGCTTTAGGTCTCAGATTTAGGTTTCTAATCCACTTTGAGCTTATTTTTGGGTATAGTGTTAGAAAGTGGTCCAGTGTCATTCTTTTGCATATAGCTGCGCAGTTTTCCCAGCACCATTTATTGAAGAGACTATCTTTTCTGCATTGTATAGTCTTGTCACCTTTGTCATAGATTAATTGACCATATGAGTGTGTTTATTTCTGGACTCTATTCTGTTCTGTTGATTTATGTGTCTATTTTTGTGCCAGTACCATACTGTTTTGATTATTACGGCTTTGTAGTATATCTTGAAATCAGGAATTGTGATACCTCCAGCTTTGCTCTTCTTTCTCAAATTTCTTTTGGCTATTCGGGGTCATTTGTGGTTCCCTAGGATGGTCTGCTGTTATCAAATTCGGGAAAATTAACACTGATGATACAATAAGTATTCGTATCTAAAATACAATTTATATTCAAATTTTGCTGACTGTCTCAATATTGAATACAACAGTACTTTTCTTCACCAATCCAGGATTTAATCCAAGACCACACACACATTCCATTTAGTTCCCATATCTCTTCAGTGTCTTTCTTTTTTTTTTTTTAAGATTTTATTTATTTATTTGACAGAGAGATAGACAGAAGAGCACAAGCAGAGGGAGTGGCAGAGGGAGAGGGAGAAGCAGGCTTCCCGCTGAGCAGGGAACCCGATGCGGGACTCGATCCCAGGACCCTGAGATCATGACCTGAGCCGAAGGCAGATGCTTAACCATCTGAGCCACCCAGGCGCCCCTCTTCAGTGTCTTTCAATCTGCAATGGCTTGTCAGCCTTTCACTGTTTTTCATGACATTAACATTTTTAAAGAGTGCTTGCCTATTATTTTATAGACTGTCCCTCACGTTGGTGTGTCTGAGTGCCTTCTGTGACTTCATTATGAAGATGCATTCTTGGCAAGAATATAACATGGTATACATATCTTCCAGTGCATCACAGCAGGGATCACCTCATGTGCCTTCATCCCACTTTGAGTGATGTTAATTTTGATCACTTGGCTACAGTGTTATTTATGGTATTTTGGTAAAGGTACCATTTCTTCTTCTATAATTAATAAGTAATCTTTAAGAGGATGCTTTGAGTCTGTATACCTATTCTGGTCCTGAACAAATTTTTGACCAATAATTTTAGCATCCATTGATGATTCTTGCCTGAATCAATTAATAACATGGTGGTTCAAAATGGTGATTCAAAAAACTCTATTGTTCCTCATACATTATGCAGTTGACATTTTCCTATAAATAGAAACTTTCTCTTTCCCCCTATTCCTTTATTTATGTCTGTTTGTTTTTAGCAGAAGTATGGACTTAAGGAAACTTTTCCTTTTCTTTCTGAAACAAATTCAAACTTAAAGAAAAGTTGCAGATGTAGAACAAAGAGTTCCCCATCACACAACCATCTGAGGAAAAGTTGATGACATAATGTCCGTTACTCCTCAATACTTTAGAATTCTTTTAAACAAGGACATTCTCCTATATAACCACAATACAACCTTTAAAATCAGGAAATTAACATTGATAATTACTATCTAATCTATAGACCCAATTTGTATTTCTTCATTTGTTCCATGAATGTCCTTTGTCACAAAAAGATCCAATCCGGGAATACACATTGCATTTAATTGCTATACCTGTGTATCTTTCCTTGACTTTTATGACTTTAACACTCTCGAAGTTCAGTCATTTTGTAGCCTGTCCCTCAATTTCACTTTGCTTTATGTTTCCTTGTGATGATAGATTCCAAGTTTTGTGTTTTGAGAGGGGTATCTCAAAAGTGAGGTTGTGTATCCTCAGTATACCCTATGAGGTAGCATACACTTTCAGTTTGTCCTGTCATGGTGATGTTACCTTCTCTGACTTGATTAAAGTGGTATCTGCTGCAAGGTTTCTGTGCTATAGTTACTTTCTCTCACTTCATACTCAACAAGTATTTTATAGTTATTTTGAGATCATGGAAGTATTCTGTTCCTCATTAAAATTCACCCACTAATTTCAACATTCACTGATATTTCTTGGCTGAATTTATTACCATAATGGTTGCCAAATAGTGATTTCCTAATTCCATTTTTTATCTACATTCATCAATTGATTTTCCACTGTAAGGAGGTTTTCTATCTATCTATCTATCTATCTATCTATCTATCTATCTATCGATCGATCTATCATCCATCCATCCTCTATTTACATCAGTATGGGCTCATGGATTCTTATTTTGTTTCACATGTTACAATCTGCTACCAATGATATTTATTTTATTACTCAAATTGTCCCTGATTTGAGCATGAAACTCTTGGAAACTTTTGACATGTCCTCATATTCTTTGAACTTTGAACTCTTCTTTACACAACAAGGTAATCATTTTGTGTTTTCCATGGCACAGTGCTAGAATCAGCCATTTTTTCCAAGAAGCTCTGGTTTTCATTAGTGGGAAATGGAATTTAGAAACCAAGATCTGGGCACTTAGTATGCTTATTGCTTCTGGGTTGTGATTGCTTCTAGACCCTTTCGGCCAATATAAATAGTAAATCTGTACCTATGTATTTTTAAATCATTACTTTATAATGATTCCCTAATTCCAGTCCAGCAGCACAGAGTTCTACATGTCCATGCCCCATTTTATATTTACACATTTGTTTTCCAACAGCAAAAGCTCTGATTTCCAAAATCTTCAATATAAGGTTAATCATTTGCTCTATCCTACAATAGTCACAAAATGCTCTGAGAATGCGCCCATACTGCTGCCAATAACAAACTTACCAAGTAAAATTCAAAATGTATTTGCAGTTCTTTTTGTCTTTAGAATATGTTTATATGTTCAGAGTCCTGAATTAGTTTCCCCCATGTGCTTATATTACCCATTTGACATACAGCTCCCAGTATATTTGGTTTTGTTTGTATTCAATTTTAGTTTTTGTGCTAACTTGTTGACTTAATTTTTTGAATATGTAAAAACATTAGCATGGTTCCAAAAGTCAAATAATACTCAAAAGTTTACTCACAGAAGTGACACTCTCTACTTCCTCTCCCCCACTTTCCCACTTTTCCTTTGTAGGCGACATTATCATTAATACCTGGTTTATCCTTCTTGTGACTCTTTTTGCAAAAATAAGCTGTTGCGTGCATTATTTCTATTTACCTTGTTTCTTACACATATATTATAAATTTGCACCTTGGTTTTGTTTTTGTTTTTGGTTAGCTTTATCTTAGAAATCATGCCTTGCAGTATTAAAGAGTTCTTCCTTATTTTTTTTTTTAGTAACAGCTTTATTGAGATATAACTCATGTACTATATAGTTCACCCATTTAAAGTATATGATTTAATGGCTTCGGTATATTCACAGAGTTGTTTGACCATCACCACAATCAATTTTAGAACATTTTCATCACCCTCAAAAGAAACCTCATACCCGTTAGCAGTCACTGACCATTCCCCCCAGTTCCACCAATCCTAAGAAACCGCCGATCTATTTTCTGTCTCTCTAGCTTTGCTTATTCTGACCTTTCATGTAAATGGAACCATGCAATGTGTAGTCCTTTGTGTCTGGCTTCTCTAACTTATCACAATGTTTTCAGGGTTCATCCATGTTGTGTTATGTATCAGTACTTTGTTTCTTTTTATTGTCTACTTCTCCATTATATAGATATGCCACATTTTGTTCCACCATTCTTCAGCTGATGGACACTTTAAGTTGTTTCCACTTTTTGGCTATTATGAATAATGCTGCTATGAACACTCATGGACGAGTTTTTGTATGGAAAATGTTTTCAGTTCCCTCGCCTATATGCCTAGGAATGGAATTGCTGGATCTCATGGTAACTCTATGTTTAATTTTTTGAGGAACTGCCAGACAGTTTTCCACAGTGACTGCACCATTTTACAATCCCACCAGTAATATATGAGGGTTTCGATTTCTCCACATTCTTGCCAAAACTTGCTGTTATCTGACTTTTTGACTAGTGGGTGCAAAGTGGTATCTCACTGTGACTTTGGTTTTCATATCCCTGATGCCTGATCGTTCCTTATTGTCTTTGACTACAGCATGGTGATGTACCATAGTGAGCAAGGCAATTTCTTGCAGTTTTGTGCCCTCTCGGGAGTTCACTGACCAGGAGGAGAGACGGACTGTTAATTTAATTCTTAAAATACATTGCTAGTACAATTATTTAAGCAAGAACAGGGCACCCCAGAAGTAGAAAAGAGGGAGAAACTCATTCTAACTGGGAAGTGAAAATCCTAAAAGAGGGTGAGCCTGGAAGGGTAACGTGGAGGTGGGAGAATAGCCTTTGAAAAGGCAGAGAAGCTTCAAAGAGCTTCACTGATCTTACTACATCACACATAATCTACTTATGAAAATGAATCTTTTTTTCTTCCTGTACAGCAAATTTTAATTTTTCTTAACAATACACGAGGTCAGTGAAGTACTGGCAGGAACTTAGCATTTTATGTGGTCATGTTTGTGTGTCAGTAAATAAAGGCATAATGAAACAAAACACTGAATGCATGACATGTCTAAATTATAATTAAATACTTTGCAATCCATGCCAAGTTGTTCCCTTCATGGGTATAAATGCAAAATGATAATCTAGATTTATTTTGCTGGCATCAGACCAAAATAAAATGAACTTGGATCACTTTCATTTCCTTAATCATCTTCCAAATTCCCGCTAGATAAGTGACACATTGGCTAGCCTGTCTATGGGAAGAAAAGTGGAGTCCTGATTTATTTTAGTTTACATGTGGCTGGCTTGGCTAAGAGAATACTGCATCCCACCAGGTGGACTCTCTCCTATCTTTCTTCACAAGGGATCTGTCTGGGTGCCAGAACTGGACCATCCAGGGTCGAGTTCATTCTGTCACCATCCGAGGTGTCTCATTGCTACAGGAGGAGATCTGGTACCTCATCTGGTTTCCAAGCCTTGCTCTTTGGACCGGCTGTGGGCATTTGTCCAGTTTATGATGGTCCTCTGCTTGGCTCTACCCAGGGGCTCTGGGGATGGGTGAGGTAAGAGGTAAACAGGAAAGACAGCCATAGTCCCTCTGGACCCTGCTGGCCCTTTTGACCATGATCCGCCCATTTATTCCATTTTCAAATTCTGCTAGGATGATGTCTGCTAATTGCTAATGCTGACGCTGGCCTCAACCAGAAGAACACAGAATCTTTTTGTTTCCTTTGGTTCACCATATCCTGACCTCAAACTTTATAAATGCTTGGACAAGATTGTTCTATTGAAATCCATTTCCAATGGAGGTGACCCCAAAAGACCCCAAAACCAATAGTTAACACGGAGCAAGGGACTAGGACTGCAGGTGTTTGGGGATAGGAAACATAATGCTTAATTTCTCTGTAGTATGTAAATTTTTTCTTTACCAACTACACATATTACCTTCATGAAAAAGAAGACAAAATAAATGCACTGTGAATTCTAGCCTGGAAGCGATTTTTGCCTTCAGATCAGGTTGGCATCAAAACGCCTCTGGATGACTTTTCTCAGAGGCCAGCAGCAAGAGTCTTTCCTCTGACTTCTAACGTGTGCCTTTTCTTGTACTGAACTTTAACACCTTCTTTCCATTTTCTAGAAGATGTCAAAAAAGAAGAAAAATAGATTTAACAAAGGACATCTCCCTGCTAGGAACAGACGCTCATTGTGAGATAATGCAGTGAAGTGGTTAAGAATAGTATTGTGTGAGGGGTTAGACCATGAGACAAGGGGAGTCCTGACCAGCTACATGTGGCTCAGCGAGACCTCAAAGAAGAGCATCCTTCACTTGGCTCTTTTTTTTTTTTTTTTAAAGATTTTATTTATTTATTTGACAGAGAGACACACAGCGAGAGAGGGAACACAAGCGGGGGGGTGGGAGAGGGAGAAGCAGGCTTCCCACGTAGCAGAGAGCCTGATGTGGGGCTTGATCCCAGGACCCTGGGACCATGACCTGAGCCGAAGGCAGACGCTTAACGACTGAGCTACCCAGGCGCCCCTCACTTGGCTCTTTGTGGCTTTGCTTAAAACAATAATAATCCTTAAGAATAAAAATCCTTAAAAATGCCTATTCAGCATTAGGCATTGTGCTAAACTCCTTATTGTCATGATCTTGTGTAATTCTTGCAACATCTCTGTTATTTGGGGACTAATAAACCTGTTGCACAGATAAAGTTTAGGAAGGTGATGTTACTGGCTTAAGGTTGTCTCGCTAGTGATGAAGCTAGGATTCAGACTCAGGTTCATCAGACTCCAGAGCTGGAACCATTAACTATCATGCTATACTGTTCTTTTCGCATAACATACTTTTCAGGTGTGTATTGTAACATTATGAGATGTTCAACAAAACCATTTTGAAAATATTCAGATGTTCAGTTCCTGTGTCAGTGAAGTATTTACTTAAAGTTTTAAAACCTTCACATTTTATGTACTTTATAGATTGCATAAAAGAATGTTATGTTTAAAATTTCACCCCTGGAATTTTGTCTGCATTGTAAGATTGGTACAGTTGTATTTCTGCATTGCCAAATTGAGCTTAGGTAGCTCAACTTGAAGCTATTTGAATTTCCTGTTTTGAATAAGATTTGTTAAATAACTATACATCTATACTCATCTATCTATTAATCATTTGACTTTTAGTTTTTAGGTTACTCATTTCAAAATATAATGACATTTATAAAATTAAAACTAAGCCATAAGTGTCCAAAACTTATAAATATTACAAGTATAGTTGTTTAGACAGCCAGGATACCAAAATTGTAAGAACTAAAACTATGTATAACACAGTATAATCATGATAAAACATCTGATTTGTTCTCTTGCTATTGCACAGTTTATAATGATGATGTGATGAGGACCTGCACAAAACAGGTGGACCTGAACTTTGTCTGACATTTCATAGAGGGCAGCTCACTGGAGCTGTTGGTACATGGTTCCTTGGGTGATTTCTGTGAGTGGTCCTGAACAGTTCCCGAATTTTTTTTTTTTTTTTGAACAGTGCAGAACCTCAACCTCCATAAGTAGTTTATAAGAAGTTCGAATAATTTCTTCATGGTAGAAGCTTCATTCCACATTGTTCACAATTTAACCTCGTGATTCAAATGAACTTGTTATGGATCTTAAATACATATGAGATGTTTTTTGTATAGTTTTTAAATGAGTGAGGCCCATCTTTATGTTCTGACATGGAAAATGCTCATGATATAGTGTCTGGACAGAAGTTGCAGAACAGAGTGTATAATATAATTCCATTTTTGTAAAAATCAATCAAACAAATACTACATATATGTAAAAAACAATCACTCTACTACTTAGCACTTAGGGAGGTAGACTGAGGAGTTGAGCCTTCCACTTACATTTTATACATCCATGTTGTTGAATTTCTAAAGTATCATTTTTAAAAGACTGGGGAAGAAAAAGTATATATATATATATATATATTTTTTTAAAGATTTTATTTATTTATTTGACAGAGAGAGACACAGCGAGAGAGGGAACACAAGCAGGGGGAGTGGGAGAGGGAGAAGCAGGCTTCCCGCGGAGCAGGGAGCCCGATGCGGGGCTCGATCCCAGGACCTGGAATCATGACCTGAGCCGAAGGCAGACGCTTAACGACTGAGCCACCCAGGCGCCCCAAGTATATATATTTTTTAAATAAAAATATTTCAAAGTATGTTCCCCAGGACATTTGAAAGCCACTAGATTCCACAAGTCTTTGCCACCTGGATCCAAACCACAAGGGGGTGCTGTTGGACTTTGGTTGAGTCACTTCCCAGGCACCTCAGTTTCTTGCTCTGTAAAATGAAGATAACACCCACCTCTCACCAGGGTGGGGAGCATTGAAAATGTAGCCCTGAAAGTTATTTGATGTGCCTTGGGAGCCTGCATTTAATTTTCCTAAAGCAGAATAGGGGTTGAGGGAAAGAGAACAAAGAATCCTTCTGCTAATCCAAGATATTTATAAAATCAGAACAAAGAATTCAATGCTTGATTTCTTCCTTTGACCTAAGTCTCTCCTCACACTCATTATCAGAGTGCTGGAGTGGAAGGAAGTCTGCACGTCAGCTGAAAGCCTCCTTAAAGAATCTGATGAAAGTTAGGCACCCGAATCCCAGAAAATTGCAAGAAAGACTGAATTTTGGACATAATTCCTGGGGATTTCCAGGCCCAGATTAAGGACACTTTATTGATTTAGTTCAGTTACTTTATTTTACCCAGGAGAAAGACACCATCCAGAGAAATCACCACATAGCTGATAGGGAGGGCTCAGCCCCATTTCCTCGCTCCTACCAGCCCCCCCCCCCCCCCCCGCCATATCTGCAACCAGTAGGAAGGAAGGTGACCAAAGCTTTTGGATACAGTGGATGGCGCCCATGCCAGGGGAAGGGACACTCTCTAGGCTGAGCTTCCATGTTGCATAATTAAATTTAGGTGTGGTCTTTGAAAATTGGCAGCTAGTGGGGCACCTGGGTGGCTCAGTCTGTTAAGCTTCAGACTCTTGATTTCAACTCAGGTCATGATCTCAGGGTCCTGGGATGGAGTCCTGTCTCGGGCTCCATGCTCAGTGCAGAGTCTGCTTGTCCCTCTTCCTCCCCCTCTGCTCTTCCAGGCTCTCATGTGCGCTCTCTCTCACCCTCTCAAATAAATAAATAAAATCTTTAAAGAAAAGAAAAGAAAGAAAGAAAGAAGGAAGGAAAGAAAGAAGATCAGTAGCTAGTTAACATTAAGAGTATACAAAGCTAAGTTTCTTGATCGTTCTCATAGGCCTACAAAGTGACCTCATTTAAACCTCACAATGGCTTAGTTGAGACAACAGGACCGGTGTGGATCCCCTCTGCTTTTGCACCCTGTACCCTGCTGCTCTGAACTTGGCTGTTCATGGCTCACAGATTCCACCCTTCTCTCCCCACCCCACTTCCCCAGGACTGCCCTGGGGTGGGAACTACCAATAATGCTATGGTATTTATGCTCCAGAGCACTCCCAGGATCAGGTAGGACGAGACTTTACCTGAAACCACATCCTTGCCTCTTTCTCTCCCTCGTCTGTTTCTCTCAGCTTTCACAGGCTCTTCCTGAAGAGCACACCCTCGCAAATCACATAAACCCAAATCCCATTCTCAAGCTCTGCTTCTAGGGCATCTGAGCTAAGACAAGTGCTGAGTGTCACTGACATCATTTTGTGGTTTCCAGAGAATAATGACTTGTGTGAGGACAATACATTGGTAAGGTTCTGAACTAATCTCTTTTATAGAATCATACTTGGAACCTCAGAGAGCCTCTAGTTATTTTACAAGAGGACATGTATGAATATATACATATATGTACGTGTGTACTTTATATGTGCTATATATACATTTGCTTATACATCTTTATTCTGATTTTTCCACTTAATGTCATATCACAACTTTTCCTCTTTAGTTCTATCTTTATAAGCATAATTGTAAAAGGATGCTTAAGATCCTAATCTATGACCAACTCACACCAGTCAGAATGGCTAAAATTAATAAGTCAGGGGGCACCTGGGTGGCTCAGTCGTTAAGCGTCGTCTGCCTTCCGCTCGGTCATGATCCCAGGGTCCTGGGATCGAGCCCCGCATCGGGCTCCCTGCTCCGCGGGAAGCCTGCTTCTCCCTCTCCCACTCCCCCTGCTTGTGTTCCCTCTCTCGCTATGTCTCTCTCTGTCAAATAAATAAATAAAATCTTTAAAAAAAAAAATCAGGAAATGACAGATGTTGGCGAGGATGTGGAGAAAGGGGAAACCTCCTACACTGTTGGTGGGAATGCAAGCTGGTGCAGCCACTCTGGAAAACAGTATGGCGGTTCCTCAAAAAGTTAAAAATAGAACTGCCGTATGACCCAGCAATTGCACCACTGGGTATTTACCCCAAAGATACAAATGTAGTGATCCGAAGGGGCACGTGCACCCCAATGTTTATAGCAGCAATGTCCACACTAGCCAAACTGTGGAAAGAGCCCAGATGTCCATCGACAGATGAATGGATAAAGAAGATGTGTATATACATATATATACACCCACACACAATGGAATATTACTCAGTCATCAGAAAGAATGAAATCTGCCATTTGCAATGACATGAATGGAACTAGAGGGTATTATGCTAAGCGAAATAAGTCAGTCAGAGAAAGACAAGTACCGTGATTTCACTCATATGTGGAATTTAAGAAACAAAACAGATGAACATAGGGGAAGGGAAGGAAAAATAAAATAAGATAAAAACAGAGAGGGAGGCAAACCATAAGAGACTCTTAACTATAGGAAACAAACTGAGGGCTGCTGGAAGGGTGAGGGGTGGGGCGATGGGGCAACTGGGTGATGGGCATTAAGGAGGGTACTTGATGTAATGAGCACTGGGTGTTATATAAGACTGATGAATCACTGACTTCTACCTCTGAAACCAATAATACATTATATGTTAATTAATTAAATTTAAATTAAAAAAAAATCCTAATCTATGGATGTAGCTTTTAAAAAACAATCTAATAGACTCAAATAGGGGAATAGTTCTTTATATTTTATTATTATAAATTATAAAAAGGATTATCTTTATGTAAAGGTTTTTTTTTCCCTGTGTTCAAATTGTTGTCTTAGGAATAAGTCCTAGAAATGGAATTCCTGGGCCACAGGGTGTGACATGTATTGCAAATTTATTTTCAGAAAGATTTTACAGTTTATATTGCCAAACCATAATGCCATCTGGCAATTTGCACCCTCTTGCCAATATTGAGTATTATTAAAACAAAAACAAAACTCTTAAAGCGAAAAGAACTCATTGCTGTGTTAATGTACTTTATTTGTAGAAAAGTTGAAATTTTTTCATATATTTATTAGCCATTTGTGTTTCCTGTTTTGGGAGCTCCCCCCTTCTGTGGGGCCTTAAAAACCAATTTATACACTTTTTGAAGGCGACTCTGGAAAAAATATACTGGTTATGGGCTTGGTTATTAAACCCTCGGTTTAGAGATTTTTATCTTGTAATTTCTCCAGAGCAACATTTTCTACCTGCTCTGAAGCAAAGTGTATGAGGGAAGATTTGAGTCTGAGGAAAGTTAGTGATTAACACTCCAACAGATTTCCCTCCCTTGCTAGAAGCAGGATGGAGTGTCTCAAAGAGAAGATTTCTAAACATAAAATGCAGTGAGATAATTTAACAAACTATTTTAAGTGGAATGGAGGCAGAAATGACAACATCTTGGTGGGGCCAGAAAATGTGTCCACATTGAAGCAGAAACACACAGCAGGCAGATGACACTGTTCAGAACGTCAGGAGGAAGGTAATACAACCCACGGGCCTTGAAGATACTAACAAACACAGATGTTTGTCTTATGATTTCAACATGCGACTTTGAAACTGTTTCTTACTTGGCTGTTTCCTTATTCCGGAAGTGGGGTGACATTAAGAAAAAAAAAGTTGAATGGATAATCAACACCAAAAGTCGAGTAAGCATTTCGAGTCAGCCTCCTCCTTTATGTAGTATTATCAATGATCTATTTTTGTGATAAAAAATTTAAACACTGACAAGTTTTCAAGAGACAAGACTAGGGGGCACCTGAGTGGCTCAGTGGGTTAAGTGTCTGCCTTTGGCTTAGGTCATGATATCAGGGTCCTGGGATCGAGCCCCACTGGGTGGGGAGTCTGCTTCTTCCTCTCTCCGCCTCTTCCTCTGCTCTTGCTCTCTCACTCACTTTCTCAAATAAATAAATGGGGTCTTCAAAAAAAAAAAGTGTAAAGCAATGCCAACTCTCTAAAAAAAAAGAGAGAGAGAGAGAAAGAGAGAGACAAGACTAGATTCTGTACTGAAATTCTTTGAACTTGTACTCAAGCTAGAGGTGAACTTTATCTTGGAAAATCTGAGAAAATAAGCTCAACTAATTCTAAGGAGTGGAAAGAAAGATCCTGAAATATCCTTCTCTTCTCCAGACATATTATTTAACCTAACACATTCCTCATAGCAGCTGCTCTAAATCTTCTCAACTTTCCCCCAAACTCTCCTAGGCTATGTGGAGAAAACAGAGGCTGGGGTGACCTTCCTCATTCAAGTCCCTCCTCATCTCCAGACACCCTGCCCCCTGCCACTGCCACTCAATTATAGGTTATAAGGGCACTCTGCTTCTTTCCTTTAAATTTCCCTTCTTCTAGCACAAAGCAGTGCCTTCTTCAGAGGCACGCTCAGTAATTAAGATTTTTAAAATGAATGGGGCAAAATGAACATAACATAGAGTCCAGATGTTATCTGTGGTCAGACCCTGCCTAGAGCCTGTGACCTGGGAATAATGACCTAAGGGGGCATGGCAGAGTGCTTCACCCAGGGCTGGGTTTGGATCTGGTTCTACTGCTCATTAACTGGGTGGTCCCGGACAAGTTGTTTAACCCCTCACTCCCCACCTGCTATTATTTTTCAGATATTTCATCTCTAAAAGTCAGGACAATAAAAATTCCTGCCTTATAGAGCTTCCGAGAGGGTTACATCAGATAAAGGACTTGGCACAGAGCGTGCTACTTAGCAAGAGTTCAAAATGGATATAATGCATATTCTCATATGTAAACAGCAGCAAACCTCTGAATCACTGGCCAGCATTGTGAACTGTTTACTAATCTCTTTGTTTTATGTAGGCAAACCTCAGTTTAAAAAAGATAGTGGGTATTGAAGGAGAACTAGTGGGAATTGTTTCTTGGCTCCTTCTCCCAGATTTTAGAACTTGTCTCTCCCTGGTGCCAGGAAGATCTGCCCCTTCCCCATCTCTTGGATGAAAGACAGAACAGTGTCCTGTGCTTCACTCTCTCCTACGTAAAATGTCTCTCTCTTTAGTAGAACTGAGCTCAGTGTGGACATGGGGTGGGTGCATTTAGTATCTGTGAAATCGAATTTCTAGACAAATTGTTTTCTTCTAAACATGTCTACTCGTATCTTAGAGATCAGTTTCATTATACAATTTCTAAAGCTTTCCTTCTGACATTCCTATGTAGGGTTGGAAAAGTTTTCCTTTCTTCTATTAAAAGATAGAATTCAACTGAGTAAATTTAAAGATCTAACTGGCTTTATTCAATGATTCGTCTATCAGCAGCATCTTATCTAGCAAGTGTGACAAAGAAGTTATAAGAGTGGATTGTTTCAGACAAGGTTACCTTCCCTTAGGGCAAGTGCAGAAGTCTTATTATGCAGATGACCTCTAGTGGGATCAGGAAATTCCAGACTGATTGGTTTAAAATTCCACTCCTGCCCAGAGGCTGAAAATGCAGTTAGGTTGCATGTTAAGTCTTGTTGGGGTTTAGCATAAGTGGCTCCATTTTTGGTCTATTTCTTGTTAACACTTCCCTTACAGGTTCTTTGGCTGGTCAAATAATTCAATTAACATAAAACCGATTAACAGGAGAAAAACAAATTCAGTTTAAAATTTAATGTATCTATAGGAACCCTATAAAAATATGACACTCAAAGGGCAGCCAGGTAGTTGAAACTTATATAACATCTTGAGTTAAGGAAAGGGGCAGGAGTCTGGGGGTACAGAGGGAAGGAAGGCCATTGACAGGAAGGGCGAGATGATGTTTGGAGAACAAAAGTTGCCCTGTGTTACAGGTAAGTTTCTTTGGTAAAAAGGTATCTCTGATAATAGCTCTCTTCCTGGTACAGGCCCCTTTTCCAATGTAAATTTAGGCAATTGAAAGAAAGGTAAAGAGCTCTTCCTGAATCTGCAATTTCTTAAAAAGAATCAGCCTAAAATAATCCTTATGCTGAAGAGCCACATCTTGGGGTGACAAATTCTCCTTTTCACCTATCAGAGCATAACTCAATCACAAAAATTTTAAGGTAGAATAATTAACATACATTGATTGCTCATTAATTCACTCAACAAATGATGATTAGATGCCTATTGTGTTTTCTTAAAAAGAAGAGCACATGTTTAGATACAGAAGGGTTTGTTGGCTCCCCCCAGCCCCATATCCCTTAAACACTAATGAGGTCACCTCTTGTGTTTTTCTAAAATAATGTCTGACTATAGCGACATCTACTGGTAAATGGAGCTCTAAACCAAGGGTCTCCTGAGCCTATAGCCTTTAAGGTATTTTGACAATTCTTTTTTCCCCTAAAGTGTTGTCCAGCCACACGTCCAGATCAGCATTCTGTGATAATGGTAACTTCTAAACCACCTCATTAAAGTCACTTTCCTGGAAATAATTTCTGAATTTTAGAAGTTTTTCTGTTGGAAATACTATTGCTATCTTTGCTGAAAAATCCTAGCCTGAGCTTCTGGCAGCCTTTTTGAAAGGACCATTTTAGGGGTTATGAAGGCTATGATGCCCAGTTATTTGGTCAAACATCTGTCTGGATGTTGGTGTGAAGATATTTTTAAGATGTGACTAACGTTTATTTTTTAAAAAAGATTTATTTATTTGGGCACCTGAATGGCATCTGCCTTCGGCTCAGGTCATGATCCCAGGGTCCTGGGATCAAGTCCCACATCGGGCTTCCTGCTCAGCAGGGAGTCTGCTTCTCCCTTTCCCCCTTGCTCGTAAGCGCTCTCTCTGTCTCTCTCTCAAATAAATAAATTTTTTAAAAAGATTTATTTATTTATTTTTAGAGGAGGGGAGAGATTGGGAAGAGGGAGAGAGAGAATCCAAACAGACACGCTGCTGAGCACAGAGCCTGATGTGGGGCTTGATCTCAGGACCCTAAGATCACGACCTGAGCTGAAATCAGGAGTCACATGAGCTCTGACTGAGCCACGCAGGCACCCTGATGTGATTAACATTTAAATCAGTAGACTTTGAGTAAACCACATTATCATCCGTACTATGGATGGGCCTCATCCAATCAGTTGAAGGCCTCCAGAGAAAAGATTTAGGCTTCCCAAAGAAGGAATTCTCTCAAGACTGCAACATAGAAAGTCTGTGTAAATTTGCAGCCTGCTTCCCTGAGGAATTCAGATTCAAGACAACATCAACATCAACTCTTACCTAAATTTCCAGCCTGCCAGCCTGCTCTACAAATTTCAGACTTGCCAGCCCCCATAATTGCATTAGCCAGTTCCTTAAAATAATTCTCTCTCTCTTAAGATTTGTATATATATCTTCTATTGGTTTGTTTCTCTGGAGAATCTTGAATAATGCAAGGCCTATATGGCATCATGTCTGTAACTTACTCTCAAATGTTCACTTGGGGAATCTGGGTAAAAGGTAATGGGAATTTATACAATTCTTGCAATGTTTCTGTAATTCTGAAATTATGTCAAAACAAAAAGATAAAAGAAAAACAATGCTTATTTGAAAACCAGTTTGGAACATGGCTTTTCTCTTATACACAAACATCTAACATGTAATAGAGCCGAAACACGGGGCCCTCCCAAGGTGATTTATTAGGAAGAAGCAGTACCATTTTCACAATGATTCAACCAGAAGGAAAAACTTTAGAATTGAATAATAGATTTTAATTAATCTTTATTTTGGTGGAGAAACTATTGATCATTCTTGAATATTCAAGGGCCAGTGTGAAAAATTTGGGGGAGGGGGAAACAGCTGAAGGATTGAGGAAAGAATGGGAGTTAAAGAAGAAACAGGTGTCGGGTGTATCTAGAGGGGAGGGGAGGAGAGTTTAAGGAAGGTTCCATTTAATTTGATTTAATTGGAAGGAATTTGAGCATGTTTATGGGCTAAGGGCATGGAGCTAGGATAGAGTAGTTAAAATTATACCAAGGAGAAGCAAAATCCAGTATGTATGAGAGAGGATGGAAACTTAACCTGTGATTTTTTAAAATTTTATGTACCATTACAATTTTTTTTTTTTAAATAGTAAAACTGGAGGGGGTATCTGGGTGGCTCAGATGGTTAAGCGTCTGCCTTCAGCTCGGGTCATGATCCCGGGGTCCTGGGATCGAGCCCCGCATCGGGCTCCCTGCTCAGTGGGGAGCCTGCTTCTCCCTCTCCCTCTGCTTCTCTCCGACTGCTCATGCTCTCTCTCTCTCAAATGAATAAATAAAATCTTTAAAAATAAATAAATAAAACTGGAGGACCAATGTAAGGTCCTCTATATTTGCGAAGTGAAGACATTAAAAAAAAAAAGGACAGAGCCATCCAAACAACGGTTATCCATTATTACCATCCTTTCATAAATAAAAGGTATTTAAACTCTAAATACAGAAAAGGCATAATGTAAGCGTGTGGCAAATTTAGCGTGATGTTCTCGTTTCACTGAGGCACGTTTATATGGGCCCTCGCTTTCGGGGTCAGTCCCAGCTGAACACGTATCAGCAGCTGTGCCTGCCCTGCTTGGATCCCGCCACACGGGGTGGTCTCACAGCCCACCTTGGATGGCTGCACACTCCGGTTTCCTCTCTTGTGACCTTGGCTCTCCCTCTGACTTGCTTTCCAGCCAATCTGGGTAACCCCTGACCTGGCTCCAGGCTCTGGTTCCTCCTCCTCCCAAGGGTAACCTTACAGGTGGGACCTGTGGTACCCACTTCCACTCACTTTATGGAAATGGCGTGTTTATCTGCCAGGGTTATGACTATTTTATATCATCAACTCTGCCCTTTGTTAATGTTCAAACTCATTTATCTCTTTCCGGTTAGTGTAACAATTCTTTTGTTTTCACCTTGTTTATCTCCTCACCATTGCTTCTCATAGGTTTTGTTTTTTGGTGGTTTTTTGTTTTTTGTTTTGTTTTTTTTTTTGGCTGGGAAAATTGATCAGCACCTCGTTCCTGCTGCTCTCAGTGATATAGTAGATGCCACCTTCTGCCTTCACAGAGCACATCTTCCTGGTGGTATGAGTGTTGTTCCGCCTTGTTTACGCCCTGCCCTGCTTCACCACCTTTGGGGTAAAGTCCAGACCAATTCAAACTCCTTGTATCTGTAAATGGGAAGCATGAGATCAATGCATGCTTTGGGTTAAATCAACCTATGTGTGCCTCTGTCCTTCGCTGGCTATGTGATTTTACACAAGTCTCTTAAACATGCTGAGTCTTATCTTTCTCTTCTGTAAAAGAGGGAAGAGAACATCAATCTCCTTTACTCCCAGCACATTTCAGATGCTCAGTGGCCATAGAGATAGTGGTTACCATGTCTGACAGCCCAATTCTAGAACGTGCTGGAAGTAAAGGAGGATTATAAGAATAGCCACCACTTAAGTAGCCCTGCTCTGTGCCAGCATGTATCAAATCTCTTAGATTTTCCTCTCATTTCTTCCCTGGAATAACCTTATGAGATTGATGTTCTCTTTGACTTCATCTAAACCCAACCACCTTCCAAAGCCCTCCCCTTCTTAATACCAACACACTGGGGATTAGGGCTTCAACATGAATTTTGGAGGGACACATTCAGTCTATAACACATATGTAGCTTGCATTATGTTTCTACTGGACTGTGTTATTGTAGAATCTTGATTTTTGTCTGTGAAATAGAAAAGGTTGACAAAGTATTGTCTGGGATCTTTCTTTAGAAATCACTCATATATGATTCCATTGCCCACTTGATATCCCTCTTGAGGATGTTATGTTGTCTTTATCACTTATTCAGCCTAAACATCCGCTTTGTATTGTTAATTGCTTTTTTCATGTTCCTAGAAGATCAAAGACAGCATGTAATGAGATAGAGTGGTGTCACCTGGAAAAGATTGGTCAGACACTCCATCAGATCCCCAAAGGGAGGCACCACCTCAGTGAAATTATCACAGTTCAGGGCCGAGTCACGAGGGAGTGAGAATCTGGTTGGTCAGCATATAGGTAGCAAATACTGGGTATTGACTAGGGTATTTTGGGTACAAGTAACAGAAACTGATTCTACTTTAGTCATGAATAGGGGATTAATTGGAATGACAGTGGTGAGCTCACAGATTTGACAAAAGATTGGACACCTCTTGGCAGCCAGCACCCCAGGGCCCAACTCACTGGGCACTGATGTCAGACAGCTCAGTTATGAGTCTTCTGTTCTTGTGACTCTGCTCAATGTTCAGATGATCGGGAGAGAGAAACTTGACTTTGTTGCATGGGCCCCTTCACTCCTTAGGCCACTGGTGCTGGGATTCTGTATTGCCGGCTCCACTAGAACTCTATGGAATTAGGTTTGGGTGGTTCTCTGAAGGGATGGGGTTGCAGCAGAGAGAACGTTATGTGTTCACCAAATTCTGTTTTCTTTTCCTCTTCCTGGAACCAAGTGAAAACCTTCTTTCCTGCCTTCCGTTTCAGTTAGGTTAAGGTCAATAAGATATAGGTGGAAGTGATATTCTGCATATGCAAGTCTATGTGGCCATAAAATCTGCAGCAAGCTTGGAGGCTACATGTTTAAGAGTTTAGGACTTTAGGATGGAAGGAGCCTAGAAGCCTGAGTCACCACTTAAAGGAGAAATTACAGAGAGCTGGTAACTTACAACTTAATCAGACTGTGATATAACTAAGAAATAAAACTTTATTGGTACATATCCGAGATTTGGGGGTTGTTATAGTAGCTAGCATAATTACACTGAGTAATAATACAGGAGTATTGTCTTAGAAGAAAGGGGACGCTGGGAATACAGTATATCTCTCTGGAAAGAGTCACAGTAACCAAGTACATGGAGACCGATATGTGGAACAATGCCAAATTTACTAATATACAATGAAAAATATAACAGTTGAGGGAACCAAGGGCTTAATCTTTTGCTTAAATTGTCCTCTGCATTTAAAGTATGTGAGAAGCCAAATTATAATTGCATAGATACCGATAACATGGATATACAAAGAATAAGGGGTATGATTTTATAGTTTTCAGTAGCAAGAGGACTTGACTGCATCATCATTGGCCATGTTTCTTCAAATGGAGTTGAAGAGTCCCTTGGGCTACACTGCAGTGTGCCAGGGGGCACATAAAACTCAGGGTTTTTTTCTTTTTTAAAAAAGCATGGCTTCAGACTTAGGGTAAGCAGTAGAGTAGCAGAGTCAAGAATGTAAGCTTGGAGTTTGATAGGCCAGGGTTTTAAGACGCAGGTTCTGCCACTTATTAGCAAGTGGACAAGTCACTTAACTTGGACATTCATGTACCTTCTTCAAACCTCTCTTTCCTCAATGATGAAATGAAGGCAATAAAAAGCCTTCCTTAGGAGTTGCAAGGACTCAGTGATCCAGAGCACAAAAAGCAGTTAGGAGAGTAGTTGTTACATGAAAGATACAATAAAGGGTAGTGGTTATTGTTATTGTGTTGTGATTCAAGCTCCAGATTGTGGTGATGCTTTGTGATTATGTTTCTAGACTTTTCTTAGTTATGAGAGGTACTTTAGGGAGAAAAACTGGGAACTCACCATCTCTCATTGTAGAGATCTCTACAATGGGAACATGCCTGACACATGCCGTCCTCCTTTCTTGCTTCCACGGAGGGCCACCCCTTCTTCTGATTGGTACATTACACCCTTAGAAGTGTTCTTAGTACATCTAGGTAAGTTATGGCTAAGTGTGGCTGGCCCAGAATTCAATTCTGTGTATTTAGGTGACCTTGAGTAGCTTCATTCTTTGTTCTGCTTTGGTTTGTGACCTCAGGAGGTGATCTCATTTCGAGGTTCTCATTGTAGCGCGTGTATACGAATTATTATAGTGTGTGTATGTCATGTTTGCATCCAGTGTTGCCCACTTTAAGAGCAATATTTGACTATTTGAAGTTTGATGTTTCCCTTCCTTGATTGTGATTGTATATGGCTACTGCTCAATGAGTATTGATTAACATATAGAAAGAAATAAAACTGAACGATAAAGTGTTGTTGTTCACCTTCTATTCTTTTACATCCAGCTCTTGTACATGTGTGGGAAAGGAGAGAGGAAGAGTACATACGTACCTTCAAATCCCAAAGTCAAGAAACAGTCTTTTCGCCACAGTGACTCCCTGTCATGCATTCTACCCCAGCTAGGGAGGTAACATGGGGTATTGGAAAGGTCAAGTCTTTGTGGTCAGGCAGACCTTGGGTAGCGGCCAACTTCGTCATTTACGAGTGAGGGCACTAGACTTAATTAGGTAGGTGACCATATTCAACCTCTTTGAATGTCAGTTTCCTATTCAACCCATCCCCCAGAGTTGGCAAGGACTGAATGAGACAAAGATAAAGAAGCTCCTGGCCTGGATGGGACATATTAAGTAAATATTAGTTTCCTTTCCATGTAAAAATGGTTTTGGTGCTGTGGAAAGGCAGATATCTAGCTCAGGACTCGGCAATGCTTTCTGGGATCTTGGAGATTTTATTTATTTATTTGAGAGAAAGCAAGTAAGAGAGAAAGCACGAGAGCTGGGGTGCAGGCGGAGCGCGGGAGCAGAGGCAGAGGGAGAAGAAGACTCCCCACTGAACTGGGAGCCCAATGCGGGGCTCGTTCCCAGGAGACTGGGATCATGACCTGAGCTGAAGGCAGAAGCTTAACTGACTGAGCCACCCGGGCACCCCTTGGAGGATATATTTCTATTAAAATGCTAAAGTTCAGGATTTCCTTTTGTTATTTTCTTCAGTCATGGAGCATGTGGGAATTTTTTTTAGTTTTATTTATTTTTGAGAGAGAGAGAGCACGCGCACAAGCAGGGGGAGCGGCAGGCCTAGGGAGAAGAGAAGCAGGCTCCCTGCTGAGCAGGGAACCCGATGCAGGGCTGGATCCCAGGACCCTGGGATCATGACCTGAGCCGAAGGACTCAAGGGACTGAGCCACCCAGGTGCCCTGAGCACGTGGGAATTTAAGTCTGATTTGTGGGCTGAATGAGACAAAAGGAAGTCAGTGATGGTGAGCCAGGGTGATGGCTCAGATCAAAGCAGTAAACATTTCTCTATGCATGTGTATATGGATATATATATGGATATCTCTCTTTTACCCCTTCCTTTCTTTTCTCCCTTCCTTTCTACAAGTCTTTTTTGTTTGTTTGTTTCACCAGTTTATTTTTTATTTTGTTTTTTGACTAGGTCACATACATATATGGTTCAGAATTTGAAAGGTATAAAAGGGAATTTAGTGAAAAGTCACCTTTCCACTCTTTCAGCCCCCAAATTCTTTTCCCTAAAGGCAACCAGTGTTACCAGTTCCTTGTGTATCCTCTTAGAATATTCTGTTTACCCTCTTTTTATATAAATGAATACATACTATGCCGTACTACTATCTGAATCTTGCTTTTCCACTGAATAATCTTGAAGATTACTCCACATTAGTATGTGGAAAGCTCTCTTGCTCTTCCTTAATTTGTTTTTACTGTATTGTATTTCATTTTATGTATGTACTGTAAGGGCCAAGAGTAGGCCACCCCCAAATGTGCCACTTTGGCCAATTGGATATTTTAAATAAAAGTTACTGAAGAGACAGCCCGTGCAAGAAGGACACTCGGACCCTCCTCCATCCCCCTGAAAGCAGGAAAGAAAATCTCCCATGTGAAAGGTACACTCCCTGGACAAAGAAGTAGATATCTTTATCACCAGAACTGGAAATTTAGAGCCAAGAAGGCTGTATAAACAACCCTTGTTACTTTTTACTAATTTACTAACCCGACCCAAATACAGTTTAGAATTCCTTACTAACTGAAGCTCCCAAGGTTATCTTTGTCCTGTCATTCCTCATAGATTTATCATCTCTTTGTCTAAAAAGTATAAACACTGCCTGCTTGGTCATTTCTTTAGGTCTCAATTTCATTATTGGGCCTCTGTGCACATGTAATAAAACTTTGTGGTTTTTTTTCTTCCGTTAATCTGTCTTATGTAAATTTAATTATTAGTTCAGCTAGAACCTTAGACAGAGGAAAATTTCAGTACCACTACTTATTTAGTCATTTAACCCATTACCAGTACCATTACTTATTTAACATTAGACTAGCTCTATTTTTTTTTTTTTTTTTTGCTATTACAGGTGATGCAGCAATGAATAAACATGTACATTTTATTTTGCAATAAGCAAGTATATCTATAAGATAAATTTCTGAAATGGAATTTCTGGGTGAAAAAGCATGTTCATTTGTAAATTGATAGATGTTGCCAAGTTGCCCTTCATAGAAGTTGTACCAATGCACATACTTACCTGCAAATTATCAAAGTCTTCTGACTTTTCCAAAACGCATGTACAAAGGAACCAAAACATATATGTAGGAAGTAAAAGAGACAACTTGATATGACCCTGTGAGCATAGACCAGTTGGATTTCTTGTTGTTCCTTTGCCCTCTGTTGGGTAGATAATTTGGATCGCTTATATACATCTAAAGTTGTTTCACAATTCTAAAATAGAACATCACATTAAAGATGTTTCTAATTTACAAACTGTTACTGAGCTGCATTTCAAACTGTCAGAACCTCATGAAAAAGTTGGTAGATTTGATGGTGGGCCTAATCATTGTTTTTTTTTTTTTTTAAGGTTTCAAATTTGATAACACTATATATTAAATCCGCAGCTTGGGAACTTTTTGGTTTTATATTCCTTTACTCTCTTAAACATTATTGAGAACTCCAAAGAGCTTCTGTTATGTGCGTTATATAGAGAGATATTTACCATATTTGAAGGCAAAACTGAAAAAAAATTATTAAAATGATTCCATGTTAACATAAATAATATTCTTATGAAAAATAACTATTTAAAAAATTAGTGAGAATAGCATTGTTTTATATCATCACAAATCTGCCTTAATAGATGATAGCTGGCATGGTACCTCGTGCAACCCAGTGGAACATTTCCTGTGGACTGGACTTCTGTGATGCAACATTTCCTGCCCTGCCTTGACACAAGATGTCTTCTCCTTACCCTCCTTCTAATAAAGCCCCACCCCAGTTTCTAGGAGATGATGGGCAGTGCAAAGTTGCACAGGCTCTCTGTGAATTGGTTTTCCAAGTCCAGCTCCAAATCTAGTGTTCAAATAGGCTAAAACTTGGATGGGTCTTTGTGGATCACAGAGTCCCTGTTAGGGCATCTTGCAGAATTCCAAGTGAATATGGTAGCTGTATTAGATTTCACAGAAGGGACCAAAGCGACCATATAATGGTGTGATTGGTGTGGTGCTCAGGCTTCATGTGCCCAACCTACACCCTAAGAATCAAATTCTAATGCCCAGTGCTGACCACAGCTCTATACACCTACATTAGAGGCCAACGTGTTACATAAAGACATCTGGCTCTCATACCACTAGATTACCCTCAAGAGACTAATTGTGTTTACTGAGCAAGCAGATTCAAGGGGCTAGAAGAGCCATACTAAGTGTAGTATGTATGTAGTATGTAGTAGTATGTAGTCCATGGGAAACACATAGAAAATCAGGCTCATTCCCCAGCCAGAGCCAAATGTAATACAGAAGATCAGAGCTAAAGCCAGAACTGGAAAGGTGGCAACACCTATGCCTAAGACTGGTGACCCTTGGCCACCTATGTGGGCAGATCAGCCAGGAAATTGAGAATTGCTCAACAGTGGAATTATGTGCTGGCAGGAGAGAGTCAAATGAGGTTTGAAATCCATTAGACTGCTCCTGTAGTTCCTGGGGAAACTGCTCAGGAGTAAGGACCCTGAACTGGGAATCATTTTGAAGTGGAGAATGTTCAACTCTGCAGTATTAACTACAGTCTGCTTCTCCCTCTGCTGCTCCCCCTGCTTTGTGCTCTGACAAATATATAAAATCTTAAAAAAAAACAACAAAACAGATTGAAACTTGAGATTACATCACAGCTGAAAGACTAGGGATCAATATCCTTTATAAAATGAATTTTGAAGCACATGGATGAAAAAGGAAATAGACTGGCGAGCACATTTGCTATAATCATAAAAACCAACATTATAGCCTTCTTTCATATTAACTTTATTAGTATTTATAAAATAAAAACAATTTATGAAAATATTTTCAAGATATAGAAACTACAATCTTTGCAAAATATACACACCCATAATTGTTACAATACACATCCTTGTATATACCTTAGACATTATAAAAGTGTTTAAGAATGACACCCTGTAAAAGTTGAGAGAAGGAAAATTTTCTCCAACCTTGGTATATATTGTGACATTCAAGTACTTAAACCACACACTGTTGAAATAAAACATGTCTCTAGTGTACAGGCCCAAAGGGATTTAACTCTCAAAGTCCCATAGGTTCTTTTATTGTGCAAGGTAAAGAACCAGGAGAGGGTTCCCTGAGTTAATTTACCTTAGGTAGCTTAAGCAGTGGTTTACTTTCCATACTTTGTCATGGAAATAATGGAAAGGAGAAGGCCATGGAAACCCATCTTGGGCAGATCCCCTTCCCAGCATCTCTATCTGTGCAGCGTGGCTCCTACAAGAGGATTTCTAATCTTTGAGCTCTAAAATGCTCGGATTCTGTAATTATCTAAGACCTTTGCAAAATGATGCTTCTTCAACTCTAAACTCCAAAAACTGTGTATTAGGCTAAAGTTATAATGATAGTGTGACTCCCCTAAGTAGACTTCATTTAGAGTTTGTCAGGTGGGAAGCATTTGGGAAGATCAGCAAGCTAAAAATTTCCTTTTGGAACTATTGGAAAAGATCCTTTCTCACCAAGGCATAAACCTCAGAAGCCAAGTTCTTTCTTTCTTTGGAAGAATTATGATGAAAGGGAGAGAAAGAGCCTATAATCTTTCAAATCTGCAGGCTTAAGATAATAACAGATGCTAGGTTGGACAGTAAGAGTTGGAAACCATCATAGCTTCACCAATAAAGGGTTCATTGTGATAAAGAATCATTTGTGTGTACTCTCTACTTCCTGATTAACCTCCCAAGCCTTCCTAAATATTACATTCTCTCTTTAACTGCAGAGTATTGGCCTGATGAAGTTCCAGATAAAAAATGCTGTTTGAATTCATGAAGTTAGTATCATGGTACAGCACTGACATTTAATACCATACTGATATACTAGAATTTAACAGTGGATTTTTCTGTTCAAGAAACTACAAAAGTCAATCAACCATGAATCCATGTCTTTACATTTAACAAGTAACATGAAGCATTATTATATATAATTCCATAAGGGAAAAGGACTATAAAAATAAGCTTAATAGGATTGCTGTATTTTAAAGTTGTTTTAAAAAAATATATGCCACAGTCTTTTAAATATTTGGTGTAGAAAGGATAAGGGAGGTATCTATTAGGGTGATCCATAAGAAACTATGGTTTTTGTAAGTTAAAAAGGTAAAATTTCAGCAATTTTATATGGTTCAACCTAATAAAATCCTGAGAAAATTTTATTTGGCATCACACTATAAATTCAAAGAGAATTTATAGAAAATCACATTTCTAGTGAGGGGAAAATACTTCAGCATGGAAATGTGCACATTGGTTATGCCAAGATTTCTCTCTTGTGGTTTAAAGACCTGAAACCTTAGAAAGTTAAGAAAAATGTAGTGCAGTTTCAAAAAAACAGAGGACAACTTAAAATTATAAAACGATAGCTACAGTTGTGAATGCCACTGAACAGAAAACTTCTAGCCAAACCTGGTGATCAAAAACTTTTTTTTTAAAGTTTACATATAAAAATTCTGGCATCAAAATGAAAAGGCACTCATATGGGTTAAAAGAAAGATAATCATTTATAAAAGCCTTGAAAATAAGGCTAATTCATTTGTATTATTAACACCATTAAGTAGGCACCTTTTCCAAGTTTCAGCTTTGGCCTCCTAAATGGAATTAGGTTTCAAATGAATTTCCAACATAATACCAATTATAGCAGCATTATAATCAGTAAGTTTCTTAGCCTCTACACGGCTAAAAGAGCATCTAAAATTTCCTACCCACCTATATCCCATCAATACCAAAAATACACTTTAAAAAATTACATATATTTATACCAAAGAACATTTTGCAGTTTTTTTTCCAACTAATGATCTGTCCTCTTACCGATGCCACCCCAACAACAACAAAAAACCCAAAGAGAAACCAAAACCAAAACAATTGAGAAAAAAAAAAAATTGCTAGACCACACTGGTTAATTCTTAGCTAATTAAAGACATACCATATTCAAAAATGGTACTTTAATTATGAAATTTATTAAGTATAATCAGTGAAGGAAATGCAGATTTTCCAGGTGTGTGCACGTGTGGCGTGTCCGCACTGGGGGACCGTGCACTCAGCAGCAAAGCCTCATTTGGAACCCTGGCACCATTTCCGCACGGCCGCGCCCGTGCTGCTGGCTATGACGCACAGGGCCCCGCCCACTGTCCACCACGTGGGCACATCGTGAAAGAAAATAATCTGGAAGATGAAAGCGAAGACCACATCCATAGTCTTCATTATTGCCACTGGCCCTGCTTTTTCTATTTGGATGGCTTTCGTGAGAAACACCTGACCCCCCAAACCAAACAGGCCGATGAGGATGAGAAACAGCCTGTCCAACCCGCAGTAGGGCAGACTCCATTCCCCGATGATGAAGAGGACAATGATGCTCTCCAGGAGGCCGAGGATGACGTAATACCAGATGCTCAGGAAGTAGTCCACGGACTTCCCCATCTTTCTGAGGATGACCAGGGTCAGGGCGGCGAACACGGCGTGCGCGACCGCTGCGATCGTGCCCTTCAGGTGAAGGGAGTAGCTTTCGCCCCTGCCCGCGGCGCTGGCGCCAAACAGAAACGGGGGCCTCACAATAAGGATCACGCCAGTGATGGTGAAGACGGTGAAGAGGCCATCCCAAGGGCTGTATTTCTCCTTGAGAAATATGCAAGCAAAGATAGATGTGAACACGGGCGAGCTAAACGTGATGACAGTGGCGTCGGCGAGGGATGTTGCCTGGAAAGCGTAGTACAGTAGGATCATGGCGGTAGAACCCAGGACTCCTCTGAGCAAGAGGAAAATTCGTTGACCCTTGGGGCCTATAAACCCAGTTCTGTAAATTCAAATGGAGGAACGCACATTAAACCAACTTGGTATTTGTTTTTAATATTGCAATTCTTGATTAAACATTATTTTTGAAGTCCTAACTGTCAAAAAATAAGGGACTAGTAAATTAATTATAATGCCCACAACTTAATAGTATACACCTTTAAAAAATGGTATCTAATTATAGCTAAAAACAGGTAAGTGTTCACAGTATAAGCAAAAATAGCAAAAGAGAACTCCATAAATAGTATAATTATAATTAAGCAAATCTAATTTTTCCTATGTCTATACAGGCTTGCAAATAAGACAAAAAGGAAAATGTACTGTAATGTTCATAGTGGGTAAACTTTAATAGGTAGACTCATAGATAATTTTTCTTCATTTCCCCCCAATTTTCTACAATGACAATACGTGATTTTTATAATAAATACAATTTCAAGATTGAGCTGTCCTACATAGGAAAACTTGGTCCTGGCTAGTATGCATTGCCAATCTTACAAGTTTTTCTATAAAAGCTGAGGCAATGCTAAAATTTATTTTAGCCATTGAATGTGAGACAACTTTTCATTGTTCTCTGCAGGAAGAGTTAAAATATACTGAAAAAGAACATACAGCATTTGGATAAGTATAATAACTGCCACTCAATTTTCTTTTTATTAAATATTTACCAAGCAAAGTGCTGGGTACATGTCAGGGTAGTCAGCTTGCTGACCTGGTGTCAGCACTGAACACCTATCTGAAGGCTAGCCTGTAGGCCTGACATGAGGACTCCTGGGTCTCTGGAGTTAGAAATGAAAGCATAGGTCACCTTTGACTCATACCTTGAAAATACCTGGAATACCGTATCATCTTCCATGATAATGAAACATAAAATAGGTCAAAACAGATTGGTGCTAAGGATTTAAAAAATTCTTCCAGGGCCTTCCCCTGCCAATTCTTTTATTATGGAAAGATAATTGTGTTAGCATCAGTGGTCTGTTACCACCCTTAGAAATTTCTGAAGTCTCACCATCATTTCCTAAAATATTGAGACTTGTCCACACTTACAAAGGAATTTCTGACAATATTAATTAGTAAATTTTCACCTTTTTCACCAAATCCTCAGGATACGGAGTAAAACTATTCCAAATGCATCTATACTGTGTTACAGATACAAGGAAACTTTGGTGGCACATGACTGAAGCATTTAGTTTAGGGTTTAAGCCTTTTTGCCCAAAGAAAGAAGGAACCACAGACTGCCACCAGGCACCCAACTGGTCTCTTCTCCAAGGCCTCTAAGTACACAGGGGTGGGTAGAGGTTATAACGGTGTGAGAGAGGCATAATTTTAACCTGGGAAAGGGTGGGGAGGGGGTTCTATATGGAAGGGAAAGAGGTGCTGGATAGGGACAGGAAGGATGGGGAATATAGTTTTCAAATACTGTTACATTCTACATAAAGTGCTCTGAGCTATAATCAGTTTTATTTGGCCCTTGCAGCCAAGGTGCCAGATAGAAGACAAAGAGTATAATTCCCTCCAGTTCACAGATGAGGACACTAAATATGAAACTATTTAAAAAGGCCTTGCTCAAGATTACCTTTTCCCTTTCCCACATCACCCTAGGGGGGGGAAGACCTGGATATTATTATGGTAACCTTCTGTTTGCCCTAATAACAGAGCAGCCCATTCTACTTAAAGAAACATTGGTATCAGGAGACACCACGACTTTTTCTCATTTCCTTTTTTCTTCTAAATACCAGTTATGCCAAGGGAAAGAAGGGAGAGTGGTACAAGATGGAGGGAATTGTGTACAAGGAATGCTTTGTTCTCAAAATGGGGAATAGAGAATAACTGAATCCCTTTCCCCTCCTTCGCTGGGCATGTGGTTTGTGATTATGAGAGCATCTTCTGTGGGTGGGTCCTTGTGACTTTTTAGTAATCAGAGCCAAAGGGTGTAGGAACTGGTTAATCTATGGGAGGGATAAAGCATCCGCTATAGAATAATTCAAGCAGTTCAAAAGATTTACAAACATTTGTTAATACCTTCTACTTTGCAGATAAGAAATACTTACTTTCTGTATATTAAGCAAGGGATAATGACTAGCATTTGGAACACACATCGGAATGCACTAATTTCTACAGCATGGACGTCTTGCACTTTTTTAACAAATAAAGAGGCCACTGAGAAAAGGAAGGCGGACAATAATGTATAAAACAAGCCAAGTCCAGGACAGGGTGCTTTCTTCTTGGCTTCTGAAAAAGATTAAGTTCTGGTTAGTCCTTGCTTCCAAGTATATGTTTTATTATTTTCACTTAGGAATTGAGAAAAATGGAACAGTGTTAATGGCTAACAGGCTACCAATGCTATTTCCTAAGCATATCCATTCTCTGGACCCGAACCATTTCCCCACCAAGAATGAAGAATCATTGAGGAAAGCAACAATTTAAACCCATTAATTTTTAAATGCAGTTTTACCCTATAAAATGGATTTCCTTTGGCTCACTGAGGAATCACCCCTCACTTACAAGTCAAAAAAGTAAAAATGCTTGCCAAGACGGTGAGAGAAATCTTTAAGAAATGCTTGTCAAGATGGCTAGAGAAAAATGCTTCCAAGTGATAATTTATAGCATCTCACTGGTGAACCAGGTTTTATAAAGGAAGTGTTCTTTTCTGGACAACAGTTTATAGCTGTGTCATATGGCTACTTGTTGATTATCTTACTTCCCCCACAAACCTGTGAACTCTTCCAGGCTGGGACCTCACTGTCTCGTTTATGCCTGGCTCATGGAAGACCCTGATTAAATATTTGCTGAATGAAAGAATATGAGAGAACTTCATGGAAAGACGCCAAGTCTAACACCACTGGCGACAGAAGGCTCTCTGTTTTGTTATTTTGAACCGTTAATCAAATCTTTTACTTTTCATGGTTTACGACTGATCTTCCGTTTAGAGCATAAACTCTTCAAGGGCAGGGGGCTAGGGTATCTACCCCTCTGACCTCAAAGTGCTTTAAAACAAAATTTTTTAAAAATTAGAACCGTCGTTAAGCACCAACTTCTTGGCTAGCTCTGAACAAGAAAACTTCTGCTTTCTCTAAAGCATCACATATTCAATCCATTAATGACAGTCTGTATGAGCATTAAACTTCTGTTTCACCACTTCCTATACCTTAGTTACCTAAAACAGGAATAGAACCTGTTTTCAGTCTCATACCCCCTCCCCGCCCCACCATTCAGAGGGAAGCAAAAAGGGACAGGATAAGCAGAGAACTCCGTAAAAGATAGGTGACTCACTGAGGGATATATTAATATTTTTTTCTTTTTCGAAACAAATACAGAAACAAGGAGAGAATAAGAAGGAAACACTACTGGCCCTCATCAGTTAAGAGTACAGCAAAACAGAAGGGTGTATTGTTTGGGCACTTGCAATTTATAGTAAAACTAGGATCATCATTCCAGTCTAGGAATTTACAATGTGTTACTCAGCTATAGAATGGTATTGCATAATAATGTTTTTTTAAAAAATGCCCTCCTCTGATAAATGCAAACACCAGGTAATACATTTCAACATCCTCATAGCTGCGAGATACCTTTGCCCATGAGTGACAAACACTTTGTGAATTGGGACCAAAGTATGATGATGCACAATCTTTCCAGGAGCATTCTACAGCCTGACGTGTGTGGTGAAAGATGCCATTGTGGTCAGAGGCCTCTCCCTTTTCCTGTTCCAGGTGCACAGCCGAAGAAAATCATTTGGAGCTAGCGGTCGTCGTCATGTCAAGGGTGATAGGTTGTAAGTGCCAGAATCCTCCACATTCTGTTCACTACCTATGTGCTCAGATACCACAGAAACAAACTGCACATACTCAGCCCATGAGAAGGAAACTTTAGAAGACTTCCAAGTTAAGCACCACAAAATATATGCCTTGGCTGTGGTCAGCCTGAGAGTTCAACTTCTGAAATTTCAGAGTTCAGGTCCAAATAAAATAGTTTTTCTTAAAAGAAGCCCAACTCATACATAGAACCTACACCCTCAGACAGAACAGGAAGATCAAGGACAGAAAACATCTCCCTGGTCTATATTTCAAGGATCTTCTCCAACCTAAACTTTTAAATTTTTCTCCAGGAATATTTTAACTTAACATGACATTTTAACTCTTTTAAAACTTAATTTTACACCCCTGGTTCTGATTATCTTGTCTCTTAAAACATAGCCACTCACATATTTTCTTGCCTATAAATACTTAAGGCCCATGACTGCTGACTGGGACAGGGCAGTTGTTACAAGGCCTGGCTGAGCTTGGTTATTTGTTATGAAGGTGAGGCCTGGTTCTACTCAGGCGGACCTGTCTCTTACTGAATAATAATTTCCATTCTGCCAATGGAGATGAACAAGAGAGTAGCATAATCCAAAGAGGCATTTGCTTATGTAATGTGCTTCTATGATCATATTCCACTACAAGCATAGCTAATAATTTGGCAACTCTAAATAATTCAGATTAAGTAAGTGGCCACAGTGCAATTTCCCAAGTTAGAAGAAAACTGAAAAGCTGCTCAGTTTTTCTATCCTCTGCTTTAAACTGTGATTCACAACTCTGGCTGGGAATGAGAATTGACTGAGTTAACTTTTTAAACTTCAATTCCTGAGCCCTACTCCAGACCCACTGATACAGGATCTCTGCAACGGTAAAAAGCTCCACCAGCTTGAGAACCAGTGCTACACTAGAGAACTCCTTCCAGGGGCACACATCGAAGACAACTTCTCCTTGCTTCAGTCCAAGATCCACACTGTCATTCAAGAAAATAAATAGATGTCTTAGGATAGCTGTATGCTGTCTGTGAAGGTTATCCAAGAATGCAGAAAACTGGTTTAACAGTTTCAACCTGAACTTGAAAATGAGCTTTCTTGAGATACCCATGATCAAGCCGTTAAAATGATACTGTCACAAAGTTCGACGACAACATTTCTCTGGCAATCCTGTTTTCAGAGTATTATCTGCTTATCTTACGATAACTATAACTAAGTCTTACTATTAGCAATTTTCTTTGAAGTTAAAATACTCAAGATTCCTAAGTGCAGTCGCTTATATAGGTTTATCATTTTGCCATGTGCTGCCTGAGTGTACAGTATTCCTCTTTGGCTCACAACAGCAGAAACATTTAAGAGTTCGTAAGGACTGGCTCAGCATTCCACCAAAATGACATTCAGCCATAACTGATAAAGTGAGAAATTCACCTCTTCACGGACTGCACATCTGGTCAGCACAGCTTGAAGTGACCCCTGCTCTGGAGCCACCAGCCCATGCATAAATAATCAGAAGTCTGATCATTTCTGTTAGCATTTAGGACAAAAATAGAGCAAGAATCATCTTCTGGGGTTCACCTCTCTAAACTGCGGAAAGTTCATAATACAGAAAGGGGGAAATGGGGTTGGGGAAGAGGCATAGAAATCCAGGGTCACGTTTAGTGGAGGTCACCCAGAGGATGAGATGATGCAGACTGTGTAACTTTGTCTTGAAAGGAGATCTACTTTTTCCTCTTCTTCTAGGAAGATGCTCCAGGTGGGTGGCGGAGTTTAAGGAGGAATGTGCTTAAAGTAGCACTGTGGTCAACACAAAGGGCCTTGGCCTGGGTCTCTGGCATGCTGGGATCCTTAACCGTGGTGCTGCAGGGACCTGTGCCATGTCTCACCCACACATGCCAGATCTAGGGAAAACAAGGCAACCCCCGCCCCAAAGCCCTCACCTTCCTGGGCTTCACTTTCCTCCTCTGTGGAAGGAAGAGGTTGAACGAGATCAAGGTGATTTTACACAGGGTACTGGGCTCTGGAGACAAGTCTGTGAACCTCCTAAAAATGTTATGTAAGGTTGTGCATCTGCCTTGTTTAGGATTAGTTGCTAAGAAAGTCCTATATTTGTTTCAGGTCTATGATATAATGATTCAAATTTTAAAAAATAGGAAAAAAAATCACAAAATATTCATTATATTAATAATGGAAATCTGGTTTAGTTCAGTGTGAGCTGTTACGGATATATTGTAAAAATTTACAACAAAAAAGTCCTCCTAACCCCAAAAGTTTAAGAACCAGTGGTCCCACTCAACTCTGCCTTCCTAAGATTCTAAGATTCTGAAGCAAACATTTTCTAGACTCTATGCTTGCCTTTTTTTTTTAAATTAAGTAGGCTCCATGTCCAGCATGGAGCCCAACTCAGGACTTGAACTCAGAACCCTGACATCAAGACCTCAGCCGAGATCAAGAGTCCCACGCTTAAAGGACTGAGCCACCCAGGCGCCCCATACTCTGTGCTTTTCAACTTCCTCTTGAAGGAACACCGCTTACCACCGTCATCAGTGTTCGTAGTTTAGCTCCCTCCCAACCTCAGCTGGCTGCGAGATGGCCTCTTAACTGATCCCCCAACCTCCAACCTCCGGCAGGGCGCACCGAGCTGCAATCTGACTCGGCGGTCCTGCCCGCAACACTTTAATTATAGGAACAGTTTCAGAATCCCAAAAGGGTTCCAAACACAATCAGAAACTTTCTCCAGTCTTCGCGCCAGCGGGGACGAAAGGGGCTTCTGCTTTGCAGACCCCCAGGTGAGGGCTCGAGGGTTTTCCTCAGCTCTGAGCAGGGTAGGGATGGGGGGCACGGTCCTCACTGCGCCCCCGGCCCGCAGCTGCGGGGACCCTCGCCCGCTGGCGTCCGCACTCCCACCCCTACCCCAGGGGCAAGACCCGCGCCCGGGTCTGCACCCCACACTCACCCTGAGGAGCACACAAGGCGCACGGCGAGGAGCCGAACAGCCAGCACCTGCCGGGGCCGGGCGTCCCCGCTGCCTCGGCCGCCGCGGGCTCCTCGATCGCGCCCTGAGGCGCGTCCTCCGTCAGCCGCAGCCCGGGCTCTGGCACCTCGGCTGCCCCGGCGCTGTCCAGGGGCCGCATCGCGCGGCCGGCGCTCTCCCCCGCGCCGCGGCGACTAGCGCGGGGAGCAGCGGCTTCGCTGCCCTGCTCTTCCGGCCGGCGGTGGGGCGGGGCGCATGCGCGCGCGGCCCTCCTCCCCTTGCCGGGGACCGCGCTTGTCCTCCGCTGCCCTCTTACCTTCAGCTCCTGAAGCCTCCTGCGCAGGAGGAGGCCGGCCACCTCCCTGGTCTGGCGCTGGTGCCCACAACTAGTCCGAGGGCGTCCTCCCTTCTGCTGCGGTCCGGCTAGACTGGCCAGTGGCTTGGAGTCATCCTTACCCAGGCACAGCGGACCCCTTTCTGTCGTTGCAAAGAGAGGGAGGGGACGCCTGTGGGTCCTGTGGCCTTCTTTTGGGCTAGGCCGTCGGGAGGTTAGGAGAGTGTGCGTTTATTTAATGGTGTGGCACCCATTCAGCACCTCTGGAGTACCCTGGAGACCTTGCCAAACACTGTGCCTGTCTTTGTCTCCTTGCCAGTTATCCAGGGAAGGTAGAATTTTCCTGGTTTTAGGTAAGAAAAAAAAAAAAAAAAAAAGGATTAGCACATAACCATAGGGAAAATATATCTGTAAGACTGGGGCAGAACCTATTTATATGTTCTTTGTAACAGTAGGCATTCATTATTGGGTTTTTTTTTTAATTTCTTTTTTTGGTTGTTAACTGAGACATCCTAATTTGGTTAGATGTAAGATTCCAATAATCTGACATAATTGCGCCCAGTAAAGTTAAAAAAAAACATATGTCATTTGGCCCCAGGATCCCTGGAATTCACTAATAGGCTCTTTATGTTTAGGTAATTCTTCTTTCATCTCTGCTTGCTTTAAATGTGAAAGGACAGTGTCTGGGCAGGGATGAACCTGCCTAAATTGTTCTAGGTCCAAGTGCAAGCAGATTACCAACCAAGAGAGTAGAGTTTGTCTTTACTCAGGTATTTGCAAAAATGGGTCAACAGCTGAAAAATATTGAAGGCAGGAATCCTGGGTTCTGCCTCTGATTCTGTCCCTGAGTATGTGACCTCAGACAGTCACCACCTACTACTTGAGGCCTTGGTTATTTGAGATAAAGTATTTCCCTTCCTATTTTGCAGAGTTGTGCAAATCAAGTCCAGTGATGTGGGCAAAAGCACAGTGTCACCTGAAAAGCACTTTACTGAAAAATCAAGGTGTATTTTTTTATTTAAAAAAAAGATTTTATTTATTTGACAGAAAGAGACACAGCAAGAGAGGGAACAGAAGCAGGGGGAGTGGGAGAGGAAGAGGCAGGCTTCCCGCGGAGCAGGGAGCCCGATGTGGGGCTCGATCCCAAGACCCTGGGATCATGACCTGAGCCGAAGGCAGACGCTTAACGACTGAGCCACCCAGGCGCCCCACAAGGTGTATTTTTATATAAGGTGAACATTTAATTTATCCTCTAAACTGGACCCGCCCTTTTATAGAGTAGAAGAAGGAGCTTTCAAAAATTATGCAGGGCAATAGGCATAAACCGGGATTGTTGTAGGCAAGCTGGGACAAATGGCCGCCTGAATTCTAACTTGGTGAACATATACTTTTGCCTTGTCTTAAAAAGAATTTAAGGCTGCTTATAAAACATATGAAACTGATTTTGTTGTTGGTGGTGGTGGTGGTATTTTAGTGGGGAAATTGTAGGGAAGGGTGGTGAAGGTGATAGATCATGATTATGAAGCAGGAACCAAAAAATTTCTCCAAACATCTAGAAATCAAGTGCAGTTTCACAACTGCATTTATTTGTAAGACTTAGATGTGCAGAGTGTTTGAAGAGTCCCTGCAATATTGTGATTTTCAGGAAGTATATATTCGGTCATTCACATATTTATTTGCTCTTCAGCCAAGGTTCTGGGCTCACAGCTCTCAAAACTCTTGGAATTCCCTGAGCAATAAGAACAATGGAAGCAACTTTTGTCTTAATATTTGGTCTTTTGTCCTTAGTTCCTAAAATAGCTTCAGAGCCATAAAGGTGTAATGGGCATCTTGTGATTTATAACAAACCTCTTTCTACCACAACTGGGTTTATGTTAATGAGGTTATCGGAAAACACCTAAGGACGGGGGGCCTTGTTGCCAGGGAAACCATCCAGTGATTAGAGGGTTGGCATTGGCAGTCCCGCTGGACACCTGTGGGGAAGGGGAAGGGGCAGGGATTGAGTTCAGTCACCAATGGCCAGTGATTTAATTCATCATGCCTATATAATGAATCATCCATAAAAACCTCCAAAGGGTGGAGTTTGGAGAGCTTCCTGTTGGTGAGCACGTGGAGGTACTGGGAGAATGGGTCTCCTGGGGAGCACAAAGAAGCCCTGAGTTCCTTCCCCATACTTTGCCCTGTGGCTCTCTTCCATCTGGCTAGTCCTGATTATAGCTTTTTATAGTAAACTGGTGATCTAGGGAGTAAAATGCTTCTCTTAGTTCTGTGAGTTGCTGTAGCAAATTCATCAAACCTGAGGCAAGAGTCTTGGGAACTCCCCATCTATAGCTGGTGGGTCAGAAGCACATGAAATAACCTGGACGTGTAATTGGCATCTGAATGGGTGGGGAGCAGCCTCGTAGGACTGAGTCCCTAAACTGTGGGGTCTGACACTTTCTCTGGGTAAATAGGGTCAGAATTGAGTTGACTTATAGGACACCCAGCTGGTGTCTGGAGAATTATTGTTTGTGTGGGGAAACCTCCCACTGTCCACACCCCTCCCCAGTGGAATTGGGTCCAGGAACCCTGTTAGTTTCCCTTTTCAAATAGTAAAGATGGTGGTTAGGATGTGTAAGGAAGAAAGAATTGGATGATTTGACCAAGAAATATCTTGACTACTTCACTTTCAATACCATCCTCAAAAAGGGAGAAGAAAATAGGTTAGCACACCAGTATTGACTAGGGTGACTTAAGGGTGATGGGATGATTTGGGTCTTGCATTTTATTCCCTTTCACTTCCTTCCCCTCTGCTGCCAACAGTGATGTATGAAAGATAGCAGTCACTTTAGTTTTTCTTGTTTGCTGAACAAACAAGAGCCACAGAAATATAAAAAGCAACTGATAAGGAAAATATGGACCAGACTAAGTCAGAAGACTTGCTCTGAGTTGTAGCTCTACCCAGCAGAGGCATGGAGGAGCTAAGTTTTTCTTTGAGCATTGTTATTTCTAGACTCTGGTGACAATGACTTACAGCTGGAGAGAGGTGGGCTTCCCCCACAGGGTGAAGGGTGGGGCAGAATCCTGAGATGGAGAGAAACCAGCTCAGGGCCCACTGCACTAGTCTGAGGTTCTGACCTCAAGGCAGAGGAGGCAGGGAGGAAGGACTGCTTTTGAGGTAGCTGGCAGATGGAGTGGACAGGATTTGTGGACTCATACGAAGCAACATTGCTTCTGTAGGCAAAATCATGCAGTGTTCCAACTGAAATTCTGCTTCTCAAGGAATTCAATCCTTTAGTGAGAACAGGGGCTCTCACTCTAATGCCGGGTAACCACAGTGGGTGGCACTCCCACAGTTCTGGTGTCATTAAGGAAGAAGGAAGATGAAAGTCGAAGAGGGGTGATGATGAAGGATAGTTGGAAGGCAGGCACGCAGGCAGGGAAAAGGCCCCCCACCCTCAGAGGAAACCACCGTTAAAAGATTTTACACCACCCTGGAAGGAGCCCTCCACTCTTTCCCTTGTGATAGATAGATGACAAAAACCTGATTGGATGACAGGCACAAGGGGTTGATCAGATTAAAACAGCCCTCCCGGGACACCTGGGTGGCTCAGTCAGTTAATTGGTTAAACTGCCTTCACCTTAGGTCATGGTCACAGGGTCCTGGGATTGAACCCCGCCTTGCCTTTTGGGCTCCTTGCTCAGCAGGGAGCCTGCTTCTCCTTCTCCCTCTGCCTGCCACTGCCGCTTCGTGTGCTCTGTCAAATAAATAAATAAAATCCTTAAAAAATAAAATAATAATGTTATGGAACCTGGACTGGATCGCCCAACGGAAAAACCAAGCGGCACTCAGAGATCTTGGAGGATAGGAGGTTTATTTAAGGTCGGCGGGCTCAGAGGAGAGTGGTCTTCAAAGGTCTGAGCCCTTAGCACAAACAAAGGGGGCAATTTATACACTGCTACTTCCGCATACTTGGCACTTTTGGCGCGTGCGCGAAGCAGGGCAGGGAGAAGAATCCAGAAGAGCCCCGGGGCAAGGGCTGGGACTGTCTCGCTGGCTCTGTCCGCCATCTTAAGACACAGATTTTCCTTATCATTCCCCCCCTTTGATGCCCCTTTAAACACCTAGTTTAGAGGGCACTTTCATCTTCTAAGGGGTGATAATGAGTAAGGAGTAACTGGAGTCTGATTTAGCAATTTGAGTAGTGATAAACCTAGTAAGGGCATTAAGAATACAAGGACCAAATGCTACTATGAGGAGAAGCAATAGGAGGGGGCCGACGAGGGGGGCGAACCAAGGGAACCATTGTGAGAGGGTATCCCACCAAGTTGTCCGCTGGAGTGATTCCCACCGGCGATGTACTCGTTCTTGTAATTGGGTCAGAGTTTCTTGGACCACCCCTGACTCATTAGTATAGAAACAACATTCCTCCTGTAAGAAGAGGCAGAGCCCCCTTGTGCGCCGTGAGCAAGTCGAGCCCGCCCCTTGTGCGCCGTGAGCAAGTTTCACTGAGGCCAGTGAATCGAGTTGGCGCTGCAGAGCCAGGGCTGACTGAGAGGGCGGAAAAATCCGCCGTGAGTTGTTGAGTTAACCCCTGGTACTGAACCTGAGACATCCCGACGCCAGTGGCACCGAGGGCAGCACCTGATGTGGCCAGCAGGCTCACGATAAGAGGGATGGCCGTGGGGGAGTGTCGAGGGCGGCTAGGACGTCTCCATATGAGTGGGGCATCGCTCCCAGGGAGGACTGAAAGATCGGGTAAGAGACTGACAAGCATGCATGATTGATCTAACAGGGTGATGTAGATGTATACACCTTGATCACAAGCCAGAAAAGTGTTGTTAGGCGCACAGACCCAACTGTGGCCTGTGATGGGAGAGGAATAGTTGCCATAAAGCGGTAGCGGAGCCAGAAAGGGATCATCTGTGGTCCCCGGTGCCGAGGTGGGAGGTGACGTGGTAGACTGGTTGAGGATGACACCTAGGTATTGGATGGGACCGGGCTTTATACAGATCCAGCAGTCAGACACTAGGGGTGGATTTGAGTGGTTAAGTGCTTGGTGGGAGGCGTTAATCATACCTAACAGTTGCACTATAGATGCTTGCTGTGTGTGGATGGGGGACCCAGGGATGCACCAGGGCGAGTTATTTTCTGTTTGATGCTGAGGGTCGACTGCAAGGCTTGGGGCGAACGTGGACTTAATCATAAACTTGGCCATGGGGTCAGTCCCTATAGAGTGATAAGAGGAGAGTGATTCCTACAGCCCATGATGTGGCATTGGGTTCTAAGACTGAGAGGGCGAGCAGTATACAGTGATTGTTAGAGCAAGAGGATGGGGTGGCCTTGCGTGACAAGGAAATCTGGATGTCATTGTGCTGTTTAAGGCTCCACCACCCATTGGACCATTGTTCCATTCCCGGCCAAGTTGCCACCCAGGACTTGCATCCCCAGGCTTGTGAGTAGAACTGGGGGCAGGTGTTTGGCTATTGATGCATAGGGCCCCCACAGATGTAGATATCTACCAGCTGGTAACCTGAGTGAGGGTCATGGTAGGAACACCATCTATGAGGTTCCCAGGAGGTATCAAGAAGCTGGCATCCATCAAAATGGAGGTCAACCTTTGGTGTGTGCTCCTCCCAGGTGGAAGAAGTCAGTGGGGCCGCTGGGGCAGGATTGAGGGGGATAAGCTGGAAAGTCCATTTGCCAGTAACAGTGATACAAGAGTTTGCCCCCCTTGCCGGGCCAGGCAAGCTAGAGGCAGTGCGGAGGAACAGCACACCAGGTAGCAGAAGACCAGGACTGACTGGGGCCAGGAAAACCACGGTGAAATGCGCTCAGGAGTAGACAGCAGAAGGCCAGTAAAATTGGGATCTATGACCTTAGGTAGAGGGAGCCATCATGGCTAACCCGTCAGCAGATGAAACCCGTGGACAAGTAAGTGCAGTAATACACCCTAGGGACACCCAATAAGCAATGACAATGGTGAGCCTCTGGGGGAAAGTCTGGTCAGGAGGGGCAACAGTGTAGAGTCCGACTCCCAAGATGAGGGAAATCACGCCAATGAGAGCCAGGGACCATGGTGAGCAGATGTCCATCAGTTGGTGGAGTCTCGTCAAAGGTGAAGCCGGAGTGGGTTCGTGAAGTCTGGCTGGACTCTCCACTGGCGTGGCTCCTTGTCCGAATGATGAGCTTTCTTCACTCTTGAGTGATGGACCCACGGAGTGACACCTGAGACCTTGAGGGCAGTAGGGGTGGTTAGAACAACAATGTGGGGCCCTGTCCACTGCGGTTTGAGGGGGTCTTTCTTCCAATCTTTGACCCAAACTGACTCCCCTGTCTGGAAGGAGTGTACCTGAGACCCTAAGGAGATTGGGGCCCTCTCAATGGTGTACTTTTGTAATTTATTTAGGGTGGCCCCCAGGGCCTGAAGTTGCTCCTTTATCCCTTTATCTCCAACCTGATGCAAGTTTCCTGAAAGGCTTCCCAAGCACGGGGGAGGCTGTTCATATATTAATTTGAATGGGGAGAAACCTGATGTCCCCGGGCGGGCAGCGAGCATGCAGGAGAGCTAGGGGTAGCAGATCTGGCCATGGAAGGTTAGTCTCCCGACAAAACTTTCCTAAGGTTCCCTTGAGGGTGTGATTCATTTGTTCTACTTTCTCTGAACTTTGGGGCCGGTAAGTGGTGTGGAGTCTCCAGGTGATGTTGAGAGATTTGGTCAAGACCTGTACAATGTCTGCCACAAATGTGAGTCCATTGTCACTATGGATTGTTAATGGCAGGCCGAACCGGGTCACGATCTCCCGCAAGAGGACTTTAGCTACTTCCTGGCTTTGCTCCGTCCTGGTCGGGAAAGCTTAAACCCACCCAGAGTATGTGCATACTATTACTAGGAGATACTTGAATCCCCTGCTCGGCTGCACATCTGTGAAGTCTACCTCTAGATCTTCGAAGCGGGTTGCTCCCATCCTCTGGACACCTGGCAGGGGCTGTGGTGCAGACCGAGCATTATTTTTAGCACATGTTATGCATCATTCACTCGTTGCTCGGCATAGTGCTGGCAGCTGACTGATGTAGTAGTGCTTCCTGAGAAGGGCTCTAATGCAGTTTTTCCCAGCTGAGTGAGTTGGTGGTATTCCTTGACTAGATGCCCTCCAGTTGCTGTTGGAACAAAGATGCGCCCGTCTGGCATTATCCACCATCCCTTTTCAGTCAGGGTGGCCCCCTCAGCCATGGCCCATTCCTTTTCCTTTTTAGTGTAACTGGGCAGAGGGACTTCTTCTGGGGGTGTTAGGGCCATGGTGAGGGAAGAGGCTCTGTCTATGTCCTCACTGACTGTGGTCTTGACTGCCTCATCTGCCAGATGATTTCCCTGCGCTGTGGGGTCGTCTCCTTTCTGGTGTCCCTCACAGTGCAGGGTTGCTACTTCCTTTGGAAGCCTGATGGCTTCAAGGAGTCTCAGTATCTCCTCCTTGTTCTTGATAGCTTTTCCTGCTGCAGTTAGGAGGCCCCTTTCCTTGTAGATGGCTCCATGTATACGTACAGTAACAAAGGCGTTTTTTGGAAAGGAAGCAGTGTCCCTGTGTGTTCATGAGGGACACAACTGCATGAGGGACCTTGATGTTAAGTTCTTGCCCCAGGGTAAGTTTGTCCGCCTCCTTGATGAGTAGGACTGTGGCTGCCAGTGCCCTGAGGCACAGTGGCTATCCCGCTGCCAAGGGGTCCAGCTTCTTTGACAGGTAAGCAACTGGCCATTGCCAGGGTCCAACAGTCTGGGTGAGTACCCCGAGAGCTATTTTTTCCTTTTCATGCACAAAGAGATCGAAGGGTTTTTCTACATCTGGTAGGCTCAGGGCTGGAGCCCGCCCCAGGGCGATCTTTATCTCTGTGAAAGCGGCTTCTGCTTCCTCAGTCCAGGAAGAGGGTTCTCGATCTGGTCCCCCTAAGAGATCATAAAGGGGTCTTGCTATTGCTGAGAACCCAGGGATCCAGATGCAGCAGAGTCCTGCAGCCCCCAGGAATTCTCATAGGCCCCTTTTTGTCTGGGGCTGTGGCAGGGAGATGATGACCATTTTCCTCTCCTGCCCTAGTTCTCTTTTCCCTTGGGTGAGGAGGAAACCAAGGTATCGGACCTGTTGTTGGCAGATGTGTGCCTTCTTCCATGAGGCTCGGTATCCCGAGTCTGACAGGAGCTGTAGGAGGGCCTTGGTGGGTCACTGGCGAGGAGGAGGTTATCCACATACTGGAGGAGGGTGCATTGTGAGACCTCTCTTGGGAAGCTGGCGAGGGCCGCAGCCAGTGCTTCCCCAAAGAGGGTTGGTGAGTTTCTAAACCCCTGTGGGAGGCGCATCCAAGTCAGTTGCATCTGGTGCCCTGTATCAGGTTCAGTCCATTCAAAGGCAAACACTGGCTGGCTCTGGGGAGCTAAGCGGAGGCAGAAGAAGGCATCCTTCAAATCTAGGCAAGTGAACCACCTGGCCGGCCCTGGGATTTGGCCGAGGAGGGTATATGGATTCGGGACCACTGGGTGCAGAGAGATGGCCCACAGGTCTTGAACTGGTCGGTATCCCCCTCCTGGCTTCTTGACTGGCAGGAGTGGGGTATTCCAGGCTGACTGGCACTCGACTAGAATACCTGCTTCTTTGAGTTTGGTCAGATGTTCTTGGATGCTGATCTTAGCTTCTTGTGGAAGGGGCTATTGCCTTTGCCTCTGAGGTTGGGCTCCTGGGATCAGTTCAACAATGATAGGGGCCCGATTCCGGGCTAGTCCCAGTGGGTTGTTTTCAGCCCATACTGAAGGGCAGGCGAGTCTGAACTCCGGCGGGCTGCTCGGTTGGGCCTGGGCACAGAATAGCTTCCATTCTTCTTCCCTTGGCATGGTATTTGCTAGTATTAGATGCCCCATCTCCTCTTGCCTTGGGTTAATCGGAGGCTAGTGTGTCCAGTGGGCTCAAAGGTTATCTGAGCCCTAAGCTTGGAGAGTATGTCTTGGCCCAGGAGAGGGATGGGGCAGTCAGGCAGATAAAGGAATTCATGTCGGACCTTGTGGCCCCTGAGTTCACACTGGCAAGCCTGGCAAAAGGGCTATTGTATCTTTTGCGTCCCAGTGGCCCCGAGGATGGTCGCAGTCCTTTTGCTGAAAGGGACCACTGGGGAAGTGACAACAGAGTGCTCGGCCCCAGTATCAACCATTAAAGTCACTGGTTGGCCCCCTACCTTCATTCTGACCGTGGGCTCATGTGGGCCAAGGAGGAAAGAGCCTGGTCCCCCTCAGTCTGAGTCCATTCCCGCAAGGCCTATGAGGTCCTCCTCTTGGGGTTCTTCCTTGTAGCGGCTGGGCTTTTGAGCCTTTCCCCGATTGGGACATTCGTTTTTCCAGTGCCCTTTCTTTTTACGGTAGGCACATTGATCCCTTGCCAAGGGGGTTCTGGACTTCCCCCCTTTCAATGGCTGGGGTCACCCCATCTTTGTGTTGTCCTTTTCTTTCAGGGCAGCGGCAAGGAGGCTAACTTTCTTTTTCATCTTTTTGTCGGCTTCCTGTTCGGCTGCGACCTCCCTGTTCATGTAGACTTTATTGGCAATCTCTATTAGTTGGGTGATGTTCCTCCCGGCAAAACCTTCTAGTTTCTGAAGTTTTTTTCTGATGTCTGGGGCAGCCTGAGCCACGAAGGAGGTGTTTACCATCTGTTGGCTTTCCTGTGCCTCGGGGTCAAATGGAGTATATATCCTGTAGGCTTCACATAGTCTTTCGTAGTAGTCCCCGGGGGACTCCCCTGGTTGTTGAGTGACCGAGGATATCTTAGTCATGTTCATGGGTTTCTTAGCTCCTGCCTGGATTCCCCGGAGGAGGGCCTCTTAGTACTGGTGGATGTGGGCCTGTCCCTTGGTTCTAGTGAAGCCCCATGCTGGGTGCTCTTCGGGTGCGGCCGTATTAGCCCAGGCAGCAGGGTTGATGACTCCCACTGGTGCGTGCTCTTCCAGGTATTGCCGTGCACCTTTCATTATTCTCCTTCTTTCCTCTGTGTTAAACAGGGTGCAGAGTAACTGTTGGCAGTCTTCCCAGGTTGGCTGATGAGTCTGGAAGAGGGATTCTATGAGGTCTACCATGGCCTGTGGTTTCTCAGAGTAGGATGGGGTGTTAGGTTTCCAGTTGAGGAGGTTGGTGGTGAAGAAGGGCTGATAATACATCATGGAACGGCCGGGTTGGACCATCCCGTCTTTATTGCGCCTCTCGGGTTCCTGCGTCTCTCGTACCAGCATTTGGAGGGCGCTTGCACCCAGCCTGGGCGCAGCCTGGCTGCTGGTCCTGGAGAAAGTGGATCCTTTGGGCCTGGGGGCACCGGTGGATTCTCTGGGCCTGGGGGCGCCGGTGGATCCTCTGGGCCTGGGGGTGGCAGTGAAACCAATGGTGGTGGAGTGTCTGGAACTGAAGGGCCAGGTGTAGATGGTCTTGGGGGTATGTACGGTGGGGGCAAGATCGGTTCCTTCTTGGGATCTCCGGCTAGGATTTGTGGAGACTGGGGCTTTTGCTGATTTTCTTTAGGTCGCTTGGATGAGGCGATTAAGACCCTGGCCTGTCCCTGCCTATTGCAAGTGAATCGCACCCAGGGGGGAAGGGTCTGAGCAATTCCTAGCCAGGAGTCAATGTACGGAAACTGGTCAGGGTGTCCTGGTTTTCCTGTTATGACTCGCCATACTCGACAAATCGTTGGGACATTCAGTGTCCCTTCTGAAGGCCACCCGACATCAAAGGTGGGCCATTCCAATTCACATAGGGTTCTCAATTTTCCGGGGTTCATCCTGACTCCATAGTCTCCTGAAAACCCCTTCTTGAAATTTTTGATCATGGCCTCTAGAACTGTAGGTTTACTCTGTCCTGACCCCATGGTGATGTCCCCGTGTGCGGTGGAGCAGAGATAGACAAAAGGGGGGTGCCTCCTGAGGTGAGGAGACCAATCAGATGCCCGTCTGGCCGTGTTCTGAAGGAGCTTAGGTGAGGCTTAGCCCTAGCGGTCTCAGTGTTGTGACTTACGATCGGAAACTATTCCAATGCCGCCACTATGCCATTCACCACAGAATCACAGATGGGCCCACTCAGACTCCGTAGGCTTCTGGGGACTTTAAGGGTGCCCGCCCATGGAGTCACAGAATCAGTCCACTTGAGCAAGCCAGGTTGGACTGCACATTCACTCACGCATTCACACTCCAGAAGTTATTACATTCCCTCCCTGGGAATCCCTACCTGTGAGACCTGTAAGAGGTCTCTGGGAGGTGATCAGACTCCCCTTCCGCCCCAGTGGGGGTGGGCCTGTCTGGGTCCTGGGGCCCCAGGCCTTACCGGAATCTGACGTTCGGACCAGGTCCTCACCTGCCAAGTCTACTCGAGTCTGGCAGGAACAGCAGAGCGGGGCTGGCCTGAGGCGACCGGAGTGGGAGACTACCGAAAATTAGGCAGGGCGTGCCTTCTCCATTACGATCCCTCCTTCCGTCACTGCCCCACCGTTGCCCCCAAACCGGTGGCTACAATGGGCCAGCGCAGTTGGGTTTCCCAGTCAGGGAACCAAATGTTACGGAACCTGGATTGGATCGCCTGACAGAAGAACAAAGCGGCACTCGTAGATCTTGGAGGATAGGTTTATTTAAGGCCGGCGGGCTCAGAGGAGAGTGGTCTCTAAAGGTCTGAGCCCCGAGCACAAACAAAGGGGGCAATTTATACACTTCTACTTCCGCGTACTTGGCAATTTTGGCGCCTGCACAAAGCAGGGCAGGGAGAAGGACCTGGATTGGTGTGCGCTGGAAGCCGAGCAGGGAGAAGAACACAGAAGAGCCCTGGGGCAAGGACTGGGACTCTCTCACTGGCTCGGTTGGCCATCTTAGGACAAAGACTTTCCTTATCAATAAAACAGCCCTCCAACAAGCCCATGAAGAACCCTAGACTTAGAAACTCCAGTGGTGACCCTCTCGGGTCCCCTCCCTCTTTGGGAGCTTTGTACTACCACTCAATAAACTTTGCTTCACTATCACTCAATAAACCTTGCTTTGTTGCCCACCACTCTGCCTGGTCTGCCTCTTCATTCTTTGAAGTGGCATGACCAAGAACCATGGGCACCGAAGGAGAAAAAATCCTGTAACAGTGGGTTCTAGCTGTTCCATGAAAAAGTGAGAGTGCAGGATCCTCATCACCACAGTGGTGGCAGGTGGAGACCTCCAGCTACTGCAGCGGAGGAGTTGGACTCCTGATTTCTGCTACTCTTTATATGTCAGGGATGTTCCTGAGTGAGACATGTGTAAATCAGGAGCTCTCTTCTCCTGGTATGTCTACCTGATTCATATCAGACTGGTATCTTCGTACTGATTTGAAAGGCTCCTCCCTACCCCCCCCAAAAAAAGTTCGTTTCTTACTCTTTTAACTAATGCAACTTATGATTCAGAAAATGGCAGTTTGCTCCAAGGAGTGGGGTCTAGTGTTCATGTTTTGGGGAAGATCAGTACTGTGGAACATAAAATCATAATTCTAAATACCTTGATAAATGAAAGAGGGAACTAGCCAAAGAGAGGTAGTTTAGCCTAAATGTAGGATAGTATATTGGAGAGGCAAAATAAACTGTTTGAATAGATGATAAAAACTGACTCTGGAAATATAACAGGAAAAAAAAAAAGCCAGGGTCAGTTCCTCAAAAAAATGCAACTGAGGGGCACCTGGGTGGCTCAGTCGTTAAGTGTCTGCCTTTGGCTCAGGTCATGATCCCAGGGTCCTGGGATTGAGCCCCGCATCAGGCTCCCTGCTCAGCAGGAAGCCTGCTTCTCCCTCTCCCACTCCGCCTGCTTGTGTTCCCTCTCTCGCTGTGTCTCTCTCTGTCAAATAAATAAATAAAATCTTAAAAAAAAAAAAATGCAACTGAGAATTTACCTCCTGATCTAGTAATTCCACTTCTGGTTAGATACCCAGACGAATTGGAAGCAGGGAATCTAACAGAGAATTTGCACAACAGTGTTCATAGCAGCATTGTTCACAATAGCGGAAAGGTGGAAAGAGCCCAAATGTCTACCACCCGATGAATGGATAAACAAAGTGTGGTATATACATATAATGGACTATTATTCAGCCTTAAAAAGGAATGAAATTCTGACACATACTGCAACATGGACAAACCTTGAAAACATTTCACTAAGTGAAATAAGCCCAACCTAAAAGGACACAGACTCTATGATTCCACTTAGATGAGGAGCCTAGAATAGTCAAATGCATAGCGACAGAGATTGAATGAATGGTGGTTGTTGGAAGCCGAGAGGAGGAGGGAAAGGGGTGTTAATGTTTAACGGGTACAGAGTGTCAGCCTGGGATGATGACAGTTCTGCAGGGGGATAGTGGTGATGGTTGTACAGCAATGTAATCTCACTTAGTGCCGCTGAGCTGTGCACTTAAAATGGTTAAACTGGTCAATTTTACATTATTTATGTTTTACCATGATAAAATAAAGTTAAAAAAGAAATGTCAGGGGAAAGCTTTTCTGAGGGTGTGCAACAGACTATGAAACCAGCAGTGTAGATCCAAAGTTGAAGGAAACCCAGGTCTGCATGCAAGCTGCGGTGTGCAAGATATTTTCCCCAGCACTAGCCATGCTCTCCTTTCTTCAGTTCTCCTTCATAATTATAAAGAGATGATAATACATTAAAAAGATCCATAAGAGGAGGAAAAGAGGTAGCATGGTATAGTGTGTTCTGCGCTTCTGAAACGTTTCCATCCAAGTATCCCTAATAGCTAAAAGTGTGAACTTGGAACTGTGAACTTTAATTTCTGGAGACAGAGTTTAAAGCCCTCGTCAGAGATGGGATGTTTCTTTAAAGTCCCCTGTCCCATCTTAGACACGTATGCCAATTTTCCATTCTATTCCCTAATATATTTATGTTTATCTTAATGCCATTTTTCATGTAACTCATTCAACTAATGCTTGAGTGCCTGCAGTGGACCACTTAGGGTTCCTAGCAGGGGTAGAGTGGGGCGCGAAACAGACAAGGTTGCAGTCCTCTCAAGGGTCGGGTGAGGGATGGTGGAGGAACAAAAGAGGATGCACGCATTACCTAGCATGCAGAACTCATGCTTCGGCTCTGTGCATCTTGCTTAGCTTCTTGTCCCTGCCGGGTTGACTCACTGGCCTGGGAATCAAGAGGCTGGGTTCCATGCAGTTGTGCGGGTCTGGATACATTCACTTGGCTCTCGCCATCTCTATTTCTTAAGCTTAGAAGTCACAGAGCTGGATCCCAAGCAGTCACAGCTGGGCAGGGGAGCGTCCCCCCCCCACCCCCAACACCCCCGCACCCGGCCTTGATACCACTGGGACTTTCTCCAGCAACTTCTTGCTTTCCTACTCTCATCCGTTCCCTCTCTGGGAAAGGTAACTCCTATAAAAATGATTTATGGCCACTGCCCTGCTGCGCTGCCCCTGGGAAACCTGTATCCTCCTGTGGGAACTTGCTTTCTGCTTACAAATTTCCTGAAAGTGTGGACGGATGCCTGTACTTTAGACTTTGCCCTAGATGATAAAAGTACAGCGCAATCCACTTTAACCCCAAATTTGTTATAATTTGGGATTTGGATTCCACCCAGCTCTCATTATAATGCTTGTTCTTTATTAAATGCTCAAAGTATGCCAACCACTATTAAATGCATTTCATTTAATCCTCAGGAGAACTTTATCATACATTTTAGTGTAATGGTTAATAGAAGGGCTCTTGGAGTCTGCTGCTGGGTACCCTTCTGGCTGCCTTACTTACCAACTGTGTGACTTCAGACAAGTGACTTAGCCTCTCTTTGAGCCTCTATTTTCACATCTATAAAATGGGATAATAACCCAATGGATACAAAAATACAGATTTGAAGGGGTACACGCACCCCGATGTTTCTGGCAGCATTATCAACAATAATCAGACTGTGGAAAGAGCCCAGGTGTCCATCAACTGATGAATGGATAAAGAAGGGTGGTACACACACACACACACACACACACACACACACACACAGGAATATTACTCAGCCATCAAAAAGAATGAAATCTTGGCATTTGCAGTGACGTAGATGGAGCTAGAGTGTATTATGCTAAGCAAAATAAGTTAGTCCGAGAAAGACAAATATCATATGTTTCACTCATATGTGGCATTTAGGAAACAAAACAGATGAATGTGTGGGAAGGGCAAAAAAAGGAGGGGGGTAGGCAATTCATAAGAGACACTAATGACAGAGAACAAACTGAGGGTTGCTGGAGGGGAGGTGGGTGGAGGATGGGCTAAATGGGTGATGGGTATTAGGACGGCATTTGTTATGATGAGCACCGGGTATTGTCTGTAAGTGATACATCACTGAATTCTACTCCTGAAACCAATATTACACTGTATGTTAACTAACTAGAATTTAAATAAAAATTGGAAGAAAAAAAACTTGCTGATTAAGAATTATAACATGCTTTATTTTAATAGTTGGACTACCTAGTATATGGTTTGCTTCATGAAATATACAAATTTTTAAAAAATTTTATTTGTATTAGACTGCAAGGTGTAATTTTGTGAAACATAATAAATACACAAAAATGTTTAAAAGATAAAATAAATGAAATGGGATGATAATAGTGTCCAGCTGCTGTGAGAATGAAATGAGGTAATACATGTAGAATGACAGATAATAAGTACTTTAAAAAAAGTGTGTCTTTTATTATCCCTATTTTACAGATAAGAAAATTGAGGCTCAGAGATGTTAAACAACTTGCCAAAGGCACACTGATAGGAAAGAGCAGAAGTAGGATTGGGACCCAGGACTGTCTGGAGTCAAAGTCCACGGTCCCAATGACTTGACTTATCCAGGGGTCTTAATTGCCAGGATTGCTGGTTTCTGAGAGGACCTCATTAGGGCACAGTCCCTTTCACCTTATAGCCTGGCTTGGACCTTGAGGCCGTTACTTTGGCTACATTCTATGACTATGTTCTATACCACACTGATGCTCTGTGCTTTGTGTTAGGCTTATGGTGTCTGTCTAGCATCTTAACTTTCTTGGAGTAAAATGTTATGAAACAAAGAAGAAAAGCAATTTTTATAATAATAATAATAATAATAATAATAATAGAAGCCAACCTATTTCCCCATCTGCTGTGAGAACATACATGCTCCAGTGTCCACAACTCTTAATCTCTTCCTAACTCACTTCTGTTGTCCAAAGCTGGAGTCTAAGCTAGGACCCACAGGGCAGGGGTGGGGTGAGAGTTCACAAGCAATTTGCAAAGCGAATAGATACCCACCAGCAATGCAGACCTGATTTTAGGTATTTCCCGCATCCTCTGCCTATCCAGGGCACTCTATTATTTTCCCTGCATCCTAGGTGTCTGCTCTATTTCTATTTTCCCATTACTGGATCATCTTCCAACTTTTCATGCTATCAACCAAAAGGGCAAATATTAATTTTTAGTAATATGAGGCCCAAGGAGGGAGAAGACGTAAGCAAAGTGTCAGTAGATAATTCCAGTATTAAACCATCAAGCACTTATTTTCCAGACAAACAGGGGTGCACATGTTTGCATGCATGTGCGCGCGCGTGCGCACACACACACACACACACAAGCAGTTTCCCCTTCAGTGGTGGTGAGGATGGGAAGCACTCAAGAAGTGCCATTTTTATACAGATTCGGGTATATTTGTTTAACCTTTCTACTTGTTCCAGATGTACTTTATGAATTATAGAACTAGGTTTTGAAGTTCTATGCAATATTTAATGTGTGATAAAATTTTTAACAGCATAAAAGGGTATACTATGAATAATAAAATCTTTTCTTTCTTCCCCCAATCCCACTTCTCAGAGGCAATCACTATAAACAATTTCTGTTTTTAACTCTTCTAGGGGTTGCCGTTAGTCTCTAATGACCGATTTACTGACTTTAGATGATTTCTTTTATCCTTCTTTGGAAGATGGAGAATTTTAGTGCCACTTGGCCACCCTCTGCTTTCCCTAGTTCCTGTCATATCATCTTGATCAACCGGTGTCTGAACAAGTTGATATCTGGCAAGGTGGGGACATGTTTGACTTCAGGATAGTAATAGTCGTCCTTTGTCAGGTCCTTATTATTGGCAGCCAGGCGATGTGCTAACACTTTATATATGACCATTTAATTAATCTTCATGCCCGTGCTAGTAAATAGGCCCTACCTGCATTATACAGATAAGGAAATTGAGGTTTGGGCTAGTTATGTAACTTGCTCAGCGTCTGATAGTTACTAACTGGGAGCTAGATTTAACCTGTACTTTCTAATACCCACTTTAAATCTTAACCATTACTGCCCCAGAACAACAAATGCTCTAAGGCCAGTCTAGTTCTGCCACCAGCGAGTATTTCCTTCATCCTGCACGTTGTCTATTTGTGTGTGTGCACGTGTGCACGTGCATATGTATTCACATTGATACTATGTAGAAATAAAGTGTATGAGGATTATGACAGTGATATATTAATGAACAGGAGAGGGGAAATGGAATGTTATAAGGTTCTTCACATATAGATATGTTTGTTTTTATTTTGTTCAAGAAAGTCAGTTATCTTTTAAAGAGATTAAAAATTAGAAAAATCTTTTAGATATACTCAAATATTTACCATTTCTAGCACTTTTCATTCCTTCATACCAATCTAAGTTTTTATATGATGTAATTTTTTTTTTGCAGCCTGAGGAACTTTGAAAAACATTTCTTGTAAAGCAGATATGCTGGCACAGAATTCTGTCTTTGTCTGAAACATGTCTTTATTTCTCTTTTGTGTTTAAGAGATGTTTTTGTTGGAAGTACAATTATAGGTTGACAGTTTTTCCTTTCAACCCTTTAAAGATCTTGGTCCATTTTCTTCTTTCTTCAAGAATTCAATATTCCCCTATTTTCTCTGGCAACTTTTTGTCATTGATTTTCATCAATATGCATTGATGTAATTTGTAGTTTTCTCTGTCTTCATCTTGCTTGAGGATCATTGAGTTTCTTGGCTCTCTGGGTTAATATCTTTCACTAAATATAGAAAATTAACAGCCATTATTTCCTCAAATATTTTCTTTTGCTCCACCCTACTACCCTAATTTTTGAGACTCTAATTATATAAACATTAGACTGTTTAATTTTGTTTCATAGATCATTGAAGCTATTCATTTTTTAATCCTCTTTTTTTCTCTGTGATTTGGTTTGGATAGTTTCTGCTTCCTGTCTTCAAGTTTGCTTGTCTTTTTCTGTAGTGTTTAAATTTATGTCAGGCCCATCTAATTAATTTTTCATTTCAGGTATTATATCTTTCAATTCTAGAAGTTCCATTTGGACCTTTTAATAGTTTCCATTTCTTGCCTCAATGTGTTTATGTTTTCCTTTAAGTAATATTTACAATAATAGTTTCAAAGTCCTTATCTGCTAATTCCATCATCTCTGTCATTTCTGGGTCTCCATATTGACTAACTTTTCTCCTCGTTATAGATTACATTTTCCTACTTCTTTGCAGGTCTAGTGGTTTTTGTTTGTTTGTTTGTTTTTATTGAGTGATAGAGTCTAGATTGTGTTGTGTTCCTTCAAGAACTGTTGAGCTTTGTTCTGGCCTGCAGTTAATTTACTTGTGGATCAGCTTGATACTTTCAAAGCTTAACTTTATGCTCCGCTAGAATGGATTTCTGGTAGTTTAACTCTATAGCTAGATTATTTTTATTCATAAGACTTGGGCTTTCTGGCATCTCTAACGAATGTTCTAGATGTTTAATGAGATCTCTCCACTGTGGTTGATCAGAATGGAAAGGTCTCCTAAAACTTTGTGAGCTTCACAGCTGTTCAGTTCATAGCTCTCTGGACATTGTTTTTTTCCCCAATATTCTTATCCCCCTAGACTGTGTGCAGATTTCTGGAGGTTTTTTTCTCTGTATAGTATCCACTTCTCACACATTTTCTGGGCAAATTCCAGCAATCTTAATCTCACCAAACTAAAATCTCTGTCTCCTCAACTGAGCAAGGCTGTTCTGCTTCAGGTTCCTCCTCTCTGTGCCAGAATCTAAGTGCCTTTAAGCCTAAAGCTGAGGAAATTTGAACTTACCTCATTTGTTCCCTTTCTCTTAGAGATTATAGTCTTGTATAGCCTGTTGTTCAGTGTCTAAAATAGGTGTGTTTCATCTTTTGTCCATGTTTATCTATATTTCACTGATGGCAAGGGGTCTAGGATAATACCAGTCACTCCATCACAGCCTGAGTAGAAGTGGTTTATTCTCAGAGTTTTCATCTAATGAAGTGAAGTTTCCTTCGGTGAGAGTTGTGCTGAATGCTCAGAAACTAAGATGGTCTTATCAAACAGCAAGACCACTTTGGGTTTTGATCCCACGCAGGTATGTAGTTATCAGCAACCACTTGAGTCTTCAGCTAATAATAAGCATGAGTCTTCAGGTCTGAAACCCACTGACTTCTTCCTTTTACTCTCTTTTTCTTATTAGTTGATTACTGTAGGTTCAATTACTTGCTTAAGGCTATATACTCCTCCTCCACTTGTAGGCATTATTCTTTAATGTTATTAGTTATCATGTAGTATCATGTATCAGAATTATTTATGTTCCTCTCTCTTCAATATTCTATTGAAGTCTAGCCATCATACAGAAAAATGCACAAATAATAAGTGTACAGTTTAATGAATGATGACAAATTTAATGGGCTCATGAAAAGAACACCCAGATCAAGAAATAGAACACAACCAGTTCTGCAAAAGTCCTCCTTGTGCCTCTTCCCCATCACTACACTGCCTCCAAAGGTAACTACTCTCCAGACTTCTAAAACTGATGCATTAGATTTGTTTGTTTTTAAACTTCATATAATTGGAATTCTACCTTTGCCCTTGTTTTCATTCAATATATTTGTGAAATTCATCCTTGTTACTATATATAGTTTTAGTTGATTTATCCTCTTTACTAAATGATATTTTATAAATATATCATGCATCACTATCAATGTGGACTATTATGAAGGGCACTACCACATTTAGAACTATAGTATATTTTGCCAATTTAACATTTCCATTGGAAAGATTACTGGAACTGAGTTATACTCTATATATTGAACTTTAAAACTCAAATTCATAGTAATTCACAAATATTTATCAACTGTGTACTATATTCCAGGTACCAGACTAGACACCAACACTGGGGCCTTTGAGGATTTTATAGTCTAGTGAGAAGGGATAGACATAAAAGTATATAATCACAATATATAGTAGTAATATGTTAACAAGAGCCATAACTATGACTTTGTTAAAATTACTTCAAATGATTTACTTTTTTAAACATTCATTTTGCATAAAAGGTATCTGCCTATATTAAGGGATCAATCTTCTGGAATTCCCAGAGGTGCCTTTACAGATAATTCAGACAGATTTAGAAAGATTAAAGAGAGTCATTCTTTTCAAAGAGTATCTGTTCAGTCAGTTGAGAAATCCTATTATGCATCAAAGAAATGCCAATGTTATTCCCACAGGCTTTCCTTCCTCTGTGTTCCCCTTAAATGACCTTGGACCTTTTCTTTTCTCACTTATGGCCTCTCTCAACCAGCTCATCCATTCCCTGGGCTTTAACTACTGCTTGTATCTGTCCATGGCCACCCCCCCCCCCATCTTTAACTCTACTCCAGTTTCTCTCTGAATATTTAACTACTCTGGTTTTTTGGTTTTTTTTCCCTGAAAAAAAGAGTTCTACATCTTGGTGATCACATTTATTGAAAGGGTTGGAAAAAAATTAAAATGCCCTTTAGCTTAAGAATTTTTTAGTTATCCGCAAATCAACTCATTTCAGGAGTGGAAGAATCCTTGGTCATTTCTTAATATCAAAATTTATGCAGGTTTCTCTTTTGAATGTCTTCTACATTTAAAGATGCAATCATGGGGTGCCTGGGTGGCTCAGTCGTTGGGCGTCTGCCTTCGGCTCGGGTCGTGATCCCGGGGTCCTGGGATCGAGCCCCACATCGGGCTCCCTGCTCCGTGGGGGGCCTGCTTCTCCCTCTCCCACTCCCCCTGCTTGTGTTCCCTCTCTCGCTGTGTCTCTGTCAAATAAATAAAATATTAAAAAAAAAAAGAGGCAATCATACAAAAGCTCCTATATTCCATACATGATAAATTCTTTGTTTCAGCCAACTCTTAATGGAGGGGCAACTAGTACAACACCATCTCCCTGGACAAAAAGCATTGGAATATTCCATTTTGTTGATTTATCTATCTCTTCATATGTTTCCTCATCAATTTCTATAGTAGTCACAGTTTCTTCCATATCTCCCAATATCATATGTAAATGCTGATCATAAGCATGTAATCTGCCTCAAAGCTCTCTGTCATTTCTCACTTTCACATAAATTCGCTCATCCAGGCTGAGCCTGATGAGATCCAGGGGCTCTTCTACAGTGTTGGTAGTTTGTTGCTGGTCCACGTCATCCACCATGTTTCAAACCCTGCATCCTTTCCCCAACTACTCTGGTTTTTAACTGCCTTTCAGGTACCTCCACTGGCACATCAGTTCAACAGGTCCCTGAGTACTGACTCCTGTCTTCACAGTCCTCTCTTTCCTCTCTCTCCTATTCCAGTGGAACCACTAACATTCATCCAGGCAGGGAGCCATTTTAATTTCTTTCTCCCCCTTCACCCTCCACTTCAAGTCAATCAGTAAAGTTTGTTAGTTCTATCTTGTAGAATTAACTTGTAACTCTATCTTGAATCTATCCACTCTCTTTATTTCCATGGCCACTATTATGATTTAAGCTCTTACTATTTCTTTCTGGGTTATTGCCATCACCTCCTTCTAGATCTTTTGGACTTCAATCTTATTCTTCATATTCTTTTATTTTCCAAACTATGAATTATTTTCCAAATCTTATTATTTCCTAGCTTAAAAATCTTGGTGTTACTCCATTACTCATAGGAGAGCTTCCCAAAGCTTGTGCCCCAATTGTGTGTTACAGTGGATTAAGAATGCCGAGGGTGACAACCAAAGTTGGGCCAGGTGTGTTGTCAGTCACAAGAAGCCTCAACTTTTTACCTCATTGTGCCATATGTTTTTTCATTTTCCATATATGGTATGAATGGAAAGATTAGAAAGGGCTGGCTACAGATTTAGGTCTAAACTCCCAATACTTGTTGACTTCTCTAGTCCCCTCTCCAGCATTCATCACCTTACACCTTATTATCTAGTGATTGACATTTCCTGCCACATGCCAAGCTGTGTCATGCCTATATCATTGCATAGAGCACAAGCTCTTCCATCAACCTTCAGTGAATCTCTCCCTTTAACAAGCTGGCAAGCTTTTATACATCTTTTAAAATGTAATTCAATCTTTGCTGTCTTCGGTAGCCTTCTCTGAGTTTCCAGGATGGAATTGGCCATTCTGGCCTTTGTGCTTCCACTATAGCTCATAATCTACCTCCATCATGGCATCATCACACAGAAGAGCATCTTTTGGTTAACATGTTTATCTCCCTTGCTAGTCTGCAAGCTGCTTGAAGCTTTTCCTCTTTCTTTCCCCAGGACCTGGCACAAAGGAGGCTTAAGAAAAGATTAGGTGAACTAAATGCAATATAATAGTTTATATCAGTCAGGATGGGGTATGTTATGTTGTTGTAACAAATGACAATATAGTAAAAGTTTATTTCTCAGTCATGCTATAATCATTCAGATTGATGGATGTTCCCTATCAACTCGAGTTCACTCTGGAGAATTATACATGCCCTTCATACACGCACACACATTCATTTTAAAACATTGTGATATAACACACATTATATAAAATGTACCATTTTAACCAATGTGTATAATTCCATGGCATTAAGTGTATATTTACAATGTTTTGGAACCATCACTACTATCTAGCTTCATAACATTTTTATCACCCCAAATGGAAATCCCACACCCATTAGGCACATTCCCTACCCCTACCCCTCACCCCCAACCACTGGCAATTACTAATCTGCTTTCTTTCTTTGCTTATTCTGGATATTTCATATAATTGGAATCATAAAATTTGTGGCTTTTTGCATACGGTTTCTTTCAGTTAGCATAATGTTTTCAGGCTTCATCCATGTTGTAGCCTGTAATAGTACTTCATTCCTATTTTTGGCTGTATAATATCCCATTATGTGGGTATGCCACATTTTGTTTATCAATTGATGGGCATTTGGGTTGTTTCCACCTTTGACAGTTTTGAATACAGCTGCTGTGAACATTCATGTACAAGTTTGGTTTAAACACCTGTTTTCAGGGTGCCTGGGTGATTCAGTCAGTTAAGTGTCTGACTTCAGCTCAGGTCATGACCTCAGGGTTGTGGGATCAATCCCCATGTCTGCCTCCGCGCTCAGCAGGGAGTCTGCTTGTCCTTCTCCTTCTCCCTCTGCCCCTCCCCTTGCTCATACTCTCTCTGTCTCTCTCTCTCTCAAATGGATAAATAAAATCTTTTAAAAAAATAAACACCTGTTTTCAATTCTTTTGAGGATATAGCTAGGAGCAGAGTTGCTGGGTCATATGGTAATTCTATGTTCAATTTATTGGGAAAGCACCAAACTGTTTTCCACAACAGCTACGCCATTTTTATGTTTCTTCCAGCAATATATGAGGGTTCCAATTTTTCCACATTTTTGTCAAAACTTGTAAATTTCCGTTATTATTGCCTTACATGCTCTTAATACATTCACATCACTCTGTTCATATTTTACTGGATAAAGCAGGTCACATGATCATGCCTAGCTTCAAGGTGGGTGAGAGGCACAGTCCTACCATGTGCCAGAAACAGGAGTGCAGGGACATTTGTGAGCAGCCCTAATGACTATCACACAGTTAATAGCAAGAGAGATGAGAGATTAGATCAAAATAAACCCATCCTCTCTCTGAGAGTTCATATGCACAAATCAGGCCATTATCTCTTGCTTAAATATTATAAAGTTTCCAGGAGGAAAACGATCAAAGACTCACTGTATAGATGTGAGCTAAAAGAAGAGGAGGGGGGAACAAAGGCCAGAAGGAAAGAACAGAAATAAAAAACTTCTAAAGTAGAATACCTTATTTTGTTAATGAATTATAAATACAATTTTGGAAAACATACAAAAGCATGTCACTCTGAAAAAAAATTCGATCTCTTCTTTTTAGTACAAAATACAGTGTAGCCAAATACCACTCAAATTCTGGTAATTAAACTTTCAGCCTGAAGTTGGTTTGCCTCTCAATGGCTTCTCACAAGTAAATGCTGCAGTACATTTTGTGAAATAGAATAGCCAAAGAATCATTTTCTGATGAAGCTACAAACCAATCTGAAAATTGTGGAAATAGAAATCTGCATGGAAAGATTTTCCTGAAAAGGAGGGCTGCACGTCAACAAGCTTCTCCTGTTACCCAGCAACCACTCCTCTGGCGTTCCCTTTAATGGGGTAATTTCAGCTGGTGGCTGGTGCAAGCTTGAAATGGTCCTGTTTGTTTTCCTGCTCCCTGATATGGAGAGGTCACTGCTGATAATAATGTGGCTGCCGGTCATTACTATCTGGAGTGTGATAACTTGGCAGAATTGCCTCAAAATGCTCTTTATCTTGACATTAACTCTGCATATACAGTTGAGTCCCACTAGATGCACATTTCAAGGCCTAAGGATATTTATATTTTAGAGATAAAAATGACCAGTATGGGTGTTGGTGGAAGGATTAAACATTGTTGTGCTTTGTCCAGTTTGTAGCTATTCCATCAATAAATAATTATTATTCAAACAGCCAGGTTTGAATCTCAGCTCCACCACTGCTAGTTGTATGTTCTTAGACATGCTTACTAATCTTTCTATGATGGACCTGAATCATCTATAAAATGGAGTTAATCATAGGGTTCACCATATAAACTTGTGAGGATTAAGTGATCTCATACATGCGAAGTGCTTAGAACAATGTCTGACACACAGGAGATGAACGTAATTAATGGCTTTGACTCTGGGGATTGTGTTCCCTCTTGACAAATCACTCTTCCTCTCCCATGACTCCCCTCCCTGACTGGGTTAAGCATCTCCTGCCATGTGTCTTTCTGGCATGCTATAGTTCCTGTTGGCTAAACAACACCTAAATGGAATTATAATTGTGGGTTTAATTCCAGCTAGAAGCTAGAAGCTCTGGATGGGTAGGTGTTTGGTCTGCCATGTTCACCATTGCATCCCTATGTATGCTTATTCATCGGATGTGCCCCCAGCAAGTTAGTGTGAAGTTGCAGAAGCAGCCAACCTAACCTAATGGGGAACAAGGAGAGGGCAGCCGTTGGCTGAGATTTACCAGGACTTTGCAGGGAGTCTGAGAGGAAAACTGCTGAGTCATAGGCATGCATTTCCAGCAGGAAATAATTTAGTTTTGAGGCCTTGCAACATTGTTGTTTGGGCATGTAGCAGGTACTGACTGTCCCACCAGAAAACAAAGGCACATAAATAATCACTATCTTATCTTTGAACTCTTTCTTGCAAGTAATGGGATTTACTTGAACTAGCTTCACAAAAGATAGGTGGAGGTGGAGGGGGAAAGATATGTAAGGATATACGGGGTGTGTCTCAAAAAGCCAAAGGTGGGAATGCAGCGGGGTCTCCTGCAAGACTGTCCTCTCTCAGACTCCTCTCTCTTTCTTTATGGGGCAGATGGTTCCATGATGCCAGGTGTCCCTGCCCATCTGCTTTTTTCTTCTCTTTCTTCAGGTCTCTGTTCAGTGAAAGAAAAGTCAGCTCTTGGGGTTATGTGACCCTCGGTTCCGGGTGCACCCTGAGAATAACTAGCTGTTGCTTAGCCACCAAACTTCATTTCCAGGGGGAGAACCTGATTGGTTCACATGGAGCCAGATGTCTCCCTTGATCTGATTTATCATCACCCAGGATCATCTGTTACAAACAAGGTTGCCAGGAGTCCACTTTCATGGAAGAGCAATTCATTGTGAACAGGGTCACTGAGAAATGGCAGATACTCCAACAGATTTCTGCTAAAACAATGTAGTTCAAATGGTCCCCAATGTTATGCAAAGTTTGGTAAGGGAACTAACATCATGGAGTGTAGAATACATCCCAGCTAACCAGAAACCACTGGGTTTTGGTAACTTTTGAGACTTGTCCCTTTAATGGCATAAAAAAATACACAAACAAAAATTATTTTAGATGCACTTTACTCAAAATGAACTACTACATTGTTCTCTGAAAACAGGAGGACACACTGCTCCTCCCATTGCCTAGAACTCTCTTTCTCTTTTGTTTTGGATTAATCCCTAATCCTTATCCATCTTTCACATCTCCACTTGACATATTCCCTAGGTGGAGCGTATGGTTTTTTCCCCCCAAGGAATTTATCTGAGCAGACCTGGGGATGGGAAGGGCCCTGTATCTAAAAGCAGGTGTTGGAAAAAATAAATAAATAAATAAAATAATAAAAGATGTTGGGCCTCTTGGTGGTGAAGCATGGCTTTGACTGTCCACATTAGACCTGGTGAGGCAGTATGACCTTGATCTTGGAGTCATGGAACTACCTGACCACTGCTCAGTGGCACTTTGCTGAGGCAAATCTCCTCCGCCTTCATGAACTGAATCAAATGGTCCTTGGCATGGTACTGGGAGCCCAGGTCATGGTATCACAGGGTGATGGCACCTGAGGTAGTCAGGTCCCAGTATTCCCCATACATCTGCAAACTATTTTACCAAAATCCAGGCAGATAATATATTTGCACAAATTCGGGTATGAAAAATATGAGCACTTAGTTTTCTATAAATGAGCTTGATTTCTGTTCTGAGCCCCCACTCTGATTTGAGTGGTGGCCATTAAATCTTAGTCAATGTTTCACCAAAGTTCTGGTATCTTATGTTGAAGTACCAGAGGGGGTGGCACAGAGGGGCAGGTGGAATGTCTGGCCCCTGCTGGGAAGTCTTCATTCTTACCTGGTCTTTAGTAAATCCACACATGTCCCACATGAGTCATCCCTCCTTAGGGCTGGGTCCCTCTCTTACTTAGGTCTGGGGGTTCTCTCAGCTCATTGGGTGCCTTCTCCAAGAGCATGGGGTTTCTGGTGTTGCTTATCATACCAGGCCCAAAGGAACCCCATTGGGTAGTTGCTACCCTTCACTATGCCTGGGATGTATTAAGAGGAATCATTTACCGTACCCATACTTAGCTGAGTATAGGGATCCCCAGTGAAGATTTCTCAAGTGCATTTGCCTAGGCCACCACAGCCATTTCTAGTCTGAGGTCTTGCCCCCCCACCCAGGCCCCGCTGAGCTCAGAACCCCAAACCCATTCAGAGTTTCTGCTGTTTTGCCCCTCCCGGGCTCTACTAGAGGGAAGCAGTTTAGGTCCCCTCTGCTTTTAGAACTCCAAAACCAATCTGAAATTTCTGTTCTTCCCCTCTTCCGTGCCCAGAGGAGAATCAGGATGAAATATTCATCTCTTAGAACCAAGTGGAACCAATCTCCTCACTAGCCAAGATCAAAGAATTTTCATCTCATCTGGGGATGGCAGGTAGAGGAGGAGGGAGGACGTGAGAAGGGAGGAAAAAGGAATAAACAAGAAATAAATGCAGAAATGAACAAAATTCAGGTTTGAATGGCTTTCTATGCCTTTTTTTACTCATGGCAAAATTCTAGAAAGGCACATTGGATGAATCTTTTACCCACTTGGGAAAGCTGTAGTCATTGTGCATCAGCAGGAATTCACTAGCTAAGTTAATCCTATTCACTTTTTGATGATTTACAAAGCTGGAAGATCAAGGTAATGCTGGAGACAGTGTTACTGGGTTTCAGCAAGGCAGGTGGGAAAGCAGTGGTCACTGGGAGTCAGCAAGAATCCTTAGTATTATTAGGTACTTTTATATGTTACTTCATTTAATCCTAAAAATAACCCAACGGGGGGAAGAAAATTAAATATACACTGAATGTGAGTTACAACCTTTGTATAGCTAAAGAAACTGAATTGTGGGCAGATATTACAGTTCCCTTTTAAGGCTATATGGCTGGTGTACTAGGCGAAGACCTTTCAACTGCAAATGAAATACCTGAATCCTACTCAGTGTTTTAACTATCTCTTGCTGTGGGATATATGACTCCATGACTTAGTAGCTTAAAACAACAACCATTTTCTGTGTTTGCAATGTGGATAGGGCTCCATGGGGAAGGCTTATCAACTGGAACTGGAGCATCCACTTCCAAGAGGGTGCACTCACATGGCTGACAAGTTTGTGCTGGCTTTCAGCTGGGAGCCTCAGTTCTTGCTGTTAGCTGGTGTGATGGTTCATTTTATGTGTCAACATTACTAGGCTAAGAGATGCCCAGATAACTTATAAAACATTATTTCTGGGTGTGTCTGTGAGGGTGTTTCTGGAAGAGATTAGCAGTTTAATTGGTAGGCAGAGTAAAGAAAATCACCCTCACCAATGTGGTTGGGCATCACCCATCCATTGAGGGCCTGAATAGAACAAAAAGGCATAGGAAGGGCAACTTTGTTCTCTCTGCTTGAGCTGGGATACTTGTCTTCTCCTGCCCTTGGATATCAGCACTCCTGGTTGGACCTTCATACTTGGACTAGGACTTACATATTGGTTCCCTTGGTTCTCAAACCTCTGGGTTTAGACTAGAACTACACCCCCAGCTTTCCTGCATCTCCAGCTTACAGAGAGCAGATCATGGGATTTCTCAGCCTAGATTATGAGCCAATCCCTCATAATATATCTCTTTCTGTATATCTCTATATATCCTATTAGTTCTCTTTCTCTGGAGGACCCTGACTGATACACTAGGTTCCTCAGTTTTCTTCCACATGGTTAGCTTGGGCTTCCTCACAGCACGACAGCCTCAGGGTAGTTGGACTTCTAGAGTGGCTGATTTCCAAAAGTGCAGTGGCCCAAATCCTAAGGTTTAGGCCCAGCACTTGCACAATGTCATTTTCATCATAGTCTACTGGCTAAAGTAAGGCAGAGGGCCAGCCCAGATTCAAGGAGAGAGACTGCAGAAGGTATGAATGCTGGGAAACATGGTTCATGGCAGGTTGTTAATGTAATATGCCAACCATATTAGGCTAGGGATTTTATTGGCTCACGTTACTGGCAGGTTTAAGAAGTATAGCTGGTTTACAGGGCACCGGGTGGCTCAGTGATTAAGCATCTAACTCTTGATTTCTGCTCAGGTCATGATCTCAGGGTTGTAAGAAGGAGCCCCATGGTAGGCTCACATGCTGGAGCTAGAGACTGCCTAAGATTCTCTCTCCCTCTCCCTCCACCCCTCCCCCACCTCAAAAAAAAAAAAAAGAAAGAAAGAAAAGAAAAATGTGTAGCTGGCTTAGGTATTGTCAGTAACAAGGCACTCAAATGAGGCCAGCTGGAATATGCTTCTCTGCCTCTCACCTCTGCTTCCTCTATGTCAACACCATTGTCAGGCAGATTCCCTACTAATGGTGGCAAATGGCCACAGTATTTCTGACTTTGGAGGAGCCATGCAGGATCATGTATCCATCCATCCATGCACCCATCCTGTGACTAGGAGGATGGAATGTGCTAATTGTCAAGTCTGGGTCATGTGCTTACCTATGGCACATGCTTTTGATTAACTACCTACCCAGCAGTGTTTCCCAACTGTCTTCTCCATTGCCTGAGAGTCTAAAAAAAGCCAATTACTCAATTGCTCAGCTTCCCTTTTAGCTAGGTGTGTCCATGTGAGTGAGTCTGGCCAGTGAAGTGAGAAAGGGAGTTGATCTTCAGACTTCTAGGGAAGATTTTTGTTGAGAGTTTAGCAACACTAAACTCTGGTATTGCTGCCTCAGCATCTATTTTGTTTGGTCAAATGAACTGTAGAGGCCTTAAACTAACATTAGCTTCCTCATGCAAGCTCATACCCTAGATAATAGCCCACAGAGAGTCCTGAGTAAATGTAAATTCCTGATATGACTTTTGCAGTTGCCTTTGTGATAAACAGTCTCTCCCACCTCCCAGGGCCTTGCCCTGTGCCCTCTCTCTTAGGTAAGACCCCTGTGGAACTTACCAAAACCCTGCCCTTTTTGGTCTGAATTGACTAAATCTGGCCTCAACTTTGGATCCCAAGCACTTCACCTACAGGCCCTCATACATGCATGTGCCCCAGGTCCTGCCTGTCTCTCTGCCTGAACCCTGCCTTTACTTCCCGGTGTGGTCTCTCAAGGCATGCAGTATACTTCCTCTAGTACCTGTGAGTAATAACCCTCTCTATTTCAATTCCTTTGTTGTCTTTTGTCAAATCCCAGCTCATCATCCAGCATCCTAGGGGTTTAATAATTATTAATTTGACAAAGTCATAACAATTTTCTCCCTTGATTAAAAGGGAAACCAGTTTTCCTATATGTGTACCCCACACCCACCCAGTAACTTCCTGCTCTGACACTGACGTGTGAGAATGAAAAGACTGGAGTGTGACAATGAGAAGGCCAAGAGAATCTCAGAGATGCAGAACTAGAGTCGACATTGTTCAACCACTGCTCCAAACCAGAAACCTCCTACACCTACCTACACAGTAAACATCTTTATAGTTTAAAGTCATTTATAATTGAGCAGTCCTTTGCTGAACTGTATGGACTGAGATTGTAGGAGGGATGGCTCCCAAAAGAAACTTCTACTGTTATCAAAAGCAGGTAGGAGAGTAAATACTCAGCAGGTGAAAGGTGTCCCTTGCAGCTGGTGGGTCCAGGATCTAGGAACAGGTCTCAGGTTAGTCTGCCCTCAGAGCCCCCATGAAGTCAGCATTATTATACTCAATTTGCACATGAAGAAACTGAAGCTGAAGGAGATTGAGAGATTTTTCTCATTGTCACTCAACGAGTTAGTGGCAAATCTGGGACTACCACCCAATTCCTTGGATTTAGATGTTATTACTTCTTCCACGAAGTAGTACAAAGCAAGAGGGATAACTTATTACCTTGAAAGAGAGTTAAACTCACAAAGGATTTTGACAGGATGGAACAATGAGCCTAGTCTTAATAGAATGTGAGAAAAAAAGACTTAGGAATATTAATTGACTGTAAAATCAACATGAATCAGCAGGGCAATGTGACAGCTAAAATAGTCAATGTGAAGGATGTGTTAATATTAAAAATAAAGCTGCCAGCTATTTTACTAGCAAAAGATGGGCCTATTCAGGAATTGCTGAGAATTACAATCTGGAACAAACAAAGATGGGGAAACCACAGCCAAGTCCAGAGAACAAAAGAAAGGAATGGCTCTTTTATAGAGGAAGAACTGAGTTAGGAGGGGTGGTTATAAACTAAGTGTCCATTGGAGTAAACTGGGAGCTGGAAGCATCGTGGCTTTCCATTGGCTGAGCTGAGATTGTCTCTCATTGGCTGGGCTGTTGCCAGGGGAGGAAGAAATCCTCCTTCCTCCTTCTGGGTTAGTAAAACAGTGCATAGACTTGCAAAGTCTCTGTCTTCTTGTGGGGTCTACAACGGATGAATGGCGGTGTGTGAGAGCGTCTTTGCCTGCCAGCCTTCTGACTCCATTCTAAAAGATGTTTCCATTTATTAATTTTCAGGTAAATGTTCAATTGTTTATATTTTGGTTGCCATATTAATTGTCTATAGCTGCATAACCAATTATTCTCAAAATTTAGCTTAAAACAAATATTTATTATCTTATAGTTTCTGTGGGTCAGGAACTAAGGACTGGTTTGCTGGATATTCTGGCTCAGGGTCTCATGAAGTTGCAACAAAACTTTGGCCAGGGCTGTGGTCATTTGAAGGCTTGATTGAGGGTCTGCTTCCAACATTGCTCACAAGACTGTTGACTGGAGGCCTCAGTTTCTCACCACATGGGCCTCTTCATGGGACTTTTGAGCTTTCTCATGACAGAAGCTGGCTTTCCCTGAGCAAGAGAAAGAGCAAGTGGGAAACTGCAGTGTCTTTTATGAGCTCGTCTCTGAAGTGGCATTGTGTCACTTCTGCTTTTTTCCTGTCGGTCCAGTTAACACTCAAGGGGAGTGTTGCACCTTTTGAAGATAGTGTCAGGGAATTTTTGGACATATTTAAACTACTCATCATTACCACTGGCAAGGCCATACATGAAGCATTTTACATGATTCTGGGCACCAAAACTTAAGGTAAACATATAACTCTGTAGTTTTTCTTTATAGTACCTATCATGGTTGCAATATTTTTGTGTGAATATATAGCATTTGTCTCTCCTCCTGGATTATAAGCTCCATTAGGACAGGGATGTAATCTGTTTTTCTCATCGTCTTATTCTCAAGATCCAATTTACTGCTTGGCACAAGCAAGAGCATAAATAAACATTTGTTGAATGTTGAAAGAATTCACTGGACAAAGGTCCAAGGAGACTTAATCTCCATGCCACATGAGAAATAGTTGGAGTAAATTGAGACTTAGCCTGAGAAGAAAAGACTCACTGGGGAACATGAGAGCTTTCTTCAAACCTGCAAAATGGAAGAGATTCATTATGGACACCTCCAAGGGAGAAAGTTGCCATTGACTGATGGAAATTCCAAGGTGGCAAATTTTACCTGACTATAAGGAACAACTTTGTAACAACTAGGAACATTTTATAATGGATAGAGTGCTTAAGGAGGGAGTAAATTGAATTCCCATTGGGAGATAGCTTGTTGGGAATATTATGGAAATAATGAGTACATTAGATAAGAATCAGAAGACTTTTATGGAACTTTGAGATCATGTGATTCCGCAATCTTAGATGTATGCTACTTACCTAAATTTAAAATGTTAAAACAAACAAACAACTATCAGCCTGTCCCCTGTGGTAGGCATTAGTTGCTTTGTTTATCCAGCATGTGTTCCTATTTCTTTTTGAAAATATATCCTACCTTTGTTTTGAGGGACTGCTCCAACTGTCAACCTGGTGGTTTTCGTGGGCGCTGCTAATCAGAGTACTCTGCCTCTTCTCTCCAGCTAAAGTAGCCATGTGACCCTAACAGATCCATCAGTATTCCCTGGGAGTTTTCTAATTGGAACTAAGGAAGCAAATTCTGTTATCTCTGGTATGGGGAGCATGTGAACCTGGGATATGCTGGCAGAAGTATTCCAGCTTCATGAACGAAGGGCACCCAGAGTGAAGAAACAGATGCTGATGGAAATTGACATGAACTTCAAGTTCCTGTGCCAAATGTTTTTCAGACTCCATGTTATCCCTGCTCTTTCCACAGCTTGGTTTCATGAGCCAATGGTCTCTATTTTGCCCATAGAAGTTCAAATTGCATTTCTGTTACTTGTGATAAAAATCCTGACCAGCTGCCTCTCCTTTTTCTTGACTTCTCTGTTTCTGTTACTGATACTCTTTTTTTTTTTTAAAGATTTTATTTATTTATTTGAGAGAGAGAATGAGATAGAGAGAGCATGAGAGGGGGGAGGGTCAGAGGGAGAAGGATAAAGAGTACCCAGTAGAATAATATAGAATAATAAATGAATCAACTATAGCTACATACATCACCAAGAATCTTAATTTTCAACTGCCTGTAGCATGTCACACCGACCTCCTTACTGTTCCTTGAATGTGCTAGGTATGTGTTCTACCTCCATCCTATCTCCACAGGACATTTGCACTTACTATTCCCTCTGCCTGGATTGCTCTTCCTGCATATATCCAGACAGTCTCTCTTCCCTCTGCAGTTTTTGAACATTTTGTCTCCTCCAGTCATTCGTTGATTATATACAAATCTTCTGGAGTGCCTGGGTGGCGCAGTTGGTTAAGCATCTGCCTTGGGCTCAGGTCATGATCTTGAGGTCCTGGGATCAAGCCCTGTGTAGGCTCCCTGCTCAGCAGGGAGTCTGCTTGTCCCTCTCCCTCTGCCCCTCCCCCCTGCTCATGTGCTCACTCTCTCTCTGGCATTATCTGGCATTAGTTGCAAATAGCTCATGTATGGACATACTGGCTATAATAACCTAGCCAACTTGTGTTTTCTATTAACACGTTTCATATTACTCCGTCCAAGTTTCCTTTTCATGGAACTGAAGAGTCAGAAGTGAGCTTGCAGAGGTGGGGTTGGGGGTTGGGGTCAGGAGTGGAGGGTCCTCTCTTTCGACACCTCACCCTTTGGCATCCTGATGGTGATTCAGGCTATCCTGAGCATCACCACAGGCAGGCAGCTCGGCAGCAGCCCCCCAACAGTGTGTCCACCCTGAACACATATCCATGGAGCACTTGCAGCTCGCATGCTGTGATCCTGAGCTTGTTCTTCTGAAGAGTACAAAATAAGTCTACTCTGAGTCAAAATCAGAAAGACAAAAAAATAGAATGGTGGTTGCCAGGGCCTGGAGGAGCAAGGAGTGAGGCGTGAGCGTGTAAGGAGGACAGAGTTTCAGTTTGGGGAAAAGGAAAACGTTCTGGAGCTGGATGGTGGTGATGGTGGCACAACAGCACGAATGTACTGAATGCTACAGGGCTGTATACTCAAAAATGTTTAAAATGGTAAATTTTATGTTAAGTGTATTATACCATAATAAAAATAAATGGCTTTTATGAATGAACAGAATAGGCTCCTATCCATGTGATGCTAAAGTTGAGTAACATTTATTTTTATACTTTTTTATATTTTATATTTTGTTTATTTTATAATTTATTTTTATTTAAGGAAGTCCTGCCCTATTACAATGCCAGCTCATAAAATAAAATAAGTGAACTCTCTCTTTCACATGCCATGATAGTCTGCAAACGATTGACAAGCGCTGTGATACTAGACCTGGGAAATTAGGCTGGGAAGGGTGCCGTGTTCCAGATGCAAGCCAGGAAGACAGGAAAAGGGGAAACATGGGTAGGGGAAAGAGAAAAGAAGAAAGAAGTGAAATGGCTAAGAATGGGCAATGCTAGGGGAATTGAACCCGAGCAGAGGAAGAAAGAGGCTTATAAGAGTTACATTGGGCCAAGCGTGGGAGCAAAGGATGCAAGATAAAGGGAGAGGACAAAGAAGCTGGACTTCTTATTAGAAGGACTCAGAGCTGAATATAATGTTCTGTATGTGATATGACCATTAACAAAACAGAATGGGGTTATCATTCTTCTTTTGTTTATGTAACATACTGCTATTTATTCATCACAGAAATAAATTAGGTACCTTTGGCAGTTATATTTTATCACTTAACATACTGAGTTTATTTTCAATAAACCCTTAAGTCTTTTTCGCAGAAAAAAAAAAAAAAACAGACCAAGGACTGGGACTCAGATTAAGCAGGACAGCCTTGGAAAATCAGACTTTATAAAGTAAAGTATGTCAGGCTGGACTTGTGAAGGAAGCCATGTAACTGTAATTCTCTCCTGCATACCTATGAGGCCAAGCCTCCCTTATTCTACAGGAAAGTTACTGTGCATATGCTGATAGAACATGCCTTTATGAGAAGGTCAGATACTAGAAAGATGTGTGGGGGCAAGGCAATAGGTTGAAATCTCAGTAGAATAAGACCCCTTAAGAGAATATACAAAAGGATATTATAGGGCATTATGTAAATGAAAGGTGCGTGTCAGGGTTCTTGCAGGAAACAGATGGTAAACTAATCTGTCCTGTCAGGATTAGGAGAATCAACAAGGGATTATCAATAGTAGAAAGCCATTGCTACCCATAGGCCTGAAGGGGCAAGCGAAGGAATGGTGTTAGTGGATACCAGTAGGAGACAGGCTGCTGGGCATGCCATGGTCTTCAGTAGAGGAACATACCCTCCGCTAAGCCAGAGCCTGACGAAAAGGGAGCTAGCAGAGCAAATACCTGGACTTCTCTCTCTCCTCCCATTCTCTTTTCTTTCTTTCTTTTTTTTTTTTTTAAAGATTTTATTTATTTATTTGACAGAGAGAGAGTACAAGCAGGGGAGCAGCAGAGGGAAAGGGAGAAGCAGACTCACTGCTAAGTGGGGCTCCATCCCAGGACCCTGAGATCATGACCTGAGCCGAAGGCAGACACTTAACCGACTGAGCCACCCAGGCGCCCCTCTTCTCCCATTTTCCAATACGATTGGCTGAACCAGATGGTAAATCTGAGGGCACACAGTCCCATGTATTACAGTTCTTAGAGAACAGAATTGCAGGACCACATCAGGTTAGAGGAAAGGAAGAGTGGATCTGGAGGGGCAAACGGAGACTCTCCAGTACAATATTAATAGAAGATGGTGTTCAAGACACAAGCAGCCAGACTTGGGGTTTGGATGCTGGTACCACCACTTAGTGGTGATACGGTCTTATCAAGCGATTTCTCTTCTCTAAGCTGTGGCAGATACAGACGGCTCGTTGATTCAATAGTCATTCCCAATTCCCTTCTCCCTTGTTGCCTTCTATGATAGATCAGGAAAACTTGAATACTCACTTTCCTACACTCCTTTTTAGCCAGGAGTGATGAAGGGACACAGTTCTGGTCAATGGGATATAAGTAGTAGAAGTTAATGGGAGAGTTTCTGGGAATGTTTTGCTTTTCTGATAAAAGGGCAGATGGAGCCAATGTCAGGAGCTTCCTTCTCTATCCCCATTCTTGCTGAACAGACACGATGCCGAACTGGGCAGTCGTGACCCTGATGGAGAAACCTAAGTAATCTCCAAGATACTCTCTGTGCATATATCCAGCAGGCATCACCGAACCATGAGCCAGGGCCAGCTGGTACTTACCTCTGGATGGGTTGTTGAGGGAGAGATTGGGGGGGGGGGGCAGAAAAGTGGTGGGAGGGGAACTTTATTAAGTCATTGTTAGTTTTCAGTTACTTAAAGCTGAAAGCATTTCCAACTCATACACTAACCTTCAGTTCCCTCATTTAAAAAATAACAGTATTTATTTTAGAGTATCATTGTAAAGAAGAAGTAAGGTAAGAATAACTGACATTTTTTATAGCACTTGGGATGTACCAGGCATTGTTTTGAGCACTTTACATATGCAAACTCTTTTTTTTTTTAAGATTTTATTTATTTATTTGACAGAGAGAGACACAGCAAGAGAGGGAACACAAGCAGGGGGAGTGGGTGAGGGAGAAGCAGGCTTCCCGCCGAGCAGGGAGCCCGATGTGGGGCTCGATCCCAGGACCTGGGACCATGACCTGAGCCGAAGGCAGACACCCAATGACTGAGCCACCCAGGTGCCCCCATATGCAAACTCTTTAAACCTCATAAGAACTTTATGTGATAGGCATTATTGTTAATTCCATTTTAGAGATAAGGAAAGAGAGATTAAGTCATCTGACCAGTCATATAACTTGTAAACGCCAGAGCCAGTGTTGGAACCCAGGCAGCCCAACTCCAGGCTCTGTGTACTTATAAAGCAGTTAGCTCAGTAGCACAGAGTAAGCATCCAAACATGTCAACAATAATAATGTGGATGATCAGGTGCCACATGGATGCCCAAGGCACTTCTGTTTGGTGGCTTGGAGGGTGGTTCTTTTCCAAAATCTAATTTGAAAATGGAAGTGTGCACCTGGAGTAAAATCGCTTAGAACACCAAGTGAAAAACTCAAGGAGAGGAAGGGCTTAAATTGGGCAAGCCAGGAGTTCTGGAGTCAGCTATTTGATGACATTTCAGAAGCTACCCCATGATTCTTTTCCTTAGGTCTTTTTTCACATTTGCATCTCCATTTCCCAGTGGCCACACTCTTACCTACCTGGAACCAGGATTTCCCCCTCTTTCCCCTCCAAATTTCCCCCTCCAAGAACCAGGAACATTTCTTTTTCTTGGTCAAAACATAGCAAAAAGTAATATCAAATTTGGCCAGTAGGTGTCAGCATCCATCACAAAATCAGCAATTGCTTAACCCCATCTTTACATTGAAACTCAGATTCAAATTATGTAAAACAAATTAGTTTCCTACTTTTTTAATGCTTAGAAAGCTGCAATTTCATTTTCAAGCTTCTCTTTTGCTGGATATATGCACAGAGATTACATTTTAAACATTTTAAAATGTAGGGAAGAGTTTGAGGATAGAAGCTGCCTCCTTGATGAAAAGATGAAGAAAACACTTTTCATATAAAAATCTTTCAGTCATTGATCCATAATGACTATTTACTGACCACCTTACTTTGTGTATTCAACAATAAAGAAGCCAAGAGTTGTAGGAAGGGATTCTGCATGTTATAGGATACTGAAGTTTGAAATGATGTATTTTGGTTTACTGGTTCCCTTTTTGGTAGATGTTTGTCTTAATTTTGGTGTTTCCCCCCCCACCTTAATCTATACATATTCTGCACAACATACAAGCATGCCCCCCACCCCCATTTTAAGAGAATGGAACATGTGGATGTACTAGACAGCTTAGTGTTATCGAACTAAAATCCACTGAGCACCTGTTTTCTGTTTCTTAATGATCCCAAAGCTTCCTGGTCACACTCATGTTTTAAAAAGTCTAGCCTAGCCCAATACAATGAGAAGCTTCAATTTCACATCCAACTCAATGCTCTTTCCTTCTTCCCTAGCTGGGGTATGAACAAGGGGCCCACACTGGGGAAGGAGACATGGTCTACTCCCACTCCTCTCCACTCTGCTTCTGTATCCACCAGGATTGGAGAAGGCAGAGGAGGGATTAAAGAGAGAAAACAAAATCCTATGTAGGGAAAGAGGCTCTGCAGGATCTCTGTACTGCACAGATGCTGTGCATCTCATCAGGCAGAACTAAGCACATCTGGGTGGAGGGACCTGGGCAATGTAATCTTTATTTTGAATGACCATGTACCCAAGGCAAGATGACCTCTTCCAACATAACCTTTTCTGACTACCACCCTCAGCCCCTTCTAGGCTGGGGCCATCTCATGAGCAGCCAGCTGCCTACCCAGGGTACCAGTGAGAGGTCTCAAGCTCTACTATTTTATGTGGAGTCAGTTATCACAGAAAATGCAAATATCCTTGCTTGAGAAGACTTGACACCCCTCTAGGGTAATCCTACTACTCTGGGAATATTTCTGCTCTTGATTTAGACTGTAGGAAATGATGACAGAATGGTAGCAGCGCCTGTTGAGTTCCTCTTCATCCTTTGGATGTTCTTAGCACCTATTTTCCTTAGCTTTAGGGCTTTGTTGACAATTCTAAGACAACAGTGAAAGTTCCATGCAATATCCTGTGACCCAAGGTTTTATATGTAAATATCAGATCTGGCAATAAAGAAAGACCAACTAAATGGGGAAAGCAAAGGCTCTTTATTCAGAGTTTGCTATATAGTCAGGGAGTCAGCCACTGTCACCTTTATTTTGGCAGAGACCCAAAGGCAGGCAGAAGAGTAGGACAGCTTTTCAGTGGAAAAGAAGGAAGGCTTCAGGTTTCTCTAATTGAAAGCTGTTAGCGAGAGGAAGCTGGAGGCCACCTAAACAAGAAATGGAACATCCTATGTGATTGGTTAGGGATTCATGTTTGGTTTTCTCTGATTGGTCCTATTGGAAGTGTGGAGACAAATTAGGGAAACCGTTACTTATTAATCAAGTCCTGGCCCCTAGGGGCTGATTATTACAGAAGTTGTTGTTGAGCTTCCTGGATTGTCACTAGAGATAGCAGTCTGGCTTCCTGCAAGTCTAACTTAGAGCAGGCAGGCTTCTTAGGCTGTTTATTGTAGAAGAGGGGTTGGTTTCCTGGGCAGGGTGCTATAGGTTCTGAGTCAAAGTTCTTTTTTTTTTTTTTTAAGTGGGCTCCACGCTGGCCTGGGCATGGAGCCCAACAGGGGTCTTGAACTCACAACCCTGAGATCAAGAATTGAGCTGAGATCAAGAGTCAGATGCTTACCCTACTGAGCCACTCAGGTGCCCCTCAAAGTTCTATTTTTTATATACGGTCTGGCTATTGTTCATATATTCAGTCTCAGTAGCAAGCAGTAAACTTGTCTTTATCAACTATGATAGTATCTCACATTTATATCATGTTTTACAAGTTATAAAAGTACATTAATGTGTATTTCCGAAACTAGTAAGTATAAAAATCCTGTAAGACATTGTTATCTTATTGTAAAGCTGAGGAATAGGCTCAGAAAGGTCAAAGGTCAAATGACTTCCCACTGTCACAAAACTACTAAGGAGCCAAGGGGCGTGATAACCACGCATTCTGATTTTCCTAAGAAAATTTTGAAGCAGTAGAGCGGTAGAGTGGTCTCACAGAGTTGAAGAATGATTCTTGTGAACAAAGGAGAGTGAGTAAAGCAATAGAGTTTTATGAAGCAAGGATACAGAAAAAGCTCTCAGGCGTGAGAGGGGTCCTGACAGGGTTGCCAACATGACCGTCTTTTATTCAGAACTGACCAGGGAGCCTGTGGCCTTATCATTTTTGTGATGTCTTGGTTTGAGGAAGGATTGGTGATCACATCTTTAATGGCTTTCTTCTTGTTGGGGTCTGGCCACAATGTGACTGCCATTAAAAGACCCCACCTCTGACACTCAGGGCAGAGAGGTCTGGTTTGTCCCCTTATTTCTGGTTTGATTATGCCTCAGCATTTCTGGGATTTCTGTGAGCCTGATCCCGTAGCCCCCTAGCTCTCCCTCCCCAGCCCCACCTTTCCCTTACTCAGTGAGACCCTTCAGATGTGTACGAGTGGGTCATATACTTGGAGGATGATTGCCAACATGTATCTGAAGGGGAGGGTGTGGAGATAAAGGAAGTTTTCAAGGGAATTTTTTATATGTTGAAGTAGACTTACAGGATCCTGGGGGTCTGGCTAAGATTGCCTTTTGCCCTTAGCAAAGTGTCAATATCCAGGCAGCTGAGTCCCTAGAGGAATGTCACTCTGCCTGGTTCAAGGACTTGTCAATGGGCTGTAGGTAGTAAGGACATTTAATAATTTTTCTTCTGCCTTTGTTTCCCACATCAATTTCTGTTCTTTTGTCCTGGTCTGCCATCCAGTTAAAACCATGTTACTGTTAGGAGTTAGTTGGGCAGTTAGGTAGTCAGGACCAGGGTCCCCAAGAAGAAAATACGGAGTCAGGACAGCTGAAATAAAACAGCACTAACGTCCTGTTTTGCAGCTTAGACAGGACCGCACTGGCATTCTGCTTTGCAGCCTTTGCAGAAATGACTTCTGCAAAATGTCCTAAAATAAGGCAATTAACCACAGAGCATTTGTCAATATCACAGGCAAGGGGCAGTTAAGACATGAGCCCCCAGATGTCAGCAAAAAAGACCATCAGCACACTGACATTAACCTAATAGGTAGACAGAGACGTGACCAAAGCCCTGATTGGCATGGCTCAGCACACCCTGATTGCTCAAGATAGTGCAAAAAAGAGCTCCTAAAACCCCCAGAACTTTGAAACTCCAGGGCAACCCTCTCGGGCGCCCCCCCTCCCTCTCTGGGAGCTTTGTACTCTTGCTCAGTAAACTTTGCTTTGCTGCCCACCACTCTTCATCCGGTCTGCTCTTTATTCTCTGAAGCTGCGGGACCAAGAACGCGGGCACTAAAGGCAGAGAAATCCTGCAACATTTCTATCAGACATGCCCTGGTTTGAACAATAAGTCATCTGGTCATTTTATCCTACCCAGCTGGGACTCGAACATATGACTTCTGAGTTTCAAGACCACTGCTCTGTTTAGCGGGTTTGATTAACCCCAGCCTCCCCAGTCACTATCTCTCCCACCTCCAGGCCTTTGCCAAGGCCTTCCGGCTCAGTGCACTCCAGTCCGGTGACTTGTTTAAACAAAAGTTCTCCTTGAAATCTGTTTCTTTGTTAACTGGTTGATGAGGGTCAGTCACAACAGGTCTCTGTTAAGTGATAATTAGCCAAATGAAAATAGAAATGTGAAAATAGGGCTTGACATTTAATAGCCTAAAGTCCCTTAAGGAATCTGCAGCGGCAGCTTGAATGTTTGTAATAAACACTATGGAAAGGTGATGTGCATTAGTGTCAATGTTTAACATCTCACCCAGGGCAATTTTTACTAAACGGAGGGCCCCGAACAGTAAAAACTCACTGAATTCTATAAAACAACAACAACAACAACAAAAATTGTGTAAATGAACCGGTTACAAACCCATTCAAAATTATTTGCCTTCAACAGTACTTGGAGCAGAATGTCAGTTTATTTGCTGCAGTCAATTAATTCAGCCTTTCTTAAGCAGAATGTCTGATTGCCTTAAGCAACCCTACCGAGAGGCTTTTTGTTCTAGAACAAAAAGCTGTCTGCATAGTTTATGTTAATGCAAACCAGCAGGTGGCAAATGGCTGCTCTTTGGAATGAAGGCAAATGGCTACTTTGGAGACTATTGAGATGCGATAGGGCACTTGATTTGAGAAAAAGGAAACTGCTGCAAGAAATAAATTGGTCAGCCCTGGTCCCTTTGTGAACCTTGGGATCTCAGGCCCAACCACCCTCACAGCCCTCAGCCCACCCCCCATTCTCCTCTCTGCTCTGATCCTTGAATTAATAAACTCCACTGGGAAGGAGGATCCTTTCAGTTGGTGTCAAACCACCCTCTCTCCCAAAACTTTCCATAAATCATTCAGTGCAGGAATTCTTCACAGCAGGAAATGAACCTCTTGGAGCTCAGCTTTAATTTTGCATTATTGTTAGAACTGCAAGAGACAATCTGATTCATGCTCCTAATTTCTGGCAAGGAAGATATTAAAGGTGGGATGCCAGTTTTACTGATGAGTTATCTGAGTGGCTGCGCTGGGAATAGAACCCCAGCCTCCTAGGGCAGCCACCATTCCACGGCACCCCTTTGCCACTAGCTAGAGGCTGTAAAGACAGGCCATACCTAGCTTGCAAATAGCATTATGTTCTGAAACTCCATTTGTATGTCACTTGTTTGGAACTTGGGACACGTCTTCTCCTAGAAACATACTTGTTTAAATGTTGGCGAGGTTCTCTGGCCAGTTCAAAACCCATTTTAGCCCATATCACTGTTTCAATCTTTGAAGCAGCCCAAGCCCCCTAAAACTCAAGTGTTGGGCCTGACATTTGTCCCTAAGCCTTTCTGAAAGCTAAGCCTTGAGTTTGTGGGGAACCCCAGATGGGCCAGGGGGTAGGGAAGGAGAACAAGGCTGATGGAGGTTCCAAGATTGGGGCATGTCTTGGAGGCTTGGGGGAAGACTAGTAAAGAAGGGGTCAGTTTGGGAGCTTTGCCCACTGTGGTCAGGAGATGAGGAGAGGAGGAGTTTTCAGGGATGAGCACAGTCCAATAATGAGGCCATGGAAGGCCAGGGATGGGGGAGGAATGAAGGTTATTTTACAAGATGTTTTTTCATAAATTAGATATTCTAATAAGTTATAAAATGTCTATATGAAATTAGGGTACATTTGGGGGGATAGTTCTCTTTGTATAGCAAAAGAAATGCCAGAAATTCCCATAAAATAACTCGCTTAGAGAGGTAAATCGCTGGAGTAGTGTATCACCCGAAGGCAGCCTCCTCACCAGATGGTTATGGATCCCCAGCGTGGCCCATGGCAGATCTCAGGCCTCCACCGAGCAGACTTGCCCTCAGGAGGTTCCTGGATATGTGAACTGAGAGTGCTAAGGCTCTGCCCTCTTGGGATCCCAAATGTGGTGCATCCTTGGCTAAGCTGGGCTCTACCCCCAGGATTTCCCACAGTTTTGGTTGCAATCTGGAATGCATTGACATCATGACAGTAGGGGCCTGTCAAGGCATCTTGGACTTTGTAAGGCCCATTTTCAATGCTGATGGCCTTGGAAGCCATAGCCTGCTGGAATCACCAGACTTTGGTGGGTTTTAAAATGTACGTTTTATTATCGTTCACGAATAGTGAGATCAACAGATCAGGAAAGAATTGCCCATGAAAAGAGAGTTACTCATAGTTCCCAAGAGAAGGGAGCATGCCACACCACAGTGGGGGGTGGGGACACAAGGGAAGCACCAAGGTGGTTCAGAGGCAAAAGGAATTCAGGAAAAATGTGGGCAAGTGTGTTTATTGTGGTTTCTGTGGGAAGAAACAAGTGAGGCATTGTAAGCAGGCTGAGGATTAGCTAGTTTGAATAATTTTGGTGGGCTCTGGGGTATAGGGGCTGTCTCTAGTTGTCTGGTACCTGGCCCTGGGGTGATTAGGGCAGGAGAACAGTGGCCCTCAGCTAGAGAGGCTGATGGCAGGAGGGGTGGGGTACGGGCTCTGGACTGGTTAATTTGCATGTGAAGGGTGAAATCTGAGCAAGTCTACTATCTCCAGACAAACGCTGGGAGAGACAGTCTATGTACAGTTAGCAGGGCCCCAAGTTGTCAAAGCATCGGAAATGAAGAAAATAAAAAGGCATAATTAATACGGTACTCCCTGCTATAGCAGGAGTGTGGAAACTGGACTGATTTCCTCTTTGGCTGAAGTGAGACACCCCCATCCCTACTCACTACTCTCCCCCCAGGGTTCTTGGACAGTTCAGGGTAGGAGATGACTGTGCTTCCTGCTAGTAAGGCAGATGGGGCCTCAAGCAAATAATTAGAAAACTGGCAGAGATGTGATCACGTTTGATCTCTGAATTTGTGCAGTATTCCACAGTTATAATAATGAGGCTTCAGTTGATTAAGATCTGCTGGGGAGAACAGTTTTTTCCCTCTATCCTTTGTGATACTTTGGCTGGTCTAATAAACAACTTATAGATTAACAGAAGAAAAACAAGTTTAATTACATACATCTGTGGTGCCTATAAGACTATGAGACCCGGGCGCCTGGGTGGCTCAGTTGGTTAAGCGACTGCCTTCGGCTCAGGTCATGATCCTGGAGTCCCTGGATCGAGTCCCGCATCGGGCTCCCTGCTCAGCGGGGAGTCTGCTTCTCCCTCTGACCCTCCCTCCTCTCATGTGCTCTCTCTATCTCATTCTCTCTCTCAAATAAATAAATAAAAAAATCTTTAAAAAAAAAAAAAAAGAAAGAAAGACTATGAGACCCAAGGACAAGTCCAGCAATTGGGGTTTATATACCATTTTGAACTAAGGAATGGGATAGGGGCCTGGGGCTTCACAGGGGAGGATAATTCATAGGACAAGAAGAAGAGCAGGTGTTTGCTAAATTAGATATTTGCCCTGCCATACAGATAGGCCATTCAGGTAAAATTATCTCTGGTAATAGTGCTCTCTCTCTCTCTCTTTCTCTCTCTCTGAGCCAGGCCCCCTATCTAAATTCTTTTGGGCAGTTAAGGGAGAGGTAAAAGTCTTGTGGGGCGCCTGGGTGGCTCAGTAAGTTGAGCGTCTGGCTCTTGATTTCAGCTCAGGTCATGATCTCGGGGTCCTGGGATTGCCCTGTGTCTTTGTCCTTGTCATTGTCATGGGGCTCCCCACTCAGCAGGGAATCTGCTTGTCTCCCTCTCCCTTTGCCCCTCTCCCCACTCACATGTGTGCTTGTGCTTTCTCTCTCTCTCAAATAAATCAATAAATCTTAAAAAAAAAAAAATAAAAGTTTTTCTTGAGTCAGCTGGGTCTTTATTGTCTTAAGCTCAAAATAATCCACTTGTTCAAGGGATATATTTTGAGGTTACATATTCTGCTCCCCTTCAGCTCAAATATACAGAAAGAATTTTAAAGCATTTCATTTCAAAACTTCTCTGCAACTTTTATTATCCTATGAAGATGAAAGAAAAAGGGAAATGGATGAATATTTAAATCAATTTAAAATGAATTAACCTGGGCAGACATATGGAACTTAGGATAATTCTTCAAATGCTGCAAACTTCCAGACAATTACAATTTGATGGGGATCAAACCCCTCAGTAAATATATGAAGGGTACCACAATATGCTATCCCCAAATACGTCTCTTCAGTGTATGTATTATTTTGTGCTAAAAGACCATTGACAACCAGCAGGCACAAGCAGCGCTCTTTACCTCCCCCTAACTACCTAAAAATAGAGTATACGTTTCTCCTTTTATAAAGGAAATTTACACTTATAAAGGCAATTTCCACATAAAGATGTCTCCATATCAGGAAGAGAGCTACTGTCAGAGATAACAGCCTTTATCTTCCAAGAGGCTTTTATCAGTGTAACACAACAACCCTTATTTGTCATAAATTTCTTCCCCTCCCCTTCCCATAACCTGGCTCTCCTGACCAGAAGCCCCAAAACTGTTTCCTTTGTCTGGCCTATGATGGTATGTAAGTGTCAATCATCTGGCTGCTTCCTTGAGCCATGTTTTTCTTTGTGAACTCCCATGCATGGGTATGTAAGTAAAACTGTTTTTTCTCTTATGACTCTTTTATCAGTTTGATTAATGGGCCCCAGATATTAAATCTAGGAAGGCAGAGGGAAAAAGATTTTTCTTCTCCTACATATATATGACCAAATACTGAAATATATATATCTATATATAACTCTACCCTTATTCTATGCATGTGAAGCTATGAGATTATTCTTTAACCTAATTCTCATCTTCTTTCCTCAAAGAATTTCTGGGCAATGCCTACTGAGATGCTATCCCCAGTATCCGATTTATCACTGCATAAATGCCATATTAGTGAGTGAGCAGGGGTTAGCACAGAGGTTTCAATAATGGATAAGCTACAAGCCTTGTTTCCAAGGAGCTCCTGGACTAGGGATGAATGACTCTAAGTGTTTTCTGGGTCGCAGATCCCTGATCATCCCTGTAAAAGTCCATGGACTGCAGATTAAGAACTTTGGTTTGTCAGGGAAGGCAGAGAGGTAAATTATCCTAGAGGGTGTCGGATGCCACAGAAGTCTGTATAACAATGGTTCTCCATCTTGGCTGCACACAGAAACATCTAGGGACCTTTTTAAAAACACCAGTGCTGTGGTCCCATACCCAGAGGCCATGATTTAGTTGGTCTGAGTTGCCACCTGGGTATCAGGAGTATTAAGAAGGTAAATAAATGAAAAAATCTTTAAAAAGGGGTGGGTACCTGGGTGTCTCAGTCGGTTAAGTGTCTGCCTTCAGCTCAGGTCATGATCCCAGGGTCCTCGGAATCAGTCCGCACGGGCTCCTTGCTCAGCAGGGAGTCTGCTTCTCCCTCTGCCCCTCCCCACCGCTCATGCGCTCTTGTGCTCTCTCTCTCTCAAAAATAAATAAATAAGTAAATCTTTAAAAAAGGAGTATTAAAAAGTCCCTGGTCCTGGTCCCTGGGGGGGATTCCAATTCCAACTACTGGCAAAGTTCTGCAGAAGCACAGTGAGGGAGTGATTAGCCTTAGCTCTCCCCAGAGCTAAAGTAACCCCCCACCTATTCCCATTAGGACACAGAGACATGTAGCTGAATAGGCAAGAAGCAACACTCATCACAGGAAAACCCACCAAGAATCAAATGTGAAGGGAGAAGCAAGGCCAGATCTTGGAGAACAGTCTGGGGCAGGTTGGGGAAGTGGTTCAGAACTCCATTTCTGGATGCGGAAGGAGCACTGAAATGCTGTTTTCAGACAGCATTTGGGACATACTCTTAGGATGTGTTTGGTGGTTGATAGAGGCTGAGTACCGCTACATGTGACTAAACCCTTCAAAAGCTTCTAGAAAAATGCTGTCGTTAACAGAAATTGTGTAGTAATAGCAAGTTTTAAGTTACTAAGACATCTATCAGACATTTATCAGCTCAGGAAACCCTAAAGACCAAGGCCTGGTAGGACCAGGCTGGAGAGAATTAACAGTGGGAATAATAATTCCATCAAAATACTTATTGAGGGCTCACTACACTTCACACATTATTTCATTTAATTCTCACAACCATCCCTAGGAAGTAGTTATGATGATCTCCTTTTAACAGATGGGGAAATTGAGGGCAATCCTTTTGGGTCCCCTCCCTCTTCGGGAGCTTTGCACTATCGCTCAATAAACTTTACTATCACTCAATAAAATTTGCTTTGCCGCCCAACACGCTTGTCTACGTCTTCATTCTTTGAAGAGGTGTGACCAAGAACGTGGGCACTAAAGGAAAAGAAATCCTGTAACAGTTATACTTTTACTCAGATGCTTCTATGAAAACTTCCTGCAACTGTGTTTCATCTTCAGTGAGACTCATGGAAAGAACTCTTGAGTACAGGCTTCTGATAACCTTAAGATCGTAATACTGAATTGGGACACAGTTGGAAACATTGGTCATAATACCAAAGCTTTGACTAGAATGTCATATTTGAGAGACATGCATAGACTCAGATATAACCAGAATGTTTTAAGGAACTATGGTTGACTTTATGGAGCCAATAAAGCCCCTTGGAAATATCAGTCTGTTACCCTGCTTATAGAGTTTCCAGCAGTCTTAGGAGAAATGCCTCTTATTTAATACATGATTACTTGAACCATTGGCCTAACTTTGAGAACACACCTACATCACTGCCTCCTGAAATGAGTTTAACTGAATTGACCTATTGTCAGGACTAAGAGACTGGTTCAACAAGAGGGAACAACCTATCAACTCAACTTTTCATGTGGGAAGTTCCAAAGGAGGCAACTGTAGGGGCTAAGGGCTGGCAGCTCCAAGGTGGGCCACTTTGGCACGAAGAATATCTTGAGTTAAAAGCAATCAAAACCCAGCAGATTGAGGAAAAGCTCTTTACTCCCCTCAACTGCTTAAATTTACATTGGAAAGGAGAGCTTGTACTAGGGAGAGTTATTAACAGAGATTCCTCTTTATCTAACAAACTTGTTTGCATAACAGAGCAACCTTTGTTTACCAAACATCTCTCACCTTTCTCCTAATGGTCTTCCTCCCCTATCTATCCCTAGACCCCTACCCCTCGCCTTAGCTCAGAATGACATATAAGCCTCATGTTGCCTTTCTTGGAAATTTCATGTCTGTGTGGATTCACTGTAGGTAAGTTTGGTTCGGCTAGAAGAATCTTGAAGAGAGGAAAATTTCTTCCTCCCCAACAATTCCGTGAAACATAATTTTAAGCAGCAAATACCAAATTTCAAACCAGGATAGTAAACATAATCTTCAAAAAAAGAGTGTAAAATCTACCACCAAAGTCATGCAAAAATTTAGTTCTCATTTTCTTTTTACTATTTACTTCCAAATCTATTTTTTTTTAATAATGGAAAGGAATACAGAATGTAAATAAATGTAAAACCCTAAATTATTTGACTGTTTAGTTTTCTAAGGCAATGGTCTCTAAAGTCTGCTGTATGTCCTTCAGGACTACACAAGACAACCCATGGGGATATCAGGAGAGACTATCACATGTCTATTTCTATTTTTAGTTCATGCTTAAAAATGTCTGTGTACTACATAATGTACATTATATGTTACTATAGCAATACACTTATATAATGTAGAAATAAATAATATGGAAGAAATGTTGGGAGAGCATTTTAAAGTTGGTTCACTCGATTCAGTACATTTTGTTCATATTTTGAGAAAGCTGTGGGACAAACTTTCTTTTTCAAAAGGAATAAACTGAAAAGCACCACTAACATTTGCGTTTGGACTGGAAACCTTTACCATAGTCATCTCATATACCAAAAATCACTAGGGGCACCTGACTAGCTCAGTTGGTGGAGCATGATCTCAGGGTCATGAGTTCAAGCCCCACAATGGGTGTGGAGCCTACTTTAAAAATATATATATCACCATAGAGTTCTATAAAAATGCTAAATTAATGTGTTACTTAATTTTTGCAAATTATGAAAATACTTATAGAGAATTTTAAAATGACATAAAAATAAAATGAAGGAAAAAATTTTAAAAATAACAGATGGGGGAACTGAGACTCAAAAGTGTGAAAGACAAAATGCACTGGACAATTAAGGAGATAGTTTTATTCAGGCTATTGCACTAGGGAGAAGGTTCATTACTAGGACTATCTCAGTGAAAGGGAAGGAGGCCTGGGGTTTTATAGAAGCAGGTAAACAAGGGAATGAATCTAGGGGAGTTTTGGGAAGGGTGGAAACAAGTCTTGTCTTGGAATCTGGGAGGTCAGGGTTGTCCTTTGTGAGATTAGCTGTTTCTGGAATACGAAAAAGGGTGAAAGGATTTTGAAGTACAAAAGGGTGGGGGGACTTCTTAACCCTCAATGTGTTCTTGGGGCTCAAGTAAAATTCAGTATTGTCAAAAGGTTGAAACACACGTTCAAAGTCAATTAGCCAGTAAGTGGACCAGCTGGATTCAGACCCAGTCTGACCGGTGCTATCTGTTCTGAATTTGTGTCCAGAACATCAGTTTCTGTAAAAAGAGAGATTGAGTGCTATTCTGCCAGGAAAAGCCAGGCTAGAGAAGACTCCAGCATGGTTCAGACCCAGTTATCCCATGAGCATGCATGAAATCACAGAGTTGGGTTCTAATTAAATAGGTCTAGGATCAGCCTTTGAGGAATCTAACAAACCAAGGTCCAGGCTAAGGATCCCAGTCTGGGAAAGTCCCAGGCTCCCTATAGGCTAGAACAACCAGGAACTGTCAAAGACACCGAGGTAGAAGCTGTCTCAGCTCTCCTTCCACTTTCAGTACCCCTCTGGGCTTGCACAGACAGCTGGGCACATACACAGGGAGCCAGAGAGAGACCTGTTCCACTTCCAACGGGCTCTTCAAGTGATCGTAGTGGCTATCTTGGCAGAGCAAGTAGCTGCTTCACATTAATTAGCAGTCATTCTCATGGACTCATTAAGCAAGTTCAAGGACCTTTATTTCTTTGTTGACTGAAGGGTAAAATCAGAATGAGTTTTTTTACATTTGTGCAGCTTAATAATTAAAAGGCAGAGAGGTAGTTCTGTGCTTTCTAACTTGTGGGGCCTCATAAACTTTCCCTTAGGCTGCTAATGCAAATATCCTCTTATTTATTTATTTATTTATTTATTTATTTATTTATTTATTTGAGAGAGAGGTTGAGAGAACGAGCAGGAGGAGGGGCAGAGGGAGAAACAGACTCCCTGCAGAGCAGGGAGCCCAATGTGGGACTTGATCCCAGGACCTTGGGATCATGACCTGAGCTGAAGGCAGATGCTTAACCTACTGAACCACCCAGGTGCCTGAATATTCTCTCATTTAATATATGGAGCACCCACAATGTGCTAACCACTGACACAGGCTATTTAGTGAATAAAACAGGTAAATATGCTTCCTCTTCTGAGGCTTACAAGGTAGTGAAGTAAAGAGATAATGAACACAGTAAATAAGTACATTATGGAGAATGAGAAAACATGATAGGTGCTTTAGAAAAACAATAGAGCTCAAAGTAAAGGGAACTTGGAAGTGCTGGGAGGCAGGGTTTGCATTTTAGATAGGGTGGTCTGTTGAGAAGTTGATATGTGGGTAAAGACTTGAAGGTGAGAGAGAGAATGAGCCTTGCAGATGTAGAGGGAAGATACTTTGAACAGAGGTTAGAGACAGTTCAAAGGCCCTGAGGTGGTAGTGTGCCTGGTATGTTCAAGGAGCAGCAAGAAGGTCTGCCTGGAGCTGAAGAAAGAAGGAAGAACATGATAGAGAGGTCAGAGACATGATGGGGGCAGATGATATAGGGCCTTAGAAGCCTTTAGAAGGGCTTTTGCTTTTATTCTGAATAAAAAGGGAACTTGAACATTAGTTATCATCATATTACTAGCACTGTTGTTGTTCTTATTTGCCTACCCTTGGGGGAAGAGGCTTGGGTCCTTTTAGAGTCACAGGGGTGCAGGACACCAACCAGAAACAAGAATGCCAAAGTCTGGATGTTAGTCCAGCACATCAGTCAGAGAATTTGGGGTCAGAAACAAAGACGTCAGGGTGATGCTGAACCTGAGGGGAAAAAACAGAAGAGGCCAGAATTGTAGGACTTAGTTCAACTAACTCCACCTCTGGGAAGCCTTCACTGACTTGTCTCCCAGTGACAGCTGGGGACACTTTCTTTGGGTTCTCATGGCCCCTAGGGCTTGCCGCATCATAGGATCAGTCCATTCAGTTGTATTTGTCTGTCTGTCTGCCTGTGAATCTTCCCTCATAAATTCAGTTTTTAAGGTTAGGGTTCCTGTCTTATTTATTGTTTCTTTCCATAGTATCAAATTCAGTTCTGGCATATGGTAGATACTCAGTGAATAATTCATGAATGAATGCTCACTGTCAATTTTTGAGTGCTCACTCTGTGCTGGGTACCATCTATACATTTTATATGCATTAACCCATTTCATTCTCCTAGTAACTCTCAGAAATAAAGACTATCCCTATCCCATTCTACTGATAAGTCAACTGAGGTTCAGAGAAGTTAAGTAACTTATCCAAAGTTATTCAGTAAGTGAAGAAGCCACAATTTCAACCTAGGCAATGGGAGTTCAGAACTATGCTATAAACATTTACAAGATGGATGGGTGGACAGATGGGTGGATGAATGGATAGGACACGTCAGAACTATGATGCAAAGTTTGAATCCCAGAACTTAGCAAGGCTGGAGGACATATTAAAATTAATAATTCAATAGTGCACAGAAGCCCAGGAAGCTGTAATTATCTGTCTACTGTTGAAAAAAGAGGAGGAATGTGGAATGTAGAAAGGGCAAAAAAGGTAATAATCCACCTGGATTGCTACCAGATACACTAACATCCCTTGCTTTGGCCCCTTGGCTCTCTAGGAAGCTTGCCCCCCAGACTCTGGAACTGCTGGTCTTGATAGCCATCCCTGCTGAGTTGGGGGACAAGGATGGGAGGTTGTGCTAGGAATACTCAGAGGAGATGAGGGTTTTTTCTTTTACTTTTTGTTTGTGTGTGAGGTATAATTTACCTACAGTGATATGCACCCATCTTAATGGTTACAGCTCAATGGGTTTTGACAGATAAGGTGAAATTTTGAGTTGAGTCCTGGAAGAATGAACAGCAGGCTAAAGGTCAGGAATACCTACCTGCAAAGGCACGGAGAGCTGAAAGAGCATGAAGTTCCTTGGGGGCAGTAGTTTGCCAAGAACAACATGCCTTTTGGGTATGACCAGTAGATAAGTGTGGAGGAAAGTCCGCACATTTACACGTCCGAGATAGGAAACTAGTTTATAACATAGAGTTTGTTTGCGGTTTACATGTAAACCTTAACTCCTGAGAGCAACACCTCTCTGTCTTTTGCTTTCTCTTTAGAGTTCTTTGATTACTTCCATTTCATCTCAACTTACGCATGGTACTATTCCATATCCAAACAGCCTCAGGTTTGCTTACCTGTCACCAGTCCAGGCTACTGTGTTAACCCTTACATATCCAGCCAATTTCTGACAGTGTAGAGCTGTTTATTCTTGAGGACGTGGATATGTACATCAGCTGCATTTGGGATTGCTATTTATAGGCTGTGGATGAGGACACCATTCAAGAGTTATGAGAAGGGACAAACCATCTACAGTGTAAACACATCAGCTCCCACATGGAGGAGACATCCCAAACAGAGTGAGAGCTGAGGAATCAATTGACTGTGGTTCAGTTACTCAATACATGAGTGCTCTCTATCTACCTGGCATGCCCCCCTTCCTTCCCATCTTGACTCAAATGACGTCTTTTCTCCTTGAGGCCTTTTCTGGCTATGCTATTTAAAAGCCCACTCCACCCCCGCCCCCACCCATACACAAATTTCTTGTGGACATTCCTCTACTTAGCTTTCTTCTTAGCACCCATCACAATCTACCAGAGTACTTATTTTACTAATTTATCTTATTTATTGTTTGTCTTCATCACTAAAATCCAAGTTCCAAGAAGGCAGATGTGTTTGTTTACTGTTGTTTCTGCGGTAGGCAGGCACTTACAAATACTTGTTGAGTGAATGAATTATGCAAGGTTCCGCTAGGAACACAGACATTCTGAACTAGAGGCACATTATTCATGATGGACATAGACCCATAACTCAAATAACATTAGAAGGAAATGAATGAAAAATGAATAGATGAAGGCAGAAGGTTCAAAATCACTAACAGAAGCCCAAATAGCCCACTTTAAGCTAGTGAATCATCTTATAAATTTGACAAACTTAACCAAATTCCCTAACATTTCTTTAAAAGGCACAGATAATGTACTTGCCTCCTTTTTAAAAGCAGGGCATAATTATAAATACTTAGACTTCAGAAGGGTAAAGGATTTACAGATTCTATTTGCCTATTTTTAGAAAAACTGTGCTCTTTGCAGATCTGAAGAAATGAACTTTTGTGGCATTCAAAACATAGGAGAATTAAACCCAGAGACTCAGATAACTAAAATTTTGAATATTATAATCTTACATATTGGGAAGTGGTTTGCAGACTTCATTAACATGTGACAGCTTTTAAAATTCTTCTTCCTGTTCTTCTATCCTTGATTCAACTCTGAATTCTTGGTGATTAATTGAATTTGATTCTTCTCCACCTAAATTTTGACAAATACTCCATTGGATATGCAGCTTGTGGCAAGTTTTATTTAGTGTTAAAATAAGTTTTTATTCATTAGAAAGGCTCAGTTAAGTCTATTTTTTTCTGAGATAAAATTTAAGTGAAATACATCCATCTGTCTAAAGGTTTTTCATGCTAAAGGTTTTAAAATGTAATGTTCATGAGTAATTATTACCTTTCAACTCTTGGATTTATGTTGGATATAGACTGACTTGCTGATTTTCCCTTAAATGTCAAATCAGAAAACCCTGTGCTACCACTTGAGAAAGACCTGCAAATTCTCAACTTTTGTTTTTTTCTTCATTGACCTTGTCAGTGACTTTTCATATGTAGTGCAGGATTTGCAAAAGAGTCCACATGGATTCTGAGGAACAGTGCAAGCTATGGGCCCCTGTGGTACCGATGCTTCTAGCATTATAGCATTTATGCTTATGTTTCTGGTATGGATTAACAAATATTCATGATGTTTAATGAAAAGAAAATGTAAGTTCACTCATTCATTCAACACATATTTTATCAAGTACTTACTAAATGCTAGGAATAATGTGAAGCAGGGGACTGCAGCTGTGAACAAAACAGAGATAGACCTGGTCCCTATGGAATTTACATTCTAGTGAGGGCAAAGATAACAAGCAGGAAAATAAGTAAATGAGCAACATAATTTTAAATATAAGAGTAGTACTCTAAACAGAATAAAGTGGTGTGATGTGATGGAGTGACAGAGTAGGGAGGGAGGGATTTTAGAATGGGTGCTTAAGGATGGCCTCTCTGAGGGAGGTGACATGCGAGCTAAGACTGGAATGACAAGAATAAAATGAGTCTATAAAGATGTGCTGAGAAGATAAACAGTAACTCTTAGCATACCATGGCTGGCAAACCGCTGTCAATTTTCCAATATGATTTTTATTCTTCCCTAACACGCACCTGCTGCTCTAGCCAAGTGTGTACAGAGAGTGACAATGCTCACCTCACCCCTCCACGGAGGTGACATCTTTTTCATCAGCCCCAAACCACCTTTCACAAACCCCAAACGTATAGATGGCTCTTACCTGTGAATCTTATTGTTCCTTACTTGATAAAATAGAGATGGGGAGAGGAAAATTTTGTGGTATCATTTGGTATCTGGGGAAAACCACTCCCTCACCCACCCACCTTCATCCTGTGGGGAAGAGAGTAGAGTTTTGTGTAAGGAGGACTCTGCCAAAGATATAAACATTAATGGGAGCTTTTAGAACTCAGTGTCCAGCCAACTGGGGCACCAATCTGTGAACTCCCGGTGGACGAGCATTTGGTGCATTGTGTTGACCCATTTGAGATCTGATCAAACCCCAAAGGAAGATTTCTCTGCTTATTTCCCGGGGGGCATCTGGCAGCAGAAACATGACACTGTGTGTTTTATCTAGGAAGGAATGTTCCTGAACCTGCCATCCAGATTCTGATTTCCAGGAGCATTCTAACAATAAATGTCTCCCCTGTCATGCTTCTCCTGCTTATAAGATTCTAGAATTCTAGAATGCTCAAACCTCTCCAATCTGCCCATGTAAACACTGCCTACCATTCAAAGCCATCTCTTCCCTAAAGCCTATCCCAGTCACTCTGGCTTCTGTGAGGCCCTGCTGTGCTCAACATATTACTCTCAGAGTCTCTGATTTAGTATATCAATATTTTTTAAAAATAGTTTTTGGAGTACAGGTCTTTTACCTCATTGGCTAAGTTTATTCCTAGGTATTTTATTATTTTTGGTATAATTGTAAATGGGATTGTTTTTTAAATTTCTCTTTCTGCTACTTCATTATCAGTGTGTAGATATGCAACAGACTTCTGTGTATTAATTTTATATCATGTGGTTTTACTGAATTCATTTATCAGTTCTAGTAGTTTTTTGGTGGAGTCTTTAGGGTTTTCAAAAAATAGTATCATGTCATCTGCAGATAGTGAAAGTTTTACTTCTTCCTTACCAATGGGATGCTTTTTATTTCTTTCTTTTTGTCTGATTGCAGTGGCTAGGACTTCCAGTACTATGTTGAATAAATAAATCGGTATCCGTATAAGCTGCTTCTCCCTGAGTTTGTGATCAGCCTCGTCCAAGAACTTACTTTCCATCTAAAGGAGACTCAAGAGGAAAGGGAAAGCAAGTAGACAAGTAGGAAAGAGACAGGGCTAGTCCCCTCTTCTCCCCAGTTCTTTGGTGACCACAGAAAGACCTTCTCAATTTAGATGAAACTGGTCTTTCTAGTTCAAGGTCACCATTCTCAGTGTCGAAGGTTCTCAAACTTTAGGAGGCAGAAGACTCACCCAGGTAGCCTGCTACAAATGCAGATTTCTAGGGATCAGCCACAGAGATCCTTGTTCAGTTAATTGGGTGAGGCCTGGGAATCTGTATTTGTAACCAGCACCTCCAGGTCATTGGGATGTTGTTTACCTGTGGACATTTTGAGAAACACTTGCGTAATGGAAAGTAGGAGACTATTGTCTACCTCTGCCTTCTTCCTTGTGTGACAGGGCACTGTTTTAAGACAGGATCCTAGGGGCGCCTGGGTGGTTCAGTCGTTAAGCATCTGCCTTCGGCTCAGGTCATGATCCCAGGATCCTGGGATCAAGCCCCATTACGCTCCCTGCTCGGTGGGAAGCCTGCTTCTCCCTCTCCCGCTCCCCCCCTTGTGTTCCCTCTCTCGCTGTCTCTCTCTCTGTCAAATAAATAAATAAAATCTTAAAAAAAAAAAAAAAAAGACAGGGTCCTAACATTCTCATTCATCCAGCAAGCATTTGCTTAAGCAGAGTACCATACTAGGCATACAAGGGAGTAGAGCCATAAGCCATAAAAATATTTGGGACATATTTATTCTAAAAAATTATCCAGGGATGCCTGGGTGGCTCAGTTGGTTAAGCGTCTGCCTTCGGCTCAGGTCATGGTCCCAGGGTCGTGGGATCGAGTCCCGCATTGGGCTCCCTGCTCAACAGGGAGCCTGCTTCTCCCTCTGCCTGCCGTTCTCCCTGCTTGTGCTCTCTCTCTCTCTGACAAATAAATAAATAAAATCTTTAAAAAAAATTATCCATTGTTTATCTGAAATTTACATTTCATTGGGCAATATTTTATTTGGCAATGCAATTGGCAGGGGATAGGAGGAATTTTTGAGGTTGGGTCCTCTGGCAAGCAGACTGTGAGATGGAGTTAGTGTGCAGGGTTTTTACTAAGAAGTGCCTTTGAGATCAACACACTCAGAAGGGGGGAAAAGAAAGCTGTACTGGGTTGAGAAAGAAGGTGAACTGAGATGTAGGCCCAACAGCCTCAAAGAACCCTACAGGCAACCAAAAGCACCCAAGTTGTTCCACCTTGGGTCGAAATGGCTGGGACTTTCTACCCCGGCTTCCATCCATTCTGGGGTATAAGCTGTCCCAGGAAAGCTATGGCCATAGGCAAGGCATCTCTCTGTAGCTGAGGCTGACCCTGAAGATGCTGACAACTGAAGTTTCTTTGTGGACAATAGTCCCAGTGGCTGGAAAAATCCTTCCCTGTAGGGTGACCTAGGATTCGCCATCCCTGTGTCCACTACAGCCTCTGAGGTTTAGCAATGATCCCAGTGGTTCCAGTCATTCAAATGTGGACATTAAAAATTAATGTGATCTTGTTTTATACTTGAGAGATTTTAATACCTGGTTATAGTGGGTAAATTTGTGTGGCAGGAAGCCTCTGGCCTACAATCATATATTACCATTGGCTTTCTTGAGCTGGTTTATAGTATGACATTTTTGTAGACACCAACTTTTAAATGCCTACAGCCTAGAAAATAGGTTTCTGAAAAATGAATGTGTGATTCATAGTGAAATCTCTCAAGGTTTAAAGGACAGAACTGATGAAAAGCTGGGATTAGTGGTTAATCATGGGGTGACGAACCCCTCTAATTCCCATAACCCAAGTGAGTAGTAAAGCATGACCAGTTTATCCAACACTGTCTCAGGGTTACCTTGTCTCCCATTCTTCATTCATTCATTCATTCATTCATTCAACAAATACTAATTGACTTTGTTCATAGAAGTACATAATTGACTAATTCCCCACATAGCAGAATTTCTGCAAGCTTTCCATTTGTACAATTTAAGTAAAGAATGAAAAGCTCTTCTTGTTATTAATGTGTTCAGGTTTTTAATTTTTTAAAAATATCTTCCAATGCCTCATTTGTTTTTCTTTGAGATAGGCATCAAAGTCTCTTTCTCCTTTACATAAATAATTTATTTAAAAAACACTGGTTCCCATAGCAACTTCAAAGTTTAACAGCGCATGTGGGCCAGAGGAATCTTCAGAAAATTGTTTATGATAGAATCACCAGGTTTTCCAAAAAAAAAAAAAAAAGATGCTTTAAACATTTAAAAGCTGCTTAAAACTGTGAGAGAAACACACACATGGAATTGGCTAATGGTGTAATGTGGGATTTTCTGCATTCTAGCATCTTATTACAGTGTAGGAATGGGACAGAATTCCCTGAGATGGATGGGTACACACCATGCTAGGGGCTCTGGGGCTAGAGAAAAGGGGTGGGCCCTAGGTATAGTGAGAATAGTATTTTTCTGTTGCAAAATTTCAAGGGGGCCTCTTGGAGAGCTGGAGTTCCTCATCTTTGTCAGATGTTAGGAAAATGCATAAAGTTTGGTACCATCTCTGTGATTTTACAGAGGAGGAATAGAGGCTCAGAGAAAAATAATACTTGGGAGATCAAAGGCCAAGAAGAATCTAAAGGAGAGAAAGAGGATGGGGTGGCCATGAAAATGTACCACCTTTATTTTCTACTGTGAAGAGCAAAATTCCCTAGCTGGCCACAACCTCTGCCTCTCTAGATCCACTGCCACCATTGTGTAGAGACCTGCTTCCTAGGGCTGCTCCTTCCAATTACTGAGCATGGCAGAGGGACTAAGGTGAGCCCATTCTATCAAGAGGACCCTGACTTTGGTTTGAGGACTCCACATCAGCTTGCCAGAGATTCTTCCTTCCCAATCTTCCTTCCTTTCCAGTTTTTAAAATGAAGTAATCTATCTTCTCATTATTGAGTTATAAGAGTTCTTTATATATTCCGGCTATAATTCTTTGGTCCTATATATATGTATATATATATATGAATATTTTATCCCATTACATGGCTTGTCTATTTCTTTTTCAACGGTGTATTTGAAAGAGCAGAAGTTTATAATTTTAATGAAGCCTAATTTATCAATTCCCTTTTATACTTCGTGCTTTTTATGCCCAATCTAAGAAATCTTTGCTTATCCCAGGGTCACAGATATTTTCTACTATATTTTCTTCTACAAGGTTTATATTTTTAAATATTATGTTTAGATTTATGATTCATCTTAAATAAATTTTTATGCATAATATAAAGTAATAGTTGAGGTTCATTTTTTATATGGATTTTCAGTTGTTCTAGCACCATTTATTGAAAAGACAATTATTTCCCCACTGAATTACTTTAATACCTTTATAAAAAATCAATTGACCATATATGTGTGGGTCTACTTTAAGACTTTCTAGTCTTTTCCACTAATCTATATGTCAAGTCTTATGCCAGTACACTGTTTCTTTTTTTTTTTTTTTAAGATTTTATTTATTTGACAGAGAGAGAGAGATAGCGAGAGCAGGAACAAAGCAGGGGGAGTGGGAGAGGGAGAAGCAGGCTTCCTGCTGAGCAGGGAGTCCGATGTGGGGCTCGATGTGGGGCTCGATCCCAGGACCCTGGGATCATGACCTGAGCCAAAGGTAGATGCTTAATGACTGAGCCACCCAGGCGCCCCCCAGTACACTGTTTCTTTCCTTTTTTAAAAGCAGTTTCCCCCCCAGTTTTATTAAGAAATAATTGACATACATCATTGCATAAAGTTCAGGTATATAGTATGATGGTTGATTTACATATATCATGAAATGATTATCACAGTAGGTTAGTTAACATCCATCATCTCATATAGATAGAATAAAAAGAAAGGGAAAAAATTTCTCCCTGTGATGAGAACTCTTAGGATCTACTCTCTTAACTACTTTCCTATATATCATCTAGCAGTGTTGACTATGGCCATCGTGTTGTATGTGACATCTCTAGTATTTATCTTTTGACTGGAAGTTTGTACCTTTTGACAATCTTCCTCCAAATCCCCATTTCCCCACCCCCACGAATCTGATCTCTATATAAATGAGATCTTACAGTAGTTGTTTGTCTCTGCCTGACTTATTTCACTTAGGGTAATGCTAAGTCCATCCATGTTATAAATGATAGAATGTCCTCTTTTTTAATGGTTACATAATATTCCATCATATGGGTATATATACCACAACTATCCATTCACCTATCAGTGGACACTTAGGCTGTTTTCATGTCTTGGCTATTGTGAATAATGCTGCTATGAACATGGGGAATGCAGATATCTTTTCAAATTAGTGTTTTTGTTTCCTTTGGATATATTCCCAGGAGTAAAATTGCTAGATCATATGGTAGTTCTCTCTCTCTCTTTCTTTCTTTCTTTCTTTCTTTTTTTTTGAGGACCTCGATACTATTTTCCCAATACTGGCTGCACCAATTTATATTCCCACCAACAGTGCACAAGGGTTTCCTTTTCTTCACATCCATGCTAACATGTGTTATCTCCTATCTTTTTGCTGATGGCCATTCTAACAGGTATGGGGTGATTCCCATTGAATGCCACTCTTCTTTTTTTTTTTTTTAAAGATTTTATTTATTTATTTGACAGAGAGAGAGACAGTAAGAGGGGGAACACAAGCAGGGGGAGTGGGAGAGGGAGAAGCAGGCTTCCCGCCGAGCAGGGAGCCTGATGTGGGGCTCGATCCCAGGACCCTGTGATCATGACCTGAGCCGAAGGCAGACGCTTAACGACTGAGCCACCCAGGTGCCCCGAATGCCACTCTTCTTGATTATGGCTCATTTTATAGTAAGTCTCAAAATCAAGTATTTTAAGTCTTCCAACTTTGTTCTTTTCTTTCAAAATTGTTTTGGCTCTTCTAGGTTTTTGCATTTCTGTGTAAGTTTTAGAAACAGCTTATCAATTCCTACAGTAAAGTTTATTGAGATTTTGATTGGGATTGAGTCTATAGTTCAATTTGGGGAGAACTGATATTTTAACAATACTGAGTCTTGTGAAATAATAGAAAAAAAAAAAGTATGTTTCTGTCCCTGGTTCCTGGCACAGAGGTCCTAATACCCTTGTAATTTCTTAAGTGCTGAGAGCACAAGTAGCATCTTCTGTTCTAACATTTAGTCTTTGATCTTGATTCCTAGCAAAGAGCCCCTAAATCCCTTGGGATTCCCCGGGTGGTAGGAATGTTGTTTTGTTTTGTTTTTAAAATATTTTATTTATTTATTTGAGAGAGAGCGAGCATGAGCAGGGTAGGGGGGGAGGAGCAGAGGGAGAGGGAGAAGCAGACTCCCCCTGAGCAGGGAGCCCGATGCTGCTCCATCCCAGAACTCCAGGATCATGACCTGAGCTGAAGGCAGATGCTTAACTACTTGAATGACTGAGCCACCCAGTGCCCCGATAAGAATGTTTTTTGTGAGATGACTCTTCGTGGGTTCCTGGATGGCTTCAGGATGCATGCTGGTCACCAGAAATACGTAGCCACAATTAGAAGCTTTAAACTTTCAGCCCCACCCCCTATTCTTTGAGAAAGGGAGAGGAGCTAGAGATTAAGTTAATGATCAGTCATACCTACACAATACAACCTCCATAAAATCCCAAAAGTATAGGGTTTGGGGAGTTTCTGGGTTGGTGAACACATCCATGTACCGGGACAGTGGTATACTCCAACTCCACAGAGACAGAAGTTCCTACATATGGGACACTTCCAGACTTTTCCCCATGTATCTCTTCACCTGGATGTTCATCTGTGTCTTTTATCATATCTTTTATTATATATTAAACATAGTAAGTGTTTACCTGACTTCCGTGACCTGTTCCAGCAAGTTATCAGACCTGAGGAGGGAATCACAGGAACCCTGAATTATAGCAGGTTGCTGGTCAGAAGTATAAGAGATAACCTGGGACTTAAAATAGGCATCAGAAGTGGGGACAGTCTTGTGGTACTGAGCCCTTAAATTGTGGGATCTAATGCTAACTCCAAGTAGACAGTGCAGAACTGAGTTGAACTATAGGACACTCAGCTGGTATTGGAGAGTTGGTGGGTGTAGGAACAAATCCACACTTCTACTACCCAACACTGTCAGAAGAGTTGTTAAGTGTGAGAAGAAAGGAGAAACAAGGAGTTTTTCATAGACAAGTCTATAGTTCAGTCTGGGGAACACTGACATCTTAATAATATTGAATCTTCCAGTACATGAATATGGTATATCTCTCCATTTTGGATTGTAGGTTTAAATACAAGTTTTATTCCAGTGTTTCATATGTCTTCTTCAGGGGTTGGGATGATCTATATCCTCAATTTTCTTTGTCTTCCGTTTCAACCACTTTCTCTCTGAATCTTTTTACTTCCTTCTTTATTTTGTTTCTCTTGTTTATCTTCCTGCCACTCCTCGATACTTTGTTAAAACTTCATTTGAGTCTATTCTCCATTGGGTACATGGAGCTTTCATTCCTAAGATGATTTTGTCTTTTCTTTCCTGACTTCAATCGATCTATCTATCTATCTATCTATCTATCTATCTATCTATCTATCTACCACTCTGTCCATTTCTGTTCTTGGATTTTAAATTTCTGATTTAAGGTGATTTTTCATATTTTCAGATGCTTGTTTGAGGATATTAATTCCATTTGGAATTTTGTGTTTTGTGGTTGCTCTGTGGTTGTTTTTGGTAAAAATTTTCTTCAGCTGAGGTGTTTTTATCCTAATTGTTTTCTTCCCCTTGGAGTAGCTTTGTGTGGATTTATGGAGCTTCATTTCATGTCATGGATATAGAGTAATTTGCCATTCCTAGTTCAAGATCACCCTCTTCTGTCAATGTAGTGAAGTACAGTTCCTTTAAGGGCTGGTTTTGTTTTTAAGTTTGAGGGTAGATAATTTTTTTATGCTCTTTTCATTATTTACCTATTCCAGTTTTAGAATATCTTATTGATTTTATTATTGTTACCTTGTTTTATTTCTTTGAAGATTTCAGACAGATTCATTTCAAACTTCTTGTCAGGTGCTTGTATCTCTGTCACCTTAGGATATAAATCTTTCTTTTGTGACTACTTTTCATTGTGCTAAATGTGTTTTTAAACTTTTCCTGGAAATCTCATATTGTGTGGGAATTTTCTCCTATATCTCCCTTGTCTGTGAGGTAATTTCTTAGCTGCCTTAGCCTTGGTCTCATGGATTGACCAGGCTCAACTGATGTCATGTATTTGTAGTTCAGCTCAGAGCTCCCCATTTCTGGAGGGACAATTCCCTGCAATTCACATGGTACAGACCAGAAGGAGACTGTGCTATGGACACTGGCCCTGAGCAAGTAGTGTGTTTCTGCCACAATTCTAGATGCATGGATGGAGAGATATCACCCACTGTTCTTGAGTGGGAAGTCCAGCTCAGGTTCTTGTTACAGAAGGTGTATTCCAGCTTTTTCTAGGAGGTATTTAATTCCATTTCTGCCTGCCTGGCTCCAGTCCCATCTTCGGTTCCTGTGACTTAACAGTTCCCTTATTGTTTAAGCTTTACTCTGTGTTTTGAGCCACTGAGATTTTTCTCTTGTGTTTTGAGAGTAGTGTATAAATATATATCTTAATATATTATCTCTCATTCTTATGGATTTGGGATACAGTAAAGAGGATTATGAGTATATTTACTTTGAGAACTTTATCCATAAAAACCTTTTAAAAAGGGAGAATGACAATACGTATCGAAACGAACAAACAAAATCCTTTGATCCAGTAATTCTGCTTCTGGAAATCTGACTTGAGGAGGTAATCCAAAAGGTAGGGGAAAAAAAGCTACATGGACAAAGATCTTCATAATTTTTTTTTGGTTATAAAAATCTGGATATATTATAAATATTTTTTGACAATAGGGAAATATTTCATAAATATATTCACTCAATGTAATATTGTGCAGGTACTAAAAATAATAATTTACAAAGAATGTGCATATAAAAATGCTTTTATAATGCAAGAGAAAAAATTACCTTCAGACATTTTTTGTTGTTTTATACAAGTGTGCTTAAAAAAAAAAGAAGCATAGAAAGATAGAACAACGGAAAGAAACTACATCAAAATGATGAAAGTGATTGTGTTTTGGTGATTTTTCCTTTTATTTTCGATTTTTCCAAAATCTTATATTATACCTATAAATCTTTTTTTTTTTTTTTAAGATTTTATTTATTTATTTGACAGAGAGAGATAGCAGGAGAGGGAACACAAGCGGGGAGAGTGTGAGAGGGAGAAGCAGGCTTCCTGCTGAGAAGGGAGCCTGAAGCTGGGGGAGGGGGGCGGTGATCCCAGGACCCTAGGATCACGACCTGAGCCAAAGGCAGATGCTTAACGGCTGAGCCACCCAGGCGCCCCCTATAAATCATTTTTATATAGAAAAAAACCTAAATAAATATGTTGTCAAGAAGCTGAATGATAGAAGAATGAAATTTTAGATAGGAATGCTTTCATGATTATAAAGAATGGGCTGGCCACATGAAGATTGATTACAAAACATGGTTCTGATGGACAAAACCCAGAGGAAGCTTTGTGGTGTGGGATTGTTGGTTTTGATCAGATCACTTTTCAGGAGCACCAGTTGGAGATACAGAGCAAGAAGGCAGGACTAGGAGGGGATGGCAGATGGCAAGAACCTTCAGTTTGCAGGCAACTAGCCAGGATCCAGGCTCTGATGAGCAACTAGGAGACTGCAGTAGGGGCCAGTTGGCAGAAGGCATAATGGGGAGCCAATATTTGTTGAAGGATTGCTGAGTTTGGGCCAGGCACTGTTTGGACCCTGATGATAGAGATGAGCAAGAACGACACAGTTCTTACCTTCATGGGATTTACAGTCTAGGGCAAGGGTTGTCAAATTTTGTTTGGATAGTAAACATTTTAGGTTTCATGGTGCCACAAAATCTCTGTCATAACTACTTAGCTCTACCACTGTAGCCCAAAAGCAACCACAGAAAATAGTCAATGAACAGGCATGGCTGAGTTCCAATAAAACTTAATTTACAAAAAGAGATGGTGGCTGGATTTGGACAATGGGCCATCATTTTACCAACTCTGATTGAGGGGAAAGACAGACAGTAAATGAATCAACATAAATACTAGATTGTGATCCTTGTCAGGAAGGAATAAAAAAGGATGATGTGGTAATGAATTACTGTGGTTGGCCCACTTAATATTTTATCTTTCACTGAGTTGTGACATCCATACAGTAAAACACACAAATCCCAAGATAATATAGGATGTTCTTAACCCAAATGACATGATCTGATTGAAGTTTTAAGCTGATGTGTGAACCCATTTCTTGTCTTGTGTTTGGTCTTTTCTATAGTGGTGTTTGGTTAGGGCTGGAGCTGAGGTGGCATGAGTGAGAAAAATCCATCTGAGAACATCAGTACCACTGCTGAACCATAGATGTTGATTTGTTTTGTAAAACACTTCTTTGAAATATTGCTGTGACGGAATTTATTGATACCTGCCACTTAATTGGTAGACACTTTAAGAGGTGTGTATTAATCATGGACAAAGGCCCGAGAAAAGTGCCAGCAGGGAGCTCAGAGGTGGGGTCAACTGGTACAGGTATAGACCCGGCAGGAACAACAGGCAGCTGCAAGAAAGCTTGGTGAGGTCAGTGTGGAGGCACCAGGTGAGGCTGGAGGAGGTGTCATCACACACAGGTAGCATCCAGGAAAAGACAGTCGGAGCTTGTAGGAATCAGAGAGGTTTGGTCTGATTGTGTGTGGCTTTGTTCTGACCGGATTGTTTGAAGACATTGAGTTAGTTAAAGAAAGTTGAATAGTTAAGGAAAGTTCTATGATGGTGAGGAGAGAGAGGAGCAAGCAGGAATGGAGTGTGGGTCAGTAATTAGAAACTAACCATTTGGTGTTCAGAGGGTTGAGATCTGCCCTCCCTCCCTCCATTTTTCCCTCCTTCCCTCCCTCCCTTCCTTCTCTTTCTCCTTCCTTGCCTCTCTCCTTTCTTTTTTTAAATATATAGGGGATGAGAGAACAAGAAGATATTTAATTAGTGGGTACCACCTTATGAGGGTTGCCGTGGAACACAAACCTACTAAAATATTATTTGCTGTTTATCTGACATGCAAAATTAACTGGCATCCTGTATTTATATTTGCTAAATGTGGCCTCCTGTACTTCTGGCTTTGGTTTTTCCCTGTAAGCCTGTAAGGGCATCTCTGGGAAGACAGCTGCCCCCAGGAGGCAGTCGGGTGCTGTGTTGACTCTAGATGCCTGCAGTCTCTGGGCTTCTGGGTAGCTCCGAGTGTGCCTTCCTTTCTCCTCCACCCTCCCCATCCCCACCCCCAACTCAACCACAACTTTCCACTGCTCACTCCTAATCTCGCTTTGTTAAAATAGCTAAACTCTAGAAACATTTAAAACACTCTCTAAATGTAAAAGGAATCCATAATGTAACATGCATCCTGCCTTCCTAGTTAATTGCAGTCACAAATTCTTTCTTCCTTTAAAAACCTGAAGTTAGCTTAAAAGCTCCTGTCACTCACTCTGTTGACCTGGGTGTCCCCTCCCCTCCCTGCATTCCTCCTGCCCTCTAACTGCACTGGCTGTTTGCTCCCTCCTCTCTCCACCCCTTTCTTCCTCTGCTTGTCACCATGGTTACAGGGGGACCTGTTTCTGTGGTGCCCTCATCTATAGCTGGTTTCTGAGGTAATTTCCCCAGTGAATTCCAGCTCTTCTCAGTTATCTCTGCCCTCATCTTCCTCCAATGAAGAAAAAAATCTGGGAGAGAAGGAAATCCCAGCTGCTCACATATCAAAATTCTATCTGTAACCAGGAGATTTTCTCTAGGTAATGTTACCTCTTCTGTTTGTTTTCCTTTTTTAAGGAGGAAAAGCCACTCTTGTCCCCATGCCTGTTACTCCCGGTGTCACCCTAAATCCACATGTAACATTTAATTAATCAAGCGCCTTTTGGCCTTGGGGCTATAATAACACCCAGCAACTATTTTCTTCTTTACATGCCTTCAATTCTGGAAGTTAAAAGGGTCCCTCCAGGACAGAAAAAGGCACTGCACCAAGATCACTGGCTCTGTCATGTTGGGGAGGCATCAGTGTAGAAGGCATCAGCCTGGTCAGTCTGGGTCATAGTGAGAGGTTTTGGAGGACAGCCTCGAGCTGTGTAATGAGATGGTAAAGCTAACGGTCCCTAGAAAAAGAAACTTTCCTAGAGAGATGGAGTGGAAATATCTCCCACAGTTTTCAAGCAGCAAAGATGATTCTAAAAAGCTTTAGGTGCAACAACATGGAAGCGAAGATCAGAAACAGCAGAGTTTTGATAAGTATTTCTGGCTTTTGATTTGCTTGGTTTTGGTATGCTGAGATTCTGTGAGTTAGGTAATTTTCCATGCTCCTCATGAGCTACAGGATAACCTACTCAAATTATGCAAATGGTTGTTCAAAGGCAGAGGCAGAATTATGTTAGTGTCTTCTATAATTCTATTGAAACTATGATTCATAGGGTCCATTCTCAAAGAAGATCTGCACCAAATGAACACAGTTGAGCAACATTTTTTTTTTTTTTTTTTTTTTTAATGTCATGAAAGGCTGCAACTCACAGAAACACTTCTTAGAATCCCCATGTCCTCGCCCACCCACTCCCCTTCCACAGCTGCTTCTGGGCTTCTCTCTTCTAAAACACAGATTTGGACATGCTCCTTCAGCCTGATCTGTGAGTTTCTTTGTGTTATTCTCCTCCCAGTTCTGCCTCATGAGAGCCCCTAAAACAGGAGCCTGCTGGGAGGACCGTGGGAAAGGAAGGAACTGAAGAGAAAAAGGAAGGACCTTCTTTAGCTTACAGGGCCAGGGGAAGGGCTGGAAATTCATTGCCAGCAATGCTTTTGCCTGGTTAGACTTACATTTTTGATAACAAGGCTAGCCATAATTTCCCATCTGAGCATCTGCCCCAACCCTTTGGGACAGTCATCTTATTAGGAATAATTCATAGTGGTATGCTGCCCTTGACCCTACCTCTACATGTGAGATGTAAGGAGTCTTGCTATTTTTCAAGGGCAGTAAAATTCAACTATACTCAGTCATCTCTGGCTTAACCAAAGAAGAACGGGAGGCAATGAAGCAGGCCCTCACTGTGCATATTGCCCGTACTCACCACCCTCTGAGTGAGAACAGTGACCTTCTGGAAAAGAAGATGGAGGGCAGGAGATCTATTGGGAAGATGAGACCAAAGTGTTTATATTATCCCTCTTTGTTGTAGAGGCGGTGGACACTGGGGGCATGGGCAATGTGGTGGTAAATCTGTTGGGGCATACAAGGAAGCATGGGTGACTGTTCCAGGCTGAGTTTAATGAATTGTTTCTATCTTGATTGAGTCATTAGGAGTTTATGTTCTAGTCTTCAGCTTTGTGTGATCCAAATCGCTATTCTGACTATTCCTCTTGGGATGACCAGGCTTTGGAAGATTAATCTCATCTTCCAGGAGGCTGGACCGTGGATTGATTTCAGGGAAGAATATCATCACTGGGAAGGAAATCTCTTTCCCCAAACCTCCTTTCCCACTTTAGCTGTACCTTTTCTAGGGACTACTCTTTGTGGTCCTGGTCTCCTGGAGCACCCATGTCCACAGCAGCTGCCACGGGGTCACAGGGGCCACAGGGGCCACCTGCAGGAGTAGTCTGGTTCTGCTGCCCTCTGCTGGCCACAGTGGGCATATTCTGCCTGTTAACCATTGGGTCTTGTCCCTCGCCCCCAAGAGACTGCATTTCTTACCCTCCAACTCTTCTTCCTCCACAATCCCTCTTATTATTAAGGAGGTACCAAACCCTCTTATTATTAAGGAGGCTGGCATGGAGCCAGCAGCTTCCACGTAGAGTTTATCTAACATGCCGGGAGAATGATTCTGGCACCCATCACAATGGATAATGGGTTATTTCTGGGAAGGTCCCTGAAATATGTCCAGGAAATGTCTGAGCTCATCAACTATGCCCTGACTCATTCAGTTTGTTATCAGATGGTGGTATCTCTTGGCCTTGCTCCCACATATTATGATAGTTTCTATTTGGGAGCCTCTAAAGAGAAAACCTCTTTCTATAGCATAATAATAGTTGTTATTGTTATGATTCATCTACTACAGCATCCTTGAAGCAGTAGCTGAGTATTGCAGAAATCTCAAATCTCAGCATCAAGTTGACCCTTTCAACAAAAAGTGAAGGGGTGAAGGTTTGGAAAGAAGCTGATGGAGGTAAAATTGGGTATCCTGAAGATAAGGGAGACTAGGTTGAGATAGCCCAATGTGCTGGGTTATCAGGGACTAGTAATACATGCCACATTTTATTGTACATTGTAGATCTCCTCAGAATCTTGGGCTGGCCCCTCTGGCCCTTCCTAGCACACCAGTGCAGGCTGGCAGTGCCATGCTTGGGCTGTACTTCTGGGAGAATTCACCTACCATGTAACTGTTCTTCTTTGTCATGGAGGAGCCTTTTAGCAGATGTGTGTATATATAAGTAGTCTGCACTTTGGCCCTACACCAGTGTCAATATTATAAATATGAGCCATCTGGCTCATGTCATTGATAACTACCCGACATATTGGCCTCAGATTAGGAAGACAAGACAGTAAAATCTTCATCAAAGTAACAGTGATATCTCCAAGGGCTTAGGCCCTTTTAATCTCTCTATTTTGGGGGAAACTTCCCTTGAAAAAAGTTATCCAAATATTAAATGAAAATAATTTTTAAGGGTTGAGAATGTGGAGTGGATGGAATTGATTCAACTGGGTTCCGGGCCGGGCTATGGAGCAGGTAAATGAGCTAAAAGAGAAGGGCAATAAGGCCCTGAGTGTGGGCAACATCGTTGATGCATTACAGTGCTACTCTGAAGCAATTAAGCTAGATCCCCAGAACCATGTGCTCTACAGAAATTGCTCAGCAGCCTACACCAAGAAAGGTGACTACCAGAAGGCTTATGAGGATGGTTGCAAAATTATTGACTTAAAGCCTGACTGGGGCAAGGGCTATTCACAGAAAGCAGTAGCTCTTGAGTTCTTACACTGATCCGAAGAAGCCAAGGGAACCTACAAAGAAGGTTTAAAACATGAAGCAAATAATCCTCAGCTCAAAGAGGGCTTACACAATATGGAGGCCCGGTGGTGCAGAGAGGAAATTCATGAATCCTTTCAACATGCCGCATCTGTACCACAAGTTAGAGAGTGATCCCAGGACAAGGATGCTGCTCACTGATCCTACCTACCAGCAACTGATAGAGCAACTATGAAACAAGCCGTGTGACCTAGGTACGAACTGTAAGATCCCCGGATCATGACTACTCTCAGTGTCTTGCTGGGAGTTGGTCTGGGCAGTATGGATGAGGAGGAGGGAGTTGCAACAGCTCCACTACCACCTCTTCCCAAAAAGGACACAAAGCCAGAGCCAGTGAAAGAAGATCTTCCCCAGAAGAAGAAGCAGGCACTGAAAGAAAAAGAGTTGGGGAGTGAGGCCTACAAGACAAAAGACTTTGACACAGCCTTGAAGCGCTATGACAGAGCCAAGGACCTAGATCCCACCAACATGCCCTACATGACCAATCAAGCAGCTGTGTACTTCGAGAAGGGTGACTACAGTAAATGCCGGGAGCTTTTTGAGAAGGCCGTTGAGGTGGGGCGAGAAAACCAAGATTATTGACAGATTGCCAAAGCTTATTCTCGAATTGGCAACTCCTACTTTAGACGAGAATGGGCACGTTCAGGGTGGTATAGCCTTAGATGGCAACTCCTACTTCAAAGAAGAAAAGTGCAAGGATGCCATCCATTTCTATAACAAGTCTTTGGCAGAGCCCTGAACACCAGATGTGCTCAAGAAATGCCAACAAGTGAAGAATGAAGGGGGGGAAATCGGAGGGGGAGAAGAACCATGAGAGACGATGGACTCTGAAAAACAAACTGAGGGTCCTAGAGGGGAGGGGGGTGGGAGGATGGGTTAGCCTGGTGATGGGTATTGAGGAGGGCACGTTCTGCATGGAGCACTGGGTGTTATGCACAAACAATGAATCATGGAATACTATATCTATAACTAATGATGTAATGTATGGGGATTAACATAACAATAAAAAAATAAAAAAATAAAAAAAAAAAGAAATGCCAACAAGTGGAGAAAATTCTCAAGGACCAAGAGTGGCTGGCCTGTATAAACCCTGACCTGGCCTTGGAGGAGAAGAACAAAGGCAATGAATGTTTTCAGAAAGGGGACTCTCCCCAGGCCATGAAGCATTATACCGAAGCCATCAAATGGAACCCAAGAGATGCCAAATTGTACAGCAATCAATCTGCCTGCTACACCAAACTCCTGGAGTTTCGGCTGGTGCTCAAGGACTGTGAGGAATGTATCCAGCTGGAGCCAACCCTCATCAAGGGTTACAAACGGCAAGCAGCTGCACTAGAGGAGACGAAGGACTACACAAAAGCCATGGATGTTTACTGGAAGGCATTAGATCTGGACTCCAATGGTAAGGAGGTGGCAGACGGTTACCAACGCTGTATGATGGCTCAGTAGAACCGACATGATAGCATGGAGGCGCGACATGACAGCATGGAGGTGCAGCAGATAATGAGCAGATAATGAGTGAGCCACCGATGCAGAAGGACCCCAGGCACTCACTGAACACTTAAAGAATCCTGTAATAGCACAGAAGATCCAGAAGCTGGTGGATGTGTGGGTCTGATCACAGTTTGGTGATGACTTGCTCATCATCTTCTTCCCTTCGCCCTCATGTGGAAAGAGGAGCTGGGGCTGCAGCAAGTAGCTGGAGCAGAGCAGAGAGCAAGGGAAAGCAAACAACTTCTCTCTATATATTTACATAGACCTATGTGGAAGATACAGAGAGTCCTACTCATGTTACTTGTACTGCCACTGCCTTGGAGCCCTCCCAGCACACGCATGGTCTCTTCTGCTGCCCTGGGGTTCCGTGTTCCCTTCCCCACCCTCTGTCACTGTCGCATCGGCTCTCCCATAGTTGTTGTTGTTTTTTTTTTTTAAAGATTGTATTTATTTATTTGACAGAGAGAGAGATAGCGAGAGCAGGAACACAAGCAGGGGGAGTGGGAGAGGGAGAAGCAGGCTTCGCACCAAGCAGGGAGCCCAATGCAGGGCTCGATCCCAGGACCCTGAAATCATGACCTGAGCTGAAAGCAGACGCTTAACGACTGAGCCACCCAGGCGTCCCCATAGCTGGTTATTTTTTTATTTGAGGCAGTGGCCACATATGGGGAGGGGAGGGTGTTCTTCCCGACCTCAGGTCCCAACTGTCTTCACGTTGTTAACTCCACATGCCCTTCTCCAATAAAACAAGCCAGTTGGGCATGGTTATAAAAAAAATTAAAAGAAAATCATTTTTAAAAAATCAGATAAAGAAACCCAATAAAAGCAGTAGTAGCTGTCATGCATACTTTGCCATGGCTCTTTTCCCCTCTGATACTGTTACTTAGTAATGTCCCAGATAGTGGCTATTCCATCAATGCATGCATGAATGCATGCAGATTATGATGACTTGGAACAGTGCTCTCAGTAACATGAACAAGAAATAAGTCTTTATTATTTTAAGCCAGTAATATTTGAGTGCTACTGAAGTATTACCAAATAACCCAGGTTATCCTGACGGATAACAATCAGTGTAAGTATATCAGTGTAAGTCAATCACTAGGGCTCCGATTGCAGAGAGACCTGGTTTGAATCCTGGTTCTGCTGTTAGCTGCATGCCCTAGGTAGACTTCTCTACATCTCTGAACTTCCATTTTTTCTTTTGAAAAAATGGATAATAATAGCATTGTTGCAGGGGTTGAATGACTAAATACATATAAAATATTCAGCACATGTTCTACACATAGTAAGTGCTCAATAAGTGGTAGCTATTATTATTTTTTTTAAAGATTTTATTCATTTATTTGTCAGAGAGAGAGAGAGAGAGCACAAGCAGGGGGAGGAGGAGAGGGAGAAGCTCAGCAGGGAGCTAAGCAGGGAGCCTGATGTGGGATTTGATCCCAACATCCTGGGATCATGACCTGAGCCGCAGGCAGATGCTTAACCAAGTGAGCCACCCAGGCAACCCAATGGTAGCTATTATTATTGCTTTCAATCATTAACAATATTTTAGCCTATTAATCATAAATAGGCAGGCCATGTAAAGAAAGGAGGAGTGTGTGTGAGCCAGTAGAGTTATTAAAGTAGATGTAATACTGCCTTTTAGAAGATATAAAAAGGGGTAAGTTCTTCAAGCTTTGTGGTGAAAATATGTACACATATGACTATTTTGTGATGGGGAGGGGGATTATATTTGGTCTTTTAAAATAGTATCTCTGCTTGTTCACACTCCATTCACAGAACAAGCCCTCTTTACTAAAACTTAGAGAATTCTGTGCTAAAAATATTCCATTCCCATTTGGTGTAGTGAAATGTCATATCCATTAAACACCAACATACCAAATGCTGCTTGCAGATTCTCAACCCAGCAAACCAAGTCAACAGGAAATTATGATCAACCTCGGCTCGTTCATACTGTACATTTTGACAGATTATTTTGGAGAATTATCTAAGGCTTAATTGTTATCTTATAGCTATCATAAAATTATCACTCATTAACTCATTTATTCCAACTAACTAATTTAAAAAAAAAAGAAATTGTGAGCCAGGGAGTGAAAGTGACTTCTCAAGATCACAAAACTATAAAGGCCGTTGTATTGGGCCAAGATCTCTAAGCTTCCAAGCGACTTTTTTCTCCATTATAACACAGTTACAGATTTTTCAGAGCTCTAAGTATCTATAGGTTGACCTGATCCAGTTCCAATATCTTATAGAGAAAACTAAGGCCGAAAGAAACTCCATGTCTTGCTTTAGGTAATCCTTAAAGCTAGCGCGTTCCAAAGCTTTTGGCCAACTTTTGTAACCACAGGCTTGGTGCTCCTGACATGCCACTGGTCAGTTCAACGTGGTTATTTAGAGCAGAGGCCCAGCTAGTGAACTGGTGATGGGCTAGCAACATCACAAGCACCTAAGGAATGTTTAAAAATAAAAATTCCTGGGTCCTATTCTTTGAAGATTAGTTTCAGTGGCTCTGAGGTGGGGTCCCAGGAACCTGTATAGTTAGTTTGCTTTCTAGGAGGTTCTGGGGGGGAAACCAGGTCCAGGAACCATTATTAACAGAAGTCAGTGTTTTATGTTCTTCTCTTCTCTGCTGAGATTGATCTATGACAATTTCCAGCTAATGCCTAGGTACCTGTGGGAAAGCTAAGTCAGGAAAAGTCTTGGGCCAATAAAGAGCCACTAAGATTTTAATCTTCAAGTCAGCTCAAGGTGATTAGAGCAAGAAGAGAGCTACCCTTGCCCCGTGAAGATTGATCTGAAGTCAAAGCACATCCAGGAGAACAAAACATGATCTAGGAATGCTTGTTCTCATTTCCCAGGGATGGGTGGCCATGGAATCAGAATTGGCAGCTTGACTTCACTTGGGAAAATATCATTTTGAAACAGAAGATATCAATTTAAATATTTTAAAACAGAATGTTTGAGAGAACACCATTTAAAAATGTATATAGAAATTGTAGCAGTGAATCATCATGAATAATAGACAAAGATGGGAGATTATATTTTGTCAAGTTTTGCAAAATAAGAGCCGGAACAGCTCTTTGAAACCTTTTAGTGAAGGGATTCTAGACACATCTAAGGGTGTGGCCTCTTCCCTGGTAACTCCAGCTCTCTAAATGGAGATTCTCCACAGAGACCACACCTTCGGCTGATGACTTCTGTTGTTTTGCCTGTTCAGCATCCTTTCTTTCTTTTTAATAGCACTACAATTTCACTTTAGGGAAATACCCTTACCTCACTTTCATTGCACATGGTTCTCACCTGTGGGTTCCAGGGGTGGGCATATGACCCATGTTTGGCCAATCAGAGCCTTCTATACTTAGAACAATTGCTTCAGGGATGGGCACTGGGCCAATGAGCATCAGCCCCAAAATTTTGCTAGAACTACTAGAAAAGGAGTACCATCTTTCTATTAGGCACAGCTAAACTGGCAAGATGTTTTGTTGGAGCTGCTGATGGGTCTCTCCACCATGAAAGGAGAGACTGACTTAGAAAGAAGTCAACAATAGAGTCAGAGAAAAACAGATTTATGAAAATATCATCTGAGTATCTGGTCCAGGTATTTCTGAAGCTATATGTATTTTTGTATTTAAACTAGTTTAGTTGGATTTCAGCAACTTATAACCAAAAGCATCCTAACCACTATGTCTCCTCAGGGATCAGAACCTGGGTGGAGAAATGATTAATGATTAATTAACTTGTCTAAGTTTATGGAGTTAGTGAGTAGCCACAGTGAAATGCAAACCCAGGTCTGCCTGAATCTAACAACACATGTTGTTAATCATTATGTCCACTGCTCTAAAGACAGAAATATTGTGGCCACCAACAGGATAGATCTACAGGCAAAAAGCAAGAAAAACACTGGTCATGTTTCACTTCTCCTTTAGATCTTACTTTAGAACTCTCCTTTAGAACTTACTTTTGCCCCTTTTGTTGTTTCTGCATGCTGCCTTTTAGAAATAAACCCCAGAGGTATGTAAATCCTTTAAGAGTAAGGACAACTTCTTGCTCGTTTTGTTTTCTTCATACCATCTTCCATAGCACTTTGCTTATAATAGATGTTCAAGAAATGTTCTTGATACAATTGAGCTTGTTGTTGTCCATTGGTGTAAATATCAATCAATAGTCCTAGGATACTTAAAACACTCCAGGTTCTTGATTGGGGTGTCTATCTGGCAGTTTACAGGAGTCATGAATTTTTTTTTAAGATTTATTTATTTATTTGAGAGAGAGAGAGAGAGAACACAAGCAGGAGGGGCAGAGGGAGAGGGAGAGAAAATCTCAAGCAGACTTGGTGCTGAGCACAGAGCCTGATGCAGAGCTCAATCTAACAACCCTAGGACCATGACCTGAGCCAAAACCAAGGGTTGGACACCCAACCGACTGTGCCACCCAGCCACAGAAGAATTCAGAGTCCTGAATTTTTAGTATATATTTCGTCTTTAAGCACTTCATAGCATGCCACTGATGGATACTATCCAAAATGAATCTTGTCTTTGCTTCTTAACTGGCTATATGATTGGGCAAGTTACTTAGCTTTTCTAAGACTAAGCTTTCTCATTTATAAAACAATGCTCTTATTACAGAATCATAGAGGATGGAATGACAATACAGATAAAGCGCTTAGTATAGTGCCTGGCTCATAGTAAGTGCTTAATAAGTGCCACCTATTATTATAATGAAATTAAAATGTTAAAATATAAATTGTAATATTAAATTAAAATATTAAAATTCTTAAAGTTTCTTTAGAATTATTAAATATGTGTGGGTAGACAGGATTAAGGGAATGAAGGATAAAGGACAGTTGTCCTGGGATCTGGCACTGTTGGGAATACTGATTTCTGGGACACAGTTTTGCTGAGAATTATTGTTAAAAGCTTCAGCTAGGGAAGATGCTCCCCTTGGGGCATCTCTGAGTAGTGCTGACCATGAATGTGGATCCCTCTTGGGGATAGAAATTTCAAAGGGCATAGACTTTCTGAAAGTGTTAGTATCAAGCTTCTTGTTCTTTGGGTCTCCGTGGATTAATTAAATTAGTTCCCATCCTTCGTTTTTGTGGATCAAGTTTTAGGTAGATTTGCTGCATGTATTTGAATAAGGATTTACTCAGGAAATAAATTGTGTCTCTTTTATCTTCCAGACCACCCCAGTTATACCTGGGAAACAGGTGGTCTTGGTAGGTCTATCCTTTAGGTGTAACCCATGGCCAGGATTCTTTATAAAAGGCTGGAAATTTGCTGTAGGGGAGGAGGCCGCTTCTCAGATATGCAAACAGGAAGGCTGAAGCTGGTGGACTTAAAGCTATTTCATTTCCACCAGCTTTATGGATTTTCTACAAAGTAGGACTATTCCAGGGGACAGAGGGTGGGATGGGATAGAAGAATCACAGACCCCTAAGACAAAGTCCTGACCAGCAGGGATATGTAACTTGGTAGGAGAGATGGATAGGTCAACAATCAACCATAATACAAGGCAGAATGAATTATGAGCCTTGTTTATGGTAAAAGCCACGGGCTGAGAAAGCTGGAGAAAGGAGAAACCAGAGGTAGCTGGTTGGATGAGGACTAAGATGTCCAAAGGTAGGAGAGTAGGGAAAGGGCATTGTTGGTGGTTGGGGTTTCCTAGGCACAGAAGCAAGTACGAACGTGCTCAGATGAACAGGGATTGGCAAATTGTGAACATGAAGGGAGTGTGGGTGAAATGGAGGATGCTGGAGTGGAAGGAGAAGCTGGTCAGATTTTGAACTCCACCTTTAGGACTTTATAGGGCCACTTGTAGGTCTTCCTAGGCCTGTGGTGGTCCTGGATGCCCAGTGCCCTTGATAGCAATCATGTTAAAATGCATCTACATCCCACACGAAGATCAACATGTAAGAACTGCGTTGAGTAAGTTGAGCCCTCATCGACTAGCAGTATACCTACAGATGTGGTCCTAGGACCAGTGCCAGGCCAGGAGGAGTTTGGAATCAGTTTGGGATGGAATGAGTACAAGAGTTGAGAGGAAACGTTGAGAAACTTTTACAGCAATTTGGCATTGTCACAATAACGAAGCGTGTGATCATTTTTCTGGTAATTATTCATTTTTATTCTAATTTCCAAAAATATTGGTCCACAAGACAATGGAAAGACGTTGGCCAAAAATACATTGGAGATTTTTTTTTTATTTCCATAGTTGAAGTTTTTTTTAACATTAGAAAATTTTTTAAAAGTTGAGCAGCTCTGATCTAGTTGGAGTAATATTACTTTTTAAAGAAATTCGAGGTGAGAGATGACAGAGAAGACAGCCCATGAACTTGAAGATAGATCAGTAAAAAATCACACAGTTTGAATAGCAGAGGAAAAGGTGATGAAAATATCTAGTACTCAGCATCGTACCCACATTGAGGTAACTACGCCTAAACATTCTGCTTAGGTGAAGATAATTGTGTGGCAAGTACAGAAAGCCACTCAAACTAATGCGGAACAAAGCCAAATGTGTATGTGTGGTGATGGTGGGGCAGGGTTGTTATTAGAAGGCTCCAGAAGTACATCAAGGAATTCAGGGGCAGGGAGTGCCATTGGATGTAATGAGGGATGAACGGGAAATGGACAGTCACTAGGAATCTCTCTCACTCTTTTCTCTCTCTTTCCCCCTGTGGCGGATGCTGTGTTGCACTGCCCAGATCCTCCCTCTTTCAGGAATTAAAAACTTACTTTCCCAGCTGCTGGGAGGACTCCCAGAAACAGCTTCTGCTACCGTCTGCTAGTCTCTGGGGATTGCTGTGGCTAAAACACAGCCTCACCTCGGGCCATACTTTCTTCCAGCCCACATCCAGTGACTAATCACCATGGAGGTGGAAAGGTCTGGTGGGTCCCCTCGCTTCAGCTTGGGACACCTGAGAGGGAGCATCTCAGCTCCCTACAGGGCTTTTTTTTATTGGAACTGAATCACGGCTCAGTGGCTCTCTGCCAAATTCTCCTTTCTTCTCCTCCCTTCTAGGTGGCATCTCAAGGGTACTACTTAATAAATATGTGTACATTAGCCTCACAGAGTCTGGTTTTCTCAGGCGACCTTACAGGGGCCACCAGACCTCCCTCCCCCTTCCTTTTCTCCCCTTTTCTCTCTCTGCTCTTCCTCCCCCTCCCCCTCAGACTATGTAGCTTCTCACCTCTGCTTCTCTCTGACCTTCAACCTCATTCTCTTCTCACCTTTCAGACCAGCTTCCTCTGCTCTTACAGATGCTCAGTCACTGTCCCTGTAGCATATGCCATTGTTTCCCACCCAGAGGCTCTTTACTGGGTTGAAGTACCCATCCTGCAGCTGCCATGGGTGTTAGTTTATAACAGCCTACATTTGCATACTTCTCTGGAGGATTGTCCTTAGCCAACGGGAACCTTCATCACTGGAGATGTCTGAAAGGTTATGCCCCATCCTCTTGGTTCAATGACTATTAGATGGGGGGTATAAACATCCATCCTCCTTGCCTCAAGGCAGGACACACTGTGTGGTACAATTCACACTCTGGAGTTCCCCGTGGAGACAGTCTGAAGCTAACTTCTCCTGAAAGAACATCTCTGTGTAGCACCTTCCCCTGCCCTAGTCTCATTCCCTTACAGGTGTAACAGGAAATCACTCCCTCAGTCAATCCCTCTGCTTTGAGGGAAACTGATTTAAGATAGTCACTTTACAAATCTGGTGCCTGTGACTAAGTGACCGAGCCTCTCTGTCCTAATTCCAAATATCCAGGAGAAAGAACTGGATCAGTTCTTTCCCAGCCCAGCTTCTGGGTTGAACCCTGGATCAGGAGTTCACTCCAGGTCCAGTCATCTGAGACTGGAGAGGAGGCAGAGTTATATAGTATAGGGCAGAAGAAGGGTACAGGGGGAGAGGGCAAGTCTCAGGAAGGACCGGCCAATTCCTGTGAAAGTGGATCCTACCATGTGTCCTCCTCCTCAGTTCTTCTTGAATTTCTGTCAGCCTTCTCACTTCTCACCTCTTCCCCATCTATAGTCCCAGGTTCGGATTGGAAGGTGAAGTGTTGAAAGGTAGTTCCATGTGATGAAGATGGATCTGGATTGAATGTCCAGAGGCCTGGCTTGGTGCTGTCTCCCTCTGCTCACTTCACATCTCTGGCTTTCCGGGTTCAGGTGAATTAGAGAGTCGGTTTGCTAATTTAAATAGTCAATGCTTCTGTGAAAACAAACAGAGAAGAATCTAAGCCTTTCATTTCTGCATCCCTGAATTCAGCAGAAGGCCTGGCACAGAGTTCGAACACTGGCAACGTATTGAAAACAAGAGATATCCTTTACAAATGAAACGGCCGTGAGTTACGTTAAGGTAATAAATGTAGAACATGACCCTGAAGCATGCAATATTCTGGGTGTGGAGTTGGCACACTCGGTGAGTGCTAATTTGTGTCAGGTCGGTGTTAAGTACCTTGTATGCTGTTCTGATCACTGCTGCAGTGTAACAAATCACCCCAAAACTTAGATGCTTGAAGTGACCATTTTATGATGCTCATAGATTCTGTGGGTCAGGAATTTGGACCAGGTACCGTGGGGATGTCTTGTCTCTGCTCCGTAACGTCCAGGGCCCCAGTGGGGAAGATTTGACAGCTCGGGGCTGGAATTACCTGTAGGCATCTTCACTCACAGCACTGGTGCTTGATGTGGTTGTTAGATGAGACCTCAGCTGGGGCTGTCGACCGAAGCCTGGGCTTCCTCACAATGGTGGCCTCAGCCTCGTGGGACCTTGTGGGTAGCCGTTCAGGGTTCCAAAAGCAATTGTCCCAGTTCACAAGGTAGAAGCTTCATTGTTCTTATGATCTAGTCTCAAAAGTCAAACTGCATCATTTCCACTACATTCTATTGATTATAAGCCTGCCCAGATTTAAGGATAACAGAATTAGGCACTACCTCTTGATGGGGTGGGGGCAAGGTTCTCATAGAACATGTAGGATGGGAAATATTGTGGCCGTATTTGGAAAATTCAATCCACCAAGTGCACATTATCTCATTTAATCCTTCCACTGTCCTTGGAGTAGGCATTATTGTCCCTTTGCAGATAAAGAAACTGAGGCTCAGAGAACTTAAATAACTTGCCTGTGGACAAAGCCAGTACATGGCAAGGCTGGATTTAAACCCAGTCTGTACGAAGCAGGTGTTCTTCAACAGCATATATCCTGTTTATAGAAAAAGGGAACTGAAGAAAATAAGAAACTCAAAGGCCAGTTCTCCCTGTGTGCCAGATCGGGAATGGGTAAGACTTCTTGTCCCCTATAACTTTAATGTCAGTTAATATCATCCCACGTGGTAAAGGAATCTGGTTCCTACGCATAACTTCCCGAGGTATTGCTTCTTGGAGGCTGTGTAACTATTGTGTGTACCTTTGGTGTCTCAAGTTTGCCAGATATGTGCCAGCAGAGGGGTTGATGTCTGCCCTCTTCCCCCTACCCATTCATTTGGCAAAGGAGCGTGGGGAGCAATAAGCTGGAGGAAGCTCTGATTCACACAGAACCAGTTCATGCCAGGAATATCTTCTATGCCGTGATCCCCTTTTGAAACCATATCTCCCCTTTAAGTTAAAACAGGGACCACTTCCTCCAGGAACTCATCTTCGATACTCCTGGGATCTTTATAATCAGAATGTTCAGATGATGATTGGCACTTACGGCTTACTCTGTAGGTTTCTGTGTCTTAACCCTCCAATTAGTCTAAGGCTCCAGAGGGCAAGGGCCATGCCCAATTCCTCCTCAATTCTCCTCCCTAACACCACAGGAACAATACCCGTTCTTAATAGGTACTCAATAAATAGGACTGATTAGATCAAAGGGACTTAGGAAGTTTATTATTATAACAGGAGGACACACATGCATCTTCTAAAGCAGTTTTTGAGAGCCTAGCCTACCATAGGTACTGTGCTAGGTGCTAACAAACCATGTGGTCCAGGAGTAGGAATTTAGAAAATCAAATATGAGCCTTCTGGGCACTCTGCAGCATGTCAGTAACATCCAAACTGATGTCTAGAAGTGATCAGATCAAGAGGACTACATATTGGGTGAATCTGAGGCAAGTACTATAAGGTTACAATCTCAATTAGCTCTCAGATGATTCTAGGGTCAGACACTTAGAAAGTCCCTAAATAGCTTTCTTAAAATTGAAAATCTTGACTTTTGCTTCTTTTATAAGTTTTTTGAAGAATTTTTTTAGCTAGAGCTGTCAGGAAAAGGATGGGTCTTACTATTTATTTTAAATCAGTCTTCTTGAAATAAGCAAATTTCTCTACCCTGCTTTAAGTTTGTCACCATTTTACCACAAAATGTTCTTAAAAGCATGACCTTTGGAAACACCCTTGAATGTTCCAAATCAGCTGATAAACTTGTTCCTAAATCTTGGGTAATGAATATCAGTGTTTCGTCTTCACTCCTTATTCACACCATAAGCTCTTCATCTAAACATAACCCTATTGTGTAAAACTATTTCCTCAACGTACCGTCACCAAGAATAAAACAACTGTAAATAATTACCTTTGGGATATGAAAGAAAATGTAAACATTTTATTTGGCAGTTGTTTCTGAACACATGAATAAATAAATGGAAAAGTACATATTAATAATTCTTTTTGGAGTAACAGATACCATTAAACACTTATTTACACATCTTCACTGCAAAGAACAGTCACACGATTCAATTTTGTCTTATAAAAGGTCACTTCCCACGTCACTGGACTGGACAGTTAAGGATGGAGATACCGGTAGTGCTTGGTTCTAGCAGTCTCAATGTTTGAAAGGCATTCATTTGCAAGTGTGATAAGAAGAGTCATCATGCATTGAGTTCATCCGGATCATGTACTGTAGAAAGTTTCTGATGGCAGCCAAAGAATTTGGTGTGTCATGCGCTTAAGTCAACTATGACATGTTTGTAAATCTGTGTATTTCCCTTAAAACTGGAAGCAAAAAGAAAATTACGCTTATTAATGGACACATGCGTGAATGATCTTGGTGCCTGAACATTTAATTCCTGAAATTTCACAAATTTGGCTTTCTCTGCATCCCAGTTATACACTTGCGTAAAGGAATAATCACTTCCAAGAATTGCATATTGGTAGTTATTTATCTGAAGAGGCTGGAACACCATGGATCCTCGTGATGGCATCCTCTGAATATCCTGAAATGAGGAACCTCCCCATTTCATTACTTTGGAATCACCAATGAATCTTGTCAAGCAAATGTACACGTCACCTTTCACTGAGAAGTGCTTAACGGCATATACATCCTCCATGTTAGGGATGTCAGTTTGGTTAGTGAATAATTGTGTTGCTTTGTTCCACTGATAAATTACAGGACGCTGGGAACTACTAGACAGGATTAAATGAGGCGTTCTGAGTGTCTGAGGTGTTCTGGCTATTTCTAGATATTCCACATCAGTGTCCCTGTACCACGCGTGTAAGGATTGATGGGAGTAGAATCCATTTCCATTCCATTTATAAATGGTAGTAAAACCAGCTTTTGAACTGTCAGCAACAACAAAGTACCAGTTGTTTTCAATCTTGAATGTTTCAATGTCATTGGGTTTTCGGATTTTGAGAATTTCAATATCCTGGATTTTTATAAATTTATTTGCAAAACTGTCTCGCTTATAGATGTGAGAGCCGCCAAACAGCTGGGCCACAATAACATAGAGCTGAGTTTCAATGACTATAGGCTTGCACACTACAGTGGACGTGCCTGGGAAAAGACAAATGAGAGATTAGTTGGATGGCCATCCTCTTTTGCAGCATGTAAACATGCAGCCTGAGGCCATACAACTTCCACCAAAATCAGCCTGGAATAAGAGATTTCCTTGGTTGAATAGGCAAGGCCAATCTCCAAGGCCCAATGGCAGCAGGATCCTGAATTTCTGTGCCTTTGTGCCTCACGAGGCCTTGTTACCAACAACTGAGTTGTCAAGTCACATCCAACCTGCACTAGACATTCAGGACACACAGCTACAGCTTGAGTTTTCTCCTCTCACTTCTTGCAGAAAGAAAGCATTGCTTTCCCTGACACATCATGAGTTAATTATAGTAATTCTGTGAAAACTTCCATTTATTGATCACCAACTATGTGCTTTGTCAAATCATCTCATTAAAAATTCCCAAAAATCTTATGAGATAAATATTATTATCCTCCCTTTTGCAGATGAGCAGACTGAACTCAGAGAGGTTCAGTGCTGTTAGGAGAAGGCAGAGTTGGGATTCAAACTCAGGTCTACCAGCATCTCTATGCTTTTAATCCAACCTGTGGGGAGGTGAGCTATTCCAGGGCTTCTGACTTGGGCTAGGATCCCACAAGTTTCTAGAACCACCCTACAAAGTCTTGAGCAGTCATCTGGATAGCCCATGGTAGCCCATGGTTCTACCAGAAATTGGTTTGTTCCTAGTGTGAATGGCTTCTTGCTCTAAAAATAGGTGATTTTCCTCTAGGAAAGGAGAGAGATGCCACTTGTCATTTTTCTGAAGCTTTAGGTCACTGGTGGCAAGAGAGGAGACAAGGAAGAGAAATCCTTGAGAAAAATGAAAGAGGGGTACAGTCATAGGTGATACTCCTAAAAGTTATTTTGAGAAATCTTAGAGAACAATATGGATCAGTGTCCTTGCTCAGTATCTTTTTGGTATCAATAAATGTAAATATCATTTATCAGTAAATATGGACTAGAGGCAGCTTGGCTCTAGGAAATCCAAAGAGAGCAGGGCAAATCTGGGCCCCAAGCCTTTTCTAACTTTAGAAGCTCCAAGGCAGTAAGTTCTGCATCAACTCTTTCTACTAATAGGTGAGATTATTCTATTTGTGACCCTTTTCAGGACTCAACTGATTGTGTGACTTTGGGAAAAATCACTTAACTTCTCTGGAATTCAGTTTTCTCTTCTGTACAATGAGGATTTGACCTAGATCAGGAATGGCCACTAGATTTCAACTATATATCAATACTGATCAACTGACTGATTGGGAAACTGCCTGAAAAACTGTGTTGAGGAATCTGTAGTCAGATCTGCACTCTGTAAGCAAGAGCATTGACATTGATTAGTGATGTCTTTCTGGCATAAAGGAGGTCATGGTGACAGCATATTGGGCATATATTTGTCATCTTAGATGAGATGATGTCTTCTGAAAGTATGCATATATGTGATTCATTTCTCTTTCAAGTATTCATCTTAAGATTCATCTAGAATAACTGATGGACATACGCAGGTAAGAAGAACCTGGTTTAAACTGCACAAAGCTGCTGCAGTTCATTGGAAAATTGAGGGGGCTTTGGGAAAAAGGGAAGCATGACCTTCTTCCTTGAGAAAGAAGGAGGTTTCTGGGAGGACCTCAGTTTGGAGAAGATCCCTTCATCTGGGCACCTCAGTCTCAAGCAAGCCCCAGACTTGTCTCAATCCTGTAAACAATGGGGCTGGCGGCCACCAACACAATCTAATTATGACCCTTCCCACCCAAGAAGGGAACTCTTTTACAGGGAGGTATGAATGTTCTCAGGAGCAGATTTAAAGGTATTAGAAGCTAAAGCTGATGGAAACATTTTAGAGGGAGCCCCATATTCTAACTTACTTAAAAACTATAAAGTTGTTGAAATGAGAACAAAATTTAATAGGTCACCTAAGTAAAAGTTTTCATGGAAGAAAAGTGGTTTCCAAGGTCAAATTAAATGCACAAAACACTGGAAAGAGGCTTCCTCACTGCTAGACTTCTCAGGACCTCTAATGCATAATTATTATGAATCTCCAAGAGGGAGATATGGTTCACAGATTTATTGGACCAAAATCCCTTTTTGTCACAGGAGTACATTAACATTTTGAGGGGGTCACGTTTGTACAACAGAGCTTGAGACTCATTGATCTAAAATAACATCTTTATTTTATAGTTAAGAAAAAGGGAAGGCCCAGTGAGGATGAGTGGCTCACCCATTTAGTTTGTGGCAGAACCTAGATTAAAACTCATGATTCCTAGTCCAATATTTTTCTTTCAAATAAAAATAATCTACCTTTTATTTGGCATTTACTATGCTTGGTTCTATGCTAAGTTTCTTGAATATGTGATCATATTATCTTATGAATACATTATCTTACAACAACCCCGTGAGTTAGGTATTATTATTCCCACTTACAAGTCAGGAAATTAAGGTTTAGGGAACAATCCCCAGTCATTTAGTAAATGGTACTGCTGGGGATTAAAGGACTCTAGCGTGCCCAACGATACCCCTATACCAGTTGTCTTTTTCTGTTGCCCTTGGTCGAACCTGCTTAACTTTCTATTCAAAATACAATCAGGCTTTTCATACCTGTAATGTTGTCATAATTTCGGAAGGTCTTTTCTACATGGTCCCATTCAAGGAAAATGCACTTTCCAGTAAAAGGCTGAGCAATGACTACATACTCATCATTCATATAAGAAAAAGTATCTATGGACAGTGATTGATAAGGCAGGTCTTGAGACTTTGCAAATTCTGCAAAAACAGGAAATGATGATGAATAACCGTGTGCTAATGCCTCGTTCCTTGGCTAGATCTCAAATGTCCTTAAGAGATACATTTATTTAAGAGAAACAGTAAAATGATCATTTTACTTTGCTTTTAAACCCACAAAGTTTTAATGCTTTATCATATTTTAAAAATTAAAATTGGTCATTTGGTTTTTAAAGATATAAAAAATATCAATTCCTGCACACACACAACATGTAGCCCTTAAGTTAGCTTTATGAGGTGGAATGACTTGGAATACATTACCTGTAATGATGCAATCAAAATCCTTGGGCGAGAGACTATTGATTTTGCGCTTCTTGTATTCTGGGGGGCCTTCGCAGTAGATGTCTTCAACAGTTGCATTGGTGTGGCCCAGCCATTCCACTAGCCACTTCAGTTTACAGTCACAATTAAATGAATTCCCTCTCAGGTCCCTGAAAGACAAACTTCAGTTGATTTTGCTATATGAGGGTCCTACCTACGTATGTATGATTGCTACCTCAGCAATTAACATACGCAGAATGCCTTTACCTGGCTTTACATCATGCCCCATAATCTACCTTGATCCTGACTGACCATTCACTTTGAGTTCAGAGAGTTCCCGCAGTGCACCCTTGAATGCCATCCAGTCAATAGAACCTCATAAGTTATTCCCTCTTGGATCAAAGGCAGCTCTGTCTAGAGCTGTGCTGTCCATAGAAATATAGTGTGAACTACATATGTAATTTAAAATTTTCTAGGGGCACCTGGGTGGCTCAGTCCATTAAGCGTCTGCCTTCAGCTCAGGTCAGGATCCCAGGGTCCTGGGATCAAGCCTGTGTCGGGATGCCTGCTCAGCAGGGAGCCTGCTTCTCCCTCTCCCTCAGCTCCCACTCATTCTCTCTCTCTCTCTCTCTCTCAAATAAATAAAATCTCTAATTTTTTTTCTAAATTTTCTGTATTTCTAAAAAAAGTAACAAGAAATAGGTGACATTAATTTTAATAATATATTTGATTTAAAATAATTTATTTATTTTAAAATAATATATTTTATTTAATATCTCACACAAATATTATCATTTAGCTGTGTAGCCAACAAACATTATTAATGAGGTATTTTACATTTTTAAAAAATATTACGTCTTTGGAGTCTAGTGTGTATTTTACACTTCGAGCATAACTCAATTTGGATGCTAAATTTTCATCAGAAGTATGCGATCTGTATTTAGATTTCATAAAATTTATAGTTGGAAAAAAATAGTCTCACACATCCAAGTTGTTCCAAACATAATTAAGTTTTGCAATAACCGAACTGAGAATCAGTTTTTCAATTTAACTTAGTTTTCTACTTAATTTTCTAAAAATTAAGTAAAAATTTAAAGCTTTGTTCCTTAGTTACACTTAGAACACTGCTTGGTGACCACATGTGTGGCTACTGTATTGGAGTGCAGGTCTAGAGGATAGAATATAGTGCTTATTATATCATATTTAATTAAATCAGCTATTTGCTTTTGTTCTTCCTCAGAGATGTAATTCATCCTGATCCTATTCCGTGGTCTACAAATTCAGTTTTAATAGGAAATGACTGACACAGCAGAGCTAACTCAGACATCCAGCAGCTCATGTCTGTAATAAACTATACAGCATGGATCATTTAAATTTCCACACATGATCCCAACTCACCAGGTTTTCTGTTTATTTGCATTGCTTCTGTTCAGAAATTCCAGCTCCTTCCTAAAACCCTTCTTGGTCACACAGAATTCCCAAGATAGGTATTGCCTAGTCTCACACAGCACACGAATAATTTTTAAATGTTGAAGCATTTAAAAATGCTTTTTTGGGGATACATTCAAGAAAACCAAGAAATCCTCTAAAAGACAAGCTGTCAAGGAACCTTGTTCTTAGATAATTCTTGATTTGGGCGTATTAGGGTAGGCCCAAGAGACCAAACCCATTATGGGATTTCCTTAGAGACTGAGCCAATTTCAAGTGGGTTTTGTTGTTGTTATTTTGGTTTTTGCTCATGCTGACACAAGGATGGGCCAGAAGATGATGCCCGAATAAGCTGTATCCCCAAGTCGGCCATGGTATATCATCTAACTTCCAAGACATCCCAGGGCTGACTGCATCTCCCAAGAATATTCTGACCCCAAATAATGAGTGTCAACTTTTCTGGGTGATTGTAAACCAGAACGGCTAACTGTGGTCTGTCCGAGACTCTCTTGGAAGTGTCCTGCTTCCTGCACTCTCTTGGAAATAAACCATCATTCAGGACTTGGGGTAATAGGCATTGAGGAGGGGCTGGGGAAATACCACAAGGAACAAAGAAAGTTTTTCATTAGCTTACTGATTTGAAGTTAAATACTAGGTTTAGGAGAAAATACTTGACTCAGATCTTTTGTTATTGGAGAAAAGTTGTTTTGAATATATATTCTATAGCAAAGTACCTGAATTGATAAGAAACATTTTGTTTTCATATATCCTTTCATTTGTTCCTGTATCTACCTTATGACCATTTAAATACCCTTCTAATGTCTGGAAGGCACTTAATGAAGCTAAATTGCTTTTGAGAGAGTTAGGCATATATTACTTGCTTTGCTTACAGCAAAATATACAAATTCCTTACAAAGATCTTTCACTCTGAGGCTTAAAAGTCAAAGTTTGAAAGCTCTTTTGTTTGAAAAAGGGTCAAAAATAATTAAGTTCATTCCCTTCCTGGGGCTTAAGCCAAATTCCTGGGGATTAAGCCTAGAGTTGTTGTTCAGTCTAAGGAGAGAAAAGGCAAACTTGCCTCCCTTCCCCCACTTCCTGCTTCATTTCTCTGTTGACTGACCAACCCATGGGTGTAACCTTTCATCTGTACTCTGTCAGTTTCCCAGACTCCTTTAAGTTTTTCCTTTATAGCCCCATTTCCTGGACCTCCTGAGAAAAAAGGCATCTTGAAATTTCACTCTGGGCCTCCTCTTCCCACCCCCTCAAAGTCCCTTATCAGCACTCCCTCCCATAGGATACACACTTTGCCCCAAGGAATGCCTGGGCATTATATATTCAGAATATAGAATATATATATTGAGTCTTCACTATAGAAGACTCAAACATTAGTTCAAGTAAATTTAAAATTTAAGCCAATTTAAAATTTAAATTGTAAAATTCTTATTTAATTTTAAAGCCAATTATAAATTCTAAACATCAATACCAAGTTTCTTTGTTAACTATTGCAAATTAATTAATCAGTGATTTCTTAGATCCTCTTACACATTTGTTAAAGAATCCAGGCCTTTGAAAATATCTTTTGGGAGTGTCTGGAGATTGTTGTTTGCGAGGCTCCTGGAAAAAAAAAAAGAGCGATGTAAACTGTAATCATAAACTAAATAGATGCATTTTATGATAAAACTTAATTATGAATCCCTTTTATTCTTTCCTGACTACACTAAATTACTTGCAGTACCTTTTTTATTTCTTCTTCTAAGATACTACTCAGATTCCCACTATCACACTTTCAATTCTTGGTCTCTTTGCTTCAATGCTCACTCAGTATTTATGGCACTTATGTACCATGGCAAAAAAGAAACTAACAAACCAGCAAAAAATGATATTGGGCATTGATCTTTCTATGTAGAATGGAAATGAGATTCATACTCTTAGACATTCAGTCTAGGGGATGTGTCCCAAATAATGACTAACTAAATGGGTGACAGTGCCCATTTCCCCTCACACTCAGCCTGCCCCTGCTCCTCCCTCTCTCCTTCTCACTTGCTCCAGACAGTGGCCAAACCCCCAACTGATAGTGCCAATAGCTCTAGAGTTGGGGGACCTTCTAGCCTATCCCCCTGCCAGCACATCCTTTCTTCTTTTCAAAGCATATACTCCCTTTTTATATTTTTCTTTTCTTTTAGTTCCATTCATTTGACCTCAGAAAACAACTTTCTCACAAATACCCATCCATCCATCCATCCTCTTTAATCATCTCCTTTCCTTCTCTTCCAGTTCTTATTGTCACAGGAACTGTTTTCTCTTTCTCTTTCTATTTTTTCTTTCATGAATCACTGGAATAATTTTAATCAAAGCTAATGAGTAAGGAGTAGTCCTGATGATATCAAGAAAAGGGAAATGTGTCCATACTGCAGAAATGTGGACGTAACAAGTAGTAGCAAGGGATGTAGGTACTGATAATTTTCTATTTTTAATCAGCATTGTGTGTGTGTGTACACACCTATCTATTATATACTTTTCTTATGAAATTTTTTCCACAAAAAATTTAAAAACTAAACCAAAACAAAAAGAACTTATGTTGTTGGCCTCCAAAGTCCTTGAAAATTCTCTCAAATTCCATTTAAAAGACTCTCAAAATTCTTCTTCTACCTGCTCTAATTAATATGAGATTTCTCAAGTGCAAACATTCAAGACTTTTAAAACCTATTTTTAAGTTAATTATGTTGTTTTCCTGAGTTTTAGAAATTACGACTAGGTTGGAAAACTTCAATGAACCTTGGAACATAAGAATGGGAACTGAATCAGAATGTTCCCGTCTCAATGACGGTCCATTATGTAAAGAAGGGCACAGCTTTGGAGCCATTCTGAGCTTTGTTTGGATCCTGACTCCACTAGTTCTGGCTGTGTGACTTTAATTCTGAATCTTCTTCAGGACTCAATTTTTTTCTTTTTTTTTTTAGGCAGGGGGATGGGTAATAATACCTCATGTCACAAGACAGAAAAAGTAAATGAGATAACTCGGGATGGTACCTGGCTTCTGGTCTATTCTCAATAAAGGGCAGCAGGGAGGAGGGGGAGGGGAAAAGAAGGAGAAGGGTTTGCCTAAGAAATAACATTTAGAAAACTGGCCATATGAAAGAACTACTATGACTGTAGTGGTATTAGGATTAATAAAATGTTGCTAAAGAAGACTTTTCAAGAGAATGTGTCTATAATTCACCTTCCTGCCTAGTGGTTGAATGAAGAGACTTCCTGGTGTCTTGGTCTAGTCCTGAGTCACTCCCAAGTTATGTGTCTCAATTTATTTTCTGGCACCATGTGTCTTAAAGTTCTCATGTGAACTTCTAAGTGGATGAAACAAACTGCAACTGGTTGCAGGGCACAAGGTTGGAGGAGGCTGGGTCATAGGACAGCGGACGTGAAATGAAGAAACTCGTGAATTACTACTGCCACCAGGGTTGCCCAGGAAGAGGCACCATGTTTGCATTGCTGCCCAAGGCAGTTCTTTTATTATTATTCTTTTTTCCAAGGCTGTTCTTTTAAACAATGAGCAAATCTGGTAGTTCCACTTCCTGGCCAAAGGATAGAGCTCTAGACCTCACATACCCAAGGTGAAGGCCAACCACAGAAGCAGCTGTTAAGACACAGACTTGGAGCTACAAGGCTCTTGGGGTAGAGAGACATCGTTTTTCCATGAGAAGATGAAGGACTTTTAAGTCAACAGAGTTGGGGGCTGGAGCCGATGAAGGCAGGCTGACCTTCTTGGGCTGTAAAATGAGGCTTAATGCCTTTTGAGGACTTCTTGTAACAGGGAGGCTCTCACTCTGGGGACCAGTGGGAGGGGGAGGCAGAGCGGCATGAGGGGCGCCAGAGGCAGAAATGGTGGCTGGATTTACTGCACTCAGTGTTACTCGTTTTCCTGTTTCACTGCCAAAATTCAGTGAAATACTGACTCACAGTGGACTGTTTCTGAAAAAGATAGGATGGAGCTTCACGCCTAGGTTTGGTGAGGAGTAGGCATGAGAAGTCTGCCTGGACTCATAAAAGAGGCAGAACCAAGAGGAAGTAAGACCCAGAAAGGAGAGGAAGCCTTCCGAGTCCCATTAAGTGGAGTTCAGACAGCTTCCCTAAAGTCTTTGGGAGGCCTCAGTGACAGGGTTTACACTTGTGTAAGAAGAAAGCAGGCAGCAGGGACTGGAGCAGGGAATGTCTTAGGAAAACAATGCTGATAAAGCCTGGGCATTATTCTGCAAAACAAATGTAACGGGGTCCTGATATAAAGTAGCCTTCCAGTGCGGGCTGATGGGTCAACGGTGAAGGATGCATTAGGGCACATAGGAGATCAGCAAAATCTGCAAAGTTAAGAAGAGAATGATGAAATGCCTCTACACATTAATTAGCTGGCCAGTTAAGAGTATTTACCAATTTACTAAGTGAAGAGAGTTGGAATTATTTTGAGACCCACTGCACAACTAGGGAAAGATATTTAATCTAGCATTATCTATAGTAGAAAAGAATTGGAAACAACCTACATGTTCATTAATAAGGGATTGTGTAAATAAATGATGGTTTATACTTAACATGGAATACTTCGCAGGAGATTTTAAAACATCTACCGATCTCTATGATTTGCCAAGAAATGATGCCCAAAAGAAAAAAAAAGAAATTAGAGAATAGGATGTAGAGGGTAATCCCACTTGGGGAAGGAGGATACATGGCTAACAATGCATGAAGAAAGGTCTGGAAGGAGATACAATTTTTTTACATTTGGAAACTTTTACTTTTGCTATATAAACATCTGGATTGTGAGAGTTTTTATCATCAAGCATGTATTGTTATTTTAAATTCAGAAGAAACAAAGAATAAAGTTGAGGTTTTAAAAAGACCCCATTGCTTAGTACTTGTGTATGGAATGGTTCTGTCCAGTGAAGATTTAGTGATTCTAAATCAATTATTTTACTTCATTCATAAAGTCCCGAAGTTACCGGGCTCACCAGAGTGTAACTATCAGGGTCAGCACAAGGGAGTCTGAGTGGTCAGATGATGTTAGCTCTTGCATGAGATGGGTTTCAGGATGGAGCTCCCATTTTTCTCACAAGATGACCACATGGCTTCAGGCCCTCATCATCTGGGGAAATTTAGGACTGCAGTCAGTCCAGATTTGGAGCCATCCCTCTGGGTTCCTTACACCAGCTGAAACCCAGCTTTGAGGAGGGCCTGGAGCTTCAAAAATCATCGTGGGCATCTCTGTGGGAAATTTTCTGTGGGGGTGGAGTAGGGGTGAGAGGGCTCCTGAGGGCTCTGCGCCAGGGCTGCCAGGAAGAAAAAATAACAAGTCCCTGATGCTCCCTGAAGCTTCCTCAGCATTTGGTCCTTAGGTGAAAAGGGTGAGGATCTGGTGCCTATTAGGTTAAACAGCTAGAGATATTGAGATAGCATTTCATGGGTTAGGGTTAAGGTTTTTAGGCTTGATGTTAGGATCATTTGATTCTTCAGATTCCATCTCTGCACTGAGTCTTGCTATTGGAGAGCAAAATGGAAAATCGAATTCATTCAATTTTCTCAGTTTCTCCTTTTCCTCCATCATCCCCAGCTTCACAGACTAACAGCTTCATATTATTATTCCCTTTCCCCTAATAGATGCTCTGGTTGAAATACGTTCTGTATCTTTTGTAAAATGGCCGTTACTCTCATCCCCAGCATCACTGAGTACAGTGTGGTCACTGGGGGGGTATTGGTTTCTGTCTCTCCATCTGCAAAACTGAACAAAGAATACCAATTTCATTTTTTGGTGAAAATTAACACACACAACTACTAATATTTTTTATATACACACTTTTGAAATGGATTCCAGGGAAAAATTTGGCATCTGCAGGTGAATATTTAAGCCTTATGTCAGATAATCAAGACTACAAAACTAATCTGTTTCTTTGTTGTCAAAACCAGTGATATTTAATACCTAAGCACTTTTAAATGCTCAATTCTGGAGGCTGAGGTCATCTATTCTTTTTGCCTCTCTGAGTAGACAGAACTTTATGCCTTGGTATTTTTAAGTGTCCCATCTTTTACTGATATATATATATATAAATAAACTTTATATATATATATATAAATAAATAAAATAGTGATATATATGTCACTGGAATATATATTTTCTGATATATACACACATATATATACACATGCATACATATATACATATATATGTAATAATACTTATTATTTCATCAAGAAAATTTGGAAAGTGTAAAAATTATTTTTTTAAAGGATGAAATAATCATCCTGGCAGAAGTAATCACTATTAAGATTTTTGTCATATTTTCTTTCAGTCATTACTACAGAGTTCATCTCATGAGGGATATTTGTGTGGAAAGCAAGAGATTCCAGAGAGACATGCTACTGGTCCTGAAGGTCTAGAGACCTTCTTCTCTCCCCTTCTTCTTTCTGGTCCAGAGTGAGATGGCTTGAAAGAGCGTGAGCCTGAATTGGTGTGGGGGACCTCTTTCCTCTTCGAAAGTCTGCTAGGTGGGCAAGGGTCAAATCAGTGCTGGATTTTTATTTTTTTTTAAGATTTTATTTTTTTATTTGGCAGAGAGAGACACAGCGAGTAAGGGAACACAAGCAGGGGGAATGGGAGAGGGAGAAGCAGGCTTCCCGCTGAGCAGGGAGCCCTATGCAGGGCTCGATCCCAGGACCCTGGGACCATGACCTGAGCCGAAGGCAGACGCTTAATGACTGAGCCACCCAGATGCCCTAGTGCTGGATTTTTAAACTAAATACAAGTATTATTAGGAAGAAGAGGAAGACACATTAGAAGGCTGATGGAGAGAGAGAGGCAAGGAGTCGGACGTGGCCATGAGTGGTCAGGAAAAGACGTTGTGCGTGGTATGACTGAAGAAAATTCTGGTGACTGTCCAAGCCGACCCCTTGCCTGTCCATCCTCACCAGGGCTCCTTGGATTGAGCAGCAGAGCGGGGTGGAAATGACATGGTCTGGGAATGGCATATCTGGGTTTGAGCTGTGGTTGTTTTCTTTTCTACAAAGTGAACGATCACTTGGTCAGAATTATCTGCAAGTTCTATTCTAGATCTTAAATCACATCTTTATATTTTTCACCATGAAAGGCTATGGCTTCATCATTAATAATATTAGGAGAGACAACACTTTAAGCCATGTAGTTTAGAGTCAGTGAGTTTGACCACAGGTTTTTATAGGGAATAGGGGTGCACTGGAATGTCCGGGGGGTGGGGAGCGGATAGAACTGATCAGGAGGAGTGAAGATGAGGCGAGGAAAGGTTTTTTTTTTTTTTTTTTTAAGATTTTATTCATTTATTTGACAGAGAGAGAGAAAGAGAGCACAAGCAGGGGAAGCAGCAGAGGGAGAGGGAGAAGCAGGCTCCCCGCTGAGCAGGGAGCCCAATGTGGAGCTCGATCCCAGGACCCTGTGATCATGACCTGAGCTGAAGGCAGACGCTTAACCGACTGAGCCACCCAGGCGCCCTGAGATGAGGAAAGGTTTGAGGACATATTTCATCCATGTTAATTTTTTCTAGGTTGATTCTGTAGTGAGTTCTGGAAGGAGGCTCTTCTTACCACCATATTCCTAGTGCCTGGCAAAAGTAAGCCTTCAGTAGATACTTTGAAAGGAATGAATGAATGGGGCAGGCTGGAATGGAGAAGAGGAAGGGCAGCAATCTAGACAAAGAAAAGAGTAGAGGTTGCTTCTCTTAGGCCCCTTGTACCAAGACACTGAGTTAGGAAGAAAGTGCAAAGCCTGTGAACTGCCCTATGCCACCCACTCCCACATCACAGGGACCTGCTGCTCACAACGTGCCCTCCCTCCTCATCACCTCCCCGTGGCAATCATTCCAAAACAATGTGGAGGCTCTTTAAAGTGTGCCTTCCACTAAGCACAGTTCCCTAGTCCTGATTCAGAGCCTGCCTAAGGAACATTCTTTAAGACACCAGGACACTGCCCAACTGAACATCTAGTTGCCTTGAAACCAGCTGAGTAGGGTCAAGCATTCCCAAGGACAGACAGTCTGTCCTTCCCAAAAGAGGGGATGACCATTCCCTCTACTTTGGTGTCTTCCTGGTTTACCTGGGAAAACCTCTGATGATGACTATGGAACCTACTGGAAAGTCTCCTCTCTGAGGCAGACCACACTGGCTTCGACAGCAAGTTTGTTTCAGTGCCGCTGGGCTCTGCTGCTGAGAAAGCAGCACCCACAGCCATCTGGGGTGCTCCTAGCCTCCCTGCAGTGCAGCTTCGCCACTTGAGTTTTTGTCTCACGGAATTTGCGGTGCTTCAAGTGCAGTTATTTTAATTTCATACAGAATCTTTAAAGGGGATAAAAACACCATGGCACTTGAAATCCTGATCCAGGACCAAGAGAGGTTAGGCAGGGAGTTTTAGTTTATTCCTCGATAACGGTGTTTCCTGCATACCAGGCTCTAAGCACTTTGCATAGATGAACTCATTTGATCTTATGACAACCTTTGGAGCTAGGTACTCCTAAGCACTTTCTTATCTCCTGTCCCTGCTTTTACAGATTATTGTTATCACTCCCATTTTACACAATCGAAATTTGAGACACAGTGAAGCTAAGTGACCTCCTGATATCCCACAGCTGTTCAGGCTTTGGACCTCGGCAGTCTGGTGGCAGAGGTCACCCTCAGCCACTACCCTGCACTGCCTCTTTACATGTGTGTCATCGTGAAGGCTGAAATGAAGACATCTGCCTGCCTGACTGGGGACACACAGGCACCCTGAGTTTGGGGACTGCTATATGCATTTTTTGTACCCCCCAATGTTGAGCAACCAGCAGATGCTCTGCAACACATATAGATTGATGACAGTTTTCCCCAAATATTTTTATACATGCATGCCAACAGTCCTGTCTCTACCGGGCCTTAGTCACAGTGACACATATGTGATACCAAAGGAAATCATTACCAAAAAGGCTCATGGATGTTAACAGAAACTAATACCTAATGTTTAGAGATTTCTGTCATCATTGGCCATAAACTATTTTTAATGCATTTTCACCCTGATTTCAAAAGTAATACACAGTCAGCAGAAAAATTCAAACCTTGTTGAAATATATAAACTATCCAAATATTAAAGTTAAACACGTATAACATTGGGACAGTAATTCAGAATAAAGTAATAAATAGAGGGTCCCAGGATTTGACTGGCATTGTAAGGACAGAAATGTAAGGAATTCTCCCTTTTCTGAAAGCTAGCTTGAAGGGGAGGGGGTATACATAGTAACTTCTAAGTTGTCTATAAATCTCTCTTTAGAAGTTAGGTCTCCTGAGATAGATGTATAAGAAAGTGAGATAAGTTTGTTGCTTCCTTGGGGACTAACTGAATCTGTATAAATGCTCAGGTAGGCCCATTGAGGCAGCTTCGATGTTAGGCCAGAGTGGAAACCAGTTGGATCTGAAGGTATATGTCTCGTTCCAACTATTTGCATTTGGAGACTAAGAGTGAGGCTAGGGCCCTGTCTTCAGGATCTTCCCCTTCTTCCCCAGTCATATTTGCGCCTCAGACGATGTCCTGTGGAAGGATCCAAGCAGCTCAATCAAAGCTTTCTGTCCCTGCTATAACTGATGTGGGCAGGGCATGAGACATCTCATTAAAGACCCCAGGAAACTTCTGCCTTTACCACTATCAGCTGGGGAGCAGCTTAAATGCAGGGTGCACCTCCACGTTCTCATCTGTCAACAGGGGCAGTGCTATACCCTCTTTTGTAAGGTCACCAGGAGACTATAATGAGGTCAAGAATCTGAAAGAGCTTTGTAAACTCTTCCACCGGTATACACAGTTTAGAGGGTCAGATGATAACTCCTCGCTGATTCAGTGTTTGCCTTTGGTTGGGAAGAGTTGGTCTGAGGTAGAGGAAAGTACACTTTAAAGCCTAAAATCTTAAAAAGGAAACTAATGGCTCAAACAAATGTCAGATTTATTTATAGGTGGTAAACAATGGAAAATTAACTTGATGTACTGAGCGGTCAGAGGGACATTTGGGTTTCAAATCCTCCCTACCCATCTCTCCTTGAAAGAAAGAAAGGAAAGGAGAAAAGAAAGAAGGAAAGAAGGAAAGAAGGAAGGAAGGAAGGAAGGAAGGAGGGAAGGAAGGAAAGGAAGGAAGAAAGGAAGGAAGTACATCTTGCAGAACAGCATGATAACTTGGGGACAAAGGCACTCAGTGAGAAAATAGTGGTTTGTCTAATTCCTCTTGCCAGACTGAGCTCTTCCAGGTTGGAACTGGATCTTATTCATCTTTGTGTGGCACTTCCTAGAGACTATTTAGGATGAATCATATGGCATTGCATTTTTGTAGATCAAAAATAGTCTAATGCCATATGAATCAACCTAAGTGTTAGATAAAGATGCAAGAGACCTAAGGGTCATATTCACTCAGTCAACTTTAACCTGTTCCCTCATAACACCTTCCCACCTCTAGCACCTGATCAGAGAGGTTAGACTTTCCTTTGACTGTCTGACCATTAAGATTCATGCTACTGTCTTTGAAGACTGACTTTGGTGTTCCCTTGAGCTTGAAAATGTCTGGATGCTAAGCACATGTTATACCAGTGTCCCCTTCTTATAAGAGGCCTCCTTAAGACCCAAATTTCAATTCCCATTTCATTTAATGGACCTAACAGGCTCTAGTCAAATAAAATAGATGTTCTTCATTAGGGTGTTGTATAGATTTTTTTTCTTTCTCCCTTTGCTTCCCATCTCTCCCCTCTTTCCTTCTGTTTTCTCTTCCCCTTCTTTTCTCCCTTTCTCTGTCTCTCCCTTCATTAACTCTTCCACCCATCCTTTTCCCCTCCCTTCCATCCATCCATCCTTCCTTCCTTCTGGGTCAGGTAGTCCTTTAGACTGGAGAGAAGATACACTTGAGTGAACCAATGGGAATAGCAAGGCTTATGTCATGAGTTCCCAGAGAGCACACGTGGATCTTACATCCTTCCTTCAGTCCTTGATTATGCTGAACATCAGACAAAAGCTCTGTTGAATGGGATTTATGTGAATTAAGCACCTCTCAAGTTGAGGTCATGACTTCTATTTCTCCTTCCATATATTTGTTTCTGTTTTTTATTATTTTCTAAACAATGATGTTTGGTAGTGTTTGGCTCTGTGATAAAATGGCATAACATGTATACCATACACAGCTATTTCTGTATCACATTACAGCATTGATATGTAGCACAGCAAAGCAAATGTTTTTTATTATAACGACTTTTTACAGAAGACTTGAAGGGTCTAATGATTTGTGTGTAATACATCTGGCCATCAGTGCCCCTTACTGCAAATCCAAACAGCAGTTGAGACAAGGTTTGGTGAGAGGAAGCATTATGACCCTGTGGACACACTAGAATGTAGACTCCAAAGGCAAGTATTTTTGTCTGCCTTGTTCCCTGCTGCATCCTGGGGCTTAGAACAGAGCTGACAGTGAGGTATTGTGAGGGAACACATTAAAGTTGACAGAATGACACTGGGATCTCCTGCATCTTTGTCTTAACACTAATGAGACACATATTAGGCACTTGAAAAATAGTCTTGAATGGATGAATAGCCATTGCAGTTCAACTACTGAATTGATGTTATAATCCCATAACTATTCAGCTCACTAGTCACATATCCCCTCCAGGTCTCTGTTTTCTCATTTCTAAAATGGAGATTATTGTGCCTATCTGGCAGGATTGTTGAGAGGATTAAATGAAAATCCATGTAAGGCAAATTGACTGACATAATAGTAGGCACTTAATAAATGTTAGTACCTTTTCTTCCCATGCCCTTTAGCCTCCTTCAAAATACGTGTGTGTGTGTGTGTGTGTGTGTGTTTGTGTGTATGTTTTAGGGGGCGAGAGAGGCTAGGAGAAATAAGTTATTTGGTTCATGTTTTTCAAGGCTTCCCAACCTCAGCACTATGCCATTTTAGGCTGGATATTTCTTTGTTGTGGAGGCTGTCCTGTGTGTTGTAGGGTGTTTAGGATCATTGCTGCCCTGTACCCACCAGATATCAGTTACAGCCCTGAATTCTGACAACCAAATTGTCTCTAGATATTGATAAATGTTCCCCAGGAGACAAAATTGTCTCCCGTGAAGAACTATGACTATAGCTATAGTCACCCATTGAATAAGTATTTCATTTACAAACAAATTATTCATGTACTGTGTAGACATTGCTGGTGGTTATAGTATATGTTTAAATGTATATAAAGTCAGGGCTTACACAGAAAAAGAAAAACAGCACATATCAAATTAAGCTATATAGTCAAACCATAATTATCCATGAAGTGAGTAATGATGTAGATAATAAAAAAGTTATTTCAGTCACACAGTTTCCCTGCATTAGATTGTTTTCCTAATTATTGTTGGATTAGGCTAATCATATTAATAGCAATCAGTTTTCTGAACCCACATTGGCTGATGAGAGGGAGATATGGCACGTGTACATGGGGAGAAATCATTTGGGTTTCTTAGGTTTCCATGGACTACCCATGAAGTGGGTGTTTGAGCCACAGGTTATCAAACTGCATTGTCCATTAGTAAGCTTAAAAAGTAATAGCAACATTCATACTTACAGGTGAATTAAAGACTTTAGTCCCCGGAAAGTATGTCTTGAAATGGACTTGATGTTGTTATTTTCTATGAATCTGCAATAGGTTATAATATTTGTTGTCAGACAGCTGTAGGAACCTGAGAGCACTTGTCCTGAATTATCATGTCAAAAAAAAAAAAAGTTTCTTTACTTACAAATACTCTAGATGTGGAAGACCAATAAAAGCATCATCACTGATCACATCAAAGGAGTTCGATGTGAATAATCTGCCCAGAAAAAGTACACAATGAAAATGGTTAACCTGACAGACTGTCAATCTTTGCTGCTGTTATCTCTTAGAGAAACAAGTGAGAGTTGTGTATGAAAAAGTGTCTGAACATCTGCCTTTTACAGTGTTATTTATTTAGGTAATCTTTGCAGCTTCCCCGCCCCCCATTATCCCCTCATCAAATACTCATTGAGAGAGGCTTTTTGCCCCACTTCTCACAGTGGTGGATGTCACATGCCTTGGGTAACATTTTGAGATAAAACTGGACAAGTATAACAGTCAAAGCAGTCAAAGCAACATTTTGCACATTATCACAACAAAGACACTAACAATCTTTCCCTCTTGCTCTAGAAACTTCTGGAACATTCTCATCAGCTCAAACAATGGTGCCTCAGGGTGGGAAGTCCGGAAACCCTGGAAAAGCAGCTCCATTAAAGCCTAGTCATGCTTTGATATCTCAAAGTAGATAAGCCATTGACACTGGCTCAAAGAACATCAACTAACCTTCTTAGAAAATAGAACAGGCTGAAGATGGGAAACAATGAAACTTAGGAATGGTATTAGACCCATTTCATTACTAACTAGTTGAAAAGAACAGTTTCACTTGGACACATTTATTTGCAATTTCAAAATCCACAAGAATTTTGTTTTGAAATTACTGATGAAAAAGAACATCAACCATCAGTCCCAACATCCTATTGAACAATTTGGAAGAGTTGCCAGTTTCTGAACAGGAGATTTAAAAGAGGTGGTTGTAGGCCAAATAATACAAATACAAATTTTTTTTTTTTTTTAGAGTGAGTATTAATTTATGAAATTCATTAAAGTGTTGACGCAAGCTAAAAATAAGGTTTTAAATGTACTGATGACAAATTTATATTGGGTTCAAGTGATGTTCAGTCTACATATTAAGGTTCTTGTGTGGGGAACCTCTTATTCCACTTATAACTATTATCCAAAATGTGACCATGGTCACAGACCAGACCAGATGCTTGACATAATTTGACAACTCATATTTGACACATACCATTTAACTGCACTATGTAAAGTCCAATATTCTGTTAGTAGTCTTTTGACTTACTTTTGAAGTCTAGGGATTAAAAATAATTGCCACTAACTAGCTTGCTGACTTCACCTCTCTGTGCCTGTTAACTAAGCAGATTAAAACTAAGAGACCTCACTTTTTGAATGTTTATGAATAACTTATTTGACAACCGGGATTGCTTTAGAATAGTCAGAGGAAGGAGAGCAGTGGGTTAGAGATGAACTGAGCATGATCGATAGTCTTTGAAGGTAAAAGATGAGTACAGGGAAGTGAATTTTACTATTATCTCTACTTTTATGTATGCTTGACATTTTCCATAAAAATGGGGGGAAACATGAATTAGACAAATAAAACTAGATGATCTGTTCCATTTCTTCTTAAGCTATCAATCCTGGAGTGATGTTGGATTCTCTGTCCCTCCTCCATCATACTCAAATCATTCACTAGGCTCTGAAAAGTCAACACTAATGAATAAGGATACATATTAGATGCTTGTAATTATTAAAATGAATTCAAAGGTTTATGATTTCAGTCTAACTTTGGCAATTGTTTTTTCTTACTTCATGGTTCTGGTAAGCAACAAGATTGCTCAGCTTTACTCCCAAAGTAAGCTAACATCCAAAGCCTTCTTTAGGTTCCAGATTTTTGTTTCATTCCATATAGGCAGTATCAAGGATGGAGAGAATAGAATAAGGCAAAATAGATACAGAGAAATACCTCCCATGCTCCCTGGTTTATAAACTGCCTCATGGTTGGACCAGCCACTTCAAAGCTGTACACTCCAAGTCGCCAGAAGAAGTAGCTTTCAGCACTAGTTCCCCTTATGTTGAAAGCAGATGCAAAACAGAGCGGGAAATGGATATTAGTGGGCAGAACTTGCCCACACATGTCAGGGAAATAAAACAGAGAATTTCTACTAGAATTTGTATCTGCTTGTTCATTGTTTATCCCTAGCACCTGTAACACTGCCTGTCCCTAGTGGACACTGAATAAATATTTGTTAAACAAAAGGAATTCACTTTACATTAAATTCTTGCCAATACTACTTTACTAGATTGAATGTTCCTTATAGCAGGGACTTACCCTATTTGCTTTTGTGTCCCCAGCCCTGAGCACAGTTCCTGGTTAAATAATGCTTATTGAACTAGATTTCAAGGATCAAAATCTCTGGCTAAAGCTGAAACTACATGCAAAAATATGAATGAACCAGAACACAATAGAGTATATCCTATGCGATTTCACTTATGTAAAGTAAAAAAAAAAAAAAAATACAGTAAAACTCACCTATACTGGCAGAAATCAACATAGTGGTTACCCTTGGAGGTGGGTAGTCACTGGAAGGGAGCACAAGGGGAGCCTTTGGGGTGAGGATAGTGTTGAGTTTCTCGACCTGGGTGCTGGTTACAAAGGTGTTCACTTTATAAAAAATCATGGTGGTGGGGAGGGAGGAATGAATAGGCAGAGCACAGAGGAATTTTAGGGCTGTGAAAATACTCTGTATGATACCGTAATGATGGGTACATGTCGTTATACATTTGTCCAAACCTATAGAATGTACAACACCAAGAGTGAACCTTAATGTAAACTAAGGACCCTGGGTGATGATGTAGGTTTATCAATTGTAACAAATGTCCCTCTCTGGTGGGGGATGTTGGTAATGGGGGAGGCTATGCATGTGTGAGGGTAGGGGGTATATGGGGAATCTCTGTCCCTTCTCCTCAATTTTGCTGTGAACCTAAAGCTGCTCAAAAAAATAGTCTTAAAAATCAAGATAAACACTTAAGATATATGCACTTTTCATTATGTGTATTATATATTTTTTTAAAGATTTTATTTATTTTTTTGACAGAGAGAGACACAGTGAGAGAGGGAACACAAACAGGGGGAGTGGGAGAGGGAGAACACGCTTCCCTTAGAGCAGGGAGCCCGATGCAGGGCTTGATCCCAGGACCCTGGGATCATGACCTGAGCCAAAGGCGACACTTAACGACTGAGCCACCCAGGCGCCCCATGTATATTATATTTCAATAAAAAAGTTTCTTAATAAAACTAAAAAAATCCCTCTGATTAAGGTAATAATGATTATCTTAGTCTTTTGATTCTAAATTCAACTGTAGATTTTTTTTTTTTAAAGATTTTATTCATTTATTTGAGAGAGAGAGCATGAGCAGGGGGAAGGGCAGAGGGAAAGGGAGAAACAGACTCGCTGCTGAGCAGGGAGCCCTGTGCAGGACTCTATCCCAGGACCCTGGGATCATGACCTGAGCCGAAGGCAAATGCTCAACCAACTGAGCCACCCAGGTGCCCTCAGTTGTAGTTTTCTATGGACAAGGATTCTGTGGACTAAGATGTATAAAATTATACATACACTATAAATATAGTTGAGCAGGCTATATCCATTTTACTATCCTATATATACTTAAAAGATTAAAAATCATGTTCTATAAAGAGGGTAAAACTCTGATCCTCAATTTTTATGAATTTCTTGGAAATATGTTCGATTTCAATATTATGATTTGTTATTGAGCTAGATATTAAAGAATCTCATAGTCCCTGTTAAAAGGAAACTGTGCCACCCCACACCATCTACTTCACACGCAAAAGACCTGGAGAGGACCAAGGTGGCCATGTTTTATAGCACAAGACCTCTGTCCCTTCCCACAGATTATTAGGGCAAGAAGGGCTCAGATCTTCATCCAGAGTAGCTGATCCTGAGGTGGGTCAGCCTCCTAAGGCCCAGATGCCCTGGTTCAAAAAGGCATGTTGGGCTAATGATGAGTCCCTTCCTGGGGATTCGGAATCAGCAGAGATGGAGCCAGCCATCAGAGGAGCCGAAGGAGAAAGGATGCCTCAGGGTTGAGTTAGCTCCATGACAGGCAAAGTGTGTGCAAGGCACACTCAGGAGAGAGCAGAATATGGAAGAGGCCTTGCAAAGGAAGGGTGTGTGAATGTTGGAGCAGGGGAGATGCCTAGATCTGTGTTCAATCCTAAGCCACTGCTTCTCAATGTTGGTTGCACTTGGGAATGACCTGAGAAGCTTTAAAAATACTGATACCTGGTTTTACCCTGAGGGGTTCAAGTTAAAGTCTACATTTGGGGTGTGGCCTGGGCATGGGGATATTCAAAAGCTCCCCAGGTGACTCTTATATGCAGCCTGGGCTTTCCTTCCAGGTCAGTTACACTACTCCCCTCCGAGCCCTTTTACCTGTGGCTGCTTCCCTAGAGAGCAGTCTGCTCTCCTTGTAGCAAGTCTGGTTGGAGCAGTGGCTCTGGACATGGAGGTGCTGTGGACTGTCCTGTCCCCATAACTACATGTGGTAAGAGTCTGCAATAATAAGACTCAGATTTGACAACCATCCTCACAATTGCAGCATCCTGGAAGGGTCGGTGGGGACTAATGTGCCATATGAATGGACTTGTTACTCTGAGCCACAAATCAGAGATCTGGATCCCATAGCCTTGCCAAGCAGCCATCCTGTGGATTTGTGTGGAGATAGTGTAGAATTTGCCCTTCCACCCTGGTCCTGTGGGAACCTGTGAGGTCTCTGCCATTTTCTCTATTCTCAGGGAAGAAAAACACCAGGCATTTCCTCGTCGAGTTTTGGTGGAGGGATGTGTGATGAGCTACCTGTACCTCACCCCCAAAGGAGACACACTTATATCCCTTAGTCAGCACCCTCACGAATTCAGTAGAGAAAGGACTATAGGAGGAATGGGGAGGACTTTTTTTCCCCTCTGCAACCAAGGGAGTATATGTTTCCTTACAAGAAGGAGACTTAGGAAGATTGTACAAACCAACTGCTAATTCCAGGCAGGCAACAGCTCATTGTTTAAAGGATGGTTGTTGCCTTCATCATAGCCTATATTTCATAGACTCCTGCTGGATTATATTCTTTGGTCTTCGGAAAAACTCTGTGAAACTGGTAAGGGAGGTGTTAATATCTGTTTGATGGGAGGAAACTGAGGCTCAGAGGGCTGTTAAAAGCTTTGCTCAAGGGGCGCCTGGGTGGCTCAGTCGGTTAAGCGTCTGCCTTCAGCTCTTTGCTCAAGGTCCTGAGGCCCAAGACTCCTCGTCCAGTGCCCTATTGGCACAGCTGGTAGCAGCTTAGTATAGGGTCACGTAATGACTTAATATCTCCATTCTGGCAGACAATCATGACAACACTGCTCGGCTCATAAGGATTTAAGAAATCTGATTAAATAATAATCCCTTTTTAAAAGGAATTAATTAACCAATTTAAGTAGACTCAAAGTGACATTAAGATCATTTAAACCTGTGTTTTTCTTCAAGTAAAGACTAAAGTTTTGGAATGCACTTCAGTGTATTCTGCTTATGAATACAATATGCTCATTGTTGAAATTCTGCAAAACACAGAAAAGTTTAAAGGAAAAAATAAAGATTGCATAATCATACTATCCAAAGATATTGATATGCATATACATGATACATATATGAGATATACACATATATATTAATAAAATTGGGATAATGATGTTATGTTTTTCTGCCCTTTTCATGTGCTTATTTTATCATGAACAATTTCTCATGACAATAAATTTTCAATAGTATAATTTTAACAGATGAGTACGTTTTGTGTTATAGATGTAATTTAATTTTTTATTGTTGATTCCAATTTTTATTATTATAAACACTACCATAACCATCATCATATACAAATATTTTTGCCTATTTTACCACATCAACATTTATAATTATAATTTTTGTTTCTTTTTCTATGAAATCATGTCCTTTGACAATTTTATTGCTTTCTGAGCCCTTTTATATATTAAGAACATTACTTATTCTTTTCTTTATTTGATGCTAAGAGTTTTTCCCTATTGATTATGATTTGTCTTTTCATTCGTGATTTTTAACATATAGAAGATGCACATTTTTAACAAAATATATCAGCTTCCGTTGTATATTTTCTTTGCTTTTATTCTTAAAACATTCTTTCCTACATAAAGATCAATGAAATATTACCTACATCTACTCCCTTAAAAATTCTTTTTTTTTAACATGTGACTCCTTGATCCACCTGGGACTTACTTTTATGTATAATGTGAGGTGAGACACTGCCTTGATTCTTTCCTAAATACTCAAATTTACTCAAAATCTTTTGTTGAATAATTGATGCTTTCCCCATTTATGAGTGTTGCTTCCTTCAAATGTCTGCTATTTTATTGGGTTTTTCCAAGAATCAAATCTTGGATTTATTTATTATTCCTAGTGCTTCCTAATTTATTATTTTATCTGATTGCTATTTATTTTCTCTTTATTTCCTTAGGATATTGAGTTTAGTGCTCAATTCATATATTTTTATTCTTTTTGATTTAAAAGGAAAGTATTTAGAAATATGACTTTACTTCTGAGTAAGGCATCCAGTAAATTTTGAAGGTAATAATCTTTTAAAATTGCATATTTGATTTCCACAAGTATTTAGGATAATACTCTTAAAATTCCCCATCAATGATAGGATTTTTTAAAAAGCCTTCATGATTTTATTGTTAATATAGCACTGGGAACAGAGGATGACATCCCTGAAAGATATCTGCTCACCTCAAGCTCTAGCTCCTCCTTCTGTTGTCTACATCCAACTACCTAGACTGATGGGTCACATCTCTTCACAAGCAGTAAATTAACACCAAGGCCGTAAAGTTGTTATGGGGTTCCTGGTTGAACTGAAAAGCTAGCACCAGAGCATTTAATTCAAAAGGAGCAAAAAAGTGGACATTAAGGTTAGTGTGGAGCTCAGAGTCCTGAGGGAAACCGAGGTGGCAACAGAGAAGCAAAGAAATGAGCAGATCAGAGAATGCAAATCTAGCTACAGGGGAAGAAAGTGAAGTTTTAGGCTGCCCGATGTCCAGCCAAGAAGCTGGAGATGGGGGTCCACAAGAGCAAAAGGACTGGGCAAGCCCAGGTGTCGATGCCGAGGCTGATGGGCTGCTGAAGTGGTTTCCTGCCCTGGTTCCTCACTTTTCCAGGTTCCAGGGAAGGAGCACAGTGAAGAGGCAATCAGAAAGCCTGGGTCTTAATTCCTGTGAATTGGTGGTAAATCCCCCGTGTGGCTTTAAGACTTCTCTCTATGTTGTCAAATGAGGGGGCTATGTCGTTTCTAGCTTGAAATATGTAGAAGTCTATGCTTGCAGCGTTGTGGGCTTCATTCTTGGAAGAGTATGCATGGGCTCTGCATGGGAAGCAGGGAGTGGTGTGGAGGCAGGTCTGCAGAGAGCTGAATGGCTGTGTAACCCTGCTGAGAAAATCTCCCCTTGTCTCAAACCGGACTGCTCATCTGGTCATGTGCCAGGGCCCCCTGGCTCTACTGATAATTCTCAAACTCCCTCTAGGCACTTGTGACATCTCCATTATCATCAGAATTGTCATTGACCCATGAGTGGCCTGCATGGTGCCTTCTAGCCCAGAACAGATTCTCCTGGCTATGGAGGGGAGATGATTTGGGCGGGGGGAGGGGGTGGGGGGAGGGGAGTCTCCCATATAATCTCCCCTCAGTGAGGACTACTCCCGATGAAGAAGAAAAGAGTGAGCAGCCAACACTTGGTTGTCACTTGGAGATGGCAATGATCAGATATAGAATGGAGAATCTGGTTTCTAAGCTTGCGACTGCCACTCATTATGTACATGATACATAAAGTAGGTGAATCTGTTTCATCATCTGTCAAGATAGGAATTATAATATCAAAAAGACTTCCTGGAAGATTCTAAGAATTACATGAGATGACGTATGTGCACATGTCTCCTCTGCTTCTGCCAAAGAATATCTAAGCAAAGAGCATAGACATAAAACATCAGAGCTGGAAGAGCCTTTAGATGTAGTGAAGAACCTTAGTTTTACTGCTAGGGAGACTGAGAGCTAGTGAGATTGTCGCCTGTCCCAGACAACTGTTATGGGCATTGTCCAGGGAAAGAGGCAGCCATGGATAGTGTGAGTAAACACAGAAACGCACAAAACCAGGCACATCTGTGATGTGTATTTGCATATATAGGTAAGAGAGAGATGAAGCCACACAGGCCACAGTCTGCTGGAGGAGTTAGGGGCATAGCTGGAGGGACTTGACAAGTTGTTTAGAGCTTGCTGTGCTGAAATGATTCAGCCCCTTCAGATACTAATATTCTCCTTTATCCAAAAGAATAGGGCTGGTTGAATGATAATTAATAATAGGCTGATGATTCACTTTAGTTAAATACGCACATTCTAAGGGCATGTGCCATGTGAATAATTTAATTTGAATATTTAAAAATACGCTTTTAAGGCAGAAAAGCATTAAAATGGGAAGCATCATACATGAGTACCTTATGTCACAGTATTTTGTTTTTTGGGATTTTTTGGGTCTCTCATCCTTGAAAAACATTTTCAATGAAATTCAGCTGATCCTTAAGTAGACCACCACCTCTTAATCCGAGTTGATGGGAAATAACCCTACTTTAGCTTCACATAAATCTGGTGGGTGGTGAGGGGCACTCCAGAGAGATACGTAGTTCAATTCCTCTTTTTACAGGTGAGGAAACTGAGGTCTGCAGAAGTTAAGGGATTTACCCAAGGTCATATACATCTTTTATCAGCAGCAGGGCCAGGATTAGAATGTAGGTTTCAGGGATCCCCTTGGGAATATTCTTTTTTTTTTTTTTTTTTAAGATTTTATTTATTTATTTGAGAGAGAGAGACACAGCGAGAGAGGGAACACAAGCAGGGGGAGTGGGAGTGGGAGAAGCAGGCTTCCCGCGGAGCAGGGAGCCTGATGCGGGGCTCGATCCCAGGACCCTGGGATCATGACCTGAGCTGAAGGCAGATGCTTAACGACTGAGCCACCCAGGCACTCCTCTTGGGAATATTCTTGGCATGCCTACTAGCAAATATCAAAGCACGGATCTACCTCTTTGCTTTTATAGTCTATTATCTCTTATCCCAGGACAGTCAAATTTTCCTTTCTAGGAGTTGGCATAACTAGTCTAGGAATTGGCATAACTAGTCAACAGCCTACCCTCCTGATGTTGTTTATAAATTCAGCCTATATCACCCTGGTCCTGAAGCACCAAGGAGAAGGGACTTAACATTTTATGGAAAGCCTATTCTGTGCCAAGCCTCATCTTCAGCAGCTTGCCATCTAGGAACTCATTTTAATCTTAAAATGAACACTATAATTTAGGTTTTATATTCTCCTCTTAAAATATGAAGGAAACCGAGGTGAGAGAGGCAAAGTAATTTGAAGCTTGTAACTGGCAAAGCTGGGATTCTGTGCTAGACTGGAGACGGTCATAGGTGAGGCCATGCTTTCTCTTTTTAGTCCCATCAGATCTGCCCAGTGTCTGCTGCAAGTCTAGAACAGCCTTGCCTGGTTAATTCCCAGAGGCTATTCCCTGGAATACAAGGCCTTCTTAGGGTCGAGAGGTTTTACATGAATAGAAAAATAGATAAGTCTGGAGAAAGTGGGTAAGTAAAGATCATTAGAGTTCTTAATTACACTACTCTTTCTATCCTTAAATAAATTAAGACTCTTCAAAAGGGAATGAAATACGCAGTTTCCCAATTTTATTGATCATGGGACCCTTTTATCATTAAGCCTTATGTAAAATGAATATTCCATGAAACATACCCAGGGAAATGCTGGATTAGCCATTTGGGAAATGGCTGTGAGGGAACCTGCTCCAGGCAAAAATAGCGAGAGTGTAAATGTAAGCTCAGGGGAGTTTTTCCTGTTGAATATGCTGCAAGGGGTAATCTACTTCCTCAGAAAGATGGAGAATCCACTGGGAGGTCCCCAAAGCAGCTGTGTGTGCCAAGCTGCTTGACCAGGTGGACAGTGTGGGAGGGAGGCATGCTCCCAGATATCACACTCAATGAATCCACACGAACAAAATTGTCTGAGTTAACTCCTTATATGGAGATAGATGGTTTAGTGTATCCTTTAAGATGGAATTCTTTGTACCTGCCTAACCACTGCTAGCAAGCCTTTCTAGAACAAGATGAGTATAAATAATTAAGCTAATAAATAATATGAATACCAAAGGCATAGATTCCCAATATCCTATGAGATGTGAAGAAAAGCGAAATGACATAAAATAATTCCAGAGGCTTTTCTAAGGCAAAATGCATTGTGAGTAGCCAAGGTGGGGGGATAAAATGTATAGTTTCCCAAATTTATTTGAGCACAGACCCTTTTCTTGCAGGACAACGGTTCCACAGGACACAAGTTTAGAAAACATTGATCTAAGGCATAACTTTAAAGTATATAAGTCCTTTTCTTCTGCTATTTCCTTCTCTCTCTCTTTTTTCCAAGCAAGGAGACCAGGGCTTACACATACAAATGAGAATTAAATCCTAGGGAAACGAGTTGCTCTTGCCAATAATGCTACCACTCTTTCAAAGGGCTTTTGAAACTCCTTCTCATTAATTGTTCTCAGGAATCAGGACACATTCCCTTGAATACCCTTGTTAATGGCAAAGGTTGACCCTTTGAGAGAGGGTTGGATTTTGGGAACGGAACTATGTAAAGTCAAGCCCAGTGATTCATGTTCAAGAGGAAGTAGATGCAAGTAGTTAAAAGTGAGGATGTGGGGTTAAGCCCCAGATGTGCCACTTAGGAGGGATGTGACATTGAGGAGGTTACTTAAAACCCTTTTATGACTCAGTGCTTCATCTGTGGAATGGAGGTAATCATATCCCCTCATAGGGTTATTGTGATGATGAAGTAAAAAAATGAGATCGATAAAGTGCTTAGCATCAGGCAATACAAAAATGACAAACACCCCCTAACAAAATTTTGCCTGGTTTTATTGCATGGCTTGTAAACTGGCAGTGAAGACAGCTCTCAAAGAAGGATATAGAAATGTTTAGCCATGGAAGCATAGGTGGGAGGAATCTATGACCTCCCACAGGAATTCTCTAATGACTTCAGAGTTATTTGTACATATAAATTCTAATCTTTTTTTTTTAAGGCTCATTGCTTTTTAATCACATTGTACACAGGCAAACACTTGCCATTTTGCCATGTAAATGGGCACAACAATTTCTCTCTAGTCCCTGACCATGGGAGGGATAATGAAATATTGTTTTATCATCAGCCACCATGGGGAGGTCTTGGTAAAATCCCAAAGGATCTACTTGGAAAATTGAGAACCACATTATTATTTTAATAATGACTTTATAATAGCTAATTCCATATTATGAGGCTCTTTCATTTAATAATCTAATTTACTGGTTTGTTAGAATTGATCCAATAAATTTTGTCCATTTCTTTAACAAGATCACCTTCTATATTATATTAATTTAAAGTAACTCTATTTGTAGAATGGAATACAATACAATAGAATTTTTTTAAGCCAGGAAAACACCTTAGTTAATTGAATATATAGGTCCCAATATGTCAACTTATGTTTTGTTTGGTTTTTATCCTTTTTAAAAATCTGCTTCCAGATTTTTGCCTTCCCCTGAAAATTAGGAAAATATGGCTCCATGTTCATGTACAATATTCTCATCAGCAATGATTAGCTGGAGCCGAGGATGTCATTTTTAGGCAAGGCTTGTCTTCTCTGGTTTACCCCAATCACTACCACCCCCTATTGTCTTCTACTCAACTGCTTCCTTTATTTACCCTATCACCCAACCCCCACTGGCATTTGAGTTCAAGAACCATAATTTTATCTATCTCTGGCATTTTATACATTTAAATTTTAGGCCCAGGGATATTTTGTGACCAACCCAAGTTCAGAAAGCCCATTAGTGGCTGAACTGGATTTGAAACTCATGTCTTCTAGTTCAGACCTCTTTCCATCCTACCATAGAAGCACTCATCTGAAGACTGGTCAGTGTTAATTATTTTGAACAAAATCATATTTTACGAAATGTGGTGCCAGTTGTTTTTCCATGAGAAAGAAGTGAGAGGATTCTGCTCATCTCAGTCTTCTACCCCCCAAAAAGGCAAATAGTTCATGTTTTCTGTGAGAAGTATTTGAAGGAAAGATTTCTTAGCAGGTTCTGATGGAGACCTCTGGGTAGAACAATAACATTTCGAATCTAGGATCATAAGCAAATCCAACCCATACAATCAGATGCTAATCCGATATTGTGGTAGGTCAAATTAAAGTGATTTTCAAAAACCGTAATAAAAAATAACATTTATTATTGAGTTACAGGAACTGTGCCAAGCACTTTACATTTATTGCTTCGGTTAATCCTTACTGTAATCCTGTGCAGTAGGTATGATGGTTATTCCCCATTTTGCAGATGCAGATCATGAGGCTTGACTAAACTTGTCCCAAAGCATAGAACTACTAAGCAGCAGAGTGGGGATTGAACCCATGTTTATTTGACCACAAAACCTGCATTCTTTGCTACTTGCCACATTGTCAGCTCTCCAGCCTTCGCCACTTTGATATCACAGCTGTCACCATAAAGCCCCTGTAATCATTTTGTAGCCTATATCTCAACAGTTGGCAAAAGTCACCATCATAACCAATCAACTGAATATGATTTTGAACAAAATAAGAAAGCCTATCAAGACTACCTTATGATAAAAAAATTTTAAAAAAAGTCTACCTTATGATGCATTCAAACACAGGCAATTATAATTTACATTTTTAGGGATCACTGCCAACTTGGAGCTGCCATATCAGAGCAGGGAGGGAAGGAGAGATGACACTCATCTTCGTGTCCCTCACAAAGCCCAATGCTGTGCCTGTTGCACAGTAGAATCCCAAAATGCGTTTACTAAAACGGGAGGCTTTTGCTTTCATTTTGTTACTGCTTGCAACACTACAATGAATACCTACTTTTAGCTAAGCAAATATAAATAAGTCAAAAAGGAAATAACCTGTCAGTGAATTTTTTTCCCATCTTAATACTGCTTAACCGACATTTCCCTTTGGATGTCTTGTCAGACTGAATAAAGGGGGGATGTTACCCTTCACACCATTGATGCTAGTCAACCTCCAGAGTCAACAGAGAACCTGGGAGGCAAATATGATTTTTTTCATGTCAAAGGCCTAGAGGAAGTCCAAGTGGGACAGAAGAGACTCAGGCAGTGGGTCTAAGAAAGGCTTTAAATGCTTTGCCTTTTAAATTGTGGTACACTAGAGATCTCTGTTGAAGAAGTTTAATATCATAACGCTAGGGTTTTATCCTTTTTTTTTAAAGCATAATTTATATGTACAACCAATACACATGATACAGAAGAGGGGATTGGGACAGCCCAGGAATGGGTGTGAAGAGACTGGGAAAAAGGCAGCAAGAAAGTGAAGAGGCAGTGAAGAGGAAGGAGGTGTCCACCATGCAAACTGCTGCTCTCCCTGGCCTCTCCTGGGGAAGACGATGTGCCTGTGCCTCCCAGACTGCCCTCCACTATTTTGTTCTGGTCCCGAAGGCAAGGTAGTTTCCTGACTTAGACTCTGCCTGACCCATTCAAATTTAGTCTGTATTCAGGCCTCCAAGAGGGAGGGTAGAAGTCCTCCAGGAACTGGAGCCTCAGACCTGGGGGCTCCCCCCATGATGGCCTGTTGTGTTCTGTCTCATACCTTCTATGTTACCTGGGTCCCTAGGACAGATTGGGGAGCTTCTCTTTGGCTTGAGGGAGTATCATCCAACCATTACTCTCTTTGTAGGGGTAGTCCTTGGTTCCTAGGGAAGGAGGCCAATTCCCAACATGAAATGCCAGTATGGGGGAGGTGACTGAGTCAGTGAACAACACCTTTATTCTGAGGCTGAACAGAATCTCTTCACAATTTTTGGGTTCAGTTCACTTTCTAGACCTCCACGCACTTAGTTCATGTGAAATCTGATAGGGTACACCAAACATAAAAAAGAATGTGACTATCTACTGATAGGAAAGCAAGACTCTTTAGTATAAAATCTGTGAAAATATGGATTGAATTCAACAAATATATGCTAGTCTAGGCTTGCAACATCTAGGCTCTTTTCTAGGACCTTGGCTATTGATGACCCTCCACGATGTCCAGAGACATGAGGCAGATAGAAGCACAGATAGCTCTAGTAAATGACAGGAAGAACTAGAGATATCCAAAAAGTCTATAGAGTTTGAGAGAACAGAGGTCAGGGAATAAGGTACTTCAGTTTGTTAATGGACGGAGCTTGGGGAGTGTTTGTGTGCACATGTGATGTCAATATTATGAGATGACCCTGGACAAATAGCCACATTCTATTAAGACAAACTCAGGTGTTCAGACTTTCTCTGTTTCCGGGAAACCATTAAAAATGTCCAAGCACAAGGGTGACATGATGAGATCTGTGTTTCTGGAAAGTAACACTAATGGAGGTGGATAGCAGGGGCACCCAATGCAGAGGCTCCCACAGCAGCTCGTGAACCCCTGATGGCAGCTTCAGTTAGGGCCATGGCCTTGGGTTGAAGAGGAGGTGGCAGGTTCTCATCCTGTTTGAGAGAGGACTTGTCTGGTTGGAAAACAGTGAAGGAAAAGGGGCCGGTAACTCATAAGTTTCTTGCTTGAATAATTGAGGGGATGAAATACACTTTCAGACAAAACATTGGTTATACAAGGTTACTTTGCAGTCACAACAATTAAGTAATTAAAAAGTTGAAAATCAGAGCTATGGGTCATGAGGCAAATTGTGGACAACACAACCTACTTGCTGACTGAAATTTTTACTTCTTGGTCTATTGTGGGGGGCATCAGCTGGCCACAAACCAAAGTATGCTTATCCATTACCAGCTAATAATTCTTTGAGAAGCCCCCTTAGCTTATAGGTCTGGCTTGAGTAGTCATTAAAGAGTGCTACATTTTTCTTATGCTTGTAACATAAGGAGAAATAGAAGAAGGGGCTGATAACTGCAAAGGTGAGATGGGCCATGGATATTTTCTTGTGGGCAAATAGTATTTTGAAGTACTAAATGATAAAACCTTAATAAGGATGGATGTATTATTTATCTTGTTCATGGTATTGCTTTTTCCTTTTTTAATTTTTTTTACTTCTTATGGGCTATGTACTTGTGTGCTTATTGTGGATTAATAAAAGAAATAGTGATATTTTTCCCCCCAGAGGGATCAATTCTATTGCTTCAAACAAGACCAAATCTCACTGGAATAAATAGAATTTTTTCTGACCACATTGAATTCTTATATACATGGATTTTTTTTTTTAGCATGATACTAAAATCAACCTTGTAATTTGCTCCCTGCAAAGAGAACTCTTGCAAGAGTTGGAGGGATTTAGTTTATTAAAAATTTTATAAACAAATGGCAATGTTGCCACATTTTATATTCTTCAGTTAGAATTTTATTTCCTCAATGAGCCTTTATCATTGGGGATTTCAGTCTGTAGTTGAGAAGAACAGGGCTTTAATGTGTGAAAACACATTTCTGTAAATTGCATTTGCTACAAGCACTGTTCCCCACCCCTAAGAGCAAACCCAAATGAATAGTCATTCTCATTGGTTATGTTTCACAACTGGCTCTATGGAAAACATGAATGAAATTGCATTTGCTTGGGCAAAGTTTTGTTATTGTGGCTGTTTAAAACCAGAAATAAGACATTTTTAAACTGTTTTGTATAACGTTTTTGATGAATTTTTATTATATAATTCTATTCTTTCTCTCCTCTCTACAAAGTGTGCGCTTTTGTTGTTCTTGCTCTCCAACACACATTGTCTTTTCTCCCAAAACACTGTATGTAACTTAAGGAGGGCACTGTGTCTATTCTCCTCAGTACCCCAGGCTGACATTTCAAAAAGTACTTCTCATCATGCTTCTGCAGAAGGTCTGAAAAAGCATCTGGGGCCATAACAAAATTATCAGATTGTTAGCACGGATCATGGGAATGGGTCATTTCTTTTCCTTTTTTCAACAACAGAGCAAGAAACCAACTGCCTTTGCACGTCAATCAAGCAGAATCGAGTCTGAAGTTTCTCTCTTCACAGGATAGGGCAGGTCAGTTTGGTAATCCACGGTCACAAATGCTGTTAGAATTCATTGCAAAGCATAAGCCATGGCTGGTGTGATCCAGGCCTCGTCTGATGGCCAAAGTCATGCAAAGGCAAATTCAGGCCCCTTTGTCTTCGTGTTCCGGGGGGGGACTGGCAGCCCACGTGGGGTTTTCAGGGCACTGGGTGGCCATGCCCCACAGAAGAACTCTTTTCATCTGTGAACCATCTATTTCCGTTAATGTTATGATTATGGCACAATTCCTATTTGGAGCCTTATGATTTATTTCCTCCTCAGTGAAAATGAGCTTATTAGACCCTTTCCTGAGGAGAAGGAGGAAGCAAAGAAATTGGGCAAGAAGAATCGGGAGCAAAATCTTTAGGAAACAGGGTGCTGAGATCAGAGACGAACTTTGACACCTGACACTTTTGCATAAGTTCTGTTCTGGCACAAATCTGCATGTTGAAGTTAGCCAATGTGAGTTAAGTAAGGACATACAGGGCAAGAATTACTCGCCCTTTTGTTATTTCTGAAACCTGAACTGCTTTTAGAAATAAGGGCTGGAATGTTCTTTAGGAACTCAGAGCATGGGACACAGGGGCATGGCACACACTCGGTGTGGGCTATTTAAAAACCAGTTCCTTGGCTTCCCTCTGTGATTCTAAATACGTGTAATCACATTACCCTGCAGCAGCCGGTAACTATTCCTATACCACTGTCCAGCATCTGTGCTTGTGAGGTTGGTCCACCGGTTAAAAAAAAAAAACCACAAAAAATCAAAGTAGACATGTTCTAACTGATCGGGTTGCTCAATCCAGGTTTTCTATGTTACAGCTAACGTCTATTTAGTGTTGGAATATTAGTATGTGTTGACTGATGCTTCTCCTTGAATTTTAAGGACTCATCTATTCAACTATCCTGGGGGGGGGAAGAGGTGCCTTAGCTCCTGAAAAGGATGCTTTTTAGATGAGCCATTTATTTATTTAACAAGTGGACAACATAAGCACAGTTACCACTTTTTCAGATACAACCAATTCTTATGCTGCGGAAGGATCCCAGCATTGGAGACTTTGCCTCTCTATGTGCTAAAGACTCTTTTTTGGATTTGTTTGATGTGCTAACCCTTCCCCTAATCATACCACTAGCCATCAGTCAGATAAATCCCTTAAGAATATTCTACTCAATTGCATATCAATCCAAGACATGAACTAGTAGAAAGACATTAGCCAACATTGTTATATAATGTCCGAACACCTGATCAGGTTTGTGAATTCAATGAAATAGTCAAACCAGTTTTGGAATTTCATATAGATAAAACAACAGATTAACAGGTTTAATTTATAGATTTTTTTTTTAGCTTTTTAGCTTTATGTAAAAAATTAAAAGCCCTACCGTTCATAAAACTTGTAACCATTTGTCATACCTGATGCCAAGCATTTTATCTACTTAAATCTTATTTATCTCTGATAACAATCCTTCAATGTATCATCACCTCCATTTTACAGATGAGGAGACTGAGGCTCAGAGAGATTTAGTCATTTGCACAAGATTCCATGTCTAGTTTCTAGTGAGTAGTGGGGTTAGATTTACACAGGTCTCTCCAATTTCAAATCATGCTGTTTGTCTCTGTATATATAACCTCAAACAGCCAAAATGGCCAATTAAGGCAAAAAAAACCAAAAAACAAACAAAAAAAACCCACCCACCCAAAAACCAAAAATCAAGCAAGCAAAAAACTTGGGTCCTGAATCATGCAGTTCAGATAACAAAAACTCAGTTGATCGACAATTGGCTAATTTCCTCCTGGAACCATGTCACTACAACTCCAATCTGTCACCTGACACCTGAGTCTGGGGAGACCTCTTGACCCTCATGTGGTCCTGCTCTAAGAACTAGCACTCCAATGGCCAAACATTACACGTCAGAACAAATTATACATGTGATATTGTGCCTGTGGAAAAATCTGATTTCTTAGTCAAATATTGTTTTTTGACTATTTTGAGACATAGCTGGAATATGTGGTTCCCTCGTGGCTAACTCAAAACACACAGCGAAGACTAATCCTTTGCACCATCCTATATTAATATTTTCTTTGCCTCCTTGTAAGGCGACTAGTTATAAATGACGGGAGATTAGAAAACAATCTCATGAGAGTTAATATATTAAGGAGTTACCTAGAAAGAACCCGGATTTGTTTTTCCCCACATGGTAAATCATACAGAGTAGCAGCCTGCCCCAGATCCCCGGCAGACAACATCTTGAGTGCATATGTTATGCAGGGTTCAGTGTCGACTAATTCAAAAACTCCAGGGCAAAATAAGCAAAGTTCCCAAGTCAAAAATGAAAGTAAAATAGTGGCATGGAATTGGGAGCATTGTTGCAAACATTCCAACAACTTCATAAATAGCCATTAAAGTAGACAGCATTACGGGTTAGCAGATTTACCATTGCAAGAATCAACCTGCACTGCCCGTGTCGAGTCGCAAGCAAACCCGGCTACCTCTGACTTTACTGATAGTCTTTTTCTTTCCAGAAATGCAATCACATTTGACAGAATTAATATTGAGATCGTTTTACTAGAGGGCTTATCCAAATATATGCTATATTAAAAATAGTCATGATATAAATATTTCTCACAAGAGCTGCAGCGATGGTGTGAATAAAAAACTCCCTTCTGAGATTTCAGTAAAACCAGATCTCACAAAGGATCTGAAAGAAAACAAACAAAAAACAAACAGACATACACAAAGAGACACACACACACACAGAACAAACCTTATGTTAATCCGGTTTAGCAAAACAGGCACTATTTTGACACTATTTTATGAAGTACCATACTGTTCCTTCCCAGATGGAGTAGGAGAGATGAATCGGCTACAGGTTTCTCATAATAATGTTCAGGGGTAGGGAGTATCTAAGCATGTTCCATAGCAGCTTAATCAAAATCAAAATTTCTAAATGCAGCAAAATGTTAGCACTGTCAAATGGCCAAGCACGCAAGAGGAATTTCTCTCTCCATGCCCTCCTACCGATACATACAAAGCCCCAAATACATCGGCTGGAATTTTTAAATCGTAAATTAGATATCAAAATGCTTACGGGCCTTACAATGAGATAACATCAGGAGGAACGGTGCGTGGAATGGATCTGGCATTCTCACATAAAGCATTATCTTTGGTACAAGTACACACGGCAGGGCATTTTGGCTTCGCCGGTTTCTTCCCCTCAGTCAGCAAAAGCGCAGATAAGAGACATAGGAAATAAGCAATTCTTTTCAGGGGGATGCAGGCATTTCCCATCCTCTGGCTTCTCTCTGATTCCATGCAGTCGAAAAAATATCCCCGAACATGAACAGGGCTTCTGGAATTCAGCTGGTGATTGTCTTGCTCTGAGACCAGGTCACACAAGAGTCCACCCTTTTCCTCTGCCTCTGTGTCTCTGCTTTTCAAAACGGGGACCTGCAGCTGATTCGTGAGCTGCTCTTCGCTCCAGCAACGCACTGCTCGGGGAAGAGACCTGTGAGGTGCTGTACGATGGGAGGGACCCAACTGCTGGAGGAGAGAGCCGACTTGCATCACCAAGAGAACACTGAGCACAGACCAGCCTTCGAAGGCAAAGTGAAGTGATGTAACAGAAAATAAACAGCGTTCTGCTTGCACCGGGAGGCCCTTTAATTGTTACCAAAAATAGGACGGCTTTATGTCTTATTAGTGGGTGGGTGGGCGGGTGGGTGGGAGCAGTCATCTTGTGTCAGATCTCGGCAGTCTCAGAAACCTCTGGGAATTTGCTGTGCATGAAGCAAATGACCGAGTCAGAAAAACTCGCTTCGGAGCCAGCCCTGGCTGGAAAAATGAAGTTAAATGAAACTCTCTCCCTCCGCAGCATTTGGCTAAAACCTTGGTATGGCTGGCTGAATCCACCTGACTGATGCCATCGTTGAAAGACAAATAGGAACACATGGAGAATGTGACTTTGAGGGAATGAATGTGAGTAAATACTTTTCTGACACTTATCAACTCTTATGAATTCTTGCCTCTCATAATGGGCCCCCCTCCCCCATGTGTAAGCCATCCCGTCCTTCCACGATGAGGGAGGAAACAAGAGTGTAGACTGCCCCCGTGCATAATCCACCCTCCTCATTTCTCACACTCCATTCATTATCTGTAGGACCAGAAGCTTGAGGGAGTGCCCTGCCAGCAGGAGGCTGCCAACTTTGGCTTCTCAGGGCCCTGTAAAGGACCTGGTTTAGCCCTGGAGGCTCAGACAGGGTGGGGAAAGCACTGGATTAAGAGCCAGAGCCCTGGCTTTGAGGTCCCAGATCTGCCACAAACTAGCTGGCCTTATCCCTGCATCTGTTTCCCTGTCTGTGAAATGGGGATGGTAGCAGAGGTGTTCCATAAATATCATGAACGTTACATTAAAATGGTAGGCTACGTCACTGTCATAGTTGATGGGAAAGAGAGCATACCCTTGGAATAGGAAATTTATTTAAAGAAAAAAAAAAAACAGGCCTTGACATTGGGACATTGGGGCAGGGTGGTGTAGTCCAAGAGGGTGGGAGGACCCTTGCCTTGGAGGACAAGGAGGAGAATAGACCCTGGGTCCTCTTACCACACTGAAGTCGGCCACCCTGGAGCTGGCCCAGCTGGCCAGGGGATGTCAGTCTACAGTCCTTTCTCCCGCTCAGCTTCTTAGACTGAAAGCAGGAAAAGGACAATTTGAACAAATGTGTGATTATGACCAAACTCATCCTCCACTGGAGCTTGATGCATTGGCAGTCTACCCCTTCCCTCCCATCACATGCCCCACACTCACTGCAATCACTTGTTTAATCTCTGTAAGCTCTGGAGGTGGGAGGAGGGGGGAAGTGGCAGGCATGTTCATTCTTGTATTTGATTACTGTCTGTTCACTCAGAAGGCTCTAAGCTTCATGAGGGCAGAGACCCTGCAGTGAATCCAGTGCCTGGACAGCGTTGTGCACATGCTGGGCAAACAGTACACCTAGAGCAACAATGGAGCGTAAAGGCTATTCATGACCAGACCACGCTCATCCAAAGAAACTTCACATCAGATCTCAGAGTTATAATAGAGGAATTTGATCTCATCAAGGGGGTCAGAGGACAATTCCCTGAAGAAGTAATGATTGAGCTGAGTTCCCAGGTAAGGGGGAGTGAAAGAGAGAGCAGGAGCATTCCAGGTGGGGCAAATAGACACAAGGGCCTGGCCTTGACCCTGAGAACAGCGGACACCTCTGCAGTGTTTTAGGCAAGGAGTGATATCATCTGGTTTGTGCTTCAAAAGGACCAGTAGATTATGATCATTAAACCAACTCTTGAGGGCATATAAATATGTTGTATTTTTACAGAAAAGGAAAAAAACCTCAATCCAAGAGAAGTAATGATTTTAGAATAGATTCTACTAATGTTTCACTGTCAAAGTCTCTATGGAGGGACGGGGTATATGATAGTGTTTTTAGAAACTGTGACCCATGGGCAAGCCCCACTTGAAATGGTAAAAGTGTCACTTAAAAGTTGGCTGCAAGCCAGATTTCTGTAAATTGAATCCTGTTTCAAGCGCACAGTGGCAACTTGCTCCATAAAATAATTATGTAGTAAAAATTTTATAGGGGACGTTTTTTATTCTAACCACCCATCCCCTAACTTATCTGACTTGTGAATGATGCATTTTGTAATTATAAAATAAAGACCCCGAGAACCTTCAGGGACCTCAGAGTTCTCAGATCCAACCCCCAAAATGTTATAGGTGGGGTAACTGTGTTCCTGAGAGGTCATACAGATGGCAGGGAACAGAGCTATCACTCTGTGTGGGGTGACATTCTCACAGAGACTTGGTGAAACTCATCAGTGTGGTTAAACGGGATAATTCACTCCCTATGTTTCACTTTTAAATGTATCAAATTATCAAGATTGTTTGACCAGCCCTTGGGTTTGTACTCTGTAGACACAGTCAGAGAAAGGGTGGGCAGTCTTTCATTTTTGACTGGACGAAGCCAGAAGGGCAAATGAATGAGGGAAAGAAATCATACCCATAACTTCACTTTGCAGCTGTATTTATCTGGTGGTTCAGTGTGTCAGTTCCAGTGGAAAAAGGACCATGGGTGGGGGGGTGGGGGGGGTGGACTCTAAGGACAAATTACAATGGGCATTCTGAAAAGACAGTAACTTTTTCTTTTTCTATGGCATTTAAAGCCCAGACTTGAATTCCCTATTCAATTAAAACACCCACTAACCCACTAAGATCAGGCAAAATTGTAACCGTGTAATGTGGAATGCTGATAGCCTTTTAAGGGAAGAGAAACTGCCTGACTCCAGAATTGGATCTGAGGAGGGGGCTAGGAAGAGCAATTTGCCATACTGAAGACTTGAAGGGCCTGGAGAGGGGGCTCTTACAGCTGATGAGACTTCCCCACAACTCCTCCGCCTCCTCCTCCGGGAAGCCCTGGTAGGGCACACAGAGGATGTGGGAATCGGGAGGGTGAAAGCTTAGGGGTTTCCACCAAGTTGGACACCTTTAGATAAGGTTTGATAACCCACCTGTGCATTACGGTGGGAGCCCTTGGGAGAGTGGCTTAGAAAGAATGAAAACAGAGCTGGAAGGAGGCGCAGGGGGTACTGGGAGGCTTGACTGAGGAAGGCTGGATGCGCAGGCCCAGCTGTAGAAGCCCAGTGGGTCCCAGGCTGGCTCTGCACTTTGCCAGCCTATGACCACAGGCTACAATGTAACCTTTCTAAAGCCATAGTTTTCTCTTCTTTATCATGAGGATAATAGTAATACATATCACATGGAATTGTTGACAGAATTAAATGTATCTAAAGTGTTTAGCATGGGGTCTGGTACATGGGGAAGATTTGTTATCATCCTCCTCATCATTGCTGCAACAAAACTTGAACTCTGAACATGTGACTCCCAAGACCTGGGAAGCCAAGCTCTCAAATAAAAATGGGTTTATCTTAAGTCTGTATTCGCTCTAGGAAGCAGGCACTTCTGGGCAGGATGACAGACTGTGGCCTTGCCAAGAGTCTATTTGCATAAAGCAACCAAGGATCCTCCTGGGAAAGAAAGAACTCACCAGTCTGGGTGAGAGTAAGAACATCCAAGCCCAGTCCAAGGACAAGGTCCAGAGCTGGAGAAAAAGAAGGTGGTTTTGGTGATGAACACAGAACGGAGATTGTTGTCAGCCTGCTGCCCTTGAACACGCGTAAGTTAGAAGGGGTAAGAAGAATCTACATTTGAGTCCTTGGAACAAAGTGGGTGCTTTCTAGGTTAGTGGGCATCATGGCCTTGCACGTGGGTGCTGTGAGGAACTGCGCCCAGCGCTGCGGCACCGGAACTGCCATGGAGATATAACAGCGTCCCCATCCGAGCCCGTGACTCACACGTCACCAAAGCCACTGGGTTTTCCACCAGGAGCAGCTCAACGTTAGTGGCCTAGCAGCAGTGACGGCCACACCGAGGAGTAGGCAAATGATCCCAGCAGGGAGCCAGAGCACAAGAGAAGGGAAACAGGCCCTGGCGTGTGTTCGGGAGCACATGTGCGATGTTCTCTGGGCATCCTCGGAACCGGGACAGGGGCTTTGTGGAGGGGCTGGAGATTCTGGGAGAGCTGATGAAAGCAGAGGGAGAGAGGAACAGCCTGTGCTGGTTCTGATCCCAGCTCTCCCCTCAGGCTGGCGTGGCCTAGGAAACACGCATTATGCAAGTAAACAAATCATTATTATGAGCCTCAAAAGCTCCAGCTTGGCCCTGCCTCCCTTTTACAAACACTCACACATGCAAATGGGTGTCAGTTCTTCTGTGTGTGTGTGTGTGTGTGTGTGTGTGTGTGTGTGTGTGTGTGTACGGTTGTGATGTAAAATGTTTCTTACAATCAGTCTATGACCAAAAAAAAAAAAGAAAGAAAGAAAAAGAAAATGCTTCATTAGAGGATGCAAAAGATCTTCACCCACCCCAGGAGTCTGTGAAATGGCAGAGAAATGTTGATCTCAATACCAAAAAAATTCACTTACTGATTGAGGGCAGTAAGTAGACTGGTTTGAATATCATTTCTGTTATTTACTAGCTGTGTGAACTTGGGCAAGTTGCTTAACTACTCTGTACCTCATTTTCTACATTGATAAAGTAGCAGTAATACCATCTTTACATTGTTGATATTAGGATTAGTGATAATGCACGTGGAAGGCATGTCACAAAGAAAGCATTCAGCTACTGATAGTTCTGCCAGAAATTAGATGGGAAGTGGGCAAGGCCGGTGAGCAGAGGACCAGATTTTACCTTTTTTTTTTTTTTTTTTTTTTTAAGATTTCATTTATTTATTTGAGAGAGAGATAGCAAGAGAGAGAGAGCATGAGCAGGGGGGAAAGGGAGAAGCAGGCTCCCCACTGAGCAAGGAGCCTGATATGGACTCAATCCCAGGACCCTGGGATCACGACATGAGCTGAAGGCAGACGCTTAACCAACTGAGCCACCCAGGTACACCGAGGACCAAATTTTAAAGATTACTTAGAAAGAGGGTGTCACTTAGGACTCTTTGGTAGAAAGTGTCAGACATTGATTCTGCCAATCGTAGCATAAAAGGCCCTCATTGCCATGGTGATAGAGTGACTCGCAGAATCCAAGGACGGTCTGTCCAAGCAGGTTTCAGAAAGGAGAAACTTGTGGGAGCTCAGGGATCTAGGCAGCAGGAGGTGAGGGACAAGGACCTCAGGTGAACCTGCTCCAACCAGTTCTTGTCCCCATGTTCCTCCCCAGAGGAGAGAGCCTGGTGGGCTGAGCTGGGGTCAGGTACCCACCCATTTGCCATGGGAAAGCAGGACACCTTGGCAGCAATCCCACCAAGAGTGGAGGCGATGGGAGGGGTGTGGCACCCCAAAGGAAACTTTGGTGTTACTACCAGGAGCAAAGAGGATGGCTGGGCAGGCAAAATCGAGGGACACTCACTAGGGGATGGTATGTGTGCCAGCATTTTTTAGCTAATATCATATCCCTTGTCCCCAGCCTATCACCCCAACCAACCAACCTCATGATTTTTATTTTATTTTATTTTTTTTTAAAGATTTCACGTATTTATTTGACAGAGAGAGAGAGCAAGAGCAGGAACACAAGCAGGGGGAGTGGGAGAGGGAGAAGCAGGCTTCCCGCCGAGCAGGGAGCCCGATGTGGGACTCGATCCCAGGACTCTGGGATCATGACCTGAGCCGAAGGCAGACGCTTAACGACTGAGCCACCAGGTGCCCCAACCTCATGATTTTTAAAAGAATGACCCAGAGGGTAATTTATACAAACAGATATGGGTAATTTCTCAAAAGACAGATAAACCCTTATGTCCTGACTATGGAATTGGGGCATTTTTTACTCCTATGGTCCAACTTTGGCCGAGAGGAATTGCAAGGCAATAGGAATAAAGCTGACACTTACAGAATGCGTATTTTGTGCCATCAGCTGTTCTAAGCCCTTTATGTAATTAATTCATTTAATCCTCATAACAATCCAATGGGCTAGATATTTATTATTATTGTTGTTGCTATTGTTATTTCCTCTCCACTTACAGAAAAGAAAACTTAGGGCCAGGAGATGAAGTAGTGTGCCCAGGGTCCGGCAGCTGGTGAGGAGCGGCGCTGGGATCTAACCCAGGCATCTGAGTCTGATGCCCACGGTGTTAGCCACCACTGGACACTGCCTCCCTGAAGGGTCAGTGGGATGCGGGATCCTGGGTGCTGCTTTGGAGGCCCATAGTGCCTCACTGGTGCGGTGCTGCTCTAGAACTACAATTCCCAGCATGCAACTGGGCTATCATCTTAACCCCTTCCTCACCAAAAGTTCCTCGCAGTCCTGGGTAAAAAAATTTTTAAGGGCAAATGTGGCAAAATCTGGTCTCCCTAAAGGATGATTATGTAATTGAGGTATGAATGCATATGTAAGTGGGAGTAGACAGAGGAGAAGGTAAAATTCTAGTTTAAAATATCCTCTGCATTTTAGTGTTCAAAGGAAGGCACTGAAAATTACTATGGGGAAGACCATTTTTTAACTGAGAAATGTGTACCGTGATAGTATCACTATTCTCAAACTTTCTTGCACTTTGCAATCACTTGGAGAATTTCTAAAAATACTTAATGCGAGGGTCACATCCCTAGAGGTTCTGATTTAATTGATCTGGAGTATGACCTGGACATTGAGCATTTTAAATGTCACATGAAACTCTAAAGTGCAGCAAAATTTGAGAACCCTTGTTTTGAAGAAGAGAAATATTCAGGTGGGGTCATAAAGATAAATCAAATTGTGACTAGCTCAAGGAAACTTGTCTGAAAAAAGAGAGGGAGACAGAATAGTCTTTCAAGCAGCAGTTTTCAATCCTGGCTGCACATTAGGATCACCAGGGAAATGTTTTAAAAATTACCTTACCCCAGACCAACTGAAGTAACATCTCCGGGGATGTATTCTGGTGAAAGAACTGAACCCCAGAACGGTGGTTCTCGAAGTGTTCCCAGACCAGCTGTTACCTGGGAACTTGCCCCACCCCACCCCTGACAATTGGGAACAGAAACTCGGGGGGAGGGCCCAGCAATTTGTGTTTTCACCAAGCTTCCCAGTGATTCTGGTGCACTGTCAAGTTTCGATAACCACCGCCCTGGGATGGAGGCTCCATGGAGACGGGAACTTGGTCTGATGTTTTCACCAATGATCCTAGCGAAGTGGTAGGCACAGAGAATGTGCTTTCCGTAGTCTGTTCCATTAAGGGCCCTCAATGAACCAGGCCTCCTAGTACTCATGCCCTTGCGCCCTCTCCCCTGGGAGCCAGACTGGCCCTCTTTAACCAACAAAATGTGCACAAGTGATACGAGGCCAGTTCCTGGCCAGAGTTTTAAGAACCGGCAGCTTCTGCTTCTATACTCTTAGGAGCCCTGAGGTGCCATGTCAGTAGTCAGGCTCCTTGTGAAGAGGCCACATAGTTAGAAATCCTGAGTCTCCATAGAGAGAGAGACCCAGCCACCCCAGCACCCATGCTGAGTTCAGCTCCAGCCAGACCTACCAGATGAATGCAGCCACAAGAGTGACCATGGGCAAGACCAACAGCAGGAACTCCCAGCTGAGCTCAGACCAGATCAAAGAGCTGTGAGCAAATAAAATGATTTTAAGCCAGTAAGTTTTGGGTGGTTGGTTAATGCAGCAACAGGAAACATGAAACAATGCTCAGTACATACCTGTTGACTTAATGGTGAAAGTGCTGTAGGGACATGGAGCTAGAACACAGCCTCTCTCCTTTGTCAAAGGAGGAAAAACAGGAGTTAGATAGAAAGCAGGGATATACTAGCCAGTTGACAAAAAGGATGGCTAAGGAGGGAACTTTGACCAGAAGCTATTAATACTGCACCCACAGCCCAGCAGCAAAGGCCCAGAGTGCCCAGCCAGGAGCAGAAGAATCAGAGGTACTAACTCTTGCACACTGACTACTGATTATATGCCAGGCATATGGATAAAACATTTTTCTGATATTAATTCTCAACAACAAATACTACATATTTAAAATATATAATATACACATAACTCATATAATATTCTATATAATTGTATTATATATATTTGAATTATATATTAATTCTTCTCAACAGATTTGCATAAGTACTATTATTACCCCATCTTACAGATGAGGCAACAATGCAATATTGCTGTGACAAGAGAGAGGGTCGGTGTGTTCCTAAGGCGCTTGGAACTGTTTACCTGCCCCTTTCAATTGCTCTTCATTCATTGGTTCAACATGTACTTCTGAATACTCTGTTATGCATGAGGCATTGGGGAATGCAAAGACACATAAGTCTCTGTCTTCAGCAAACGGAATGAATACCTAGATTATAAGATGGTAGACAGTTCACTCTCCATTCTTAATTCTCTCTCTGCTTCTTTGGGAGGCAGCAGTAGAATTGTAGAAATGGACAGATCTGAGTTCAAATTCTGACATTGCCCCCTACTGGCTGTGGGATCATAGTCAGTCCCTTAGCCTCTGTCTCAGTATCTTTATGCGAAATGAGATTAATGTTGACCTTACAGGCTTTTGCCAAAGGCTGGATGAAATCATGTCTATGAAAGCATTTTATCAACTCTAGTCTTTTACAAGTATGAGGGGTTCTTCTTATGCTGTTCTAGTCATGTTTACTAAATTGAATTCAATCCTCCCTCCCCAACTGGCTCTTTTTTTTTTTTAAGATTTACTTTATTTATTTGAGAGATAGAAAGAGAGAGCACAAGCTGGGGGAGGGGCAGTGGGAGAGGGAAAAGCAGGCTCCCTGCTGAGCAGGCAGCTTGCTCTCAGGACCCTGAGATCCTGAGCTGAGCTGAAGTCAGACTCTTAAACGCTGAACCGACTGAGCCACCCAGGCACCCCTCCCCCAACTGATTTTATCTCTCATTCTTTCCCCTTTTATTTCCCTTTATTGTAAAGGTAGCCAAGATTCATTTCAATCAGGTATATGGTATGACAGGCAGACATGGAAATGACTGTCATGAAGGAAGAAGTTGCTGTACTTGCCCTGGAGTGTGAAACAGGAGGCCGGGCAGGCCATGCAGGGAGGCCACATGAAGAAGCACTAGGGACAGTCAGGAGGCAGAAGGCGTGAAGGGAAAATGTAGACAAGAGCCTTTATTGTGCTTGTTTGAATAATCGCAGTGGGCTTTGGGACATAAGAGCTGTCCCTAATTATGGGGTACCTGCTTCTGGGATGACTAGAGCAGGTGGACAGTGGCTCAGAGGAGGAGAGCCCAGTAGAGGAGATGGTTGGGAGATGGACTCTGCCTTGGTTGGTTTGCGTATGACAGATATTCTCACAGATGAGTCGTTTACTATCTCTAGGAATCGGTTAACTCTGGCAGGGGCAGTCCCTCCAGGGTTAGGAAGGCCCCAGATGTCAAACCATCAGAATATAGAAAATAAGAAGACATGTTTAATACACCCTTCCAACCGCTCTTCTGTAGGAAGCAACTGACGGGGCTCTAAGAGAACTAAGAACAATGTGGGAGCCTGGGGAACCACCCGATTAAGAGTGCTGGTCTGTGAGGAAGGGAACAGGAGGGTCAGCGAATCCAGTGGAATTTAGGCTCTGGCATTCTTTAGTTTACCGAGATTCCAAGCCCATCGCAGAGTGAAGCCCAGGTGAATGGGATGAAAGGCAGCAAGTCGTATGGCTTTAAAAAACCTCCTTGAAGGCAGGACCTGCAATTTATGTATCTTTCTATTCCTTTGGCTGAATGACCATTACCTAGGAGAAACAGCTAAAATGGCCCTTGTAAAGGAGAAAATATAGTTCAGATGTGTGGCCTGGTATTTTCTTTTACTTTTAAAAAATAAACTTTGTTTTGTTTAATTTTTATTAATGCAGTTAAGTATACTGAATTTATACATGTTCATAACCGTCTTCCATGTTGAGTAGAAAGTGAATTTGGCACGGACTGGGGACTCTTGCTTGCAGCCCCAAAGAAGGAGACCCTCTGGCTCATGCTGGTGGGAGAACTTGAACGGGCCCTGCTGTCCTTCCTCAGTTCAAGTTTCAGGGGAGGAAAACTGATGTAACTGATTATGGCGATGATGATGGTGCTGCTGCTGCTGACAACACTTAGCATGTGCTTACAGTGTGCCGAGGACTGGTGTAGGTGCCTTGGAGACGTTACCCCATTTAACTGGAACACAGTTTGGCTACTCTTCACTCCCGATTTATAAATGAGGAAACTGAGGCGCAGAGGCCAGGCAGCTTGCCCAAGCTAAGAGGTCCACCTGGCTTAACACAGAGACATTCCGCACTCTTCCTCACTCCACAGCACTGTCTCCTTGCTGCAGAGTGGTTTCCTGGAACAAAGGTGACCCCACCTTACTCACACAAGAGCGGGCAGGAACTGCGGGGTGCGGAACTCCTGGGAGTAATGGCTGTTGGGCCCTTGTGCTGGTCCGGCCGTGTACCCAGGGCTGATCCCTTGGAAAAGCTGTGGCATATGGGAAGTTTGTCTCTGGGACGTGGTAGAAAGAGAAGGGGCCAAGATCTGGTTCTGTCTGGGATGAGCTGTATGACCTTGTGTGTAGCTCTTCACATTGAGGTTCTGCTTTTCAAAGGAAGTGCTGGGGCTGGATGAGATCTAAGGATCCTGTACATGTGAACTGCCTCTGCCAGAAATCCTACCGGAGAGAAGATTATTGGAAAGGCAGGGAGAATGTTGAGCAGGTTCTTGAATGTACAACAGCAAGTTACTAATAGCTATTTGGGTGCCTGGAGGAGTTGTGAAAATATTGGCCTAGTAGCCTCTTGCTTCCCCCTGGCTGCAACCGCTGGACCAGAGATGCCAACATCCTGAAACTCTTGGAACCTCCACACACAACGAAGAATTGTCTTGCCCCAAAGCTCTTAGCATTCTCACTGAAAAGGAATAAAAGAAGTTCTCATAGTGGGAACATAAAAAACTTCTTTGTGCATTTTTCTGAACATTAATCAATAACCCATTAGCCCAGGGAAGCTGAATGCTCTACATACAGAATCCAAAACAAACTGACAGATATCCTCTGGCAAGAACTGTGGAGGTGTTGTGTGGCCATGGACAGGCATTTCATTTCCTCAGGTCTCAGTTTCTCCAGCTTCATAACACTAACATTCTAGAACTTCCAAACTTCTCTCCTCAGGCAGGAGAAATACCTTGCCAAAACAGAGGCTTGAAAAGACTTTGTTTTCCTCATTTTGTGTATAGTAGATGCATGTACTACGGTTAACCAAAATGCACATGGCAAAGTTTATTTTATTTTGTTTTTTTAAAAGATTTTATTTATTTGAGAGAGAGAGAGAAAGCAAGGGACAGAGCGGGGTGAGGGGGTGAGGGAGAGGGAGGGGGAGAAGCCGACTCCCCGCTGAGCATGAAGCCTGATGTGGGGCTCAATCCTAGGATCCCGAGATCATGACCTGAACCAAAGGCAGACGCTTAACTGACTCAGCCACCCAGACATCCCACACATGGTGAAGTTTAAATCAAAATACAAAAGCATACTCTGCTGAGTATATTGACTGTAGTTAACAATACCATATTGCATATTTGAAAGTTGCTGGGAGAGTAGATCTTAAAAGCTCTCATCACAAGAAAAAAACCTCTTTTGTGGCTATATATGGTGACAGATGTTAATTAGATTAATTGTGGTGATCGTTTTGCAAAACTATATATGAATATCATTATGTTGTATGCTGGAAATCGGTGTAATATTATAGGTCAATTTTTAAAATAGTGTACAGAAGCAAATGATCCAAGAATATTTTTGGTAATGTATGATTTTAGTTATTTAGCATTTTCTCTAGAAATATATTTGAATTTTTCAGAGCCAAACACCAAAAATGCAGGGAAGGCCTTGGTAGGCTGCCTTTCAAGTGGCTAGACTTGAATAGCAAAAAAAAAAAAAAAAAAAAAAGAAGGTTGTTAGTGAATAAAACAAGCATAATTCTCAGTCATGGGCAAGGTGAACATAACTGAGCCAGAAATATGATTTGGGGTGGTCCTAAGGGAAAACAGTGCCTCTGAGAGGCGTTGCCCTAGGGAGGACTTGTTTATTGGAATGCAAAGCTGAAAATATGATTATTCTCCTTTCTTCTTCTTCTTCTACTTTATGCCTGAATCATTCCCACAGTAGTTATTAGCAGTCATTTTTTTCTTAAAAGAGACACTTCTTCACCATTTCAAGGAGACCATTAAGTGCTTTTTTGTATGGTTATTTTGGTTTAAGATTCTGAAATTGAAGACGAAACCTGCAACTAGACTGTTCTGCTTTGGAAACGTGAACTTCATGATGTTGGATTTCAAGCTTGTTGCTTTTGCCTTATCCCTTTAGAAAGGCCCTGTTTTGTTTTGTTTGGCTTTGTACTCTCATTCTGGAAGAACTAAGAGCTTTCCACTGCTGCCCGTGACTTGTGGCCTGTACTACACCCATTAAGTTTTCGTAGGAGTGATGATCCCAGAAGCTTGGAATTTAACCCCGGAACATGGCAAGGGAATGATGGAACTGGTTATGACCATAGGATTAGTGCCCTGCTGGTCTGGAGCAGGGAGAAACATGGACAGCAGGGGGGTGTCAGGCCCCTGCACCCGCCCCTCTCTTGGCCACATGCTTGGCACGGCCTCGACTGCTCCCAGCGGTGGAGCCAGGGAGCTGGAAGAACCGATACTTGCTGGACCAATTGATCATCTCACCTGCTCTGCAGGCCAGGCATTAGCATCCTCACCCTGCGGGTGAGGAAACACAAGCTCCCAGAGGTTCAGTGACTTGCCCAAGGCCATTTAGTTTGGCTTCAAACTGACTTCGGTCTGTTTCCAAAATGTTTATCATGTGATTCCTTATTTTTGATGTGTATGAAATTATGGGCAGTTCTTGAGGCCTTGTCTGTATACTGTATGGCATTTGGGGCATGGAAATAACTGAGGCTGATCCAGCCCTGGCTCTGGAGGCTCTCAGGGGAAGCCTGGGGGAACCCTTGGGTCATCCCAATCCAGTAGGATGCAGTATAGCATGATGGTTGTGGCTCAGCTCCTGGCATTGGCATTTACTAGCTGCATGACCTTGGGAAAAATTTTAAACTTTCTTATCCTCAGTTTTCTCACCTGTAAAATGAAGATATCAGTACTCACCTCACAGGATCCTTATGAAGAGGAAATGAGATAAGGTAAGAAAGTGCTTAGCACATAGCAAGCTATTATTATTCGGATCAAGAGTGCCTCTCCTGAAGCCATCAGAATGAGTGAGTGGAGAAGCCAGGCCTGGCCATGGGGGAGAACAGCCTGGAACGGCTGCCTTCCCGGCCCAGACTATACCCTCAACCCCAGGCTTCTGTGATGGGTACCCTCCATCTAGTCTGAGGATAGATCCCAGGACCCTGAAGAAACATAGTCCAGGGGTGGCATTCCCTACTCTCCCCACCCCAGAGAGCAGCCAGATCTCAGAAGGGCTTTCAAAGGACGGCATCAACACTCTAAGATGATTGTTCAGGTTTTTCCAGGAAAACACCACTTTCCCCTTTTGTCACTTTTCTGGACCAACATTGAAGTGAGTTGTGATGGACATGGGCCCTCCTTAAATGGAGTGTTCATCATCTGGCATTTGACTGTAATCATGCCACTCAGATTAGAACTAAGTAAATGCTGGATTTTTATTTATTTATTTATTCATTTTACTTTGAACAGTTTTATCTTAGTTCTTACTCAGCATAGTTATCTAAGTTCATTCATTCAACAAATGTGTGCTAAGTGTGTTTTCCATGTGAGGCACAGCCTAGCACTGGACATTCAGTACAGGGCAAGACCCGCAGAGCTCCTGCCTTTGAGCATCATAGTCTAGAGGAGGAGTCAAGAATTAAATAAGAGGAAGCACAAGGTGGGAGAAGACTGTGTTAGGGGACAATCAGGTTGGTGGAGCAGCGATAACAGCACAGAGTCTCAACTGGGGGGTCAGGAAAATTTAAACTAAACCCAGAGGGCTCCATTTCTGTTTCAGTCCATCCTGGCAGCCTCCTCAAGGTCCCCAGATTGCCTGTGGATGTCAGGTGGCTGCACTAGTAGAGAGTGTCCCACTGTAGTCTCTCTGCTCCCCAAGATCTGGGAAACTTCCTCATGCCTTTGCCTCTGACTTCTCCCCACAATAGGCAAGGCTTCTGAGAAATGGTTTCTAGGATAAACCAGGGAACACAGCGTATAACGTGAAACAAGAAAAAAGTACAAGAAGAAAAAGGTTTTGTGCCTCTGTAGGGAAGGAAAATTTTTCTCTTCTACTCCTTAGGTTCCCTGCCTGAGCCCCGCAAATTAAACTGACAAAGGGCAGCTTAACAAGAGTTTTTTAAAAACAGGATTTAATTATATACTTATGCACAGGAGTTCACAAAGAAACATGACTGAAGGAGGTGTTACAATTTGGGGCTCATATATCACCTTAACAAGGGGTGACACTGTGTGGAGAGGAGGCTAGACAAAGGGAAAGGGGTTTGGGGCTTTTGGAATGTGGGTAAGTTATGAGAAGGTGACTAGGAAACATGGTAAATAAGAGTTGTTTAGGGGCGCCTGGGGGGTTCAGTTGGTTAAGTGTCTGCCTTCGGCTCAGGTCATGATCCCAAAGTCCCCCACATTGTTCAGCAGGGAGCCTGCTTCTCCCTCTTCTGCTGCCCCTCCCCCACCTTGTGCTTGCTCTCTCTCTCTCTCTCTCTCTCTGGCTCTCTACTCAAATAAATAAATAAAATCTAAAAAAAAAAAAAGGTTTCTTAAGGTTTATTATGTAGATAAGAGTCCTCTCAGGTGATAAGAATTGTCTCAGAGCAGTTCTTTTCCTGGTACTGGAGAGGTAGGCACATTCACAAATAAAAATTTATATTACATTTACAAAGGGAAAGGTGTGCCCTGCATTTAGACAGGAAGGGAAAGGGCAAAGAACCAATCCCTTTTGGCTCAAAACCACCTTATTCCAAAGTGGCATATTTTGCGGTGACATACTCTGATCTCTTTCACCGGGCCCTGTGTGGGTTTTGAGCACTGGGCTAAGAACCTTTTACATATATTTCATTCTATCATTTATTTCTCATTACAACTCTATGAGGTAGGTGTTCTTATGCCCATTTTTCAGGTCAGGGAACTAAAGCTAGACAGGTGCAATAAATAGGTCATAGAGCCAGCCAACCGCAGAGCTAGGATTTGAGCCCAGGAAACTGAGAAAATTAATTGATCCTTTTTCAGTAAAGGCAAGTTTTTGCAGGAGTGAGGGTGGGAAACACCATTGTTCCTGAAAAGGGGGCATTTAAAAAGAATTAAGGAAGGAATTCTTGGTAGGAATTGTAAATCCTCCAGCACCTGGGAGTGCGGGCCACGAAGAGCTCCATCAGCATGAACTGAGTACAGCAGAGAGGGAAGGCTTGAAGAAGGGAGTAAGGGTAGGAGAGAAGCCCCTCAGTTAGTCTCTCCCAACTTATCAGGACCCATCCAGGCTCTTCTCCCACCAATCCCAGTCACAGTCCAGCTGCCTGCACCCTCCTCTCTTGTATCTGCCTGCTCCCAGGAATTTGGAGAGCGTGGTGGCTGGTTTCCATCACTCTCTCTGGTCCCTAAAATCCTGATTCTCATGGCACTTGACAAAATACAAGGAATACTTTAAAGTATTAGCTTTAAACATCAATGTTCTAAAAGAACAACAATCTATTAGCAGCAGCAGAATTTGATTCCCTCCACAGGCAGAGTAAATCTGAAGCAAAATGTAAAGTTGGTTTTCATCCTTTATTGTATTCCTTCTCTCCTTCCCGCCTGGCCACACACCAACAGGGTCCTTCAACCTGGGTTTGCTATTCTATCTCCCTGTCTCAGCTACTAAGAAATTATCTGATAGGATACAATGTATGAAAGACACTAAGTGGTTCCTCCAAGGCCATTTTTATCAAAATAGGGCACAGACGCTTTGAGCTAGTGGCTTTTACACTGTATTTCTTAGACTTTGCATTGAATTCCCTTAACTTTCTCTCTCCCTGCCTCTCCTCCCCATAAATACACTTTGACCAGAACAACTCCACTTGTGCATTAAGATTCAGGTGAGATTTCATTTGAATGATCAGTTACTTAGAAGATGCACCGACCCCAAGGAAGTGAAGCTTTGACAATGACAGAGGCAGTTGTGGTGTCGTGGGAAGAACTCTGAAGCCACCAAACACGTGAAGAGTCCCCATTCTGCTATTTCCAGCTGTGCAGTCTTGTGCAAATCGCTTGCTTTCGTGGAGCCATGGGGTCCATATTTATACCCCGACCTTGCTGGAGAATTGGGAGCAGTAAGAGAGATCCTGTAAAGTGAAATGTAATTGTGAAAAGTTGCTATGAACCACTTTTTAGGCATTGCTGACATGCTACGGAGGAGATGTTTGGGGGCCACAGGGGGAGCCCCTGGAACTCCTCAAATCAAGCTGATTAAGTGGCCACCTAGTCACATGACTATTGATTTTACCCTTAGTGTAGGAGCACTTGCTTCCTCAATAACTTAAACTCCTTGTATTTGTCAAAATTCCTTTTGCTGCCCATCTGGGTCTCCAGTGTCTAATTAAAATTTGGAAGTTTTGCGAAAACTCAGCAGGAACACTTTTTATGGAATGTTTTCTCCAGTGGAGGCGATAATGCTGCCCCTCTGGGTTAGTCCTCAAACGAATTCAACTCTCGGCCCTGCAGCCTTCACGTGGAAAGGCAGGGAAAGCAAGAGTCGAGCTGTGGAGAACAGTGCCAACTGGACTGCCTCATGCTTCTGACTCATTAGCATGTCAACAGAAGCATCTCCTCTCTCCCCATATTTTTTGCAAGGAAATGCTATTAGTGAAGCAAAGTCCAGGCAGAAGTATTGCATTGACATTGTGATCAGGCGTAAAGACAAAGCAGAGAGAGACATCCAGATATGCCTTGGTCACTGGATCAAAGGGAAGAAATAACATTAGAAAAAAAATGGGAAGGGAAAGTCTAGGTACCCAAAGCAGGGCAAATACCACATAATAATAGATAGCTATTACTTACTAAACCTTTGCTGTTCTTGACATTGTGCTTCTAAGGAAATTAACTTGTTTGATCTATGATTACTGTATAAGTCAGGGTAGGCTAATGGCCATCACAAACATTCCCCAAATCTCAGTGACTTAATACAGTAGAGGCTGATTGCTTACTCCTAGCCCACCCTCCTCAGGACCTTGGAGTCCTCCACTGGACTCTGCCTCCCAGCAGCAGATGAGGGGAAAGGGAGAGAGTGCCCATGCAGAGGTTCTCAAGCGAGGTTTTCTTCACTTCTGCCCGCATTCCATTGGTCGGAACTCAATCTCATCGTCCTTTACCAGGAGAAAAAGGAGACAAGATTTGGGGACTACATAGTGTGCCATAATAACCATGGCACCCTTTCTCAAAGATTCTTTAAGATTCCCTTTTTAAATAGCCTCTGCTGTGATATGGCTACAGCAACATCTACCGCATTTTAGACTTGGGGACAGGGATTTAAAACCTACACCATTATTTCCATGTCCCACTGAACAGTGGTGGCCCCAGTGTGTCACCTGATGCTTCATTTCCCTATTCTGTGTTCCAGGCATGTAGACCTGTAAATATCCCTGTAAATTTATCCTGTTCTCCAGGCCTTCCCACTCATTGTTCCTTCAGCTCAGATGGGTCTGGAATCACTGGTATGGGCCTAGACATTGGGAATTTTTTTTTTAAAGATTTTTATTTATTTATTTGAGAGAGAGAGAGAGACATGGAGAGAGAGAGAGAGAGTATGATTCAGGGGAGCGGCAGAGGGAGAAGGAGAAGCAGACTCCCCGCTGAGCACAGAGCCTGACACCAGGCTCAGTCCCAGGACCTGAGATCATGATTTGAGTCAAAGTCAGATGCTGAACCCACTAAACCACCAGGTGCCCCGGGAATTTTTTTAAGGCCCCTAGGTGGATCTATTTTATGGCCAGGGAAAAGGACCAATGAAAGGATTTGTTGAATGAATGTACTCCTTACCAATCAAGATTGGTAAGATTTTGAGGAGTCTGCTCTCATGACCAGGATTATTTCCCTGATTACTCTAGGCTGACTTGGGTATATTTTCAAGGGCTTTTAACACCTTTAATCGATTCCTCTCATAGAGCTAATTAGTCCATGTTAGGTGATAGACCAGCCTGGGCCATGTCACCTTAATGATTTGAAAGACTGGCTATTCCCAATGTGCTGTCATAGTTGTTAGGCCTCCCTGGGGCCACCACTGCTCTACAGGACACTGAAGTGATGGCGGTGGGTTCTGGGTTTTGCCCCAAGTCTAAATGTGGTACAAAGAGCACCTTTCAAGATATCTCTGTATTCCAAAGAAAGAATGAATGCTTCTTTAAATCTTGTTGTCTCTGTACTCCACCACCCTGCAATTGTAGATCCCCAAAACGGCCTTGCCTTCCTATGACATTTCCTACCTCCCTACCCTTGCATGAATTCTGTGTCCAGACACATGAAGGTTGCTTGAGGCTGAGACCACTCAGCTCCTCACCAAGGAGAAGGCCCAGATGGCCGTGGGCAGCCCCCCGCTGCAGCACCATCATGTACATAGGGCTCACAGTTTTCAAGCCTTGCTACCAGATTGGCGCCACCATGATGAGTCACTAGGGGAAAACGATGATAGTGTGATGGAAAACGCTACTGTGAGTGCTGGGCCAGGTACGACGTCTTCATCAAGCCATCAGTGAGGACTTACCCCAAGGAAGACTATGGGTTGGATGAGATGTGATGCCCAAAGAAGGGCATCCCCCTGCTCCAGATCCTAACTTGTCCACTTCTTGCCCCTCCCTGTGTGTACCCATTGCCCTCTTCCCTGACCCCATTTTTATTTTATTCACCTTTCCCTTGCCATTGAGTTTTGAGTGTTGTGCATTAAATTTGCTAGAAACCTGAGGAAAACAAAAACAAAACAAAAAAAACCTGCTCTGTTGGTGATACTGTTTGCTTTCCTAGGATGCCTATCTGCTCCTCTCCTTCCCATCCTTGAAGGTTCTGCTCAAGTGTTACTGCCTTGAACTCAAGCTCAGGGTTTCTAGGCTCTCCAGGGGAGAGATCAGTCAAGACAAGGGTTCTCAGCATGGTGTAACTTGCTGGACTTGCTGGTCCAGCCACCCAGGCACACAGACATGCCTAAGGATAGGCTCTGTGTGTATGAGTGTGTATAAACCGGCCAGTGATATAACGCTGGAAGCACAGATCTGTTTGGTGCAGAATCTCTTAGGATTGTCAATGGCTGTCTGTCTTGGTGCTGTAGCAATATCTAAAAAAAAAATAGAGGTTTGTTCTACACAACTTCATTTCTTTTGTACCAATGTAAATCTGTACCAACAGCAGATGACAGAGCCCTTAGGTAGACTGACCAGACTTTCTGGCTTCTTCTTCTTGGAGGCCATAATAACTAATTAACAATGAACAGGTTGCTCTTGCTCTTAATGATGGGCTGAGCACACTAGTAAGAAGAGTACAGTGGACCCTTGATCAAGAATGAAACTTCAGAATCATTATGTTTCTCTTTTATCGAAGTATAATGGACTAATGACATTGTATTCCTTTCAAGGGCACAACATAATGATTCAATATTTGTACATATTGGGAAATGAACACCACAGTAAGTCTAGCTCCATCCATTACCATGCAGAGTTATGAATTGTTACGGTCTGAGCCCTAACACAAATGTGGCCTCATTCTGAACCAAAGGCTAAGGAAGCAAGGCTACCAATTAAATTGTGGAAACAGAGACCTCTAATCTGATATCTCATTTTCTTCCTCACATCTCTGATGTGCTGAACTCCTTCAGTGAATGTGCCCCGAGGCCTCGTGACATGCTGGGCACTCGTCACGCCGGGGCGCGCTGGGTCCGTGGCAGGAAATGGGGCAGGGAGGTCCCTGATCTCAAGGAGCTGCTGGTCTACAGCCGAAGGTCTTGTTTCATTCTCAGAATCTCTCTTTTGTGGGTGTCTGGCTGTGTTAGAGGGACTTCTTTTTTTTTTAAAGATTTTATTTATTTGACAGAGAGAGACACAGCAAGAGGGGGAACACAAGCAGGGGGAGTGGGAGAGGGAGAAGCAGGCCTCCCGCCGAGCAGGGAGCCCGATGTGGGGCTCGATCCCAGGACCCTGGGACCATGACCTGAGCCGAAGGCAGACGCTTAACGACTGAGCCACCCAGGCGCCCCTGTTAGAGGGACTTCTTAACCAGCGTTAACATTTCCCCCTGGAGAACAGAGTGGTAATAATCAGTATGGGAAGAAAGGAATTGTTGCTACTCTGGTACGCACGAACTGGAGCATAAACGTCTTGGTTTCATGTCTCTTTTTTCCATGTGAGAAGCGGTTAGCTTCCCTGATTCCATACTGTTGAGGGTGACTTTTCCATTCTTCTCTCTTGGAAACATAATTTAATGGGAAGCGTCTATTGGTGGGCTGCAGGTATGAGGAATTCTCAGGATAATATATCTGATTTCCCCCTTGAAATCAAGTCACATTTATTAAGTGTCTTTTTTATATAGGAGGCACAGAGCAAGGTGCTTCCCATACATTATATCACTTAGTCTCCTGTAAGCCTCCCAATCGCCCCGTGAGTGAGGCATCATTAGTCAGCTTTCACAAAGAAGATAAAAGGGGAAAGAGGAAATGGTAGCTCAGGGCTCTGAAAAGTGCTAATTCACTTCCAGGGGATGAATACGCTTACTGTCTAGTTTCTATTCGATGGATTTCAATAAGCATGTTTAATATTAATACCTGCTGCACATTTGCATAATCTTTTCAACTTTCCAAAGCACCGTTACCTCTTTCGTATCTGGTTTGATGCTCATGCTAGCTCTGCGCTGTTATAACAGTCTAGAACTACTTGATGGCGTCTCTTTTCAAGCCTGAATCTCTGCAGAGAAACTTGCTTTTTAAGCCAATAGAAACCTTGCTTCCAGAAATCAAATCTACATCTTCATCTGCAGGGTCTCCCTGGGATGGTGTAGTCGGCTGCTTAGTACAAGCAGAAGACATCAGCACTCATAGCAGGGCTGATTGCTATGGTTACATCTGCCCCCAACATTCTCAAAAACTCCAGATTTTAGAAATTTAAGTGCCTTTACTACCCTGCCTTTGTCCAGATCTTCCTGCCACTCAGTTTGCCCTAGTTAATGACAGTCAAAGAAAAAAGAAAGAAAGAAAAAGAAGGGAAAAGCACATTTGTGTGCTTGTGCACTGAGGTGCATTTATTCTCAAAAAAAGCCCCCAGAAACCAGCCTAAATGAAGCAGGGAGGGGGGTGATGGGAGATGAAACAAAGCAGGTGCTTACTTAATTGCTGCAGCTGGTGTCAAGTGTTTGACATAATTTTTCTCCTCGTTTTATTGGCACTAGTGTTCATTTAACTTTTTAGCTGAAGCATCTGAGAGGAGTCTAAGAACTCACTCTGTTCTTGGTTTTACAGAAAAGCAAGCAAGGCAGTTTTCTTTTTTCTTTTTCTTTTTAGATTTTATTTATTTATTTGTCAGAGAGAGAGAGAGAGAGAGCACAAGCAGGGGGAGCTACAGAGGAAGAGGGAGAAGCAGGCTTCCCACTGAGCAGGGAGCCCGATGTGGGGCTCGATCCCAGGACCCCGGGACCATGACCTGAGCCGAAGGCAGCAGCTCAACTGACTGAGCCACTCAGGCATCCCACAAACCAGTTTTCTTAAAATATTGTAAGTAAACATAATCCTGAGGATTTTTTTTTTTTTTTGCTTCAAAACAACTTATTGATTATAGAAAGGGAAATTGGCTTAAATGCCATTTGACATCTTATTTGATTCTGCCCTAATTGCCATGGTCAAAATTTTAATTTGTTACCAAAGACTTGATTCAACTTGTTCAGACTCATCTGTGTGATGTGGATTTCAGAATTGTATGTGTGAGCCCAAAGCTTCCTAAGATGTTTTCTTTGGAAAGACAAGTTGTTAAATTCTGCAGTTGATGTGGCACATTCATTTTGCTGTTTGACTTTTCTCCTTTACATAGTGAAGGGACAAGTCGCAAAAATATTGGCTGCAAGTTACTTTATGCGCTGTCATTCCACAAATGTTTATAAAGCATAAACACCGTGCCAAAACCTTTTGAAGAATAAACACCATGCCAAAAACAATACAAAGAATCATGAGGCATGCAAAGATAAGGTCTTTTCCTTTCAGCAGACTGGGCCATGGAAGGAAAGGGAAACAAGTACCAGGAATAACATAATGTAGTTCCAAGGGAAGTAACAGTAACACGCCAAGGAAAAGCACATGTAGACCAGTTACTTCTGATGGCAGATCTAATTTAAAGGAAAAAATTCTTCTTTTTCCTTTCTTAAAGTAATTCAATTTAAAGAATGCTGTTCAATTATTGCATTTAAGGTGATATTTGAATTTCTCCACATTTACCATAACTTTTTTTTAAAGATTCTATTTATTTGACAGAGAGATAGATAGAGCCAGGGAGCACAAGGGGCAGGGGGGTGGGGGAGTGGCAGAGGGAGAAAGAGAAGCAGACTCCCCACTGAGCAGGGAGCCCGATGCGGGGCTCCATCCCAGGACCCTGGGATCACGACCTGGGCTGAAGGCAGATGCTTAACTGACTGAGCCACCCAGGCGCCCCCCCATTTACCATAACTTTATTGCCTTCTATTGACTCTAATCTGTATATATATGATATATATTTGTATATTTACATATTTAAATATAAATATATAATTATATTGGGCGCCTGGGTGGCTCAGTTGGTTGGGCGACTGCCTTTGGCTCAGGTCATGATCCTGGAGTCCTGGGATCGAGTCCCGCGTCGGGCTCCCTGCTCGGCGGGGAGTCTGCTTCTCCCTCTGACCCTCCCCCCTCTCATGTGCTCTCTCTCGCTCTCTCTCAAATAAATAAAATCTTAAAATATATATATATAATTATATTTCATATAAATATATTTATATTTTATATATTCTATGTATATAATTAATACTGAAAAAATTTTTTTATTTTGGAACTTTATTTCAGGGTGCATTTCATGGAGGGGGAAAGACAGATTGTAGTGCAGAGAGAGCTTTAAGAGACCTGGGCTGGTCTTGTTTTCTCCTTCACCACTTGTGTTCTGGGTCTGTGAGGGCTTAGCCCAGAACCTGTCCTTTCAGTCTTAACGTTAGCATGATGCCTCCCATTGTCCCATAGCAGTGAAGGAAGCTGGAGGCATGAGGGAGGAGCAGAGATGCTGGAAGCGGGACAGGAAGTACCAGACTTGGGGGGGAGACATTCCAGTGCCTTTCTGCTCTGTCAGCCTTCTCTTTAAATACCACAGTATTTGTAGAAGGCCACGAGGTCAGGGCCACTTGCAATTTGTGGTGGGTCTGATTCCTTTTAATTATCAGTTGGTATAGCACTGGCTCTGGAAGATGAGGAGCATGGTCTATTGAAAAATATCAGAAAGATCTACAGGGTGGCTAAAGTCTGTGCTGAGTTGTGTCCACAAAGCCTTGAAGGCAAAAGAAATGAGTTCTAAGGAACAGACGGAAGGAAATTGGGGACAGTGTGGAGTGAGAGAGGAATGCCGTGTCTCTTTGTGGTTCTTTACTAATGGCATAGCCAGCAATTTGTCCAGGCCCTAGTTAACCACATGCCTAGAGGTTGCTGCTGGTCCCCCAGCGATCCCTACCTTCACACGTCACTGTCCTTCCTCAAACACTCCACTCACCATGTTGCTTCCTGGGCCGTGATTTCTCATGAATCTCTGTGACCTGTCACATTCATCTCGACTTTTCAGCTTAGGTTTGTTATTTTAGCTCAGGAAGCATGGTAATAAAATAGGAGATCTAGCTTTTGCCTTGGTCTTCGCAGCTTTCAAGCTGTGTGATCCTGGGCATGTCCTTCAACTTCCCTTGGCTTCATTTACCTGATCTATAAAATGAATGGGGACTCCAGATGTAAATGGTCTCCTAGAAATGCTCATCCACCATGACTGCCCTGGTCTTACATTTCCCAGGGATGCCCAGATTCAGATATGCTGGCCCACACTCCCGATAGCATCTATGCTCCCAAGCCAGCCTTGGATCCCAAGTTTGAGTTTTAAAAATGTCATCGCCCTGGCTTGTCAAGACCATCTCCTGTTATTCTCTATGGCATTCTTCTACTCCAGACACGTGGGTAGCCTCAAAGACTCTGAACAAACTCAACTGATTCCGTCCTAGCTGCTCTGGCCCTGAGCCGCTGCAGCTGTCAGAAACCAGCTCCTGGTCCCTGCACCGCCCCCCACCCCCATATGGCTGTCAACTCCCAGATTAAAGCTCATCTTACCCCGAAGCCCTCGCTGACTAACTCTCCCTACCAATGGCCACTGCTTCCGCTGTGGCAAGTGTAATAGCCATGTTCTTGGCCCCAGTGGCCTTTGGCAGTCTATTTTAAAATTCCAATCATCCCTTCAAAAGTGCTTTTTTAAAAAAAAAACAAAAACCATGATCGTTATTATATATATGTACACTACTGGAGGCTTTTTCCCCATTGTATCATAGATGTTTTCTCTCATTGCCTCGAAGTCTGCACCAGGCGTTAATGAATGCCTTGGGACTCTGTTAACGCTTCCCCTCATGTTGGGCAATTAAGTGTTTAGTTTTTCGATATTATACATACCTCGGTACATGTTGCTTTTGAATTATTTTTTTTAGTCAACTCAGATGTGTTGTTATTGTAGGACAGAAACATTCTTACCTGTTTATGGCATCTTGTAGTTTGGAAACCCCTGCATAGGTCTTACTGACTCTCTAGCATGCACCCAGGACTGTTGTCCCAGCCTCCTTCTCTGCTCCTTCAGCCTCCCCGTGTGCCCACACTCAGTGGATGGCCTGCCCAGGGCACCACATAGCTTGGTCTCAAAGATCCCTGCCTCTTCAACTCTTGCCTAATCCAGTGGTTCTCCAGCTTCGGGTACATTGGAATCGCCTGGGGGGCTCGTTAAAGCAAAGATTGCCCCATCCTCCAGAGTTTCTGATGGAGTAGGTTTGCAGTGGAGCAGGAAAATTGTGTTTCTAACCCATTCCTAGTGGTACTGATGCTGCTGGGACAGGGTCCACACTTGGCGAACTCAGGCTGTAATTCTTTTCTCTGATGTCAGGGGAAATGGTTCAGCTTCTCTAACTATCCATCCTCTGAAACTCCTTCTCATCTTCTCCGAGACTGGACTCCTATTCCTGTTTTCTTTTAGTGCCTCCTATATCTGTGCCATTGAAACTTTCCTTACTTTGTCCTTCAAGCTCCCTCCCATCCCTGCTCTTTCAATAGTCACCTTTCTCTTACCAGCATTACCCAGTTCTAACTACCAACCGCAATGGCTTTCCTTCTGCTGCACGTTTTTCTGAACTTGACCTTGATCTTCACTTGCTACTTCTACTTCTTATCCATGTATTTGCTTTCAAATTACCAGAAATGTCCCAAGCTGCTCTATGGAGACTATCTGGAAAATTGAAAATCACCCTTCTTCCCAAATCCGATGGCCTTTCTTTATTATGTAACAATAGCAATTTATATTCATTGACTTCCAACTGTGTTCCAGGCATTGTGCTAAGCACTGAATATATAGCTTGTATATATAAATATAATCTCATTGTGAAGATTATCCTCATATCAACCCTATGGAGTACGTATTATTTTATAGATTTAAAAAACTAGGCTCTGAGAAGTTAAATAACTTGCCCAACAGCTTAAGTGAAGGAACCAGAATCAGACCCAGTTCTGATTCCACATCCCATGTATTACACATTACTCCAGAACATGCATCAATGTCCCTGAGCACCTATTAAAATGCCAATTCCTGGTTGCAGGCCCAGAGATTCCGAACCAGGTGTGGCAGAGGCCTGGGAATCTGAATTCTTAATAATGGCCCAAGTGATTCTGATGTGGGCATTCCCAGAACCACACACATTTTGAGAAACAGTCCCTCGGTATTGACATAATTGGCCACTTCCTTTCTTTAAACATTTCCTTTGGTTGCTATGATACAACATTTTTTTCTGGTTCTGTGGGCTCTCTGAGTCTGTTGTTCTCCATCTCCTTCTTCCTCTCCTGGCCGGATCAGTGGCCCCAGATTCTGCCCCCTGCCTTCTCCTCCCTCTGCTGTCTGTCCCCATGCGCCCATCTACTTGCAGCACTCCCAACTCAGGCAGATGGTCCCCAATCCAGCCATTCTGGTGCCAGCATCCTGGTGAGAGTCATGGAGCAGCATGATAGGATTTTGGAACAGCAATAAACTATTGCCCAGGCTCTGGACAAAATCGTGAGGCAGATGATACATTGATTTGGGTGCCCCACCACCACACACAACCCTTGGGTCTTTCCCCTTGCCTATAAGAACCCTGTGCTTGCAGCTTTGTAATCAAATCAGTTCAGCAAAAGGCTGATAATTGTACACAGTCACACTAATGTGTTAATTCTCATTTGCCACTCATTTACATTTTTAAAAGCCTTTTATCTTTTTTTGTGGGTTCAACCGTTGTTCACAAGTTGAAGACATTTCAGGCTTCATTTAGCAGATGGGGGTAGTTCAGAGGGAAACTGGGTCAGAGGAGGAAGGAGGGCAAGCTGATTTGGGAGGGACCCTTCTCTTCTCCTTGACATTTTTTGAAGCTTAGACTCAAAGACAACCATTTTACCACCACTGGGAAGGCAAGACCTGGCCTTCATTGCCTCCTGAGCACTGGGGCAGGGCTAAGCAGTAACTATAGCTGCTGCAGACCTGTCCCTAGAAGCACAGAGGGTGAGCACAGACTGTAGTGTAGAGTTGGCTGCTCTGCTGGCTTCCTGCCACCCTCCACCTTGGAGTAGCTGGCTCCTCTTCATTTTTCAAGTCTCAGCTGAAACGTTCTCTTCAGTGCAACCATCCTGACCACTCTACTTACCTAAGCCCCTCTTGGTGATTCTCTGTGTTGGCAGCTACTTTCCTTCATTGCATTTATCAGTTTGTAATTATTTTATTTGTCTATTTACTATTCTTCCTGTCCGCATTTGGACAGTAAGGCTCCAAAGGACAGGAATCAGTCCTCCTGATCCCCATAGTGCTCATAGCATAGTGCTGGCTCAGGGTAGATAGTATTTGTAGCAGGAATGGCTGGATAGCTGTACCTCCACCACACGGCACCCAATGAGCAGTGCTTGAGCTGAAATAACCGTCGCCAGGAGCCATCACAGTGCTGACGGACTTCAGGTAACCTGAGAGCAGCTGGTGCACTTCACTGGTGGGAGAATGGTGCTGGGGGTGCTCTGAGAGCGGCATCAGGAAAAATTACGAGAGACATTGAAATAGGCAAAAAAGGGTTACTAGGCTGGCACCCTTTTGAGTTATTGGGACTTTCATCATCTTTGAGCTATTTTACAACTTTTTAGGTTGTATAAAACCGATAGCATACAAATGATTCTTGTCAATAGAGACACAAACTCGTTTTGTCTGGTGGAAGCGCAATTGATTATTGCCCTTGGATACTGACAAGTTTTGCATCTATTTGTAAATTCCTGTTAGCTTTCCTGATTGCCTTTATGCCTGGGTTCTTTGAATTTTTCTTTGAACTGATGGTAAACTCTTGCTGGTTGTCTCATGAATTAGGTAAATAACATCTCTGATAGGTGTTTTTATATTTGTAGAAGAGTCATGATTTTGGCTTTTAAAAAAGTCTAATAGAAAACAAATCAGGATGTAGTTAGGAGAGGCTTTTATTCAAAGATGTTTACAAGGGAGGAAAGGGACTATTGCAACAGGGGGAAGCTGCAAGTGTCTCAGGGGTCAGGACACATAAAGGTGGTCTTTTGCACAGAGGCATGAGCAGGGCTGGAAAGAACTGAGTGTGGGGAAAATGGAATGAAAGGGTAGCATGATCAGATGGTAGATCAGAGTAGATTTTATGCTAAGGCCAGTCTGTTCTCAGGAGGGGCTCGGTGCTGGCCCAGGCTGTGGGTGGGCCAAAGTTCAGGGGCTTGGAAGACGGAAAGAAGCTTACCCAAAGTTTGGTTAACATTGCGTTCCAATCGATCAGTGGAGTAAGCAGTTCAGCTCATCATTTATGAGGCAAAGAATGGGAATTTGGAAGGTCTGTATATAGCATTGTCATTGGTTAAACAGGGGTCATCTGAGTCTTATCTAAGTCTTATGGGAAAGAATGGTTCTTTGCAGTAAGCTGTTTTCCAGAACACAAAAATGAGGGGATTCCTTTAATCATCCCTGTTTTCTAGGAGTGAAGAGCTCAGGTAAAATTCAACATTGTCAGCATGCTCTGGGATGTGAGTTCCATCCCCCCAGTCTGGGGGTCACCCTGATCTTCTCAGTCAGCATAGATATTCCTGCCCAGGAACTTAGGGACCACCCCTGGCTGTGGCCCATGCTGTGACCTCTCTAAGCCCCCTTTCCTTAGTGTTTATTTAAGGCTTTGATTGCTCCTGCTTGACTTGCCAGGAGCCTGTCTTATCCCCAAGAGACAAACCCAAGATAGCTTCATAATCTTTGTTTCCAAACCACCACCTCCAAAGAGGATAATGGACCACCCCTTGGAAATTGGCATCCTTTGGGCTGAATGCAGGTCACAGAAGTGTTTTATTCCAAGTGGTGTTTTGCTTTGATTTTTAAACTTGAATTAGATGCCGATATTAGCAATCAGAATATTGAATCTAAAAATCCAGATTTTCAACTTCTCTGGAAAAATGGATTGCTCTGGCAATTCTGGCCTGTGTTTCTATTGTATGCCATCCTACAGCATTTAACAGAATTCCTGACAATAAAGTGTGTCATTGAAAAAGTTCTATTTATGGATCCAAATATGACTTTGGGTGCTGTTGCTTTTTTACAGCCTGAGGAAGGAGAGGCATGAGCTCTCCATCTCCTGTTTACCGCTGCTCCTCTGAGCCTGCTCAGTCATTTAGGTTATTGTGTGTGTTGAAGTATTTCTATTTCCTTCCACCAATGATCACTTTCAGTACTAGAACAACTAGTCAAAGAGGTTTTACTTTCAAGAGATTATGTAATTAAGGCATCATTTAGGAAAACTGCTTACTATTTACATATAATTGCCTGACCACATAATACTACTGAGATGTGTCCTTAACCATGCAGCAGACCTATTTCACTGGACATTTCACTCGGCTACACCAGCATGCTCTCTACATGGTCAACTTGTGTTCATACACTGTGAAATCATGGGATTTTGTCAACTCCTACTTGGTTCTTGCTTATGCCTTATAAAGAAAGAGGCTGTTGGTGGTCACTGGTGAACGTGGGAGGCCTGGAAAGACATACTGACCTTTCCTTTGGATGCAAAGTCAGTGCAGTTTGTAGCATAGAGTTAAATCTGTGGTTTAAGCATTTGGAACATAAACATTAAGTCCTCCGTCTCCTAAGCATTTCCAGTCTTCCTATTCTCAGGACTAGAGGCCCCTCCCTGGTGCTTCCACAGCCTTTTGGGTCTCTCCCTATCACTTCCCACAATACTGTAGTCTAATGACCTGTGTCTGTGTCTGTGTCCCACAGAGAGCCTCGGCCTTGATGGGGAAATTATGTATTTTCCATGATGATAGGCCCAGGCCTAGCCAGCCCTTGAGGCAGGATCCAGAGATACGACACCCATCAACCTTCATTAGTCTAGTGAATCTCTCTACTTTGCATGTGCCTGAGTGAGGCATGAAATCTTTAGACACACAGATATTATATGACAAAAAATAAGTGCATCAGTTTTCCGGTGACATTTAGTGTTCCTGGTGTCTGTTTCTCATCTCGTCTGATCTGGTGTCTCCCTATCTCTTAATCACAAGGCTCCCTACCCACGACTGCCTCAGAGAGGGGCTTTATAGACATCCTGTCTCTGTTCTTGCCTCCTGGGAGCAGGCCTAAAGATGACAATCAATTCATTTGGTAATTGGTATATTGCTGTCTCTCCACTTAACTTCCTAACATCCATCCAACCACAGTGTTCATGCTCTGGTAGTTTCCTTTGCGCATTTACACAAGCAAGTGCCTGACCTTTGACCAGCTTGCACAAGATACCTATTGGACTGTGTCTGTATTCATGGACTGAACTCTATCATGGAAGTTGTAGAGCTACCTTCTGCCAGATCCTGACTTGTAAATGTTCAGGAAGCACAGGCTGACCTTGCCAAGGGTTCTAGGCCTGGGTGCTTTCCGTCCTCTGGGTGCTGACTAAGCACTTACAGAGCACCCCCCCAACCCCCCAGCTGCCCCCATCTCAGTGCTTAGGAAATTTGTCTTTGACTATGTAGCATTTATATGGCATGATTTCCCAGGAAATCCCACCTCTCTATTCCCCAAACTATTCTGTCATGCCTGACACTGCTTTAATCACCAACACTTCCATTTACCCGTTAGAGCCAAAGTTTTTAAAAACCTCTAGGAATAGTTCAATTTTTTTTTAATGTAAACTTTTTATTGAAGTATAACATTCATACATAAAAGTACACAAACCAGGGGCACCTGGGTGGCTCAGTCGGTTAAGTGTCCGACTTTTGATTTCGGCTCAGGTCATGATCTCAGGATCTTGAGATCGAGCCCTGCATCAGGCTCCATGGGGAGTCTGCTGGAGATTCTCTGTCTCCCTCTCCGTCTGCCCCCTCCCCCCACGCTCTCTCTCTCTAAAATAAATAAAGCCTTAAAAAAAAAGTACACAAACCATAGGTGCAAATGAACCACTAATGTAATGAATGCAAGGATCAAGAAATAGAATATTGCCATCTCCCCCAGAAGCCCTCCCCACCGCTGCCTTGTGTTCCCTTCCAGTCACCTCCTCTTCACCCACCAGGGAAACCATTATCCTGACTCATAAGAGATTACTTTTGCTTTTGTTCTTTATACAGATGGGATTGTATTATATGTATTCTTTTGCATATACAATGTTTCTTTTGCTCAGTATTATATTTATGAGATTCATCTATGTTGTTGCATATAGTTGTGGTTTATTTGCTTTTATTGGTGTATGGTCTCCCATTGTGTGAATAAGCTACAATTTACTTAACTATTCTAATGCTGATGGACATTTGGATTGCTTCCAGTTTTTTACTTATAAATAGTGCTATTATTTGTAAATAGTGTTTCCTAGTTCAGGTCTTTCAATGAACATATGCACACTTTTCTGTTGAAAATACACTGAGGAATGGAATATATGCAACACAGGATATATTCATCAGTACTAGATCCATTCTTTCCATTTAGCCATTCTGGAGGGTGTGTAATGGTGTACATTGTGTTCATTCCCATTTCTCTGATAACTAGTAAAGATGAGCACTTTGTTTTCTATGCATTGGCCATTTGGGTATCTTTTTTTGTGAGTTGTTTGTTTGAGACTTTGGCTAAATTTTCTATTAGGTTTCCACCTTTTACTTAATGGTTTTTAAAGTTCTTTGTATAATCTGATAATTTGTTAAATATGCATACTGCAATATTTTTTTCCCACTTCGTGAATTAACTTTTCATTGTTTAATTGTCTTCAAAATAAACAGAAGTCTTTATTTTTTTTCCTTTATGGTTAGCCCTTTGTGTGTCCTGTCTAGGAAAATTTTTTATGCCCTAAGGAAGATATCATGAAATATCATGAAGATGTTTTCCTGTTTTCTTTGAAACTGACTTTTATGTAAAGTGTAAAGTAGGAATCAGTATTTTTTTTTTTTGCCATATTATTCAATTGACCCAGAACTACTTATTGAAAAGTCCACACTTAAAACTATGCCTTTAATTATGGGATTATATATGTGTGGATCTGTTTCTGGGCTATATTCAAGAAGCAGTTAATTGTTAAACTTATTCTCAAGAAAGAGTGCCTGTAATCTGCTTCTTTCCTCAAGTAGCGTTCATTACATACTCATTATGAACTAGGCGGCATGCTAAGAATTTTTGCTGCATCATTTCATTTTAAACCTCATTAACCCTCTGTAAGATAGCTACTAGTGTAATCTCCATTTTGTAGATGAAGAAATTAAGACTCAGAGAATTAAATAATTTGCTCAAGATCTCCCAGCTAGTAAGTGGAAGAAAGTCTAGCTGACTTTGAAATGTGGTTCTTTATTATACTGTCTCCCAGAGCAGCTTTTTGAGTGGGCAATAAGAGTATGTATGTTGACAGTGAAAGGTAATGCAGAGGAGTGAGACCAACTTCCCTCACCTCCACCTATCATAGTATTTTGTTGCTTTATTTGAGTTATATGGCACGTGGCAGTGGTGTACATTTAAATTTTCACATTCATTGAAATAACACATTTTATAGCTTAGGAACCATAGGTTTATGCCATTTACTAGGTACTTGGCATATGATAGAATATATTGTTCTTTTTTTTAAAGATTTTATTTTTAAAGTAGTCTCTATACCCAACGTGGGGCTCAAACTCACAACCCCAAAATGAAGAGTCACACGCTCTATTGACTGAGCCAGCCAGGCGCCCCCATAGAATATATTGCTGTTATTATACTATTCATTTTTTCTTTATTACTTGTCAACCTTTTACATATTTGTAACCCTGATGAACAGAAGGGTACTCTGCCCAGAACAAGGACTTAATAAATATTTGTGTTTTTATAGTTGTTGAGCTCTGATTGCTAACTTGAGGTTTTCTGTTCAGGTAGGTTTTCTATCCTGTACAAATTGTTTTTAGTTCAGATCATGTGATCTATCCCTAACATATATTTCCTATTTTTTCTCTTTCTTTTTTTTTTTTAAATATTTTTTCTCTTTCAATAACTGCTGCCTCAAAGGGGAAAAAAATGCAGATCTTTGGCTGCATGGTCTGGCAGCAACAGATGTGAAATTCTTAAAACGTTAGAACCAGGAACTACTTTCCACACAATCAATGGGTTAAAAAGAGAGGGAGAAATTGACAGAGACACAGAGACAGAGAGAAAATGGAGTCTTGTAGAGAGACAAGCACTCCTAGTTCTAGACCTTTACCAGGTCTGTGGCTTTAAGTTCTGTGCTTTAATTTCTCATGTGCAAAATGGGGCTGATAACAGGACTTATTTTAAGAGTAAAATGAAGCAGTGGACAAAAACATACCAAGAATGGTAGAAAAATGCTATTAAATGTCAAATACTGGTAGAAAGTAAATTGAATACAAGGTACAGATGTGCTTGGTTTTAGTAATAAAAGAACTAAATATAGATTTTAGATACTTACTAAAAAAGGAACTGCTTGACAAAGTAATTCAGTATAGTATAATGTTAAACTGTGGTGTATTATTACTTTACATTTTTTGAGTTAATGTTTTTATTGAAGTATAATCTGGGGCGCCTGGGTGGCTCGGTCAGTCTAGCATTGGTTTCGATTTCAACTCAGGTCATGATCTCAGGGTCCTGAGATCAAACTCTGCATATGGCTCTGCGCCCTTGTGGAACCTGCTTAAGACTCTTTCTCTCCCTCCTCCGCCCCTCCCCCTCAAAAAAAAAATATAATCTGATTGTATTTTGAAATAATCGAATTGACATTACTTTAACTTACAGATTTTTAAGATCACATTCACTGCATTCAGTAAAACAGGATTTATCTATAATTTACTGTCAGGAATAGAAGGGGGCCTTGAATATCGTTATTTTCTGTTTAGTGCAAAAGATGTAAAATGATATGCATTTTAAGTGCCAAGGTTTTCTCTAAAATGGGCCCACTGTAAAAGTCAGTGGCGTGCCAGTTCAATTCACCAAATACTTAATTAGCGCTTCTGATTTCCAAGGAACTGTGTTGGGTACTGAGGAGGCAGCAAGGATGAATAGCATCAGATGAAGGCAGACAACACCTGAACCCAGTAACTAGTCCGCAAAACAGATTGGGGCATCATAACATTGAAAAGGTAAAACACAGGGAGAACCTGGTGGAGCTCAAATAATTTAAAATTTCCTGCCTACGTTTTTTTTTTTTTTGTTTCTTCTTTTTTTTAAAAAAGGAAATCTTTTGGATTCCTTTTCACATGTGCCAGGTTGTTGTCTGCAGAAAAGCTGCGACCCTGTTAAATCTCCCCTATTCCCTGTTCTTCCTTTCCTCCCATATTCCATGAGCTCCTCTGCCACCAGCACTGCATTTGGAATGGCATCTATTGTGTGGGTGGTGAAACGATGGAAAGTTATTTTTGTTCTAATTATGAGAACTGTTTTATGGAGGGGGGAGGAGAGGCAGATCACAGACGCTCAACGAGGATGCTCCGAGGAGGCGTTACTAAGGTTACTAGAAAGAGGACGGGAGGTGATATCTAGGCAGGGCTTTTTCTAAAACAAAACATTTTCAAACGATGGGCGTGGGCGTAGTGTGAGCAGTGCCACACGACATTAGATGACGGGCTCCGAGCGGAAGGAAAAAATTGAGGGCTGCGACTTGAGAAAGCAGGAAGCCTCTGCCTCCCCTCCCGGCCCTCTTCTCCGCTGCCTTTGTTTCCCGGGGCTGTTCTGGCTGTAGCACAAGGTCGCCGCGCCCGAGGACGGTGTCATTTAAATGTGACACGCGGCTGCGCCGGACCGGAAGCGGCGCCCAGTCGGGACCCGTAGGAAGAGGCGGGGAGCGGGCGGCGGCGGTAGTCGCGGTGACGAGGCTGAGCGGCCGGCGCGAACGGGACGGGCCCTGCAGCGGCTCGCTCAGGCCGTGGGTCGTCGCTGCAGCCGCCGGGAAAAAGGAAAAGGACTCTGCGGGCGTACTTGGCAGAGCAGGGAGGAGGAAAGGGGTGTGTCATAAGGGCCTTGAGTGTATTTGGGGTTGGGGAGAACGACTTCCAAACTTGTTCCTCATATGCCACTAGTTGATTACCTTTTTGTTGTTGTTGTTGTTTTTTGGTAGGTTCTAGAGACACCCGGCGTCTCTCTTCTCGAATTTCTCTCGGCCCTTGTCAGTTGATTCATAGCTCGAAGTGAGTGAGAGCTTTTTATTTTTCTTTTGAGATGGGTATGGGATGGATGAAGACGCCAGAGAGAAAGGGCGAGGGGGAGCAAGGATAGGAGGTGGTGTCGCGGTTTGTGGGAACAAGATGACGTTAATAATAGTCAACATTTACAGGATTTTACCATACTGGACTCCGTCTAAAACTCTTTATATGCTGTAACTCATTTAACGTCCAGTCCTATGAGACCGGTACTCTTATAGCCTGATTTTATAGAAGGGGAAACTGAGACTCAGAGAGGTTAAGGAACGTGCACAACGAAGGACAGATGGAAATTTCAGAGCCTGGATTTGCACTCTGGTAGGCTGATGCTAGAATATATCTCTAAGCTCCACACAGTGGTTGACCCCCATCAGGATGTAAAGAAAATGAGGACATAAAGGGTGAGAAGCTGGTATGGCTTGAACAGATGTCATAAGACAGCTGGAGCAAGGAGTTGACATGATAAAGGGTGTGAGATCTGCAGGTGATGACAGATGTAAGAGAGGATAGAGTTGGAACTGTGGCCTTCTAACCTTTACCTCCAACCTAGGCTAGGACCTTCCTCTCTAGAATTCTGTGGGACAGGGAAGAGAGGTGTACAGCCACACACTTAAGTTTGAAAAAGATCACAGACTTTTATTTATTCAGGGTAGCCAGGACTGGAAATGTACCTTGTCTTAGGTCCAATGCAATAAAGTTTAGGGAGTTATTTCTTCTTTTTCCTGCTGCACTTGTAATAGTAAATCTAGTTTAAAAATTTGGATATGTCATTTGACCAGGACTAGTTCCTTGTAGCCATATGAATTGAGTATGACTTCAAAAGTCAAATCATCCACTGATTCCCCATTAATGTGTGTCCCAAATTCAGTATAATGCTGTAACCAGAGGCTTCCAACACAACTGAGTGACAACTGAGATCTTTCAGTATTTCTAAGAATTTCAGTTAAAAGAAATGAATTGGAACAAGATAAAGTTAACTAGGTCAAAGAGCAAGATTGTTTACCTTGAAGAAAGAAGGTTTAAAAGAAAAAGGAAATCTCAGGGCACCTGGGTGGCTCAGTCGTTTAAGTGTCTGCCTTTGGCTCAGATCATGATCCCAGGGTCCTGGGATTAAGCCTCGCATCGGGCTCCCTGCTCAGTGGGAAGCCTGCTTCTCCGTCTCCCACTCCCCCCTGCTTATGTTCCCTCTTCCGCTGTCTCTCTGTCAAATAAATAAAATCTTTAAAAAAAAAAGAAAAAGAAAAAGGAAATCTCAACATATGTTAAAGATAGGAAAGTTTTAATGAATCAATAGTGTACTATTCACAAATACAGTAAGTCTAATGGAATATAATTATGTTAGCATATTCCAGAGGCAATTTGGAGTAGTTGAAATCATGAGCTTAAGAATCAAGTAGTTCAGTTTAGCTGCCTATTTGCTCTATAATTGATTTTTTTTTAAAGATTTTATTTATTTATTTGACAGAGAGATAGACAGAAGAGCACAAGCAGAGGGAATGGCAGAGGGAGAGGGAGAAGCAGGCTCTGCACTGAGCAGGGAGCCCGATGCGGGACTTGATCCCAGGACCCTGGGATCATGACCTGAGTCGAAGGCAGACGCTTAACCATCTGAGCCACCCAGGCACCCTGCTCTATAATTGATTTACTTAACTTTGTTTGTCCTTGATTTCTTCATCTGTAAAATGGAGATAATAGTTCCTAACTTGCAGAATTAGAAGCGGTGTTTGTTAAGGACCTACCATAACGTCTGGAACAAAGTTGATGATAAATACACGGCAACTGCTAGTAATCTGAGTCAAAAGTGAAGCATCACTGAACCTTGTGTGCAGTCACACGGCAGCTTCTAGATCTTGTTTTCAATGAGAAGGTCAAAGAGTATCCTTCTAATAATTAAGGTGGAAAGTGTTGATTCATTTTCTGAAGGGTAAGTCTGTTATTTAAAAGTGAATGAAAGTTTTAGGTGGCTGGATAGCCATGAACAGTGATATACTCACCATGATCCTTTACAATTATTATGGCTTTGAAAGATAATTTATTTTTGAACTATTCTGTTTCCTGAACTATGGGCAACTTAAGTTCTAAGTAACCAATCTTATATTCCTTTACAGATGCATGGTCATGGAGGCTATGACTCTGATTTTAGTGATGATGAACACGGTGGAGAATCTAACAAAAGGAAAAAAAGGTAAGTAATTTTTTATTCATTTGTGTTTCAGATCCTTTCTAGATTGCGATGAGGTATAAATAAATAATATTGAAAGTTTTCGGATTGTGTTTGCATATGAAGACAATGATGCTCTATTGAATGAATTTTCGTTTATTAAACTAGAATGAATTGACTTGAGAATTTGAGAACAGTTATGTGAAAAATAAAATAATGTTTATGCTGTGAAGGGATTTATGGAAAGGGAAGTGGGGGACAAAAGAAATCAATTAAAACTCTTGGATTTCTCTGATGCATCTATTTTTCATTCAGCTGTTAGGGACTTTACTTGGGAACATCATAGCTAAGAGAAGGGGCTTGGTTGGTGGTCCCTTTGCAAGTACGTGACTTCAAAATGAGGTTAACATGGAGGGTAAGATTGTGATACAGTGCAGTTTTATGGTTTTGTGAGTGAGCAGACTAAGTGCTCAAAGGAAGGAGCTCATGGAATTTTTTATTGAATTGGAAGGGACAAGAACTGTCAGCAAATAAAGTCTGGGCTTTATAAGAAGGTCACATCTTGGTGATGTTGCTGTGTGAAGGGGCATTGTTTTCAGCTTTTAGTGCTTAGAAACTGATTTTATCTGTTAACTTAGGAGTGGTTGACTGATTCATATTAACCAAACTTATAAAAATTGCTTTATTATTTCACACAGAGAGCAATATATTAGGCATACTAAATGGGACTGAACATTTTTGTTGGGTACTTAGTCTTCATGGATAACCAAAAGAATAGAAATAATTATAATAAATTATATTGTTTGGTTCTTTACATTTTCAAGATTTTTCATTCAAAAATACTACTTTATAAGAATAGAATTTGAGCAAATTTAGATGAATAGTTTCTATTCTAGGGTTATATCTATCTTCATAACTAGGGCTGATCATCTATAGTCTGTATCACTTATAGTCAGCCCTTATTTTTTATATTATTGATTACCAAAAGCTTCAATAGCTCTACAAACAGGAAAAGTGTGGAACAGAGAGATTAAGTAAGTTAATCTTACTTAAGGTTAAGATAGTGAATGACAGAGCCCAAGTTTGGATCTCAGAACCTGGGTGGTCTGACACTAGAACCCATTCATTTGTTAGTTTCATTTTCTCCATTTTATAAGTATTAAATAAAGTTCAGATATTAATTAAGCTATTTAAGGAGACATAAAATGTCTTATTAAAGATCAGTGAGTCTTTTTTAAGACTTGAATTTTTAAAAAACATGTTCCAGTTATGAAAATATGAAGAAACAAGAAACATCCTTTGAGAAAAATGAACTCTTTAGTAATTTTTCTTCTTCACAAACCAGGACAGTTGAAGATGATTTATTGCTCAAAAAGCCATTTCAGAAAGAAAAACATGGAAAAGTGGCCCATAAACAAGTTGCAGCAGAATTGCTGGATAGGTATGTACCTCTGTAAATTACTTTTTTCGGTTTAAGATGTTTTTATAAACTCAGGGACTTGGGGATTTAATTCTATTAATTAGAATAAAGATATTTGAATTTGCTTAAAATTTGTCTTTACAGGGAAGAAGCAAGAAATAGAAGGTTTCACCTCATAGCCATGGATGCTGTATCCTTTTTATATTTCTAGATTTTTCTAACTAATAGAATAATTTAAATCTACTTTTTTATTTTAATAAAATCTTGTGAAGTCAGGTAGACCCATATGATATTTTTAAAGGTAACTGTTTATTGATGTGCAGTCTTGTCATTTATACTTTTGAGTACAATTCTCTTTTATTAACACATAAGAAAGACTCAGAGACAGAAATAACAAAACATATTACTAATGATCTATAAATAGGTTTACAAAGTCCATGAACTTGCAGATGTTTTTCCAACCTGTTTTTGCCAAGCTCTCAACATTTCTCATTTTAATACTGCTCTTATCTTTAGTCTCATTTTAACTCTTACTCTCTTACTACCTGGTTCTGGGCTGTTTAAGGTCTTTGTAAAACTTGTATCTAGAAGTAGAATGTGTCTGTGGGCTATCCTCAGGCCTGTTGCGGCTTCATCTCTCAGGCATGACTTGGGGTTGTCGTCAAGCTATATCGTACTTCCCTATTATGGCCACGTCTCATCTCAACTTTTTGGTAAGATTGTGGCTCGTTACACTAACTGTTACCACTGGCCATCCATATTACTGTTGGGAATATTGGAGAATGGAAGAGAAGCCAAGCAAGACCTGAAGTGTTTCTGGGTACTTATTACTACAGTCAGGATTAAGAGAAGGAGACAATGGCAAGTAGATACATCCCCTACCTATTGACATCTGTTTCACTTTGTTATCATTTCCTAATCCTTTTCTTTAAGTTATAGAAATTCTCTTACCACCAATGTACTCCTCTTATCTTCTAACCCAATAGCTGACCTTTCCCATGGATCTCATCTGCCTTGTTCCTTTGGCATTTCAACATCTATTGTGCCTCCTATGACACCACTTATTTGGGGGTGTTGGGGTATCTAGTTACAGCCTGGTGAGGGTGAAAGTGTAGGTCCCCTTTTCTGGCATGGGTGGAGGTGGGGCCACGGTTATTTCTAGAATTTTTGGCTGGGAGTAGAGTAGGTATTGTCTAAAGGTTACCTGTCTTGTTAGGCTGCCCTCTATCTTGGTTATTCAGTTAGAGAGAGCAGACTTTGTTGGGACTTTTCTTGTCTGTGCTTGTTGGCATTTTCAGCTTGCCAGCTTCTTCATTTTCAAGTCTGAGTTTATGAGTCAAAAAGAAAACCTGAGGAGCTTACCGCCGTGTCATACCATGGGTCTTGAGCTCCCTAGCTGTTATGACTTCTCCACCTTTCAGAATCTTCTTATATTTGTTTTAGATATCAGTTCCAAGGTTTTTAGTTGTTCTTAGTGGGAAGAATAAGGAGAGGTACATCTTTGTCTACTCCATCTTCCTGGAAGCAAGGTCCCACTCAGCACCTACTTTTGTAAATAAAGCTTTATTGGCACATACCTGTGCTTACTCATTGAGGTGCTAACTGTGCCTACTTTTGTGCTAAAATGACAGAGCTGAGCTGTTGTGACTGGTACCATATTGCCTGCATATTGACCATTGACAGAAGAAGTTTGTTAACCTAAAAGATTGAAGTGACTTGCCATGGTCATATGACCAGTCTCTATAGAGATAGACCAAGAACTAGAAAGAACCCAAATCTCTGGATATCTAGCTTTTCTCTTTTTTCTTTTCTGAAAGGTTAGCTGCTTTGTTGCCAGTCTTGGAAGTATCATATTCTGATTCAGTATTCTGTTAGAACATACTGTGATGAATTAAGTCATTATTTACCTTTGATATAATAGGGTGTAGTCAGATAGTATTATGGATGAGGTCAGTTCTGTTATTTGCATGTTCAGCTCTGGAGAGAATACTGTTGAGCTTTTTAAAACAAAAAGTAAAATGCTCATATATCTTGTTATATTGCATTAAAAATAAACATGACTAAATTCTTAAATATTAAAAGAAAGTATAAAAAAATCTGATTTCTTATATTTACAGGTTTGGTTTTTTTTTTGATAGGAAGCATTTCTTTTTATTTCAGGACATAATGTACTATTTAGAACCATGGAGGATACTAAATTTATAACTATTTAAATATCCATAGGGTATTTTATTTTTGTAAAGATAGGCTCTAAAAATCATAAACTGAATAGATTAATAATATAACACACATCAAAATTATATTTAAAAAGGAGGTGGTGGCTCTTAGTAGCTCTGTCCTGGTGTTAAAGATGGTATAAAGATACTTACTTAGAATACTACCAAGTACTCTAACATTTGTAAATGCAGGTGTTATCAAAGTCTATCTCTGATTCTAGCAAAGAGAAACCATCCAAATTTTATTCTTTATATTACGGACATGACTTAACTATATCACTTTGGCATGTGGTATTACTATTTTTCCTACTGGAGCAAGTCCTAGTTTTCCTAAGACCTTTCCCCTGACTATTCTGGAAATCAAATAAATTTATCATGTATTTCAAACCTTCAAATTAGAATGTTATCCTCATAAATGTATTTGCCAGGTTGGTATATTCACATACATCCTTTCCAATTTTAGGGTAAGCAAAAGACATGCCCTTAGAGCTTTATTAATGTATTAAAGGACGACAACCCATCTTATTATCAAGAGAAACTGTGATCCCTGTAGCATCGGATAGAGAAAACATTGATTTTGATACATTATCTTCTTTTATTCAAATACCAGTCTGATCACACATGGTCCAAGAACACTCAAATAATAAGCCCTCTGTTTATACAGATGTTAAAGATTGGTCTTCAAACATTATAGCCAGTGATGCCACGCTTGCCTATGATCTTGCCAACATAAAACCACATCCACACCTCGGTGGCCACTAAACCATTCAGCAGAGCTTCCTTAACTGTGAGCTGTTTGAAGCTACCAATTTGAGCACTCTTGACTATTTTTTTCAAGCTCTGAATAGCTGTAGGGATCTCAGCAGGGGTTGGAGGACCCAGCTCAACCTTGGCATAATGCCAAAAGTGGCCAGTCGAGGCTTTGAGTACGTCACAGCAGTGTTCACCAGCGCCGGGGCCTTCTCCGTGAGATTACGGACAAACTGGGCCATGGTTCCATGCTGGAAGGTCATATTTACAGGTTTTTGAAAGCCTAACGTTAGGATTTAATATTATAAAAGTTGTATCTTCTATTTTAGAGGCTTTATCATTACTGGAATAACTAAATTATATGTTATAGTAATAAAAGGTAAATTATACTCCTTATCTTTAATTTTAGAAACTATAATTTATTTTTCATATTATGATTAAAATGAATATTGGTGTGAGGCTGTGTGTATTTCAGCAATAGAATAGGAAGCTCTCTTTTTCCCCAGGTAGAGCTATATTTTATCACAAGAGTAGTATATACTTGAAAAATGTTCAAAACAACAGAAACAGTATTCAGTAGAAAGTGAAAGCCTCTCTGCTCTATAGTATTGACTCCTAACAATTAATATTTACCCTTTTAGATATATTTTTTTAAAAGATTTATTTATTTCAGAGAAAGAGCACGTGAGTGGGGGGGAGGGGCAGAGAGAGAGGGAGACAAGCAGACTCACTACTGGGCATGGAGCCCCACGTGGGGCTCGATCCCAGGGCCCTGAGATGGTGACCTGAGCTGAAACCAAGAGTCAGATGGGTGTTCAACCAGTTGAGCCACCGAGGCGCCCCCTTTTAGATATTTTTTTAATTCGTAAGCATGTATAGTAGGTTTTGCATATTTAAAAAACTAAGTAGACTTATACTGTTTTTCTTTACTTACTCATATACCATAGACACAGAACAACTCCTGAGCAAATCAAATCCTTAATTTTTTGCATTTCAGTATCAAAGGCACACAAAGTTTGTAAATGACTATATTTTATACTATGGTGGCAAAAAAGAAGACTTTAGGCGATTGGGGTAAGTGTCATGAAATTTACATAGAATGGGAGGAAATTATGGATGTCTTTAAAGACCCACAGCTACTGTGTCTTCTGATTCTGTCATTCTCTCCTGCTTTCCATTCCAGTTTCCTTATAATATCCTCAAGTGGAGAGGCTATCTATAACTTCTTGCTAAGTACCTCATGAACCCCATTTCTCTGGCAACAGGCCTCAGGTAGCCTGCTGAGCCAGATCTGTGCTTGGTGATACAGGTTATGTGAGGAATATTCATGTGCCTGATTATGCAGTAAATTTTTTTTTTTTTAATTTTTGGGCAAGGATCTTTGAAATAATTAACTTTTTAGACCTCAGTGTTTGGGATTGCTTTTTAAAAGGTAGGGCAAACAGGAAAAAAGCCAACTCCTTCCTAATATTTGAGGCTCCTCTATCAGAGCCTCTTAGTTATGTGTGGGTTTTTTTCTCTGACTTAATAATTTTCTGAGTTTGGTAGAGCCTTAAAAAACTTTATATGATCTCATCTACCCCAAATTTATCTCCCCTCTCAATTTAACCTGTATTCTCCAACAATCCCTTGTTCTACCCCCAAACTGTTAGCATCTTAAAATATCATCCCTTCCCCGCATTCTCTTCTGCCCTTACTTAGTCTTTCTAGGAAGCCATAGTAAAATGAGGTATGGAAAACTCTTCATGCAGGTTTGTTTTTGTTTTGGTTTTTTTAAAGATTTTATTTTTTTACTTGACAGAGAGACACCGAGAGAGAGGGAACACAAGCAGGGGGAGTGGGAGAGGGAGAAGCAGGCTTCCCGTGGAGCAGGGAACCCGATGCGGGGCTCGATCCCAAGACCCCGGGATCATGACCTGAGCTGAAGGCAGACGCTTAACGACTGAGCCACCCAGGCGCCCCTTCATACAGTTTTTAAATGTGATCTCAGTGGGTTGGGGTTACTGACATTTTTTAGATTCTAAAACTTACTTTCATTATTTTTTCTTATCCATTTAGTGTTTATTCAGGTTTCTCATCCTGGCTTTGGTGATTTAGCACCACCTGTATAATTGAAGCCAGTGTGAAAGGTGGATGGATGCCTTATCCATTTAACTTGCTTCTGTAGCAGCACTCTTTATAAGTGTCTTTTGAAAATATGGAAATTGTTGTTTTTTTTTTTTTTTAAAGATTTATTTATTTATTTGAGAGATAGCGAGAGAGAGCAGGAGTGGAGAGGAGAGGGAGAAGCAGGCTGGATCCCAGGACCCTGGGATCATGACCCGAGCAGGAGGCAAACGCTTAACCAACCGAGCCACCCAGGTGCCCCAATATGGAAATTGTTTTTATAAGTATATGTACATATGTATATATTCACACATAAAACTATCTTTATCTTCATGTATTTTTTCTCAAATGTTAAAAAGATCTCACAGAACTAACCTCGTAAATTTGACTAATTTTGTGTTCATATGTAATTGAAATAGTTTTATTTTCCAGGGAAAATGACAAGACAGACATGGATGTTATACGAGAAAATCATAGATTCCTATGGAATGAGGAGGATGAAATGGACATGAATTGGTAATTTTCGCCATCTGAGACATAATGCATAAACTGCTTTAGTCCTGTCTCTCCTGCTCTCTCCATGTTTTCTTACCCTGTCAGCTGTCCAGGGCATTCAGCCCCGGCATGGAGGAGCTCTGAATGGAGGACATAAAAACATGCCTCAGAGTATTTGTGTCTGGTTTGGTTCTCTCGGTAATTTTTAGCAATTTTAACGGACTTCTCGTTGCTTGACTTTGTCTTGAAAAGAAAATGTATTACATTTTTACTGTATTGTTTGTTGTCCTGTAATAGGCTTTTTAAAAAACTTTTAAAATATTTTGGGGAAAAGTAATATCTGAGAGTGGTTTTAAGAATGCAAACCATGCAAAAGGTGAAAAACGAGGAGTAAGACTCCTGTCCTCTGACTGTCAATCTTCCAGTTTCCCTCCCTGAGAAAGCCACTATTAGTAGTTAATATTCAGGTATTCTATGCACATGTAAGTAATAGACCTCTTTTAAAACATTAATATTTATATCATATATGTTATTTATTTGACATTGGTTCCAAGTAGCAAACTGTGGTTGAATTTTTAAATGTAAAAAATTTATGTTTTTTTATGGATCTAGGGAGAAGAAACTTGCAAAGAAATACTATGATAAATTATTCAAGGAATACTGCATAGCAGATCTCAGTAGATACAAAGAAAATAAGGTATGCCTTCCAAATATAGAAGGTTCTTATTTAAGTACAGTATTACTTTTTGTTATACTGTGACACCCCACATTATTCTTTTAGAGGTACTAAATGAGCTAGGTTGTCCTGCATCTATGAAATATCATTTGGACCATTTAACCTCTGCAGCTATGAAATTTACGAAGGGCCCCTTAGTCAGGGGTGCTTTGTGAACTGAGGCATGAATAGTCTAAAATTAAACACGAGTGGCTACTGGATCCTGTTTCCTCCTGACTCTGGCCTAGAGCCCCTACTGACTATAATGAATGATTTGACACTGCAGAATGATGTCTTGTTTCATAGATGGTGTTTGAAAATGATAGGCTTTTTTTTCAAATAAATTACCATCTGTAAAGAGGCAGATGCACATCTTCTTTTATACCATTGTCTATTCTAGTAGAATTAACTCTTATCAGTGCTATTTAGTAATGGCAGATTTCCGTTCCTGCTTTACATCTTACTTTAGTTGATACTAAAGTGATTTTTATTTCTATCTCAAATTTCACATTTGCAGCTAGAGAAGGTGACCTTGAACAGATAATCTCAGTTTGAAATTGGGGAGGGAATGTTGCATAAATCTGTATGTTTTGGATAGTGTACATTTGTATTAAGACAGTCTATTTAAAAAGTTGTCTTAGATTTATTTATTATAAGAATTTCTTTTTCATTTAATTAGTTAAATCTCAGAACCATGATTGGTTTAATATTTTTTTCCGTAGTGCCTTTAATATGTGGGTTGCTTTACAATATTCTTATAGATAAGAGTGTCTAGTTTTACAACCTTATTTACAAACCCATGCACATCATGTATCCCAAAGACTTCCTCAGTTTCTTAGGAGCTAGCTCTCCTCTCTGTACTAGTTATTGATCACATCAAATCCAAAAGGCACCACAGGAGTTACTTGAAGTTACTACACTGCAAGTTGAGTATGAAATACAAATCTTTCTAGGAGCACATAATCAAGCAGCTTTTTCAATGCTGGCTCATTTGTTGATTGCTTTTCAGTTTTAAGGACTGGGCAGGGTGCTGTGAATTAAAACATGACTGCCCTTCAGAAAAAAACAAAACTATAATCTAGTCGAGGGGAGAAAGTGTACATAAAACAATTAAATATTTGTATTCTCCATTCAAAAAACATAATATATTACTGGAAAACATACTTTAAAGAGGATAATCTTGAAACAAATTATATTTTCTTATTAGAACATGATGAGTAATTAGATACGAGGGTAAATCCAAGTAAGAAATCAGAAATAGGAAATGTGGAATGAGGCAGATGCTTTTTTTTTTTTTTAACTGTTTTTTAGGGGTAGTTTTAAGTTCACAGCAAAATTGAGAGGAGGGTACAGAGATTTCCCATATACCCTTTACCCCATACGTATGAAGGGTATCGTTTCTAAGGGAAAAGATGACTTTTTTGGCATACTGTGTTTGAGTTAAGAATGGTGCCTTTGATTTCCTTGCTAGGATGCGTTTTCTCATAGTTTTATTTATACAAAGACAGTGTTTTATTCACTTTTTATTAATCAGCTCCTTGCTCACTGCCTATTACTTGGGGCATTTTTAGTGAATGCCAGCCTTTGTCCCACACACCTATCCCCTTCCTTATTACTTCTTCCCTTTCATCATTGAGAATTTGGTTGAATTGTTGCATCAGTTAGGATTAGAATCAGCTGCAAGAACTGAAGCACTCCTAAATAATACTGACTTAAATGAGCTAGAAGTTTATTTTTCTTCTACATAGAAGTCCGAGTAGATGGTGATGGAACTTTGTGTTTTCAGGAAGTTAGGATCTGTTTGTCTTATTGCTTGAATGTGTGATCTCTGTGCTAGAAGGTAAAGTAAGAGAAGGAGGCTTAGCACCAAATCCTGAGTAACACCAGTATTTAATCTGGCCTATCAGCAGGAAAATGTGTGTCAGGAAAGAATATAAAAACTCACTGAGGCAAAACCTCTATACAACCTTTAACTAGTAGGACATACTGTATTTGTTTGTTATATTTCTTATCCCCTATAAGATTATAACCTTCTTAACAATAGACACTATTTTCACAATCATCTTATATGTGATGTGCCAAGAGTGCCAAGCCCAGTAAGTAGTTGCTTAATACTTATTTGTTGAATAGGTTAATGAATGGAAGAAGAAGTTGGGAAACTATTGCTGTACACATTTGTCTGTGCTTCAGTGGATATCCCAACATATATGTTGGATGGCAAGCAATACTTACATACAAGTGTAGGCTTAAAAATAGAACTAAATAGTTATTTTGGATGTTTTATTTTTTTTCCTAGACTGGAGGGGGTTTTATTTTTATTGGATTTTAATCATAATATTTTCAAATATTTGAGCCCCCAGTTGCATTTAAACTACAAAATTGCCTAATTCAAATAATAGACGATAAAATAAAAATAGACCGTTAACTAGGCATTGAACATTTCATCTGAATTATCTCTCTTAATACAACAACCTTTAAGATTGGGGTTTTTATACATAAAAAGGAAGTAGACTGAGAAGTTAAGAGACTTTCCAAGGCCGCAGAGCTAGTTAATGAATGGTAGAGCTTACATTGGTTCTGCATGATTATAGAGCTGAGCTTTTAACTATTATAATAAACTGAATAGAAAATGAAATAATTTACTAAACCTACAGAAAATTAGCATATGAATATGAAAGATCTTAAAAAGGCAGTGGAGAAAAATTATTTTTAGCCAAAAAACAAAGTTACGTTTAGGAATCTGGAGGGAAGTTTAACAACTTTCCACTTTAGGGCTCCAGAGGGTCTCCTTTCTCTTTCATGTTCATCACTTTGCCAGTGGGGAAAGAGCCATACATGAATGAATGATTGTGGTTGTGTTCCAAGAAAACTTTATAAAATAGGCAGCAGGCCATAGTTTGCTAACCCCTGGGATACTATGTACCGGGTACTATTCTAAGTACTATTCTATTCTCAGGTACTATTCTGTGTATTATCCCATTTGAACCTCTTAGTCCAAAGAAGTAGGTATTGTATTATCTTTACATTACATATGAGGAAACTGAGGCACAAGAACATTAAATACCTTGTCCAGTATTATAAAGCTGTTAAGTGGTGGAGCTAAGATGTAAACCCAGACAATCCAGCTCTTTTGCACTATAGTATATCGCCTCTTTACTGGACCGTAACCTCTTTTTTTTTCTGTCAGTGTCATAAAACAAGATACATATTTTTTATTAATTTAGGTATTATGCCCTAGTACTTGTATCTTTTATTAGGTAGTTTAAAAGTAAAGAAGAGGGGCACCTGGGTGGCTCAGTCGGTTAAGCATCTGCCTTCAGCTCACGTCATGATCCCAGGGTCCTGGGATCGAGCCCTGCATTGGGCTCCCTGCTCAGCAGGGAGCCTGCTTCTCCCTCTCCTCCTGGCTTGTGCTCTCTGTCACTCTCTGTCTCAATCTCTCGAATAAATGAATAAAAATCTTCAATAAAAAAATAAATAAAAGTAAAGAAGATTATTCCTTAACAGAAAAGTTGGTAATTGTTCAAATGTATTTTTAAATGCCTGGAATCCTATAAGGAGAAAAAAAGCCATCACAATGAGAATTAGGTTTGCTTCTTTTTTTTTTTTTTTAACTTTTTATTTTAATCACCTGGTGGTCATTACAAGTACACTCCTAATCTGCATCACCTATTTAACCATACCCCACCTCACCTCCCTGCTGGTAACCATCAGTTCTCTAAAGAGTCTGTTTTTTAGTTTGTCTTTCTCTTTTTTTTCCTTTGCTCATTTGTTTTGTTTCTTAAATTCCACATGTGAGTGAAATCATACAGTATTTGTCTTTCTTTGACTGACTTACTTCACTTAGCATTATACTCTAGCCCCATCCATGTTGTTGCAAATGGCAAGACTTCATTTTTTATGGCTAAATAATACTCCATTGTATATATGTGTGTGTGTTTGTGTGTGTGTGTGTGTGTGTGTGTGTGTGTATTACATCTTTATCCATTCATCAGTTGATGGATACTTGTGTTGCTCTCATATCTTGACTATTGTAAATAATGCTGCTGTAAACCTAGGGGTGCATATATCCCTTTGAATTAGTGTTTTTGTTTCTTTGGGTAAATACCCAAATAGTGCCATTGCTAGATTGTAGAGTAGTTCTATTTTTAACTTTTTGAGGAACCTCCATACTGTTTTCCAGAGTAGCCATACCAGTTTGCATTCCCACCAATGGTGCATGAGGGTTCCCCTTTCTCCAGATCCTCACTAAAACCTGTGTTGTTTTTAGCCATTCTGACAGGTGTGATATGATATCTCCCTGTAGTTTTGATTTGCATTTCCTTCATGATAAATGATGATGAGCATCTTTTCATGTGTCTGTTGCCCATCTGTACGTCTTCTTTAGAGAAATGTTTGTTCGTGTCTTCTGCCCATGTTTTAATTGGATTATTTGTTTTTTGGGTGTTGAGTTGTGTAAGTTCTTTATATATTTCGGATACTAACCCTTTATCAGACATGTCTTTTGCACATATCTTCTCTCATTCTATAGATTGCCTTTTAGTTTTGTTGATTGTTTCCTTCACTGTGCAAAAGCTTTTTATTTTGATGTAGTCCCAATAGTTTATTTTTGCTTTTGTTTCCCTTGCCTCAAAGGACCTATCTAGAAAAGAGTTGCTATGACCAATGTCGGAGAAATTATTGCCTGCTCTTTTCTAGGATTTGTATGGTTTCAGGTCTTTAATCCATTTTGAATGTATTTCTGTGTATGATATAGGAAAGTGGCCCGGTTTCATTCTTTGGCTTGTTGCAGGCCAGTTTTCCCAACACCATTTGTTGAAAAGACGGTCTTTTTCCCATTAGGTATTCTTATCTGCTTTTTCAAAGATTAATTGACCATATAATTGTGGGTTCATTTCTGGTTTTCTATTCTGTTCCGTTGATCTATGTGTCCGTTTTTGTGCCAGTACTGTACTGTTTTGATTACTACAGCTTTGTAATGTACTTGGAAGTCTGGAATTGTGATGCCTCCAGCTTTTCTTTTTCAAGATTGCTTTGGCTAGGGGCGCCTGGGTGGCTCAGTTGGTAAAGCGGCTGCCTTCGGCTCAGGTCATGATCCCAGGGTTCTGGGATCGAGCCCCACATCAGGGTTCTTGCTCCACAGGAAGCCTGCTTCTCCCTCTCCCACTCCTCCTGCTTGTGTTCCCTCTCTTGCTGTGTCTCTCTCTGTCAAATAAATAAATAAAATCTTTAAAAAAAAGAAAAAAAGAAAAAAGATTGCTTTGGCTATTCAGGGTCTTTTGCGGTTCCACACAAATTTTAGGATTGTTCGTTCTAGTTCTGTGATAAATGCTGTTGGTATTTTGATAGAGATTGCATTAAATGTGTAGATTTCTTTGGGTAGTATAGACATTTTAACAATATTTGTTCTTCCAGTCCATGAGCATGGAATGTCTTTCCATTTCCTTGTGTTTCTTCACTTTATTTCATCAGTGTTTTAGTTTTCAGAGTACAGGTCTTTCACCTCTTTGGTTAGGTTTATTCTTAGGTATCATATTATTTTTGGTGCAATTGTAAATGGGATTGTTTTCCTAATATCTCTTTCTCTTGCTTCATTATTGCTATATAGAAATGCAACAGATTCTGTACTTTGATTTTATATCCTGGGACTTGATTGAATTTGTTGATCAGTTAGTCATTTTTTGGTAAAGTCTTTCAGATTTTCTATATATAGTATCATGTCATTGCAAACAGTGAAAATTTTACTTCTTCCTTACCGATTTGGATGCCTTTTATTTCTTTTTGTCATCTGCTGTGGCTATTTTGTGAGTTGCGTGACTGGTGTTTGACAGAAATAGTCATTTTTACTGCTTTTGTGTTTCCTACCTTCATACTCTCATTTTTGGTTTTTCATTTCCTCTCAAGGAGTCCCCCTTTATTTATTTATTTATTTATTAAAAGATTTTATTTATTTGACAGAGAGAGAGAGACAGAGAGGGAACACAAGCAGGGGGAGTGGGAGAGGGAGAAGCAGGCTTCCCACTGAGCAGGGAGCCCAATGCAGGGCTCGATCCCAGGACCCTGGGATCATGACCTGAGCCGAAGGCAGACGCTTAATGACTGAACCACCCAGGCGCCTCAAGTCCCCTTTATTTTATTTTATTTTTTTTAAACTCTTTTTTTTTTTTCCAGATTTTATTTATTTATTTATCAGAGAGAGAGAGAGAGAGTGCACAGCAGGGGAATGGCAAGCAGAGGGAGAAGCAGGCTCCCTGCTGAGCAAGGAGTCCGATTTGGGACTCTATCCCAGAACCCCGGGATCATGACCTGAGCCGAAGGCAGACGTTCAACTGACTGAGCCACCCAGGCGTCCCTCAAAGAGTCCCCTTTAATATTCCTTGCAGGGCTGGTTGAGTGGTCATGAACTCCTTTAGTTTTTGTTTGCCTGGGAAACTCTTTATCTCTCCTTCTATTCTGAATGGTAGCCTTGCTGGATAGAGTATTTTTGGCTGCAGGTTTTTCCTATTCAATACTTTGAATAGATCATGCCATTTCTTTCTGGCTTGGAAAGTTTCTGCTGAAAAATCTGCTGATAGCCTTATGGGGTTTCCTTTGTGTGTAACTGTCTTGTCTTGCTGCTTTTAATATTTTTTATCAGTCTGTCATTTTAATTATAATATGTCTCGGTGTGGGTTTGCTTTTGTTGATTTTGTTGGGGGTTCTCTTTGCCTCCTGGATGTGGGTAACTGTTTCTTTTCCCAGATTAGGGAAGTTTTCAGCTATTATTTCTTCTAATAAATTCTCTGCCCCCTTTTCTCTTCTTCTAGGACTCTACTATAATACAAATGTTACTACATTTGATGGAGTCACTGAGTTCCCTAAGTCTATTATCACTTTGCATAATTTTTTTTCTCTCTCTTGTTCATCTTGATTACCTTCCGCTACTCTGTCCTCTAGGTCATTAATTCGTTCCTCTGCTTCTTCTTGCCTGTTGTTTATTCCGTGGAGAATGTTTCTCGTTTCATTTATTGAGCCCTTTATCTCTGCTATGTTATTCCTTATCTCTGTGTTAATGGTTTCACTGATGCCTTCCACTCTTTTCTCAAGTCCAGTGACTTTCCTTATGATCATTGCTTTAAATTCTCTATCAGGCATGTTACTTATATCTGTTTTGCTTAGATCTCCAGCCATGACCTTGTCCTCTTCTTTCATTTAGGACAAATTCCTCTGTCTTCTCATTTTGTCTAAGTCTCTGTGCTTGTTTGTGTGTTAGGAAAGTCAGCTCTGTCTCCTGTTCTTGAGGGTACGGGCTTTATGAAGAAGAGGTCCTGTAGTGCCCTGCAGTGTAGTGTCCCCTATTCTCCAGGGCTTGGTGCTTCTGGGAGTGTCTCCTGTGTGTGTACTACATGCACTCTGCTTTTGTGTCCTGGCCGCTTTATCCTTCAGGCCAGTCGTCTGCAAAGGTTCTCTTTGCCTGTCATAGGCAGTATTTGGTCTCTGGCCTGAATGTGGTGTGTTTTAACTAGGTGTGCTCTGGTCTGCTTGTGAAATGAGACCTGTCACTGACACTACCAGAACCAAGGCCTTGCAAGACTCCCGGGTAGGGAGACATGGTGTGGAAGGGGTTTGGGCTAGTCATCTGGGGGAGGGGGCCCACTGTGCTGGGACCGAGGCAAGTGTGCCTGGGAAGCAGGGGTTCTCTGGAGCATGGGGACGGACAGGGCTTGGTGTAAGCAGGTTAGGTAGTGAGTGTCAGCACTGCGCTGGTTTCCACAGGTGGCCCTGTGTTTATGCTGAGGGGCAGGGAAGGGAAATGGTGCTGGCCAGTTTCTTTATCCCCAGAGGGGTCTTTCTGTGAACACTGCCTTTCTGGGACATGCTCAGAGATGAGTAACTGACCTCTGCACTGTGTGCCCCAGGCACTCTTCAGATCACTGTTTCTATGCTGTATATCCATGGGGTGTTTGACCTGCCTTTTGTCCAAGAGCAGCCCCAGTGTCCTCCCAAGTTGTCCCAGAGCCAAGCATGCTGACCTTTAAAACTCCAGGCTTTTGGAGTTGCGAGAACTCACCAAATTTTGCCTCTCTTGTTTTCCAAGCCAATTGCTATGTGGATTCATTTGCCCCGAGCACTCCCCTGTGTGCTAGTCTGTCTCTCGCCCTTCTCCCTGACCGTAGCTCCCTCCCCACCAGCCACAACCTATTTCTCTCCAAAGCCGCATCTCCACACTTTCTACTTACTTTGATGTGGCCTCTTCTCTAACCTTTAGTTGTGAAGTTTGTTCTGCCAGTCTACAGATGGATTTCTGGGGTATTTAGGATACCTTGATAGTTACCTAGTTGTATTCATGGGACAAGTCAAGCCTAGGGTCCTCCTGCTCTGCTGCGATCTTCCCTTCCTGGTGAATTAGGTTTGCTTTTTAGATTGGTAAATGTCATGTCAATTGTTGGCTCTATGTTTAGGTGTATATACAGTTTAAATAGTGTTTAAATTTACACTGGCATAAATGTAATTTTTTTCTCATCAGTTTGGATTTAGGTGGCGAATAGAAAAAGAAGTAATTTCAGGAAAAGGTAATTCTTTTTTGAAATTTTACTTTTTAATAGGATAAGGTTATTTTGTTATATTATTGAATTGAAGTCATTGGGTAAGATTATTCCTCATTATACAATAAATGGTTATCTATAAAAGTAAAATTAGAGACAATGTATTCATGATATTTTACTATCAAAAGTCAAAATGTGTAATGCTTTAGTGATTTTTACCTTTACATTTTTGCTTTTAGAGCATTCAATGGAGATTAAGTAGAAAATGTTGAAAGAGTTAAAGCAAACTAATGAAGGATGAATGCTTGAGTTTTTCTTTTTATCAACTTTTGGAATAATGAGTTGGTATTACTGTATTCCAGTCTAATCACATTTTGAATGTAGAGATTAAATATCACTTTGAACCTAATAGAATTTTTGGACAGGCTAGTTCTTACTTTGGGATGTCATTGAGATTGAGCCCAAATATTTAGTCTTATGGCAAAAGATCAAACATTTGGTAGGCAATCAATAAATGCTTTTTATATGCATTGTTGTAATCTACTCATAAATCTCTGAAAAATTAATATCTTTGTACTGTCTTATGATATAAAAGCTCTTTATTGATAATTGCATTTTAAAGTGTTAATGCTTCTGAAAACTACAAAAGAGCATTTAGGAAATAATTTTAAACTAATAACTTAAAGAACCTTTAAACTGAAAATAAAGGTTGCACTTTAAAATGATTAAACATTGAGGCCATCATTGTGGATCATTTACATCTTCCATAAATTGGATGTCTGTGTAAAGTATAAAACTGGATTTGCAGTAAAATAAAATTAAGGATTAGGAATTTCTTTTTTTTTTAGATGAAGGATCAGCCCTGAAGTTACTCTAAGGGAGAAGGAAAAAGAATAAATTTAAAGCTAGTTTTAACTTTTCTTTGTATTACATTTTAGTTTGTGTTTTTATCTAAACAATGAGAAATTTTGAAATGTCTCACAGTTTTAAAATTTCATACTTTTATTAAATGGAATTTTCAGGTGATGGTAAGTAATGCTGCCTTTAAAAAAATTGATTAGCATTCTTTAAGTTACTATAACTGAAGAAAGGATTAGTTGGTAAGAGAAAGCTATTGCTCTGATTTAGAATCATAATTTTGTTGCTGTTTTAAAAATAGAGCTGTTACTGAACATGCACAGATTTCATGAACTATTCATTTGGAATGAGTAAAAAAAATGCCAGTTTAGAAAGGTTATAGGCTGTTTGGACTGATAATTTTCAAAATTCATTTTGATGATTTCTTTTTTATGAAAAGTTTAGATTTGTTTCTGTTGGTGCAAATTATTGAGATAAAAATTCTTTTTTGTACGAATACAAGGTTCATCTTCTGTGAAAGTAAATAGTTGTTGAGTAGTTTCTTTTATTTTTTCTCGTAGATCATCCGTGTTAGTCCTTTTTTGCAGAATGTTTTAATATACAGTGGACATGATAATGTGTTGATTTTAGTGTCAGGTAACTCTAAAGTTTAGAGCATTGGGTTTAATTACTTACTCTACTTCATTTCAGAGTGCTACTATTTTAAAATGTGCTTTAAGTGCCATTTTATGCTGGTACTTAAAATAGAAACCATAATGTTAATACTTAAAATAAGAATTTTAATCAATTTAAAAATTATTATTAAATATTAAAAGGATTCACCCAGGTGTAAGTACATGTACTATGGAAATATATTTATTCTTTTTGGGTATTATTGAGTATGTATTTTTAGTACTTCCATTTTCCAAAGTATAAGATTTCCTAACCAGGGAGTCGCTGAAACCCTGATCTATACGGTGTATCTATTGGGCAAGAATTCTGTGACTGATTTTTTTAATAACCTTTTCTTAGGCTCTTTGATTTAATACTTGTATATGCATTTGTTGAGCATACTATAGATATTATGCTCAGTTATTTTTTAATGCTGACTACCTAGAACTAAGAATTTATGTGTGTTAAGAGTAAATTTTAGTAGTAACTCCAGATTGTAGAGATAAACATTGTCACCAACTATCATAGCTAATATTCCTTTCTTTATTGCAGGCCAGTTTTTCTGTGGAAATAAATGTTGTGATAAAAAAGAAGACTTGAAGAGTTGGGAAGTTAATTTTGGTTATATTGAGCATGGTGAAAAGAGAAATGCACTTGTTAAATTAAGTAAGTTGACTTTAGGTGGGATATAATTGATTTCTTCAAAGTTTATCTAGTAATTTAGATTTAAAAATATACAGAGTAAAATTTAATTTAAAAAATTTAATGTATCTTTCTGGAAGTGCTCTTTTTTCTGAGAGTTTCCCAAAGTGACAAATGACTTTTTAGCCTACAATTTTTTTTTTTTTTTTTTTTAAAGATTTTATTTATTTGACAGAGAGAGACACAGCGAGAGAGGGAACACAAGCAGGGGGAGTGGGAGAGGGAGAAGCAGGCTTCCCGCGGAGCAGGGAGCCCGATGCGGGGCTCGATCCCAGGACCCCGGGATCATGACCTGAGCCGAAGGCAGACGCTTAACGACTGAGCCACCCAGGTGCCCCTAGCCTACAATTTTTATATTCTCAGAATTACAGTTACATTTAGGTGAAACAGTTCTAATGCCAAACGTAAACCTATAATATGTAAAGTGAAGACCTCTTCCCGCTAACGTGGGAATGTCACCAATGCAGAATGAGATGCAGAGTATCAGAAAAGGCAACATAAAATCTCATGTTACCTGGTAGCCATACTGTTGTGGTGTGGACAATAAATATACTCTCTTTGTGTCAATAAAGAAAAAAGTTTTAGGATGGCATAATTGTTCTTGATATCAGTCTTAAAAGCTTATTAAGGTTATACCCCAGAGTGCAGCAGCTTCTGTTAATATGCATGTTTTAGAATCTGTTGTTTCTTTTTTTTTTTTTTCCCCATAAATTAAGCTAGTCTTACTGTGTCAGCTTCTTCAGTCCATCATGTTAGCAACCTTCTCTGGGTCCTAAATAAATGTGCTTCAGAGTTTTCTGCCAACTCCCTATAGGAGTCAAGAATTTCCTCATGTGCTCCTTAATGCACACCAATGCAGAAGTTCCTCCTAGAAGTGCTCATGAGGAAAAGTCAATTGGTGTGAACTGAGATTAAGGCAAAAGAAGAGGCCACAGCTGTGAAACTTTTTGAAAAGCTCTTTTCTATTTGAAAACTCTGAAAGCACTTCAGAGGAAGTGACTATACCCACAGTTGTTACTAGATATCTTTGATGTGAGACACACATTAATGCTGTATATGAAACAGAGTTTGCTTTTAGAATAAATTGACAGCACCTTTTTCTAAAGTAATGGTAGAATATTTTTAATTCCTCAAGCATTCTGTTACCCTTTTTATTATGCATATGCATTTTTTGAGGTGGAGAGAATCAGATTTTTTTTTTTCAGATAATCTGAAAAAGGGATATAAGGAATAATAAGAATGTATGATATTAAAGGTAGAGTAGCAGTACAGTTAATTCAAATTCAGCCTTTAAGTGGTGTCACTTTTTTTTTTTTAGGGTTATGCCAAGAATGTTCCTTTAAATTAAATTTTCATCACAGGTAATATTATCTTTTAAAATGCTGTTGTTAATGTTTAGTAGTCTTGGACATAGTCACTTACCTGCACTGAATGTCTGCTGAGCAGGGAGCCTGATGCGGGGCTCGATCTCAGGACCCTGGGATCATGACCTGAGCCGAAGGCAGACACTTAACAACTGAGCCACCCAGGCGCCCCCTAGCCAAGCAGTTTTAAATGTGATGGCCTGTGCAGGATGGTAGATAGATGCTAGAATTTTTAGTTTGGAGTCAATGTTCAGAAGCCATAATATTCTTGGAAACTGTATTGTAAAGCAGATCTTCATAAAGTGATTCTTATGTCTCATTTCTTTTTTTTAAATATAAATTCAGTTAATTAACATATATTATTTGTTTCAGGGGTACAGGTCTGTGATTCATTAGTCTTATATAATACCCAGTGCTCATTACAACACATACCCTCCCCAATGTCATCACCCAGTTACCCCATCCCTCTAGGCCCCTCCTCTCCAGCAACCCTCAGTTTGTTTCCTAAGATTTGTCTCTCTCACTGGTTTTGTCTTGTTTCATTTTTTCCTTTCTTCCCCTATGATCCTCTGCCTTGTTTCTTAAATTCCACATATGAGTAAGATTATAAGATAATTGTCTTTCTCTGATTGACTTACTCGCTTAGCATAATACCCTCTAGTTCCATCCACATTGTTGCAAATAGCAAGATTTCATTTTTTGATGGCTGCATAATATTCCATTGTGTGTGTGTGTGTGTGTGTGTGTGTGTGTGTGTGTGTATGTATATACCACATCTTTATCCATTCGTCTGTCGAGGGACATCTGGGCTCTTTCCATAGTTTGGCTATTGTGGACATGGCTGCTATAAACATTGGGGTGCAGGTGCCCTTTCGGATCACTACATTTGTATCCTTGGGGTAAATACCAGTAGTGCAATTGCTGGGTCGTAAGGGTAGCTCTACTTTCAACTTTTTGAGGAACCTCCATACTGTTTTCCAGAGTGGCTGTACCAACTTGCATTCCCACCAACAGTGTAGGAGGGTTCCCCTTTCTCTGCATCCTCACCAACATCTGTCGTTTACTGACTTGTTAATTTTAGCCATTCTGGCTGGTGTGAGGTGCTATCTCATTGTGGTTTATTTTTGTATTTCCCTGATGCCAGGTGATGTTGAGCACTTTTTCATGTGTCTATTGGCCATTTGGATGTCTTCTTTGCAGAAATGTCTGTTCATGTCTTCTGCCTGTTTCTTGATTAGATTATTTGTTCTTTGGGTTTTCAGTTTGTTAAGTTCTTTATAGATTTTGGATACTAGCCCTTTATCTGATATGTCATTTGCAAATATCTTCTCCCATTCTGTCAGTTGTCTTTTGGTTTTGTTGACTGTTTCCTTTGCTGTGCAAAAGCTTTTTATCTTGATGAAGTCCCAAGAGTTCATTTTGCCTTTGTTTCCCTTGCCTTTGGAAACACGTGTAGCAAGAAGTTGCTGTGGCTGAGATCGAAGAGATTGCTGCCTGTGTTCTCCTCAAGGATTTTGATGGATTCCTGTCCCACATTGAGGTCTTGCATCCACTTTGTGTCTAGTTTTGTGTATGGTGTAAGGAAATGGTCCAGTTTCATGCTTCTACATGTGGCTGTCCTGTTTTCCCAACACCATTTGTTGAAGAGACTGTCCTTTTTCCATTGGATATTCTTTCCTGCTTTGTTGAAGATTAATTGACCATAGATAGAGTTGAGGGTCCATTTCTGGGTTCTCTGTTCTGTTCCATTGATCTATGTGTCTGTTGCCAGTACCATACTGTCTTGATGATTACAGCTTTGTAATAGAGCTTGAAGTCCAGAATTGTGATGCCACCAGCTTTGGTTTTCTTTTTCAACATTCCTTTGGCTATTCAGGGTCTTTTCTGGTTCCATACAAATTTTAGGATTATTTGTTCCAGTTCTGTGAAAAAAGTTGATGGTATTTTAATGGGATTGCTTTGAATGTGTAGATTGCTCTAGGTAGCATAGACATTTTCACAATATTTGTTCTTCTAATCCATGAGCATGGGACGTTTTTCCATTTCTTTGTGCCTTCCTCAATTTCTTTCATGAGTATTCTATAGTTTTCTGAGTACAGATCCTTTGCCTCTTTGGTTAGGTTTATTCCTAGGTATCTTATAGTTTTGGGTGCAATTGTAAATAGGATCGACTCCTTAATTTCTCTTTCTTCTGTCTTGTTGGTGTATAGAAATGCAACTGATTTCTGTGCATTGATTTTATATCCTGCCACATTGCTGAATTTCTGTTTGAGTTCTAGAAATTTGGGGGTGGAGTCTTTTGGGTTTTCCACATAGAGTATCACTTATGTCTCATTTTAACAGTGTTTTATTTGGAGTTTGTCATTCTTACATGGAATTATATACCTTTATTCTCATTTCAGATGTTAAAATCAGGCTCCTGTCAAGTGAGCTAGAATGTGTCTGTCATGTTGAGTGGGGGAGGAATATCAGTGTTCTGCAATGTGCAGTATATATAAATAAGATCATGGGCTTTGAAACCAGATACCTGTGTGTTCCTCTCAGCTTCACCACTTACTAGTTGTCTTCTTTGGGCAAGGTACTTAAACTCTGTAGAACTCAATTTTATCACCTCTAAAAATGAGGATGCCAAGGTTATCGTGGGGATTAATGAAAGTGCATGAAAGTGCTTGACATAGTGCCTGGCATATGGGAAGTTAAGCATAATGGGGTCCCTGGCATTGAAGATGTTCAGACAAAAATCTGTGACCTGCCATTATTGTGATAACAGTGAGATTCTGCAACTTTATAAAATATGTATGTCAGTATATTAATTTTAAAAATCAGCTGTGTTATAAATATGCTAAAGTATAAAGTATTTTAGTTATTAAAAATAAAAAGTAATTAATAATTTTTAAATTCTTGAAACTAGCAGAGTTTTTTTAGATTACTTGGATAGCCTAACCTTTATTTCCCCTCTCCATCAGTGATACTGAAAGGTACCAGAGAGTTTTTTTGACCTTGACTTTCAAGCTTCATTTCAAAATTGAAATGATTCTTATGAGAGGCAGAAAGTGGTTACTACCTTAAATAATCTTATAGCATTTGGTATAAGTACCTTAATTTGGGAAGTCTGATGAGCAAGTTTCTTGAAACTGAACCTCTTTGTTGTCTCTTCATTCTCTTTCCTGGTCCTAATTTCAGCATTATCACCTTTTCCTATCTAGTATTTCCTTTCTTAACCAGTTAAAATCAATTACTTGCCAACCATGGTACTGGCAGCATTGTAAACCTGGCCTAGAAGAGAGAAAGCTACAGCAGTAAAAGGACAAATGGTCTAAAGTAGACATTTGAGTTAACAGTGAGCCCGTCCATCCTCATTCCTTTATGCCTTTTTACTGTATTCTTTTATTCTTAACAGAAGAATTTTCTACTTAGTGGTGGTTTAGAGCTGTTACAGTGTTTCTTCTTATTTTATGTATTTTTTCAAAGTATAGGTAGCTATGAATTACATGGAGGGAAATGACATTTGTTTTTGTAATTTAAAAAAATGGCTAAATGATAGAAAATAAAAAGGAAATGAGTAAAACTATGATTTATATTTACTAAGGTTTTATATAGAACTTACAAAAAATAATTTGTCTCAGAATTTTAGGCTTCATTATCTTACAGAATTGTCTTTAATTAATATACTAACCTAAAATATTTACAGACTCATTTAAGGCTTTCTTATGTAAATTACATTGTAAAAATAAGGTACTTGAACTGATTTGACTTTTTTGCTTATTGGTTCCTTATTTTTCATAAAGGTCAGTTGAAAAAGTTAACTTTAATTTTATGTTGTTCAACATAAAGGAGAAAAGAAGTCAAGTCAAAAAAAAGAAAGGATAAAACCAAAAAAGATTATGAAGAGTCAACACATAAAAAGTCCAGATTATCTTCTGCAGAAGAGACCTCTAAGAAAAAGGAAAAAGGTACAAGGGAATTAAAATATAATAACCTACTCACATTTTTTTTTTTTTTTAAAGATCTTATTTACTTATTTGACAGAGAGAGACATAGCAAGAGAGGGAACACAAGCAGGGGGAGTGGGAGAGGGAGAAGCAGGCTTCCCGCGGAGCAGGGAGCCCGATGTAGGGCTCGATCCCAGGACCCTGGGACCATGACCTGAGCCGAAGGCAGACGCTTAACGACTGAGCCACCCAGGCGCCCCCCCTACTCACATTTTTTAACATGAAATGTAATCTGCTATATGTGTCAAATGTAGGATTTAATTGGTGAATGCTTTAGATTTCTGTTTTATACTAGATGAAAGGGGGGGAGCGCCTGGGTGGCTCAGTTGGTTAAGTGTCCAACTTTTGATTTTGGCTCAGGTCATGATCTTGGGGTCGTGAGATTGAACCCCAAGTCAGGCTTGTGCAGGGCATGGAGCCTGCTTAAGATTCTCTCTCTCCATCTCCCTCTGCCCCCCCCCCCCCACTCGCTCGTTCTCTCTCAAATAAAAAATAAATAAATCTCATAGTAGCTGAAACTGGTTGGGGAATTTATAAGATTTTTTTTTTAAGAGAAGGGGGGAGGAACAGAGGGAGAGGGAGAGAATCTTAAGCAGGCTCCATGCCCAGCGTGGAGCCGGAGCCCAGCACAGAGCATGATGCGGGGCTTGATCTCAGGATCCTGAGATCATGACCTGAGCCAAAATCAAATTAGACACTTAACCAACTGAGCCGCCCAGGCACCCCCTGGTTGGGGAATTTAGATATAAATTTACAGCGGCTTATAAGAGTTTCAAGAACAAGGTTGGTTTTAATTCATTTTGGGTAGATAGTAATAATATTGCAAACAACTTTCTCCTTCCTCACTTTGTCTCTTATAGACTCATTACCTTGAGCAAGTCCCTGAACTTCTTCAGTTTTATATTCCTCATATAAGTAGGGCTGATGTGAATATCTGGCTTCTGTACTGTTTGAGCTTATTGTGGAGAACCAAGTAAGAATGTGAAAGGCGTTTTGAACACTGTAAAACAGTACATAATCTATAAGTCAGTAGGAAATTATAACACTGGGATTTCATTACCATGGCCTATGTGATTTTCTCACTAGCTTATGAGTTTGAAATCATGGAGCTTGATATACATATGTCCTCAGAACCTAGCATGGTGCTGTGCACATACACTTAGTAAATAATTGTTAAATTCAAATCCATCAGTCACTTCTTCTTCAGTAGCGCTTAAGCTCTCTTAAGCCGTAATTTCTTCATGTGTAAAATGTTTATGCTCACATTTCCTAGCTCATAGGATTGTTCAGAAGTTGAAAGGAGATAAAGGATATAAGCAGTTTGCATGGTGCTTGGTGCATAGTTAGCTATTATGAAGGTTACTGCTAGTTTCTTTTTCAGTCCATAATAGAGTCAAATTGGCTATAACTTAGAGTGAATCAAACTTAAATTATGTAATTAATGGTAGATTACATTAGATTCAGCCAAATGTTAACACAGTATTTGGACAGGAGAGGGCTCCCTTGCTCCAGCTATGAAGATTATTAGCTAGGTTTCATTCTTACATATACTTTTTTCTAGTGAATCAAACCTATTCAAGCATATAGTATCACCAAGTTTTCGACTTGGTGAAACTGATAGATGGTGAGAGGAAAATGCTGTTCTTGTTTATTGAGAAATGGTATTTGAAGCAGAATGCCTTTTTGTGTCTAAATCATTCCCCAACTCTAAAATATATGTTAATTAATAAATGTGAAAATTCCATTTGAGTTTGAAAAATTTTTGTTTTGTTTATTTATTTATTTATTAATTTCTTTCTTTCTTTCTTTTTTAAGATTTTATTTATTTATTTGACAGAGGAAGACACAGCGAGAGAGGGAACACAAGCAGGGGGAGTGGGGGAGGGAGAAGCAGGCTTTTCCCGCTGAGCAGGGAGCCCGATGTGGGGCTCGATCCCAGGACCCTGGGATCATGACCTGAGCCGAAGGCAGACGCTTAACCGACTGAGCCACCCAGGCGCCCCTATTTTTTATTTTTTTAAAGATTTTATTTATTTGAGAAAGAGTGAGAGACAGAGAGATCACAAGCAGGAGGGAGGGGTAGAGGGAGAACCAGACCTCCCCACTGAGCAGGGAGCCCGATGCGGGACTTGATCCCAGGACCCTGGGATCATGACCTGAACTGAAGGCAGAAGCTTAACCGACTGAGCCACCCAGGTGCCCGAAAAATTTTTGTTTTAAAAATGTTTAATGTATCATACTTGAGAGTTTTGTATTCGTTATTGTATTATATAATATTGTATTCTTATAGTATGATACCATGTGAATCATTACATATTCTAAATTAAAGAATAATTCCTACCTTGTAAAATCTTGTTTAGTACCTTCAAAGCAGACAATTAAGTAGCTGGATACTCAGGATTGGGTATGGGGTTGGAACCCTCAGATTATACATACATATGCATGTGATCTTCCTTATAGATGTTTTCCCTGTAGTGTTCCATATTTCAGTAGATGACACCTCTGTCAACCTAAAACCTAATCAGATATCTGGAAATTATCCTCGACGTCTTATTTCTCATTATTTATGTTTAATTTGTCACCAAATCCTGTCAATTTTACCCCCAGAGTATGTATTTCTTGAATTCTCTCCACCCTAATTCAAACCACCATGTTTTCTGATCTAGACTACTGCTATATTGTCCTTCTAGTTCTGCCACTGTCTTGTCATCCCACCTACCTACTCTCCCCTTAAGGCATTCTCAATAAAGCGGTGATTGCCTGTTGTTCTTAGGATATTACCAAAATTCGCACAAAGCCCAGGTGCTCTATATGATCTGTCATACAACACTTGTTTCTCACCACACTCCACCTCACTTTCACACTCCACGCTCACAGCCTTTCAGTATCTAGAAAATGCCAAACTTCTTTCCATTTAGGGACTATGTAGATGCTGCTTCCTCTCTTTCCAACCCCCTCCCCTCACTGCCAGGTCCCATCCTAACTCATCCTCTGGGTCTAAGTTTAAATGTCACTGATCCTTTCTTGATTCCATCCCTCACCATGAATTTAAATTAGTACTTCTAATTAGTATCCCCAGTACCCCACTAGCACATGTAAGGTATAAGTAATAAAGAATGAGGAAATGAAAGACTTTGCATGAAGGTTGTTTCAGGACAACTTCAGGGATAGAGAACTAAAGCAGAGTGGAATTGAGATAACTGTTTGTCATTTATTCTTTATTTAGAGCACCTTTGATAGCAGAGAGTACAGGATAAAGTTCTTCTTTTCAACTTCTATGGTGTAAAGCAAATGACATTTTAGCAAACTTAAGAAAACCATGTGGAACTCTGTAATATCTTTGTATCTGGGATCATCTGGAACTAGCTTGATTTTGATGTGATACTTTATAGCCAGGCTACCTTAATTTGTCCCAAACTTGAATAGTAATTAATAAATGCTTAATATCTCAGCTGCATTTGAACTGTTGACAAAACTAAAAACAATCTACTTTCTTGATTTCCTTCCTATCTTTGTGGCCTCTCCTCTGCCTCTTGATTATAGGTCCTCCTCAGTCTTACCCTTAGATGCTGGAGTTGCCCAAGGCTCTTACTTAACTTCTGTTCTTTCTCTCTGTTCTCCCTGTATGATCCCTCTACTCCTGTAGTGTCAGTTTACAGCCATACAAAAAGTAAGTGGGTGGATGGATGGATAATTGGAAAGCTAGATGGCTGAATGAATGGATAGAGAGAAAATGTAAGAAAGACCAATAGCTTGACTTTGAGGACCAGTCTGCTTTGGCAGGTCTGAGCAGAACAAGGTACTTAGGTAGAGTGTCTTGGCCAAAAGTTGAAGATCTTATCACTCCCACCACTACCACTGCATCCCCAAGCTCACTTCCTTGGGAAGGCCTTTGCTGACACCCTTCAGCCCACTCCTCCAGGCAAGGTTAGGTCCCTGTTACACATTCCAGTAGCACCCTGCACTTATTTAGAGATACATAATCAATCACCCTTGGAATAATTTGCTTATTTTCTGTTAAGGAAGGGACTGTGTGACTTATTTAATTCTTTATCTCCAGTTTCTAAGCACAGTGCTTTCTCCACATAGTAGGTGTTCAATAAATGTTAGGTGAGTGAGTGAATCAGTGAAACAACAGTTTCTCAACGTTGAAAGGAACATCAGAGATCAGTTCTGGGATCATGATCAAAAAGATATTCTGTGGTTTTGCTTTTCAAAGTATGGTCGTCTGGCATTGTCATCACTTGGGAACTTGTTAGAAATGCACCATCTCAGACCCTTCCCCAATCTCCTGAATTACAATTGCATTTTAAGTTCTGGGATGATTCATATGCACCATAAAGTTGAGATGTACTGCTCTTTATCAGGTACTTGTTCTGCTTTCGCTTCAGCACCTCCAGGGAAGAGGAACTTAACTACCAACCTGAATATTCTTTTACATTTCAGTTAGTTGTAATTGCTAGCAGGTGTCTCTTTAATTTAGCCCAAATCTACAATTTCTTCCCTTTGGTTCCAGTTATGTCCTTAGGCCTCCAAAGTAAACCTAACCTCTTTTTTACCTATAGACATTTGGAAACGGGTATTATGTTCCTCATATGACAGAGAAGAATTTGTAACCAGCTTAGCTATATTTTTATTTGCTTTCTGATGAGTAGGAAATTGGAGTGAAGAAACAATAAGCTAAAAACGAAACAAAAAAGAAACAATGACCTAAAGCTGCAGTCCAGGCCCTGGCTTCCTGTGGAGTCTTTACCCTGTGGCTCTGACACCCTCTTCATTGGGCCTGAAAGGGGCCATGTATGCACCAGCTCTGGTTTATGAGATCTCCAGTCCAAGGAAGTTGGAGGAATTGGTACTCTCCATCTGTTATCTATAATTTTTTTGATTTATCAGCCTTCAAAATCATTTCCCTTGTGGTCTTATTACAGGAGACTCTGTAGAGTGATGATTTTTTAAAATTACGCTAGTAGATTTTTAGTACTTTTTTCTTTTTCTCTGACTGGATAACTTGTGGAACTGAAACTTTGTTTTGTGAAGTAATATTTTGTGTGAATTTTAGTTACTAAGAATTCTCATCTGTATATGAAAAAATATTGTGAAAAATGAGTATTTACAAACTGCTTTCAGATGTTGAACAGCTATAGATAAAATATGGTTAAATTGCAACTAATCTATGAGGGTTTTTTTTTTTTAGCAACATGAGATTTTTTTTTACAGGTGTTCATATTTTTTAAGCTGCACGTTGTGCTATGTATTCCAGGCATAAAATACCTCTGCCTAAGAGAACCTAACATTTTAATTAGAGAGATAAGTCTGACGAACATGAAAGATTAGAAGACAGTGAGGTGCTTTTCTGTAAGACTATAAAGTAAACTAGACTCTTAGGAAGAATTCTAGTTACAGCTATAACTGTTGCACCATTGCAAAATGATTTTTAACAAAACAATGCTGTTTTCTTTTCAGGGCATTCATCCTCAAAGAAATCAGAAAATTCTGTAAACAGTAAGTATCTAGTATTTCTTTAATAAAAATATGTAGATTCAAGTTATTCACAGTTTGGGTTTCCCATCAATTGTGACTTGCTCTGATATATTATTTTTTGGTTTGGTACTATGTAAAAAAATCATAGAAAAAAATACCAAAAGTGTACGATTTCTTCCCCAATTTTGAACATTTTAAACTTTCTTATTTTAAAATAGAAGAGTGTAAAATTTCTTCTTCAGTAAATACAATGGATACACAATTTAATTTCACTTTATAGAATATGAAGGAAGAAAAGTAGAAGGATGAGGTTGGAATGGAAAAAGAATTGGGGAAGTGGATTAATATTTAAGAAATGTTGCTTATATTGTATACTGAGTCATCTCTGTTATTTGCTGATCTTGATTGATAAAATTAAATGTGTGGTTTGTATACGAACAATAAAATGTTGGCAACTGGTTATTACTGGTTAGTTTTTTTAATAAGTACTGTGGTTTTTACCAGATTGTATCAAACCAGATTGATTTTATTGGATATTTGCCACAGATTTTATTACTATTTTTTCCCCTGCAACATTCCAAAAAAACATTCAAATGACTTATAAATACAATAAAATAAGATTTTAAAAAGTAAAATCATGATAATGGAAAAATAAGATAGAATAGCAAAGTAAAGCTTGAGATAAAATTAACACAGACAAATGTTTACTAAAAAGTCCTGCATAATTACAAAGGTAGATCACACATTTGTCACTGTTCTTCTAAGCAACCAAACCAAAGAGGGAAACCACCGGTAGAATGATTAATTGTACCCATATGATCATATGCAGGGTATTCATCTTTTTCCGGTCAGAGTTCTGAGAGCATACTCTCCTGTGGGCTCATAAAAGGGGCATCCACCTGTGAGATAACAAACAGTAGCCTTGCATCTCAGTAGTAATACAATGTCAAATTTCTTAAAGACCTTGCAGTAGGGTTAGGGCTAATGATAAAGTGTAGTTCAATAGCCTTTCTAATTCATTTTATAATATCTGGACTTATTTTATGAGACTTCTAGGCTTGGAAGTTTGTAAACTTAAGCATTAATTTTTGTTCTGATTTAAAGTAATATATATTTACTGTGGCAAACTCAGGGAAAAAAAATTAGTAATTCCTCCAAATCCCACCATTCAAAGAGAAACATTATTAGCATTTTAATATAATTCTTAAGGAGAATTTCTCAGTAGTCAGTAACCAGAAATTTTGCACTGTGAGAAATAGAAAAAGAGACGTTTTAAGATATTTACTGTTTAAAGATTTAATGGAGAGGGCGGTGTCATTGGAGGCATTCGTCTAGTTTAGGGATACAGCATGTTCCTTATAAATTATTTTGCTCATACCAATTTTGTTTTCAGCATATTTGAAGTGTCCTAAAGCACTGATACTTTGTTTCTTCCCATGTGAATCCTAATTGATCTGTAGCTCCTTTTCCTAAATTAGGTGAAGTGTAATGACAGTTTCTAGAACATAGCCGGAGTCTATCAGTCTCATGCTATCTGGGCTGAAGTAGTATGTGTGTGTGTGTATATCTTTCATTTCCACTTGGATAATGTTCAGTTACCCTTTTACCACCATTTAATGTATGGATTATTAAAACTAAATCTATGAAGAAAAACCCAATTTCTGTGGGGAAAAGAATTTTAACTTGGATTTGTTGACTATTTACTCTATCAGCCAAAATGGCAAGTGGTTTACTTGTATTACCTCATTTAATCTTAATAATGGGCATATAATATCCCATTTTGCAGACAGGAGAACCGAGACCCAGAGAATTTACATAAAATGCCAAAGATCTAGTAGTTGGTTAATAGCAGAGTGTGGATGAAACACAGATTTATAATTCCACAAAGTCTGTGCCCCTTTACCGATATCATCAATAACTGTTCAGTGAATCAAATGTAAGTCTACTCTTTATACCCCAATTTTGGCAGATACATTCTATAAATCTACATTAAATGATTTGATCTGTGTCTCAATTCTATATATAAGATAGGTATAAAGAGACTTAACTTTTTTTTATTATCAGAGCCAAATGAGACAATATATATGTACAGCATGTGTCCAACACAAAGTAAGTTCTTAATAACTTGTAACTATTATCATTGTTACAGAAAGGAAAAAAAAAACAGACATTAAACAGATTCTGTGTTTTGTTCTCTAGAATTGGTCAAATCAAAAGTTAAGTCTGTAAAAGTTTGGCCCATCCATTTGTTATCATAATTGGAGACTTGCCACTTCTTCCAAGTTATTTAGGTATCATATAATATCTAGAAAAACCAAGGTGACAGATCTGTTTTCATTATTCAAACATATAGGGAAAATTATATGCAGTTTGCATTTTAGAAAGGAACATTGAAAACTTAAAGCAGGTCAAGAATGGAATAACCAAGGCATTGACAGAACTTGAAAATTTGTGTCATAGGAAGAAGGTAGAAGGAAATACAGATGTTTAGTTTGGAGAAACTTGTAGGGATGGGAGGGAAGGGATAAGGAGGTAGACATGGAAACTAGATGTTTGTAAGACTGCTTTTGTGTAGGAGACTTATTTTTGATGACTATTTGGCAGAACTAGAGTCTCTGGATAAAAATTGCCCAGAGACAGATTTTTGCCTTAATTTAAGGAAAAACTTGTCACTTAGAACTATCTGAAGAAAGGGATGGCGGAATGGGCTGCTTCAGGAAGTAGTGAGGTGTTTAAGCATAGATTGGACAGCCACTTGTCCTGGGAGATGTTGCAGTAAGAGATTTAATCATTGGATAAGGGCTACATTAAAGACCTGCAAGATCCCACACAGAGTCAGTGATGTCCATTCCGATCCCTACTGTCTAATAACTGCTGCGTAGCTTTGACACTGATGCCAGGGCACCCGTTGGTATTGCCTGTTCTGCTTATTGTGATTTCCTTAGCAGTGCCCCTCCCCTCCGGCTGGCTGCAGCAGTTACCATAGGAATGGTTTCTCTTCATTGCCGCTCTCAGGGGACTAGGATGCTATAGATTCATAATGTAGTCCAGTCTTCTAGATTTGAATCTCTGACAGTATTTGGCTACTTTTTTTTTTTTTTTTTTTTAAAGATTTTATTTATTGAGAGAGAGAGAATGAGAGAGACAGCACATGAGAGGGGGGAGGGTCAGAGGGAGAAGCAGACTCCCTGCCGAGCAGGGAGCCCGATGTGGGACTCGATCCAGGGACTCCAGGATCATGACCTGAGCCGAAGGCAGTCGCTTAACCAACTGAGCCACCCAGGCGCCCTATTTGGCTACTTTTTAAGCATATGATCTTTCAAAGAGAGTTATTTTATAATATTCTAAACTGATTCGATCTTTTAGTAAAAGTGGGTTGTCTAGTATCCGAAAACATGTGGAAAGTTGGCATGTGGGAGGTACTCTTGAAAGGGAACAAGAGGACAGGTGGTTGTAAGGCCTTTTAAAATTAGCTGCCCGCTTTCAAGATCTTGCAGGTTTTGTTCTTTGACATCATTAACAGGGTAACACTGTCATGTTAACTATTAGGCCTCATTAATTTTTCCGTGCTTTCTTTAGCTCATGTTAGTGAGTTTTCATAAAAATAAGAGTAGAACACTTTTATTCTCTCTTCTCACACATTCAGTTTGGGACACTGGCAGTTTCAGTGCTGGTTGTGATTGAGTGGGAATCTGGTTCCCAAGGCTTTATAATTTTATCTTTTATTGTCTTTGTATGTAGATCATTATAAATACAACCCCTGGGGCGCCTGGGTGGCTCAGTTGGTTAAGTGTCAACTCTCGATTTCAGCTCAGGTCATGATCTTAGGGTTGTGAGATCAAGCCCCGTGTTGGGCTCTGCACTGGGCATGGGACCTGCTTAAGATTCTCTCTCTCCCCCTGTTCCGCCCCCCCGCAAAATACAACCCCTCTCCTTTTTTTTTTCCCTGCCATTTTTGTTAGTTTTTGTGCCAGAATAGATGTAGTTAGGACCAAAGTTCAGACATGCATATTGATTCAAGGATCAAAGTCTAACAGGTAAAAGGCTAAAAACACTGTGGGCAAATCAATGCTGTTTTATTTTTTGTGTGTGTTTAAGGGACATTCTGTATTGACAGACTGAATTTGTGTCAGTTCTTTTTGAGACTAACTTACTGGAGAGGAACTATTTGCTAATATAATTACTTTATGGCATATACTTTTATTGCCTTATAATATCTTTTTCAGTATTTGATAATTTTTAGTTCACTAATATAGGGTGATTTTTAAAACACGTCTGTTTTGTTATGTTTTAAAAATAGAAATATCTTTATTGTTTTGACTGATTTTTAAAGGCAATACATGATCATTGTCTAAAATACAAGAAATTTGGAAATGCTTAAAGTAGAAAGTGAAAGTGTCGCAGGCCACAGGTAATATAATTACTGTTAAGTATGGTTGGTCCTTACAAACTTACAGTATATATAAACACATATGTAATCATAAATCGGATTATACCATGCATGCTTTCTGTAATTTTTAAAAAATTTGGAATAGCACAGACATTTTTCCATGGTAATACTATAGACATGCTAAGATTTTTTTTAACAGCTATATAGTATTAATTTAACCAATCCTAGATCCCTAATTGTGGGGATATAGGTTGTTTTCTTTTGTTGTTTTTGTTGTTATATAATGAACATCTTTGTACATGTATCTCAGGTGCTTATTTATTCTAAGTAAATAATTAAATTCTTAAAAGCAGCATTGCTGGTTAAAGGATGTGTATATTTTAAACTGATCTTTGTTGCTAGATTTTCCTCAAGAAAAAAGTTTACAGAATTTTTACTCCTCTAACAATGTATGAGTATGCCTATTTCTTTACTGAAATCAGCTTCTTCTAATTAATTTAATCAGCATCAATTTTTAAAAGCATCTGACAATATTTTTTCATGATTTAACTAACTGGTCCTACATACTAGTTCAGTTCTTGAGTTCTTGATCCTAATGTAAATATACTCTACAAAAATCTTAACGTGCATGTCTTTTGTATGCCAACAGAAAGAAGAAACTAAATCAAAGGCAATTATATTGCAAGAGATCATTCCTTTATAAGAGTTAATACTGAAATTGCCACTTTAACTCAGTGTGACTTAGGGGAGTTTCCATGAGACTCTCCTTGGTCTTTTTGCTGAGACTCTTTGGTATATCTCAACTTATTTATTTATTTTTAGGAAGAATTTATTGGTCTGAAAGAGTGAATTACATTTTTAGAGCCATAAAAGTTGAAACTAAACTGCAGTTAAATCTGAAGTTAATTTAATTGCATTGGTGGGTAGTTCAAAATATGTTTTAAATATAATACATTTTTAAAAATCTCTTTTAAATGAACAGGAAATTCTGATGAAGAAGAAGGTACTTCAGAATCTGAACTTTGGAAGGGCCCCCTACCAGAAACAGATGAAAAATCGCAGTGAGTCCTGATATTACTAGATAGTGCATACCCTTTGCATCAGTAGAGAAGCCACAGCCATTCTTGATAACAATTAATGAAAAAGCTTATCATCATGAATGTCTGTTTAATGCCAAGGACTGCCTAGCCTGGTAAGATCAGAGTTTATTCCCAGCCATTTTTGTGGCCATAAACGGCTAACTCATTCAGCTTCCACTCAGTGAGTAAATCTTTCTTCAGCTCGCCTTGACAAGTGACCTTCTGGTCTTTGCTTAGAATCCTTCAGAGAAGGGCTGTTTACTGGTTCCAGAGCAGCCTATTCTTGATATTCTGATTATCATAAACATGTACAGGGAGCCCCTTGAAGCTGTCTATGTACGGGTAAAAGTTTACTTGCCAACAACTACCTTAACCCCCCAAAGACAGGTAACTCAGTGTGCACATTGTTATCTGCCTTGGGTTGGAAGAGCTGTCTGGATGTGGGCTGGAATTTTATCAGCTCTTGTCATATACTGGGATGTTCAGCACTTGAGCTTTATATGTTAAAAGAGGATAAAATAAATACCTACTGCATAGAGTTTATTGTGAAGAGTTAATGAAATAAAGAATGTAAAGCACTTGGTACAATACCTACAAATATAAGTGCTCAATAAATTTTAGTCCCATTTTGTTAGTCTTTAGGCAAATTGGTTCATAATATTGAATCAATCCTAATTCATTAATTTAGGCTGATTATGAAACATCTTGCTATTTATGGTATGTTCTCAGTGTAATAGAATTCAGGTGTGTTGGAAAGAGTTTTTTTGTGTGTGTGTGTGGATATTTTTAAAAGATTTATTTATTTGAGAGAGGGAAAGAGAGAGAGGGAGCAAGTGCAGGGTTGGGAAGGAGCAGAGGGAGAGGTAGAGGGAGAGAGAATCCTCAAGCCGACTCCCCACTGAGCATGGAGCCCGATGCAGGGCTCGATCCCACGACCCTGAGATCACGACCTGAGCCAAAATCAAGAGTCAGATGCTTCACTGACTGAGCCACCCAGGCACCCCTGGATGATTCTTAATGTAGATTCTTTTTTTTTTTTTTTTAATTTTTATTATGTTATGTTAGTCACCATACAATACATCATTAGTTTTTGATGTGGTGATCCACGATCCATTGTTTTCATATAACACCCAGTGCTCCATGCAGTACGTGCCCTCCTTAATACCCATCACCGGGCTAACCAATCCCCCCTCTCCCCTCCCCCTCTAAAACCCTGTTTGTTTCTCAGAGTCCATAGTCTCTTATGGTTCATCTGTCCCTCCAGTTCCCCCCTGCCTCATTTTTCCCTTCCTTCTCCTAATGTCCTCCATGCTATTCCTTATGTTCCACAAATAAGTGAAACCATATGATAATTGACTTTCTCTGCTTGACTTATTCACTTAGCATAATCTCCTCCAGTCCCATCCATGTTGATGTAAAAGTTGGGTATTCATCCTTTCTGATGGCTGAGTAATATTCCATTGTATATACGGACCACATCTTCTTTATCCATTCATCTGTTGAAGGGCATCTCGGCTCTTTCCACAGTTTGGCTATTGCGGACATTACTGCTATGAACATTGGGGTGCATATGGCCCTTCTTTTCACTACATCTGTGTCTTTGGGGTAAATACCCAGGAGTGCAATTGCTGGGTCATAGGGTAGCTCTATTTTTAAATTTTTGTGGAACCTCCACACTGTTTTCCAAAGTGGCTGTACCAACTTGCATTCCCACCAACAGTGTAAGAGGGTTCCCCTTTCTCCATAACCTCTCCAACATTTGTTGTTTCTTTCCCTGTCCATTTTTGCCATTCTAACTGATATAAGGTGGTATCTCAATGTGGTTTTGATTTGGATTTCCCTGATGGTTAATGATGATGAACATTTTTTCATGTGTCTGCTAGCCATTTGTATGTCTTCTTCAGAGAAGTGTCTTTTCATATCTTCTGCCCACTTTTTGACTTGATTATTTGTTTTTTGGGTATTGAGTTTGAGAAGTTCTTTATAGATCTTGGATACCAGCCCTTTATCTGTAGTGTCATTTGCAAATATCTTCTCCCATTCTGTGGGTTGCCTCTTTGTTTTGTTGACTGTTTCCTTTGCTGTGCAGAAGCTTTTTATCTTGGTGAAGTCCCAAAAGTTCATTTTTGCTTTTGTTTCACTAGCTTTTGGAGATGTATCTTGAAAGAAGTTGCTGTGGGCGATGTCAAAGAGGTTACTGCCTATGTTCTCCTCTAGGATTTTGATGGATTCCTATCTCACATTGAGGTCTTTCATCCACTTTGAGTTTATCTTTGTGTAGGGTGTTAGAGAATGGTCGAGTTTCATTCTTCTGCATGTGGCTGTCCAATTTTCCCAGCACCATTTATTGAAGAGACTGTCTTTTTTCCATTGCATGTTTTTTCCTGCTTTGTCAAAGATTATTTGACCATAGAGTTGACGGTCCATATCTGGGTTCTCTATTCTGTTCCATTGGTCTATATGTCTGTTTTTGTGCCAGTACCATGCTGTCTTGGTGATCACAGCTTTGTAATATAGCTTGAAATTGGGCAACGTGATGCCCCCAGCTTTGTTTTTCTTTTTCAACATTTCCTTGGCGATTCGGGGTCTTTTCTGATTCCACACAAATTTTAGGATTGTTTGTTCCAGCACTTTGAAAAATGTCATTGGAATTTTGATCGAGATGGCATTGAAGGTATAGATTGCTCTGGGTAGCATAGACATTTTAACAATGTTTATTCTTCCGATCCATGAGCATGGAATATTTTTCCATCTTTTTGTGTGGAAAGACGTTTTTTAAACAAGATCACTTTTTTTTCTGCAACCTTAACTTTTTTTTTTCCAGCCAAGTAAAGAATTCCTAAAAGTGTGGTCATTATAGATCAGATTATAAAAAAGTTATTAGTGTAAATAAAGTATTGCTATCCTAGTTAAACTATGGACTAAACTTTTAATGGTATAACTTCCCATTGAAGAGCTTTATAGCTGAAATTGACAGAATAGGTCTTAGGATCAGCTCACCATTTTAGGCAGTGAAGATACTTGAGTAAATCCTTCTAAGAAGACTCTTATCAGGGGTGCCTGGGTGGCTCAGTCATTAAGCGACTTCCTTCGGCTCAGGTCATGATCCCAGGGTCCTGGAATCGAGTCCCGCATCGGGCTCCCTGCTTGGCAGGAGGCCTGCTTCTCCCTCTCCCACTCCCCCTGCTTGTGTTCCTGCTCTCGCTGTCTCTCTCTCTGTCGAATAAATAAATAAAATCTTTAAAAAAAAAAAAAAAAGAAGACTCTTATCATCCAGAACTTTTTGTGACCTTATAAATACTTGACATTGATCAAGTGTGGAACATCTAAGCCTACACAGAGATTCAGTTAATTTCCTGTATTTAAGTTCTTACTACAGTTTTTAAAATTTTACTGCATTTCGCTGTCATGCTGGGGGAAAAGGGACAACAGCATGGGGAATACCAAATTGCAGATAATTCTTAAATCAACTTTATCTGATTCTGTAGTTTTTTTTTTTTAATTTGAACATGGGTATAATGGCTTTGTGCATTCACAGTTATTTAAAACCAAGTAATGGAGTCCCATTGTGAATTTCTGATCTAAAAGAACTTTTTCTGAAGAGACTGGTAGACTGGATTTGACTTCCCCGCTTGATTCCCTGTCCCAGAAGGAAGAAAAGCAACTGTGTGTGTGTGTGTGTGTGTGTGTGTGTGTGTGTGTGTGTATTTAATCCTCACAGCACCTGTGTAAGGAAATACAATGTTCTCCTTTGTACAAACAAGGAGACTGAGCCCAGAGAAGTTAAGTAACCTGCTCATATAAGCTAATAAGTGACAGAGCTAGAACTTAAACACTGTCTGACTTGAAACCCTGTGGTATTTTTCTTTATCAGTCTGGTTCCTAGTGCTAATATTTATTTAGTACTTGACAGTTTTCATAGTATTTTAACACATTATAATACAATTTAGTATCTTCTTTCAGTCTTTGATTCATTGTTTTAGACATGATATTTACTGCTACAAATATATATTTACTATTCCCAGAGCAATAAAGACCTACAGCCTAAACAGATTTTCCCCATTTCTAGGAGTAAAACTTGTATTTTTCCTGAAAATAGTTTTCTTTTTCATTCATTTCTTGATCAGACTATAATTTGAAATGAGAATGAACAGAGAAGTTATAAAGTCGACCAGAAAAGTAGAGAAGCAGTAACATGTCACAAAGCATGTACTTTCAAGTAAAATCTTAGGTAATAAATCCATTTAGGGAGAGGTGGCAACATATAAAACATTTTAAATTTAATCAATTTGGGTATAGTTGTGATTATTCGAAAAGCTAAGAATTATTTGATGGCTGAATCATGAAAAATATCAATATATAGAAAAATTAGCAAATTATATTGAGTTAAAATATTTTATTTTCATTAATCACATATAATGTGTCACCTAATTTTTTTTCTGTAATTGTTGATTTTAATCAATATGTATACCTTTTCTTTTAAATAGAGAAGAAGAATTTGATGACTATTTTCAAGATTTATTTCTGTGAGATGGAAGAGAGAAGCCCACATTCCGTAATGTGAAAGTACACTTTGAAACTCTTCACAAAAATTTTATCTACAAGTTGCAGCTTGAGTCGTTTATCTTCAGAAATAAAAATCCAGCTACTCTCAAGATGTCAGCTGCTTTGGAAGTTTTTCAGTTCTGTTGGAGACATGCTTCCCCATCCCTTTATATCTTTTCAGTTGCCTGTCAACGACTGCCCCAGATCTGTAGCTGCTGGAGGATGAAGCTAATACACTGTACAGAGTCCATTGTGCCTGTATTTTGTAGGGGTTTTTGCTGTTGTTTTTACTCATTCATATTTATCTTCCCTTGCTTCAGTTAGTTTAAGTTATTAGAATTACTGGTGTCTCACAAAAATTATAAAATAGACTCATTATGTCTTTACCTTTCCTTTCCTCTGATACACTGGCACCCCTCTTTTTAAGCTCCTACTTTCCCATTACCACCTGTTGCTAGCTGCCTTTTTTTTTCCCTTTGCTTACCTTTCTCTTCCTTCTCACCTATCCTACTTAAGGGACTTTGTTATAATCAAATTTGACTTCCCAGTGTGTGAGAAGTTTATTACAAAGTAAATTAATACCATGGAGCGGTGGGGCACGGCAAATGAGGTCCCAGAAGTCTGAAACAGTAGATTAGGTTCACGAAAGTTGACTCTCCAACAGAGAGATTCTATAATAAGACAATTTAACTGAATAATAGTATGTGCTAGATCTTATCTTAGATACAGTCACACAAATATGGATATACTTATATGCCAGGATATATTATAAAATGTAACTTCTTACTTTGCTGATCATACCCCTCAGAGTCAGTGGATGTGCTTTAGGGGATCTAAGCACTCCTAGAATCTGTGTGTAAACTTCTGTAATCATGTGTATTTATGGGGGGAAAGGGTCCGTAGTTTTCATCAAATTTTCAAATGGATTTATTGATTTTTTTAACAAAAGGTTTTAACCCATGTTTGTAAAGAGCAAAGAGATGGCTAAGAAGATGCATGATTTAGTGAAGTGAGGCCTGTAGAAAGCAATCATAGCATTTCAATTATTTTAAGATATACTGTTTTAAAGGACATTTAAACATGGAATGATTGGCATTAAATTGCAGAATAAGTAGTTTAGTGTCTTATTTTTAAATGGTTAGTATCAGAGATATTCCTTTTATTAAATAGTTGTTATTCATTAATTCAAATATTTTTCAGGCTTCTATTATATGTGAGGCACTATGCTGGATGTTGCTACAAAGTAACTATCTAGGAAATAATTATACAGTCATTTCTAAACCATCAAAAAAACAGTAAATCAGTATTGGTTTGTTAACATTGAACATTGTTTTTAAATCCCCTTATTTTCTTAAAAAATTGTATTTTTTTAAAATCTCACAACTTATAGTGAATAAAAAGGAATCTTGGTTTCTAAGGAAAAAGTGCTGAAATGTCCAGCAGCAAACTGATATTAGTATATATGTAGCTAAAACATGTTTATGATAAAAATACATTCATAGTTTAGTGATCATCAGAAAATAAAATTCCTATAAAATTAAATGATAACTAAAAAGCTAGACTCCTTTAAAATAGATCCATGTATTTGGTATTAAAAGTATGGTTTATGGACATTAGGTTCATTAGTAAATTTAGGTCATTATATATAATCATAACACTTAATCCATTCATGCATAACTGAAGTCATATTTTTAAGGAGTCTTTGAAAAGGCCTCAAGATGACGAGTTTAAAGAATAATTCTCCAACAGACCTATCTCATATTTGGCTATAGTGCAGTCATTGGTGTTCAGTGGACCACCGTTTGGGATATGAAGTTAATGCTTTCTTCTACTTGCTGTTAAGCAAAGTTCCTATTTTTGCAGACCTTCAATAACAGCACATCTCTGCTCCTCAATTTGCTTTCTAGTAAATGAGGAGGGGAAGTTGTTTGAGCTGATAATTTGGGGTCCAAAATTACATAAAGCTAAAGGAAGAGTTTTTTTTTTTTTTAAGATTTTATTTATGTATTAGAATATGAGCAGGGGGAGGGACAGAGGGAGCAGCAGACCCCTCGCTGAGCAGGGCTGGGTGGGGGCTTTCTGGGATCATGACCTGAGCCGAAGGCAGATGCTTAACCGACTGAGCCACCCAGGAGCCCCAAAGGAAGAGTTTCTTAAGCAGTTTCTAAAATAATCCTAAAAGTGGAGTTTCAAAATTATTTTAAGTAATGGAAACAAGGTGTACATGTATCACTTACTCAAGGTAATGACTTAATAGACAACACTCATGTTCATGTATATATTGAATGAGTTTTTCCCCCCTAAAGATATTTTGTTAACTTACAGGCACTCCTCATTTATAGCTGTTTGTTATGACATTTATTCAAAATACTATTCGTTCATATTCACTGAGAACCTACCTTATACCAGGCGCTACTCTCTCTAGGTGCCAGGATAGAGTTAGGAACAAAATAGATGAAAATAGACAAAAATCTTTCCTTTCACACACCTACATTCTAATGTGAAAGTAGCAATCCTATGATTCTAAATCTTATAATTTTTCCTTGTAAACATAAAACAAATGGTGATTTTTTTTTTTCCCCTGGCTGCTTAAAATTGAACGATACCTTCTGTATAACAAAACATTTGAGGTTCATAGTTTGTCAATTTGATTCGTTAAAATTTAGATACCTTTTGATAAAATCTGTGGCAGAATCTAGGGCATAATTATTATTATTTGGTCTGTGATTGTAGATAAGGAAGAAATCCTAAATTTCTCTGATGTCCAAACGTCCACCATGTAGTAATAGTTGATTGTCCTTAGTTTCTCTTGACAAAACAATATTTAGAATGCATGGTAGATGGTTCTAGTAATCTTTTTTTTTTTAAATAACCTCTGTTGAAGTTCTTCTAAACTGCTTTTGATAGTAAAATTCTTGCATAATCAAATCACATGCTTCTTAATGCATAACATTTATTAGCTGATTTAATTTACATTAGGACTATCCAGGGAATGTCTTATAAACTGATTATTCTTTCAATGAAAAGAATAGAATATTAAAAAATATTCTGTTATACATAAAATAATTGCTTTCAGACTTGTGGAGAGGGATGGGCATAGGACAAAGACATAAACTGCCAAAAGCAGTGTGGTCTTCATCCTTCCATTATCAAGGATAAAAAGTAGAGGAAAGAGATGATGAGCATTTCAGATGGAATAACATTTGACATCCTATTACTTGTTTTGTGTATAGTACTTACAGATATAAGTTCTATACTGTATTTACTCTTAAGATGTGTAGATGAGAGATTTTTAGTTTAGGAAGGAATTTGAGGTATGAATTACGATTATTAATGTTATGGGCTGAATTATGTCACCCCCCCCCCCAAATTCATGTTGAAATTCAACCCCCCAGTACCTCAGAATGTGATTGTATTTGGAGATAGGGTATTTAAAGAGTTAATTAGGGTAAAATGAAATCATATGAATGGGCCCTAATCCAATATGATTGTGTCCTTATAAGAGGAAATTAGGACACAGACACACAAGAGGGAAGACTATGTGAGGGTAAGAGAGAAGATGGGCATCTACAAGCCAAGGGGAGAAGCCTCATAAGAAACCAACCCTGACAACACCGTGATCTTGGACTTCCAGCCTCCAGAACTGTAAGAAAATAAATTTCTGTGGTTTAAGCCACTCAGTCTGGTATTTTGTTATGGTAGCCCTAGCAAATGAATACTATTAATAAGAACCTTTAAAAAAAGAATTGGTGACTGGTTTCAGGATTACATATTTTTAATTTAAAACAAATTGGCTCCAAAAATGCACTTATTTTCATCTTATATTTTGTATTTTTGTTGAACTTTATTTTACTCTCAGGGTTTTCAGGCTAGCAATATATTTTCTTTTGGTGGTCATAAGCGTAGCGTATCTAAAGATCCTCTTACTCTGTTAGTTGATGGTGTGCTGAATGAAGTTTGCTGAAGCTCTTTTGTTTCTTCTGTTTTTCTTCAAAAGTAGAAACAATATTTGAAATTTCAGCCAGTCAGATTATAACATGAGACATGTTTTGGACTTTTTGTCATCACTGCCACCTCCTGAATCTTCTGTGGCTAGTAAAAAGGAGAAAAGCAGTAGTAGTGGGAATCCGTGGACACACAGTGTTTTTATTCTAATACTCTCATAATGTTAGTATCAACTTTATAGCTAGTTAATAGTTTTAACTTATAACAAGTACTAGGGTTTTGACCATTTTAAAACTTAATGTTCAGAGTTGATCCATTTAAAAAACAATCTTATAAATGATTAACCATTTAACAACATCTGTTTCTTAAACCACTGAACTGCACAATCTGGGAATCTGAGTTGTTGCTTTGTGCCAACAAGCACAAAGCTTGTTGCCTGAAGATACAAAATAATGTTTTTAGTTCACAGAGACTTCTCAGGGTAGCAGGAAGAAAGTTCACAAGTAATTTTTTATGCAAATAAACAGAAGATCTATATCCGATATACTGAATACTAAAAGAAAGTATCAGGAGCCACTTAAAGAACCTGATATCCTGTTCATCATAAAGTTGAGATAAAGATTAAATTTAATTGTACTAAGAAATACCTTTGCTTTCCACTTGCATTGTAAAATTGACCACTTTTGTTATCTTTTTTTTTTTAAGGTTATTTATTTGAGAGACAGAGCTTGAGCATGAGGGGGAGAGCAGAGTGAGACTTGTTATCTTTTTGAAGTGCAAATCAGGTTATTGCTTTCCCATCTAAATCCCTTTAATGACCTCCCCTTGCTCCTCTAGAGGACAAATCCTCAAGCAAGGCCTTTAAGGCAGTTCTATCCTGCCTAACTGCCTTACCAGCTTTATCTGGTATTTTGCCCTGCTTGTTCTCTAGACTCCAGCTACACCAGTTTCTACGTTCTTCAGTTGCACCAAGCTTATTTCCACTTCAAGGCCTTTGTGCATATTCTTTTTTTTTTATTATGTTATGTTAATCACCATACATCATTAGTTTTTGATGTAGTGTTCCATGATTCGTTATTTGCGTATAACACCCAGTGCTCCATTCAGTACATGCTCTCTTTAATACCCATCACCAGGCTAACCCATCCCCCCACCCCAATACTTTAAGTGGAAAACCCAAAAGACTCCACCCCAAAACTGCTAGAACTCATACAGGAATTCAGTAAAGTGGCAGGATATAAAAATCAATGCACAGAAATCAGTGGCATTACTATAGACCAACAAGAAGACAGAAGAAAGAGAAATTAAGGAGTCGATCCCATTTACATTTGTGCATATTCTTTTCCTTCCTTCTTCCCCAACCCCTCCCCCTTTCTTGGCTTAGCCAAAGCCTCCTGTGTTCAGAGTTTAGCATAAGCATCCTTCTTCAGGAAAGCCTTCCCCATGCTTCCTCTGATAGTTACAATCAATTGTTCATGATAGATAATTAATTGTTCATTTATTGGTTTAATGTCTAGCTCCCCGACCAGGGGGTAAGCTCTGTGAGGTAAGGACCCCAACTTTCCCCAGGCCCTGCCTAACCCAGGGCCTTGTACAGAATAGACACCCAATAAATACATTGGTGAATGGATTATCAAGAAGTCAAACTCCTACTTTTATTCTGTTGAAGGACATCCTTAACTTTTTAAGCAAAATACTTTCTCCCTCCATGAATTTTTTTAAATTCCAGTAAACACAATGGAATCACCTAAAAAGAATGTTGTATTTTTTTGTTTTTTGTTTTACAAAGCTCTTCCAGAAAGAGAAGATTTCTTGGTTAAACAATAAAAATTTCTTACAAAACCTTTTAAGTGCTGAATCTCAAGACAAAATAGGAAGTCATGACTTTAGCATTCTCAATTCAAGGTAACATTTGAGTCATCTGATAAACTCATAGTTGATCCTAAGCATCTTAACAGTGGCTTTCTGAAGATAATGTTAAACCAAACAGTGACTTCAGGAGTAGAAGTTTCATCAAGAAAAACCACTATATGGGGACATTTGAGACACAGTCAGTCTTGGAATACCTGTCAAGTCATCCCATTCAGTTGGCCAGCTTTGCTTTCCTGTAGGGCTTCCTTAAGTCTGGAAGGGAGGCTGGAGGTCTATAAAATCTTCTCATTATATAGAGAAGAATATTGAGCTCAGAGAGGTTAAGCAAATTGCCCAAAGAAACAGCTAATGCGTAATGTTAGAACTAAAACTGTTTTCTCACCTAACTCTGATGCCACTGATTCTATGGCTTTTGTATTTCTAAAATCTCAGTATTTTGTGGAGGTACTCAGGAGCCACATACTAGAGTGGATGAAGAAGCCTAACCCCAACCCCTACTTCAACTGGACCAGTCAATTCCTCCTGGAATTATTCCTAAGAACTTGTTGGGAGTGGGGGTGGATATCTGAAAAGCACTAATCAATTTATTATAATTACTTGAAAAGCAAGTTTCCTGTTTGCGTTTACTTATGGTTTCGTCATGTGAGATTAAGCTCAGCCTGACTCCTGGCTATTTTACAATGAGCAAAAACACACTCCATCTAACTAACCTTTTGTGGTCATATTTCCTTCTTCCTGCTTTTTCGCCTCCTTTTCAAGCACCTTCATCTTTGCATCATACTCATCAGCTAGGGATTTCCATTCCACTCTGTTGTTCTGAAGACCATTCAGCATTGGTGTGATTTCTTTATGAAACCGTGAGAACTCCTAGAGAGAATTTTAGGTCAGAAGCTATTTAAATCATATAGTTGATTTTCAGTACTTTTCATATGCAGAGAAGGAGCTATAAGGAGTTGTCACAGTGCTCAGTGCTCAGAGCTCCTTGGATGAGCTTAACTCAGTGCCGTGGAAACAGGAAAGACAGTTGCTGTTTTCTGAGTACGTCTCATCTGTTCAGTGTGCTCATGTCTGAATTCTAGTTTTTCTTCCACCCCTGAATGAAATTAGGGTAATTCCTCAAGCTACTTTGGAGAAACAAGTATACCCCTAATGGCTTTCCATGTGGGTGACTTCTGAATTTGGTAACACTTTGAAAGAAAAAGCCTCATCCCCAGATGATTATATATTTCACTCAATTTGTTTACTTACCTTATATACAAAAGTACAGACAAAATCAATAAATCCAACTTGAAGTTTGGGTAGTTCATCTTTTTTGTTTCTGTCCATCATAGGCTAGAAAGAGAAATAAATTCTTTAAGGATAGTTTTCTAAGACTCAGGGAACAAAAGAAACTGATTTGTATCAATAATTTGTAATAAATAGTGCATTTTTATGTCCAGGTCTTTACAATAGGCTGTTGCTGCAGCACGGTCCTCTCCAGATCTCCTTGTTCCCAAAATTCATTTGCAACCAGAAGTGCCACCTGCAAATAAGAATAAGACTTGGTTCATGAAACTGACTCATTCATAGAGAATTTGCATTTTATTAGTGTGAGTGACATTTAAGGATAACATTTATATTAATGCTTGAGGCACTGTCACATCACATGCTCTTTGGTTTTAGAAAGATGGCGCCTGGGTGGTTCAGTCAGTTAAGCGTCCGGTTCTGTTTCGGCTCAGGTCATGATCTCAGGGTCGTGGGTTTGAGCCCCGTGTTGGGCTGCATGCTCAGTGGGAAGTCTGCTTGAGATTCTTTTTCTCCCTCTCCTTCTGCCCCTCCCCTGCTCACGTGTGCTCTCTCTCTCAAATAAATAAATCTTAAAAAAATAAAAATGAAAAATATAGATTATATTGAAACGGGAAGGGGAAATTTCTCTTGCCACTTCAGCATTCTAGGCCCATTCTGGGAGTACCTACCTCCTATTTGCTATTGCCACCACCTCTCAACAATAAAAAGGGGAGATGGGAGGATGTTTAATTCTGTTACATTTTGCTTCAAGCTCTGAAACTTCCCACACATCCTCCTCTTGTCCTGCTTATCTGTTAGCTTCTAGCATATCTGCATGTACACACATGCACACAGATTAGAACACAGCTTTACTTGATTACAGGGTAAGGATATTTGAGGGTAAATTTATATAGCTTTTAAAAACCCAATATCAAGTTTAATGAATACCCACTAGCTGCCTTATATTGGCATGAACCAGGCTTGCCAGGAGGAATCAGATGTGACCTTTTTCTTTAAGATGCTTCCAGTCTCGTAGAGAGAGTCATGTAAACCATGTGGATAAGGGCTATAACAGTAGTAGTATGAAGTGCTGGGGATTGAGGAGAAGGAAGTAAAGATGAGTTTCATAAAGGAGCTTGCATTTATGTTGCATCAAGGATGAATAGTAGTTTTTCAGATAAAGAGGAGGGGAAGACTATCTGCAGAGATAAAACTGCACATCCAGAGCTTAGCGTGAGAGATGGTGAATGGGAGAGAGTGCCAGGAAATAATCTGGTGAGTGTGAGTTAAGGACAAGGACAGGTAGTGACAGGCCCTATAAGCTTTGCTAGGAAGTTTGATTCTCTAGAATGGTGATTCTTATTCCTGGAGCCCTAGTGCACCAAAGAGCACTAGCAGCCCCAGCCAAGAGAGATTTCAGGTAGAGTAACGTTGCTTTTTTCTTTTATATAAGTGGTCTTTGTACAACTTTATTGGGGGTGGAGTGGGGAGGACAGACTTTACTTCTTTTTTAAAAGAAAGCTTGGAAACCTCTGGGTGTGGGGAGTTTAGAAGGAGAGGAGTGGCTGAGCAGAGCTCTATCTATAAATAATCCCAGCAGCAGCTCAGAGGAGGGCTGGGTAGCTAAGGATGAAGAAGGATCCCTTAGGAGGGTCCCGCCACCATCGTGCTGATGAAAGAGGAAGTCCGACCTGAGGCAGTAGCCAGCGTGACAGACAGGAATAGGGAGGTGAACTTCATGCAAGGCCCCAGGTTTCTGGCCTGGGTGATTGTGCAGATAAAGAATCAAGGAGGAAGAACAGGCATGTCAGGGTGGAAGGAGCACACGTGTTTGGTTTGGAATTTAATGGTTCTAATTATTCTATCTTTATTCATACAACCCACAATTACAGTTGAACCCAGTGAATTCTGGCCTTTCTTCCATGTAGGGTTTCTCCTAGAAGTCACTGAGGGAAAAAGAGAAGCTTCTTTCATCCCGTTAGTAAGAAATCAAATAGTAAACTAGTGACTCCTGACTCTCACTCCCTGAGGTTGGCAAAGAACTGGGGAAGGCACCCTTAAACATGAACTTACTATAGACAGTGCCTTTTAATTATTGATAACACAGTGAAGAAGAGGTTGTAGGAGCAAAACCACCCTTGATAGAGGAGAGCACTAATGATTCATCTTTGTCTTGTGCCAATTTATCTCCTCTGTTAAAAACTCAGACATTCCCTGAATAATTGTATATAAACTTTTTGCAGTCTGTTCAATGATAAGGAATTCTTTGCAGAAAGCATTTTCTTTCTAAGGTCCCTTCTCTTTGCCTTGTTCTGGGGCCTAACCAAATGACTTATTGTCTTATTGACACTTGTGAGCTCTTGAAAGCTAGTTATCTTTCTTCATTAGCAGAAATCCAACAGGGAACATTTTTTGTCTTAACGTCTCAAGTTTCATTTTTCTTTTTAAATTATAAACCGATTGTTTGTTCCAGGGTAATGAAAGATAATTGCTTACAAAATATATAGTCACATAATTGCTAGCTATAACAAAATTCCAAGATTGCCAGAATCTTCACGTTCGCTCTTACATGGATCTAGGTAGCACCTGTGCAAGTGACGGAAAAGGAAACATAACTGTACTCGCCTGACTTTGTACCTCCCAGGGTTTGGTTATAGCTGACAAGTCACATGCAGTCATCATCATTGCCCTTGGGAGAAAACAACAATTGTTAAAACAAAGATATGCAAAATAAGGGTTTTTGTTTTGTTTTGTTTTGTTTTTTGCCAAAAGAGGAATAAAATTCTGACTACTTACATGACAATCTCCTTTTTGGTTGGATCAATGGTTACATATTTGATGGCCTCTTCTTCAGTTTCCATTTTTTCACAGGCATCAACAATTTTTTGAAACATGCTTCTCTTCCTAAAAAAGATATAGCTTTGCAACAATTTTAGCATGTAAGACCAGAGATAAAAAGTATCTTTAATATATGCTTTTCAGATTTCATGTTCCCACTTTGCATCAGATGTCCACATAGTGGATCTAAAGGGTCACGGGAGAAGAGAACAGGGAATGGCTGTTAACCTTGGCACAGAAAAGGTTTAAGACAGAAAAACCACAAGCCACAAAAGGAAAAAAAGAATTAGTAAGTTTGAATACATTAAAACTAAAAGTAACATGTGACAAATTAATGTGACAAAACAACATAAACATAAAGGCCACAGTCTGTGATGAGATAAATGATGATAAAAAATGCATAAAACCAACAAAGAATTAGAACCTAAAATACATGAAAAGATGCTCAATGTCACTGGTTAAAAAATACAAATTTGAACATCAATAAGATACCATCTCTACTCAAATTGACAAGATAAATAAGTGAATAGATGTAAGTGTGCCCACATCAAAGGTAGTCCAGATACGGGATAACAGAAACTCTTGCACACTGCTGGTGGGAATTTAAATTGGGAAAACTACTCAGGAGTGCAGTTTTGCAATGTAGTATTAAGACTGAAGATTTGCAAACCCTATAGCAATCCCATTTCTAGGCATGTACATTAGAGAAACTCACATGTGTACAAGGATATGCAATACAGCATTGTCAACAATAATGAAAAGTTAGAAGTGATCTAAATATCCATGTGTAGAAGAACAGCTGAATTCATTGTGGCATCTTCATAAAGTTGAATATACAGTTAAAACTAATGAACTGGATCTTCATTTACCACCAAAGTAAATCTTTAAAACATAATGTTACATGAAAAAGCAAGTTGTAGAAAAGTATGTACAGTAGGATACCATTTATGGACAATTTTCAAACAATATAAAAACATGGATGGAAAGGATGAGTACACATCAACATCAGAATGATGGTATCTGTGAGGGAGAAGGAGGGGCTTTTTGTGGAATGAGATGGGATGCCTCGATTGCATTACTTTTTTTTTCCATAAAAAAAAAAAGATCTCAGATGGGTGTGGCAAAATCTTAGCATTTGTTGAATCTGGGTTATGGATGTTTGGATATCAATTATGTTATTCTAAGTATCTGTCTTCATCTTCGGACTATAGAATAACTAAATTTTTAATTAAGAAGGACCAGAGAGGCACAATTTGATACTACCCATCTAAGTCATTAAAGAGTTGGACATTATAGCTAGTTCACCTTGTTCTAATCTGTTTTCACCAACAACTTTATAGTTCACTGACAAGAAAATGGGCAGAAGCTTGGAGTCTCTGGTCTCCTTGGTTATTATTATTGTAAATAGGCTAGTGCTCTGCTGTATGTAACTCAGAATTATGTGAGTTTGGTTAATGTGCATCAGTATCACCAAGATTTTTTAGCTCCCAGGTTCCAGAAGAATCAAATGTCTGATCCTGCAACTCTAAATATCAGACCCTGGACCATGATGAATCCACCAGGACCAAGATCACCTCCTAAGGCTGTGTGGCATCACTCTTTGGGCAATGCACCAACCTTGCTGTACATCCTTCAGTTCAAACTTCTTCAGACAACAAACTAATTGACATTAGGAGGTTAGTTTTTTAAAATATGTTTTCAGATGTCTAGTAAATTATCAGGTACCTTGAGGGTATTCTACTGATGATCCAAAAGGAAAGTGAATAAATGTGTGTGTGAAGAAATGCCTTTTAACTTGAATGCAGTGGGTCATTTATGTAAGGCAGAAACACATAGAGCGTAAGGGAGTTCTGTACTTACTTGAAATATAAAGCCAGGTCAGTTGCTATTATTGCAACTTCAAACAAATGAATAACTGTTTCAAACTGGCGTTTATTTAGGTTCTGGAAGATATTTAAACTCTGTAAGATAAAAATTCACATAAATGGGACTATTTAAAAAAAATCACAATAAAGTGCAAACATTAATTTGCCTTTGATTCAACAAATAAACCAAACTATGCCTAACAAAATAAAGATAATTAGCATGGAAGAAAGCTTTTAGCTTTCTCTCTTGGGTTAAGTTACCCCTCTACTTTGAGTAAGGTAATTTAAACTATAAAAATAGATATTCTTAGCAAATATTCTTATAATCAGTGTATAAGTTTGGGGAGTAAATAAAAGTGTTTTCTCCAGGATCATTTATAAATATAACAATAAATTTTAATTTTGCTTGTATTAATGGAGGAGCTTTAATAAAGAATATCTGGTACATCCCATTGTTAGATATGCTGAATTATCCACCAGATAATTTTAGAGTAATCATAGAAGTTGTTGGAAAACTTTCAGAAACTACAAGTTACACTAGTACTCATGTATATATCGGAAAAAAATAATGAAATCCTCTCAAGTTTTTCTTAAAATGTTTTCTTGCAATTATATTTTACAAAAACTTAACTAGACCTTTCTTCAAAGAGTTTCCCACTAATAATCTCCTCATATGTGGATCAGCTTTATAGTGTCCTAGAAAATGAGAGTAAATTTGGGAGTGGTTTTTAAAAGCTCTCATATTCTAATATGTATCATTTTGATGAGTACATTATTTTATTTTATTTATTTTTAAGATTTTATTTATTTGTCAGAGAGAGAGACAGGGAGAGAGAGATGGGGGGGAGAGAGAGAGAGCACACACAAGCAGGGGGAGTGGCAGGCAGAGGGAGAAGCGGGCTCCCCTGCTGAGCAGGGAGCCCAATGCGGGGCTCGATCCCAGGACCCTGGGATCATGACCTGAGCTGAAGGCAGACACTTAACTAACTGAGCCACCCAGGGGTCCCTTGATGATTACATCATTTTAAACAACAAACTACACCTAGTTAATAGTACTGTAACAATATGTATCATTTTGCAAAAGGTCTCATATTCCAAATAAATCATTTTAGGCATACAGGCCAAAGGACAGATGTATAGTTGTTTTGCCAAATGAAGTTGACGGTTATAAAGTACATATATAGACCTGAATCACATTCTTATCTTTTTTTCTCATTTTCTTTTTAAAGATTTTATTTATTTATTTGACAGAGAGAGAGAGAGAGAGAGCACAAGCAGGGGGAGGGGGGGCGGGCAGCAGGCAGAGGGAGAGAGAGAAGCAGGCTCCCCACTGAGCAGGGAGCCCGAAGACCTGGGCCTTGATCCCAGGACTCTGGGATCATGACCTGAGCCAAAGGCAGATGCTTAACCGACTGAGCCACCCAGGTGCCCCTTCTCACTCATTTTCACTTTCATCTAAAAACATGGACAAATCTTCTAATTGAAAAAACCCTGTCTTAATTCTATATACTTTTTATTTTCTCTTTTCTTTCATATCTAAGGATCTTAAAAGAAGAGCTTCTAAGTAGTTTCTTTATAACCTATGGATATAGATTCACATAAAAGATCCTGCTTCTGTTTTATATTAGTGGCTAGAAAGCCCTTGACCAAATTTGGGGACCATGTCTTATACCTTTCGCTGTATACATTTTGGGACTTTACTATAATTCATCTTCATTTTATTTTTCCAGTAGTCCTATTTCTTTTTCTTTAACCCCCTCCCACCCTTGTTTTTATATTTTTGGAAGCTCCAATAAAATTTTTGGGAACAAATTGAGTTAATAAACATATATACACACATGCTTTTTTTTTTTTTTTTTTTAGTAAGCTAAGGCAGAGCCAAGTGATTAGAGCAGGAAAAAATTAATACAAGATGATCAACACCAAGACATCCAGATGACGTTACTAAAATATGAAGAATTGGGGCGCCCGGGTGGCTCAGTCGTTAAGCATCTGCCTTCGGCTCAGGTCATGATCCCAGCGCCCTGTGATCGAGCCCCGCATCGGGCTTCCTGCTCGGTGGGAAGCCTGCTTCTCCCTCTCCCACTCCCCCTGCTTGTGCTCCCGTTCCCGCTATGTCTGTCTCTGTCAAATCAATAAATAAAATCTTTAAAAAATAAATAAAATATGAAGAATTAAGTATCAGATGAACATCTATGCAGAAAAAGCAAGTCACATGTAAGACAAAAAGATTAGCCATATACAGCTCTTCAGGGCAATACTTCAATGCCAAAAGACAGTGAAGCAATGTCCTCCAATTTCTGAGAAAAAGCGTGACGCAAGACCTTTATGTCCCGCCAAACTGATCTTCAAAAACAAATGTAACAAACAGGTATTCTTAAGCATGTACTTAGTTTAGCCTCTCTTGGAAAAACTACCATTTAACAAAAACCTAGCCAATCAACATGTGAGTCAAAATAAAATACAGAGGAATGGAGAAGCCAGAGTAAAAGGATTGATTGTAAGTATTGGGCCCATTTAAAAGTAGAATTAAGAATAAACAATTGTGTTGGAGCTAGAGAGTATTATGCTAAGTGAAATAAGTCAGAGAAAGACAAATACCATATGATTTCACTCATATGTGAAATTTAAGAAACAAAACAAATGATCATGGAAAAGAAGAGAGAGAGAGAGGCAAACCAAGAAACAGACTTAACTACAGAGAGCAAACCAATGGTTACTGGAGGGGAAAGGGTGGGGGCACGGGGGAAATAGGGGATGGGGATTAAGGAGTGCGCTTGTCCTGATGAGCACCTGTGTTGTATGTAAGTGTGTGGAAATTATCGAGCAACATGTGAATTTTATAAATACTGATAATGGTAAAAAAATGCTAATGATAATAAACACCTTACAAAACAGAGACGAAGATGTGGGAAGAAGCAGAAGTATTTTCATTGCTTCATGTTTTATAGTGAGTTAATAGATAGTATAAAGTTAATACATATAGTCTAAAAATATCAAAATTCTAAATGCTGAGCTATAGTTTTTCACAATTTCTCAGTCATTTGTTCATTGTAGAGGGCTCTTTAAGAGCTAGTATCTCTTGTTTAAAGACACAGTGTCTAAAGCTCTGCAATTCCTTCCATTTCCAAAATGTTTCTTCTATTAAATTCAAATAGAATTACATAAAGATAAATGGAAAACTAATCAGCAATGAAAAGGAATGAATCACTGATATATACAACGCAGACACATCTCAGAATTATTGCTTTGTATGAAAGAAGCCAGCACAAAAGAGTACTTGTATAATTGCATTTACATAAAATCTACAAAAATCTAAACTAATTTATAGTGACTGAAAGCATTTCAACAGTTGTCTAGGGCTGGAAGCAGAGAGGTACGCACTGCAAAGGGGCATGAGGAATGGTTTGGGGTGATAGAAATGTTCTATATCTTGATTGTGGTGGTGGTTTCTTAGGTGTATAAAATTATATAAACTCAAAATTATACACATTGAAGGGGTGCAGTTTATTGTACACATATTATACTTTAATAAGGTGATTTTAAAAACATAACTGACTTTAAAAAAAAAAAAGCTTGGATAGTATGATCCCATTTTTCTAAAATTATTTCCATCCTGCCTGTATACTCACAGGTGGCCACAATGAAGTTCATCAGGTGGTACTGAAATAGCAATTTTTTGAGTGATAGTATTTGAAATAATTTTTTTATATTTGTTTTTTAGTTTTTCCCTGTCGTTGAGTTTTTGTATTTGCAAGTGTAATTTTTACAACCACTATGGAGTCATTGATTTTAAGAACATGTATGTATGTAATATTCCATTTGTTTTCCCAAGGACTGTGCTGAAAACCTAAGGTGGGGACAGGTGCCCCAGAGCATGAGAGGAGGCCCGTTTCCCAGCTGACTCCAGCGGGGCCCAGGCGTGCTCAGCTGCTCTCGCTCGCCCACAGAAAGAGTCTATGTTTGTTCTCCTCTCCTATTAAAATGGCAGTGAACATATCAATTCTGAACAGTACACCAAAATAGGTAGGAATGACTCCAATACATCCTGAGTAGGGCTTTCAGGTGAGGTGAGGCTGGGGAAAGCACAGGCTGTTCCAGCCTTCAGTGTGGTACCTGCAATACCCATCAGAAGACACTGCCAGCGTGTTCATGGCTCGATGGGACCATACACAGGATATTTCATTGCTTCTTCACTCCTTTGTATAGGATGAAGTTGGTATGGAAAAGCATAAATAGAATTATCATAAACTCTGTAAGGAAGTGTTTTGAATAATAACAGTTCTGTTAAGCTGAGCAATTCATTTTGTTGTTTCTACAATACATGATGGCATTAAAGTTTATACTCTTACAAATTTGACTAGCAAGTTTTTCACCTGTTGACTCAGGTGAAAGAGTGGACTTCTGTCTGGTTTGGAATACAGGTGGTTCTTAATCCTCAGAACTGTGAATCCCACTCTACTAGGACGTAAGGACATTTTAATTCAAAGCCTCATAATATGCAAAACAAAATGGCTGAGTAATGACCACTAAATGTCAAAATTGTTATATAAATCATGAGGATGCCCTTATTTAAATGCTTTTAATGCAAATATTTTCTTTTTTTTTTTTTCCTTTTTTTTAATGATTTTATTTATTTTTTGACAGAGAGAGACACAGCGAGAGAGGGAACACAAGCGGGGGAGTGGGAGAGGGAGAAGCAGGCCTCCCGCTGAGCAGGGAGCCCGATGTGGGGCTCGATCCCAGGACCCTGGGATCATGACCTGAGCCGAAGGCAGACGCTTAACGACTGAGCCACCCAGGCGCCCCGCAAATATTTTCTTTATACAAAAAAGTAAATGAAACAACAATACTGTCTCCCAAAAGTGTAAAAAGAACATCTGATGGCTAAAAATTTCATTTTTCTTAGCGTTCCATTTGCCTGCTCATAAAAAGCTCTGTGATTGCATTGCCTAGCGACTCTATTTACAGGCCTTGTAAGTTTGCAATTAGCAGGTTGGATAGCATTGTAGACAGGTCCTTGTCAAGGTGGTATGGATTACTGAGATGTAGTATGACTTTTTAGAAAGAATAATAAGCCTTTATATAGCCATCAAAACCAGTTTCAGACTCCAGAGTAAATAACATTTAAAAAGATGGAAAACAACAAGTCTATTATAAACCTTTAAATTCCAGAAAACCGTATGAGATACGAGGACCCCCACCCCACCCCCCCCCTCCCTCCCCCCCCCCCCCCTGTTAAGCATTTAAACACTTGGTTGAAGTTGTTTTGTTTTTTTTTTTAAGATTTTATTTATTTATTTGACAGAGAGAGAGAGAGCAGAAGCAGGGGGAGCTGTAGTCAGAGGAAGAAGCAGACTCCCCACTGAGCAGGGAGCCCAATGTGGGCTCGAGCCCAGGACCCTGAGATCATGACCTGAGCCAAAGGCAGACGCTTAACCGACTGAGCCACCCAGGGTCCCCTTGGCTGAAGTTCTTAAAATATATTTTGCTTTAGTAGGAACATGTAAAATTAAATAATAATTTATATTCGACACTACCTGCTTGTGGTGTCACATAATCAGTGACACCACTGATTATAAAAAGTAGAGAAAATTCTTACTCAAAAATATAAGATTGTCCCAACAAAGACTCATAACAAATTAGTAACAGCAATTTATTCTTGTCTTCCTGAATTACTTTCAATTCTATTCCTTTTAATTTTCATAGAACAAATAATATCATCATTTTTATGTTATAAACACTACTGCAGGGAGAGGTTCTGGCTGTACACCAGAATTATCATTCTCATTAAAAATGCATGAGGCGCCTGGGTGGCTCAGTGGGTTAAGCGTCTGCCTTTGGCTCAGGCCTCATGATCTCAGGGTCCTGGGATCGAGCCCTGCATCAGGCTCCCTGCTCAGCGGGGATTCTGCTTCTCCCTCTCCTTCTGCCTCCCCACCACCCCCCACTCATGCTCTTGCTGGCTCTATGTCTCTCTCTCTCTCAAATAAATAAATAAAATCTTAAAAAAAAAAACCTAAAAATGCAAATTCCTGGGCCAGAATCCCAGAAAGCCCCATCAGTAAGTGCAAAATGAAGCCCAGGAACTGTTTTTAACATTCTGTGCACCCCCGCCCCGTGAATTCTGATGCACTCGGTCTGGGTCCCCCTGTCTGGGTGCGGCATCTATCACAGGCTATTAAAAACACTCAAGTTTTGTTTTGTTTTGTTTTTTCTTTTTCCACCTTTCTGCTTGGTCACTCTGCCTTACAAGTTTCCCCACTTGGCTTTCTTTACATTATTTGGGAGAATTTAGTGTTATCTCTAGACTTGAGCATATTTCTGTATGTTCCTTCCCTGAGCCCTTAATAAAAGATTGTTACAGAAACTGAGAAAAGCTCCACCCCCCGGAGGGCTTATTTCTCCCAACTGACACGTGTGATTCTAAACAAGTTCTCTGCTATGACAAGTGTTTCCCTCCATCTAATAAGGACTCGTTTTAATCAGTTTTGGTTTGGAACCTTCTCAAGAGATTTGTTTAAAGTATAACTATATTATATATCCACAACTTTTCCACAAGCCTATATACCCCTTAAATAAAATTCATAAAAGGAAGAATGACGGCCTCCTATGGAATGTTAGTAGTACATGACATGTGCAAATCAAAGTGAATTCAAGACCAAGCTTCCTGCACAAAGCTGTCCCTGATCCCACCCCTCTGCTCCCCTATGCCCTGCCTACTCCTAAATGTGGGATCTCCTTCTAGAATCTCAGAGCATTACCAGTGCCTCTCTGACGGCAGTTGTCTGTTTCTGTCTTATATGCTGATTTCATGCTTACCCCGCTACCAAAGCTTAACTTCCTCAGAGATACAAAGCCTCACAGGGCATGCCCCATGAATAAGAAAATCATTGGCTATCTAGCCTCCTTTCCCTTTTCCATATATATATATGTGTATATATACACCTTAGGATGCACAGGGCCCTCTCACATCCACATAAGCTTTTTCTTCTTTCTCCATGGACCCACAGAGATTTTGTCTTTCCCTGGCTCTTTTCTATCTCTGCTCCTTCCAAACTGGTTGTTCAAAACACTTGCAAGATAGCCATTTCTAGCAACTGACTTCAGTAAGGGTATAGGCTGTCAACTGCCATAACTCAAGGCCATCCTCTTTCTCAGCATTTTCTTGGGTTATTGCTTTGATCCAGAGCTTCTGAGCTGCCCTGGAGAAAGGCTCATGCACCTCGTCCTGCAGGAGAGTCTTACTGTACTCCAGGTGGTGCCTCTCCAGAATGGAAGATCCATGCAGCCTTGCTAATGGAGACGTGGATCTAGGAGGAAGAGGATATGCCATAAGTTTAGCTGCTTAGAGATTACAGTATAGAGTCTTTACTCTCTGAGGACGTTTTCCATTTCTTCCTTCTCCCTCTCCTCTAATGACTGTGAAATGATCGAAAGTAACACATCGGGACTGATGTTTTAGATTTAGAACATGAGAATACGCTCTTTAAAAAAACTCTTAAAAAATTTGTTGAATGCATACAATGACTGAATTATTTAAATTAGGAAGTTTGGTTCATCCCCTGCATCTTTAAAATCTTTAGGTTCCCTGGAGCTTACGGCACTGGCCTGCGACTCTCAGAACATGGAACAAACCTGTTGAAGGCCCACAGATCATTTGCATGGAAAATGTTTATTAAGAATTTCCAGGAACTGGGGCACCTGTGTGGCTCAGTCGGCTAAGCATCTGCCTTCGGCTCAGGGCATAATCTCAGGGTCCTGGGATCGAGCCCCGCATCAGGCTCCCTGCTCAGTGGGGAGCCTGCTTCTCCCTCTCCCTCTCCCCCCACTCTCAAGCTCTCTCTCACTCTCTCTCTCAAATGAATAAATAAAATCTTTAAAAAAAAGAATTTCCAGGAACCAAAATAAAAATAATTATAAAGTGATCATTTCTTTCCTCCTTCAGGACAGGGATATCAATTTTAAAGTTAAAATTCCCATTTGTTAATGGTTAGGTCACAGCTTTCTATAAGTGGGGACTGCAGTCTTGGGTTCCCTGTCTTCCTTCAAGTCTTTCTGTTTGAGGAAGGGGAAACCCTCAAAAATAACAGGGAGAGAGAGGAAGTGATGGAGAGAGGCTGAGGCCAAAGGCTTACACAGGTAATGTGAAGACTTTGTTATAGAAATATGGAACGAATAAATAATTTTAAGAAAGGAAGAAATCAGAGATAGGGGCGGCAGCCTTAGTAGAGAAGTTTCATCTTATTTCAGAAAGAACAGAACTTTAGGGAGTAGAGGAGATAGTTAACAGGTCACTAACAAGTCTGGTAACCCACATGCACTAGTTAGGGAACAATCAGACTGTGTCTGAGCAATATGATAATTGATGATAATTTTAGCCCATATTTAAATACCTCCTCTGTGTCAGTGCTGGAGATTTTAAAAATTAATTAAAGCTTGATTCCAGTCAGAAAAGAATGGTGTCCTTAATTCCTTTGGGTTTAAAATCAAGAAAGATTTCTGGGGAGTTAGCGATACACCCAGTCTCGGAATAACACCTTCCCAATTACTTATTAATACAAAGGAGAAAATGTACCTTACATAAAGAGATCTCCTGGATATTGCCCATAAATAATTTAACTAAACCTCATAAATAATGGGACAAATTGCTATCATGGGCCTCCTGATGTGCTGAGAAGGGCATCATCCATGTTGAATTCCCACCAAAAATGTTTACCCTGAGTCTGGTAATCAGGAAACCATTGGGAAAACCCAAATTGAGGGCTTTCCTGCACCAGAACTGGCCTAGACTCAAAAATGGCAATATTCAGAAAGACACAAGAAGGTTGAGGAGCTATTCCAGATCAAAGAGATTAAAAATACTGGACAACCAAACACAAGGGGTGATCCTGGATTAGATCCTGAATCAGAGGAGATAAAAAGCTATAAAGGACATTATTGGGAAAATTGGAATCATTTGAATAAACATTCTATATTGGATAATAGTATTGTACCAATGTTAAATTTCCTCAGGGTGATCATCATGTTGTGTTTCTATGGGCAAATGTCTCCCTTATTCTTAGGAGACACATGCTGAAACATTTCGGGGTAAAATGTCATGATGTCTGCATGACTCACAGATGGTTCGGTAAAAAGAAAAAGAACTAATTTATATACATACATAGACACACACACATATGTATAGACATTTGGAGAGAAAATGAATTTGGCAAGATATTTTTAAGGTAAATTTCAGAGATGTTATTAAAAGTTTCCATGGGATACTGAGAAAAAATATTTTTTTAAATCACACCACCCATCGGGGTGGCTGGGTGGCTCAGTCGTTAAACGTCTGCCTTTGGCTCAGGTCATGATCCCAGGGTCCTGGGATTGAGCCCCGCGTCGGGCTCCCTGCTCCGCGGGAAGCCTGCTTCTCCCTCTCCCACTCCCCCTGCTTGTGTTCCCTCTCTCGCTGTCTCTCTCTCTCTCTGTCAAATAAATAAATAAATAAAATCTTTAAATCACACCACCCATCAATAATTCTCTGAATTTTGGAAGTCTGGCAACAGTAAGCTTGAAGTATGGAAAATAGCTAGTTTAGACTGTGTGACTGTCCTGGGAGAAAAATAACCAAAGGAGAGAAACTCAAGCAACAGAGATCATGGTGTGACTTGACTAGCCAACCTACCAGTTTTCCTGGTCTTTTCAAGAATGATTTTTGGAAATTAAGACTACAACAAGGGCAAGTGTTGGTAAGAAAGTGCTAAGGGGTTCTTTTAAGGTAGATGAGTAACATCCCAACTTCCTGAAGAAATCTGAGGATTATAGTGGAGGGGGGGGCCACCACTGTCAGTATTCCCTGGAGAATTTTGAGGTGGTGGAGGAGATGACTGAAGACTGGATACAAGTAAATTTTATCCTAAAATTTAAGAAGCCGAAAATGACACAATCTGTAGATGACAGAACAGGAAGATTGACCTTTATCTCTGAAACAGTTTAAACTATTTCGGAGTTTGTGAGCACTTACAGAATAATCATTAGGAAATCCCAGAGAAGGTTTAGAAGGAGAACATGAGGCCAGGTTGATGTTATGGACACTTCTGTGACAGGGTTGGTGGGAGCGGAAGGCCATGGACGCCCTGTGTCTGGATTTCAGCGAAGCAGTTGACAGGACACCTCAGGATATCTGCAGTAGGTGCTGTAATAGTGAGTGTATCCACTCATACAGCTGGGCGGCAGAGCCCAATGAGTGTGCTTAACTGACTGTCTTCAACCCTGGGAGTAGGTTTCCAGGCTGGAAACCCTGGGCCCCAAAATTTTGCCCTTGCTCTTGTTCTGATGCATAATTTTTATCAGTGACTTGAATGAATATTAATGGAAATCATGACTAATTTTCCAATGATAAAAAACTGGAAAAAATAACAAATCCATTGGCTGACAGAGTGTGACAAATGGCGATTTCAATTAAGAGTGAAATGAAGAATCAAGAAGATGAAATTTAATTAAGATGAAATATAAACCACTTCAGATCCCGTCTGGATTATTGTGTTAAACCCTAAGACCCGCATTTAAAGAATGACATAAAAACACTAGACTGGATTCACAGAAGAATAGCAGATAAAATGACATGTGTGGAAACTGTTACATATAAAATGGTTTAAACAACTGGGTGTGTGCAACCAGGAAAGGAGGGGGGAGAAGAGATAATTCTCTTTAATATGAAGGAATGGCCTGTGGTTGAGAAATTATACATATTCTAGCAGCTCCAGAGAGAGACCTGAATGGGACAAACAGATGTGATAGGGAGACCAATTTCAGTTCAGTATCATGAAGAACATCCAACCATCAGAATCACCTAAGAGAAGAGCGGTGTGGCCTGTGGGCCATTATGGGAAAAACCGGATGTGGACTCGAGGACGTCGGGAGGAAGGCAGTCGAGGAGAGGCCTGCGTTGGATGCGGGATGGGATAAATTCTAACATTCCTCATATTTTTGTCCCGGTAACGGCGTTTCTTTGGGGACAAGATGGAGGAGAGTAAAGAGGCAGAAAGACAAGAGGGCTGAAAACTTAAATGAGAAGAGGGGGTGAAAGGAACGAAGGAATCAGTAAGCTTAGACACGAGTGAAGCAGAAAACAAACTGGCTGGCAAAGTGAAGGGAACAAAGGGAACAGGAGAGCCGGAGGGAACAAGAGACATCTGAAAATCGCAAGGTTTTTAAGGCATTGTCAGAGGGTGGGCTAAGGCTGGCTGACGAGGGTGGAAACCAGACCAAGGGGGCCAGACATTTTGGAGACAAGAAATCGGACCACGGGCACAAGGTCCAGCCAGGAAGCAGAGTCATCTGTGTCCCCGGCTGCTTCATGTCACCCTCCATGGCGACCTGATTTGTCACCATCGATATGGGAATAATAATCGTGTTTCATTCAACCTTTTCATGAACTGCTTTTGCCAATGTCATGTCTCCATATCTCTGTGGACTCCTGAGCAATTCTTCCAGAACAACAGGGATGTGAAGAGCCTCAGCGAGCATCACTACTGAAGGACAGCGTGCAGCAAGACTGTGTGTGAGCACGGTGGCGTAGCCGAGCTGCCAGAACCAAGGACACCCGTGCTGAGGTGCCCGCAGCGGGGAAACCTGCACACGGGTCCCAGTCCTTCCACGGCCACATATTCTCACAGAGAGAAATGGCGGGAGACGTTCAGCTGATGGATGGGGGGACCCGCCCGGACCCCACGTGCCCCGCCAAAGCAGAGACCTCAGAGGTCGCTGCGTCCTTCCTGGAGGCCAGATGCCACATCCAATCTGGCAAGTTGGACTTGGCCTCTCTGAGCTTGTTTCTTCCTCAGTAAAAGAGGGAGGTGACAGTCGCTCCCAGGCGGGAGTGCCGCGAGGCCTCAAGGAGGTGATGAGTGCCAAGTTCTTAGCGTGGGGCAGGACTGGGAGCTGCCTCGGAGCCGAGGTGGCTCCTGCACTGGCGAGCAGAGGAGAGGGAGGGAGCCCAGCACTGTCAGGAGCCTGGCGTGCAGGAGTGAGGAGGGGGCGCGCCCGAATCCCTGGAGAGGAAGCCGTCCGTTGCCCGAGGCCACGGTGCCAATCCTCTCTTCAAGACAAAGCCCCATAGCTAGAGTTGCTGAAGGTGAGAAGTCACGGCTCGCAAGGCGCTTTTCATTCACTGAGGAGATTGTTCTTGAGCACCTACTATGTGGTTTCAGATCAAATTTCATTTGATTCCCACAACAGTCTTTGAGGGGTGGGATATCCTGCCCCTTCTGTGGTTCACAAACAGAATCTCAAATAGACCAAGTGACTTGCCCAAACTCCCCAACCAGGAAGTGGTTGGACCCCACAAATCCAGACTTCCAAGCTTGTTCTCTCTAAAATGCCTGGTGCCTCTGCAGAGGGGTAGGTGGTGTGTCAGAGATGAGGATACAGTGTGTCTAAGTCAAACAGAGCAGCTTAAAAGCCATGATCAAGGAGCTCAGCTGGCCACTGGCATTGTTGATGAATTTTGAAGAGTGTCAGTGACATCATAATAATACTCGGTATTTATTTACTGCCCAGAGGCTACCATGAGCCGAATGCTTTATATGCCTGATCTCATTTAATCTTTACAACTATCTTACTTGTTAGGTACCATTGTTAACAATTCTTACTTTCCAGATGAGGAAGTCGAGGCTTACAACTTGTGAACCCAGGGAGCCCACATCTATCTGAGCTGAGAACGCGCACCCTCATTGTTGCCCTCGGTTGGGGCAGGAGGGGAAGGCGGCAGTGAAGATAAGATGCCAGGCCAGCTGCCGGAGAGCTCGGGAGCCACAGAGGAACCAGGGGAGGGAAGGGGAGTAAGCCCAGGAAGGAATGCCCTCTGGCTTGAGCTGGGGGTTGGGGTTCCACGGCGGGGTACGCGTGTAAGCCCGAGGCTGGTGCACTTTCATATATGAACTCCATACTCTGACTAACCACATTGGCGAAAGGAGGAGTGAAGGCATTTATGAATAAGGCAGGGCACGTCTAGAAATGAAAACCACGGGGGAAGGGGGCTGTGGGCGGCAAGCATCCAGGGAGAAAGAGCAGACATTTATCATGAGGGCTGAGTCTCTGAGGGAACAGATCGTGGCCCTGAGTTTCCTAAACGTGATAAAGAAGAGCTGACAAAGCTAAGAGACAGAAACAGGTTCTCTTCTCCCCCAAGGCGCCTTCAAGCGTCACCAGTACATGTCACTTACTTCATCTGATACAAATTATTGGTGCCTCTGTGGTCAATGTCATGGCAGAAGGCAGCAGCGAGCATGGCGAAGGCTTCAAGATCCGTATAGTATTTCTTTAGTCTCCCTGTCTAAAAAAAAAAAAAATATATATATATATATATATATATATTTACTTAGATGAATACACCTCTGAGCAGGTGCACTGAGGCCTGCCTGCAAAGGAGAAGATGACCTGCTGTGTTTTTAGAGCAAACTGGCTTTACATCTTGGGTATTGCAGCTCATTCCCGGCAATTACAAAACCCAGCAGGTACCTGACGTTTCCTTTAAGGAGGTAAGTGTGTGAATGCTACGGGCTAATCCAGCCACGTGCCCAGGGATACCCGTGTTCCCTGGCATCATCTACAGGGGAGTTTGGGGTTTATAGGATCCAAAATTACTGATCTAAAACGATGGACCTTGTCCACTTGTCATCACGCTCGCGAGGGAAGCGTGCAGGTTTCCCGTGGTTTGCAGCTCTCTGCACCTACCATGAGCAGCGTGAACATGGTCTGCCCCACATTGAAGCCGTGCCTCCAGTTGTGGTAGGTGATGGAGCGGTACCCTTTCCTCACCGTGTACATCCACCTGGTCAGAACCTGCCGCCCAAACAAGACAGCTCCATTCAGACTTTGGAATTGAATTCTAAAGGTTAGAAGGTCTGTGACCATCTTATCTAAGAAGATAGGTTGGTCCTGTTTACAGGGTTTAAGCTGATATATTTACAAAGTTAATAATCATTGAAAACCCAAACGGAAGTTAATCTTTTGAACCACGGGAAACACAGGCGGGGGCAGCACCGGTATCTCACAATACTTTCAATTAAACACTATCTGACCTTGACGGGTACTTTGAATTTCTCCACCACATTGATTTCAAAAAACAGCCGCAGCCCACACTTAATCAGTTCGTGCTCTGTGATGGGGAAGTCGCTGAAGCGGAATTCGTACAGGTCCACCGCCTGCGGGTCCGGCAGTTCCTCTTTCTGTGGAGACAAGGACGGGCTGCTTTGGATTACATGCCTCTTCACCCCCTCTGCTCTCCTCTATTCTACATGGGGCGTAAAGCAGAATGAGCATGAAAGGGGACCACGTGCAATCCCCCGAGCCTCTGTGTGCCGGGCCCCGGGCCCATGCGAGGGACGTGTGTGATCCTCACAACAAGCCTGCGCCACCGTCCCCAGTTTCCAGAGGGTGACACTGAGACTCAGCTATATAAAGAAACTTCCTGGGCGATGGAATTCAATTCCGAATCCATCCCCAGTGGCTGTTTTCTGTCGCTGGTGCTAAAGAAAATGTTTCGTTGCAACAGCCCAGCCCATTTTCAGTACCCAACTTCTCTTTTCTCCTCTTCCAGAAATACTCGGGAAACAGTAAACGATCGCTTAATTCATTCCTATCCTGTTCTTTACCTGCTCGGTGGACTGTGGGCTCTGCCACGTGGGATCGAGGTGTCTTATTTGCCGTGGCTCCCAGCGTCCACGGGGCCTGTGCCAGGGAGGTGCTTGGGAAATGTCTATGGAATGAATGACGCCTCATTCACCCCACACCTTGTTAGGATCGAGGACTGTGGATAAAACAGTGAACTCGGCATATGATGATTGACATAGCCAGGGAAATAAAAATGTGGATCTCGCCCTTAGGGAACTTAGCTTATTGAAATGGTTCTAAAATACAGATCATTGAAAGGTGAGAGCTTAGAATACTCACAGAGCATAACATCCAGGGCCCAGGGCTGGGGGAAGAAATTGAAGGCAGGCTGGAGGGGGAATTAGAGTAAGAGAGATTCTGGAAGGATGTGGATTCAGCTGATTTGGTGGAAGTCAGGGAGGAGACCATCGCAGGGGAAGAGAGAAAACTCCAGGAGGGAGAAGCTAGCAAGAGCTTTGCGGGTCCACCAGATGTGCACGCAGGAGCAATTTGGTCCAATGGGTATTTACTGAGCCTGTCCTAAGTCCTTTACACCGTGCTAAGGCCACGTCCCTCAGCAAGTTTAAGGTTTCCCAGGGGAAATATTTCATGCTCTATTTTATACAAATTTCAATACCAAATGGTAGATGGCTGTTTTAAGTAAAATTATGGTTTCTCATCCCTTAAGCCCTGAGTCTGGGTTGGTCTCTCACCCTCGTCCTTCTCTCCCTTCCCCGGGGCTCCCAGAACCCTGTGATTCTTTCTCACCCGTGCTAGTCTCGGACTGGTCACTTTAGGCAGAGATGATTTTTTTCGCCCTGTAAAGCAATGGTTTGGAGCCAAGAGACCAGCCTTCAGTTCTGGGTTCAGATTAGCTGCATCTCCCAGACTGAACAAGCCTCAGTGTTCTCATCTGTGAAATGGGAATAACAATAGTAACATTTTTGTCTTTGCTCTCTTAATTGAAAAGCAATGCAATTTCATCTGCCTGCATCACAGAGAATTAATGGAGATTCAGTTCACAAAACCCCTTTCTCATAGGACCCACCTATGTCCTTTGCTACTCCTTCTTGTCACCTTCTTTGTCTCTCCAAACCCTCCCAGTTTCTTTGCTCATGTAGGTTCTTCTGTTTCTCTCATTCATTTATCATTTATTCATTCAACAGACATTTATCGGTTCCTATCTGTGTTGTAGGCATTATGGATGAATAAAGCAGACACTGTCACTGACCCTGAAACATGCATTCTCTTGGGAAGAGACAGACAATAAGCACATCTTTTAAAAATCGGAGTGGGAGAAGGTTAACGGGGTGTGGTAGGGAGTACCCCATGCCACACAGACTCCCTGCTGGAGGTTTGTCTCAGCCCTACAGTTTGCAGAGTGAAGATAAGATGTAAAAATGATTTTAATGCATTAAAGACTCAGTCACACTAAAGTGTAAATGTGCATTTTAGCAGGAAACCAAGGAAGACGTTCTCAGAAGTGTGACTCCCAGGCCCCATTTGCAGTAACAGTCAAGCCAATAAAAGAGTAGTTTAGTACAAAAATTATAGGTTTTGAAGAACAGTTGTTTTAAAATCTGTGGTACAGAGGGTCGATAAAAAATAAAGGCTTTTGGTTGATCCGCTAAGTAGGAACTCTGGGCACCCACGGCCAGCTTTCTCCTTTCGGCAGGAACCACAAAGTTAAGCCATGATAAGGACAGTTGGGAGCGCCTGCCGTCCCACTCGGCTCTGAAGCTGCTCTGCCGGCACGTGCTGAGGCTGGCTTGCTCCATCTACTCCCAGAAGGGTCCCCTGGGCACCTGAGGGGGCCTTTTCCCGGGTCCCCGTGAGCCAGGCTATCTTGGTCTTGCCGCCTGCCCACCAGGCCTCCCCCCACACCCCCGCCCCGGCTCACAGCAGCTGGCCTCAGTTTCCCAAAGACCACATGCTCTCTTGTGTCCCCATGTCCTGGTCTGTACTGTCTTGCTTCCCCTTCTCCCCTCCAGCCGTCCCCAAGCCCCTGGCTTCAACCTCTGCCCAGGCGAACCCTGCTTTCCCATCAAGCCTCCTTGCCCCAGCTCCCATCTTGCATGAGTAGAAGCAGGCCCTTGGCCTCCCTGGGCCTTTGGTGCTCACGCTCTGGAAACTCGTCCACGCGGGGCCGTATCATTGCCTGTATTTTATCTCCATAATGAACAGGCCTTCTTGAGCCACATAGGACCAGACTGTACTACCTTTTGTGCTCGGGAAGGTAGAGTGCACCTCGGTAACTACCGACTGAATGAACAACACGGAATTAAGGATGGGTGACGGAGGTGCTTCTTTGGGAAGTCCTCCCTGGATCTACAGCATAATCGTGAGCCGCAGGGCTTCCTGAAATGTCCCAGAGAGGAGGGAAGGTAGGGGGAGGACTTGCCTCACCTCCTTTGCCTGCATCAGTGCGGGTTAACTCGGTCCTCCTTGTAAAACAAAACTGCCACTGGCATCCATGACACTAGAAACTCGCTAGTTCTCCAGTTAGAGGACGAAGGACCTTACGTCGGAGAAGCAATAAAATGGGCAGAGAACCAGTGGCTTTACAAAGAAACACCTGTTTGAGTATAAAATCTGCTCCAGGCTTGTCCCAAATCATTACCGCCTAAAACTTAGGAACTCAAAAAGCAAACAATCACGTATTTCAGAGAGGTTCTCCAAAAATTATGATCTCCAATTACCATGATTGCATTTTCACTGCAAGCATTTTCACTGCAAACATTTTTGCCACATAACTAATTGGCTACAAGGCAATTTTTGCCGTAGAAAATGAAATCACAAAAAATAAGAGAGGGACATTCATTAAAAAGGATGTAATGAGGGGCATCTGCGTGGCTTAGTCAGTTAAGCATCCTACTCTTGATCTCAGCTCAGGTCTTGATCTCAGGGTCATGAGTTCAAGCCCATATTGGGCTCCATGCTGGGCATGGAGCCTACTTAAAAAAATAAAAAATAAAAAATAACATAAAAAAGGATGTAATAAAACACAAAAAATGAATAACAAAATGAAAAAGACTTTATTGTAAAATAAAAAAATATTTGAATATATTTAAAATGTATAGGGTAGATTCATGGCAACATGGTGCAAATAACTGATTTTATTCTGTGGATTGAACCTAAGCAACTGTCTTTAAAGACATTCGTTCAGAGTAGTATATATATATATATTTTAACTTATTGATTTATCTCCTCTTTGGCATACACTTTCTTTTTTCACTAAAATTTCTTCCTTCATTAAGAGGGGCATCAGTTTCCAAATACTAGGATGCATATTTATAACAGAGCTTTGTATTGTGTTGTGAAAGCCTTCCCCACCGTTGTTTGTTCTTGGCAGATTGTCCCACGTCTGCTGATAGACGTTCCAAAGTTCTATGGAAAACGCGGAAGAAACGCTAACGTTATAACGCTGATGTGTTTGTAACGGAGCTTTGGTCACTGTAACTGGTGTGCTCCCATTTCCTGGGTCGTCTGGTGTGCAGCCTGGCTCCACACTCTAGTCACTGAACTTTCTAGCAGGTCCGTATACGGAATTGTCATCATCCATTACTTTAAGACCCCACCTCGTCTACTGATCACTGCATAGACCACTAGGAGGGCTAGCTGAGGTCTAAATATAAAAATGAGAGTAAAAATGGAGAAATGAAACCAAACTGACAACTCTGCTGAAGGCAGTTGGTTCATGTTGACTCATGAAGAAAGGAGACTGTCAACCAGTTATTTTATCTTTTACGACAAAATTGCCTTACAAACCAATCAGTTATGCAGCGAAAATGTTTGCCCTGAAATGCTTGCAGCAAAGATGTCTATGGCAAAGAAGTTTAGGGCAAAACTACCTAGAACCAAACATAGGATGAATAACCTATATTAATATAGGTTATTATTAATTATATATAATATTAACTATATTAATAACTGGAAGAGAAGTTCTTTCAACTCGAAATGATAGGGGTGGCCTAATGGCAACAATAGGAGAGAATTGCATTCCTCCAAGTTCCAGAAGGAAGAAGCCAGAGATGGCAGAGGACAGTTGTGCCTTGGAGGGTCTATGTTCTACTGTATATTTGTCATGTCTTCTGGGGTGACCACGGTGCAATCCAAAGCTATTAAAATAAATAAGGCCATGATATCCTTAGAGTTTGTGCCTGTGTTTCCTTATGTGGAAGTCTGGTTTCTGATTCTAAATTATCTTTGTGGATCGGACTGTAGGAGACAAGGAGGAAGAAATGCAGAGAACCAGAAGATCACTCTTTATAAGAAATCTTTTCTTTTTAGCCTTTAAAGGTGCCAGAGAAGAGGAAAGTCAACACTTACTTGAGAAATGAGAATATGTATCCTCATATATTTTATTTAAAAGGTGTTAAGGATAGAAGTAAAACACTTACCAAAATTGTGACAAGCTGTTTTTCTTCACAGTCTTCAATTACATCTATATTTAACTTCTCTTTAATTTTCTAAAATGTAAAAGCAATCGAGGTGTGAAATTCCTATAAAGAAAATTCCTATCTGATTCCTCTACTCTTAAAATTGGTTTAAAAGGTTTTAAATTACGTTGTAATGGGTTCCATGCAAAGATGTATTCTGGATACAAAAAAGACCTATAGCATTATTATGAAGAATTTTCTCCAAAAAAACACAACACAAAAATATAATTGATTTCTTTATTCCCCTCAAATGTAAAATTTAACAGTGACTGTCTTAGAGAGAGACAGAGGGAGAAATGTGAGCTGTTTGTATGTAGGCAAGAAAGAGAGAAAAATTTGTTTTTCTATGAGTTTTTCTATTTTTTCATTTGTTTTTCTATGCATTTATAGCAATTTCCCTTTACCCTCCCCAGATTTTCTCATTTTTAACATCTCAAACTGTCAAATAAAATTTCTCTTAACCTTCAAACCACCCAGCAAAACCAAAACCAGAAAAAAGAAAAAAAAACCCCAAGAAAATTGCACCTACACGCACATTCAGAGAACTAGGGAAATAAAAGGAATAAAGATAATGGGTGTGTGATATTTTCCCTTCATGTGGTGGTGATTAGAACATTGTTAGTAAATATCTACTTGCTTCTCCATCATCCATGATATTGGTCTTGGCCACATTTGGCCAATGAGACTTTTAGTGAATGTGACACGAATGAAGACTTGAAATGAGCTTGCACACTTGGGCTTATTCTCCTGCACTTCTGACATCACCATAAGAAGAACACTTCTCAGATAGCTGCTGGTCAAGAAGGATGATATATGCATAGAGCAAACCAAACTCACAGCTTAGAGCCAAGCCCAACTAAGAATCAGTTGAAGCCTGTCATCCTACCAATGCCTGAGTGAGAAATCGATGTTTATTGTTGATTCCACTAAGATGTTATAGTTGTTATGCAGCATTATGTGGCAACAGCTGACCGGTACATTTCCCTTCCTGGAAATATTTTTTCCTTGCTAACATACTTGAATCTAGAAGCCATTCCTCCAGCTCCTACTGACCCAGGAGCTGTTTTTTAAATATTATTTTTTTTATTTTTTAAGCAGAGTGCTATTCCAACCAAGCAGCCGAGAAGTCTAATAAGGTTCTGTGTCCGCTGGGCCACCCAGGTTATCCCCAAAACTTCCTTCTTTGTCTCCTCTTCCTTAGCCCAGGATTAAACCTATTCTCATTTGTCAGACCTCTAGGTAATTAGGCAAATTCCAGAAGCTGTGCTTAGATGCCACCAAATGTCCACAGAACTGAATTCCCCCACTTACCAAAATAGACTTGATTTCATCAGGAGTGGCTTTTGTCTGGCTCATGAGCATTTCCTGAGCTATATCCTTTCTGTTTTCCAGCTTATTCATTTTATCATAGGTGTCAGTATTTAAAAGAGACCATCCAAGAAATTGTGTGAGAGTCTGAAATGGATAAAATGTGACTCAATTCTCTACAATTGAAAAATTGATTTGGAGGCAACCATCCACATTCTGTTCCATCAATCAGTCTCCTTCCCACCATCAACAACCCAGCTTCTTATTTCCATCTAAGAAAAAACATACTAATAATCAGCCCCAGACAATAAAACTGGCTAAGCCCTTGCTTTTCAAAATGCACCACGCACTGTGAATAATTTATTAGAGGAGAGGAATTACAAATATCCAGTAGAATAAAGCACAGCCTGAGACTCAGAGGATTGGGGGTGACAGCAAGAATGACAAAGAATAGAAGGTGTGGGAAAAGGAGATAGAAAACTTCTTTCTGATTTCCTCATATTGTAAAGAATTTTGATTAAGCCAAAGTTCAATCTTGGGAAGAAAATGTTGCAGTCTACAGACGTCAGGAAACGGAAATGACACAATGGGCACATATTGACCACAACCATGTGTGACTCATGCCTTAATTGCCCTTCAACAACATCCCTCCAGAGTAACAAATAATTACGCCGCCTCCATTGTTTCATGAATTTCATTTACCTCCATTATTTTATAATTGCACTTACCTCAGTAATGTGTTCATCATACTCATCGAAAGGTTTTCCATCTTTCCTGTTATAAAATGTAGCTACTCCCACAATATCTTCTTTCTTGTTGACAATAGGCAGGGATAAGACATTTTTAATGACCCAACCAGTTTCATCTACAGGTCCTTTCTACAAACAATAAGGATATTCAGATTATGCTTTGACTTTTAATTTTGAAATAACTATAGATTCACAGGATGTTGCAAAAGAAACGTACAGAGAAGTGGCATGCACCCTTCACCCAGTTCCCCCAGTGGGAACAGCTTATGTAACTGTAACGCACTATCAAATCCAGGAAATAGAGATTGATACAATCCATGGAGCTCACTCAGACTTCACTAGATGCACGTGTACTTATTTGTGCATGCGTGTGTGTGTGTGCAAATTCATCACACGTGTAGCTATGTGCACCCCTCAGAATTGAGATACAGAACTAACACAGCACCCCAAGTCTTCTCTGAGCTACCCTCTCACCACCTTCCCCCCAACCTAGGCTACCTTTAAAGAAAGAATAATCTAATCTCTCTGTCCGATGCACAATTCCACCCTATGTCAGAACGTGGCTAGGACTAATAGCCATAAAAGTATTCGAGCACATGTGATTACATGTACTAGAACCAAGCGTCTGCATTGTGACAACCCTAAGCTCTTCTCTTTGTTCCCCCCAGCACTTACCTCTATATCACCTCAGTGTTCCCTAGTCACTTTTTCTGTCCCTCAACACCTGTTTAGTGAATTCCTCATATTAAATTCTCTCTGTTGAAATACCCAGTGTGGTTTCTGTTTTCCTGACTGAGCCCTCAAAATAGGCTTCTTTCTGTTCTGGGGTGCTGCCCCACTTAGTGAATGTCTGTCGAGTCCCTGTGATGGGCCTGGGCTAGTTGCTGGGGCTACAAAGAGGAAAAAATCACAGGCCCTAACCTCCAGATGGTAACATTCTAGTGGGGGATGCAGACACAGAAGTTCAGGACAGTTTCTTAAAGTGTGGCCCAAGGACAATGTGCAATAGACTTTTTTTTTTAAGCTTGTTTCATAATTTTGGGATGTGCATCTTAAATAAGCTCCCCAGGTAATTCTGATGTCCTCTGACGTCTGAGATCTGTGGTGTGGCACCCGCATGGTCTGAGCAAGGCAAAGGTAGCCAAGCACTGAGCACGCCATGCTATTCCTTCTTCTGCTTCCTGCAGCATCATTAGCCAAGACTCAGAGGCCCAGGCTGTCTTGCCTCTCCCGTGATGCCTTCTCTCACCCATATGGAACTTCTCTTTTTCAGAATTCTATCAGCGCTTAGAGCCTGGAGCACAGTTAGAAGCTAGATAATTTCCAAATGCTTCGGAGTTGCTGATTTTTATCTGTGAGGCTATAGTCTAATCTTGCCAAAGAGCGTCTCACACACTGTCGAGCTCTGCAGAAGTGATGGGACAGTGGGGGGCGTGTGACAGGTGCTCAGTAAACAGCTGCTTATTAGTCGAAGTGTTCGTCTTTATACTTGGAATGAAAAGTGGAGAAACCAAACCTCAACTTATGTGTCCTAATGGTCAAAGCTTTGGGAAAAAATCAGTGCACAGTGGTTCTCAAAGTGTTTATCCTTGGAAAATACAGTGAAATGTTTCTACATGTATATTGCCACGTGGACTAGGGACAAAATCAATTGCAGAAAATATATCACCTGTGTGCAAAATAGTTTCACAACCGTAGCACCCTGTATATTTTTTAAAGCTTCCAAAACAAGCTTTAGTGACTATTTCTCAGTTTTCGGTAAATATTCATTTGTTGCCTGTTCATGTTCATGTGTTTCGCTATTACTAAGTTAGTTAGAGCTTGTTGACAGAAAAGTGGTAGAAGGAACTTAAGAATTAAGAAAAATTAATAGGACAAAAACTTAAAACTGAAGAAATTCTATGTGTTTTCTTTTTTCCTGTGAACTGAAGATCACTTTAATTGATATAAAGGAAAAACGCCTTCATCCACTTCAAGGAACTACCCTGAAGTTGTCTGCATCCAAATCATCGAGCCTGTGGATATGTTACTTCACGTGGCAAAGGAGCATTAAAGCCGCAGCTGAAATTAATGTTGCTCACCAGCTGCCCTTAAGATAGGGAAATTATCCTGGATTTTCCAGGTGGATCCAATGTAATTATAAGGCTCTTTAAAAGTATAAAAGAGAGTCAGAGAATCAGTGAAGAAGGTAACGGAAGCAAGGCTAGGGTGATGTTATCGCTGACTTTGGAGATGGCAGGAGACCGTGAGTCAAGAAATGCAGGGAGCTTCAAGAAGCTAGAAAAGATGAGGAGATGGGTTCTCCCCTACGGCTTCTAGAAAGGAACACAGTCCGGCCAACACCTTGATTTTAGCCCAGTGTGACCCATTTTGGACTTCTGACTCCAGAACGGTAAGACAATACGTTCTGCCTGAGTGGTGATTTGTTACAACAACAATAGGAAGCTGACGCACCAGGCCCCCTGAGGGGTATAGTTTGAGAACCATTGCCTTTGCAGGTTTGCTGTGACCATAGTTCACTTTGGATCAGTGGTTTTTCCACTAAACTTCCCAGGGACAAGAGGGACTAGTGCGAATAGAGGGGGGGCATGAGCAGGTGGAGAGACAGCGGGAGGGGGAGAGAGAGGTGGAGGAAGGAGGGTGGCCACCCTCTCCTGAGTCTGCTCTGTGGAATGATCCCCAGGGGTGGTGTCCCCGAGGAAGCTGGGAGGGAGTCTGAGGACTCGAGAACACCGTCAGATTCAGTCCCGACCTGGGGTAAGGACAGAGGGGCGGACGGAGGGTGCGGGGAGACCACAGTGCCATTGTCAGAGCTCCTGGGGCCAATGTTGCGGCGGGAGGAAGGAGCTGGTGTCTCCCAGCAATGCGCCTGCCTCAGTATCCCGGCCATGCTCAGCCAGCAGCTGGGGCGGCCCACGGGGAGCAGCCCGGTGCTCTGGCCACCGTGGATTTCCCAGCCCAGCAGCCATTGCACGGTCATCCGTCCCGCCGTCAGAGACCCCGCACTGGGGCTTCTCGGAGAGCTGGGAAGTTCCTATGGCCGGGAGGTCGGCAGCCTCCTGGCAGCCAGGGCCCTTGGAGCCACGGGTGGCTGCCCTCAAACCTCAGAGCCCAGCCCCGGGTCTCCTGGCTCAGCTCCCCTCCCCCCACGGCCAGACAACAGCTGCTGAGGCTCAGACGCTTTAAAAAGTGCGTGTCCCCATTCTTTCCTTCCTGCGCACTCTTTCCTGGCACCCAGCCGCTGTAAAGGTCAGGGTCAGGGCCGGCACAGCATGGTCACGACGAGGCTCTGGCTGCAAGGAGGGGGCAGCTGGAGCAAATGCGCCATATGGTGTTTGTGTGATTTCCACGTGGGTGAGCAGGGGGATGAGCAGGGAGATCGGAGGGAAACCTTCCAGGAAACTAGGCAGGTGCGCCTAGGTTTGCCCGGGCCCCGCTTGCAACAGGTGCTGCTCATCCAGGCCTCAGGCCCCAGGGGGCTGGCTTCTCCCTCAGGCAGAGATGGGGTGTGTGGGGGGATGTGTGTGTGTGTGGGGATGTGTGTGTGTGTGTGT